>NC_139149.1:56339195-57592328 GCF_964270905.1 Leucopleurus acutus
TGGACACTCATTTTTTTAAAATATTTATTTATTTAGTTGCTTCGGGTCTTAGTTGCGGCATGTGGGCTCCTTAGTTGCGGCTCACCCGCTCCTTAGTTGTGGCATGCGAACTCTTAGTTGTTGCATGCATGTGGTATCTAGTTCCTGGATCAGGGATCGAACCTGGGCCCCCTGCATTGGGAGTGTGGAGTCTTACCCACTGGACCACTAGGGAAGTCCCTGGACATGCATTACTTATTATCAATCCTGGTCCTAAAAGCCAAATGGGAAAAATCAAGCCCAGCTTCTTGTACATCCCAGAGGCCACACAATCATGTGACAAAATTTTAAGAACTACTATAAGGCCACCTCAACTGGAGTAGGTAAGATTAGGTGGGATGTTTAGCAATTATTTTTTGCCGCTCTTTTTCATCCTTCCTATACCTTTTTTTTTTTCTGCTCTATTTCCATCTTCCCTAAGTTAAATGTTTTCATCTTCCTTTGATTCTAAAATTATAGTAAAGATATATAAAATATAGTACCTCGATATTTGGAAACACTTCCTTTAATTTTTTTTAAATATAGCACTTAATTTTTGTAAAGATTCACTTAATTTACAAAATTTCTGCTAATTTAATTTCTTTTTTTTTGCCTGCCTTGGGTCTTCATTGCTGTGTGCGGGCTTTTCTCTAGCTGCAGCGAGCGGGGACTATTCTTCCTTGCAGTGCATGGGCTTCTCATTGCGGTGGCTTCTCTTTGTTGTGCAGCACCGGCTCTAGGCGTGCAGGCTTCAGTAGTTGTGGCACAAGGGCTCAGTAGTTGTGGTTCGCGGGCTCTAGAGTGCAGGCTCAGTAGTTGTGGCGCACGGGCTTATTTGCTCTGTGGCATGTGGGATCTTCCCAGACCAGGGCTCGAACCCATGTCCCCTGCATTGGCAGGTGGATTCTTAACCACTGCGCCACCAGGGAAGTCCCTGCTAATTTAATTTCCAATTTTCATATTAACATTGCTCTATGACATGATGAAATAACAACTGCTGTGATCACTACATTTAAAGCTTCCTATTGTGAATTCAATAGTCTGAAATACATTCCCATATGTGGATTCACTTACAAATATAGTTTGGAAAAGACAACCAACAAGGACCTACTGTATAGCGCAAGGAACTATACTCAATATCTTGTAATAACCTATAATGGAAAAGAATCTCAGAAAGTATATATATATATATATATATAAAACTGAATCACTTTGTGGTACACCTACAACTAACACAACACTGTCAATCAACTATACTTCAATAAAAAATTTTTTTTTAAGTATATATATACATAGTTTTGAAATGCAATGAAAATGTTTCACTTGAAAACATGAGATACTGATAAGGTCTTTTCTTACCTAAGATAAACGTGTACATTTGCAGCTCAAAAAAAAATTAGAGTCACTTGGTCACCTGAAAATTAAACATGGCCTGAGGTGAATTTGCCTTTTTAAAAGATGCCTTTAAAATAGATATTATAATTAATCTAATTAAAGAAAGCTATGGTAACTTTTGTCAAAACTTGTAGATACTTTTTTAATGAATTTTTCACTTTTATCCAAGCTAATAAAAAAACACATAGCTCACTGGTTACTTGACTCCAGTCCTTGAGAGAGGAAGTTTTTATAAACTAGTCCCAGTTTATTCTGGGAACATGGTTAAGTTATTTCTGGCTTTTGATTAGGAATGGACAATGTTGAAGGGTCCAAAAGTCACTGATATTGTCAATAATAGGTGTTTGGTGTGGGTTGGTGAGGAACACAGAGCTCCAGTCCCTCCCCTGATTCCACCTTCACTCAGCTTAGATTGTGGCCTCATACACAGCTCATCATCCACCCGACTCTCAGTCCATTAGAAGGCAGACATTAAAAATCAGTGACTCAGTGAGAAAGGAATGAGTGAGGAGCTGAAAACATAAATAGAATCCTATTATGCCCGCTCCTCTTTCAAATATGCCTTTGGAGTGAGTGAGAGAGAGTGAGTAAGTGAATGAGAATGAGTTAAAAAAAACATGTGCATTTGAGCAACAGAATAAATCTCTACAGTATTGGATTATAACCCAAAGAATAAATTAAATGTCCATGTGTCCATACTGACATAAAAAATGATTGAATAAATAAATAAATAGAAGAGAAGGGAAAACCTTTCTTACAGAATTCCAAATAATATATTTAAATACTTCCTCCTCCAGGATATGGAGCTCAATTCTCCTTCCTGTAAGTGGGGGCTGGACTTAGTAACTCACTTCCAAAGAACAGAGCATGTAAAGAGAAAAATAGTAACTTTGCTGTGGAGAAACCTGTCTAGTTAAGACACCGCCTTAACTAGTGATCAATGTTGACATTATTAGTAACAAGTCAGGTTGATATCTATATACCCCCTGATTTGATACCTACACACAGAAGAATATATGTACTATGATCCCTTTCATTTATTTACACACTTGCCTCAGTTTAAGGATATGTATGTGTGGAAGTGTATTCAGGAATACATAGAAGAGTTTTGGGAGGAAATAGACCAAACTGTTAACAATGGTTACTTGAGGGGAGAAAAGAGCTATTGGAGGAAAGGGAGCAGATGAAGGAGTACTTTTACTCTTCATTCTATTTATTTCTGTATTGTTTTAAAATTTTGCAACAATTGTTTTTGTAATTTTTACTAATTAAAAAAAATAGAAATGTTCTAAAACAGAGAGTGTGAGCTCTGGGGAGGAATTTGCAATTTTTCACTCCATAGCTCTTGTCTCCCCCCAAATATGAAGAAGTTCTCTCTTAAAGCATGTTTTGAAGACCTTTCCTGATTAGTCATTCTTTACTTTCACTTATTTTCAAAATACTTGACTCACACCAACATAATTTAATGCTACTCTTAAATTTGAATTTTCATTTCTCAAGTCCAAACTTTAATGTCTTTTCCACCAGGAATGTTAAGGCTTAGTTAGGTGGCAAGTGCCTATGTCTAAACTATTCCATAGGCCTCTTGGCAAATCCAGGATGAAGCATTGATATACATCAGATGTTGGAGTATCTAAGATCTAAATGACGTCAAATGAAAGAAAACTGAAATATAAATGAAACATTGTTATATATGATTATATAACATCAAATTCTCTCAATGTTGAGATGGTAAAGTGTGAATTTATATTTCCCTCTGTTGTCATGTAGATAGAATCTTTGGCTATCTTTTTTCACAAAGCTGAATAAATGTTAATTAATTGAAGAATAATACTGCACTGAATGCAAGATAGTGGTATGTGGTAAGCGCTACTGGAAAAGATAGTCGCTCCCAGGGCCCTAGGAAGGAGTCTTAAGTCCTAATCTTTGCCCATCCCCAGCTAATGCAAGTGGCAAGTGTGTGAATAAGGGAAGGCAGGTCTTACAGACCAGCGGAGTTCCCTGGTGGACAGTGGTGGCGCTTTCACTGCCATGGCCCAGGTTCAATCCCTGGTCAGGGAACTGAGATGTTCCTGTTCCACATAGCAAGCCGTGTGGTGTGGCCAAAACATGTATTACAGACCAAAGAATCACTAGAGTTAGAACATGAAACCTATGAGAATGACTATAAGAAGGGGAAAGAACGTTCTACTTCTTCATTGAATTCCCAAGATATCATCATTTTCATATGTGAAAATAAGTATTAATCTATATGAACCTCAGATGTCAGCAGTATCACCTTGCCTGTAACAATCAGACTGGCTAAAATATCACTCCAGATTCTGTGCAATATCCAACTATGTACCCAAGATGTCTGTGATATCCCAGAGGGTTTATCTTCTCATAGTTACATACAGCTCCAAGCTTTGACTTCCTCTGAATTAACTGGTTCAGATTCTGCATTGCTGCATCTGCACAAACCCGTCCCTGTTCTGAACCACGAAATTCAGCACCACTTTCTGATTTCTACATGGGGGGAAGACATTCCCACAAACTCTTTGTGTTTTAATAGATTTTTCTTAAAGTTCTGGGAGATGAATGGGGTTTACATCACAATTCTACAGATAACTTAAAATCCAGAGTCAGAGGTCCATGCCATTCAAATGACCTTCTGCCATTATATTAAAATTGCCATTTCTCCTGCAGCCTACCTCCAGGCTTCACGCCTTCCCTCCCTCATTGTTCCGCCTCCCCTCACAATATGAGTATTCTAAAAGTATATAAGCTGACAGCCTCTGGAAAATATTTTTCATATTGCTTACTTTTTTATTAGTACAGATAATATTATAGCTTACAAAATGGATTTTCTAAGCTTTACTAGTTATGTTACAATCAGTAGATAATAGAAATTCTAAGAAATAGACAATAACTTTTTTCTTCTATCTACAACCTCTTTAATCTTTAAAATTTAACCCAATGGTTAATGTACTGTAAATAGTTCAACATCATCAGATTGTTTTTGTGTTTTGGATTTGCATGAAAGAACAATAACAATTAAATCCATTCCATTCATGATGTTTATGTTTAATGCTGTGAGAAGTTGCAATTTTATCAGCCCATTGAGCATTGAACCTCAATTTGCGTGTACAAACTATACTGTAAAACAAAATAATAACCTTCTAAATGTGTTACTATGTACTATTAATGGCATGCTATTAAAATAACTTTGGGCACCACAGTAGATCTACTATGGAGGTTAGAGTTTACATTGTAAAATGTTTTATAAAAATGACTAATAATGAAATATAATTACATTTTCTTTGTCCTTTTTTATACAGAAGGTACACAGGAGGCATGGCATAGATCAACTTAGATCAAGGCCATACAATGTGTATAGTATAATGGATATTATGACAATATATCCATATAAATGGATATACATATAAATGACTGACTGGCTTTTGATAGGGTGATTGCCACAGAAATATCTAGCATTTTGTCAATAATGGTCAACATATTAAAGCTTGCACAGGGCTTCCCTGGTGGCGCAGTGGTTGAGAGTCCTCCTGCCGATGCAGGGGACATGGGTTCGTGCCCCGGTCCGGGAGGATCCCACATGCCGCGGAGCGGCTGGGCCCATGAGCTGTGGCCGCTGGGCCTGCGCGTCCGGAGCCTGTGCTCTGCAATGGAAGAGGCCGCGGCGGTGAGAGGCCCGCGTACCGCAAAAAAAAAAAAAAAAAAAAGCTTGCACATTTTTCAGTGGAGGTTTGGGGTAATATAAATATGAATTCAGGAGTATAACTTGATAGTCTGATAGGTTTAGATTGGGGAGGAGAGTATATCCAGGCAGAGATCAGCATAACGAAATGCACAGACACATACTGAATCAAGAATTCAATAATTCAGAGTTCCTGGACACTGGCAAATAATGCAATGTAATATTAGAGTTCTAGGGTAATCTGGCTTTATAGTGATAATGGTAAGGATAATTATAAAGAGATAACTATAAAGGCTGAAGCCTTGTAAATGTTAGGGAAGAGACACTGAAGTATGGTAAATGGAACTAGAGTGATTCACTTAGGAGTCATTGGTTTGTTTCTAATTTGACCAGATTGGACATCAGTGGAGCTGTTGTTCTTGAGAAGAAAAGAGACCTGATTCCTCCCATGACTAGCATCAAAACACAGGGACTGCAGCTATTACAAAGACAACTAGGCGTCTTAGTAGGAAGGCATGAGGTGATGAGCACATAGCCTTCTTCACTTCCCTACTCTACCCTTTGCTCTCCCCATCAAAAGTGGGATTCGCGTACTCTGCATAATCCGCTGCCAAACTCCTACACTAAACATCAACTCAATCCAATCGAGCAAGAACACATCTATTTTGGATGTGGTACATTAAGAAAATGAACGTGTTTTTAAGCATGGCATACTGTTCCTAACTGCATATATTAATTGCTGATAAGTTTAGTAACAAATTGAGAATTTTTGTGTTTCATTCAGTTACATGAACAGTGTTTCCTTTTCAGTGATACAAGAAAATATCATTTCTTTCTTTTTTTTTTATTTATTTAGTTAGTTATTTTGGGCTGCGCTGGGTCTTTGTTGCTGCACGCGGGCTTCCTTTTTTCTAGTTGCGGCGAGTGGGGGCTACTCTTCCTTGCAGTGCGCAGGCCTCTCATTGCAGTGGCTTCTCTTGTTGCGGAGCACAGGCTCTAGGCGCACAGGCTTCATTAGTTGTAGCATGTGGGCTCAGTAGTTGTGGCTCACGGACTCTAGAGCACACAGGCTCAGTAGTTGTGGCGCACTGGCTTAGTTGCTCTGCAGCATGAGGGATCTTCCTGGACCAGGGCTCGAACCCGTATCCCCTGCATTGGCAGGCAGATTCTTAATCACTGCACCACCAGGGAAGCCCAAAAACATCATTGCTTAATGCACTCTCTATGACGTTTAGGAACACATCCTATAGAACATTTTGTACATAAATCATAAAGTTTCACTTTATTTTGCATAAGCTTGAAATCCGAAATGGATTCCATAACTTCTTTATAGTAAGAAAATCTTTGCTCAACAAAAGAACAAAGGATTCCATAAATTCAACATTTCAGTATACAGATTAAATATCTTAAAATAAAATGTTTTAGGGCTTCCCTGGTGGCGCAGTGGTTGAGAGTCTGCTTGCCGATGCAGGGGATGCAGGTTCGTGCCCCGGTCTGGGAAGATCCCACATGCCGCAGAGCGGCTGGGCCCGTGAGCCATGGCCACTGAGCCTGCGCGTCCGGAGCCTGTGCTCCACAATGGGAGAGGCCACAACAGTGAGAGGCCCACGTACTGCAAAAAAAAAAAAAAAAAAAAAATTTTATAGTAACATTAAAACCCTCTCATAGCTCTTCTATGTTTTAAAATGGATTGTAATAAACACTGCTCAGGAACTTGTGACATGTATCTAATGACTATCTTCACACAGAAGTTAAGGAATAGATCAAAGTTAAGGAATAGATCAAACACTTGGAATAGAACAAATATAATTACTTCTCTCCTTAAAGGCTTTTTGCTTAATATCAATTTTCTAGTAGTTGTACTTATAAAGTTGTTTCTAAGTGCAATAATTTTGCTTTAAGATAGGAATGTATTTCAATAACATTGATTGCCACCTAACTGAACAAAGAGTAAAATATTTGCACTGAAGCATATTTTTATGTTTTGTAAAATCTAGATTTTAGAGTTTTTTAAATCTTAAGGTTATAAAATATATTTGGCTTACTGAATGTCTTCGTAGTACGTTGTATCTTTACAGAGGAAAAGACAATATCTTGGGGCATCCAAAATATTGTAGACACTCAATGAAGGGTAAAAGCTGACACCTTAGAGGAAAAATTCTTGTTATTACCCATGAACTCTCAACATTAATAAAGGTGATCATTTTAAAAGGAGATGGGTGGAATAGGGAGAAGAAATGACTCAGTGACATAAGGATAACAACTAGTTTTTTATTCTTGTTTTGACTCTACTGTGCTTCTTTGCTATCTAGACTGTGCACTCTTTCACTGGACTCTAATGTTGTTATACCTTTCCCCCCTCAAGACCTTAACTTTGCTTTTAGGATAAAATAAATAGGTGCTCTTGAAAGGAATGTGCAGGCAAGAGTAGTTCAACAAATGGTGCTAGATACTACCCAAGGCAATCTATGGATTCAAGGCAATCTCTATAAAAATATCAGTGGCATTTTACACAGAACTAGAAGAAATAATTTTAAAATTTGTATGGAAACATGAAAGACCCTGTATAACCAAAACAATCTTGAGAAAGAGCAACAGAGCTGGAGGAATGATGCTCCCTGGCTTCAGACTATACTACAAAGCTACAGTTATCAAAACAGTATGGTACTGTCACAAAAACAGACATGTAGATCAATGGAACAGAATAGAGAGCCCAGAACTAAACCCACACTATGGTCAATTAATCTGTGACAAAGGAAGCAAGAATATACAATAGAGATAGGGCAGTCTCTTCAATAAGTAGCACTGGGAAAACTGGACAGCTGCATGTAAAAGAATAAAGTTGGGGGGCGGAGTCAAGATGGTAGACTAAGAGGATGCAGAATTCGCATCTCTGCACAACTAGGGCACCAAACAGGCACCAGTGGGGGACCATGGACACCTAAGGGGAAGGGAGGAACCCCCAGTGACCGGGTAGGATATGGGGCATGAGGGGGAGTGAGGGGGGAGGAGAAGTGGAGGCGGGACAGGACTGGTGCCCCTGAGGGGTGGCTGGGGGAAGGGAAGGGATCCCACCCCTGAAGGGGGAAATTGGGGGACCATCAGGAGGGCAGAGGATCAAAAGGGAGTGTGGCCAGGTTTCCCCTGCCCACTTGGGCCCCCGGGAGCCTGCTGAGATCCCAGGCCTGATCCTCTGCCCACCGAGGCCCCTTCCAGCCACACGGGTCCTGAGGGAGTAGGAGGGAGGGAAGGGGGAGCAAAAGTAAAGGTCACACCTACAGGACCGGCACCCCTGAGGCGTGGCTGGGGGAGGGGAGGAGTTCCTACACCCAGTGGGACCCACCCACTGTTAGGGGTCCAGCGGCAAACAGGGAGTCCCTGGGTGGGGGCAGAGGAATGGAAAGGAATGCAGCCAGTGCTTTCCCTGTCCACTTAGGCACCAGGGAGCCTGTTGGGCTCCTGGGCCTAATCCTCTGCCCTTGGAGCCACCCTCCTACCATGCAGAGCCCAAGCCCCACCTCTACAACCCCATCCAAGGCCCAACCTCTACACTTAAAGACCCCATCTGAGACCCCCTCCAACTGCACTGGGCCTAAACCCCCCACACACACACCCTCACCCAGGGCCTTACCTCCAAACTCCAGAACTCCACACTCTGGAGGCCCCCCTTGGACGTGCTGTCTCTCCCCTTCCATGCAGATCCTAAGCAGAGGCTCCACCCCACCCTAAATCCCACCCCTCACTAAGTTCCACCCCTGCCTAAACTCTGCCCTCCATAGCCAAGGTTTTTGTTTTTTTCTTCTTTTAGGGTGGGGATCTGTTTTACCTTGTTGTTGTTGATTCATTTATATTTTTATTTTTTCTAATAAATCTTTTATTTTTCTAATTTTATTTTATTCTTTATACTTTGTTATTGTTCTGCTCCTTTTGGCTTGTCCCCCCCCCCTTTTTTTTCTTTTCTTTTTTCTGTTGTGGTTTTGTTTTACCTTGTTGCAGTTGTTTCAATTATCTTTTTATTTTTCCTAATATAATTTTTATCTTTCTAATATTTTTTTTCTTTGTTATTGTACAGCTCCTTTTTTTTCTTTTTTTGCTGTGCCACGCAGCTTGCGGGATCTTGGTTCCCAGGCCAGAGGGTGGGCCCAAGCTCCTGTGGTGGGAGCACTGAGTGCAAACCACTGGACTAACAGAGAACCTCGGGCCCCAGGGAATATTGAAGTGAGGCCTCCCAGAGGTCCTTATCTCAGCACCAAGACTCAACTCTACCCAACTGCCTGTAAGTTCCAGTGCTGGACGCCTCAAGCCAAACAACCAGTAAGACAGGAATACAGCTCCCACCCATCCAAACAAAAAAATGAAATGACAAAAAAATATGTTACAGATGAAGAAGCAAGGTAAAAACCTACAAGACCAAATAAATGAAGATGAAATAGGCAACCTACCTGAAAAAGAATTCAGAGTAAGGATAGTAAAGATGATCCAAAATCTCAGAAACAGAGCTTAACTGAAGATGGCGGAAGAGTAAGACGAGGAGATCACCTTCCTCCCCACAAATACATCAGAAATACATCTACATGTGGAACAACTTCTACAGAACACCAACTGAACACTGGCAGAAGACCTCAGACTTCCCAAAAGATATATATATTTTTTTCCCTTTTCTCTTTTTGTGAGTGTGTATGTGTATGCTTCTTTCTGTGACTTTGTCTGTATAGCTTTGCTTTTACCATTTGTCCTAGCGTTCTGTCTGTATGGTTTTTTCTTTCTTTTTATTACTTTTTAATTATTTATTTATTTTTTTATTTTAATAACTTTATTTTATTTCATTTCATTTTTTTCTTTCTTTCATTCTTTTTTTCTCCCTTTTCTTCTGAGCTGTGTAGCTGACAGGGTCTTGGTGCTCCAGCCGGGTGTCAGGGCTGTGCCTCTGAGGTGGGAGAGCCGAGTTCAGGACATTGGTCCACCAGACACCTCCCAGCTCCACGTAATATCAAGCAGCGAAAGCTCTCCCAGGGATCTCCATCTCAATGCTAAGACCCAGCTCCACTCAACGACCAGCAAGCTACAGTGCTAGAGACCCTATGCCAAACAACTAGCAAGACAGGAACACAACCCCACCCATCAGCAGAGAGGCTGACTAAAATCATAATAAGGTCACAGGCACCCCAAAACACACCACCAGACACAGTCCTGTCCACCAGAAAGACAGGATCCAGCCTCATCCACCAGAACACAGGCACCTGTCCCGTCCACCAGGAAGCCTACACCACCCACTGAACCAACCTTAGCCACTGGGGGCAGACACCAAAAACAGCGGGAACTACGAACCTGCAGTCTGCAAAAAGGAGACCCCAAACACAATAAGTTAAGCAAAGTGAGAAGACAGAGAAACACACAGCACATGAAGGAGGAAGGTAAAAATACATCAGACCAAACAAATGAAGAGGAAATAGGCAGTCTACCTGAAAAAGAATTCAGAGTAATGATAGTAAAGATGATCCAAAATCTTGGAAATAGTATGGAGAAAATACAAGAAACATTTAACAAGGATTTAGAAAAACTAAAGGGTAAACAAACAGTGATGAACAACACAATAACTGAAATTAAAAATACTCTAGAAGGAATCAATAGCAGAATAACTGAGGCAGAAGAACGGATAAGTGAGCTGGAAGATAAAATGGTGGAAATAACTGCTGGGGAGCAGAATAAAGAAAAAAGAATGAAAAGAATTGAGGACAGTCTCAGAGACATCAGGGACAACACTAAACACACCAGCATTCAAAGTATAGGGGTCCCAGAAGACGAACAGAAAAAGAAAGGGTCTGAGGGCTTCCCTGGTGGCGCAGTGGTTGAGAATCTGCCTGCCAATGCAGGGGACACGGGTTCGAGCCCTGGTCTGGGAAGATCCCACATGCCGCGGAGCAACTAGGCCCGTGAGCCACAACTACTGAGTCTGCACGTCTGGAGCCTATGCTCCCCAACAAGAGAGGCCGCGATAGTGAGAGGCCTGCACACCGCGATGAAGAGTGGCCCCTGCTAGCCGCAACTAGAGAAAGCCCTCACACAGAAATGAAGACCCAACACGGCCAAAAATAAATAAAATTTTTAAAAAAAGAAGGGTCTGAGAAAATATTTGAAGAGATTATAGTTGAAAACTTCCCTAACATGAGAAATGAAATAGTCAATCAAATACAGGAAGAGCAGAGAGCCCCATACAGGATAAACCCAAAGAGAAACATGCTGAGACACATATTAATCAAACTATCAAAAATTCAATACAGGGCTTCCCTGGTGGTGCAGTGGTTGAGAGTCCGCCTGCCGATGCAGGGGACACGGGTTCATGCCCCAGTCTGGGAAGATCCTACATGCCACGGAGCGGCTAGGCCCATGAGCCATGGCCACTGAGCCTGCACGTCCGGAGCCTATGCTCTGCAACGGGAGAGGCCACGACAGTGAGAGGCCCGTGTAGGGCAAAAAAAAAAAAAAAAAATTTCAATACAAAGAAAAAATATTAAAAGCAGCAAGGGAAAACCAACAAATAACATACAAGGATATCCCCATAATGTTAACAGCTGATCTTTCAGCAGAAACTCTGCAAGCCAGAAGGGAGTGGCAGGACATATTTAAAGTGATGAAAGGGGAAAACCTACAACCAAGATTACTCTACCCAGCAAGGATCCCATTCAGATTTGACGGAGAAATCAAAAGCTTTACAGACAAGAAAAAGCTATGAGAATTCAGCACCACCAAACCAGCTTTACAATGAAGCTAAACGAACTTCTGTAAGCAGGAAACACAAGAGAAGAAAAAGACCCACAAACAAACCCAAATGAATTAAGAAAATCGTAATAGGAACATACATATTGATAATCACCTTGAATGTAAATGGATTAAATGCTCCAACTAAAAGACAAAGACTGGCTGAATGGATACAAAAACAAGACCCTTATATATGCTGTCTGCAGGAAACCCACTTCAGACCTAGGGACACATACAGACTGAAAGTGAGGGGATGGAAAAAGATATTCCTTGCAAATGGGAATCACAAGAAAGCTGGAGTAGCAATACTCATATCAGATAAAATCGACTTTAAAATAAACACTGTTACAAGAGATAAGAAAGGACACTACAAAATGATCAAGGGATCAATCCAAAAAGAAAACATGGCAATTATAAATGTTTATGCACCCAACATAGGAGAACCTCAATACATAAGGCAAATGCTAACAGCCATAAAAGGAGAAATCGACACACAATAATAGTAACACAATAATAGTGGGGCACTTTCACACCCCACTTACACCAATACACAGATCATCGAGACAGAAAATAAATAAGGAAACACAAGCTTTAAATGACACAATAGACCAGATAGACTTAATTGACATTTTTGAACATTCCACCCGAAAGTGGAAGCATACAATTTCTTCTCAAGTTTACAGGGGACGTTCTCCAAAACAGATCACATCTTGTGTCACAAACCAAGC
This sequence comes from Leucopleurus acutus, assembly GCF_964270905.1. Taxonomy (NCBI): domain Eukaryota; kingdom Metazoa; phylum Chordata; class Mammalia; order Artiodactyla; family Delphinidae; genus Leucopleurus; species Leucopleurus acutus. The sequence continues at coordinate 56,351,793 of NC_139149.1, forward strand.
CTTGGAAAATTTAAGAAAATTGAAATCGTATCAAGCATCTTCTGCAACCACAATGCCATGAGATTAGAAATCAATTGCAGGAAAAAAAGTAGTAAAAAACACAAATACATGGAGGCTAAACAGTACACTGCTAAATAATCAAGAGATCACTGAAGAAATCAAGAAAAAATTTTAAAAAACCTAGAAACAAATGACAATGAAAATACAATGTTCCAAATCCTATGGGATGCAGTAAAAGCAGTTCTAAGAGGGAAGTTCATAGCAATTCAAGCTCACCTCAAGAAACAAGAAAAATCACAAATAAACAATCTAAACTTACACCTAAAGCAACCAGAAAAAGAACAAAGAATACCCAAAGTTAGTAGAAGGAAAGAAATCATAAAGTTCAGAGCAGAGATAAATGAAACAGAAATGAAGAAAACAATAGCAAAGATCAATAAAACTAAAAGTTGGTTCTTTGAGAAGATAAACAAAATTGATAAACCTTTAGCCAGACTCATCAACAAAAAAAAGGGAGAGGACTCAAATCAATAAAATTAGAAATGAAAAAGGAGAGATTATAACTGACATCGCAGAAATACAAAAGATCATAAGAGACTACTTCAAGCAACTATATGCCAATAAAATGGACAACCTCGAAGAAATGGACAAATACTTGGAAAAGTACAACTTTCCAAGACTGAACCTGGAGGAATCAGAAAATATAAACAGATCAATCACAAGTAATGAAACTGAAACTGTAATTAAAAATCTTCCAACAAACAAAAGTCCAGGACCAGATGGCTTCACAGGCAAACTCTATCAAATATTTAGAGAAGAGTTAACACCTATCCTTCTCAAACTCTTGCAAAAGCTTGCAGAGGGAGGAACACTCCCAAGCATGTTCTACGAGGCCACTATCACCGTGATACCAAAACCAGACAAAGATACTACAAAAAAAGAAAATTATAGACCAATATCACTAATGAACATTGATGCAAAAATCCTCAACAAAATACTAGCAAACAGAATCCAACAACACATTAAAAGGATCATACACCATGATCAAGTGGGATTTATCCCAGGGATGAAAGAATGCTTCAATATATGCAAAACAATCAATGTGATACATGATATTTACAAATTAAAGAATAAAAACCATATGATCATCTCAATAGATGCAGAAAAATCTTTTGACAAAATTCAACACCCATTTATGATAAAAACTCTCCAGAAAGTGGGCACAGAGGGAACCTACCTGAACATAATAAAAGCCATATATGACAAACCCACAGCAAGCCTCATTCTCAATGGTGAAAAACTGAAAGAATTTCCTCTCCTCTAAGATCAAGAACAAGTCAAGGATGTCCACTCTCACCACTATTATTCAACATAGTATTGGAAGTCCTAGCCACAGCAATCAGAGAATAAAAAGAAAGAAAAGGAATACAAACTGGAAAAGAAGAAGTAAAACTGTCACTGTTTGACAATGACATGATACTATACATAGAAAATCTTAAAGATGCCACCAGAAAACTACTAGAACTAATCAATGAATTTGGTAAGGTTGCAGGATACAAAATTAATGCACAGAAATCTGTTGCATTCCTATACACTAACAAAGAAAAATCAGAAAGAGAAATTAAGGAAATACTCCCATTTACCATCGCAACAACAACAACAAAAATACCTAGGAATAAACCTACCTAAGGAGGTGAAAACTTGTACTCAGAAAACTATAAAACAGTGATGAAAGAGACATACCATGCTCCTGGATTGGAAGAATCAATATCGTGAAAATGACTATACTACCCAAAGCAATCTACAGGTTCAATGCAATCCCTATCAAATTACCAATGGCATTTTTCACAGAACTAGGACAAGAAATTTTACAATTTGTTTGGAAACACAAAAGACCCCGAATAGCCAAAGCAATCTTAAGAAAGAAAAACAGAGTTGGAGGAATCAGGCTCCCTGACTTCAGCCTATACTACAAAGCTACAGTAATCAAGACAGTATGGTACTGGCACAAAAACAGAAATATAGATCAATGGAACAGGATAGAAAGCCCAGAAATAAACCCACACACATATGGTCACCTTACCTTTGACAAAGGAGGCAAGAATATACAATGGAGAAAAGGCAGCCTCTTCAACAAGTGGTGCTGGGGAAAATGGATAGATACATGTAAAAGAATGAAATTAGAACACACCCTAACACCATACACAAAAATAAACTCAAAATGGATTAAAGACATAAATGTAAGGCCAGACACTCTAAAACTCTTAGGGGAAAACATAGGCAGAACACTCTTTGACATAAATCACAGCAAGATCTTTTTTGACCCACCTCCTAGAGTAATGGAAATAAAAACAAAAATAAACAAATGGGACCTAATGAAACTTAAAAGCTTTTGCACAGCAATGGAAACCATAAACAAGACAAAAAGACAACCCTCAGAATGGGAGAAAATATTTTCAAACGAAGCAACTGACCAAGGATTAATCTCCATAATACACAAGTAGCTCATGCAGCTCAATATCACAAAAACAAAAAACCTCATCCAAAAATGGGCGGAAGATCTAAATAGACCTTTCTCTAAAGAAGACATACAGATGGCCAACAAATACATGAAAAGATTCTCAACATCACTAATCACTAGAGAAATGCAAATCAAAAGCACAATGAGGTATCACCTCACACCAGTCAGAATGGCCATCATCAAAAAATCTACAAACAATAAATGTTGGAGTGGGTGTAGAGAAAAGGGAACACTCCTGCACTGTTGGTGGGAATGTAAATTGATACAGCCACTATGGAGAACAGTATGGAGGTTCCTTAAAAAACTAAAAATAGAACTACCATATGAACCAGCAATCCCACTACTGGGCATATACCCTAAGAAAACCATACTTCAAAAAGAGACATGTACCCCGATATTCACTGCAAAACTATTTACAACAGCCAGGACATGGAAGCAACCTAAATGTCCATCAACAGATGAATGGATAAAGATGTTGCACATATATACAATGGAATATTACTCAACCATAAAAAGGAACAAAATTGAGTTATCTGTAGTGAGGACCTAGAGTTTGTCATACAGAGTGAAGTAAGTGAGAAAAAGAAGAACAAATGCTGTATGCTAACATATATATAGGGAATTTTAAAAAGTGGTACTGATGAACCTAGTGGCAGGGCAGGAATAAAGATGCAGATGTAGAGAACGGACTGGAGGGCACAGCGCGGGAAGGGGAAGCTGGGATGAAGTGAGAGAGCAGCATTGACATATATACACTATCAAATGTAAAATGGATGGCTAGTGGGAAGCTGCTGCATAGCACAAGGGGATCAACTTGATGCTTTGTGATGACCTAGAGGGGTAGGATAGGGAGGGTGGGAGGGAGGCTCAAGAGGGAGGGGATATCGGTATATATGTATACATACAGCTGATTCACTTTGTTGTACAGCAGAAACTAACACAACATTGTTAAGCACTTATACTCCAATAAAGATGTGAGAAAATAAATTAATTAAATAAAATTACCTATATCAAGTAAAAAGAAAAAAGAATGAAATTAGAACATTCTCTAACACCATACACAAAAATAAACTCAAAATGGATTACAGACCTAAATGTAAGACCAGAAACCATAAAACTCCTAGAGGAAAACAGGCAGAACACTCTGACATAAATCATAGCAATAGTTTTGTCTCCTAAAGCAAAAATAAACAAATGGGGCCTAATTAGACTTAAAAGCTTGTGCATAGCAAAGGAAACCATCGCAAAAACAAAATGACAACCTACTAAATGGGAGAAAATATTTGCAAATGATATGACCAATAAGGGGTTACTATCCAAAATATATAAACAGCTCATACATCTCAACATCAAAAAACAAACAACCTGATTAAAAAATAGAAGACATAAATAGACATTTTTCCAAAGAGGAAATGCAGATGGCCAACAGGCACATGAAAAGATGCTCAACATCACTAATCATCAGGGAAATGCAAATCAAAACCACAATATCACCTCACACCTGTCAGGATGGCCATCATCAAAAAGAACACAAATAACAAATGTTGGTGAGGATGTGGAGAAAAGGGAACCCTAGTACACTGTCGGTGAGAATGTACATTAGTGCAGCCACTGGAGAAAATAGTATGGAGGTTTCTCAAAAAACTAAAAATAGAACTACCATATGACCCAGCAATTCCACTCCTGAGTATCTAACCAAAAAACCCCACAAAAACACTAATATGAAAAGATACATTCGCCCCAATATTCATAGCAGCATTATTTACAATTGCCAAGATATGGAAGCAACCTGAGTGTCTGTCAACAGATGAATGGATAAAGATGATGTGGTAGAGACTTCGCCGGTGGTCCAGTGGTTAAGACTCCATGCTCCCAATATAGGGGGACCAGCTTCGATCCCTGGTCAGGGGACTAGATCCCACATGTATACCACAACTAAGAGTTCCCATGCCACAACTAAAGATCCTGCACATGGCAATGAAGATCCTGCATGCCGCAACTAAGACCCAGTGCAGCCAAATATATATATATATATATATATATATATGATGTGGTATATATATATACAATTGAATACTAGTCAGCCATAAAAAAGAATGAAATTTTGCCATTTGCAGCAACATGGATAGACTTCAGACAAAGAAAAACAAACACTGTATGATATCACTTATATGCAGAACCTAAAAAATACAACAAACTAGTGAATACAACAAAAAGAAGCAGACTCACAGATATAGAGAACAAACTAGTGGTTAACAGTGGGGAGAGGGAAGGGAGGAAGGGCAATATAGAGGTGGAGGATTAAGAGGTACAAACTATTATGTATAAAATAAGCTAAAAGGATATATTGTATAACATAGGGAATATAGCCAATATTTTATAATAACTATAAATGGAGTATAACCTTTAAAAATTGTGAATCACTATATTATACACCCGTAACTTATATATTGGGTTGGCCAAAAGGTTCTTTTGGTTTTTTCCATAAGATGGCTCTAGTAGCACTTAGTTGTCTTTAACTTCATTCGAAACAATTGTGTTAGATTGTAAGTGACAGCTGTCATATCAGCATGCATTTAAAAAAAGACTTATCAAAACTGATGAATTTTTGTGTAGCCATTTTAATATGGAAGATGGAGGGGAAAAAAACAATGTTTCTGGCATATTATGCTTTATTATTTCAAGAAAGGTAAAAACGCAACTGAAACGCAAAAAAAATTTTGTGCAGTGTATGGAGAAGGTGCTGCGACTGATCAAACATGTCAAAAGCGGTTTGCGAAGTTTCATGCTGGAGATTTCTTGCTGGACAATGCTCCACGGTCGGTAGACCAGCTGAAGTTGACAGCGATCAAATCGAGACATTAACTGAGAACAAGCAATGTTATACCGCGCGGGAGATAGCCGACCTACTCAAAATATCCAAATCAAGTGTTGAAAATCATTTGTACCAGCTTAGCTATGTTAATCGCTTTGATGTTTGGGTTCCACATAAATTAAGCAAAAAAAAAAAAAAACCTTCTTGACCGTATTTACGCATGCGATCCTCTACTTAAATGTGAAGAAAACGTTCCGTTTTTAAAACAAATTGTAATGGGCGATGAAAAGTGGATACTGTACAATAATGTGGAATAGAAGAGATCGTGGGGCAAGCGAAATGAACCACCACCAACCACACCAAAGGCCAGTCTTCATCCAAAGAAGGTGAGGTTATGTATATGGTGAGATTGGAAGGGAGTCCTCTATTATGAGCTCCTTCCTGAAAACCGAATGATTAATTCCAACAAGTACTGCTCCCAACTAGACCAACTGAAAGCAGCACTCGATGAAAAGCGTCCAGAATTAGTCAACAGAAAACACATAATCATCCATCAGGGTAACGCAAGACCGCATGTTTCTTTGATGACCAGGCAAAAACTGTTACAGCTTGGCTGGGAAGTTCTGATTCATCCACCGTATTCACGAGACATTACACCTTCAGGTTTCCATTTATTTCGGTCTTTACAAAATTTTCTTTATGGAAAAAATTTCAATTCCCTGGAAGACTGTAAAAGGCACCTGGAAGAGTTCTTTGCTCAAAAAGATAAAAAGTTTTGTGAAGACAGAACTATGAAGTTGCCTGAAAAATGGCAGAAGGTAGTGGAACAAAACAGTGAATACGTTGTTCAATAAAATTCTTGGTGAAAATGAAAAATGTGTCTTTTATTTTTACTTAAAAGGCACTTTTTGGCCAACCCAATAATATTGTATATCAACTATACTTCAACAAAAAAAAGTGGTGCTAGAACAACTGAATATTCATATAGAAAATAAAGGAATCTCATGAGGGACAAAAATGAACCTCTACCTTTCCTCATATCATACATTAAAATTAACCTGAAACAGATCATATACATAAATGAAAATCTAAAACTGTTAAGATTTCTAGAAGAAAACTGTTGTGATCTCGGGTTGAGAAAGATTTCTCAGTACACAGAAAATATTAAATAGAAAAGAAAAAATGATCAATTAAACTTCATTAACATTAAGAACTAAACACTTCTGCTCTTTGGAAGAAAAAAGTTAAGAAATGGAAAGGCAAGCCAGAGACTGAGAGAAGATATTCTCAATACACATATCTAACAAAGGACTTTGCTCTTACAAAATTCAATAATACGAAACCGAACAACCTGTTAAAAAATGTGAAATGACATAAACAGACAATTTACAACAAGGATTTACAAATGTTCAATCAGCACACGAAAAGATGATTAATACCATTAGTCATCAGGGAAATACATGTTAAAACCACAATGAGGTACCACTATATACCCAATGGAATGGCAAAATTGAACAGATTGACAAATAATGGAGATACATTGTTGGTGGGAATGTAAAATGGTACAACTGTTATGGAAAACAGATGGCAGTTAAAAATACACCTACAGGGCTTCCCTGGTGGTGCAGTGGTTGAGAATCCACCTGCCGATGCAGGGGATGCAGGTTCGTGCCCCGGTCCGGGAGGATCCCACATGTTGCAGAGCGGCTGGGCCTGTGGGCCATGGCCGCTGAGCCTGCGTGTCCGGAGCCTGTGCTCCACAACGGGAGAGGCCACAGCAGTGAGAGGTCCGCGTACCGCAAAAAAAAAAAATACACCTACCATACGACCCAGTAATTCCACTCCTAGGAATTTACTCAAAAGAAATTAAAATCTATATCCACAAAAAGACTTATGCATGATTGCTATTGGCAACTTTATTAATGATAACTGGAAATGACCCAAATGTCCAACATGTGAAACAAACTGCAGTATAACCATAGAATGCAAAATAAGACAGCAGTAAAAAGGAGCAAATTACTGATACATGTATCAATATGGACGAACCTCAAAACATTCTGCAAAATGAAAGAAGCCAGATACAGAAGAGTATATATAATTTTTTAAATAAATTAATTTTATTTATTTATTTTTGGCTGCATTGGGTCTTCGTTGCTATGTGTGGGCTTTCTCTAGTTGCAGTGAGCGGGGGCTACTCTTCATTGCGGTGTGCAGGCTTCTCATTGCGGTGGTTTCTCCTGTTGCAAAGCACAGGCTCTAGGCACGCAGGCTTCAATAGTTGTGGCTTGCGGGCTCTAGAGCGCAGGCTCAGTAGTTGTGGTGCACGGGCTTAGTTGCTCCGCGGCATGTGGGATCTTCCGGGACCAGGGCTCGAACCTGTGCCCCCTGCACTGGCAGGTGGATTCTTAACCACTGCGCCACCAGGGAAGCCCTATAGTATATAATTTATTACACCATTTATATAAAATCCTAGAACACACAAAATCAATTTACAATATGGTACTTTTTATGTTATATATATACATATATTGTACCACAACAAAAATAATGAAAAATAATCTGCAGTGACAGAAAGCAAACAAATGGTTTCTGGAACCTGAAGTTGACTGCAAAGGGGCATGAAAAAACTTTTTGGGGTGACGGAAATGTTCTGTAGCTTCATTATGGAAGTGGTTACATGGATGCATATACTTGTCAAAATTCATCTAAAATGGGTATATTTTATTATATGTAAATCATACCTCAATAAAATTGATTTAAAAAGTAAAAACACATACACACACAAAAAACTTTACTTACAAATGCAGGAGAAAAAAAAGTCTGGGAAACAAAGTATATGAAGGCCCAGTTAAAAGCACTGAAAAATAGTCATTTCAGTCTTTGTTTCAAAGGTCCTACTGTGATGTCAGGGCATTAATTTAATGTTGCTGTAATAAATTATCACCATCTCAGATGCTTAAAACAATACAAACTTATTGTCTCACAGTGTTTTATGTGGGTCAGGAGTCTGGGCTGAGTTCTTTGTTTACCTGGAATCAAGGTGTCTGCAGGGATGTGATCTCATCTGAGGTTTGGGGTCCCCTTCCAGGCTCATTCAGGTTCCTTAGCAGAATTGGTTCCTTGTGGTTGGATGACCGGAGTTATCGTTTTCTTGCTGGCTCTCAACTCTTAAAGGCTGCCCTCAGTTCCTAGACATGTGGCTCTCTCATAACTTGGACACTATTTCATCAAAGTCAGCAAGAAAATCTCTTTTAAGGGCTCACCTGATAAGTTCAGGCCCACCAAGCATAGTCTCCCTTTTGACTAATTCAAAGGGCATTAATCGCATCTGCAAAACTCTTTCATCTTTGCCATACAACATAATCTAACCACAAGACTCATATCCTATACATAGATTCTTCCACAATCAAGGGGAGGGGATTACATAAGATATGTACACCATGGGTGGGAATCTTAGAGGCCACCTGGAATTCTGCCTATAGCCCTGAACAATTCATGCCTCTCCCAAAGGAAAAAAAAAAACAAAACTGTGTACTCCGTCCCCAGATTCCCCTCTCATCACATTACAGCATCAGCTCAAAATCCAAGATCTCATCATCTAAATCATTTACATCTGAGCAAATGAGGCTCCTGGCTATAATTCACTAAGTGCAGTTCCTCGAAGCACAATTCCCCTTAGTGACCTGTGAAACTAAAGAGATCAGTGCTCCCAACACTCCCATCATACAATGGTGGGACTGGCATAGGAGAACAGTTAGAGACATTCCAGTTCAACAGGGGGGACATGGAAGGTACAAATGAGCCACTGCCATGTAACAATTCTGACATCCATCTGCGCAAATGTTGGATTTTTACTGCTTAAGGTTTAAGATCTGGGAATAATCTTCCGTGGTGCTCAGATCCTCTGAGTCATCCTTGCTTTTTCATGAAATGTAGCACATGTTTACAGGTGAGTAATTTTTTTTTTTTTGGCCACACCTTGCAGCTTGCAGGATCTTTAGTTCCCCAACCAGGGATCAAACTCAGGCCCTGGCAGTGAAAACGCCAAGTCCTAACCACTGGACCACAAGGGAATTCCCAACAGGTGAGTAATTTTATCAGCCTGCTTCCCACCAGCAGAATTTTGCTGGGTCTAATAGCCTCTGCTATTTGTTAGAGTAACACACCACTCCTGATACCAATCTCTGTCTTAGTTTTCTATTGCAGCATATAACAAATGACTGCAGCTTAAAACTACAGACATTTATTATCTCCCTGCTTCTGTAGATCAGAAGTCCAAGCATGACTTACCTGGGTTTTCTGCTTAGGGTCACAACCAGGCTGCAATCCAGATACTTCCTGGGGCTAAGGCCTCATCAGAAGTTTTACTGGGGAAAGATCTGCTTCCAAGCTCATTCAGGTTGTTGGCAGATTTCAGCTCCTTGCACCTATAGGACGTGAGACCGCTGGCCCTAAAGGTGGTATCATAGCAGGTGGCTTCTTCAAGGCAAGCAGGAGAGTCTCTCTTGCTCCAGTCAGCTGAGATCCAGCCTTATTTAACATAGTATAAACATGGGAAGGATATCCCGTCACTTTTACATCCCATCATCTTTGCTATATTTTATTAGCTGGATGAAAGTCACAGGTTCTGCTCACATCCAAGGGGATAGGATCATATAAGGGCATGACTCAATGGGGGCCACTTTAGTCTGTGTCCACCACACGTTCCTTTGTCTCCATTACCTTCGTCAACCTGAGAAAAATTCCTCATGCCTTTCATATGAATATACCCAGTATTTGGAACAAAGCCTGACACACCAGGGTGCCAGATAATTTAAAGTGATCAAACTTTTGATCCCAGGACCCCTTTATACCCTTAAAAATATCATTGAGGATCTGAAAGAGCTTTTGTTTATATGGGTTATAGCTACTAATATTTATTGAGATGTTTAAAAATTCACTTAGTTCATTTAAAAGTAAAAATAACCTCATTATATATTAACATATATTACATTTTTTAAATTATATTTTCAAAAAATTGTGAGAAGAGTAACATTGTTTTACATTTTTGCAAATCTTTTTTAACATCCAGCTTGATATTAAGACAGCTGTTTTCTCATATCTCTTTCACATTCAATTTCACATCATGTGGCTTCTAAAAAACTCCTCTGTACACTCAAAGGGAGACTGAGAATTAAAAAGACAAATAGTGTTATTAAAAATACATTTGGACCTTGTGGGCGCCCTGCAAGGATCTTGAGGACCTCCTGGAGTCCCCGGACCACACTCGGAACCATTGATTTAGAGAACTGTCATGAACTGAGGGAAGGACGGCACTTTGATACATTCGAAAAGTACTTACCGAATGCCTACTCTGTGCTCGCGGGGGTTCAAAGGGAACTCTGTCCTCAAGGTACTCACAGCAGAGCGAGAGAAGAAAGGTTAAGGACCGCTTTAGTTCACTTTTGAGCTGAGGCTGAAGTGACAAAGGACGGGCCAGGTAGAGATCTGGAGAACGAGAGTTCCAGACAGAGAAAGGGGGCGCCCTCCAAAGGCGCTGAGCCCTGCCTGGTTGGAGAGCAAGCAGAAGGCGCGAGGACGGCATGAGGTGGGCTGGGCCGGAGGAGGCAGAGCCAGACGAGGAATTTCGAGTTTTACGTCTACATTTCTCTCTTTCTTTTTTCAGGCCGCACCACGCGGCTTGCGGGATCTTAGTTGGCCCACCAGGGATGGAACCAAGGACACCAGTAGTGGAAGCGCGGAGTCCTAACCTGTGAACCGCCTGGGGAGTCCCTAAGGCTAAATTTCCCGACAGTGTATGGAGAGGAACGGAAGGGGGTGGGCGGGGAGGAACGGCTTAAGGAGGCGAGTCTGGAGGTGCGGAAGGTCACTCAGAAGTCAAGCACCCGCTCCTGCGCCGGGGCCAGTTCTGCTTCTCTGAGGCACGGAAACCTGCCTGGAGCCTCAAATCCGCTTAACTACACCACAGGGCCGGGAAAGCGCGCACACTATCTCGAGGAAGTTTGGGTCTCGGCGCCCGCCGTAGACGTCGTGCCAGAGGTGGTCCGTTGTCTTGGAGCCGGCGAGACGCCGTTAGGCCTCCCCCGCCACGGTCACCATGTCGGTGCTGGATGCGCTTTGGGAGGACCGGGATGTCCGCTTCGACGTGTCCTCACAGTGAGTCGCCAAGATTCCCCAGTGGCCGGGAGCCTGTAGAGGGCGCCGTGGCGCGATTTCCCGACCCGGAGGCGGAGCCTAAGGCCCTCGCGAGGGTGGGAGGAGGTTGGCGTCTGCTGTCCTCACCTCAGGAGACCCCAGACTGTCCGGGGCCCAGCGGCCCTCCCCAGGCGCCACAGCCGGAGCGCGTCTAGATTGTACGCAGTTTCGGTCCCTTACGATCCCCGGTCGCGGCTTGACCCGGGGGACCTGTCGGAAGCTGAGCCCAAACACTGCAGGGACCACCTTGGGCTTGGGCGTCCAGTACACCCCAGTGAGCTTATGGTGCCAGTTTCGTATGGTGGAAGGAACGTGGAGCAGGGACTCTGGAAACGAAGGTTCGGAAACTAGGTCTAGAATAAGGACACACATTGTGGGCCCTTAGAAAAATGACTTCACCGTTCTAAAGCTTGAGTCTCCGAGGGAAGTGAGAGTAAGCATTCTCCAAAATCCCTGACCATGCAGACTTTATTTCCGTGGTAAGCTCCGTTTCTAGTTATTCATCTAAATCACCAACAGGAAGAAGGAACCCTCTTTTGGAGCCTCTCAAACAGAAGCCCTGTTTTTGGAAATTTTCATGTTTTAAAGAGAATAGTTAGAAACCTCCTGCCGGCAGTCCAGGAAAAAAGTGCCCATTGGGATAGTAAGCGTTGGAAAACAGTAAAGCTAAGGTTCTTGGGTTGATGGTTTGGAGCTTCTTAGCCAATTCGCATGATTCTTTATTATGAATAGAACTTTCTTAGGTGGAAAAAATGAAATATTAATTTTCCAGGCTTAGCTGTGGCTAGATATATAATACTGACATGGTCTTGGATCCTTTAAGGCGTTGTGAGGGAAGGGAATTTATAAAGTTATAAGCAACGGTTACATATTGCACACATTCTTTGACTTTTCCTGCTATTCTTGGAGGGTTCTTAAGCAAAGATTCATTTCATGAACATTTTCGGTTTATTAAACATTTATCAGATGCTTACTACGTACTGGTGACTGTGCTGATAGCTAAAGATACAAAAATAATAGGAAATGACACCCTTCCCCCACCCCACCCCCATTCTACTGCAGGAGATAGATATAGACAACTAACTATAAAAAATGTGGTAAAGACCGTCATGGAAAAAATGAACAAAAAGCTGGAGGACCATAGAAACAGAAAAGTTCATTCTTCCTAGGGAAGGCCTCAAAGAAAAAGTAATATTTGAATTGAGCCCTGATGAATGGTCAGGGCCTTGCTAGGGTATACAGGAGGAGAGTATTCCAGAAAAAAGAAAAGGAAGAAAAGAAAAGAAAAAAATTAGATGCAGAGTCTTAGAGGTATAAATCTCATTGGCTAGAAGCAGGGTCTGGCAGGTAGAGAAAGGAGGTGCAAATAGAAAGGTAGATTAGCTAGATTGTGAAATATTCAGTTGAGGATTTTGGACTTCATCATCTAGGTAGTGGGGTAATATGGCTTTTCAACAGTGAAGTGTATGATCATGTCTGTATTTCCAGTAGGTAATTGAGTTGGCTTTATTGAGAATGTGTTAGAAGGCTGTACCACATATTCTGCTAGGTTTTTCTTTTCTTTTCTTTTGGCACTCTAGATTGCATTCTATCAGTCAGCAACCTATTCTTCATTCTTTATTTCCTTTTGCCTCCTTTATCTGATTGTGTACCAAGTCCAAATGTTGCTTTGCTTTAATCTGTTCCTTCCATAACTGCATGACTCCTTTGCTTTACTCAGAAACCTCTGGGGCTTCTCCACTGTCCACAGGATAAAACCCATATCTATCTGACTGACATTCTAGGTTATCCATAATCTGGTTCCTTCTTACCTATCCTACTATATTTTTCACTACCTCTCAACATGTACCTTCTTCCCCAGCCAGGCCAGTCTTCCTACATTCTCTTATCATTTCTTATTTCTGGTCCTTAATCATAGATTCTCCTCTCTCTCTTTTATTTCTCCAAATTCTACCTCTCCTTTAGTTCTGACTTCTCTCCATGTCCCTGGTCACTCCAGGCCCCACTTGATCTCCAGGTTCTTTAAGTTCTTGAAAACCTTATTTTCAAATGCCTGAGCATTTGGTACTGTATTATTTATACTTTTGTCTGTTTTATATGCGTATGCCTTTTCTCTCCCTCACTAGTTGGTAAGCGGGTATAGTTGTAGCTAAAAATTAAAGCCTTTATATTTATTTTAGACAAATGAAAACAAGACCTGGTGAAGTCCTTATTGATTGTTTAGATTCAATTGAAGACACCAAAGGAAATAATGGGGATAAAGGTGAGTATATTTCTAATGTATTTTGTATTTCTGGTTTAAATTACAAACGTTAAGTTATATTAGCTGGAGAATAAGATATGAAACAGCATTATATGTCAATTATGGTTCCTGATGCCCCACCCCATACCATTGTAATAAGTCCTTCTGTAAATAAAACCCAGTTATCCTAATTTAAGTGAGCCATCTCTTTTCTCTTTGACCCTGACTGATAGATGCAGGTCTAGTCCTCTGTGATCTTGTGGGAACTTTACACTCTAGCCATGCTGGGTGACTTACTATTTGTCAAACATACCATGTAATGTTCCACAGTTTCTCTTGAGACCGCCTTCCTTTGTTTTTAGGACCTCCTATCCCATCTCACTCCAGCATTCACACAGGCTTAGTTTCTCTGATTTTAGATATTCTAGGGGTTTTTTCAGGGAGGAAGGAGTATGACATGGCTATAGATTACTCATCAAAAGAATTCCATTGTTATAATTTGCTTAAGAAATATGTTAAAGTTAAGAGAGTTAACTTAGTTCAAGATATTAGTTCAAGATATTTCAAAACTATCCTCATATGCTAATTGTATTACAAACTTCTAAGACACATAGTTTACCATGCACAGATTTGCTTGACTTTTTTTTTTTCTTGGAGCATCTATAGGGACTACTATTTCATAGGACATACTTTGAGAAATGAAGTTTATCTAACTTGGTACATATTTCAGTGTAAGAACATCAGTTTGAGGCTAAGAATGAAAAGCATAAGCCTTAAACAGACTTCAGCCTAGCCGTAACTTCATATGAGGAGAAAGTTTGCTCACAGCAAAAAAACTGGGTGTATGAGTATATGGCTCATTTAAATGAGAACTGCTAAGAGACTGCTCAAAGGCAGGGATTCATATATATATGAGAGTTCTTTGAGAAGTGTGATTTCACTGAATGGCTTAATAATTATACTGTCCTGTACTCATACTCAATTGGACGCATATAACCTACTGGGACACCCAGAACAGCTTCTACTGAGAAAAAAAAAAAAAACAGTACAAAGTTTTCTCCTCTGTCAGTTGAGTCAAACCAAGGTGTTGGCAGTGAATACCTGTATTTTTTCAGTAACTATCAGATTTTGTTTCTCTGAGATTCTGAATCACACATTGTATACCTTACCTAGAATGGATATGCACAATAAGTATTTTCAATTAATAACTGTATGAAAAACATCTGTGGGTGTTGCTGTTGGTACTGGGCCAGAAGTTTCATGTCCATCTCATTCTATACTGCAAAAATGGGTCCTTATTTAAGGTAATTTATTTTTCTGTTTGTTTGCTTTTAGGTAGACTCTTAGTAACAAATTTAAGAATTATCTGGCGCTCTTTGGCATTACTCAGAGTCAATCTTTGTAAGTATCTTTGTTAGCATGAAAGAAAAAAAATAATTTGTCAAGTAAACTTGCACAGTGGCTTTTGACACCAAAAGAAGCTATACTATGAAATATGTGAAAAACTTTAATTGATAAAAACTTAAGAAATCCTAGACTAACCACAGACTGCCTCATAATGCAAAAGGAATGTTTTTTTCAGTCTGTCCATTTTGTCTCTTGGACATATACAGGATTAGTGCTTTTACACTGAATGATTTTTGGTTTCGTTTTTTACTTTACTTTGAAACTTGCTATAACCTGTTTCAAGTAATACCAAAGAAGGGAGATTAAATTCTAATAAAAGTACAATCTTTCATTGTGTTAAATTTTGTTTCATTTGTTTTTTTAAAGGTATCATAGATTTTCCAGCTAGACTTTTTCTCTTGATGTTGTGGTGCTAAGATTTTTAGTAAATAATACTGTATAGGTTTTAGAGAAGCAAACCTCCTTTTTCCCCATGTTGAGAGTACTTTTGTTCAAAAGAGGCAGAATTATCTTTCTAGTCCTTTTAATTATTTAACTTAAATTTGTAGATATTTCATAAAAAATATTAATTGTATTTTTATATATATTTAATTTTTTAAACTTAAAAGTTCTGTATATATAGTTTTTTCCCTCAATTTATTGTATCATGTTCTTTAAATTCTTTGCTTTTAAATTTTAGCTATTGGTTACAACTGCATATTGAATATTACAACAAGGACTGCTAATTCTGTAAGTCTGAAAAATCTTATTGAAATATATATACTGAAGAAACAGTAGATATTTGAGGTTGATGTTTGTTTTTACTATAAATGAGAAATTGCTCTTAAAATCTGAAGCTTTAAATAAATTTGTCTTTACAGAAATTACGAGGCCAAACTGAAGCTCTTTATATACTAACAAAATGTAACAGTACTCGTTTTGAGTTTATATTTACAAATTTGGTTCCTGGAAGTCCTAGACTTTTTACTTCTGTGATTGCAGTACACAGGTATGGTAATACTTTATAGATTATTAAATATTTTTAAGGTAATTCTATGACATAAAGGTTTAGAGGGTAAAATTTCGACATGTGGTGCTGTCTTCCTCCAAGCTCTATTGCAAACATCCTGAAGATACATAGAACATGTAGCATTACCATTTAATAAACACTTTGAAGGTATTTATAAAACACATAAAACTGCTGAAGAGTCTATTAAATTAGCTACCAAGGTAGTTAAAAATGAAATAGAGAATTCGTTCAGTGTAGATAACCAAGTTGAATAATTCAATTAAGGAATTAAGGTTATTTTTCTAACAGTAGAAGGCATGATTGGGTAATTTCTCTAAAGAGAAATTTTTTGTTGTTTTGTGGTTGTTTGATTTTTTGTTTTCTTAATTATTCTCTTTTTACTACCCCAGCTCTTTTTTTTTTTAAACCAGCCCTAAGTACTATGATTTTTTTAAAAGTTTGGCTAAGATGACAGGCCAAAAAAAAGAAAACCACACATACAAAAACTTATACACACAGATATATATAGTATGTATATATACCATTGTTTTAATATGAATTTCTTTTATTACTAGTGATGTTGAAAGTTTTCATATTTGTTGGCTATGTATAGTTTTCTGTTGTAAATTTCTTAATTTTACTCCTATCTGTCATGTATGTTGCAAATTTATTTCTTTCCTAGTTGTTATTTTTTAATTATGTTGATGATTTTTTAATCTATATAATTGTTTGCTTTTCTTGGAGATAAAACTCACATAAGATAAAATTTACCATTTTTAAGTTTACAGTTTGGTAGTGTTATATATTCACCACTACTCAATTCCAGAATATTTCCATCACTCCAAAAAAGAAACCCCCATAGTAGTCACTTCCCATTCCCTCATCCCCATGGTCCCCTGGCAACCACTGATTTACTTTCTGTCTCTGGATTTGCCTATTCCGAGCATTTCATATAAATGAAATCATACAATATAGTGGCATTTTATGTCTGAGTTCTTTTACTTATGTAATGTTTTCAAGCATGCTACATGTTGTAGCATATATCAGTACGTCATTCCTTTTTATAGCTGAATAAGATTCCATTGTATAGATACATATTTTGTTTATCCACTCATCAGCTGATAGACATTTGGGTTGTTTCCACTTCTTAGCTGTTAGGAATAATGCTGCTGTGAGCATTTGTGTACAAGTTTTTGTGAGAAAACATATTTTTTTAAGCTCTCTTAGGCATATACCTAATTCTTATCTTTTTATTTCAGTTTACTTAGAGAAGTAATATGAAATGGAGTATGAAGGGAACAGGGAAGCTACTTTTCTTTAATAGTATAAAAATGTTATTTGTTCCCTCCAAAACAATTTATAACATGAATAGTTTCCATTTTTTCCACTGGTTAAATATTGATGATTACCACCCTAAAGGAAATTAAGATTTATAATCAAATGCTCGAATCCTGCTCTTTCATAATTTACATACTAGAAGATTAATTAATGTAAAAATCAGAAATTTAACAATACATATTATAATTTATATAAATGATTTTGAAAGTTATTCAGGCAAAGAAAACCCTTTAGTTTTATTAAAAGGGTAAATTAGCCTGTATTTTTGCGGAGTTAAAATTAGAATTAACCAAAATTTAATCAGAATTTTCTTCTGTGTTTATTATTTATCAATAGGGAGACATGGAAAGAAAACAAAGTTATAGCGATTTTATTACATACATACACACACACAAATACATACAGCTGTCCTAGGGTACCTTTTGGAGTTGGTACAGATTAATTCTAATTTTCTGTGTAAAGGTAGATGTGACCATAATGTTTTCAGGTTTCAGTGAGAAAAGTAATTGCAGTCTTATATCAAAAGAATAATGGTACCTTTAACTAAAACAGAGAAATGAAGGGAAGCTTTTTGATAGAAAAATTAATTTCCATGTCTGTTTTTGCAAGCATTGTTCTTCAGCTTAAAGAAAAAAATCTGCTTCTTCTCATTTGTGCCATACTATATATATATTGACTTAAAAATTGGACATCTAGGGATTTTCCTGGTGGTGCAGTGGTTAAGAATCTGCCTGCCAGTGCAGGGGACACAGGTTTGATCCCTGGTCTGGGAAGATCCCACATGCCACGGAGCAACTAAGCCCATGTGCTACAACTACTGAGCCTGCTCTCTAGGGCCCGTGAGCCACAACTACTGAGCCACATGCCATAACTACTGAAGCCCACGTGCCTAGAGCCAGTGCTCTGCAACAAGAGAAGCCACTGCAATGAGAAGCACGTGCACCACAACAAAGAGTAGCCCCCCGCTCACCTCAACTAGATAAAGTCCACGTGCAGCAACAAAGACCCAACACAGCCAAAAATAGATTAAATAAAATAAATTTTAAAAAAATTAGACATCTTAAATATAGGTACTGAGATAAAATGTGTAAATACTACACTGAAATGACAAATACAGTACAAAAGACTATAATCACCAAAACTTATTGAGAAGAAAAAATTTTTAATGTACCTTAGTAACTATTTGAGTATATAACTGTGTGTTTTTGTAGATAAGTAAACATAATCTAAGAAAATCACATTTTCAGTTTGGATTAGTCTTTTGTTCTTTTTTATAGAGCATATGAAACTTCTAAAATGTATCGTGATTTTAAATTGAGAAGTGCGCTAATTCAAAATAAGCAACTAAGATTACTACCACGAGAACATGTATATGATAAAATCAATGGAGTATGGAATTTATCCAGTGATCAGGTACCATGCAAAGAACTAATGAACCTTTTGGGGCAGTGCTTTCTTTGGTAATCATTTTTCCATTTATGATTGGGTTTGTATATTTATTTAACTGTTAAAATAAGCATTATAGCTCTTAATTAACATAGCTCTTGATATATATAATATTCTGATTTTCATATTTTTATGGTTTTAATGCTCTTTTTATCAACATTTGTTATGTGTAGACTTAGAGCTGGAATGGGCCTTAAAGGTCATCTAGTCCAGTCTCTATCCACTTACAGATGAAAAACTCAGGCCCTAAAGAACTAAGTGACCTCCACATCTATTCTGTCCCACAGCCACGCTCTTCCCCCATACCACACTACCCTCCACATCATGATAACTTAGGCTGATTGAGGAGAGTTATAGGATGGACAGTCATGGAAGCCTTTTAATCCAGTCTTTATGGAATTAAACATATAACTCATTTGGTGACTCCTACATCCATGATTGTAACTTTTCATTTCCTCTTGAAATTATGACCAGAGGAAACATATAAGCAACTAATAGTTGGAATAAGAAACAAATCAATTTCTAGAGAATAATTTGTCTCTTACTAAGAATAGTTTCCAGCCTTTGTGGGTGTTACAACCTAGATTCGACTGATAACCAGTGTAGCAAATCTGTAGCATTTGATTGAAGAGCTCTTGCTAAACATGGAATCATAAGCTTAAATTGTAAATAAACTTTGCACACTTGAAAAGTTCTAGTTTTAAACTATGATAAATATTCTATAGGATATAGACAGCTCCCCATCTGAATAACTACTCATAATACTCAATTCTGGTATTTTATGCTGCTGTGAGAATCAGAATTATTCTCGTGTTTAGAAAATAAAGAGTAAGTATTCAGACATGATTGTTGATGCCTCTCTCATCACTCTCTTTTACAGGGAAATTTAGGAACTTTTTTTATTACCAATGTGAGAATCGTGTGGCATGCAAATATGAATGACAGTTTTAATGTCAGTATACCATATCTGCAAATTGTAAGTGCATGCATTTTGATGACCTTATTTTAATGTAGAATAAATAATTTCTGTTCAACAGTTAATAGGACTTTTGGGATTAGATGAGTTTTTCTCTCTCCCTAGTGGCAACAGTTTAGCTGAGAGCATACTTTTTAAATGTTGATAATCAGAAAAGACCCAATTGTACTTCCATTCAAGGGAAACGGCACCATTATCAACTTGCTATTAAGAGAGAAATATACTGGAGTCTAAAAAGTTTAATAGTTATCATACAGATTAAGGTGATTTTTCTTAGATTTTATTCAAAGGGCTTTTAGCTACTAAAGTTTTCCATAACCTTTCCAGGAGGCAAGTATATAGTGGTTCTTTGGCATGGCTTCAGCTCACTGACCCACACACTTTATGGCTGTCTTGCTACTTTCTGCTCAAACCCTTTTAAAGCCAGAGCGAATTCATTAATTCTGTGAATGAACAGTTTTTATTGTATTCGGATACAGCATGTACTGTAAGCTGGATTCATATTGCAAGTTCAGTGCAAGGAATCAAGATGGTTTTTAGTCATGATGGTTTTAGCTTAAATTAAAGCTGTTAAAATTTAGAATAAGAACTAATTACACCTGAGACCAGTTTGTTGGGGGGTAGATGAAGATGGTTCTTTTTACTCTGCTGCTGCTTTCATGGTAAGTATGTGATTCAGTGAAACAAGTAGTAAACTCCAATAATCTGAAGAATTTCATCTTATATATTAAAAAAAACCCTACTTATTTGACCCTAGTGCAAATTAGATGGAACATAAAAATAGTTAATGAGGATCCTGTGAGGCTATCCTATGATAATCACCCTTATTACAGAATATAAGTAGTCTTAAGACTAAATAGTTTCATTAATAAATATTTATTGAGTATTAGATACAATGTATGTGATATCCAGAAAATGTCATTTTTTAAAGAGACCTCTTAACCTATGGGAAAGATGATTCTTTGCAAAATATTCCCAAGTCTATCTTTTGCTAAATTGTTTGATTCCTGAGTTACTTTAAAATATTTGATCATTCATTTGCCAAATACTGAGCACCTACTCTATGCTCAGTGATGAAACTCATGAACCAGTACGCAGTTTCTGCCTTTAAGGAGCTTTCAGTCTGGTGGAGAAAAGCAACACATTAAGCAGAAAATCATAGGATCTGATAGGAAAAAAATTATTTCTGGCCATCTAAAGAAATAACGAGAATTCATAAGCATAGCTGGAAATATGTGACAGAGTCTACATAGGTATTTGATAAGTTGATGTTTGTATTGTTCGTTGCTGTTTTATATTGCATTTACATATCAACGTCTATTATGCTGAATAATTACTGAGTAGTAAACAACTTTGTGATTTCTGTTCTCCAAGTAGGATACTTTTCGTTATTTAAGAATACCGTTGCCAAATACGGATTCTGGAATGAATTCAGCCTGGCCCAAACAACTTGCAATCTGATATCATCACAACCTGTCATTGGGGCAGTCATGTTCTAACTTCAGCTCTGGGCCTCAGCCATTGTCCTGACTCCCTTCCTATAGATGTATATTTATATATGTATCTTCTTGCCAGTTTCTATCTTACCAGCCTGTGTCATCCACAGTTACCTGGTTAGATTACCTATTCATAAGCAGGATGCCAGTGTTCTATGGTTCTTAACCAGGACTGTGTGTACTCCTGGCAGGGTGTGAAGTAGTCTAGATGGAAGCCCAGGTTTTCATAACAATTACCATTTAGGCTGTCTGTCTGTCTGTGTCTCTCTTTCTCTCTTTTTCTCAACTTCCAATGCCCATCTGTCTGGAAGTATGATACACAGTCACCTACCACAGATTATTATCCTTCTTGGACTTTTGGTCTGCTGGTTATAATGTTAGATCCTCCATGGTTCTCTCTAACCCTGCCAGCAAGTACGTTCTGTTTCACTTTCTACAGGTCCTGCATGTCATTATGCTTCTGCCCCTCTACCCTTCTCCCAGGCCACTGGTATCACTGCTCATCCACTAGCCACGCTTCACCCTCATATCACACTTACCAGTTGAGTTAATTATATTTGACCTATCCTAGCCTTCTTTGATGCCCAGTGATGAATGCCCATACTTTTTTTTTCAATAAATGCAGTGGAGGTTCTTTCAGAATTTAGTCATTTATTGTGTAAGAAACAGAAGGCACATGCAACATTTTTTTAACATCTTTATTGGAGTATAATTGCTTTACATTGTTGTGTTAGTTTCTGCTGTATAACAAAGTGAATCAGCTATACGTACACATATATCCCTATATCTCCTCCCTCTTGCGTCTCCCTCCCACCCTCCCTATCCCACCCCTCTAGGTGATCACAAAGCACATAGCTGATCTCCCTGAGCTGATCTCCCTGTGCTATGCGGCTGCTTCCCACTAGCTATCTATTTTACATTTGGTAGTGTATATATGTCCATGCCACTCTCTCACTTCATTCCAGCTTACCCTTCCCCCTTCCCGTGTCCTCAAGTCCATTCTCTACGTCTGCGTCTTTATTCCTGTCCTGCCCTTAGGTTCTTCAGAACCTTTTTTTTTTTTAGATTCCATTTATATGTGTTAGCATATGGTATTTGTTTTTCTGTTTCTGACTTACTTCACTCTGTATGACAGATTCTAGGTCCATCCACCTCATTACAAATAACTCAATTTCGTTTCTTTTTACAGCTGAGTAATATTGCATTGTATATAGGCACATGGGACTTTTAAAAACTAACCCAGCCTTAGGAGCCACAAAAGACACTGGCTCTCCATAACTAAAGGATTGCTGGCCTTTGGTTTAAAATATTCAGAAAAGTTGTGGACTCCCTGAAGCAGGGAACATTTAAGTCAGAATTTTGTACATATTTCAGAGATGTCATCTTTGTGTTGCCTTACAAAGTTGCCACCTATTTCCAGTATGAAAATTTTCATTTAATTGATCTCTATAGGAGTGTAAGGAAAAAGGAAAGAGGAAGAGTTCTGTTCTTCGGACTATGAAAAGTAGTTACTGTGTAAAAGTTGAAAAACGTGCTAAAATGTCACTACTATCAGATAATAAAAACATGCTTTTTGTTTGTTTGTTTTATATCTAGCGGTCAATAAAGATTAGAGATTCAAAATTTGGTTTAGCTCTTGTCATAGAAAGCTCTCAGCAGGTAAGATACTTTATATTTTTATTAATCTTTAATAGATTTAAAAAACTATGTGCCAGTCTATATTTTTAGTTTTATTTTTATAGTAACCAGTTTATATCCAAGAAGAGTATTAGCTGTAACATGAGATTATATGAAGAGTTTGAGTTTGAAGTCATATAGTAATTGTCCCCATGGGAAGAATCCTGCTTATATTTCTCTTTTGGGCAGACATATTAATTATGATTACAGTCATGACATTATTTCAATCTTTACACAACCCTATGATACAGTTACTATTTTTTCCCCATTTTATATTCAAGGAAACTGAGACTTGGAGAAGTTAGGAACCTTGCCCATGGTCTAATAACAGTAAGTGATAGGGCTAGGTTTTGATTCCAGGTCTGACTGATTCACAAGACTGTCTTTGAGCAACACAGGTCTATTCAGATAAACACACCCTATTTGAGATTTTCTACCATCAAACTCAGATTATACTGTATCTAATTATAGACTGCTATGCCCCGTTATGCCTGTTTTTTGCATTTATTTGTTTTAATAAATTTTTTTTAAAAAGAGATTTTTCTCTTCTAAATTCTAAATTTAAATATGAATGTCTACTCACTCCTTTCCCCAGCATCATACAGCTAGTTGTATGATGTAAACCATACATCATATGTAGTGTTGTAAAACCAGGATTTTAACACAAAAGTGTATGCTCTCAACCATCACCATATGGGTACTTAATTTTTTAACACTTCTTCTCCAACAAACTGTCATGGGCAAGTTTCTTTCCTAATTCTTCAAGGAGATAGCCTCAGGTATGCCATTCCCTTTTTTATTTTAACATATAGTCTATTCCTTTTCAAGGTCTAGCTCAGGAAAAACTCAGTTCCCTTGGCCTTCACAATCTATGGCGTATTTTTTTTTTTTTAATAAATTTATTTATTTATTTATTTTTGGCTGTGTTGGGTCTTCGTTTCTGTGTGAGGGCTTTCTCCAGTTGCGGAGAGCGGGGGCCATTCTTCATCGCCATGCGCAGGCCTCTTACTGTCGTGGCCTCTCTTGTTGCAGACCACAGGCTCCAGACGCGCAGGCTCAGTAGTTGTGGCTCACGGGCCTAGTTGCTCCGTGGCATGTGGGATCTTCCCAGACCAGGGCTCGAACCCGTGTCCTTTGCATTAGCAGGCGGATTCTCAACCACTGCGCCACCAGGGAAGCCCTATGGCGTATTTTTTTTAATCTTGAAATATTAGCTTTGATACTTACAGATGAAATTATGTGATATCTGGATATATTTCAAAATAATCCTGAGTGGGTGAGGGGAGGAGATTTAGGGGATGGGGAGGTTACATATGGAACAGAGCCGGCCATATGTTGTTACTTGTTGAAGCTGGATGATGGCTACATGGACATTTATTGTACTCTTCTATTTTTGTATATGCTGGAAGTTTTCATAATAAAAAATTTAATTTTAAAAAATCAGCCTACAGGGCTTCCCTGGTGGCGCAGTGGTTGAGAGTCCACCTGCTGATGCAGGGGACATGGGTTCGTGCCCTGATCTGGGAGGATCCCACATGCCGCGGAGAGGCTGGGCCCGTGAGCCATGGCTGCTGAGCCTGCGCGTCCGGAGCCTATGCTCCGCAACAGGAGAGGCCACAACAGTGAGAGGCCCGCATACCGCAAAAAAAAAAAAAAAAAAATCAGCCTACATATTGCGCTCTGAAGTAAGGACAGTTAGAGCTATAGTTTATCATATACTGTAAATACTGTTCCTCAGGCTTTTCATTTTTTTCATTATTTTCTCTTACAGAGCGGAGGATATGTTCTTGGCTTTAAAATAGATCCTGTGGAAAAACTACAAGAATCAGTTAAGGAAATTAATTCACTTCACAAAGTCTATTCTACCAGTCCTATATTTGGAGTGGATTATGAGATGGAAGAAAAGGTAATTTGTTCAGTGTGTGATATACAGAGTTTGCTCAATTGCCTTTACACAGTCTATAAAATTCAGATATACACACATTGTGTACAATTTAATTTTAAACTATGTTTAAAATGATGAATATACAGGCTCTGCTCAGTGAGTATGGCCAATGCTAATTTGTGCCTACCACCTGTTTTCTCCCTGGCTGCTTCACCATTCATTCCTGCCCGTCTAGGTAGCAGCCTATCCAAGATGTCCCCATATGCAAGGCTCTTCTGATGTAGAGACTTGAATCTCCCACTCTTTATTTTTATTTTATTTCAGCTTTATTTTTATTTTACTTCAGCCAGCCATTAGCATTTGGTTAAACCTTATAGGCCTCACAGACACCATTCTCTTTCCCCAATGACCCACAATATAGCAACTCCAGGAGGCTGCTCCATTAATATGGCCTATGTCTGTTCCTATTCATCAGATCCTCTTCCATGTCAGTTGTGAAAAATTTTGACTATCATGCCCACATGTCTGCTCTTTGCCTTCCTCACGACTTCTGGTTTCTGCACCAGTCCCACTCTCCAGGTACATCAGCTGTCTTTTGGGTTTACTCTTCAGCCTCTGCAGCTGGGCCCCTTGTCATCTGGTGTTTCACTGTTGTCCTCACCAGCCACTTCATTAGAGACTCCTCGCCGTCTGCTCTGACAGTGGTACCCTTGCCAGAGGCGCTCTGTCACACCTTCCCTTGCTGTCTGTTCTTGTCCTGGGGCCCTCACCGTACGCTCTATTGCTGGTGTCCCTGCCACCCACTCTTTCATCAGTGTCCCTGCCAATACTCAGCATGTTGAGCCATATCGTATATTATCTGTCTCTCTTCCTGCTCTTGGACTACAGCAGGTGACCAGGAAGATCAAGAAGTAGGACTGGACAGCTAAGTACAGATTCATACCCTCTGCCTTCAGCCTCGTTGTGCTCCATATACTTAATTTGTTTGTCTCTCTGTCAAATTCCATATATATCCCTTTCCCCTTCCAGTTGAAACTTGTCTCTGGATTGTTGACGCCATATTGTACATACACTCTATTTCATCTCCTTAACCATCATTTTCTGCTTTCTTCCCAACCTGCACTTCTTTCAGCATTCTCCCTTTCACTCTACCTTCTCTGTATATTCCTCAGTAATATCACCTCCTCCTCCAGTTTCTTCAAGTTGTACTTCTGTAGATGACTCCCAAATCTTTCTGATCTTGGCATACTCTGTAAGCTTACCAGGGTTCCAAATATTTCTTGAATATTTTCACATAGATGAGCATTCCAAATAACATGAATTGAATTTCTCATTTAAAAGTTTATCTTAGGGTCTTCCCTGGTGGCGCAGTGGTTGAGAGTCCGCCTGCCGATGCAGGGGACATGGGCTCATGCCCCGGTCTGGGAAGATCCCACATGCCGCGGAGCGGCTGGGCCTGTGAGCCATGGCCGCTGAGCCTGCGCGTCCAGAGCCTGTGCTCCGCAACAGGAGAGGCCACAACAGTGAGAGGCCCGTGTACCGCAAAAAAAAAAAAAAAGTTTATCTTAGTAATTTAATTAATAATTTTCCAAGTCAGTAAGTTACACTAGGACATGGTTGAGTATCTCAAACTTGGCATACCTAAAATCTTGTCATTTTTCTCAAAAGCAGTATCTTGCTGATTTATCTATTTATTTATTCACTACTTATTTATTTTTAACATTGTCAGAGTCAGATGTGCTCAAAACTCCGGGGTTTTCCTTTTTTATTTTTCCCATTATCTTACTTTACACATTCAGTCAGTTGTACCAGTCTCTCCCCTTTTCCTATACGTTTCTTTCCATTCAAACTGCAGTTTCCTTTGCTACTTTTGCTTGTAGAATAATGTTGTAGAACAAGCATGGTCCTTGGAACCTGACAAACCTGACTTCAATCCCAATTTCACCATTTATTTGTGATCCTAGGCAAATTTGAGCTTCAGTTTTCACATTATAAAATGAAGGTAATCTCTCTTACAAAGTTATTGATCATGTCTGTAAAGTGGCCGGCACATTGGAGACAATATGTTAGTTCTCCTACCCAAAGGTAGAGACAGCTCTACCTTTCATTTCTCTTCTTTTCCCCTTCTTTGGCCCTCAGTACATAATAATAACCAGCCATAGTAGCCTGTTTTGTCACCACATATAAGTCCTTACTCCAAAGCCACTTCTTCGGGGAGGTCTTTGGACTATCCATCTAAAACACCAACCCCCGTCACTTTTTTATCCCTTGTTCTGCTTGTTTGCTCACTTGCTTGCTTTATTTTTGGTAACACTAATCAGTCTCCTTCACTATAAATAATCTCCATGAAGTCAGGGATTTTTGTCTATTTTCTTTAATCATTATATCTCCAGCAATCAAAACTAGCACATAGTAGGCTCTTAGTGAATATTCATAGTTGTTGAATGGCTATGTTGAATGCCTACTCTTTGCTGTTCACTGCTCTAAGAACTTTATATGCCTCATCTCGTTTAATCCCCCTGAAAACACTATAAAGTGTATCATCATCATTATTATTAGCTCTATCTCACAGTTAAGGAGACTGAGGCTTAGATAGGTTAATTTACTTGTACGCAGTCACACAGCTCTGAACATGGTTGAAACACCAGCTGTCCTCGGACTAGGGCATCAGGTCACCTCTTGTCAGCAGTACACTTCTACCATCAGCTTTACCCCACCAATTACCTATAAGTAGTCCACATTCTCTGAGCTGGTATTAAAAAATTTCAGTAAACTTCAGTCTACCTTTCCCACCTTATCTGCACAGCCACAGTGTCTGGTTCTGTAGGCTGTGCACTGCCCAGAGAACATTGTTCACGTAGACTCCAGTGTGAATGATACTCCTTGGCATTATTCAGTACAATATTCTGTGTAGCTCCTTCTGTCTTGTGGGACTCTCATATTTTGACCATATTGGATTATTCATCTTCTTCGGCTATATCCTGTGGTTTCTGACCTTTGCTGATACTGATCCCCTCTGTCAGGAATACCCTCTCCCCTAATCCCACCTATGAAAATCATCCTCATCCTAAAAGCCCTAGATCACGTGCCAGCTTTTTCTTCATGAAAGTTTCTGGCATGCACAAGCCAGAAGTTGTGCTGTCTCCAAACTCTTCTATTATATTAGATATTGCATTTGTTACAGCTATTTTTTGTAGGTTGAACTATATGATATTATTAATATTTGACCACTTTTTACTAAAATGGCAATTTCATATAGTTCAACCTGATATTTAGTTATTTATAATTGTGTTTTGTCCTTCACTCCATTCCCACTAGATTATACACCTTTTGTGGTAAGGGCAGAGACTTTAAACCTTTGGTAGTACCAGCATGGTACCTCATACACTAAAGATATTCAAATATTTGAAAAATGAATTAATAGATACCAGCACTATATTTATTCTGCTTCACCTTTAGAGTATTCCACACAAATCTTAGTTCTTCTTTTTCACAAATTTCTTTTTTCACAAATTCTATTTAATGACTATTTTGAGGAAAATTTAAAACTTGCTATTATACAAAAGTTAGTTTTTTTAAACTTAAATTGATAGTTTTTAACTATCAGAAAATCAGATAAAATCCAATGAGAGTGTTTTTCTTGATGGATATTTCTAAGTATCATATTAAGTTTGTGTAAATTTGTCATTTTAAATCTTTTGATGATATTGACTTCAGATTTAAAAGCTTGGGTTTAACTGACTCATTTTATTATTCATGTTAGTTTTAATAGAATATAAATTATGCAGTGATTTTTGTAAGACTTGAGTGGTTGGTAACTGTGATATCCTTTTACAGGTATTTATAATTCTCACAGCACATTTTACTAAAATTATTTATTTGATTAATAATGTCTCTGATACATTTTAACATCTGATTTAACTGATTTTCTTTTTCTTTTTTCTTTTTTTAACATCTACTGATTTTCAGCCACAGTCCCTTGAAGCTCTGACAGTTGAACAAATTCAAGATGATGTAGAAATAGACTCTGATGATCACACAGATGCTTTTGTGGTGAGCATCACAAAGAAGAGCTACTAAATTTCTTGTGATTTTTTTTTAATCTGAGTCATGTTTAATTAAATAATGCTTTAAGTGTGTAAAATAGCATAGAACTTGAGACTTTTTAGAATGTCTTAAACATGAGTTGGAGAGTAGTTTGTTTTTCAGGTTAGGGATTTTTTTGTGTGTGTGAAAATACTTTTAAATTACCAAACTGGGAAATAGTTTGAGAACATACTTATTCAGAGGATTTCAGATGTGTGAAAAGTTTTTTCACACTTTAAGATAACAGAATATATTAAATATAGTTAATTTAATTAAAGTCTATACTTTCCATAAGTAACCTTTATGAGATGGACCTCCCTCCTTTCAGTTTATAGGTATATTATCTTAAAATGGATTTCTATTTGAACAGTAAACTTTCTTGTTTCCAAATTTGTACTATTTAATTAATAGCCAAAATAATAATAATACTTTCTATGTACTGTGGTCTATGAATCTGACTAGACTATCTCTCTGGGAATGAAAGTTTTTAAGCAAAGTGTGAAATAAGTATAAGATAGTTAATAATAAACTACTACTGCCTCAGTGTATGCATCTGCTGACACATTGAAGCACTGATTGCTTTGTTTTGTTTTGCCAGCATCTTCTTCTAAACCAAAAGTAGGGGTGAAATTTTATAGCTGCTTAGTCATTCTTTGTATCTCCTTTCAAGTTAACAATGCTAATTATACACCAATTACAAAGCACATTTTTAGCGCTTAAAGCGTAACTCTTGAAGACATAAATGATTGACAGAGGAAGTGAATTCTGCTACCAGCATTGTAAAGATAGGTGAGAAAACCATTAGACACACAGTAACAGAATATAAAATACAGTTAGTTACAGAATTGTTCTGTAAATTAATTACCTGTTCCTTGGCCTGTTAACCTATTATTTATCAAGTATGTGAAATATAATTTTCCTTGTCTTATAGGCTTATTTTGCTGATGGCAATAAGGTAAGGATATTTTACCTATAGTATATGAAAAAAATTTTCTATATTCCAGTATTTAGTATTCACAAACTTATGTGAAACCTATTTTTTGTTTTTTTTTCCTCTTCCTTGCCCACATTCTCTATTCCCATCTCATCCTCTTATCTCCCAAAAAGCAACAAGATCGTGAACCTGTGTTTTCAGAAGAACTGGGGCTTGCAATAGAGAAACTGAAGGATGGATTCACCCTACAGGGACTTTGGGAAGTAATGAGTTGATCTTGAGTTGAGCTGGGTTTCTATTTAAAGATATCTCAAGATTAAAGATACTAGTCGCCTGTTATAAGGCATGGCATAGTTTTTACATTTACAGAAAAAGCTTTTCAGAGAGTTTTTTTAATGATTAAGGAAAAACTCATTTGTCGAAGATTTTATTGCCAGTCTTCTAAAAATTATATTTGAAATTGTAATCAAAATGTATCTGGTTTGTTGTAAATATGTTTATTTTGTAACTAATACTTGTAAATTATTAGTCTGTGGATATTAAAAGACTGTATCATGTTGAGTTTAATAAAGAATTTATGCAGCACCATTAAATGTTTTGAAAGTGTTATCTAAAAGCATAAGACTCTTCTTATGGAGTAATCAAAATGCTGCTTTTTTAATTATAAAAATCTGGTTTAAATATATTTATCACATAGCTCCAAAGGTAAGCCAACTCTCATATAAATTAGAAACCTTAAGCTTGTCATTTTTAGGTAACCATTTATGTAAAAACTAAAAATTTTAGCTAACTTTAGAGGATATCAACCCCTATGTAAAGTTTTGGGCACTATTTTGGAAATAATTTCAATATCGTTTTGGCAAGAATACATTTATTTTGTAAGGAAATAGTTTTAAATAGTTTGTAAATAAATAGTTTATTTGTTGACTTGCTCTTTGTTTGCATTCATTGAAACTTCTTTGAAGTTTTCAAAAATATGATATTATTTTCTGATTTCTTGGTCAGGTTAGATTTGGTGACCTCTCTTGCATAAGTGTTTTTTGCCACTGCTTCAGTATAAAGAAACTTTGTAAGGAACTTTTGTCAAAACATTAACCCTCTTTTTCTAGAGTGAAAAAAGTGAGTGTGTAAAATCATTTAAAATAAGATGCAACTGTATGTACAACCATAGACACATAGTACAACCAAGGGCTAACCTGAGTTTAATAAAGATCAATGAACAAAAGCTATAAATTGGTTTCTTCATTTAAATAGGAAAGGATTTTTACATTTTTAAGGGATGGGGTTATAATAACCTATATTAGGGGGAAAATATTGCTTGAAAAATGTGTACAGGTCAAAAAATGCAGCTAGGAATATTGTTTCAATAGTTTTTCAAGCAAAACAGACTATAAAATTGCCAATTAGTAAGGAATAATCTCAAAACGTCAAAACACTGTGTTTGCATCTGACTCATTAATCTTTTCAGATGTTAGGTGTTACGTGTAAAGAGAAATGAGTCATTTATTGTTTAAACAAGGGAGCAGCTGTTGGTTTTTTCTAGTGTGTTAAAACCTTTAGTGGCCTCTATAAATGGAAAGAGTCAATGAGCTCTTCTCTCAGCTGTTGTTTTAGCAGCTGACAGTACCATTGACTTCACCGTGATGTAAAATAAGGGAAAAAACTTTTACTGATGGATGGAGACCCTTGAAGTTTAAAAATACATAATTCCCTGATCTGGGGGCATTCATTGATTCACTCAACAAACATTTATGGAGCACCCATGAGGCCCTGTGGCTATAGCATTGAGCAAAACAAACCTCCCCCAAATCCCTGTCTTTATGGAGCTTATGTTCTTTTGAGCATGTTTAAGAATACCAACCTTTGAAATTACAGGATTTTTACAGCCCCACTGAGTTTTTAAAAACGTGAGAATATAATTTTGTAATAAAATATTTCATGAAGAAGTATATGATGCTATTTGTATGTAAACAGAGGATCAATTTTTTTCAAGTCATGCTTTCTGCATCCCATAATTAATATGGTGTGTTCTATTATAATCAACAACTTAAATTATGATTCTAGTCATATACTTTTTTTGTGTGTGTATAAAGCCTGTTTTTCAAATTATACCAGGAATGTAGCACTTCATCCTGATTTTGCTATTTCTATTGATTACATTGTTCTCATGGGGTCACAATACATCTGTTCTTTTTTTTTTTTTTTTTTTTTGCGGTACGCGGGCCTCTCACTGTTGTGGCCTCTCCCGTTGCGGAGCACAGGCTCCGGACGCTCAGGCTCAGCGGCCATGGCTCACGGGCCCAGCCGCTTCGCGGCATGTGGGATCTTCCCAGACCGGGGCACGAACCCATGTCCTCTGCATCGGCAGGCACACGCTCAACCACTGCGCCACCAGGGAAGCCCCATCTGTTCTATTTTTTAAATTTTTATTTAATGAAAGATCAACACAAAACCACAGAATATCTTTAGTGATCATACTGTATGTGTGTAGATTTTTTCTTTCCCTAGGGCCGACTTTTAACCTTTTTTTTTTTTCTTGTCTTAATGTTTGCCACATCAAATCCTTTGTAGAGCAAGGCAGGGTGTGAACAAATTAAATAATTTCATAATTTAATTCAATACTAATTATAGTTTTTCCACTTAAAAATACCGATAATTTGGAATGTCTTAGAAAATAGCAGTTTCTCTGCATTTATTTTCAATCATGATGGGGGGATATTATTATTTTAAAGGTTTTTTTTCCAAAAAAAATCTATAATTATAGTACCTAAGTAGAAGTCTTTGTTTCCTACTTCTAAAAGAAGTTTATATATCCCACTGTTTTGAGTAGAAAATAAAAATTTGTAGCAGTTATGGAATACTGGAAAGGAGATCTTGCTTATGAGTATCCAAATGAACTCAGCTCATATTCTTGAACTTTGCATCATTAATTCAGATAGCCAAGTAGCTTGCCACTAGACCATTTTTAGCGGACTGACTCATTTTTATGATTCAGTTTTCTGTTAGTTTAATAAACATTTTCTTGCGGTAGCCTTTATTAGCATATCTTGTAATGCTTTATGTATTTTAAAGCTTTCCACTTCATTTAAATCTCTTGTTTCTTAGCTGTTTCCTTAGTGATTAAAAGTTCCAGTTGTTCCTTTCAATCTGTAACAGCTGCAAGAACTCTTCTTTCCAAACTAGCTCTCCTAAATTCCCTTGTTAGAGTTGGTATCTATATTTAGCTGGTGGGATTAAATTGCAAAGGCTTCAGGCTGGGCAAAGCACACTGATCTGCCTTTTTACTGCTAGACCTGTGTGCTGTGAGGAGCTAAGGCCTTAGTGTCCCCTTCCTTACCCAGGTTACTCACAAAATGGATTCCCAGCGGGAACTTGCAGAGGAACTGCGGCTTTACCAATCCACCCTTCTTCAGGATGGTCTAAAAGATCTCCTGGATGAGAAAAAATTCATCGATTGCACACTAAAAGCAGGTGACAAAAGTCTTCCTTGCCACAGATTGATTTTGTCAGCTTGTAGTCCTTACTTCCGTGAGTATTTTTTATCTGAAATTGATGAGGCAAAAAAAAAGGAGGTAGTACTAGATAATGTGGATCCCGCTGTACTGGATTTAATCATTAAGTACCTGTACTCTGCCAGTATTGATCTCAACGACGGAAATGTGCAAGATATTTTTGCATTGGCCAGCCGCTTTCAGATCCCGTCCGTGTTCACTGTCTGCGTTTCTTATCTTCAGAAAAGACTTGCTCCTGGTAACTGTCTAGCTATCCTAAGATTAGGACTTCTTCTTGACTGCCCGAGACTCGCCATCTCTGCCCGTGAATTTGTGTCTGATCGCTTTCTACAGATTTGTAAGGAAGAGGACTTCATGCAACTGTCTCCACAGGAGCTGATCTCAGTCATTTCCAATGACAGCCTAAATGTAGAAAAGGAAGAAGCTGTATTTGAGGCAGTGATGAAATGGGTGCGAACAGACAAAGAAAACAGGGTTAAAAACCTTAGCGAAGTGTTTGATTGTATCCGTTTTCGCCTTATGACAGAAAAATATTTTAAAGATCACGTTGAGAAAGATGATATAATCAAAAGCAATCCAGAACTCCAGAAAAAAATCAAAGTTCTCAAAGATGCCTTTGCAGGCAAACTCCCAGAACCTAGCAAAAACACAGAGAAGGCTGGGGCTAGTGAGGTGAATGGTGACGTTGGTGATGAAGATTTACTTCCTGGTTACCTGAATGATATTCCCAGGCATGGAATGT
Source organism: Leucopleurus acutus (assembly GCF_964270905.1). Classification (NCBI taxonomy): domain Eukaryota; kingdom Metazoa; phylum Chordata; class Mammalia; order Artiodactyla; family Delphinidae; genus Leucopleurus; species Leucopleurus acutus. The sequence continues at coordinate 56,386,053 of NC_139149.1, forward strand.
TTGTCAAAGACCTCATCCTCTTGGTTAATGACACAGCTGCAGTAGCTTATGATCCCACGGAAAATGAATGCTACCTTACTGCACTGGCTGAGCAGATCCCCAGAAATCATTCCAGCATTGTTACCCAGCAAAATCAAGTGTACGTGGTAGGAGGCCTCTATGTGGATGAAGAAAATAAAGATCAACCTCTACAGTCATACTTCTTCCAGGTAAGAAAGGATATTTTCATATATGTAGAGACATAAAGGAAAGGCTGTTAGTCACCATCTAGTTAGCTGACTTGTGAATTATTCAGGCTGCTTGTATTTTATTCTACTTGATGTGCTATTCCAGTCCCTTGAATTTTCATTACTTAGAGGGAGGGCTGACAAATATTTGAATCAGTTAACTGCTTGTTAATATTTAATAAACGTTTTGGTAAAGAATGAGGTTCTATTAATATTTAATAAACGTTTTGGAACAGAATGAGTTTCTAATTAATGTATAAGTGATGGCTCACGATTTTCTTTATGCATTTTACCCAAAATGTCATGTTTATAGTTGATTGTGACTGTAACCCTTTAAAGTCCAGTATTTTAGTAAAAACGAAATTTAATCTTGTGTCCTCTTTCTGAAAAACAGGTTACTGTATTTCCCAAAATCAAAGTACTTTACACATTACAAAATGTTATAATTGATCAGATTTTCTACCTTCTTCCAAGTTTCCTTGAATTGATTTGAAGTTCCTGGAGGTAGCATTTCATCTCTTATTTATGGTTACTGCCTAAAATATACTTTTGTTGAAAATGAAAAGAACTTGTATACATATTTTACATGCTTTGGATTACCTTCTAGGAAACACTGTCTACACAAGTGTCACTCATTTGGATTAATTGTATTTAGAAATATTTATGATAAATGATCAAATTTATTTGGATCAGAGTTGTACTTAGACATATTGGCAACTTAATCTGTATTATGAAACCATAGAAGTTTCCAAGAAAACACATCCTCCTAAACTAACACTCTTTGTAGTTTGTTTGAAAGGAGTTCGTTTCATATTATCAACACATTATATTTACCAGTTTATGAAGGAATCAGTGGCTTAACCTTCATCTTTAATAATGTCAGTACCAGTACTTTGTAGCTTACAGATAGTTCAAAAGAGTTTGTTTAGGTCATGGCTACTTATGGCCTGGGGTTTATGGGCACTTGAGTTGGAAAGGCCAAAGATAAGCATGTGTAGAATGTCATACCACAGTCACGGAATGCTTTCAAAGTGTGTAACATACGGTGCATTTATAAAGCACACTCTTTTTTTTTTTTTTTTTTTTTTTTTTGCCGTACGTGGGCCTCTCACTGTTGCGGCCTCTCCCGTTGCGGAGCACAGGCTCCGGACGCGCAGGCTCAGCGACCACGGCTCACAGGCCCAGCCGCTCCGCGGCTTGTGGGATCTTGCCTGACCGGGGCATGAACCCGTGTCCCCTGAATCGGCAGGCGGACTTTCAACCACTGCACTACCAGGGAAGCCCTAAAGCACACTCTTTAACCAGCTTTTTCTAATCTTGAAAAATGTAATAATACATGTTAATCACGGTTCTTAATTTTCCAAGTTCCATTAAAGAATGTTAACTATGAAATATGATTACAGCTTCTATTTTATTTTTATAAGTATTTGAATGTGGGCCAGAAAATTTCCTAAGCCCTAATTTTAAATTCAGATAAATTTCAGGAAGGGTAAATTCAATTGAAAAGGCAATAATTTTATCTAGGAAGTAAAAATGACATCAAAATACAGACAGACAGACAGATACCTGGAAATCATAGACCCAAAGAATACTTAATAGCCTTATCTTTATTCTCTTCCATCCTGTTACTGCCCTTGCTTTTATTGACACAGCCTCTCATTTCTGAAACCTGCTTGATGTTGTTCCTTTTGGCTACAAAAGGTTATACAAAGTTGAAAGGGTCGACTCCCTGTCATTTCCCATGCCTTGCTCCTTCTAAAAGGCACAAATAGTGGGACAAGATGCCAGGATAAAAACACCTGACTGTAAAAGAGGGTTATGACTCACAAGAAAATATATGTATGAGAATCTCAGGCTTTGTATTTTCTGCTTGGTCACCTCTGTTTAAAATGTATTAAGTTAGGATTCATATGACCTTTGATTGTATACTAGAATTAGATTATGAGAATTTTTTTCCCTAGGTAAGAGCTGGTCTTTTCCATAGACTTAATAGTTTCATCAAATCTTTGAACACCACATCTTAAAGTAATCTAGGTCCAAACTCTAATTTTAAGGGTGAGAAAACTGAAGCCAGAGAGGTTAAATAGCTTGACAGCTCATCTGTAAAAAAGCCTGGCAGGCAGTCTACTGTCTCATCTGCTGTAGGAAGTGCCCTATCCGGGGTAGTATGGGAATGTAGACAGTATTGTGTAGTGTGGGCTGTAAACCCTCTGGTTTGGGATCATGATGGCTGCTGTTCCCATTTAAAAAGACAAACTATGAATTTGTATAGCTTGCATCAAGTATCACTTAAAAGCTCTGTGAGTTTGTGCAAATTATTTAAACTTTCTGTACCTCAGTTTCCTCATATGTAAAATGGAGAAAATAAAAGTCCCTATCCTGGAGGACTAGATGAGATTACCTGTGTCAAGCATTTAGTATGAAGCCTATCACAGAGTAAAAACTCCATAAATGCTCATTATTACTGGTACTATACTACATACCACTTTCTTGATAAATAATTTTTTTCAAGAAATGAAAACAGGGCTTCCCTGGTGGCGCAGTGGTTGAGAGTCCGCCTGCCGATGCAGGGGACACGGGTTCGTGCCCCGGTCCGGGAAGATCCCACATGCCGCGGAGCGGCTGGACCCGTGAGCCATGGCCGCTGAGCCTGCGCGTCCGGAGCCTGTGCTCCGCAACGGGAGAGGCCGCAGCAGTGAGAGGCCCGCGTACCGCAGAAGAAAAAAAAAAAAAAGAAAACATTAGTGATCACAGTCTGGATGTTGAAATTTGTGACTGCAAACTAACAGTGTATGTGTGGGGATCAAACCGGTCATCTCTGCTAGTTTTAAATAGTACTTTGCTTTAACCAAGGTTACTAGACCAGATAGAGATAGGCTTCCATAAGGACCCCTCCCTATACCACAGACTTTAATATCTGCATCTATCCTTGGTATCCAATTATTCTGGGTTTTATTCCTTTTTCTTCGACTGCATAGAAGTAGCACTAGAGAGGACAACAAACCTGTGAATGCGCACCCTCAGAAAGCAGTTTTCTTGTGCTTTGGTGTCCTAAAATGCAAAGTGGAAAATCTTAAAATTACCAATAGTAAGTGCTAAAGCTGATGCCAGCCATATCAGAATCACCTATCCCAGAGCGTGGGCTCTTGGAGCGCTGTCTTAGGCTTGTAGAACCGGCAGTAGCAAAAACAAGCAAGGTTACTTCCTAACATAAACGAGAGAGAGAGAGAGAGAAGGGTATTTTAAATGACTCCCTGAAAAAGGCTAGGAAGTTATAGGCTATAACACCTGCCTATATCCGAAGTAATAAAGTGGAGCATGGAGAACCTAAAAATGTTGAAGGAAAGAAAAAAGATAATGCCTAGTGCCCCAGCTGTCTGTGAAGTGAGCGACAGGTCCAGCTGTCCCGGGCGCCAGCTTGGGAGCATGTTAAATATAGCATGCGGGGTTCAGTCACATACTGTGACCCTCTTTTTCCCCAGTGTCCTAAAAGTATTATGAGTCCTTGTTCAAACCTGAACAAGGCAACATGGGAAGAAAATTTGACAAGAAATCTCACAGTTCTTAACTAATCTCTGGTGGCTATTTTATTTTCTCTTTCTTCAAGTTCTGCAGGTTTGAGTACTTTTAGCTATTTTGGTAGGTCAAGTAGCTTTTCTCATTTTTCTCGGTAATTCAAAGGTAAAATATGATCCTGTTGGGGTTGTAGTTTTACTTTTGAGAACTTTGACTATCTCAATGAATTCTAAACAACAAAGTATAGCATATTTTTTGGTACACCTGTAACAAGCTCCACAATTCCTTATATATCTTTCTTTCAGCTTGATAATGTAGCATCTGAGTGGGTTGGACTTCCACCTCTGCCTTCAGCCAGGTGTCTCTTCGGTCTGGGAGAAGTAGATGACAAAATCTATGTAGTTGCAGGCAAAGACCTTCAAACAGAGGCTTCGCTGGATTCAGTATTGTGCTATGATCCTGTGTAAGTTGGCATGACATTCTCGTTTCCTAAGCATTCAGGTATATGAGTGCCTATATCAAAGTCATAATTTTAGAACCTGAAGTTCACTAAAAGCATATAAATTCTATCTTCTAATTTTAGGGCGGCCAAATGGAATGAAGTTAAAAAACTTCCTATCAAAGTCTATGGCCATAGTGTGATTTCACATAAGGGGATGATATATTGTCTCGGAGGAAAGACGGATGACAAGTAAGTACCCTGACTTCTCCTTATGGTTTATATCCAAGTGATTTTTTTATTACAAGGGTTCCTTCCTGTTTTCACTTGAATCTACATGCTGAAATAGGACTTGGTTCTCACCCATAACATTTTGAAAGTAAAATTTCAAAATAAAATTTTGAAAAGTTATTGGAGGATATTTAAAATGATTGATGAAGGAAAACTGTATACAGTTTTAAAGTTGCTAAAGTCAATTTCTGTATGCCCAGCATATTGCTAAGAACAAACATAATATCTCCATCGTAAGCATTCTTACAGTGGAAAAGCAGCATTTAGGAACATAATCAAGCCTTTTATTTGGCTAATTTATAATTATATTTTACTACATTAAAACCAGTGGGCTTTTTATTCATTTAGCCATAAGTAGATAAAAATTAAGTGTATCTCTCTAATATAATATTTTAAATATAACTATTAAAACAATAGTGCTTAAAAATCATGGATTTGTACTTTACATTCATCAGAGAGAATTTAGATAGTTGAGTTTGAAACTGGTGACTGGGGACTGAAAAGGGGGCAGTTCTTTCCTCAGCAATGTTTCACTTATTTACTCCTGGACAGGTGATATTCAAAATATTTAACAACTGGTCACAAACAGGCACTGATCAAACAGAATAGATATACCTGATATACCCAGTAGCACCCAGTCTCTTATGAGAAAAAGAGGATGAAGTTTCATATAACTTGCTTTCTAGGTACTTCTCAAGGGATAGGTAATTAGGAAAGAGATCTTATACCCCCAAGGGAGAAGTGAGTTTAGAGTGCTCCAGAAGTCAGTCAGTTAAGCCAGTAGCCTATCTGGTAAAATGAAGATTTTTAGCTTCAATAGTGAGAACAAATTTCCTGCCCCTGAAAACTCTGCCTAATTTGGCTTGTATCATTTACCCAGTTTGTTCAAGAGATGCCCAATCCTGGAAAGGGAGTCAGAATTAAGAATTTAAGGGCAAAGCAGGAAAGGAGAGTAAAACATGGAAATGTGCTAGAATTAAAGAACTGTATGTTGTGCAGTTAATAGTTAATGACTATTACTCAATTAAAATGACATATATTACAGAAAATATGATTTTTAAAAGCAAAGGGTTTTTATACCATCTGTCCATATTCAAAGATAATATATTCTGAAATTTTGATGTCCTCCTTAATGCCAGATATTCCCATCAAATAAACATTTAAAGGAAGGCCATATTATAAATACACTCAGAGCAAAATCTTGTTTGGAACATTTTTCCTGAGTAATAGAATGGAAAATCTGTATTAAGCAGTGTTATGACTGGAAACATAGTGACTCTGCCAAATGATTTAAATTGTTTCCTTCAAGTAGTATTAGTAACTAGGAAATTGATGTGTCAGTAAGAAGCATGCAGGTCTTGTCAGTAAGAATACATTAATCTTGAAAATATGATTAACCAAAACAACATTGCGGGCTTCCCTGGTGGCGCAGTGGTTGAGTCCACCTGCCAATGCAGGGGACACGGGTTCGAGCCCTGGTCCGGGAAGATCCCACATGCTGCAGAGCAACTAGGCCCGTGCGCCACAACTACTGGGCCCACGTGCCACAGCTACTGAAGCCCACGTGCCTGGAGCCCGTGCTCCGAAACAAGAGAAGCCACCACGTGAGAAGCCCATGCACAGCAACGAAGAGTAACTCCTGCTCGCTGCAACTAAAGAAAGCCCGCGCAGCAACGAAGACCCAACGCAGCCATAAATAAATAAATAAAGTTCCCTTTAAAAAAAAACAAACAAAAAAAACCCCAGAACATTGCTTGACAAATGCCAAAGTCAAGAACTTTGAAAAGAGTCATTACCTAAAATAAGCACTGAATTATACTAGTTATCACCACTGCATTTGAAGAACGTGATTTTGGATCGTGTTCTTATGGAGGAGTTTTAAGATAATACTCATAGTCATATATTAGAGGAACTGCTTCTACTCCAGATATCTGGTCTTTCATAAAACTAAAAAAAATTGTCCTCACAAAAAGTTGAGATTTTGTTTGGTTGCTTTTTGGCTTTACCAAATATATCCAGTTAATCAATTCTTATTTGGAATTCGAACTCCCATCAGTAAATTATGGAATTATAACAACATACTAAGAAGGATAATTCAGGTAAGTCCAGGTTTTTCTGGTACCATTTAGCACATAAAATTGTTTTCATTACTCATCAGCTCAGATGACTAGTTGTCTAATCTTTAGTCCCAGATTTCTTAAAATGCATTGGTATATTAGTGGTAGACTAAAATAAAATGAGCCATCATATTGCAGTTACATTTAAAATAGGTACATTCACACCTAGTTATTTCTTAAGTTAACTGATTCATTCTTAGGATATTCAGATAATGAAATGAATAACCGTTTTTGTTACTGAGGCACAATAAAAGGTTTATGAATTTTTGTTAACTCTATTGTGTATTGAATTTAGTAGCAGATAGGATTAAAATCTACTCTGCCTGGGTCTCTAGGCAATTGCCAAAAGTAAAGGACCCTACCTTCCAGTAGTATAATTAAGATTTAAAATAGCTTTAGTCCTCATATTTGGAATTGTCCTTTGCTTGGTGATATATGTTCAGATTAAGAATTTTCCTGATCCTCACTATACTACATATTTCAAACGAGAAGCAAAGGTAAGTGATTAGTGAAGTTGCTTCTTTCAAAAAAGAAAGCTTCTAAAAGGACCATTTTGTTGTGTTTTATGTTTACAGAAAGTGTACAAACAGGATGTTTACGTACAACCCCAAAAGAGGAGACTGGAAAGATCTGGCTCCAATGAAAACCCCTCGTTCCATGTTTGGAGTGGCAGTCCATAAAGGCAAAATTGTGATTGCTGGAGGCGTCACTGAAGATGGTCTTTCAGCTTCAGTTGAAGCTTTTGACCTCACCACCAATAAGTAAGCTGCCATCTCTTACTACAGAATATGAATCACTATATGTTTTAATTTCTAACTTTGGATAAAAACTAAGCTTTCCAATTAGGACATGGGGAGAAGAGGCAAGGGAGGCAAGGATTGAAGGGGAAGTGTCTTCATCTGTGTTTCTTTTGGTGTTATGGGTGTGAAATGCCTAACATTTTGATGCATTATATGTGTTTGTAATTTGGAATACATGACCCTCAAGTAAATGTTGCAGTGATCAATCTATCCTTACTTGTTATTAACTTTGTGAATTTAGTCATGCAAAGGTAATACTTCTGAATAATTATATACACATAAATGGATATATATCTCTCTGTAAGGTTATTTGATTTGAAATATGTAGTTTCTTTAAGGACAAAAAGACCTCCACTTAGTTTGTGATATTTGTAATGCTTCAGATGTTTGATTCTTTTGTGTTCTTTATAATTTTCTTTTTTTTTCACTTTTAAGCTTGTATTGGCTTAAAGTTGATGTAAAAGATATTTGACAGATATTCTTTACATAGAATTAGTCCTTTTCAAGTTTTTGAGCTCACACATCTAGATGAGTATATAGTTTTTGTTTTGTTTTGTTTTTTGTTTTTTCCCGGACGCGCAGGCTCAGCAGCCATGGTTCACAGGATCAGCCGCTCCGCGGCATGTGGGATCTTCCCCGACCGGGGCACGAACCCGTGTCCCCTGCATTGGCAGGCAGACTCTCAACCACTGCGCCACCAGGGAAGCCCGAGTATATAGTTTTTATGCTCCTCGTTTAGCAATGAGGAAAAAATTACAGCATTATTATTACTTTTTTAAGGAACCATGTATGCCTGATTACAAAACAGACTTTAGTTAATCTGAAAATTACAAGGAAGTTTTATGGAATTAGATTTTTATGATCGTTAAAAATCATGTGTTTTTCAAGACTATATAATATGGGTAAAAACTCAAGTTATAAGAAGTTAAAGAAGCAGCACACAAAACTGCAAACACTCTATGTTCTTAGTTTTGTTCGTATGCATAGATGGATGTTTAAATTTATATGCATTTTTTAAAATGACAAAATTATAGCAAAATATTGCTTATGATTATGTCTGAAGGACATGATCATGGGTGATATTTGTTTTCTTCTGTACCTTTCTGTTTCTCCAGATTTTGTATAATGTACATATATTTTTATAATTAGAGAAACAGATATGTTTAGAGAAAAACTATGAGGTCCACCTTTTTTTTTTTTTGCGGTACGCGGGCCTCTCACTGCCGTGGCCTCTCCCGTTGCGGAGCACAGGCTCCGGACGCACAGGCTCAGCAGCCATGGCTCACGGGCCCAGCCACTCCGCGGCATGTGGGATCCTCCCGGACCGGGGCATGAACCCGTGTCCCCTGCATCGGCAGGTGGACTCTCAACCACTGCGCCACCAGGGAAGCCCTGAGGTCCACCTTTATGCCAGAGTAATAGAAGAGAGCTACCAATATGACTAACTCATTTTAGACTCTTGATACTTCCAATTAATTTGATTGATTTTATCTTTAGTGGTGCTATTTCATATAGCTATTAACATTAAAAGTTTCCTTAAATCCTTTACTTAAAAGGATGAAGTATAAACTATTAAAAAGAAAATTTCCAACCCTAGTTTGTAAACTATTCTTATCACATGCTTTATTAAAAAGGGTTTGGAGGGCTTCCCTGGTGGCACAGTGGTTGAGAGTCTGCCTGCCGATGCAGGGGACACGGGTTCGTGCCCCGGTCTGGGAAGATCCCACATGCCGCGGAGCGGCTGGGCCCGTGAGCCATGGCCGCTGAGCCTGCGCGTCCGGAGCCTGTGCTCTGCAACGGGAGAGGCCAAAACAGTGAGAGGACCGCGTACCGGAAAAAAAAAAAAAAAAAAAAAGGTTTGGAGATTTCTTGAGACACTATGGAGATCAGAGTTTTTAAAAATTTGTATTAGCATTCAAATGAAAACCAACACAGTAGGGCCTAGGAGCCCTAGAACTTCCCCCCAAAACTCCACTATTTTTTTTTTTTTTTTGGCCACGCTGCACAGCATGTGGGATCTTAGTTTTCCAACCAGGGATTGAACCCGTGCCCCCTGCAGGGGGAGCACAGAGTCTTAACCACTGGACCACCAGGGAAGTCCCTCAAAGCTCCACTATTTATGGCATACAGTTTGATAACCACTGCTGAAGGTGCTAACTAATGAAGGTGAAGTATTCTTGGAGACATATTGAGGGCTTTAAAATCTAATTTGGTTACATCTTTCAAATAAAGGAATATTTAGATATTTTCCAGTAGCAAATTTAATCTTCTAATTTTGGATGTTTATGCTACTTGAAGTTTTTAATTATAATTTCCTATAATTGTTCAGTAAATACATTTGGCATTTTTTAAAGTTTTACATTAACTGTATCTTCAATAATTCCTAGGTGGGAAGTAATGACTGAATTTCCCCAAGAAAGAAGTTCCATCGGATTGGTCAGCCTGGCTGGATCCCTGTATGCCATTGGTGGTTTTGCTATGATTCAGCTGGAGTCTAAAGAATTTGCACCCACTGAAGTCAATGACATATGGAAGTAAGTTTTCTTCACTCCAATTTTCTGAACCAAATATTAAATCAAATAAGATAAAACAATTTTGAATAGGAAGCCAGACTTTCCCAAAATGCGCAGGCTCAGCGGCCATGGCTCACGGGCCCAACCGCTCCGCGGCACGTGGGATCTTCCCGAACCTGGGCATGAACCCGTGTCCCCTGCATCGGCAGGCAGACTCTCAACCACTGCGCCACCAGGGAAGCCCTGTATCCTACTTCTTGAGAGTAAACTAAACACTCTTTGAACCTGCTGAACTTTTACACATTGCCACTTACTTAATCAAGTACTGCTTCTAGTACTTGGGAGAGCTTGGGAAAGAACTTATCGGGGCCTATTTCTTAATCAGAAATTGAGAGTTGGACAACTGATCCTTTAAGCTCCCTTCCAGCTTTAAAAGTGTAATGAACGCTCTAGGCATCCAGTAGAGCAAAGGCTTCCAAACCACTTACCTTTCTCCCAGAGAGTACTTTATTTCCTAAGAAGACAAAGTCTGGAATAAACACTTAAACTCTTGAGTTTTCCATGATTCATTAACTCAATTTTGAATCTAATCTAAATATTTTTCCAATTTTCTGAGGATTCAGTTATAAAAGCTTTTTAGAAAAGTGAAAAGTAGCAATCCACTTGACCTCCAAGATAGGTGCTGGGTAGGTCTCCCAAGTATAACACTTGCAGTTGTTACTCAATTGAACTATTTGACAGTTAAGCTTAAAATGAATGTATTTAAAAAGGTGTGTGTGTGTGTAGCTTACCATAGTTTCTAATGCAATGAATGTCACGTAGAGGACCAGTGTATCCAGAAGTCTTGGGAGCAGAAGTGTAACTTGTGTCATGGAAGAAAGTCACATACTAACATAGCTGGGGCAGGGCATACAGTGTGCAGACGTCTGGTCACTATCAGGTCACCACATGTGCTGTCTTCAGCCCAGGCACCATGCTTGCTGATCTAAGTTTACAGGAGGTAGATCTCAGTTGCCTGAGGTGAGCATGAGTTCATGCTGTATACTCATCCAGAAACTGCCAGACTTATGCTTTACCTGTCAGTTTAAAGGCCAGCCCCACTCCCAAGTCTGGATGCCCTTACCTGGCCTGTCACCAGATTGTCCAGAACCTTGGTACTCGAAGTATGGTCTGTGGACCAGCTGTGTTGGCATCTCCTGCGAGCTTCTTAGAAATGCGGAATCCCAAGCCCCAACCCAGACCTACTCAATCCGAATCTTAATTTTAACAAGATTAGTGGGTGATTTGTTTACACATTTAAGTTTATAAGTACAGCTTTGGAAGAGTGATCAGTGAAGGCATAACACTGAGCCTGAGAGTGAAAAGTAGGTAACATTTGTTCTATACCTGAACCAGTACATGCCTTATTCCCAGCTGGTAAACTGGAAGGCTGAAAGGCTGGCAGCTTAACCAAACAATTATTTTGTGCATCAGACATCATTTCCTTATGTTGTAACAGTAACTAACTGTGTAGGGGGCAAGAAAAAGTGGCTATAAAAGGAAGTTAACTGGGACTTGCCTAGTGGTGCAGTGGATAAGAATCCACCTGCCAGTGCAGGGGACACAGGTTCGATCCCTGGTCCGGGAAGATCCCACATGCCATGGGGCAACTAAGCCCGTGCGCCACAACTACTGAGCCTGTGCTCTAGAGCCCGCGAACCACAACTGCTGAAGCCCATGCACCTAGAGCCTGTGCTCCGCAACGAGAAGCCACCGCAATGAGAAGCCCATGCACCGCAGCGAAGAGTAGCCCCTGCTCGCCAAAACTAGAGAAAGCCTGCGCACAGCAACAAAGACCTGATGCAGCCAAAAATAAATAAATAAAATAAATAAATTTATTTAAAAAATAAAGGAAGTTAACTATTACCTTTCTTCCTCCAAAAAAGAGGGAAGAAAATAAAGAAACTGGAAATTTCCAGGGAAAGAGGTTAGACCTAGCAAGAGGATGAGATGGGAAAAGACTGGAAAGCAGCAGAAAAAAATATGAAATAATGGAGGGCTGGGAAGGCTAGGGTTTTTGGAAAATGGGGATAGGTACCAAGAGTGAATAGGCAGTGATTCTTAACCCTGGCTGCTTTTATTTATTTATTTTTTGGCCGCACTGCACGGCACGTGGAATCTTACTTCCCTGACCAGGGATTGAATCCACGCCCCCTGCATTGGGAGCGTGGTGTCTTAACCACTGGACCACCAGGGAAGTCCCCTGCTGCTTTTAAAATATACCAGTGCCTGGGCCTTCATGCAGACCAATTAAATCAGTTTCTGCAGGCAGAGCCTGGGCATCACTAGTTCTTAAAACCTTCCAGGTGATTCTAATATGCAGCAAGCCTTGAGAAACACTGATGTTAAGGAATGGTGCTATCAGCTGAACACCACATGAGCCACTCTGGATCCTAATGGTGATCAAAAGCCAAGTTGCGGGCTTCCCTGATAGTGCAGTGGTTGAGAGTCCGCCTGCCAATGCAGGGGACACGGGTTCGTGCCCCGGTCCGGGGGCATCCCACATGCCGCGGAGCGGCTGGGCCCGTGAGCCATGGACGCTGAGCCTGCGCGTCCGGAGCCTGTGCTCCACCGCAGTGGGAGAGGCCACAACAGTGAGAGGCCCGCGTACTGCAAAAAAAAAAAAAAAAAAAAAAAAAAAAAAAGCCAAGTTGCTTCAACAGAATACTGCAGACAGAAAAGGGAAGTACAGCATCTCCTGGTAATTTTAGCAGGAGGGATTCTGATTATGGTTTATTTTTGTGATTAAGGCAGTGCTTCTCAAAACTGCTTGCTCATTGGAATCACCTCGGGAACTTCAAAAAGCACTGACGCTGCCTCTGTTCCCCTCTATAGATTGTGACTTAATTGACCTGGGATTTAGTTTGGGCTTTGGAACTTCCAAAAGATCCCCAGATGATTCTAATGTGCAGAAAAACTTTGGAACCACTGGATTTGGGAAAGGCAAGAGGAGGGGGCATTCATCATTATCTGCTTGGCTGTAAAATTTTAAATTTAGGTACTGGTATTTTCCATTTAGGTAATAAAATCTGGGGCAATAATTCTCAAACCTTGCTGCATATTAGAATCAATTTGGGAACTTTAAAAAAGCCAATCTCTAGGGGTGGGATCCAGACATCAACATTTTAAACGTCTCCAGGTAGTTCCAATTTGCTAGTCAAGTTTGAGAACGAATGATCTGCAGTGGTTCCCAAGGCAGCATCAGCACCACCTGAGTACTTGGTAGATGTGCAAATCTTTAGTCCTCACCCCGCAGATCTATTGAACCTCTGGGGGTAGGGGCCAGCAAACTGTGTTCTAACAAGCCCTCCAGGTGACTTCGATATGCGATAAGTTGAAAGCCACTGACCTACAGAGAAGTAGCTACCCACTTGCCCTGAACTTCCTAGTGAATTCACACATGCAGAGATGAAAATAACAGTGTACTACATTCTAAATCTATAGACCCTCTTACTGTGATGTAAAAAATAATTTCCATTTCTCATATTTTTTCTTGAAATCATTCCATTATGTAGGACTGACCAAGCTGAAAGTAAAAAATATAACTGCCAGGAAGCAAATGCTTTTAGGCCTCATTTAACCTCAACCTCCTATTGCTTAAATGTGGTCACTTTTTCATTAGATCATTTAAAACTGTTCTTTATCTTTTAATTTGTTGCTCCAAATTTTATATAGATAATCAAGGTTCTTTTCCTGATTAGTGGTAAAATATTTTTTGTCTACTTTTCCCTACATAAAAATCACTCAGTGCATAGTACAGCTGTACAGCTGTTAAATTTGGACCATTGATGTAAGTCAGATAGGCATCAGCTAATTTTAAAATTATTTTAAATCTCACTCACTCCTTGTAGAATGATTTGGGAGTATTTCCTATGTGCCAAGTATTGATAGCTTCTGGTGGAGGGAAGATAGCAATGTGAATAAGATATATGTACTTTTGAGCTTGTTGAGGACATAAATATAGGGCAAAAAATTAAAATAGAAGGATAATTGTTATAATGGATACCATACAAAGGACACTGTGAGAAATGAAGAGAAAACAACAAACTGCTTGAGGAAGGTGAGAAAGGCTTCAGAAAGAAAGCAGTGTTTAGGAGTTTCTCATGCAGAGATGGCATTCCAGGCATCAGGCAGAGGAAAAGCACACAGGTCTCAAAGGAACCCAAGTTGTCTGTATCTTTATAACCCTGAATATTCAGAGGGGACAACCAGTTCTTACCTAATGTCAAGTGCAAGAGTAGTACTCACACAGGACAATAAAGGGGAAAGAGAATGGCTTCTTGCAGAGTGACCACTAGTGTCATGTACCATGCACTAGTGTATGGGAACAGCTGAAATCATAATCAAAGTGACTAACAGTCCCTGCTCTTCCCAGTTCTTACTCTTTGGTGACCTTGACTCATGGGGACCAGCCATCTTTAGCAGTCCAAAGGCGAAAGATTAATTGCCTGTCTGTTACCCGTCATCTCTGGACGGTCTCTGATTCCCGCAGAAGGCTTAACTGCCTAAGCATCCAGATTAAATACCATGCCAGTAATATGGGCATATACTCAGAGAATGCGTACTTTTGGAGGAATTCAAGTGTTTGTTAGTCTACAAGTCAGGTGCATCCTCCTCTGGGTAAGAGCCAGTAGGGTTTTCTCGGAGAACATTTGTATATTCAACACAGGGAAATCTATAGAACTATCTACTTAAAAACAACTTACTGATTGCTTTCTTTTTCTCCATCAGGTATGAAGATGATAAAAAAGAATGGGCTGGAATGTTGAAAGAAATACGTTATGCTTCAGGAGCTAGTTGTCTAGCAACACGGTTAAATCTCTTCAAACTGTCTAAGCTATAAACAAGAAGGTGAAAAACCATAATAGATAGGGAGGTGGTCTGTTTGGATAATAGGGCTTTAATTTATTGTTTTTAAAAAGGCTATACAGAGATTCATGTAGAAATTATTCACTATGTTATTGTCCAAGAGATTAGCAATGGGAATCAAAACCTCAAAGCTATTAAATCTTCAATGTAATGATCAGAGCTTAAAACCACTGTCTAAGAAATTAAATCTTAAATTGAACAGATTATTCCTTTTGTTAATCTGTCTCAATCAACTGTAAAGAAGCTTCCTAAATCTGAGTTTACTAATCCTTTCATTTGCATTGTTGAGGTAACTTTACACTTGTTTTCTATTACAAATGAAACTGGAGAATGAAATATGTACATCTGCATTTTCTAAAAATGTTTAAAATAGCAAAAACCTTTCCTCATGCTTCAAGATATAACAAGAATCCTATGCATTAAATAAAAGATTATATGCTGTAAGAAAACTTTGGAAATGCTATTTAAGGAGTATAATAAATGGGTCTCATTTAAATTTTAAAAAATTTAAAAATAATAAAATAATATAGTTCCTGCCACATAGTATGCACTCAAAGAATGAACTGTAAACTACTTAAGTTTCTTAAAAGCTACATGTCTTTTATATTAAGAATTTTAAACAATTTCCCAACTAGATAGTAGAGAAAGTAGTCCATTGTAAAATGTCTGTTTATTTTAATAGGTATTAATTGACCTAGAAATCAATTCTACATTATTTTTTAATTGAATCAAGCCACTTAATTAAAGTAAGTCCAAATATGACGCACCATAACTAATTTTCAGTAAAAACTATGATGATGATTTGCCTTCTCCAAATATCCGTTCTCTCAGGTAGTCCATTCGAGCATTCTTTGTTGACAGTGCCATAGAGTTCCATTCAAAATGAGGGATCTGTAAAATAAGTAATGTAGTCTGAATGAAAGCTCAAAAGCAGCAACAAAAAACATCAGGGAAGACCTCTAAGAGAAGAGCTATAGGAACCTTAAGACATTAGTTTACATAAGCATAGCCTTTGAACCCTATTTGGAAGGTTGCCTTCTTCTTGACAACACCTGGAAGACCCTTTTCTGCTTCGCAGCTCCTTTCATCCTCCTGTTCCTACAATACCAACAATGGACATTTTTTCCCATGTGCCTTTCTTATATTTATACACTAGCCTTTTTCTCTTATAACTCCATCCATCTCCATAGTGTCTCTCTTTATTGTAAGATGAATATAAAAATCAAGAGATCTTCTAGAGACAATTTTAAAAATTATTTTTATTTACTATTCTTAAAAAAAAACAGAGGGTATTCTATTTCAGAGAGATTTTAATATAGCTTTTTTTTAATATTAAAAAAAAAGGTAATTCTACAACTTTCACCTTAAAAGGGGACACATGTAAAGCCAGTGTCTCTGGGTTTTTTAAAGGCTGAATTACATAAGTATTTCATACCTGAATTACATGATACCCCAAAATTTCCAAGTGTCGTTTTTTCATAGCAGATTTTCCTTTTACATGAGGGATGTTTCTACAAAATGCTCTCGAATCCAAAAATTCCAAAGCAATCCTACATAAGATGAAAATAAATATTTACTTCTGAAATTGAGAAACTGAAAAATTATAAGCCTTTCAGGAACAAGGGTGCATCTTTATAATCTAAAAACCGCCAAATGAATAAATGAGTATACTAAGTTATTTTTCTACTTAAATTAGTAATTAATGACAAGTTATCCGATTCATTAGAATTAAACCAAATTATAGTAAGTATCTGCATGCTTTCATCTATTTGTTTCTTTGTCCAATACATATTTATTATGCACCTACCATATGTAAGGCACTGTGAGGGATACAAAAATAAAAGGACACACTTTATAGTCTAACAAAGAACATATGATACATAGTATGTAACTGTAATGCAGTGTAGGAAGCAGCTATGTGCTATCCGAAAAGTAGAGAGGCATGGGAGGTCCAAAGAAGAAGACACTATTTATTTCCACTGAGGACAACTTGAAGGTTAGTGCTTTAGATATTGCTAGGTTTTGGACAATGAAGGATGGAGATTAAAGCAGAAAGCACAAGAAAAGCAAAGGTATGTGGGTAGCATGCATGAGATATATGAGGAGCAGATTCTACTATAAATAATCCTTGATAGCTGCGTTCATTAAATCGTGCCAAATTTAACATTTAGATAACAAAATCTGAAACTAAGAAAGGTACTTTTCAGCTCCTGGTGGCAGTCTTGATCCAGCTATTTGAGTATTTAATTCCGAGTGTATTTTTGGTAGTTTTCCCAAAGTTGTATTATGGCTTCCATACGGAATAGGTTTTTTCCTTTTATCCAAGATACACTCAAAATCTATAAGAAAGTACAGGAACCAACAATATGAATTAGGTAAATTCTTATAGGTAAAATTTTAAGATATATTTTAAATATTTATACATGTATATAAAGACACACACACACAAACATGAAGAATGAGGTACCTCCCTAATTATCCAACTTATTTCATTTATTTATTTATTTATTTTGGCCACACCACGCAGCATGCAGGATCTTAGTTCCCCGACCAGGGATTGAACCCGTGCCCCCTGCAGTGGACGCTTGGAGTCTTAACCAATGGACCGCCAGGGAAGTCCCTATCCAGCTTATTTTATATATATGATCTAGTCCAAGATCACCTCTCTTTGAAAATCAATGAATAAAAATCAACCAGCAAGTATTACTAAACTATTATTTAGCATGGGGGCTATATTTAGCACTGCACTAAGCCAAATCACATTACAGTTTTATTTTAATCCCCTTAAATCTCTTGGTCACAACTGGAGGAAGCTAAACCAACTCATCTGAAAATTAGTAAAGACAAAGATTGAAGCATGTATCCTGTCTTTCCTGTATGAACTGTACATAGGGTAACTAAACAGTTGACATAGGAAAGTTCTTTTTAGACAAATTCCAACTAATAAATGCAGAATGACAGATGTAGAATATCACTACTTTTCCACCCTTGATGAATAATGCATTTAGACAATAATTTTAATAGCTGCTAAAATCAGTAGGTGAAAAGCTGATGGGAAAGCTTCCTAACGGATAAGCTGACAACATATAAACACACTGATGAATCTTAATATAATAAAAAGGGGACAACCAGAATTGTATGTCTTCTGATAAGATGCAGTAAGAAGCACATACGACCTATGAAAAAGCTGGCCAAAAAAATGACCACTGCCACTCCTAAGCTAACCTGAATCTAATCAAGCCTCTATATCTAACTACTGGTTTACAGAAAAAATAGGGGATGCAGGAGCATGTTGAATGACACCACAGGGTTTCAACTGGAAAAGTCCAACAAACAGTAAAATAAAACATATAAAAGATAATTGAGACACTTGAACGTTGACAAGCTATATAATATTAAGAAATTATTATGAATAGTTGTAGAGGTGAAAATGATGGCACTGTGGTTATATATCCTTTTAGATATACATTCTAAAATGATATATTATCTGTGATTTGCTTGAAAAAGATCAGGTGGGACTCTGATTAGTGAGTATTAATAATTTTTAATGCTGGATGAGGGTTCATTATACTATTCTATTCTTGAATATGTATGAAATTTTTACATAATAAAAACAATCATAAAAATGTATTTAAACCAAGAAAAATGAAAAAGAAACAATGAATGAAAAGGAAGAAAAAGTAGGTTTAATTACCTATTCTTTATATATAAGGGAAACTGGGGCACTGAAACATCTTCAAGTTAATTATCAAACATGAAATATACTTTTCTCATAAAGAAAATGAATTCTGGAGCTAGAATGCCTAGGTCATCCTGGCTTTGCCATCTGCCAGCTACATAACCTTGGGCAAACAACAATGTCTCTGGGCCTCAGTTTCCTTATCTATAAAATAGAATAACTTGCAAAACTTATAGGGATATAATAAGTTTATATATATAAAACACATCATAATATCTAACACATAATTAATATGTAACATAATAATATGTAAGTGTATCAATTACTGTTGTTGTCATATGAAATTACAGCATTGTTTGAAAGATGCACATACCAGCAAAAAACCTTAATAAATCACAGCATAGTCATTCAATGAAATATTATGCAGTCACTAAAAATAATGTATAATTATATTTGTTGGCATAGAAAAATATTCACAACATATAAACAAAGCTACAAACACTATAAAATAAGCCATTTTGGTTTTTAAAAAGTCAGAACTTTTTAAAGTACATATTGCTTGCACACATGAACATGTATTGCTTGTAAAATTAGAAAGAAAACAACAAATGTCATTAAAAATGAAAAAAAAGTCAGAAGGAGAAACATAGACACCAAAAGTAAAGAGTGTTTGTATCATGGGTGATTTTCCTCTTTGTTATCTGTCCTTTCTGGTTTTTCTATAAGCACGTATTACGTATCCTATAAATGAGTGTTTTCTTCCAATCCTTAGTTCTTAATCATACTACTGTATTGTCTTAATTATACCACATCCTTATATACAAATATTACCAATTAAATCTTATTTTTAATGATCTATATATATTTTCACATAAAAATAAGCTTCTTGACAACATGAGGTACAAATATGAGTTGGCAATACAATGGGCTTGGGATATAATAATCCTAGTTCCCCAACCAGGGATTGAAGCCATACCCCCTTCAGTGGAAGTGCAGAGTCCTAACCACTGGATCACCAGGGAATTTCCTGAAAATTTCCAAGATAACGAAAAAAATTTTTTTAAAGTTTTAAAATTCCAATTGATGAGATGATTCTGTTTAGTTTGGCTTTCTGAAAGTAGCTAATAAGCTACCATAGGTTAGCTTAGCTACCATAGGTTAGCTAAGTAGCTAATAACCTACCTCTCATCTCTTATATCCTTTATTTGAAGAAAAAAAAAAAGAATGTATTTTCATTTCCTTCTGATTGTTGACACACAACTGAACAACCAGGAAAGCACATTCAAAGTCTCATCTTTCAGTTTCAAGTCTCATCTTTCTATATATAGTTGTATCACTAAAAGGGGGTATATATGAATGCCACACATGTATACACCCATACATGAATAAACACATACATATCAGTCCCATTTTGTCTATTAGAGACACACAAAACTAGACATGGTTAGACACTATCTAGCATATAGACCCCACAAAAATGGAGCAAAGCCCATGAGCATCATTAAACACTTACCTATTGTGTAGTAATAAGGTGTAAGAACAGAGGCTTTTACAAAATTGATTCCTCCTAGTACCTCTGCTAACATTTTATAAATCTGCTGTTGTGCTCCATTCATACAGCCAAAATCTTCAGGAAAATAAAAATAATTAGTTCACTTAAAATAATCAGCTTTTGAATGAAAATCATCCCGTATCTACAAACTGAAAAATAGATTAATATTTCCAACAAGAGTTTCCATGTATTGTAATACCACCTGCAATAACACTAAATTCAGCACAAGTTCTTTGGCTCTCTACCAAAAGAGGTTTAGTGTCCTAAATATTAAGAAATACTTACAACACAAATTTCTCTACAAAATGGTTCCATTAAACAAGTTATGGCACTCTTGGCAACTCTGGTGTCATGGTTAGTTTTAACAATAAAAACAGTGTACTACCTAATAATGTACTTTAGAATTAAGCTTTACTTTCTGACCCAAACAAAATTCAAACCTTTTTTATACTGCTGTTGACAGAAGCGGTCATGAAACCATGGAATCTGATATTCAGGACATTCCAAGCAGACTGCTCTATTTAATTCCATAAGACGAAATTGGACCTTCATATTTAGAGATGAACATAAAACTGAAATTAAAAAAATACATTAATAGACTTTGATAGCTTGAACTTAGCAAAGACGATTCATTTTTCACATTCATTTATCCCCATAATGGTTGTAACTTTTATTCTCATATTACAAAATCATTTCATTTGCATACACATGCTTTATATTTTTAAATTATTATATTCAGTGGGATGATTAGGACAAACACCTATGTTTTTCACTAATTATGAATATTAAAACTACATTTTAGGGGCTCCTCTGGTGGCACAGTGGTTAAGAATCCGCCTGCCAATGAAGGGGACATGGGTTCGAGCCCTGGTCCGGGAAGATCCCACATGCCACGGAGCAACTAAGTCCATGCACCACAACAAATAAGCCTGTGCTCTAGAGCCCACAAACCACAACTACTGAAGCCAGTGCCACAACTACTGAAGCCCGCGCGCCTAGAGCCCGTGCTCCGCAACAAGAGAAGCCACTGCAATGAAAAGCCCGCGCACCGCAACGAACAGTAGCCCTGCTCATCGCAACTAGAGAAAGCCGTGCACAACAACGAAGAACCAAAGCAGCCAAAAATAAATAAATAAAAACAAAAAAAACTACATTTTAAAAAATACTACTAAAAAATATTCATTGACCTAATATTCCACATTTAGCAGTCTATCCTAAGGAAACAAAGATGAGGGCAATGACTCACGTATAATAATCATTATTTATGGTAATGAAGAATTGGAAACAACCTACATGCTAACAAATTTTATTACTTCCTTATAATGGCAGATTCTATAGACTAAAAAATCATGACATCAAAAAATATTTAATATCATGGAAAATTGTTCAAAATATAGTTCAATGACAAAAGCAACAGACAAAAGTGAACATATGTATAATTCAAATTTTGTTTTAAAATATATATAGGTATATAAACATACATATAAGGGCAGGAGACAGAAAAGAAATACTCCAAAACATTAAAAGCGGTAGTTTCACTTGGTGGTAAGATTATGAATAATCTTTTATTTTCTATTTTATACTGTTCTATAATCTAAATTTTCTACAATAATCAGGAAATACTTTTATAAACAGAAAAATAACCCAGTATTAACATTTAAGTGCTTTAGTATGTAGGTAGAGCTGAAACTTGGATATAAAATACAAGTGATAATTTATTAAAGTAAAAAATATATTACGCTTGCTTGTTGTAAAGCAAAAAGTTTATTGTTTTTTAATAATAATGTTTAACAAGTATATAGCAGTTTTTCTTTGAAAGTGTTTTTATGTATCTTATCACATTATTTTTAACTTTTTTCGCTTATGAAATTTACATACAGGAAAAATGCATAAAATCTATATGTATAGTTTAACACATAATTATAAAGAAAAATCATACATTTATCACCCACGTGAATAAAATACTCCTAAACAATAAAAAAATATATATATATACACACACACATATATACATACGTTCAAGTTGAGAATCTAATTTGGCTAAGAATCTAATGTTAAAAATTGCCTTCAGTAGATCTTCTGAAAAATATTCACGTGTGGCCAAAGAGTAACCAAGAAACACTAACTTGAGAGGATCCAATATACCTAGAACAAGATTAAAAAAAAATTAAAATGTACAGCTGCTTCACATATACGTAATATATACTTTATTCAGGTAAAACCAGGTTTTAAAAAAATAATACAAACACAACCTTGACAAAATTAATCTATACTGTCACAAGTCCAGATAGTGGTAAAGTGGTTACCTCTGGGTGGGTGAAGAATGGGAATGAGGGCCGGGGAGAAGGGTACTATGCTAATATTCTATTTCTTGATCTGGGTACTGATTCCTTGGCTGATTCAATTTGTATAAATTCACATACTATATATATACTAAGGATATGTACACATTTCTGTGTTATTATTATACTTCCATTAAAAGTCTTTAAAACTGCCTTGAAAAGAGAAAGACTGAAAACAAAGGGTCAGTGGAGTATGTAAAAATAAGTGATCCCAGTCTCTATATACTGATAATATCGCTCAGAATGTGTGCAGAATCTTTCTAAGCACTTTACAAATATTAACTCATTTAAACCTCACTTCAGTGTAAAGTAGGAATGATTATTATCTCCGTTTTATAAACTGAGTGTACTGAAGCACAAAGAAGTTTAATGACTTGCCCCAAGTCACATGGTTAGCAAGTGGAGGGTGAGATTTAACTTGGAGAGTCCAGCTCTGGAGTCTGCACCACGGTCTTGTGCTACTCTCTAGGGCTCTCAGACCCCCAGGCTGGGTACAGACGTATATGAAGCTCAGGTCTCACTCAGTACCTCCTCCCTTACCTGTCAGCCAGCAACACGGTAAGTGACTCAGAGATAAGGCTTGAGGTTATTTACCGGATTTGCTTCATCCAAGAGATATTTTCTTTTTTTTTCTTTTTTTAATTTTTATTGAAGTATAGTTGATTTACAATGTTGTGTTAGTTTCTGGTATACAGCAAAGTGATTCAGTTATACATATACATACATATATTCTCTTTTTCATACTCCTTTCCATTATGGTTTATTACAGGACATTGAATATAGTTCCCTGTGGTATACAGTAGGAACTTGTTTATCTACTTTACATATAGTATCAATTGTTTGTATCTGCTAATCCGAAACTCCTAATTTATCCCTCCCCCACCCCCTTTCCCCTTTGGTAACCATAAGTTTGTCTTCTATGTCATGAGTCTGTTTCCATTTAGTCAATAAGTTCGTTTGTATCATATTTTAGATTCCACATATAAGTGATATCTATCATATGATATTTGTCTTTCTCTCCCAAGAGACATTTCTGATGAGAGGGAAGGGGTCCTCTAAAATGTGCTATTAGCAGCAATGTTCTTACAAAGGACAAAAAAAGATGTTAAATCTCTTCAATGTTTTGCTGAGTTTATTTAATAAAGCAGGATCAAGTCACAAACAAGGTTAATAGCGATAATCTCCACCAGCAAAATTGATGTCAAAACTAATGTTTATTCAAAATAAAGTATTATTCCATTAGAATTTTGCTTATACAGGTCTCCAAGAATTTTCCAAACATTTTCCCAGTAAGTCTTAAAAAAAAATCAAAGCTGTACTTCTCAAACTCTCATCTCTTATATCCTTTATTTGAAGAAAAAAAAAATGTATTTTCATTTCCTTCTGATTGTTGACACACAACTGAACAACCAGGAGAGCACACTCAAAGTCTCATCTTTCAGTTTCAAGTCTCATCTTTCTATATATAGTTGTATCACTAAAAGGGGGTATATATGAATGCCACACATGTATACACCCATACATGAATAAACACATACATATCAGTCCCATTTTGTCTATTAGAGACACACAAAACTAGACATGGTTAGACACTATCTAGCATATAGACCCCACAAAAATGGAGCAAAGCCCATGAGCATCATACTGACATAATTAATATATTTATACTGGTCTCACACAGCCTACCTAGAGGTCTACAAGCCTAGAGAAACAATTCCTGCCCTAATATAGAGCCTAACACCTTATGCTGGATGTGGAAGCTCCCAGGTAAGTATTTGTTGCTTGGATGACAGAATAGGAATTTCTTACTCTCCAGGCAGAGCAAAAAGCTCTGCGGAAGCTGGTCTCTGGCTGTCTCTCCAACCTCTTCTCCTACCAACTCAGTCTCCCGCATTCCACTCCTGCCACACTGAATCTGCTGTTCCCGAAAGAAACCAGGCATGTTCTCACCTCAGGGCCTTTTGCACTTGCTTTTCTTTACCCTGGGATTCTCTTCCCCACCTATGGACATGAGTCAACCTCTCTTTTTTTTTTTTTTCACATCTTTACCGGAGTATAATTGCTTTACAATGTTGTTAGTTTCTGCTGTACTACAAAGTGAATCAACCATATGTATACAAATATCCCCATATCCCCTCCCTCTTGAGCTTCCCTCCCACCTTCCCTATCCCACCCCTCTAGGTCATCACAAAGCACCAAGCTGATCGTGATGCAGCAGCTTCCCACTAGCTATCTATTTTACATTTGATAGTGTATATATGTCAATGCTGCTCTCTCACTATGTCCTAGCCTCCTCTAACCGCCCCACCCCGTGCCCTCAAGTCCATTCTCTGCACCTGCGCCTTTATTTCTGCCCTGCCACTAGGTTCATCAGTACCGCTTTTTTAAATTCCATATACATGAATTAGCGTACGGTATTTGTTTTTCTCTTTCTGACTTACTTCACTCTGTATGACAGACTCTAGGTCCATCCACTTCACTACAGATAACTCAGTTTCGTTCCTTTTTATGGCTGAGTAATATTCCATTGTATATATGTGCCACATCTTCTTTATCCATTCCTCTGTCGATGGACATTTAAGTTGCTTCCATGTCCTGGCTACTGTAAATAGTGCTGCAATGAACACTGTGATAAATGACTCTTTTTGAATTATGATTTTCTCAGGGTATATGCCCAGTAGTGGGATTGCTGGGTCATATGGTAGTTCTATGGTTAATTTTTCAAGGAACCTCCATAGTGTTCTCCATAGTGGCTATATCAATTTGCACTCCCACCAACCACACCCTCTCTGGCATTTATTGTTTCTAGATTTTTTGATGATGATTGTTTAGATTTTTTTTTTTTTTTTTGGCGGTACGTGGGCCTCTCACTACTGTGGCCTCTCCCGTTGCGGAGCGCAGGCTCTGGACGCGCAGGCTCAGCGACCATGGCTCATGGGCCCAGCCGCTCTGCAGCATGTGGGATCTTCCCAGATCGGGGCACAAACCCATGTCCCCTGCATTGGCAGGCGGACTCTCAACCACTGCGCCACCAGGGAAGCCCTGTTTAGATTTTTTGACACATCATCCTGAATGGTGTCTCACTTCATTCAATCCATGGTCAATGACACCTCCTCGCTCCATCCAGCCCACCTCACTATCCTCCATCGTACACACCTACCCTGCTCTAGTGGTCTTAAATACTTATCACCATTTCACCTTATGTATTTGTTTATTGTCTATGCCAGTTTCACCCCATCAGAAAGTAAAATCAACAATGGTAGAGTCTACGTGTTTTTATTCTCTCCTATATCTCCAGTGACTAAAGACTGCCTGACAATAAGTACTTGGTGAATGTTGACTGAAAAAGCAGTAACTACTGAGCCAGACATTTCACTTCTAAAACACACTATATTGACAAGTGAGACATGTGGGTCTGAGAAGAGAAGCAGCATTAAAACCTTTTTCTTTAAGGCCAAACAGAAAGAAATACAATTCAGGACCAAAATAAAGAATGAAAAGAAAAAAATAATTTCCTGCCTCCGCTACCCTCACGTACTGCTTCTGCTAAGGCCAACAGTAGGAAGGAGTATTTCTACTCCACTTTTTTCTGGCACTGAAACACTATTTAGACTTTTTAAAGAGACACATAATAATCAGCACCAGAGCAGCAACCTTTCTGACAATTAATAAACATCTACATAGGACCTTAAGAAATATTTATTTTCTATTTAAAAAATGAACAAACTTTTAAAATTGACAACAATCAAATGTTATATGTCTCCAGAAATGATACAAATATCAGGTATACAGCACCACATAAAGGCATTTTTTGCTGAAAATGTTTAATCTGAATCTAATCAAGCATCTATAACTAACTTCCAGTTTACTAGGAGCACAGGAGATGGAGGAGCAAGTTAAAAGCAAGCACTCAGACAAATGCAGAATGTGGCACAACCCACAATAAATGGCCAACCTCTATTGCAAAAAATAAACATCAAGAAAAAGAAAGATTAGGAGAAAGTGACATAACAACTCAACGTTGGTTTCTTTAAAAAATTTATCAAAGAAAATTTGGTGACAATTGGGAAATTTTTATTATGGACTGAGTAGGTAGAAGGTGGTACTTGTTCACTTTCTTAAGTGTGGTACTGGTATTGTGCTTACATAGAAGAATGTCCTTATAACCTGAAGTATTTAGGGCTGACACTTCAAGTGGTTCATCATACACACACACACACACACACACACACACACACACACACACACACACACACACACACACACCACACACAGCAAATGTGGCAAAATGTTAATAATTATTCAAAAGCTACATTGTGGGTATACAGTATACAGATGTTTGTTACATTGTTCTTTCAATTTTACTGTGTATTTGAAAACTTAGGGACATCCCTGGTGGAGCAGTGGTTAAGAATCCACCTGACAGTGCAGGGGACACAGGTTCAAGCCCTGGTCCGGGAAGATCCCACATGCTGCGGAGCAACTAAGCCCATGCACCACAACTACTGAGCCTGCGCTCTAGAGCCCGTGAGCCACAACTACTGAGCCCATATGCCACAACTACTGAAGCCTACCAGCCACAACTACTGAGCCCACACGCTGCAACTACTAAAGCCCCTGCACCTAGAGCCCATGCTCCTCAACAAGAGAAGCCACCGCCATGAGAAGCCCGTGCACCACAACTAAGAGTAGCCCCTGCTCGCCACAACTAGAGAAAGCCCGCACGCAGCAACAAAGACCCAACACAGCCAAAAATAAATAAAAAATAAATAAATTTATTTAAAAAAAAAGAAAACTTAGATAACAAAAAATCTTTATCTTAAGTCAATGCAGAGCAAAAAACAAACAACAAAAAACAAAAACCAGAGAATATTCTAGACCATAAGATACCAAAGAGATAACTTAACGGAATGAGTGAACCTTGATCGAATCCTGGGTCCAAAATAACCACTCTAAATAAGGTACTTTGAGAATGAGAGAGATTTAAAAATGGATTGTGTATTAGGTATTAGGGGACTATTAATATTCTTAGGTGTGATTAACAGGATTGTGGTGATGTAGGAGATCATTATTCTTAGGAGGTGTATGCCTAAGCAATTAGGGGTAAAGAGTCACAGTGCCTACAACTTACTTTGAAATGGCTTAGAAAAAAAACAAGAGAGCAAGAGAAACAAACAGTAAAGCAAATATGGTAAAATGTGAACCACTGAATCTAACCAGTGAGTTTATAGGTGCTACTTGTTCAATTCTTTCACTTTTTAATGTAATTTTTACATTTTTCATAATAAAAAAGTTTAAAAAATGGATCCAAAATATTTTTTGAAGGTATAAAACTCATGGCTATTATCACTATCCTTTAAAAAGGAATATGTATTAGAGTAGCAGCAACAGTATCCTCCAACCTCCTCATCAATGTATTACCAAACAATATACCTACTTAGGTAAGAATTAAGGTGTTGAAGGCAAGTTCCGAAAAATTCATCCCTTTGAGGTGGATCATAGTTCAGGGCGCTGAACGGAAGAATAATAGCAAGGATTGCAAAAGGATGAATCTGTAAAAATAGAACAAAAAAGTTATTGCTTCAACTTCAGCAAAACAAAACAAAATTTAGCCTAATTATTATCTTAAGCAGAAGTCTTTATCTAACATGCCTATAGTTAAATGAACATGCCCACAGTTAAATGACACATGTATCATTCTGTTTATTAAGTTTTCTACCTTGCTATAATTTATTTAATTCCACCACTAATTTCTAGTAACTCTAAATATTAATGCAGGAAAAATAAATCAGATAAGCTACAGATTGATTTTGTTTGGTATAAAATCCTGTTCCAGAATTCCTTAGTCATTAAAATGACAAGAAAATAGTGTCACTAATTTCCATGATATCAGCACATTTTATAGACTCATAATATAATGTAATTAAGGAAGTTTTTTAGTTTATAATAATCATAATTCATTTTTCTTTCTTTCCTTCTTTTTCTTTTTTATTCATTCAGCCAATACTTAATAACTGGCAGGCACTACAGACTTTTATTTTCACTTATTAGAAATAATGTCTTCTAAGTAAAAGCCATATCCTGATCTATATAATAGATTTTGTAAGTGACTGTCTTCTCACATAATCCAAAAAGCAGCATTTTACAAGTTCCAGAAATAAATGTGTAAGACACACTGACAATTCAAGAATATTGAAGTCAGTGGAGATCTTATAATTTTCTCAGTTTTCACACTTATCTCACTCTTTTGAATAGTTTTTAAATAGTAAAAGTAACTATCACAGGATTATAGAAAACAAGAAAAAGAAAACAAAAATCATTCATCTTCTTTATCCTTATACAACTATCATTTTAAGAATTTCCTTCTAGTCAATGAATTTTGACTGATCTTAACAATATTTGTAATACACCAAAAGATGACAGCTGATCTCCCCAAATCTGCACTGCTGGAAGAAGGGGTTTTAAGGGGAGGAACGACAAATTGCTGAACCAGAAACAAGAGCTTAATCTTTTTTTTTTTGGCCACGCTCCGTGGCTTATGGGATCTTAGTTCCCTGACCAGGGATTGAACCCAGGCCCTCAGCAGTGAAAGTGCAGAGTCCTAACCACTGGACCACCAGGGAATTCCCACTAGAGCTTAATTTTTAAACTTCAAATTCCAATCAAGTTCTCAAAGTACTTATGATAAACATTTATTCTTCTAGAAGCTGACAACTATGTAAAACTAATGTGTAACAAACATTTCAATTTCACCTTTTCATTCTGCTGAAGGACCACTGAGGCTATCCTATCAAGTAGCGAAGTACTGAGGTAGTTAGTTCTAGAAATAAAAGATGCAATCCCTGCAACATTTATGTAATTAATTTCATCCATCAAACGCTGTAAGGTAACAACAGTTTCTTCAAGAAGTGAATCAGCAAACCAGTCTCCTTTTAGAGATTTAACTTCTTCCCATAACAGATTCAAACTGCTGCATTTTTGTAGTCTCTGACGACCGTAGTGATCTAATTTTTGAAGTAGTTTCAACTGTTTCCCAGGAGTATTATTCCGATACATGGGATCAAACTGAATACATCTTAAAACAGATGTGGCAAAACTATTCAGGTCATTTAGGTCACACTGTGGTAAAACTGCTTCAATTTGAGATATCCTTGCTTCGTCTAAGTGAGGAGAAGGAAGCATCGAAAGAGCACAAACCAGGAGGGAAATCTCACTAGGTATGACACTGACTTTCAAATAACTATAAAGAGGGAAAAATGAAAAGAACAAAATTAATACATCAGCAAAAAAACCAATACACATATAAATATTAAAATATGAATATATAATTACTATTACAATTAATAGGTGTGATAGGCTTAAAATATAAGTTAATTTAAGAAGGGTTGGATAAATTCAAAGATGACAGCCTCTTAAAGGATTACTAAGGGAAGCCTTAAGATGTTCTAAAGCACTGCCCCAATTTTTTATGCAAAAATAAAACCATAGTCCCTGACAAACAAAACGTCAGTGTCAGAACAATGTCTGCAGTGCTGCAGCTGGAGATGGAACTTGGACTGAATTTCTGATGTGACCTGTCAGGAGCTGGTATGACCTAGAACAGGCAAAGAGTGACCACTCAGTAATAGTGATTCCCTTCTTTCTTCTGCTACATAAGAAGCCTAGCTTTAAAAAAACAAAAACAGGATAACAGCGCATCCAATTGACCCCATTCTCCATTCCTCCTTTCCCAAACCCCTATGGTAAAAGCCCTACCACCAGGACAGCAGTTGTTAAAATACAAATTAAAAACTGGGAGCTTTTAAAGAATCTTTAGGGTTAGAAGTGTTGGAAGAGATAGTCAAATATAAATTAAAACAAAACTGAGTTACTTTTAAAAATATTAAGTTAGCATATTAAAATAATGATAATGTTCAATGCTAGCAGGGGTGCATTGATACAGGCTTTCTCATTCACTAACAGTAAACTTAAAAAGTTGGTGCAAACTTTCTGGAAAGTAATTTAGTAGTAGCTTAAGAACTTTAAAAGTAATTATATCATTTGACATGATCAATCTCTGTCTAGTAAACTAGCCTAAGAAAATAATCTAAAATGCAGGCAAAAATTTATGTTATGTTATTAATCATATTTTTTATGTGGCTAAAATTTGAAAACAGTCTACATACCCAATGATGGGGAATAGTTAAGAGAATTATGGTACAAATCATATGATGGGTAATATCCAATCACTAAAAACATTTACAAATAGTTTTAAATGATGTAGGAAAGTGCTGTTAAGGTTAAGTGCGGGGGTTGGAGAAGGAAGAATACAAAGCTGCACGTTCATGACTCTCAACTATGGAAAAAGAAAGCATATAGATATAGATACAGATATAAAATGTAAGTATATACCACAAGGAAATAAACCAAACTGTTGACCGTAGATGAAAGGGCTTACAAATGATTTTTATTTTCTTCTTCATACTTTTCTCTGTTTTCAAAATGATTTTTTTTCACATCAGATGGGTCACATGTTGACATCATAACAGGTTTGAGGGAGGCACATCTCACGTAATAGTGTGAACGCCCAATCATCATGCTTATGAAGTACAAAAGGATCTCAAAATTATTTTCATATAATATTTGGTCCATTGCCTGACACAAAGTAGGTACTCAATAAGTACTAAATGACTATTTTATTCTTATAACCACAAAAAGTTAATATACTATTTTATATAAAGAAAAGAAAGTCCCCAAGAGCTACATCTGTTTGCAGAATTGACCAAGGGATAGGAACTCTCAGTATTTGCCAATCTTGTGATACTTGTCTGAAAATAAACCCCCAACAGACACAAACCTGCCAACCTCCATTCATGTTTTTCCTTATGGTGGTTCCTCAACTTCCAAAACTTACATATGCAATTGTGTTTACAATACTACCACAAATCCACCACCAAGGCTAACATTAGAAAATAAAAAAATACCAAGTGTTGGTGAGGATATGGAGTAACAGGAATGCTCACATTTTGCTAGTGCTAATATGAACTGGCACAGTCACTTTAGAAAACTATTTGGAGTTCCCTGGTGGACTAGTGGTTAGGATTGCGGGCTTTCAGTACCGTGGCCCGGGTTCAACCCCTAGTCAGAGAACTGTTAAAAAAAGAAAAGAAAAAAAAAAATAGAAAACTGTTTAGCAGGATCTACTGAAGATGAACATATGTATAACCTACAAACCAACAATCATACTCCTTGGTAAATATCCACAGAAATGCACACATATGTTCACTAAAAGATACATGTGAGAATACGTATCATAACAGGAATATTTACAATAGCCAAAAAGTGGAAATAAATACCTGTCAACATTAGAACAGACTAAAAAAAAATTGTTACATTCTTACTAGAGTATACAGCAAAAACATTATGAGGTAAACCTCATAAATAAAATATTAAACAAAAGAAGCCAGGCACTGAACAGGCAAAACTAATCTCTGCAGTAAAAGCAGGGATAGTAGCTAACCTGTGGAAGGAGGGGGAAGGAGGAAGGAGTAGGGTAATGTGGAGGGGATACGTATATTTTATGTAGATTATATTTCAATATATTTTTTTAAAAAGAACATATTATTCCAGCACATCAACTCCCTGGGTTCCCCAAATGGTTTCAGGAGCTATTTATACAAATGCTTATGTAAACTATTTTAATCAGATTGTGTTCTTTCACACACTCAACACTGAAGAGGGGGAAGGGTTAAAATTTTAAATTACAGAGATATGTAAGGGCTCTCGCTACTCAGAATTACTAAACTTGGACTTCCCTGGTGGTGCAGTGGTTAAGAATCCTCCTTCCAATGCAGGGGACACGGGTTCAATCCCTGGTCCAGGAACATCCCACATGCCACGGAGCAACTAAGCCCGTGCGCCACAACTACTGAGCCTGCGCTCTAGAGCCCGTGAGCCACAACTACTGAGCCCGCGTGCCACAACTACTGAAGCCCTCGCGCCTAGAGCCTGTGCTCTGCAACAAAAGAAGCCACGGCAATGAGAACCCCCACTCACTGCAACCAGAGAAAGCCCGCGCACATCAATGAAGTTCCAACGCAGTCAAAAATAAATAAATAATAATTTTTTAAAAAAAAAAGAATTACTAAACCTCAACACTGTCATATTTGCTTCAAGTTTTTTAATAAAGTAGATAAAAACATTACAGGTAAAGTGAAATCACCTGTGATGCTCCCACTCCTATCTTATTTTTCTGTAAGCATACCTGTAGGCAAACAGTATTTCGTAATTTAATCTTTTAAAAAAGATCATGCTGACCAAATAAGTAATGTTGCTGGGCCAGTTTATATCTAATTTAGAACATAAAATTCTTAATAGAGGCTTTGTGAAAGTTCATGTTAAATATGGAAAGGGTGAAGACACAATAGTCCTGTACTTAATCATCTTGATAAGAAAGTTATTTCTTTAAGAAAACAGTGAATCTTCTTATACCACATCTAACATGCAAAATTCTCATCTGATAAAGTGCTACCTCTTAGTCTTCAGTTCAAATCTCAACCATAGGGCTTCCCTGGTGGCACAGTGGTGAGAGTCTGCCTGCCGATGCAGGGGACATGGGTTCGTGCCCCGGTCCGGGAAGATCCCACATGTCGCGGAGCGGCTGGGCCCGTGAGCCATGGCCGCTGAGCCTGTACGTTCGGAGCCTGTGCTCCGCAACAGGAGAAGCCACAACAGTGAGAGGCCCGCGTACCGCAAAAAAAAAAACAAAACCAAATCTTAAGCATAATGGATATCACCTTATTATAGTAAAAATCATTTTCAATTATATGTCACTCTTTCGATTACAGCATAGAGTCCCATGCCTGGTCTTTCAAAAATCACAGTAAGAAAGCAAACTAGTATGGAAAAATGGACGGGAAAAAGGTTAACCTGCTTTTAATTTCATTCATTATTCTGATCCTTAAAATAAAAATTTTTAATGGAAAACTCCATTTTAGCATAATGCAAAGTCAATGGAAAACTGAATAACTTCTTAGTTGAAATATTAATGCTATATCCATAGAAATGCAGAAATTTTAAAATTATAAAGGGAAAATCTGTATGAAAACACTTTTTCACTAACATTACCCCCACATATTTTATTTTTAAAATTTCGAATTTAAAAACTTAATATGCCTTAAAACAGGCAACTAAGCAGACTAAAGGCCCCCAAATGTGAGCACTCCCAAATGGAGTTTTGCCTTCTTCAGCAGCTCCAATCTTTTCATGGTTATTCCATCCCAGCAGGAAAGGAGAATGGCTTGGCTTTGTGTATTCACGACCTAGGGAACTCATCACCCCACTGACCTCATTTCCATTTCAAAATATATCAAGCACAAGCACTGGCAAAATGGGCATAGCGGGGAGACGAGTGTCTTTAACATTTTTAATAACCTACCCATTTCTGCTTTCAAAACTTCGAACAACTCTGGGCTTCCCTCGTGGCGCAGTGGTTGAGAGTCCGCCTGCCGATGCAGGGGACACGGGTTCGTGACCCCATCCGGGAAGATCTCACATGCCACGGAGTGGCTGGGCCCGTGAGCCATGGCCACTGAGCCTGCGCGTCCGGAGCCTGTGCTCCGCAACGGGACAGGCCACAACAGTGAGAGGCCCGCGTACCGCAAAAAAAAAAAAAAAAAAAAAAAAAAACTTCCAACAACTCTATACATAAAGAAAACAAACAGTGAAATAAAGAAATAAAAAAAACAATAGCGAAAGACTTAAACACATCTATTTTAATCTTACCTAAGCAGCAATTCTCTGAGTTTCACAAAAAGCTCTTTACTTTGAAAATGTAGAAAAATCAATGCTTGAGTTATCCTCAATAACTCTACTGGTTTATAGTTATCCAAATGTTTATACAGAATTGAAGCAATTCTAAAAAGAATGATAAAACATGTATTATAACCAGTTCATTCATGTACTTTTATTAAACTTTTACTGAGGAGCTGTTTCATGCCAGACATGCTCTGTGCTGGAGAAACAGCAATGAATGACACAAGGTTTTCTGTTCTTGAAGAACTGTC
This sequence comes from Leucopleurus acutus, assembly GCF_964270905.1. Classification (NCBI taxonomy): domain Eukaryota; kingdom Metazoa; phylum Chordata; class Mammalia; order Artiodactyla; family Delphinidae; genus Leucopleurus; species Leucopleurus acutus. The sequence continues at coordinate 56,420,481 of NC_139149.1, forward strand.
TCAAGATGATGACAGAAATGTAAAACTGATTTAATTTTCTTCCTTAAATCCACTGGTCCTCTAACGGAGATGCTTAAAAGCAATGGGAAATGTGAAGAGACAATAAGTTGGAAGAATTAGGGCAGAAGGAATATCTTTTAAAGGAATATATAATATTATGATAATGAAAAGATAAATATACACAAACTGAACCATGTATTTTTGTCTCTTCTTAAATGTCAAGTTAACAAAAAAGGCAATATATGGCAGTATGATTTCAAGGTAACAACTGTAGTGTGAAACAATTCAAGTTCATATAGATGTTAACTGTTCTGCATCCTTTTAAAGTCAGTTCTGCTCTATGCTCTCCACTTTCCTAGATTATATCCTCTGCAGCAAATGAAATGAAATATGCTATAAACTATTTTAAAATCTCTATTTTGAAAAATAAATTATTTAGAAAATAAACAATGACTTAAATGTTAATTCCGTAGTTCTTCAAAACCAAGATTACAGGAAAAAAAACTAAGTTTTTTTCTCAAAAAAAAAAATAGTAACTTATGAATGTCAACTAAACTTAACACCATGAATTTCAGAAAAGATTACTTTTTAATCAGACGTGAATTTCTGCTTTCCATCTCTTCCATGGCTCCCATCACTGCCAGGGCTTGCTGGCTAGTCAACTCCTCTGACATCAATAATATGGTTGATTTAAGTCTAGAAGCAAAGAAAAATATTTTTATGTTGAAAAACTGATGATTAGCTTACAAATTTTTTTAAAAAATAAGTTCTTAGGTAAGAAATAGAAAATAATAGAAAGAAAAACTGAATTCAATATATAATTCTAATTTTCTCCCCACATAACTGGGGATAATACAAAATACTATTAAATAAAGAAAAATACATTGTTTTCTTCAAAGTAATTAAGGCCTCATTATAATCCTAAACTATCTCTTAAAAAATACAGATAAAATGTTTTTAAATTAATTGGTTAATTAATAATTCTAACATTGTAAACCTTAGCTAGAGAGCTAAGGAACTTTAGCTAGAGAGCTAAGGAACTAACAATTGATATTCCAACTCTACCCCAATTTTTTAAAACTGAATAAGATCTGACCACGAAGTCAATATACCTGCATATTAACAGAAATCTTATATACTAACTACTTACGATAACATTATAAACTGAAAATTTACAAAGATGGTCCATTTTGAAACCATCCAAAGTAATCCAGTAATAAAAGTATATGTGTGTCTTTTAGAATAATTTAGAAGGCAAGCCTAAAAATGAAGTCTAAAGAAAGATACATTTTCTATTCATCCTACATAGTTCCACACCATCCTTTTCACCAACCTTATCAAACATTTCAAACCCAGCTTCTCCCCATAGCTTTTCCCAACCATTTTAGTCCACGTTTTTCTCTCACTTTTCTGTCTGCCCACAGCAGTTACTAACTATATCACTAATTTTAGTAGTTACTCATAAACTATGTTGAAGTGTCATGCTATTTACATATTTCAATTACGTATTTCTGCACTCTCAAGTGGAATAAAAATTCCTTGAAGGCAGGGACTCAATTAAATTCAACTTTTGTACTGCCTTGGCATAAAAGATTTTAATAGTGCATGGTGACAAAAAAAGAGAAAGATTCCAATAAAAATTTTTTAATAATCATCTTGTTTCCATGTTGATAGTCTCTTAAAATGTACCCTTAAATTTCTTCATATAATTCAAAGGACTCTTAAAAATAAAACTCTCCATGAAGTCTTTGCTAACAGAAATGAGGCAGATACCTCTATTATGTAACTCCTGGAACCCCTGCTCAACTGAATCTATGAATCAAACTTATTTGTTTGCTCATATCTAGTAATCATGTATTAATTTAATATTTGCTCATCTTTATAGCCCAAATATTTCTATCTACATCAAATCTGGCAAAATAGACAGAGAGAATGGACTTGAGGACACAGGGAGAGGGAAGGGTAAGCTGGGACGAAGTGAGAGAGTGGCATGGACATGTATACACTTCCAAATGTAAAATAGATAGCTAGTGGGAAGCAGCTGCATAGCACAGGGAGATCAGCTCAGTGCTTTGTGTCCACCTAGAGGGGTGGGATAGGGAGGGGGGGGAGAGAGACACAAGAGGAAGGAGATATGGGGATATATGTATATGCATAGTTGATTCACTTTGTTATACAGCAGAAACTAACACACCACTGTAAAGCAATTATACTCCAATAAAGATGTTAAAAAAAAAAATCTGGCAAAACTGGAAATTCTTAAAAGATAGGAATCAGACCAAAATCACTCAAACCTGACAATGGGAACATATACCAATGTGCATAATAAATGCTTTTGATGGTGAATTTGAAGACACCAAAGCATAAAATGGTCCATCGTTAGGACTACTATAATTCTGAATATTCCACACTCTGTACTGGGGGTGGGGGAGTCTTATCTCTCTGTGTAAAGCCAGTCACCTGGCCTAAGAAGGGAGAATAGCACTTAAATGATGTTCTCCCACATCCACTGCCGTGTTGGCCACCAGGGGATTATTGGCCCCCATTCAAAGCAGTAGGAGACTAAGAGTTTGAGATGTAAATTAGAAAAATCAGAGAAAGAATCAAGGAGCAGAGCACAAGAGATAATTCTCCCTTCTACAGTTGAGTGGAGTGACTTTTCTGACTTCTAGAACTGCAAGATCTAAGCTTGAAGGCTCTATATATTCTCAACAAGAAAAGTAAAGTATTTTTAGCTGAACTTACTGTTTCTCTTCTTCAGGTCCTGCCAAAGGTCCCAATGTTACAAACAATTTTACAAAGCTAGCTGGGTGGTCAAACAGAGGAATCAATTCTGTTAGCCTCTTCTTAGTCATTAAAAGAAATTCAAAACTATGAAACTGTAGAGAGTGGTATAGACTAAGTATTTTACTTATGGAGTCCAAATCAAGGTGGTTCACATTGCTCAAAAACACTTTATTGCACCTTTCCAATAGTGGGTAATAACTATATTTAATATTTCGAAGAAACTGTACTATTCTTCTTGCAATGTTGACCTGGGAAGAATCTATGGTGTCAAAAAGTTGCTCTGCTTTGTTCACTAGTTGCTCTTGAAAACGCTGTGATATTAAAGCAGATATGCTGACCATTAAAACAGACAAGCACCTGGAAAAGGAAGAAGATGCAAAGATTTTTACATTATCTAAGAAAAATGAGCAATTCTAAGACTAAATGCTTAGAAACGGAAAGGAACTGATAAAAATATTATAGGTTTTATACAACAAAATTTTTCTTTTAAATACTAATGGGACTTGAACTCTGATCTCCCACTAATCAAACCCCTTTAGGCAAAAAAGAATTGAAATAATTTTTTTTTAGTGTGTATAATATCTCATTCTATAGATAAATGCTTTGAAGGAAAATATTTTAGTGAAATTTACTCAGAAATCACTGTGGGCCAACAGCCCATTGAATGCAACATGGAAAGTCTCATTCTATATTTTTGGAAGTAGACTTCGCTTTGTTCCTCTCTCTGTGTATCTGTAATTTACCAGTAAAAATCTTGGCAAAATATTTCTCACTAATGATTTCATATTTTTTAATGTTTCAGGCTACATTAATATTAATATGTAACAGTAGAACAATATTGAATGTGAATATTTCTTCCCTCAATAAACACTCTTAAGAAACATAAATCAATCTTCTAAGCACTGTGGAAAACACCAAAATTACAAAGGTGAGGTCTCTGCTTTCAAAAGACAGTTCTTACATGATACAAAAATCAAGAAACTCTAAATATAAGAATATACCTAATAATGAATAAAGAATGAAAAATGTAAGATATATAACAAACATGTGGGGATAATAATTATAAAACAATCTACAAAAAAGACATGAATATCTCAACCATTAGGATAGGGGGCCTGTTTGCATTTTTTTGTTTCAAAATTTCTTCAATTCTTTCAATAAAACAAATTATTTTTTAAAAACCCAGTTATACAATACTCTGGCTTCTCTAATCAGAATGTTTAATGTTAGTACCAATTAACATTAATTAGTAAACTAGCATTGCTATTTAGTTTAATCATAAACCCTTTGAATACGATTTTTTTTAATTGTATATATATTTGTAATCGCAGTTTGGAGTGGGGAAATGTCCAAAGATTTCATTAGATTCTCAAATGGGTCTATAATAATTTTTTAAAGTTAAAAAAATTTACTTTACAGTGATTTTTATTGTCTCTGCTTTTATAAGCTACTTTCATGTATGTGTGAAAATATATATAAAATTTACCATTTTAAACATTTTTAAGTGTACAGTTCAGTTGTATTAAGTACATTCACACTGTTGTACAACCAACACCACCATCCGTCTGCAAGACTTTTTCATCTTCTCAAACTAAAACTACCGATTGAACAGTAATTCCCCATTCTCCCCTCCCCCAACCCCTGGCAACAACCATTCTACTTTGTTCCTATGAATCTGACTACTCTAGGTACCTCATATAAAGTGAAATCATACAATACTTGTACTTTTGTGTATAGCTTATTTCACTTAGCGTAATGTCTTCAGGGTTCATCCATGTTGTAACATATATCAGAATTTCCCGCCTTTTTAAGGCTGAATGATATTCCATTGTGGGTATATACCAAATGTTGATTGCCCAATCATTTGTTGATGGACATTAAGGTTGTTTCCACCCTTTGGCTATTATGACTAATGCTGCTTTGAACACTGGTGTATGCTATAGACTGAACTATGGTTCCCTCCCACTCCAAATCTATATGTTAAAGCCCTAGCTGGCAATATGACTATATTTAGAGGTAGGGCCTTCCAGGAGGTAATTAAGGTTAAATGAGGTTGTAAGGATGGTAGGCAAACATGTTAGCTTGCAAGTAAGGAAAAATCACAAATCTTGACAACATTGTGTTATACTTTACATATTTCATCTCTAATTCCCACAGCAACATTGCACAGTAGATACTACTATACCTGTTGTATAGATGAGGACAGTGAACTTCCAAGAGATTATAAAGTCACATAGTTAGGAACTAGCAAGTCTAAGTGTGTGTGCATTCAAAGCCCAGAATCTTTCCACCATGACACAAAGCCCCTACATAGATTTACCTTAAGTCCTGTATCGTTTCCAAGTTCCTATTTACAATATCAGCTATTTTTCCCATTAATGGACTAAAACATAAATGTTGATCTGCCAGGCAAGAGGAAAATTTTGACAGCATATTAATATCAAACCTATTAAAGTAAATATACAAAGGGGATCATTACCATTTATTTTCACTTAAAACATAATACACAGTTATAAAACAAAAAGCAATAAAAAATACTAATATATTACTATTATAAAATGAATTTTTCTAAAATGTTGATTATTTATTATTATAAAAGTAACCCAGGCTAAGAGTTAAAAAGCCAAATTCTACTTGAAGATTTTAAAAAGGGAAAAAAAACACTTGAAATTGTTTGAATCATTTACATATTAATTTTTTGAGGACAGAACAATTTCAAGTCAAGGTTGTATATTAACAAATAATACAACCTCTACTACAATCATGCTTGAAAAACTTCAGAATTTTCCTATAGGAAAAACGACTCGATTTCTTCAACAAGTAAATGGCAAGACAAATGAGCAGGAAGGAGAATTGTTACAGATTTTTAAAGACTTTGAATTCACCAAAAGACAAGCATAAGGAACTGCACAGCAGCATAATAGGTAACAGCAAAAAACTAAATGCTAAATAGCAACAGTCTCAATGTCCATCAAGAGTACAGTGAATAAATTGCCCATATTCCTAGAATACTATACAGCAATAAAAAATAACAAATAGCGCAATATCATGGAAGAATCTTTAAAATATATTGAGTGAAATACACTAGGTATAAGAGTTCTTACTATATGATTTCTCGCTCTTTTTTTTCTTTTTGTTTTTTGGCCATGCTGCACGGCTTGCAGGATCTTAGTTCCCCAACCAGGGATTGAACCCAGGCCACAACAGTTGAGAGTGCCGAGTCCTACCCACTGGACCACCAGGGAATTCCCAGGATTTCATTTTTATAAAAGCAAAACTAATTTATGGTAGTAGAAGCCAAGAGAGTGTCACTCTTAGGGCGGGAAGGTAGGGAGTGATTGGAAGAGAGCATGAAAGAAACTTCTGGGAAACTAGTGATATTCTTTGTCTTGATCTTGGTGCTATTACACAGAAGTATAAGTGTATTTTCAGTATGTGAAAATTCATCAAGATGCATACTTATGATTGGTGTAATTTTAAATGATATCCTTTAATAAAATGAGTACTTACAAAAAAAGGCAGAGGGCTTCCCTGGTGGCGCAGTGGTTGGGAGTCCACCTGCTGATGCAGGGGACGCAGGTTCATTCTCAGGGAGGATCCCACATGCCGCGGAGCGGCTGGGCCCGTGAGCCATGGCCGCTGAGCCTGCGCGTCCGGAGCCTGTGCTCCGCAGCGAGAGAGGCCACAACAGTGAGAGGCCCGCGTACAGCGCAAAAAAAAAAAAAAAAAAAAAAAAAGGGGCAGAGAAAATCTTGACTAAATGTAATCAGTAAACCTTGTTTGGATACTTATTTAAACAAACTGCCTTACAAAAAGACCTTTTTTAGAGCAATCAAGGAAATTTGAACTCAGTTATTAGGGAATTTAAGGAATAATTATTCATTTTCGTAGGTATGAAAAATGGCATGGTGATTATATATAAATTTTTAAAGAGTGTTTTTTGTCTATCAGAAATATATACTAAGGTATTTACTGATGAAATGATACCACAATTTAAACTATACTGAAGGGTAGGGAGGGAACTGGAGGTGATCTAGACAAAACAAGACTGCTATCTGTTGGTAATCGTTGACACTGGATGATGCATACAAAGGAGTTCATTATACTAATTTCTCTACTTTAGTAAATGTTTAAAATCTTCCATAATAAAGAGGGTTTTTAATTTGAATTTCAAATGCATGCTAATTATTCTTGCTATGATCCACCATATAGTGTTAATTCATAATAATTTATTCTATTTGAATCATTACAAATTATATTTATATAACAAATTCATAGATATTATAGCAAAATCATTTAATTAAGTTACCGCAGTAACAAAAATTTAACATCATAGGCCACCATGACGATAAAAAAATCAGAAATTAACATTTATTCTATGATTCTATTAGAAATTCTACACATAGAATACAAATTAGGGTTTAAAAAATTTTATTACTTAGTATTATAAAAATAAAAAGTATTGCTACAAATTAAAAAAACACCACATAGAACAAAGTCATTATCACCTGAGCTATTGTGAAATTAAGAAAAATTAAAAAGAAATGTCTGATTCACTGGGAAGTATAATTGCATATCTGTAATTTAATTGTTTAAGTAGTAGAGAGTAAAACCAAAATGAAAAAAGCACCTATTCTACAATTGATTTGTTCAAGATACGTAATACACATACCATTTAATGCTGCTTTGAAGAAAAAAGTTTTGAGCTATTATCAACAATGACCAAATTTAACCCCCAAAGACCCAGTAGAGTCGGCCCTCCGTATCCAAGGGTTCCAAATGCACGGATTCAAGCAACAGCAAATCGAAAATATTCAGTTAAAAAACAAATTCCAGAAAGCTCCAAAGAGCACAACTTGAATGTGCCGCATGCTGAGCAACTATTTACATAGCATTTCCATTGTACTAGGTATTATAATTAATCAAGAGATGATTTAAAGTAGATGGGAGGATGTCTGTAGGTTTTATGCCAATATTATATCATTTTATATAAGGGACTTGAGCATCCATGGATTTTGGTATCTGAGGGGATGCTAGAACCAATTGTCCTTGGATACTGCGGGAAGACTAGTTTGAATTGCTCATGAAAGCACTAAGATTATTCTCCTTACCCTCAACAAAAAGATAGTTACAGGTAGAGAGAATGCAAAAATGGAGAGAGAAAACAAACAGGTTTAGATAATAAGATTAACTAAAACCACCATTCAGTAAATGAATGTGGAATTTCTAAGCCCAGAGATCTGGTGGGTACCTTGTTTAATTTAATCCAGCTCACACAACAAAGGCCTACAGAGCTTTATATGACTACAATTTTAAGAATTTACCATTGTTTATGCTTTAAACATATGCTGCTACAAAGGAGGAGCTGTAAAGTTTATGCTGCTCCTCTCATCTAAATACAAATAAACAGCTGTAGTTTCTTATCTTAGTCAATCCTTTCTCTTCTGCCCTAGGTTACTATTTGGTTTAGAGGGAGCATTGTTCTGTGGTTTTCCTCCTGTCTCTTTCCCACCTTGATTTTCCCTTTCCTCACTAACATTTGCTTTATTCTACTAATGATGGACCTTGGCTATCTAGAACCCCTAGGTTTAAATATTCAAAGTTTTCATAAATAGCCAAAATGAGCTCTGCTACTATTTCAGCTGTTTTATAAACGGAGAGCTTCTCATATATTCTTATAAAACATAAATAATATAGTATAGGATACCATAGGCTTCCCTGTACTCATAATACTCTGAACAAATTTCACATTTTTCTAGATAATTATTTGTTTCTTTTTTTGCTTTCTTTTTTCTTTTTTTCTCTTTTTATTTTTTTACAAACCCTTGTGTTGAGGGCTGACTTTCAATAGATCACAGCAGGGAGCTGCTCTGCTACTATGAAACCCCCCACCCAGAAGTAGGTCGTCTACCAATGGTTTAGCACCAGGTTCCCCATGAACGTGGGGTGTGGGACGGGGGAGGGGGCAGCTGTATTTCTGGTCATGCCCTGTTCTAGATGATTATTGATTATGACAATATGCTAAAGATATAGCTGTGTATAGAGTAGGAAAGAGATCTGAATTGATACTATTCGCAGTAGTGGACCTGAAAGCTTCTAAGACACTGTTAGCTTCTAAGACTCTGCTCACTGCCTCTTCATAAAGATGGAGTGATAGGCAAGTACCTATAGATGCTGCTAAACAGTTATATAGCTTTCCTTTCTCCTGAACTGGTATCTTCTTTCTCCTTTTATGACTCCTGAACATCTAGGGTTTTTACTGACAGCCTATCACTCAGAATGTTTTTCTTTCTGAAGCAGAACTCTTTCAGAAAAGGAAATTCAGAAAGCCTAGTCCAAGAATAGCAGTGACTCCATTTATATTTTGATTAATTATATATGTTTAAAGCACACTACATTCCACACCCTTAAATAGGGAATATTTGAAATACTTTTCTTTCTCTCTTAAGGAAAAAAACACATTCCCCATTCTTTTCCTACAAGATTTCACCATGCTAAATAAACACACTTTACATGATCAAAAACCCCTCGAAGTAAACTGAATTTAAATACATTTTTTTCAATGAAGCTTGATAGTTAGGCAGCAGCTCCTCATTCTTTCCCTATAAGATTTCACTGTGCTAACCCTGAAAAGGACAACCCTGATCTTAGTTGAAAAACCCAGAGTACTTGCCTTTCCAGTCTTCTCCATGCTTCTGTAACTAGTGCTTCAACTAGCGGGTCATGGGCCTCAAAACCAAACCTCAATAAAATCAAGAGAAAATAATTTTCTATACAGAAACATTTTAAAATTATTAAAAACATACATGCAGTAAGGATTATAATGCAAAAGTAAACCACAAGTTATTATATTCTTACACAACCAGTCCTTATTTCTGGTCTGGTCTCATTTCAGTATTCTGATTTCTTGGTACAATCTAATAAACCCCTATACTTTATCCCATGCCCTTCTCATCCTTTCATCTGTACATTTCAATGACCTCCACTGAACAATAAAAATGTTCAATGATATATTTTATGCTAAAAGTACACCTGGGCTTCCCTGGTGGCGCGGTGGTTGGGAGTCCGCCTGCCGATGCAGGGGACGCGGGTTCGTGCCCCGGTCTGGGAGGATCCCGCGTGCCGCGGAGCGGCTGGGCCCGTGCGCTGTGGCTGCTGGGCCTGCGCGTCCGGAGCCTGTGCTCCGCAGCGGAAGAGGCCACAGCGGTGAGAGGCCCGCGTACCGCAAAAAAAAAAATAAAAAAAGTACACCTAACACGTACTACTTTGCTCTGACCGCAAAAAATATTTCTATAGGAGAAAGTCTGTAAAATAAAGAAAAACTTTAAGTGGGTAATAAAAATCATTTATAACTCTGCTACTCATAAATATCCACCATCATTAACTTGGAGCATTTCTTTCCAGTTATTTTTCTACATACTTAAAGACATATACATATTTCTTTTACATTTTTATATCCTGCCTTTTTCAGTAAGTTAACATTATATTGTGGACATTTACCCATATCATTACATATTCTTCAAAACATAATTTTTAGTGGTTGTGTACTATTAATTATGTGAATAAATTATCATTTAAACATTCACCAACTTACTAGGATCTTAGTTTTTCAATATTATAAACAATGTTGGGATGAATAACCATGTACAAGAATCTTTTTTTTTAAATTTATTTATGTATTTATTTATTTTTGGCTGCTTTGGGTCTTCATTGCTACACGCAGGCTTTCTCTAGTTGTGGAGAGCGGGGGCTACTTTTTGTTGCGGTGTGTGGGCTTCTCATTGCGGTGGCTTCTCTTGTTGCGAAGCACAGGCTCTAGGCACGTGGGCTAGAGCTGTTGTGGCTCACCAGCTCTAGAGCACAGGATCAGTAGTTACGGCGCAAGGGCTTAGTTGCTCCGCTCCGCGGCATGTGGGATCTTCCCAGACCAGGGATGGAACCTGTGTTCCTGCATTGGCAGGCAGATTTTTATCCACTGCGCCACCAAGGAAGCCCAAGAATCCTTACATGTATCTCAGATTACTTTCTTAGGATAAATCTTAGAAGCAAAATTACTGGGTCCGAGGACATTTTTATAGTTCTGGATACATATTATACCACCAGAAGCATATGGCAGTTCCTTCACTAACAATGCAAAGCATATACCTTCACTAACAATGGATATTTTCTATATATAATTAAGCAATATATATTATATGTTGTACATATAAAAATCTCTTTTTAACCGATTTCAACATCTTTATAATGTTAAGGCTAGGTTATTTTTTCTCCTAAAAGTCAAAGACTTTCAGGTTGAGTCATGAAACAAAATCAAACTACATGCTATTTTAAAAACTTGAAAACAAAATTATATTTTACTCTTAAAATCCTTTCCTCACTAAAATATGACTTAGGAGGGATACACAGAAATGCGGTTTGGGGGCAAATCACCATGAAGCAGCATTTCTCCATCTGTGCAGTGTTCTCGTGAGGTGTTCAACACAATGTTTTGTGGATAAGTAAGTTTGGAAAATATCCCCACTGAAAGGTTCACAATATACATTAGCATATGTATATTGAAGAGTCCTGCAGGCTCTGAATGCTCTGAAGTCCAATAAAGATCTGTTTAATTTCGTCTGATTCAGCATTTTCCAAACTAATATGACCACTGAGAAAACAAAACTGATTATCATACCCATCCCACGATGTACCTCAGAGAAAAAACTTTGCAAATCTGAGAAAGATCACCAAAAAAGGGATGTCACTCTTTTTTAGTCTAACACCGCCCCCCAGAATAAGTAAAGCCTTAAGCCCCTTTCTTGTATACGCTGACACCCTAATAAAAACAACTGTATCTCTGCTTTGTACAGTGCTGACATCTATAGCTACTTAAATGGCCCTTGCACCTTGGATAATTTCACCAATGAGACTAACAGACAGATTAATTTTAACTTTTGTGTCCTTTTTCCCTTTATATAGCTGCTCAATTCTTCATTTAGGGCATCCAGCTCTTCTGAAGGCTGGATTCCCTTGAGAATGATGTAAAATTTCTTTTCTTTTTAAATTTTTTCCCAACCTTATTGATATATGATTAACAAAAATTGTATATATTTAGGTTGTACAGCATAATGTTTTGATATGTATATACACTGTGAAATGATTACCATAATCAAAGAACATCCTCTACATATCTTTAAAATATTAGATGATCAGGGCAATTCCCTGGTGGCTCAGTGGTTAAGAATCCACCTGCCAATGCAGGGGACACGGGTTCGATCCCTGGTCTGGGAAGATGCCGCAGAGCAACTAAACCCGTGTGCCATAACCACTGAGCCCGCCGTGCTGCAACTACCGAAGCCTGCTCACCTACAGGGTGAGCAGGCTTCGGCTCCGCAGCAAGAGAAGCCACTGCAATGAGAAGCCCGCGCACTGTAATGAAGAGTAGCCCCGCTCGCCACAACTAGAGAAAGCCCGCGCGCAGCAACGAAGACCTGATGCAGCCAAAAATAAATAAAATTAAAATAAAATTTAAAAAATTAGCTTATCAGGAAAAAGGGAAAAAAACATTTCTTTCCGTTTAGAGCTTTTTAGAAAATTAAATATAAAAATAAACTACAATCATTTCTATAAAATCTAAAAGTACATTACTTACTGTTGTATGATGTATAACACATTCACCAAGGTATTGTCATTCATGAATTCCATTTTAGTTGTAGCTAAATTATGAAGAGTAAGAAATCGGGGATGGTCTCTGATACATTCCACATTTTTTAACAAGCTGGTCTTCTGCTTTTGGAACTGCCAAAGCATACTGAGTGCACATGCCACTTGCTTTTCTGAAAGTATGGCTTTGTTTTTTTCAATAAGCTCAAATATTTGCTCTTCATCTGCACACTTATTCATCCGACTAAGTAATGGTTCGAAACTAAAGGGTCGAAACTGAAACACTCTCCAGTAGAATGGACAAATAGCTCTTAGGCGAAGCATATTGTAAACAATCAGTCTAGGAAAAAAAACTATCTTTTCATTTATATCACAAATTTTCTTACGTAAAGAAAACCATTTGCAACTAGCAGTCAGGTGCAATATGCTGGTATAAAAATAACTGTTTTTCCTTCATGTAGCTTGCTTCCATTATGATGACTCCAAATCTCATTCCAATATGCAATTTCTGTAAAGAAATCAGTTTAACAGAGTTATAACTATCAAATTCCAAAATTCTAATTAAAATAACAAGCTTTTCCTCCATTAATTACACACTTTGTTCTTAGCCTGAACCTGAGAGCAGGATTTAATCCACAACTAAATATCCAGGAAAAGGGGTTTCCTTCCACACTCTATTTTATTTATTTATTTATTTTATTTTAGTATTTATTTTTGGCTGCATTGGGTCTTCGCTGCTATGTGCGGGCTTTCTCTGGTTGCGGTGAGCGGGGAATATATTCTTTGTTGCGGTGCACAGGCTTCTCATTGCAGTGGCTTCTCTTGTTGCAGAGCAAGGGCTCTAGACTCGTGGGCTTTAGTAGTTGTGGCACACGGGCTTCAGCAGTTGTGGGTCGCGGGCTCTAGAACGCAGGCTCAGTAGTTGTGGCACACGGGCTTAGTTGCTCCGCGGCATGTGGGATCTTCCGGCACTAGGGCTCGAGGCCCATGACCCGCATTGGCAGGCGGATTCTTAACCACTGCGCCACCAGGGAAGCCCCCCGCACTCCATTTTAAAAATGATAAATCTGACACTTAACATGAAGTTTTCAAATTTGACTATAAAAGCAGAAGGGAAAAAAAAAAAATCCCAACCCAGAAAGAAGCATCTTTTCAAATAGAAGAATAAAACTGCAATAAATAAACATTTTGCCTTTATAGTTTCTACGAAGAGTAGCCATTAATTCAGAGCCATAATAAAAAATGTTTTTTTCAGAGGGATGATTTCTGGTATATTTGCTTTCAAGATAATTTCTTGCTCCTTTCTCCTTGTACACTAAAAGAACTCAAACAGTTTAATCACTATTGACCTTAAGCAGGTTTTAAGCAATAAATGAGATGATTAAAGCCCAATCAGGACATATGAAGAAATCAAGTAATGTAGTTGCGTAGTGATGCAACAGGAGAACCAAAGACAATAAAGAAAAAGAATAATTTGTTTTTAAAATATATTATAAATGTCTATATTTCTAGTTGATAAACAATGGTTAGAAAAGCTGGGACTAAAATCCTATCATCTAACACTGCTGCAACATTTTACAAAGGACTTTTAAAATACGTTATCCCATTAAATTCTCTCAATTAACCTGCCAGGTAGATGCTATCATTTGCATTTTACAGAGAAAAGCTAGGTTCAAAAAGGTTAAAAAAAACTACTCTAGTACTAATGAAGCTGAGACAACCACCCAGTTCTTTCAACTTGAACATCCTCATTACATCAACAAACCAACACTAAAAGTATGCCTCAGAATCCTATGGCTAGGCCAAAGAAAAAACGATGAGACAATATTGACTACTTTGTGGCAATCTGTACAGCATCCCGACCCAAGCCGACTTGGATCACACACATACACAAAAAACTATGCACAAAGCAAAGAGTCTCCTGCCTATTCACATCTGAAAGTGGAAAGAACCCACTGGTTACAATACCAAGGTGTCAAGTCCCCAGCTAAGTGACCTTGGGGAAGTGACTTAACCAAAGGAGGGGCCTTGGGACTATAAATGAGAGATAGGTTACCCGCCGTGAACAGGTATTGTGCAGGATACACAACGACACCCTTTGCAAATGGCAGGCATCCTCCGCGCTTGGCACACAGTGGAGCTGAATGAATGAATTTGGTCTCCCGGTCCTGGCTGGGAGAGGGATCAGCCCTGCCCTAGTCCTCCGCGCTCCGGAAAATCCAATACCCGGAAGAAAGCCTCCGTTTCTCAGCCGAACCCAGGGTCCCGGACCGAGAATGTGCTGTGATTAAAAAGAAAACCTATCGCCGCCACCCGGCCGGGACCTGCGGGCAAGTTTTTCCCTCAACGCCAGAGAACTTTTCTGAAGGATCGCGGTTAAGCCTGGTTACGAGGGCTCAGAACTCCAGCCTATTCCACGTCTCCCAGCAAGGGACGCAACAGGCTCGGTTGTGTCGCTCACGCCTCCCTCATATCCCAGAGCTTTTAGCCTTTCCTCGAAAGACATCACCTTACCTCTCGTGGTGTTCGTCCCCAAACCATGAAAAGAGGCCGGCCGAACACAGCGTGCACTACCAAAGGCACGCACTACACGCCCAAGGGCACGTCGCGGCGAGGTCGGCGGAATAGACGTCGCTTACGCATTTGGCAGGAATTCTGGGTATTGTAGTTCCTCATTGAGACACTCGGGCCACACGTCTTGAAGTTATAGGTCCTTAGGGCACGTGTTTCTCAACTATATGAGGTTTTCTCCCAGTCCGTGAAGACTGATATTTTTATAATATACAGTAGAAATGAATACTTAGAAAAGTGAAATTTGAAAACTTAAACATGGAAAAGACACGTCCAGATTTTTATTTATGTTCAACGTGTATGGAATAACTATCGAATGCTATAAAAGCATCAAATTTCTCTCAGTTTCTGCACTTGCGTAGTGGTAGGCAGGTACCAGTTCCAGACCACAAAAAATTTAAGAGCTTTATTGAGAAATTATTTACACACCATACGATTCACCCATTTATGGTGTATAATTCAGTGGCTTTTCTTAATTCAGAGTTGTGGAACATCACCACAATCAATTTTAGAATATTTTTATAACTCCAAAAGGAAACTCTGTAACCATTTAGCAGTCACTCCCCCCACACCCCTAACACCCTAGGCAACCACTAATCGCAGAGCACTCTTGGAGTAGCACTGATTTGGATTGTTGGAAACTAGATCAACTGGTAATAAATATGAAAACTGAGGTCGATCTGAATGCACAGGACAGAAGGGGTTTCAGAACAAATGTGAGAAAAAGCATAGGGATGAGACTCAGCATGACCTGTGTCAATGCCCTTCAGTCAAAGACCACCAGGAATACACCTAAAGTTGGAATTACTGGTTGCCTGCAATGAAGCAGAACACACCCTAAGGTGTGTCAAATTAAGATGGTGTTAGAAAGAACTTACTATAGTATTTGGCCTTGTGTTAAGTGATTCAGGGGTTTAAGAGGGACTTTTCTATACATTAGCTGCTGTGAGAATTTCACTGAGTATTTTAATAAACTTTATCTAGCAGGCAGAAAGAACGAAGTGAGGTTGAAGCTGTAATTGGTAAAGAAGCAGCCCTCACTCATATTAGCCAAGATAAGTGGATGTTTGGTCATTTTTTGTGGTTTGGGCAATATTCTTTTTTTTAAATAAATTTATTTACTTATTTATGTTTGGCTGCGTTGGGTCTTTGCTGCTGCATGCAGGCTTTCTCTAGTTGCGGCGAGTGGGGGCTACTCATTGCAGTGCGTGGGCTTCTCCTTGCAGTGGCTTCTCTTGTTGCGGAGCACAGGCTCTAGGCACGCAGGCTTCAGTAGTTGTGGTTCATGGGCTCTAGAGCACAGGCTCAGTAGTTGTGGCACACGGGCTTAGCTGCTCCGTGGCATGTGGGATCTTCCCAGACCAGGGCTCGAACCCAGGTCCCCTGCGTTGGCAGGCAGATTCTTAACCACTGCACCACCAGGGAAGTCCCGGTTTGGACAATATTCTTGTTTTTGTCTGAGTTCAGGTATAATTACGGAATGGTCTTGTTTTGGTCTTGACCCATCAGTCAGAGAGTAACCTTGTTTCATGTTGGCATTCTGTGCAATTGTTATGTTCAACAGAATACCAAGGCTGAGCTATGAGTGCCAGATCAGCTCCTGGCAACAGTAAGGCCTAAATGATAGTGACAGGACAGTTTCTTCACGTGTTAGGGGCTGTTTGTCTCCTTCTCACCTGTTTGTGGAATTATTAGGAGACGAGTCTAAGGAACAAACAGATGCCAACAGCTTGCCTTCCTCTAGAAACACTGTCCATGTGAGAAAAGAAAATCCTTTTTGTTTAGTCACTGTTAGGGACTTTTTCCTTTACTTGCAGTCTAGGGCATTCATAAAATACATATTTATATACAAATCACACCTGAGAACAAAACTAGGGTAATAATTTAAATCCACAGCTATAAAATTTCATTTTAGCTAATGATTTAAGTCACGAAGAAGTATCTTTTACAAGGGCTGACAAGTGGTTAACAAAGGATGGCTCTAACTTTCCTCTTAGTAAATGTCAATGCCCTTCAGCCAAAACCCACCAGGAACCTGCAGTTGATGGACTTCTTGTTACAGCTCAGGAAAATGAACACTGTAGGAAACCATTTGGCAGCTCAATAAAAGAGTGTTAGAAAGAACCTCTTACAGGATTTGGGCTTTGGTGGGTAATTTCGGGGAGGGCCTAAGGAAGATGAGTCTTGCCCTATCTTGGGTGCTGTCAGGAAACAGGGCAATTCTGTGATTGGGTACCTTAATAAATTTTAACTATAGAGAAGGCTGACCGAAGTGGGGATAAAGCTGAAATTGCTAAAGAAGTAGCATTCATTCATTTAGCAAAAGGGGAATCTTTGGTATTTTGTGTTGCATAGTGAATTTGTCTGATCTTGATGTTCTATGAGATTCCTTATTCCCACAGGAGGCCAACATGCTTTAAATTGTGTCAGATTAGTTTGAAATAACATTGATGCTTAGCTATGAACATCAGATCAGTTTCCCAACATCAGGAACTGTTTTTCTTTTTTATCACAAGTTAATGAATGCTTTTTCTCCTGGAGTAATTCTGCCAGTAAAAAAATGTGTTTGTTGGATATAACACCAAAATTATTGGCACCAAGAGAAAAAAATAGGTTAACTGGACTTCATCAAACTAAAAAAACTTGTATGCATCAAAGGACACTATCAACAGAGTGAAAAGGCAACCCACAGAATGGGAGAAAATATTGCAATTGATGTATCTGCAGGGATTAATATTTAAAATATGTAAAGAACTCCTACAACCCAATGACAAAAAGATTTCTTTAATGGGCAAAGGACTTCAATAGACCTTACTCCATGGCCACAGGCACGTGCAAAAATGTTCAAGGGGCTTCCCTGCTGGTGCAGTGGTTGAGAGTCCGCCTGCCGATGCAGCGGACACGGGTTCGTGCCCTGGTCCAGGAAGATCCCACATGCCACGGAGCGGCTAGGCCCGTTAGCCATCGCCGCTGAGCCTGTGCGTCCAGAGCCTGTGCTCCGCAACCAGAGAAGCCACAACAGTGAGAGGCCCAAAGTGTATGTATTATGTGACCCAATAATCTCACCTCTGGCTATCTTTCCTACAGATTTATAAACCTCAATATATAAGGATATACATAAATGGATGTTTATTACAATATTGTTTATATTAACCAAAACTTTAAACAACTGAAATGTCCAATAGGAGAATGACTAGATAAATTATAGTATGCCCATACTATGGAATGCTGTATAGATATCAAAGATGTTCATGATTTTTTTTTTTTTTTTTTTTTTTTTTTGCGGTACGCGGGCCTCTCACTGCTGTGGCCTCTCCCATTGCAGAGCACAGGCTCTGGACGCGCAGGCTCCGTGGCCATGGCCCACGGGCCCAGCCGTTCCGCAGCATGTGGGATCCTTCCGGACTGGGGCACAAACCCGTGTCCCCTGCATCAGCAGGCGGACTCTCAACCACTGCGCCACCAGGGAAGCCCCTATACTTTTATTCAAATGAAAGCATAATATGTAATATGTGTGATGTGATCTCATTTTTGTCAAAGGGAGGGAGGAAGGATACTAAATAAGGATTTTTTAATGTTAGAATAGGAATAGAGAAGAGTATCATTGGATACCTCAAGGAAATGTAATTGGAAAGGGTTAGGGGCAATTATTAAATTTTAAACCTCTATAGAATGTTCAAATTTATACACTTGTTTATATTACTGTGAAATATATGTGACAATAGACATGCACTTTATTAAAAGTTAAACATAATATTGGCAATATAATAGAAAATTAGAACAATAATTTATTTATCTATGGGTAGAAGCAAAAATTTTCATTGTTCTAAAGTAAATGTAGGTTAATTGTAGTAGTCCAGCCCATCTACTTCCCCTCTTTTGGTATCAGACTCCATACTTCACACTACAAAGACTGAAATGACCCAGGCTAGACCAAATCTAGTACTGCTTCAGGACCTTGGCCTATTAGATGGGTAATGATGTCTGCTGTAATGAATAAAGCCAAATATCAATGGCTTAATCTACAGAATTTGATTTCTCAATCACATCACATTACAACCAGTGGGTATCCCTGGTCAGTGGAGGACTTTTCTCCACACAGAGATTCAGGAAACTAGGCTTCTTCAATAATCTCCCAAGCCTTTAAAATACTCTGGATCCAGCTGATGGAAACAGGAAGAGATGACATGGAAAAGCACAGCACTTCATAAATATCTTGGTCTGGATGTAATAAACATCATTTTCATGCACTTTCCACTGATGAGAAGTATTTGCATATGCTTACTCAGATGCAAGAAAACGTAGTTCTTAGCAGGACAGACATTTCCCCGTGACACCCCTTACTTTGTAAGGGGAGGCACAAACATTTCCCAGTGACATCCCTCACTTTGTAAGGGGAGGCACAAACATTTCCCAGTGACACCCCTCACTTTGTAAGGGGAGGCACAAATATTGGGGCTGTCACTGCAAGGCTAATCTAAGACTTTTCTGGCATTTTATAATTGGAGCTGGCAGAGACTCCGTTTATCAAGATGTGACATAGCCTCTTGAAGGAGTCAGTCAAGAGAATGAAGCCAAAAAACAGGTAAGTAGAATTAGACAAGAGAGAAGTTCCGTGACACTGCATCTATTTTTTCTTCTCTGTATTGGTTATACACTGCTGTATAAAATACATGCCCAAACTTAATGAATTAAAATAACATTTATTATCCCACAGCTTCTGTGGATCAGAAATTCAGAAGTAGCTTAGCGAAACAGTTCTGGCTCACAATTTCTAATGTAATTGAACTCAGATGTCAACAAGGACTGGAGTTATTTGAAGGCTTGACTGAGGCCAGAGGATTGCTTTTAAATGGCTCACTCACATGGCTGTTGGCAGGAGGCCTCAATTCCTCTATGGCTTTTTCCAGGAAGCCTGTTTCTTGCCACACATGCCTCTCCATAGTCTGCTTGAGTGTCTTAAAGACATGGCAGCTGATTTCCCCTAGAGTGACTGATCCAAGAGACACAGCAAGGAGGAAATCAAAATGCTTTTATGACATAGTCTCCAAAAATCACAAACTATCACTTTGCCTTAGTCGTTGGAAGAAAGTCACATTAAGGAACTTACGGACATGTTTTTAAAGCCACCACAGTGTCCAACAGTTTTGTTTCACGAAGCAATACATTCCCAATTTTACCTAAACTACTTCAAGCTGGGCATCTCTTATTTGCAAACGAGAGTTCTCACTAATATTGGAATCAAACGGCACATACAGGGCTTCCCTGGTGGTGCAGTGGTTGAGAGTCCACCTGCCGATGCAGGGGACACGGGTTCGTGCCCCGGTCCGGGAAGATCCCACATGCCGCGGAGCGGCTGGGCCCATGAGCCATGGCCGCTGAGCCTGCGCGTCCGGAGCCTGTGCTCTGCAATGGGAGAGGCCACAACAGTGAGAGGCCCGTGTACCACCAAAAAAAAAGGCACATACAACAAAAATATTGTACAACCACTTCAGAAAACTCATTGGCAGTATCTACCAAAGCTGATTCTATCCACACCCTAAGATCCAACAATTCCATTCCTAGGTATATTTCCAACGTACATGCAAAATATATGTGCTCCAATATACCAGATTCAAGAATTTCATAAAAACTTTATTCATAATATCTAAAACTCAAAAACAACACAAATATCCATCTAAAGTAGAATGGATAAATTATTCAATACCCATTGAGATGGTCAATTTTATGTGTCAACTTGACTGGGCCAAGGGCTACCCAGATTAAACATTATTTTTAGGTGTGTCTGTGAGGGTGTTTCTGGATGAGATTAGCATTTGAACTGGTGGACTCAGTAAAGTAGACTGCCCTCCCCAATGTGGGTGGGCATTATCCAGTCCATGGAGGGCCTTAATAGAACAAGAAGGCACAGGAAGGAGGAATTCACCCCTTCTGCTTCCTGCCTGGCTGCTTAAGCTGGGATATTGGTCTTCCGCCCTTGGACTGAGATTTTCACCATCAGCTCCCCTGGATCTGGAACTTGGACTGGAATTATACCACCGGCTTTCCAGGGTCTCTAGCTTGCAGACAGCAGATTGTGAGACTTTTCAGCCCTCATAATCACGTGAGCCAATTCTTCATAATAATTCTCTTCCTATTTATATCCTATTCCTTCTGTTTCTTTGGAGAACCCCAACTAATACACACATATAATGGAGTACTATACGGACATTAGAAATAACAAACTATTGTTGCACGCAGCAATATTGATAATCTCACAAACACAATGTTGAGCAAAAAAGCCAGCCACAAATGAATATATATGCATAATTCCATTTATATAAGTTTCTAAAACAGACAAAACTAATATATGCTGATGGAGCTCCAAATAGAAATTATCTTTGATAGGGGTGGGGTGATAGCATTATGGGGTGGGGGTATGAGGGGCGCTTCCGGGATGCTGATATTGCTCTATGTCTTAATCTAGTGGAGGTTACACCTGTATGTTCACTTTGTAAAAATGTATGAAGCTATACTTACGGTTTATGAATATATGTTAAACTTTAATTTTAAAATCCTACCCTTAAAAAAGGCATACAAAGTAAGTTAAGGTCTAACTGAAGTCACCCCTTGAAACCCCGTTTTGATGATTATAAAATTTTTTTCTTTAAATCTGTTAATAAAAGTGATTCTAACAGTTCACCTACAAGTGCTAGAGTCTAAATGTATTTCAAAATGCTAGCAACATCACAGCAAATCTTGTGTGCTCATAGTACAAAATGGTCACATAAACTAATTATGCAAATAACTATCTTTTTTTAAAAATAAATTTATTTTATTTTTGGCTGTGTTGGGTCTTCGTTGCTGAGCACAGGCTTTCTCTAGTTGCGGCGAGCGGAGACTACTCTTCATTGTACACAGGCTTCTCATTGCAGTGGTTTCTCTCGTTGTGGAGCATGGGCTCTAGGTGCATGGGCTTCAGTAGTTGTGGCACACGGGCTCAGTAGTTGTGGCTCACAGGCTCCAGAGCACAGGCTCAGTAGTTGTGGCATATGTCAATATTACATTTCTCAGTACCTTGTAATTGGGTTTGGCCCTGTCTTATTTCTGGACACATGTCAATATTACATTTCTCAGTACCCTGTAATTGGGTTTGGCCCTGCGATTAAGTTTTTGTTGATGGAATTAGAGGCAAAGTGGCATGTATTACTTCCTTGTTTAGGCCTTAAGACATAACCTCTTTCCTTCCTGCTGCCTGAAACCGGCAATACACTCTAATCATGCAATGTCAAGGCCCTGGAGCATATTGGAATTATATATAAGGAACTCAAGGTCCTGACTGACTATATGGAGTAAAGCTGCCCTCTGATCTGGCCCTCTCACCTCAGATCTATTATGTAAGAGAGAAATAAATCCTTTGTTCTTTAAGCCACCATATTAATGTAGATAATAATACTTCCTGTTACTTGCAACATCTTCCTTCTTGGAACAATAAATCCATGTCAAATCTATTTGGGAAAGTTTTGGATTTCACAGACCAATGAAATTTCAACGTTTGAGACCCAGCAAAGCATGCCAATTTTTCATTTGTCCAAGTAAGGACATCTAGAGAAAGAAAACAACTATCACATTCTATAACCATCTGAGAAAAGGTGATATGCTTAATTAAAATGAACAAAACAACTTATTTGGCTGTGCCACATGGCTTATGGGATTTTAGTTCCCCGACCAGGGATTGAACCTGGGGCCCCAGCAGTGAAAGTGCTGAGTCCTAACCATTGGACAAACAGGGAATTCCCCCCAAAACAACTCTTCTTAAGAAAAGAGCAGTGAAAACTTTGTCATAGTTCAGCACCAGCCACCAGTCCTTGAATGGACATTTGTAATGCTGCTTCAAAACTTCTTTCAAGAATCTTCTAAAATCTGACCATTTATAATGTATACTATATCTAAGTACTTATTAATATTTTACTGTTAAATAATTCTTCAGTCACTTCATATGAAAGTCTATCTCTCTAGGAAGATAGTATATCCTAGAACAAGATTAGTAATGTCACCTTTGTACACCTCAAAATGTTAACTATGGTATAATCTGTAATATATCCTCAAAGATGTCTCTGACTGAATGGGTGGGAAAGAGGGAGAATACACCAATGTCACAGCAATGCCACACATTACCTCTACTAGTAAGTAGAAATCTAAAAAATAAATCTGTATATCATAGCTAAATAAAAATATATTCTGAAGGAAGCTGAACAAACAAAAGTCAAACAAACCAACGCTTAAAAAATGTATCTTAATAGAGTGCTCAGTATAAATCGGATTTTTAAAGGTATTGTAGAATTCCCCTCCTCACTGCAAAGTGTAAATTCATACAACCTCTGAACTGTTCAAAGAGGAGTATGCTGCTGCTCCCTTGCAATGAAGGCAATGGCTTAAAAGTGGCAGGGATTGTCCTCTCAGTTTTACATTTAATAAAATTGGTGAAGATGCTTAAGAGTACCACATGCCCAACTGCTGTTGATAATTACTAATTTACCTCAGGTAAATGAGTGAAAAATTTAAATGATTGTAACTTAACGTTCTTTTCATATAGTAGTAAAATCTAAGTCCTCTTAGCTGTTTCCTTTAAAACTCACTCACCCCATATCTCCACAATGATTGCCGCCAACTCCCCTGAATAGCAGGGGGAATTAATTCTAAAAATCTAGGGATTCTCAGCCTGTTAAAACAATTAAATAACAATATATGTCCCAAAATAGTGGTCTCCCCTGGAGAACTGGATTTGCAGTCAAAGCCTTGCTCTGGTATTTAGGAACAGTGTGTCTGGGAAGGAGGCACTTATCTTTCCTGAGCCTCAATTTCTTTACCTGTGAAACAAGGATAATAATCTGTACCATGGGGCTGCTGTGAGAATATTTAAAAACGACAACAAAGAGCGTCAATGCCCTTTATAATTTCCTCCTTTTGTCAAATAGCACTTTGTTCATCTGTTTTTTAGAACTTGTGTCATAGCGTAAACTGGAAGCTGACCTGGAAGCTCCTTGAAGGTAGGGTCTCCTTCCCAGTAACCTGGCAGAGGATCAATAAATGTTTATTAAGTGAAGCACTTCATTTCACGAACGACATGGCGGTTACAAACGCTCTCAATCAACTCACACAGAAAGCATTAAGTTACCTATAAACCAGGCATTTAACAGACACCAAAATCCTAGAACTCCGGGGAGGGTGAGATGACGCGAGCGACGGATCACCCGAAGATGAGGTCCGCCGCGCCGTGACGTACTTCCGGCGCGACGCTTTCCCTCCACGCCGGGACTGGGGGGAGGGAGGCGGTCATTGGCCTTAGCGCCTTTTCTGGCGGCGGTAGATTTGAAGCGATTTAAAGGACTGGACCCCGGGAAGAGGAGAGTGTACTAGTGCAAGTAGGTGGCGCGGGGCCCGTGTTGTTTCGGTGGCGTCCTTTGCAGCAGTGCCGGGGTACGAGAGCGGGAAGGGCCCGAGGAGAGGGGCGGAGCCGACGCGATAGGCCCAGACCGACTTTACCGTCTTCCCCTCGAGGTATCGGGGCTGCCAGGTGCCAGAGGCGGCCCCCAAGGATCGTGACGCTAGCTTTGCAGCTCTTGCGGCCTTCTAACCGTGCCTCACGGGCCTGGGAAACGGCCTTCCCCCTGCCCGCCCCCGCCCTCTCCACTCGGGCGCACACCTCCCTCCCTGACGCATTTTGCCGCACAAGCTGTAATATGGCGGCAGCGATGGTGGCCTGAACTCTAGGGAGCCGGGGTGATTTTGATGCTTCAAAATCGTAAGATTAAGCACGAATGCGGGGTAGGTGGGAGGACAGGTGGGGAAGTGGCACGCGTTACCTGCCGTCCTGTCAGATTAGGGTTGGAGAGTGGCAGGCGAGGAGCCAGGATCTCAGGGTTTAAGATTAGGCTAGGCTTTCCCCGTACTCCGACCTTTTCCTCTCACAGCCGGTTATCGTGCGTGGTGAAGTGACACAGGCCACTTAGTTCTCCTGAAACTCAAATCCAGGCTCTTCCCTTCTCATCCCAGAGCTGACTCCAAGTTCTCCCACGGTTCCGAGGAGCTGTGAGCAGTGCAGGCCTTTTTGGAGGAGATAGTTACTGTTTTGGAGGAGGGTGATGGCTTCGGAGCTCCATATGCCTTGGGGGAAGTGTGCGAATTTGCTTCGTCTTTAGTCTTTTAAGGTGTTGAATCGAGGTCTGTGGGAATGGAAAACTCAGTCGTTTTGGAAATGTTACAAAAGCACCATTTTGTGCATTGATTTTAATTTCTTCCCACAACAGTACTTTATGCAGGACCAAGTTTTTGCAATGGTGATCAGAAATACAACCAAGGAACAATTAAGTGTTTTGGAAGTTAGGGGGTACGTTAATTTTCAGTAGCTTAAAACCAGATAGAAAAGTATGTGAGTGAGTCTTTGGATTACCGTTTGGCAAAGAATGGCCAGTAATTTCCCGGTTTGTATAGACGATGGAGAGGGGGTGCGTAAACATTTTCTGAAATCGAGGTATAAAATCCAGAAAAGGCACAGATATCTAGAATGGCTGTTTCTCTCATTCATATTTTTTATGCATCTGAAAATTTACCCATTTTATCTTCCGCTCCTCCTTTTTTTAGTTTAACCATTTGAGATGGGATTATTTCTATGAGAAATTACATACTTCGGTTTTAAACAGAGCTCATTTTACATTAACTTTTTCTAATTTATGATTCAGGATTGTTGGTGTCCTGAGATCCTAATGGGTCTTGTCTTGTAGTAGGATTCTGTGCTTTTTTCGTTTTGTTTTTTAACTTTGTTTACCTTTTTAAGGTTTTTGTCTTTGCAGACTCTTGTCTTCCCCTGTTGTCGGGGGTGTACAAGTATACAAACTTCCTAGGTCAGAAACTTTGAATTTGTTTCTGGCCCAGCCATCTTTCTGAACCTCAGTTTTATTTCATCTATAAAATGATATTTGATTTCAGACTGTCGTCAGCTGTGGGCTTCAAACATAAATATTCAAGGTTGCTAAAATTCTGTGTAAAAGAACTCCGCAGTTCTCGAATGAGTGAAGTGAAGAGCATACATTACATTTATTGTGACTTGTTAAAGGCCTTTGATTTTTCGTGCTTGTTATTGTCGTCTCGCAGTATCGGTGGCCTCTAAGTAAAGTCTTTGTCCTTTTGATATTTTGCATATTTTAAATTAGATTTCCTATCAGGCAGCATCCATTCTCTATGCAAAGGGAAATTGGTAGCCTTCATAGTAGGATGAACTAGTTCTATTAGTTATCAGGACACCATCTACAATTAATTCTTCAAATGTTGCTCTTTTAAGAAATACATGTTGATGTTTTCCCTTGTTTTCTTTTTTTTTTTGCGGTACGCGGGCCTCTCACTGTTGTGGCCTCTCCCGTTGCGGAGCACAGGCTCCGGACGCGCAGGCTCAGCGGCCATGGCTCACGGGCCCAGCCGCTCCGCGGCATGTGGGATCTTCCCGGACCGGGGCACGAACCCGTGTCCCTGCATCGGCAGGCGGACTCTCAACCACTGCGCCACCAGGGAAGCCCTCCCTTGTTTTATTTGTAGGATATTTCAGCAGAATTATAATGTATTTATTTTCTGTATCCTGATGTACTAAGGTGTCTTACTTGTTCCATGTAGTTGGAATCCATAGATAATTAATTCAAGTGATTTGAAGAGTTTGTTGCAAATCTCACTGCTACGTAGTGGTATTCTTTTTTTTTATTAGCACCAAGTTTCAGTTTTCATTTGATTAAGTTTTCATTTCAGTTTTCATTTGATTAAGTGTCAATAGTTTTGACCTGGTTTAATGCATATATGGTCTCCATAAGAACTCAGTATATTTTTATTTCTGTAAGGCAAATCTTGCATCTTGAAATTTACTACAGGCAGTATTATAAATACTCAGAGAAAACTGCTGTAACTGGGACTGTGTACTTTTAGTGCCAGACAGGAAATCTTTTGCACTTTGTTTTAGTTTGAGTAGTGGCTTAAAATGATTACCAACTTGTTCTTGAAATTTAAATACATCATACTTATAAGTATAGATATCAATTTTTGGTATTAAAATGGTTATTTTTAAAACATGAATGATTCCTTAACTTACTGATTTTTAACTTGCATGAAGCCTGGTAGTTTATATATTAAGCTACTGTTAATTGTGCATAAAGTTTAGCTTAAGGTTTATTCATAATTAAATCATTGCATTGTGGTCATATGGCGAAAAGTAAAATTATGTAAGCCATTATCTGGAATATTTGTGAATAAGCTAGTTTCTACAGTGAAGCTGTAGTCTTAACCAGAAAACTCTTGCTTTTTTTTCCGCTTGTGACTTTGAGCCAGTCACTTCAGCTCTCTAATCCTCTTGTTGTCGGTGTATAAAATCAGAAGATTGGACCAGATTATCTATTTCCTTCAAACTTCAAAAGTGTGTAATTTTTTATTTAGGAGTTACTGGATTGAATAACATTGCTAGTATGGTGTGATTCTATCTCTGAAGACAGTGGGATAAATTTATCGTTATAAGAGTTTAGATAATTGCAGGTAAAATATTAATATTAGGAGAGATTTCCCAGTTAGTATATGCTTTTTAGTTTGATACTAACATAGTTGTACTATGTTTTTATGTCTCTCGGATTGTATGTGCAAAAAGTTATTTAACACCGAACTTGGCAACATTACAGCTTTTCTCTTTAAGTTTTCTGAAGGATTTAAGAATTTAGTAAGTGCCTATACACTGTTAATTATGTTTTTACCAGGGCCGAGGTTTGTGACTGTCAGAGACACTAAGGGAAGGGGAACTGTGCAGAAGATCATAGTTGCCTTTTTCTGACACCTCAGAACGTTAACTTGTTTGTACTTAATTCGCTAGCAATCTGGCATTCGTAAACGTATTTATATGTTTTTTAAGCAATCCTTTTTTTTTTTTTTGCTGTACGTGGGCCTCTCACTGTTGTGGCCTCTCCCATTGCGGAGCAGAGACCGGACGCGCGGGCTCAGCGGCCATGGCTCACAGGCCCAGCCGCCCCGCGGCATGTGGGATCTTCCAGGACCGGGTCACGAACCCGTGTCCCCTGCATCGGCCGGCGGACTCCCAACCACTGCGCCACCAGGGAAGCCCTAAGCAATCCATTTTTATTTCTCATTTGATCTCTGTGAATTACATTAAGGTAGGGTAAAGAATGAATGTAAAATGTGAATGTTAGATTGCCATCTTTGAAAGTAATCTTCAAGATCTGCTATAGTTTTAGTTAAACTTAATATGATTGCACTTAGAGGTGGAAGACTTATATGAAAATGGTTACCTTTTTATTAAACTTAAGCAAATGAGAACTTCCCATCTTTGTTTCTTGGTTTTGAACTGAAGATGTTCTCTCTTATAGTGGATTCTGTTTAAAGAAAAAGAAAAGAAAATAGACACTTAATAGAATGCAGCCCTAGAAGGCAGATCTAGAAAACAGGCTCTATTTCAACTGTGGAATAGGCCGAGAAGATTTACTAACTACAGATACGTATTAGCGATACCCCAGGTGAGAAGCAGTACATATGGGAGAAAAGGTACTGAGTAAGAGTCAGCTTCTGCTCATGCCTTAACTCGCATTCTCTTTGGTAATGTAGTCCTGGGCCAGACATTATGCTTGGTGTTGAAGATATAAAGGATCTGAGTTCAAGGAGTTTACAGACAAGTTTATGATAATGAAAATAAAATTGAACAAATGAGAATCATTTGAACTTTAGAGAGTTGGGGTGAAATTCCCAGAGTGTACTTTGGCTATGTTAAATTTTTAAGGACACTTAGGAATTAGGCAAGGGAATCAGAAATGTCAAAGACCCGCTTGTCATCTTAATAGTTAAAAGTGTTTACTGTCTCCTTTTTCAAGACCAAATGCTATGCTGACTCCCTCATACTGTGTGAAACTTCCAGGTAATTCTTTGAATGTAATAAAGTCACTGCATTATTTATTGCCTAATTACAAATACCATGTTCTTTACTATATATTTTAATAATTAGTTGCCTGTGTCCTTCTCCTGCCCCCCCAATCTTTCATGTTACTTTAGGGTGAATATGGAAATCATTTTATGTATGAAACTACAAGATTAAACTTTTTCCTTATGAATTTGTTACATCTCTCTGATATTTTTATGAAATACATTTGTTGCAGAAGTTTATACATCCTGGCATTTAATATTTTGAAATTTTGTTACATTATATATTGTTGACACACAAAAATGACTGATAGTGTTGATAAACATTTAAAACAACA
Source organism: Leucopleurus acutus (assembly GCF_964270905.1). Taxonomy (NCBI): domain Eukaryota; kingdom Metazoa; phylum Chordata; class Mammalia; order Artiodactyla; family Delphinidae; genus Leucopleurus; species Leucopleurus acutus. The sequence continues at coordinate 56,449,751 of NC_139149.1, forward strand.
TATTGTAATTCTATCTGGTTAGAAGAAAGTGGAAGAATGTATATAAAAGTGTTAAAAGTCAGTATTTTATGCATTTTTGTGTACTCTTTTTTCAGTGAGCTTATTAACTTTGCTGATTATCTTTAAAAGTATTTTCATTATAAATAAAGTAGATGATATTAAGTATGAAATACTTAGAGAGTCAGGCAGGTGAGGTGAATGCAAGAGGTCAAGTAGATGATAAATGGTAACGGCTAACATGCAATAGTGGAAACTAGGTCGAACTGGAACATATATACCTCATCTAAAGGGGCACACTATGCTAATTGCTGTACAGGAGTGGGGCATGTTGCTACATATGGTGATTTTTTTTTAAAGAAAAATTTATATCTGCATTTTATAAAACAGCTGCAACTCATTTAGATTAAACAACTTTGCAGTGAACAGTTCGCCTGCAGACTACTGCTCTGAAAGCTGTCTTTATCTACTATCCTTAGGAAATTCATGACTTACTTTATTGAAAATTGCATAGACTTGAAAATTGCATAGGCTTGACTTTTTCCCCTGAATTGTATTTTTGATCTCTCAGTATTTTCTCTTTACTCTTTCTTGAAAAAAAAAAAGGAAAGAAAAATTGACCAGATATTTGTCTTGTGTTTGATTTTAGATATTGTAATACCAGGAAATAATAAAGAGGAAATACTGTGTCCTGCTTCTGATTAGATAAAATTTGATTTCAGTAATGTTAGAGACATAGCATTGAGCCATCTTTTGTGTCACCATTGTTCTTCATTAGCTACTAATATTAGAACATTTACATACTCAAGATATTTGTACAGTGCTTTTAATAATAATATGGTGTCTTTCATCTTTCTTAAACTTAAGGCATATTTGATTTGTTATTTCAAGCAACCATTTAAATCTATTTCTATGAAAAGTACAGTATCCCCACATGGTATAACATAAATATATATTATAACCACACACAGACATGTATATTATAATCTTAGAAAATTATATGTACATTTTCTATTCTATTATGAATTTTTTATTATTAGCAGCAGTTATGTTTGTTAAAGAAAGTAGAAAGAAGTACAGTGAGGCAAAAACACTCTCCAGTCTTAAAACCAAACACCGTAGTGATTATTTCCTTTCAATCTTCCTTTTTTTTTTGGCTGCGTTGGATCTTCCTTGCTGTGCACGGGCTTTTCTCTAGTTGCAGCGAGTGGGGGCTACCATTTGATGTGCTGCGCAGGCTTCTCATTGTGGTGGCTTCTCTTGTTGCGGAGCACAGGCTCTGGGTGCGCGGGCTTCAGTAGTTGTGGCTCATGGCCTCTAGAGCTTAGGCTCAGTAGTTGTGGTTCACGGGCTTAGTTGTTCCACAGCATGTGGGATCTTCCCGGACCAGAGCTCGAACCCATGTCCCCTGAATTGGCAGGCGGATTCTGAACCACTGTGCCGCCAGGGAAGTCCTCCTTTCAATTTTTTTTTTTCTTTTTGTAAATCTTTGAATTTCAGGGTTAGGAGTAGTTTATAATTATTATTATAATAATATTGCATATACTGTTTTATATCTTGATTATTTTTAACAAATTATGAGCATTTTCCAAATTATTAATCTTTGTAAGCATTGCTTCCATAACTATGATATTTTGTTCAACTAGAGACCATAATGTAACCATTTGTCATAATATTGAATAGATTACTTGTGATCGTATATTACTGAAAGGAGCACTAAGATGGCCAACTTTATACATGAAGGCTTTCTAAATTTAAGATAGTTCCTTACAGTAGATTCCTAGCAATTGGATTTTTTAAGGTGTAAACCAGTTTAAGGTATAAAAACTTAAGAGGTTCACATATGTTTCCAGAGGAGTTGCTTACTGTATTGGGAATTATTCTTTTAAAATATCTTTGCTATTTTAATAGGCAGAAAATTATCTCATTTTATTAGTATTTCTTTAAAAATACTTTTCCTGCTTATAAAATTAGTACCTGTTTGTTGAAGAAAATTTGGAAAACAGAAATACATAAATATTACCCTTAAATTCATGGCTCAGGTATTATCAATGTTAATATTTTGGTGTAAATCCTTTTTTTTTTTAAGATGTAATTGACATATAACTTTATATTTGTTTCAGATGTACAGCATGCTCACTTATTAAATGTATACATTGCAAAATGATCACAGTAAGTCTAGTTAACATTCATCACCTCACATACTTACAAAATTTTTTTTCTTGTGATGAGAAGATTGTCTATTTAGCAACTTTCAAATATGCAGCACGATATTACTAGCCATGCTGTACATTACATTCTCAGTACTTTATATGTTCAGGTTTTGGATTTTTTTTAAGATTCCATGTGTAAGTGAGATTGTACAGTATTTGTCTTTCTCTGTCTGACTTATTTCACTTAACATAATGCCCCCAAGGCCCATCCATGTTGTCACAAGTGGGAGGATATTTTTCTTTTTTGTGACTGAATAATACTCCCTCTGTGTATGTGTGTGTGTCACACATTTGGAGTTTGTTTTCAAGAACATAGTAAATAGGAAATCAACTATAACTGTAAACAATTCAATATGTTTTGGGCAGCGCTATCTATACTATACTCATTTTGTAAGAATAAAAATCTCTACCTGAGATATGTGGCTAAACAAATAACTTTAGAAGGTTTTTTTTGGAGGAAAATAAATAAATCACTAAACTTCCTCTTCTCTTCTTCTACCCTCAAAAGTAGAGAATTTAAGAAGGCCTGTAAAAGTTATTTAGAAGATAAAAGATAATCAGGTACTAAGTAGTAATTTAATATTTCTCTTTAAGATAGGATAGTTTCCTCAGATTTATGGATTCAGTGTATTCTCAACTTCAAATGTGCATGAGTTGAAATTCTATACAAAAAAACTTAATGCAGCAAACTTGGCAAGATTTTAAAATTACTAAGTTTTGTTTTGTTTTATTGTTTTCAGGAAGTCTATGTCTGTAGTCTCCTGGAGGATTGAAAGGCATCTTTTTTGCTTTATTTCATGTGAAACAAATTTTTAGTATATATATTGTATCTTTTAGAAATAAAAAATGGAGGAAGTTGTGAGAAAATGGTATTTCCCCCCCATTCCATGCAATAAAGAATAAATACATAGAATTTGTATTTTTCAAATTGTTGGTAATTTGGGCAAAGTCTTCCATGCTTTTATTGTTGAGTATTCTGACTTGTGGTTTGTGGTATGTGTAAAATTGATAGGAATGGTGGTAGTTATATGAACCTATATGTGTGATAAAATTGTGTAGAACTAAATAAATACACACACATATGAGTACAGGTAGAACTGGGGAAATGTGAAGTGTATAAGCATTGTTATACTTTTATGCTACAGTTGTGCTATTATACCATAGTTTTGTAAAATGTTACCATTGGGGAAACATGTATCTATGTATTATTTCCTATAACTGAATCTAAAATTGTCTCAATAAAAATTTCACTGGATTTAAAATATCATTCACTGCTTACTGAGCTACCAGCCTAGATACTATAATTTTCAGAAACGCATAAACATTTCAGTTAGTCTCTGTTCTAAACAGATGAAACTGTTATTTTTATAGTGCGCCATTTTGGATGCTATTTTGTTTCTTCTGCTTTTCACCTTACCCTGTCATTCTCCACCAAGTATTACAATTCAAACATTCTAAGTCCTTAAAATACACGCCTATCAAAAGAATATCTTGGGGCTTCCCTGGTGGCGCAGTGATTGAGAGTCCGCCTGCCGATGCAGGGGACACGGGTTCGTGCCCTGGTCCGGGAGGATCCCACATGCCGTGGAGCAGCTGGGCCCATGAGCCATGGCCACTGAACCTGCGCGTCCGGAGCCTGTGCTCCACAACGGGAGAGGCCACAGCAGTGAGAGGCCCATGTACCGCAAAAAAAAAAAAAAAAAAGAATGTCTTAACTTATAGCCATCTGTTATGTAGATAAAACTTACATAGAGTATCTCACTTACTGATATTTTTTGTGTCTACACTAGTGTATCAGTAAAGGCTATTGTTTCTGATCAAAAAATAGCTTTATATGTAAAATGTAATATATTTCTACTCAGAATGTAAATCTACCATATGTTACTATTACTAAAGTATCCCACTTTCTTTCTTCCTTGGGGAATTATTTTTGGCATTTTTGGGGAATTTGAATGTTTTTCTTTTAAAAAGTCCACCATTTTAATCAAAATTTATTTTGTTTTCTAGGCGCAAAAAGATTGGATCAGCTTGTCCTTGATTTTTCTCTATTTAAAGGTAATCTGCCTGCTTAGTTCACTAATCATACAGACGTAATACAATTTTCTGTTTGAGGTGGCAATCTATATTTGGTTGTTAAAATAGAAATTGTGTTATATAATGGCTAGACCTATAATGTCTTTTCTGATTGCCTCACAAGATGCAATCTAATCTCTCAAAGAAAAGAATAATTCATGTGATTTATGTCATGGAAATAAATAATAAAATAAATTCAGACTACATTTTTCATTTATGCTCCACAGTTTTGTTTTGTTTTCAGAAATGTATGAAAAATCTTTGCTGTTTTCGTCTGTTTGCCTGAAACTGTATTTTACTCATAGATTGAAGTACTGAAGCCATGGGAATAAAGGTTCAGCGTCCTCGATGTTTTTTTGACATCGCCATTAATAATCAACCTGGTAAGGAAATTAATGTCCCTATTTAACATTTATATATAAGTACTTAATATTTTAAGTTAGTAAAGAAATTTAAACCAACTACCTTCTTTTTTAGCTGGAAGAGTTGTCTTTGAATTATTTTCTGATGTGTGCCCCAAAACATGCGAGAACTTTCGTTGTCTTTGTACAGGTTTGTTGACATTTTCACTTGCCCTAATAGTAGTCCCATTTGATTTCAGTTTGCTTTGATTTTTAATTTAACATGTTTTAGATTTTTTCAGGCATATTATTTCCTTCTCAGCATGCTGACTGTGCAACATTTACTAGACATGAAAGTAATTCTTATACATATTAATTGTAATGGGATTGTATCTGAGATTGATTTCTACACTCAGTAGAAAAGCATGGGTGCTTTTTAAATGAATTTTTTAAAAATTCCTGAGGAAAGTTAAAATTCTGTAATTTAAAGAAGTCTGTATAGGTCAAGAGAGGTGTATTTTACTGGGCAAAAGCTTTCATCATTAATTTTTTTTTTAACTTTTAAATGTTTTATTTATTTTATTTAAATTTTTCTTCTAGTTTTATTGATGTAATTGACATATACTGCTGTATAAGTTTAAGGTGTACAGCATAATTATTTGATTTATTTGCATCATAAAGTGATTATCACAGAAAGTTTAGTGAACATCCGTAATCTCATATAGATACAAAATTAAAGAAGTAGTGAAAAATTTTTTTCTTGTGATTTCATCATGAATTTTGCTTTAATACTACTTCCTTAATTTCTTTTCTACTTAACAGCCTACTAATTTTTCTTCCTTGTAGGTGAAAAGGGGACAGGGAAATCAACTCAGAAGCCATTACATTATAAAAGTTGTCTCTTTCACAGAGTTGTCAAAGATTTTATGGTTCAAGGTGGTGACTTCAGTGAAGGTAAGACTTTGATTCCCACAAAGAAAATCATATATTTATATTCTTTGTTAAATACATGAATCTCAAAGTTAGACAAGTCTCTAGAAGTACTAGGCCAGTTTTCTTCTCAGCCCACTTAATCTTTGGTCAAACAATTAGAAGTACTGGGAATTCCCTGGTGGTCCAGTGGTTGGGACACGGAGCTTTCACTGCCGAGGGCCTGGGTTCAATCTCTGGTTGGGGAACTGAGATCCTGCAAGCTGCCTGGCGTGGCCAAAAAAAAAAAAATTAGAAGTACTCATAGAAATAGATAAAAAGGAGGAAACACATAGGAAAAAATTTCATGTTTGATATATGAATTTCAGAAATTTGCTTCTGGATTAAAAACAAAACACTATTCATCTCTTAGTAGCCTATCAGTGTTCATGTTTGATTTTGTCACAGCCAGTAATCCTTTACTACAGTATGGTTTTTACCTCTATTATTGTAAAAACATTGAAACTGTGTTTTTAAAGACACTTTGAGAAGCTACTAGTAATTTCTGTTAAAAGACCTACATAATCATTAGGATCTGAACATTCTTTCTTCTACAGATCTTAGTAAACTTTGTTACACTCATACTGTTGTATCATGGAGGAGAGAAAGTAATTTGGGGTCTTGTCAGTATTGACTTTAAGTTAAGGTCTTATAATTTGCTGTGAACGTTTGAGTATTCTTGATTCAAAGTCATTCAAGTACCTACTTTGTAAGAAGCATTGTGTTTAGGTAGGACCTTCAAGGAGATTGCTGACTTATCAGTTCTAAGAGTCCCATGTTTTTTCATTCTTAGGAAATGGACGAGGAGGGGAATCCATTTATGGAGGATTTTTTGAAGGTAAAAACGTTTGTTTAAATTGTTTTTAATGTTTTCTGGTATTCATTGATTTTTCTCTCTTGAATCAATAAGATTATTGATATACTAATATCCAACTACCTTCAACTAAACGAAGTTAATTTTCTTGTGAAAAATTTTATGTGATAGAGTTTTTATAAAGGTAGGATTTTTTTGTAATTAGTACATTCGTACATTATATTACTTGAAGGGTTTCAGTGATCTGTAATAAACTTTTAGAATTGTAGTGCTAGAATAGGAACTTCCATAGCTTGATCCTAATCTTTATTAAAAGAGATTCAGCTATATTTTGTAGTGACACTATCAACATTTTTGTGCATCCATTTTTCTATGAAGATTTTTTTTTAATCTTTGATATTCTGAATTTGGCTGTAATGTTTTTCCCAAATTCAAGTTTTCTGTCTGGAATTTTTTATTAATGTGAAGATCATTTGAAAGACTATAAACATGTGATTGTGGAATTAATTTCATATTTCCCATCTTTCACTTTTGGGAGTCAGTGAAATTTTGTTTAACGTTCCACCTGCTTTTTTCCAATTCTAATCCAAGATTCGAAGGCAATCTGCTCTTTCTATCATGGCAGATATTAAGTTTAATGAGTGCCTCTCTGTGCTAAGAATAATATTGAAAGGGGGTTGATAAAGTATTTGGATTTTATAGCAAGGGATTGAAAATTAGAAATATTTTAATCTGAAAAGATGGAGGAAATTGGTTAATATTGGATTTCTCTTCTTTTAACCTTTTATCTAAATTTTGTCTGACACTAAAGAGCACATGATATGAACACAAGATATGAAGAGGAATGAAAATGAATTTTGGGGGGGAGTTATACCTATAACTGAAAACTTTGCTTCTCTATAGATGAGAGTTTTGCTGTTAAACACAACAAAGAATTTCTCTTGTCAATGGCCAACAGAGGGAAGGATACAAATGGCTCACAGTTCTTCATGTAAGAATTAATGATCTGATGATTTAAAATATCACGTTTTTGGTGTGTCGTTTCTCTGTGTGCCTGCCACTGATCACTAATAAATAGGAGAGGGACGTATGTGGGAGAGAATTTTTGAAGGAGGAAGAACAAAGAATTGTTGAAAGGGGAGTTGAACTGTACTGCTAAAGTTTTCAAAAGATGAAGACTTTTGTCAAGAGGACTCAGGAGCCAGCTTGAAGGGGTGGCATTCCGCCTGGCCAAATTAGGACAGGTTGAGCATTGATTATCTTGAAAATAAATAATGATGGTATCATATTATCAAATAAAATGGAAATCCAGGAGTCCATTCAGATATAAATAATAAATGAATAAATAACAAGGGAGAAAGAAAAACTGTTCCTTAGTAGAATGCAACCAATAAATGTAAAAGGAATTATAGAGTTAGAAATGTCCCTGTTTTGCAGTCATCTCAGTAACATTGATTCAGGAAAGAATTACCTATGGATGGTAAATTTATAGGGTAAGTTTAACAAGGAACAGGATGTTTGCATTGAGTATCTCTTTGTAAATTACTTAATTATAAAGAGTAAAATACAGTTGTTCCTCATTCAAAGATTCTGTATTTGTGAATTTGCCTACTCACTAAATTTATTTGTAACCCAAAGTCAATAGTGCTAATGTTTTCCAATTCTGACTACAAAAAAATTGTTACCAGGGCTCTTGTCAGCAATTCATACTTTTTATCATGTCCCATGGGTAAAGATTTGCTCTCCTCTTCAATAACTGTAAACTCTTCTGGTCTCAGAAGAACTTAATCTGTCAGCATCGTGTGGATTATTGTGTTTTCTGTTCCACATTTGTAACTCCCTTCTTCAACAGTGAGAAATCTCCCTCCGAGTGTGTTCAAAATTTCTACTCATTTGTTGAATCCTATATTTAAAAATTGCCATCCTATACCACTGTGAAGAGTAACCTACTAACTAGAGTTCACTATTTATTTATAGCAATTTTTGTTTTTACAGTGAGGGTATGTAGTTAAATTATCATGTTTAAAAATGACCTGGATTAGTACTTTTTAGTGTAAATTTTGTGTGGTTTTGTGACTCAAAATATGTTAAATTCATTTCCGATTATATTTCATTTGTTCTCCCTCTCAGGTTGATTTATTTCTTGCCTTTTTGTTTTAAGCTTTTAAAACATTAACATGATTCCAAGAGTCAAAGCAAAGAGAATACTTCTGAAGTATCACTCGCACCTAACTCTTCATTCCATTCCCATTCCCCCATTTTTTTTACCTTTTTTTTTCCCACCACCTATCCATATTAGTAACCAACCTCATTAGTTTCTGGTTTATTTTTCTGTATATCTTTTTACAAACATAAGCACAGATATATATTTTTTCTTATTTTCCCTTTTTTCTTACACAATAGATAGCATACTGTATATGTTTTTTTCTTTTCACTTAATGATATAACCTAGAAATCACTGCATATCAGTTCATAGAGATCTTTCTCATTTTTTTTTCCCCACAGATGTATAGTAGTCTGTTGTGTGTATATACTGCAGTTTATTCAGCCAATTGCCTATATACAGGTGTTTCTGATTTTTTAAATGAAAACAACTTATATCACATTTGTTGTAGGAAAATTAGAACACACAGATTAAAAGAAGAAAAACAATCCTATCCCCAGAGCATCTTTACATGCAATAAAAATACAGGTAGTTAGTTGCATATAGTCTGTAATCAACTTTTGGATGTAATATAAATTTCTTTGTACATCACTAAATATGAATTAACATGTTAATCCATTGTTTGAATGTACTGTGGTTTTATTTATTTAATCTTAGTTTTGAACATTTGGTTTGCTTCTTGTTTTCAAACTGCTACAGTGAACGTTGTTGTATCTATTGTTTGATGTATTTTTTAATTCTTTTATGTAAGTTGTTAGAAGTTTACTTAGTGAAATGCTTACATATTTTTAAGGCTATCCATATATATTGCTACATTGACTTCCAAAAGGAAGTGTGTAGTTTACTCTAGAGCAACAGTATGTAAGTGCCAGTTTCACCAGATCCTCAGCAACACTGAGTGTTATCATGTATTTTCACTTTTTAAAATAAAATCCCTCCTGTGCTTACCAAAACCCATATGTTAAATTCAAATAACCCTTCATATATATTCTCAGACTCTTCCAATTGTTGGTTTCTCCTGACCTCTTTCCACTTTTAGATAACTATTCTTTACTACTTCTGTGTTCTGTTTTTTTAAAGGAAACAACTTCAGTTTTTAATCTTTTTTTAAATGTTTTATTTTATTGTTTTATATTAATTATATAATATAAAATTTGCCATTTTAACCATTTGTTAACTGCATACCTCACTGGTATTAATTATATTCACAATGCTCTGCAGCTACCACCACTATTTCCAAAACTATTTCATCATTCCAGAGAGTAGCCATTTTCCCTTTCCCTCAGCCCCTGGTAACCTTTATTCTACTTTCTGTCTCTATGAATTTGCCTATTCTATATATGTAAGTGGAATCATACAATATTTGTCCTTTTGTGTCTAACTTATTTCACTTAGCATGTTTTCAAGGTTCATCCATGTTTTATAGCATGTATCAGAACTTCATTCCTTTTTATGATTGAATATCATTCCATTATATGTACATACCACATTTTGTTTATCCATATTCATTTGTTAGTGGGCATTTGGGTTGTTTTCACTTTTTGGCTATTGTGAATAATGCTGCAGTGAACATTGTCATATATATTTGTTTCCCTGTTTTCAGTTCTTTTGGATAGATACCTAGGAATAGAATTTCTGGATCATATGGTAGTTCTATGGTTAGCTCTTTGAAGAACCACCAAACTGTTTTCCACAATGGCTACATCATTTCACATTCCCACCAGCATTATACAAAGAGTTCTAGTTTTTCCATTCTTATCAACACTTTTTCACCAATCTGAGAGTGACCATGAAAGCAATGCAAGTATTGGTTTAGGGGTTACAAATAAATTCTCGCGAACAAGCCAATGGACAAATACGTAATCTGTAAAGTGAGGATTGACTGTATCTTGATGCAAATTATATACACTAAATGTAACACAAATACATATATAGTGTATACCTAGGTTTTTACATTTCTAGGTGGTTTTAGCAAGTTCAGGTGATCATAGCTGTTACAGTGAGAAAACAATAACAGGTTATTAGTTTTTAAAATACGGTGAACTTTTAAAAATACATGTATGTGTTAGAATTTTTTTAGTGTGTGTTTTAATCAAAAGTTAGCTTAAATTGTGTTCCTTCTTCCAAATTTCTAATGCCTTTTTTGATAAGATTTTTAAAATGACAAATCTTGTACAATGCCCATATTCAGTCTGTTGTACCAGTGTGTCTTCATAGCTACTCAGATAGCAGCTTTCTTAGCTACAAAGCTTTAAGGTTGATGTGGAGAAAAGAAGGACTTTTAAAAATTCCTTTTTGCTAATTTTAGGTTTTGTCCAAATTTTAATGCAGATATCTTTCTTCAATGTGAAATTTACTTTATGTTAGGGATAACAAACTCAAATACCCATAGGTCTTAGGCAAGTAATATAAGGGAGTAAAGGCTGCTGGGACAAGAAACGTAATGATTAATCTCTGTATTAGAGAAGGCAGGGATACTCAGCCTGACCAGTTATTGCCACATGCCAGGTGCCATGTCTTTCCATGTTTTCAAAAAGGTCTGGAATCTGGATTTTTTTTTTTTTTTTGAATCTGGATTTTTATATAGAAGTATCCAAATTTTTAAGTCTTGGCAGCTAATTTAAAAATTTATAAACACTACATGGACCATTTCTGTTCAGGTCCAACAGAACATGTATGAGGACATCAGAATATGACCTGGGCTTTAACTGTTGAAATGTTAAGATTGAAAAACACTGTTGTTAAACCCATAAACTGGTGAAATGGTTTGCTAAATTATGATATGCCCAGACAGAATACTGTACAACCGTGGATATTCAATAAGAACCCAGTTACATGCAGGAAACATGGATGGATAGAAGTAACACCAAAATGTGAACTTTAATTTCATGTAAGTTTTCAACAGTGTATAGGTATTTCAGAACAAGTTTTTGAAAATGCATTGTCGAAAGCATCTTGCATTTGATTCTATTTAAGGTTAAGGTAAATAAGATTCTGTTATGTTAAGATAGCATATATATGATTTCTTTGTTTGCTACTTTGTTTCCAATGCAGTTATTTTCTTTTCCTTTTTAGAGATGCTAACTTTGTTTTTCTCTGACTTTGTTTTTATTCTTCTATCTGATGACTTCCAAAAGAACAACAAAACCAACTCCTCATTTAGATGGGTAAAGATTATTTTAATTTATTTTACAACCTACTTTAAATTAATATTAAAATAAGAAGCTTTTATTTAGTCATCTTTACTTGACTCTTTAGGCATCATGTTGTTTTTGGGCAAGTGATTTCCGGTCAAGAAGTTGTGAGAGAGATAGAAAACCAGAAAACAGATGCAGCTAGCAAACCATTTGCTGAGGTGCGGATACTCAGTTGTGGAGAGCTAATTCCCAAATCTAAAGGTAAAAACAAGTATATATTTCTCTTTCTTAAAATCTGTTTGTTTATTTATTTATTTGACTGTGTTGCATCTTTGTTGCTGCGTGGGCTTTCTCTAGTTGCAGCTAGCAGGGGCTACTCTTCGTTGGGTTGCGCGGGCCTCTCATTGCGGTGGCTCCTCTTGTTGCGGAACGGGCTCTAGGCGCACAGGCTTCAGTAGTTGTGGCTCACGGGCTCTAGAGCGCAGGCTTAGTAGTTGTGGTGCATAGGCTTAGTTGCTCTGCGGCATGTGGGATCTTCCCGGACCAGGGCTCGAACCCGTGTCTCCTGCATTGGCAGGCAGATTCTTAAGCACTGTGATACCAGGGAAGTCCCTAAAAGCAAGTATATATTTCTGATAACTCTTACGCACACAAAACAAACACACTGTAATTAGTTGGCACGATCTTTACGCTAAAGTGAATATAAATATGAAGTTTTTGTGTTTTTAAATGTATTTTTGTGTTTTTCAAATGTGTTTTATCTTACTTCATACTTTGTTCATTTATCATGGAACTGCTTAACTTTCCTTGAATTATTTGCAGTAATTCATCCATCTGCTTCCACTTTATTTTTTGGGCTTTTTAAAAAGTATAGTTGTCTAGGGCTTGCCTGGTGGCGCAGTGGTTGAGGGTCCGCCTGCCGATGCAGGGACACGGGTTCATGCCCCGGTCCGGGAAGATCCCGCATGCCGCGGAGCGGCTGGGCCTGTGAGCCATGGCCACTGAGCCTGCGCGTCCGGAGCCTGTGCTCCGCAACGGGAGAGGCCACAACAGAGAGAGGCCCGCGTACCGCAAAAAAAAAAAAAAAAAAGTGTAGCTGTCTAAATAGCATGGTAAATAAATATTCTTCTAGGGAAAGAGATGGTGTGGGGAGGATGACAGTTGAAGAGATTAACATAGACTAATAAACTTCACGGGAATAAATTATTTCCCCTTCATGCACTGCTTAGATACAGAAGCATCTGGCATGTTTGAGAGCTTTTTCTGTTACATGTTGCTAACTCATTAAAGTCTTTAATATTCCTTTCAGAATTGCCCTAAGTAGAACATTCTGTTCTCAAATTTTAGGTATACTGATGTGCTCTGTAATATGCACGTTTTATTTTGCTTTTCTTTAGTTCCCCAATCAGGGATTGAACCAGGACCCACAGCAGTGAAAGTGCCGAGTCCTAAACACTGGACCTCCAGGGAATTCCCTGGAGAAGGCTTATTTTTAATTTTCTTTCTCTGCATTCCACTTTGATTCTAATGATTTCACTTTCTTCTCTTTTATGTCAAATATATACCTTCTAAACCATCACAGGAATATTGCTGCAGCTCATACTGGGACTGTTTAACTTCTTGTGTTCAAGAGTCTGGCTATCTATCCTTATTTACAAACAGCAGTTATAATGTATGCCTTGTGTTCGTGATGATTCAGAAAGAATGAAGTGTCATTGAGTATCTTACCTTTTTTTGAAAAAATAGAAACTAAAAAGCAATCTAAATCTTTGCATATTTTAGACCCTGAATCTTCTGCTATTTAATTCTTCAAAGTGTTGTCAGTACAATTGGAATATTTTGGTTTAAGATATTATTTCTTCCCACATCATCTAGAAAGTATTCATCTTTTATTCTGTACTTAACTGTTTTTTGGCTTTTTTCTTGTGTTTTATCATCTTCAAGGATCTTGTGTTAGGATCTATTCTCTGCTTATAAAAGTTAAGGATGCTGTGTGGTTTACATATTTAGAAGAGATAATTAAAAAGCTTACATCTTAAACCATAAATGTTATCATAGACTCTAATAAATATGGTGTAAAGATTCTTTTGGTACTAAATGGTCAGTGTATGAATATTTGCTGAAAGGATGAGAAGGTGAATGAATGTCACTCTCTGTATATTATTATGTTTTTATAATATATTTTCACTTGAAGCAATAAATGCTAATTTTGCCCATGCCATTGTGGCCAGGAAGTTGTGCTGAAAGTTGATGTAGTATTCTAGTGTGTGTTCCTCAGACTCATGCTAAGGAAGTATATCTTGCCCTTATCAGTTTCATCAGTTGGGGAAGATTTGGCCCTTTGTTACTGTCTGCACAGGAGTTACCGAAAGGCCAGATTTGTTTTGAGTCATACCTTCCATGCCTGCTCTGTTCTGGATCACACTATAGAAAGAGGAAAAGATCTTTATGTTTGAGGTCACACAGTTTGGCACCTGTTACTCTACAGTCCTTCAGTTACCATTCAGAACATTGGTCAGAATGGATTTTGTCAAGCATCAATAAAATCTTTTTTTTTTTAGGCAGAGCTGAGTCTTCCATCCAATTTATAAGTTTGATGGCCTTCTTACAGTCTTAAATTGGACATAGTCAAAAAGCTTTGTGTAACACAGCGGTGTTCATCATCATCATCATATTTAAAACCTTGTTTGAGAGATACACTCCCCACTTTAAAAATAAATACCGAATCTTTTTTTTTTCTTTTTCTAACTTCCTGAAAGAAAACAAAAAGACTTCTGAAGAAATATGACTGTCTGGGCCCACCTGTAAGTGGTCTTGGTGAGTCTGGGCAATCATCCTGGGCCTTCCCTTTGCTGTTGTGAGATTGGAAATTCTACTTTTTGTGGCTATTTGAATGTGCCTGAGAAGGTTCAGAGTCGAGGGGAAGATCCTTCCAACAGATGCAGAGGAGAACACAGGAGGCTAATCAAAACTGCAACCCTGTAGAGGCTATCAAGGGGCAGAGTGTAGGATAGAACACAGACCACTACCCTGATTAAGGTACTTCCTGGCTTTTCAAGAGTTACCATGATCTCAGATCATGCTGGTCTCTTCAGAGTTTCCTGCAGTTGTTAAAGAGAGGTCTGTCCACCTTTGCTATGCAGCATGAATTGGGGCTGATGATATATTACAGAGTACATAGAAACACAAGTGCTGAGTTATGGCAGCATGGCAATAAATAAATAGTTATATGAGCAGAAATCTTGTATATATGTGGTAGAAAACAGATTACCTGGCAGTACAGAAAGAAGAGCACAATAGAGGAAGCAGTTGGTGAATCTTGTACTCAGGAGACAGTAGAAAAAATCAGACACTCATTTGTATGGTGACAGGATCCCATTTCAGTGTCTTTATCCTGGAATTAAGAGCCATGGTGATAGCACTTTTAATGGAGAATAGTGGGATGTTAAACTTCGAATCTGTTTAGAGGGGAGACCCAGTATTTTTGAAATGAAAAGAGGTTCATTTGAGGTATAGTTCTCTTCTTTATTTCAAACCTTATTTTGATGATGGCCTTGAAATTTCCTTCAATATAAAGGCTTCACGTGAAATTCATTGGCATAAAATTTATACCTCTCAAAAAACTAGTAAAGCAGCATTTTCTTACCATATGTTTTTACAAGTAAAATGTTCTAGAAGTTTGTTTTTTCACCTTAACAACATACTAGTAAAGTCAGTACCCAGTAGTAGTACACCATATCCTACCTCCCCTCCCAACAAAGGTCAGTGAACAGGGTTGGGAATTTCTTTTACATAGTGATTGATAAGCAAACTGCATAATCTAAATAATCTAAAATAAACTAACCAGAAGTGGCCCAAGAGTTAAAAAGTGTTGTTCTTTTATCTTAAGGATGGCTATATGCTTATAAATGATACTTTGAAATAGATTTTAAGTGGTTAGGCAGGAAGTAGGGTTTTTTGGAGAACGGGGTGACAACAATTGTTGTCAGACTTGGGAGTTTTAAAATTTAATACATTGATTTTGTTCAACATTTAGAAAGCATAAAAGGATAGTCAGTGAAAAGTCTTTTTTCCGTTTCTGCCGATCAGTTCCCATTCTCAAATTTTGTATACCATTCTACGTGTATGTGAATGTTGATAATATAAATTCCTAGAAATAGAATTAACAGATTATAGGGGTTATGCATTTGTAATGTTGGTAGGCATTGCCACTAGAATATAGGAAAGTTAATTTCCCTATGCCCTTTGCAGAGCCACATAATATCAAACTCTTTAATCTTTGCCAGCCTAATTACAGGGTTGGTTGTTGTTGTTGCTGTTGTTTTTAAAGCTGGTTTAAATGAGCATTTCTCTAAGGTATTTGATGTTATCATCTCCTTAGGAGCCATTTATATTTGTTTTTATATGAGTTGATTGTTAATTGCTTTGCCTCATATTTTTACTCAACTCCAAGCCTCCTTGTATTTCCTTTTGTTTGGAGAAATTGGCCATATTTTTAAGGGTAGGTCTGCTGGTAACTATCTTAGTTTTCTGAACATGTTGTTATTTCCTTTTCTTTCATGATGGGTATTTTCACTAGATGTAGAATTCTGGGTTGGCAGTTCTTTCAACACATAAAAAAGTGTTAGGCCACTTCCTCCTGGCCTCTATGGTTTCAAGTGAGAAGTCTGTTGTTCAAATCATTGTTCCCTGTAGGTAATGAGGGAATTTTCTGTCATTATTATTTTAAAAATTTTTTTAATTTCAAATTTTTCTCCTGGGATTCCGATAACATAAATGTTAGATCTTTTGTTTATTGTTCTACAGGTCTCCGAGGCTCTGTTCATTTTTTTTTTGGTAAATTCTGTTCATTTTTTGTTTGTTTTTTTAATTTTCTCTGATGTTCTGGTTGGGTGATTTCTATTGGTCTGTCTCTGGTTCGCTAACAGTTTCCCTGTCATCCCCACTCTGATATTGAGCACATTTTATTTCAGTTATTGTATCATTGTATTTTTCAGTTCTAAAATTCCTTTTGATACTTTATATCTTCTTTTCTCCTGAGATTTTTAAACTCTTTTCATTTGTTTAAAGAACATTAATAATTGCTTGGGGAAGCATTTTTAAGATGGCTTTTTAAAAATCCTTGTTAATTCCAACATGTGAGTCTTCTGGGTGTTGGTGTCTTTTGATTGTTTTTTCTTTCTTAAGTTGTCATTTTCCTTGAAAATGGTTCTTGAAATTATTAGTGATATATTTTTTTAATTTTGTCCTGGAAATTTGGGGTATTGTATGTTATGAAACTCTGGATTCTGTTTATGTTTTCTATTTTTAGCAGGCAGTCACCTTATATAGGTTTAGCATTTAGGTCCTGGCCTCCTTTTGTAGATTGTGGTTTCAATGATAATTCAATTTCCAGAGCCCTTGCAGTACTATTCTGGTTTCATTTGTATGCTACTGAAAAACCGGATGCTATTCAACACTGTAGTTTAATTCTCAAACCTTTTGCCATATTAGTTCTGGTCAGTTTAACTTGGGGGTCTCCTCCCCAGGACTTCATCTGTAAATTTAAAGAATCTTTTTCTCTAGCTTCCTTCTCTGAAATCTGTGCCACCTTCTGGTGCAGTGAGGGGAGCTGAAGCCCAGGCTTCCCACTTTGTTTCTACTGACATCACTCTGACAAGGGAACGGGAACACTGCTTGAAGGGGAGGGTACCGGAAATCCAAATTCTCTACTTTGTTTCTGCTGATAGAGCCAAGAGGGAGTTGGTGAACTTTTTTTTTTTTAATTTTCCCCCTTAGTATTTGCTTACAGTAAAGCAGGTATTGGTGACAATTTTTTTGTCCTGCTAAACCATCTTTTTTCTATTTCTCTGTCTGGAGAGAGCAGGCCTTTCTTGGGGCTTTTACAAACCTGTGTCCGTTGGCATTTCTGAGTTGCAGGCTTCTTCAGCGTGATGTCTAAGGTATATGGGAGACAGATTGAAAACCACCATGTCACCTTCAAATCCAGAGATCCCTGGCCACTCTGCCTTCTTTCTACCTTTCAGAGTCTTCTTATGTTTGTTTCTTTTTGTATTATGTCTAGGATTTCTACTTACACTTAGCAGGAGGATAGGAAGAGATGAATCTATTCCATCTTCACAATTTCTCCATTCCTTTCTTCATACTTCTAAAGTGTTGTAAAATAAATCTTCCCTTTTATATCCAGAATCTACTCATCCTTAAATTACACCTATAAAGGAGTTTGTTCAGTGCTTACTAGCACATTGTAAGCACTCTACAGATACTACTCCACACTACTTTTACCTGCCCCTATTTCAAATCCTAACATAGTCAGTTCTGCTATACTGCTTGTTTTGAAAGCATGCATTTATTCCATTCAGTTGATACATTAGAAGACAATTTGAACATAACATCAGTTTCACCTTTGCCTATGCATGCTCTTGTCTACAAGAAATACTGAGTGCAGAAAACCATACGCAGTTGAACAGCTTTACAGGAATACACAAAAATTACACATACCCAGGGGAGTTCCCTGGTGGCCTGGTGTTAGGATTTGGCACTTTCACTGCCCCATGGCCCAGGTTCATTCCCTGGTTGGGGAACTGAGATCCTGCAAGCTGTACAACACGGCCCCCCCCCCAAAAATTTACACATACACACACCTCACACATCTACTAAGCTACCTCAGTTCATCACGTGTGTTATGAGCCACGCCTAAGTACAGTTTGTACTAAAACTTTCCATCTAATTTCATATCACCCCCCTTGCACTAACTTTACAGTAACTCACAAGCTATAGCCCTACTGACATTCACTTCCACAAGCAAACCCATGATTTTCTCAAAGTGCTGTATTTAATTGTCTTATTTATGTATTTCTTAACTATTTAACATGTGTGAAAGCTCTGTTGCTATTTCTTTTTTTTTTTTTTTTTGCGGTACACGGATCTCTCACTGTTGTGGCCTCTCCCGTTGCGGAGCACAGACTCCAGACGCGCAGGCCCAGCGGCCATGGCTCACGGCCCAGCTGCTCCATGGCATGTGGGATCTTCCCGGACCGGGACACGAACCCATGTCCCCTGCATAGGCAGGCGGACTCTCAACCACTGAGCCACCAGGGAAGCCCTCTGTTGCTATTTTTATTAGTTTCCTATCTTTTTTTTTTAATGTGTCACTGATGAAGTTTTTGAGTTTTGTGCCCCTAACCCCATTTTTCCTATAAGCCATGTGGTTTTTATTGTACAGTTTTTCATGGCACAGTGATTTATAGAAATGCATATGTTGGGGGACTTCCCTGGCGGTCCAGTGGTTAAGACTTGCACTTCCAGTGCAGGGGGCGTGGGTTCGATCCCTGGTTGGGGAACTAAGATCCCACATGCCACGCAGCAGGGCCAAAAAATAAAAAAAAAAAAAGAAATGCATATGCTGTCTAACAGCAGAACTGACTGTGCTTCTCCAAATCTTTTCTACTTTACTCTTGTCCTTATTGACCATATTCACTAATAAATCCATATACAATTTACAGTCAGAGTTTCTAGAAAATTTATTACAACTCAATGTATGTTTTCAGATGCTGTTTGCTGTTAAATTCACACTTGTTGGTCTTATTTTCCAAATAGACAGTAAACTCTGTGAAGGCAGAAGTTTGCTATGGAACTTCCCCATTTATAGTCTATAGTTCTTTCTCTCCATGTCCTGGCATCATGTTAAATATATATCTATGTACTATTCACTTAAACATACTTGTTGATCTGAGAAGGATAAAATTTCAGATTCCCGATGTGCCTAAGTCATATTTTTAAATTTAGGTTAACAAATTTTGACACTCAAGCTACATTCTGTTAGAACTATTATTGATATTGGCATGTCTCTATTTTTTTCTTCTTACTCTTCTGTTTTTAACTGCTCTTTCTCAGTCATTTTATCTTTTTTTTCTGAGCAGATTCATAGGAAAAGGGGACATAAATTAAATTTCACTAAAAAATAATGTTGAGAAACATGAAAAGAGGGAGCCTTTCAACCTTAGAGCTTTCTAGGTTCTATTCCAAGGCATCCTCCCTAAAAACACAGTTTATTTTCCTTTTTTCAAAAATTAATTAGTTAATTTTTTTTGCGGTACGCGGGCCTCTCACCGTTATGGCCTCTCCCGTCGCAGAGCACAGGCTCTGGACGCGCAGGCTCAGTGGCCATGGCTTACAGGCCCAGCCACTCCGTGGCATGTGGGATCTTCCCGGACCAGGGCACGAACCCGTGTCCCCTGCATCGGCAGGTGGACTCTCAACCACTGCGCCACCAGGGAAGCCCCTATTTTCCTTTCATAGTTCATATCGTCTAATACTTGGGCAGATTATATTACCCTAAAAATAGTTATAAATCTTTTTTATGATCTTCTATATTGTTGTGATATTTTGCTTCGCTCAAATGCTTACATGAAAAGTGAAGTGAAAACTAAATAATGGTTATTTGAAATATATTTAATACATTAGGTGGGGAGAATGGGCTTGCTTTTTTTTTTTTTTTTTGGGTAAAGTTAGATTGTGTATTTGAGATTTTTCTTGTTTCTTGAGGTAGGATTGTATTGCTATAAACTTCCCTCTTAGAACTGCTTTTGCTGCGTCGCATAGGCTTTGGATCATCCTGTTCTCGTCATTTGTCTCTAGGTATTTTTTGATTTCCACTTTGATTTCTTAAGTGATCTCTTGGTTATTTAGTAACATAGTGTTTAGCCTCCACATGTTTGTGTTTTTTACATTTTTTTCCCCTGTAATTTATTTCTAATCTCATAGAGTTGTGGTCGGAAAAGATGTTTGATATGATTTCAGTTTTCTTAAATTTACTGAGGCTTGATTTGTGACCCAAGATGTGATCTATACTGGAGAATGTTCCATGCGCACTTGAGAAGAAAGTGTAATCTGCTATTTTTGGATGGAATGTCCTATAAATATCAATTAAATCTATCTGGTCTATTGCGTCATTTAAAGCTTGTGCTTCTTATTAACTTTCTGTCTGGATGATCTGTCCATTGGTATAAGTGAGGTGTTAAAGTCCCCCACTATTATTGTGTCACTCTCAGTTTCCTCTTTTATAGCTGTTAGCATTTGCCTGATGGATTGAGGTGCTCCTGTGTTGGTGTATATATATTTATAATTATTATATCTTTTTCTTGGATTGATCCCTTGATCATTTTGTAGTGACCTTCTTTATCTCTTACAACGTTATTTTAAGGTCTGTTTTATCTGTTATGAGTATTACTACTCCAGCTTTCTTCTGATTTCTATTTGCATGGAATATCGTTTTCCATCCCCTCACTTTCAGTCTGTATGAGTCCCTGGGTCTGAAGTGGGTCTTTTTTTTTTTCCTGTGTTGTACAATATATCCTTGTATCTTATTTATTATTATTTTTTTATACAGCACGTTCTTATTAGTCATCAATTTTATACACATCAGTGTATACATGTCAATCCCAATCGCCCAATTCATCACACCACCACCACCACCACCACCCCGCAGCTTTCTGCCCTTGGTGTCCATATGTTTACTCTCTACATCTGTGTCTCAATTTCTGCCCTGCAGACCGGTTCATCTGTACCATTTTTCTAGGTTCCATATATATGCGTTAATATACGATATTTGTTTTTCTCTTTCTGACTTACTTCACTCTGTATGACAGTCTCTAGATCCATCCACGCCTCAACAAATGACCCAATTTCATTCCTTTTCATGGCTGAGTAATATTCCATTGTATATATGTACCACAACTTCTTTATCCATTCGTCTGTCGATGGGCATTTAGGTTGCTTCCATGACCTGACTATTGTAAATAGTGCTGCAATGAATATTGGGGCGCATGTGTCTTTTTGAATTGTGGTTTTCTCTGAGTATATGCCCAGTAGCGGTCTTGCTGGATCATATGGTAATTCTATTTTTAGTTAGGTTTTTTTTTTTTTTTTTTTTTGCGGTACATGGGCCTCTCACTGTTGTGGCCTCTCCCGTTCTGGAGCACAGGCTCTGGACACGCAGGCTCAGCGGCCATGGCTCACGGGCCCAGCCGCTCCGCAGCATGTGGGATCTTCCCGGACCGGGGCACGAGCCCATGTCCCCTGCATCGGCTGGTGGACTCTCAACGACTGTGCACCAGGGAAGCCCTATTTTTAGTTTTTTAAGGAACCTCCATACTGTTCTCCATAGTGGCTGTATCAGTTTACATTCCCACCAGCAGTGCAAGAGGGTTCCCTTTCTCCACACCCTCTCCAGCATTTGATTGTAGATTTTCTGATGAAGCCCATTCTAACTGGTGTAAGGTGATACCTCATTGTAGTTTTGGTTTGCATTTCTCTAATTAAATTAGTGATGTTGAGCAGCTTTTCATGTGCTTCTTGGCCATCTGTATGTCTTTTTCGGAGAAATGTCTATTTAGGTCTTCTGACCTTTTTTGGATTGGGTTGTTTGTTTTTTTAATATTGAGCTGCATGGGCTGTTTATGTATTTTAGAGATTAATCCTTTGTCTGTTGATTCGTTTGCAAATATTTTCTCCCATTCTGAGGGTTGTGTTTTTGTCTTGTTTATGGTTTCCTTTGCTGTGCAAAAGCTTTTAAGTTTCATTAGGTCCCTTTTGTTTTTATGTCCATTACTCTAGGAGGTGGATCAAAAAAGATCTTGCTGTGATTTGTGTCAAAGAGTGTTCTTCCTATGTTTTCCTCTAAGAATTTTATAGTGTCCGGTCTTACATTTAGGTCTTTAATCCATTTGGAGCTTATTTTTGTGTATGGTGTTACAGAGTGTTCTAATTTCATTCTTTTACATGTAGCTGTCCAGTTTTCCCAGCACCACTTGTTGAAGAGACTGTCATTTCTCCATTGTATATCCTTACCTCCTTTGTCATAGATTAGTTGACCATAGGTGCGTGGGTTTATCACTGGGCTTTCCCTCTTGTTCCATTGATGTATGTTTCTGTTTTTGTGCCAGTACCATACTGTCTTGATTACTGTAGCTTTGTAGTATAGTCTCAAGTCAGGGAGTCTGAGTCCTCCAGCTCCGTTTTTTTCCCTCAAGACTGCTTTGGCTATTCAGGGTCTTTTGTGTCTCCATACAAATTTTAAGATTTTTTGTTATAGTTCCGTAAAAAATGCCATTGATAATTTGATAGCGATTGCATTGAATCTGTAGATTGCTTTGGGTAGTAGAGTCATTTTCACAATATTGCTTCTTCCAATCCAAGAATATGGTATATCTCTCCATCTGTTGGTATCATCTTTAATTTCTTTCCTCAGTGTCTTACAGTTTTCTGCATACAGGTCTTTTGTCTCCCTAGGTAGGTTTATTCCTAGGTATTTTATTCTTTTTGTTGCAGTGGTAAATGGGAGTGTTTCCTTAATTTCTCTTTCAGAGTTTTCATCATTAGTGTATAGGAATGAAAGATTTCTGTGCATTAATTTTGTATCCTGCAGCTTTATCAAATTCATTGATTAGCTCTAGCTGTTTTCTGGTGGCATCTTTAGGATTCTCTATGTATAGTATCATGTCACCTGCAAACAGTGACAGTTTTACTTCTTCTTTTCCAATTTGTATTCCTTTTATTTCTTTTTTGTCTCTGATTGCCATGGCCAGGACTTCCAAAACTATGTTGAATAATAGCAGTGAGAGTGGACATCCTTGTCTTGTTCCTGATCTTAGAGGAAATGCTTTCAGTTTTTCACCATTGAGAATGATGTTGGATGTGGGTTTGTCGTATATGGTGGCCTTTATTATGTTGAGGTAGGTTCCCTCTATGCCCACTTTTTGGAGTGTTTTTATTATAAATGGGTGTTGAATTTTGTCAAAAGCTTTTTCTGCATCTATTGAGATGATCATATGGTTTTTATTCTTCAATTTGTTAATATGTTGTATTAGATTGATTGATTTGCATATATTGAAGAATCCTTGCATCCCTGAGATAAATCCCACTTGATCATGGTGTATGATCCTTTTAATGTGCTGTTGAATTCTGTTTGCTAGAATTTTGTTGAGGAATTTTGCATCTATATTCATCAGTGATATTGGTCTGTAATTTTCTTTTTTTGTACTATTTTTGTCTGGTTTTGGTATCAGGGTGATGGTGGCCTTATAGAATGAGTTTGGAAGTGTTCCTTCCTCTGCAATTTTTTGGAAGAGTTTGGGAAAGATGGGTGTTAGCTCTTCTCTAAATGTTTGATAGAATTCACCTGTGAAGCCATCTGGTCCTGGACTTTTGTTTGTTGGAAGATTTTTAATCAGTTTCAATTTCATTAATTGTGATTGGTCTGTTCGTATTTTCTGTTTCTTCCTGGTTCAGTCTTAGAAGGTTATACCTTTCTAAGAATTTGTCCATTTCTTCCAGGTTGTCCATTTTATTGGCATAGAGTTGCTTGTAGTAGTCTTTTAGGATGCTTTGTATTTCTTCAGTGTCTGTTGTAACTTCTCCTTTTTCATTTCTAGTTTTATTGATTTGAGTCCTCTCCTGCTTTTTCTTGATGAGTCTGGCTAATGGTTTATCAATTTTGTTTATCTTCTCAAAGTACCAGCTTTTAGTTTTATTGATCTTTGCTATGGTTTTCTTTGTCTCTATTTCAGTTATTTCTGCTCTGATCTTACTGATTTCTTTGCTTCTGCTAACTTTGGGTTTTGTTTGTTCTTCTTTCTCTAGTTCCTTTAGGGGTAAGGTTAGATTATTTATTTGAGATTTTTCTTGTTTCTTGAGGTAGGCTTGTATAGCTATAAACTTCCCTCTTACAACTGCTTTTGCTGCAGCCCATAGGTTTTGGATCGTCATGTTTTCATTGTCATTTGTTTCTAGGTATTTTTTGATTTCCTCTTTGATTTCTTCAGTGATCTCTTGGTTATTTAGTAACGTAGTGTTTAGCCTCCATGTGTTTGTGCTTTTTATGTTTTTTCCCCTGTAATTCATTTCTAATCTCATAGCGTTGTGGTCGGAAAAGATGCTTGATATGATTTCAATTTTCTTAAATTTACTGAGGCTTGATTTGTGACCCAAGATCGATCCTGGAGAATGTTCCGTGCGCACTTGAGAAGAAAGTGTAATCTGCTGTTTTTGGATAGAATGTCCTATAAATTATCAATTAAACCTGTTTGGTCTATTGTGTCATTTAAAGCTTGTGTTTCCTTATTAATTTTCTATTTGGATAATCTGTGCATTGGTGTGAGGTGTTGAAGTCCCCCACTATTATTGTGTCACTGTTGATTTCCTCCTTTACAGCTGTTAGCGGTTGCCTTATATATTGAGGTGTTCCTATGTTGGGTGCATATATATTTATAATTGTTATATCTTCTTCTTGGATTGATCCCTTGATTGTTATGTAGTGTCCTTCCTTGTCTCGTGTAACTTTCTTTATTTTAAAGTCTATTTTATCTGATATGAGTATTGCTACTCCAGCTTCCTTCTGATTTCCATTTGCATGGAATATCTTTTTCCATCCCCTCACTTTCAGTCTGTATGTGTCTGTAGGT
The DNA here is from genome assembly GCF_964270905.1 of Leucopleurus acutus. NCBI lineage: Eukaryota > Metazoa > Chordata > Mammalia > Artiodactyla > Delphinidae > Leucopleurus > Leucopleurus acutus. The sequence continues at coordinate 56,474,922 of NC_139149.1, forward strand.
CTGAAATGGGTCTCTTGTAGACAGCATATATATGAGTCTTGTTTTTGTATCCATTCAGCAAACCTGTGTCTTTTGTTTGGAGCATTTAATCCATTCACGTTTAAGGTAATTATCCATATGTATGTTCCTATGACCATTTTCTTAATTGTTTTGGGTTTGTTTTTGTAGGTCCTTTTCTTCTCTTGTGTTTCCCACTTAGAGAAGTTCCTTTGGCATTTGTTGTAGAGCTGGTTTGGTGGTACTGAATTCTCTTAGCTTTTGCTTGTCTGTAAAGCTTTTGATTTCTCCATCGAATCTGAGTGAGATCCTTACCAGGTAGAGTTATCTTTGTTGTAGGTTCTTCCCTTTCATCACTTTAAGTATATCATGCCACTCCCTTCTGGCTTGTAGAGTTTCTGCTGAGAAATCAGCTGTTAACCTTATGGCACTTTCCTTGTGTGTTATTTGTCATTTTTCCCTTGCTGCTTTCAATAATTTTTCTGTGTCTTTAATTTTTGCCGATTTAATTACTGTGTGTCTCAGCGTGTTTCTCCTTGAGTTTATTCTGTATGGGACTCACTGCGCTTCCTGGACTTGGGTGGCTATTTCCTTTCCCATGTTAGGGAAGTTTTCGACTGTAATCTTTTCACATATTTTGTCTGGTCCTTTCTCTCTCTCTTCTCCTTCTGGGACCCCTGTAATGCGAATGTTGGTGTGTTTAATGTTGTCCCAGAGGTCTCTTAGGCTGTCTTCATTTCTTTTCATTCTTTTTTCTTTATTCTGTTCCGTGGCAGTGAATTCCATCATTGTGTCTTCTAGGTCACCTATCCATTCTTCTGCCTCATTTATTCTGCTGTTGATTCTTTCTAGTGTATTTTTCATTTCAGTTATTGTATTGTTCATCTCTGTTTGTTTGTTCTTTAATTCTTCTAGGTCTTTGTTAAACATTTCTTGCATCTTCTCGATCTTTGCCTCCATTCTTTTTCCAAGGTCCCAGATCATCTTCACTATTATTATTCTGAATTCTTTTTCTGGAATTTTGCCTATCTCCATTTAGTTGTTTTTCTGCGGTTTTATCTTGTTCCTTCATCTGGTACATAGTCCTCTGCCTTTTCATTTTGTCTGTCTTTCTGTGAATGTGGTTTTCGTTGCACAGGCTGCAGGACTCTGTAGTTCTTCTTGTTTCTCGGGCTTGCCTTTTAACGAAACCAACTTCAGTGTATTTCTCAGGAAAGAATCACAATGCAAAATAAATATAAATTGGAGCTGGTGAATAAAGCTTTGTTAATCATGGGGAAGAGCATTACTATGTTTTGTCAAGTAATTTTAACAGCTGTATTCTGTGCTTATGTGGAATATTTTTATTTTGTCTCCATATTATATGGCCTCAGATATTTGTATTTAGAGTTACTCATATGCATTATGAATTTATTTTCTTCCTTAGGTTTCTTTAAGTTTCATTCTCCCCCCTCAGGTTTTTAGTGTATGCAAGTAGGTTTTTCAGTTTGCATACCCATACTGCCTCACCATCAACAGTGGTTTTGGTATCAGATAAACAATTGGACTCATGAGACAAGATAGGCTTCACTCAGCACTAAGCTTATTTATCATTAAGAAAGGATATAGGACAGGAAACAGAACAGCTTGAACAGCAGCGTCATATTAGAGATGTCATGAGTTCTAGGCAGAACTTGCATATATCCTAGGCATCTCAGCTTAATAGGTTCGTGGTCCTGAGGAGCATGACAGGGTGACGAAGACTACCTAATAAGTTCACTGAAGCTATTACCTCTTGAGTTCCTTCAGCTTTTATACCTTGTTCCCATTCTCCAGTGCAGCAGCATCTCTTCGGTATCAGAGAAATAATCTTAACAGTGAACCACAGACCCTTGGGCAAGTACACAGTAACTCCAGCCAGATTCTCATTTATCTCTGTAACTCAGTACACTCCTATAAATTCTGAGTTAAGAGTTTCAAGAGGGACTTCCCTGGTGATGCAGTGGTTAGGAATCCTCCTGCCAATGCAGGGGAGGGACACTGGCTCGATCCCTGGTCCGGGAAGATCCCACACGCTGTGGAGCTTAGAACTAAGCCCGTGTGCCACAACTACTGATCCTGTGTGCCACAACTGCTGAAGCCTGCATGCCTAGAGCCTGTGCTCCACAACAAGAGAAGCCACCACAATGAGAAGCCTGTGCACCACAATGAAGAGTTAGCCCCCACTCACCACAACTAGAGAAGGCCCCAATGCAGTCATAAATAAGTAAATACGTTTCAGGAATAATTTGGCCAAGTGCCAACCAAGTGCCAAATCCTCAGGTGTTCTGAAGCTAACAGAAAGGTTACAAACCAGCTGTTAACCCTTTCAATTAAGGTCTGTAAACAGCCAACAGTCAGTCCAAAGATATTGTCTTTGTTCTCTTTGATTTTTTTTTAATTATGGAAAATACTAACATGTACAAAAGTGATTGAAATTGTATAACAAATTACCCATGTTCATTACCCATCTTTACCAGTTAATTTATGGCTAATCTCATGTTACCTGTCCTTGGACAGTTCTCCATTTCCTGTTTGAAGTAAATTCTAGGCATAACATTTTATTGATAAATATTTCACTATCTCTAAAAGGTGACTCTTTTGAAAAAAATAACCGTACCATAATCATATGCAGACGTATATACACATATGTTCCTAAATGTCAGAAATCCTTACAGTGTTCAAATTTCTAATTGTTTAGTTAATGTTAATTTTTTGATGTTTGAATTTGAATCCAAATCAGGTTCAAACATTTGGGTTGGTGTTGTAAATTTTTTTTGTTTTTAATAGATTATCCCACCATTTCTTTTTATGTTTCTTGAGATTTATTTGTTGAACAAGCTAGGTCATTTGTCCTGTAGTGTTTCTTTCCCATTATTGCACACACTGAATTTTACGGATTGCATCCTTCTGTTATGTAATGTGTTCCTTCTGTGCTTCTATTTCATATAACTTTGTAGTTAGATCTAGAAAATTGATCAGATATAGTTTTGATTTTTTTTAATTCTATTTGATGGGAGCAAGGGTCACTTAGGACAGGTTGTCTCTGTGCTCTGCAGTGGCCATTGGTGGGCAGTGCCTCCTTAGGAGTTGTGAAATGGTGATATTCTAACTCTGTAATTCCTTATTCATTTATTCTTGGAGTACTTTTGATAAAGAGCATCTTCCCTTCATCTTCTATTTGGTTAGCCAGTGGAACAATTCATATACGATAAGAAGGATAAATGATTTATATTTTATTTACCTATATCTGGATTCTAATGTATTTTCTGTTCCATTGTATTGTAGTTATCCATATATCAATATTGTCCCAGCTTTAGCCTGAATTCACTTACTTCTTTTTTAATTAAGGCATAATGGACTGAAAATATCCTATTGATTTCAGGTATACAACAGTGATTTGATATTTTTATACATTACAAAATGATCACTATAATAAGTCTAGTTATTCTCTGTCACCATATAGGGATATTACAGTATTATTGACTATATTCCCTGTGCTCTACACTACATCCCCATGACTTATTTTATAACTGGAAGTTTGTACTTCTTAATCCCATAAACCTATTTCCCCACCCCGTTTCCCCACCCCACTCCCCATCGCCTTCTCCTCTGGCAACCACTAGTTTCTTCACTGTATCTATGAGTCTGTTTCTGTTTTGTTATGTTTGTTCATTTGTTTTGTTTTTTAGATTCCACATATAATTGAAATCACACAGTATTTGCCTTTTTCTGTCTGACTTATTTCACTTAGCATAATACCCTCTGGATCCATCCATGTTGTCACAAGGGGTAGGAGGTCCTTCCTTTTTTATGGCTAAGTAATATTCCATTGCGTGTGCGCCCGTGTGTGTGTGTGTGCGCGCGCGCTACATCTTCTTTATCCATTCACATATCAGTGGACACTTAGGTTGCTTCCATATCTTGGCTATTGTAAATAATGCTTCAGTGAAGGTTGAGTTGCATATATCTTTCAGAATTAGTGTTTTAGTTTTTTTTTGATAAATACCCAGAAATAGAATTGCTGGGTCATATGGCACTGCTATTTTAACTTCTTGAGGATCCTCCATGCTACTTCCCATACTGGCTATATCAATTTACATTCTCACAAACAGTGCACAAGGGGTCCCTTTTCTCCACATCCTCACCAATGCTTGTTATGTGTTGTCTTTTTGATAATAGCCATTCTGACAGGTGTGAGGTGCTATCTCATTGTTTTGATTTGCATTTCTCTGATGATTAGTGATGTTGAGCATCTTTTCATGTGCCTGTTGGCATCTGTATGTCTCCTTTGGAAAAATGTTTATTCAGGTTCTCTGCCCATTTTTTAATCAGATTGTTGAATTCACTTCTTTAAGTCCACCATGGTTGGAATTAGAATACTGTTAGGTGGGCGAAGCTCTGTCCAGTCTGTCATATCTTCCTCCATTTCCTGGTTAACCTCACTTATTTGTGTTAGTTTCCTCATCCTTAAAGCATTTGAGTTTTGGGACCCCTTTTAAAATTAAACTTCCTTAACCCAAAATAAAATTTAAATTTGAAATTACTTTTTGTAGAGACCCCAAAACATATTTATTAATCATTGGCAAATGACTACCACTACCCCCTGTTGTAAGTCTGCTGTTCAACCAAAGCTAAATTTCTTAATCATTAGAGGAATACTCAGGCATTGAATAAGCCCATGCCAGTGGAATCGTGTTTCTTATCTTTCCACATTCATGCATAGTATTTTTTCTATTACTTCTCTCCTACAGTTGTACTTCCAATATTGATAAGAGAAAAAGTTGAAAACTACAAAAAGATTAGAATCTGGGATTCTTGAATGTTATTTCTGTGCCTTTAAAAAAGTATGTTATTCATATGATTCCTAAAATTAACTTAGTTTAATGTTTTAGATTTACCTATTACTTTTCCAGAATTCTTTAGATATAAATATAACTCTGCCCCATGAGTCTGGAGATCTGGATTCTAATCTTGAGTCTTAACTCCTTTCCTGTACCCCTCAGGTCAAATAGCTGGATGAGCTAAGTGTTAAATACTGGACTTTGAGAATCTGCAAAAAAATCTAAACTTCCACTTACAAAGTTTGTCTAAAAAGTGTTCACCAAACCGTTTTGCTTTTTATTAAAGCTAGGAAAGAAGAAAAGAAAAGGCATAAATCCTCCTCCTCCTCCTCCTCATCATCCAGTGACTCAGATAGTTCAAGCGATTCTCAGTCCTCTTCTGATTCTTCTGATTCTGAAAGTGCTTCTGAAGAGAAATCAAAAAAAAGAAAGAAGAAACATAGGAAAAATTCTCGTAAACACAAGAAAGAAAAGAAGAAGCGAAAGAAAAGCAAGAAAAGGTCTTAATTTACTTTTACAGTACTGACTTTGTATTCTAATTCCCTTCTGTTTATATATAAATCTATTGGGATTTTGGATCAATTATATGGAACATGAAAATAGTGAGAAATGTTTCATAGCATGAAGTATAAGACCATTTTGATATTCTACAGTCTATAGATTAAATTTGGGAACATTCAATTTAATTTTCAACCAAACCATTCAGTTCATTTTGTCTGAATTCAATGACCTTTTGGTTATATAGGTTTGTATTTTATGGGAGGAATATAAGATTAGTGAGAATTATAGGAAACCAATGACTGTTTTATTTTCTGTAGCAGTCTCTCGCTTTTTTGTTCTTTATTTTTTTTCCTCCTATGATAGCATAGGGTAGAAAGCAGATAATGTCAGCATATTTCTTTTCTTTCCTGTTTTGTCTGAAATAATCTATGGTTGTACTAAAACTCATCTTTATAAACCTGTTGCCTCTAAAGCAGTTTCTTTACCTATATTTTCAAGTATTTTAAATTTATCAGAGGGCATTGCACATGAAGTATCATATTTTGGTTCCATTTTATTGGAAAATATTTTTTGAGAATGTGATAACAGAAACATTTGGTTTTGGTTTTTGGTTGGTTTGTCAGAGGAATGAGTATTTTCCCCATGTAATTGCATTTTTGGTCAGAGATCGGGGACAGAATGATGCATATATTGTACATATTACAAAGGAAAGAAATACCAACAATTGGAAAATCGGGGTAGGTACATAATAACCAAGTGGAATTTGTTGTGTGTGTTTCTTTTAAAGCGCATCTAGTGAAAGTGAGGCTGAAAATCTTGAAGCACAACCCCAGTCTACTGTTCGTCCAGAAGAAATCCCTCCAATACCTGAAAATAGATTCCTAATGAGAAAAAGTCCTCCTAAAGCTGATGAAAAAGAAAGGAAGAACAGGGAGAGAGAGAGAGAGTGGTATGTGAATATGTTTATTTTATAAACTGGCCTACGTTCTCTACCACAGAACCTTTCTTTTTTAAAAAACCATTTTTGCTTATTTTAGATAAGATTTAATTGGTGACCTTGTCCCAACATTGAAATTTCTTAATAGGATAATGTTAGCAAGGCTCCTTTTTGCTAACCACATAGCTGAAAAGATAAATTGACTTAATTCAGACAAATTTTTGAATAAAAGTTACATTAATTAAAAAAAAGAAACAAGCACTGCAAATGGCAAAAAGATATTGTTAAGTGGCATTCCAAACAAATTCCATTTAAAACAAGTGTTTTACTCTGTTATTTGTATACATTAAACTTTTAAGCAAGTAAGAACCTTTATTTTTCAGTTTGTCTGATGGGGGAAAATGCTGTTTTCCTTGCCTGGTTTACAATATTGTGGTATTGAAAATTGACAGCATATTCAAGTACTTTGAAAATTTTTCTACATAAGTTCACATTATTAGTATTAGAAGTTGTTGGTTCTTGATGAATCATTTTAATAATTATGTCCAAAGATAGAAAAAAAGATGGGTATCTTTCTCTTATTTATAATTGGAAATAATGTATTTAAAAGTGGTAAAATTCTGAACATTCCCCCTATACTTTCACAATACAGTAAAAATATAAAAGTAAGTCTTGGTTACTTGAATTGGGATAATTTTGATGGATTGGATTGAGTTTATTCAGTTAATAGGAAATTGTGTTTCTAAGGAAGTAAACATTAAGTAAACATATTTGAACTACTTTAGAATGCATTTTTCAGATATAACATACACAGATATTGTTAGTGCTAATTAAATATTAACTCATTATTATTTGAAAATAAATAGTTTCCCTTTCTGGTATAAAGCATGATATTAAACATTTTGCTAATTCAGACCATCTTGTCTCTGTTTAATTCACATTAATTACATTTCTCTATAGTTTTATTACCAGTGAACAACTGCTTATAGGATAGTAAGATATTTTAGAATCAGATAGCTTTAAAATTGTTCTCTCAACAGCATGTAGCCTACTCTGAGTTCCTTAGCACTATCAGGTTGACTTCATCTTAGTGATGATTATATAACAGTGTTTCTCAACAGGACACAGTTGGCATTTGGGAACAGGATAGTTCTTCATCTACACACATTACAAGATTTTAGCATTCCTGACTTGTCACTCGGTACCAATAGCACCCTCTAGTCATTGACAGTTGTAAAAATGCTCCCATACTTTTCCAGATAACTACTAGGATTGATAACATTCCTGGTTGAGAACCACTGATTATATATGTAAGACTTTAAATTTATTAGTTTAGATCAGTAAAGCTATGTTCTCCAGATTTATTTTTATAAAATAATGTTTTTTAATTTTCCCTCTGCTTCCTTCTAGTAATCTACTTAACTCCCAGCCTGCTTCATACCAGAGGCGACTTTTAGTTACTAGGTCTGGCAGGAAAATTAAAGGAAGAGGACCAAGGGTAGGTGATTCTTTTCCCAGAAGTTCTAATAGTATTGCATTTATCTTAAATAATCCTAGAGTGTTTCTTAAGTATTGTTTTATACATAAGTGGTTAAAATTTAGAGTAGATACGGATGTTGAATTATATGTTCTCCTTTTATAGTAACTTCTTTGTGTTGGTTCTTCCACATTGAAAATCCATGGGATGTTAATGGATTTTACATGTACATGGTATAAAATGAGATTGAGGTCTTTCTTGTACCCCTTTGTTACTTCCTGACCACTGTGTCCCTATGCTTGTTAAAAATTAACCCTATTCTTATATTTCATACTCTTTCTCTTCACTGGATTCTCCTCATCAGAATTTAAATATCTTCTTGTTTTTTCAAAACTTTTAACCAACGTGGCTATACTTAGTATATTATTTCTTCACTTCCTACTTGTTCCTCAGCCATTTCAGTTTGTCTTCTGCCATTCTGCTGAAAACAGCACTTGCTTTATGGTCAGTTCCAAGTCACAGAATCCATTGGATCCTTTCAGTCTTTGTCTTATTTAATCTCCCTCCTTGTAATACTCTTTTCCCTTTGCTTCCATCATCTTTTCTTCCTGTCTCTGGCCAGTCTGTCTTAAATTTCCAGTGCTAGTTCATGCTCTTCTACCTGATGTTTAAATATTGTAGTACCTCAGGGTTCTAACTCTTCTCACTTTGCATATGCTTCTTGGGCAATATAATCACTCTCGTAACTTCACTGGGTACCTGTATGCTGATAACTGTCAGTTTTTCATCTGCCTTTCTGGCATCAAAGGTTTATTTGATGACCATTTAGGTGCCTAATGGGCACTTTAAACTCATCATATACAATGGTAAGCATAAACACTTCTTCAGGCCTGACCCTCCTTTAGATTTCTGGTCTCAGTGACAGACACTACCACCTGTGCAAGCACTTAAACCTGAAGCCCAAGAATCATTTTGTTTCTCCCCTTTTCTTTCCTACCTTATATAACTTATCCATCACCAAATCCTGTCTGTTCAACCTCAACCTCCTAAATACTCTGAAATGTATCTGCTTCTCTCAAGCTCCACTCCTACCATCTTAGTTCAGTTCACCATTGTATATTCTCTGAACTATAAAGGGCTTCCTAACTATTCTCATAGCAGTTCTCAAACTTTTTTGTCTTCGGACCTCTTTACACTCTTAAAAATGATTGAGGATTCAAAAGAGCTTTTGTTGATGTGGGATATAGCTATCGATATTTACTGTTTTAGAACTTAAACCCAAGACATATTTAAAACAAGAACATATAAACACACATTTCATTAGCAGTGAAAGCAAAGATATCAAACCACATTATGCCTCATTGATTTCCTACCTGACAATTGGGAAATTTAGTTATTTTAGAAGGCATGGAAATATCAGACATTTTTTTGAACCTAGAAATATGTACACTTTAGCAATTGTTATAATGCTTTTATATTTTTATATATTAATTTTTCCCCTCTTTTTTTAAAGCGTTATCGAACTCCTTCTAGATCCAGATCCAGGGATCGTTTCAGACGTAGTGAGACTCCTCCACATTGGAGGCAGGAGATGCAGAGAGCTCAAAGAATGAGGGTATCAAGTGGTGAAAGATGGATCAAAGGGGATAAGTAAGATTTAACTCTTATTTCAAATGCAGTAACAAGTATTTTTTTTAACTATTTAAAATTATTTCATTTAAAGCCATTTCAGTTGTTTCTGAATGTCTTAAGGAAAATAGAATATCATTTCAGCAATAATGGACACCATTGTTTTCCTAATAAACTTTCCCCAAAACTTTTTTTCTTCCTTTTTTAGGAGTGAGTTAAATGAAATAAAAGAAAATCAAAGAAGCCCAGTTAGAGTAAAAGAGAAAAAAATAACTGATCATAGGCATGTTTCTGAGAGTCCAAACAGAAAAAGTGAAAAGGAAAAGAAAGTTAAAGATCATAAATCTAACAGCAAAGAGAGAGACATCAGAAGAAATTCAGAAAAAGATGATAAATATAAAAACAAGGTAAAGAAAAGGGCCAAATCGAAAAGTAGGAGTAAGAGCAAAGAGAAATCCAAGAGTAAGGAAAGAGATACAAAGCATAATAGACATGAAGAAAAGAGGATGAGGTCAAGGAGTAAAGAAAGGGATCATGAGAATGTTAAAGAAAAAGAAAAGTCTGATTCTAAAGGAAAAGATCAGGAAAGGAGTAGAAGTAAAGAGAAGTCTAAACAGTTAGAATCCAAAAGCAATGAGCATGATCATAATAAAAGTAAGGACAAGGACAGACGTGCACAGTCTAGGAGTAGAGAACGCGATGTAACTAAAGGCAAACACAGTTACAATAGTAGAACAAGGGAACGAAGCAGAAGTAGGGACAGGAGCAGAAGAGTGCGGTCTAGAAGCCATGACCGAGATCGCAGCAGAAGCAAGGAGTATCACAGATACAGAGAACAGGAGTACAGGAGAAGAGGAAGGTCACGGAGCCGAGACAGAAGAGCAACGCCAGGAAGATCAAGAAGTAAAGACAGGAGGAGAAGGAGGAGAGATTCACGGAGCTCAGAGAGAGAAGAAAGTCAAAGCAGAAACAAAGAAAAATACAGAAACCAAGAAAGTAAAAGTTCACACAGAAAAGAGAATTCTGAGGGTGAGAAGAGAATGTACTCTAAAAATCGTGATCATAGTAGCTCAAATAGTAACAGGGAAAAAAAGGCTGATAGAGATCAAAGTCCATTCTCAAAAATGAAACAAAGTAGTCAGGACAATGAATTAAAGTTCTCAACTTTGAAAAATAAGGAGGATGAGAAGACCAGATCCTCAGTGGAAAAAGAAAACCAAAAATCAAAGGGTCAAGAAAATGACCACACACATGATAAAAATAAAAAATTTGATCATGAATCAAGCCCTGGAACAGATGAAGACAAAAGTGGATGAATGAGGTATATAAACTTATTTCCATTCTGTCTCAAATTTTAAGTTTTAGAGACTTGCTGATGAATCCCCTTTATGTTGTTTTCTTTTCATTGTTTTGGGTTTATGTTTGTCCTTTTTTTTTTTTTTTTCCAATGTGGACTTTATTGAGTCGATCTTTTGATAATCTGCAACCTGGATAATTTGTACTGCAAAAGTTTTAATAAACTTGAAATGAGAAAAACACTTTGTTGTAATACTGTGTGCTGTGTTTAACTATTTCATGTATGCATTTTTGTGTTGCAACAATCAGCCAGTAGCAAACATGCTATTCTACACCCTGATTTGTGTGATCGGCCAGTTGGAAACAAACATAACTGATTGTTGGAATACATTGTTACAAAAGCTTGTGTTTCTCATGATTAAAGTAACCTTAGAAGCCACTAGGTAGAAGAAATCTTGTGTAGATTTTTCTATAGCATTTATAACAGAGGCTTGCAGCAGCAGCTTTTAATTACACAGAAGTGGGACCCTAATAACTTGAGATATTAAGTCATTACTTTTGATTTTATAGTAATTTGTGCTTTAAAATATTTATATTGCACTTCATGTTACTCTTTATATTTCTACTGGTAGCTTGTTTCATATTAATATTTTTCCTCTTTAGTTTTGTTTTACTTCACTGTCTATAAATATAGTTGAGTATTTTTTTTCAGTTGATGTACTGATTGGGCTTGGCTTGCTGTTACACAGCATCTGACAAGAACTGTACCTTGAAGATCAGGTTGTAATTCTCAATTCTGTGTTGCTGTTGGTCTGAAGAGATGAAACTTGCTTTGGGGGAATGCTTTATTATTATTATTACCATTACCCTTCTCTAAAATGAAAAAAATAGTTTTCTCACTAAAACATACCACTTGTGCAGGTCTTTATGTTAGACAGATTCTAAAAATTGTTAGTATTGACACATTAACTTAGATTTCTCTTTTTGGCCACTGACCTATATAGAGTTGAGTATTAATGTTGCATGTTTTTTTTTTTTTTAACTTGAACTGACTTCTCTAACTCTCATAACTGTGAGCTTCAACTGGCAAGAAAATGCATCTTTTTTATCTATGTATCACAGTAGGCTGTAGCATGTTTATGACTCTGGTTTCTTCTATTCAGGGGGCTTTATACCATAACTGTTAATCATTATTTTAACTTGGCATGTATAGCATTGCCACATAGAGTAGAAAGTTGCAAAATTTGATAGCTTATAGTGTGAAACACTAAAGATATCCAAAGTCCGTTTAGAATTTTGTGTGTGGTATATTGCTATTTTAGTGATGTGTGGCTTTTTATTCTGTAATTTCTCTTCTAAATAAAATGTTGAACATACAGTAAACACAAAACCTGCCTCATTTGAAAAGAAATTTCAGAATTCCAATTAGTAGTTGCCTCTAGAGTGCTTTTGTACTTTACTATTTGTCAGTAGTGTCAAATACCTACTCTGTTACCAAGGTAGCTCCTTCGTAAACCCAGTAGCTACTCAATGTTATTTGTACTGAGCAAAGCAATGCTTATTAGCATAGTACTTCCCGTTATTGATTAAAACAGTAATGATACATTTGGCATTGTGGTAGCCATTTATATAACAAATAGGGTAATGATTGTTTGCAATATCTTGAAACAAATATCTGTAGCAGAGTCTTACCAAATTTTTTTCCTGATGGTAAAAGTAATAGATGTTTATGATAATCCAGGGTGGTTGATTCCTTAGAGACTTTGACCACAAACCTTAGAGATAATTGAGTCTTGAGTCCCCAAGCTGTATAATGTTAATATATTTTAAATTAGTTATTGTTTGTCTTAAATTCAGTAAACTGCATTTAAAAAGTCTTTGTTAAACTATTTGAGCTTCAAGAAAGGTGCTGTTTAAGAAAGGATTTCTAATAATTATATTTTAAAAAAAAAAAAACATGCTAAGTAAAAATACTTCTATGTTGTCTGATCCCGGAGCTTTATCCACTAAGAATTATAGACAAGTAACCATAGGGGGAAAAAATAGTAATTTCGTTAAGTAGTATTCTGTTTTGGTCATCAAAGAAGCAATTCCATGCTAAACATTATTTATAAGCCTTTTAAAAAAAACTTTGTTAGCTGTTTTTACAATAGAACAGATATGTGAAGGAGTTGAAGTGAGAGATGACAATCAGCTAGATTTTATTTTCAGAATATAAATAACATTTAGAAAATGATCAAACAGCATTAATTGTACCTCATCTGCCTTTGCATCTGAATAGTACACCAATCAAATGATCCTTTTATTACATTTTTAATAGTTGTGCAACCTTTAGTTTTTACTTTGAACAACTTTGTTTTCCTAAAAGTCAACTATTTAATTCTTTACCGCCAAATTGATAATAGTTTGAGCTTACAGTTTACCTCAAAGTGTGTTTGATTTAATATCCTCTTAAAGATATTTAGTTTGTTTTTATTACTTGATTGGCAATATATGAGAAATTTTTTCATGATTATTTCATGTGAATTCTTTTTCTGGGTAAACCATCTGCCACAGAAATTGACACTGCAGAGTGATTAATGTTAAAGAGCTTGTAGAGAAGCTACTAGGTTGCTTTAAAACATTTTTAAATTACTCTATAGGTAGTGAGTTCATAGAGCATTGTAGTTTCTAAGTTTCTTAATCAGATCCCTCACAGAAGTTTCAAAGAATTTGTCTTATAAATCCATCTTTGCACAAGTGTAATATTGATTTATATTGGCTTTGCCTAATGGCCTTTGATTCTGTGCTCAGTGGGAGATATGAAACTGAAAAGTAAAAATTTCTTAATATTGGGGACGGGAACACACTGGGCTTCTCATGTTTTCAGTAGTAGTAATTACTGACAGTTCTAATTTGTTTTCAGGTTAGTGTGTGGAACAAATTAGTATGGTTTTAGTAGTTGATTTTGCTTTACTCTGGGTGGCAGTATTTTTCATCACACTTCGAACCTTTATGGAATTTGAAAAATTCCATCAGCAAGGTTGGAGAAGGGAGTTGTTGAGGGGTTTTGTTTGTTTTTATGTACTGGGGGGAGTGGTGGGATTGATTTGTGTGTCTGCCCTGCCCCCCTTTTTCAAGCAAATTCCTATGTTTACCAAAAGCACATGCTGTATATTTTGTTCCCCCTTTGTGTGTTTATAGTATTTTGAAGGATAAATGAATTGGGTATTTGTATGTGGGTATATTAAAAGTTATGGCTGCTCTCTTTACAGAAGGGAAAAACAAATGAAGTTAATGCACTTCTTTTCCTAGCTCAGAAGTCACTGTGATGTATATTTTTTTAATGAAATTTAGGAATAAAGCTGTTGTTGCAATTGTATAATTAGTTTCAAAATGCTGCTTCTCTTATCATTAGTCTAGTAACTGTTAAACTGTTTTCTGCAAACTGCATTTTACAGACTTTAAACTCTGAAACTATCAACTTTTATAGTTAAACATTGTATAAAATAAACTATACTATCATAAACAGTTTGTTTTTGTATTTTTTAAATCATTGTATTAGCTTATTCGGCCTTTATTTTTATTAAAAGCTAAATAATGAAGATAAATCAATTAAAATAATACTTTTATTTTACCCACAGAAATTGTATTAGGAAAAAACTGAGCAAAGAGTTTAACAATGTTGAACTTCTTTTAAGAATTTAGCCAGCAGTGACAATTTCCAGGTTTAGGAATAAGTTCTAGTGTAACTGTTTAATCATAGTGCTTCACATTGCAAGGTGTCTTTTGCCTCAGCAGACTTTTAAGGTTATACATGGAATTTGCATTTCTGTCAACTGGAATGCTACTATTTGCTTTTTAATTCCTCCAAATTTCTCAGCAGCAGGAACACTGTATTATATTCTGTGCCTGCCAGCTTTAATATAACACTTACCATTGTAAAGCCATATAAGTGTTAATTGAGTTTGTAAAACAGATTGTCTAGTTTTTGGTTTCTTGTTTATTTTTGGTTTTAGGGAAAATTAACCTAGTTAACTTGAGAGTTAGTCACTGAAATATATATGCTTAAGTAAAAACGTTCTGACCATTCAGTGGTTTATATGTGTTAGCAGGTGAATATTATTAAACTCTCAAATTCTGGAGTGTTTTTAAATGTTTTATTAAGCCAGGAGAATATGTAAAATGTGAGTGCTTCATATGGACTGTGCAAATTTGTTATTAAAATACTTTTAGTTTCAATGTGCTTTTTCTATTTTCATTGCTTTCTAGGTTTCTTTCCTAAACATACTTCCTAACCTAGTACTGTGTTTCTTTTTTAAGTGTGGATTCATAATTTTCACACCTCCCCCACCCCACCAAGTCCTCTCAATACCCAAAATGTCCTAGTTCCAATTTACATCTTTGCCACAAATTTTAGCTATGGTTTCTTTTATCAAATTAGCAGATCAGAGCAGTTGTGTACTAATAGGTGCAGGTTGTACAATATTATGAATATACTTAATGCCACTGAATATTCTTAAATGGCTAAAATTATACATTTGGTTGTGTATGTGTTTTATCAAAATAAAAAATGGAATCTGACTTAATCTTGAATGGGGAAGAATCAGTTAGATCAGACATAATTGTACTTAGATGAAAAGCAGCTTTATTAACAAATTATAAGCATATAATTTACTTGAATTTGTAGCTCATAATATTAGCTATGACTTAGTCTTCTTAAAAATAAACTTTTTTCTACCATGTAAAACCTAGCCTTCCCTTAGACTTTTGAAAATTATTATATTTTGATCCCTGAGAGGTATAAAAAGGGAGCTGGACTCCAGTAATATCATTTGCCTGATACCTGGGTCTTAATACACCTCTGTCCACAAAAACTGGCCCAGGACCACCTCCAGGTCCTTCCTGTACAGCTTTTACAAGAGGATAAATATACTTGTTTGTTGATTCAGACTCAGATTCAATTACTTCTCTGGCATAATCCTGAAATTCCTTCTCCTTTTCAGCCACAAGAGCTTCAGTAAGTCTGCAGTACTCTAATTCTGCTTGTTTTGCTTGCAGTGCATTAAATTTATTTTGGGCCTATTTGGGAAGGAAAGAAAAAATACACTTTGTATTAGTAAAAAAAAAAAATCAATTTTCTAAATATATGTAGCATTTGAAGTTGCAGATAGAGCTTTCTAAACTCATTGATATTTGACAAGTCCTGACTTAACAACTATATACTATAATTTATTTCATAAATTCTCCCATGCTTCTCACAACAGTATCATGTTCAAAGTAGTGGCTCAGTATTATGTGATGGTACATCTTTAAACAATGCAGCATGAAATTAAAAATCAAATAACCAAGTTTAAAATCCTGTTTCTACCATTTAGAAGATGTGTACTTTGACAAGTGTAGAAGACATAATAATCAATCGCTGTCCCCATCCATCCACTATTCTAAAGGAATGCACCCAAACCCACTGTCCCAAATCAGCCAGATATACCATGTGACTGAGCCACATAAGATTAAGTCAGCAATGAATATCTGAATTAAGTGGTTAAACCAGTCACATTCTCTTTCCTAAGAATTTGAAGTTGGAACAAGTGACATTTATCAATGTTGGAGCTAGGTAGAAATAAGCAATCTACCTACCAAAAGCCAGTTTACTAACATTTCATAATTTTTTTCTTTTAACTTTATAATTTACAAAACCATTGTTCTTTTAACTGCTTATATGAGGTGACTAATGGGTTTTTAAAGATTTCTATAAAGTTTTGGTTGACACCTTTTCCTTGTGTCTTCTCAGAAGCATTTTAAGAAATGCTGAGTATCAAAAATTAAGATTTTGTCTACTTATGAATATAGTATTCATGAAAATATATTTCAAACTCAGTAACCAACACTTCAGCATAAAATAGTAGCTTAAACCTGATATATCTACCAGGAATTGAAATTTGTGAGGAAATAAAACAACCATATAAATACAAAA
This sequence comes from Leucopleurus acutus, assembly GCF_964270905.1. Taxonomy (NCBI): domain Eukaryota; kingdom Metazoa; phylum Chordata; class Mammalia; order Artiodactyla; family Delphinidae; genus Leucopleurus; species Leucopleurus acutus. Next base: position 56,491,577 of record NC_139149.1, read on the forward strand.
TAGCAAATTTTTGTTACTGAGTGCTATGTTTCAAAACAGGCTTTCATGCTATATGTTGAATAGGGGATAGGATACTAGGAGTTTGAAAAATAGAAAATGATATTCAATAACAGGAAAAAATCAGAGAGACTAAGAACTATCTCATCAATGGTAAAATGCTGTAATTTGGGATCTTAACAAGGAGCAGTTGGGATATACTGTATTGGTTTGGTAGCAGTTTTGTAGAAAGATGTTGAGGGAACAGGGAGAAATATTTGAAGTACAGAAAAGAAATGAGAATGGAAGGAAAGGTAACCATAATGGAATACATGACTGGTACCTTAAACTTTATATACATTAAGCATAAATACAGATTTGTAAAGAAACTTAAAATACTGGTTTAAAACCCTAAAAATTATAACACATGGGGGTAAAGTAACAAATACCTTTGGAGGATGCTAGAGAGCTAATTATTTTGAAAACTCGAAAATACAGTTAAAGAATCAAATATCCTGTCTTTTCTTTTAAAATTGTACTGCAGAGAAACTGCTGATCATGAAAATTTCTTTGAAAACTTCAGCAAATGGATGAGAAGGAAGCAGAAAATACTGACATTTTTCCACCTGATGAATTAAATCTAGGTAACAATCATCAAAGGCTGTTTGTATCACAGAAAGTGAGACAACAGTCATTACATGCCTTCTAATGGAAATACACAACACCAGTTACGAGTTTTCACCAAAAAACTGAACCTGAATCTGACCTAAACTAGATTTTACATGAAATGTGAGGAACAATACTACCCTGCAGGGATCCAATCAGCAAAATGCAGACTATAATAATTCTAAAAGATAAGAAACCCTGTTCCTTCAACAAATAAATTGCAAGATAAACATAATGGAGACAAGGAGGGAGAACCTAAGACAAAAACAGAGGATGGGGGTGGAGGAGGAGTTATAGGTTAAAAGAAACTTGAAAGACATATCAACCAAATAGAATATATGGACCCTGTTTCATCCTCAAACAAAAACTAAAAATATTCATGAGACAATCTGGGGGAAATTTAAATGCTGAATGTTAATTGTTTTATATTTTTGAATGTTAATTGTTTTAGATGTTTTAACAGAATTGTGATTATGTTAATTTCTAAAGAGTCCCTGAGCTTTAGAGATAAGATACTGAAATATACATTGATAAAATGATATGATATCTGGAATTTGCTTCAAAATAATATGGCAGATCCTACTTCTGATAATGGCCACATGAGGAGGTTGGCCAATTATTCTCCACAGAAAACAAGTTTATTATTAAAAATTATTAAAATCAACCATTTCAGAGCACTGGTAAGTGACCATGTACAGGCAACTACTTGAGAAGTGTTTTTTCATGAAAAACTGCTACTAAATCAGAAGGTAAGAACCGCAAGTTTCTGGCATTCTTGGGAGGGCATTGCTATCCCTCCAGCTCAGGAGGTGAAAACTTGCAATTTAACTGGATAATGATGTCAGATTCTATTTGGGTTGAGTGGCAAAGCAGCTAGAAATTGAAGGGGGAGATTCTGGAATGAGACAGAAGAGTTGAAATGATAAACTTTACAGACATTCCTGACTGACTGATAAAACACATTCACACAGGATACCTCAGGAGCCTGGCAAAAAAAGCCTGGGAGAAATTATGAATTTAGTGTTCTTTGGACTACCACCCTCAACCTGCCCACAGCTTGCATAGCAAGGGTAGGAGTAAAAACATTACTGGCTGAAGGTGTCTGAACATAAACTCTACCCACATTATTGGATGACTGTCAACACCAGTACAGTGAGGAACCCTAGGAGTCGAGGCTTTAAAAAATAAAAGTGAGCAAAGACATCAGAGGCTACCTCCTGTGGTGAAAACAGATTTCATAGCTTGCGTCCAAGGAAAGCAGTTGCCTACTAAAAAAGCAACAACTCTCAGAACAAAACAATCTACAACATATTCTATAAAATGTCGTTTTAAACCAAAAATTACCAGACCTGCAAAGAAATAGAAACGTGTTACATTATTCCCAGGAAACAGAAACTAACTTTGAATGAAACTGCGTATTGACTTTAGCAATTAGATTTCAAAGCAGTTATGAATATATCCAGTGAATTAAAGGAAATATGCTCAGAATGAGTGAACTGGCAATCTAATCAGATAAATAGAAACAATATAAAAAATATAAAAAAGAACCAAATGAAAACTGTAGGGTTGAAAGTTCAATAATTGATAAATTCATTAGATGAGCTCAACATCAGAACCAGTGAATCTGAAGGTAGATCAATAGAAACTGTCCCATCTGAGGAACAAAGAGAAAAATATTGACTAAAAATGATCAGAATTGTCAGAGATTTCTGGTATAATATCAGATGTCTCTGTGTATGTGCAAATTGGGTCCCTGAAGAAAAAAGGATAAAGAAGCAGGAAAAATATTTGAAGAAATAACAGAAAACTCCCCACATTTGGTGACATTAACTAGCACATCCAAGAGGCACCACAAATCCCAAATAGAAAAAACTCAAGGAAAATGCATCATAGTCAATCTGCAGGAAGCCAAAAATGAAGAAAAAACTTCATTTTCAAGAGAAAAATGACACATCACATATAGGGGACAAACTATGATTGAGAGCAGATTTCTAGTCATAAACAGTGAAGGCCAGAAGACACTGGAACAAACATTCAAAAGGCTGAAAAAATGATATCCAATAATTTCATATCCAATGAAAAGGCAAGATAAAGACATCTCCAGAAAAACATTAACTGAAAGAATTTATTGCTAGCCCACCTGTGCTATAAAATGTGCTAAAGGAAGTCTTCAGACTGAATAAGCATATGAAAAGAGGCTCAACATCACTAATCACGAGGGAAATGCAAATGAAAACCACAATAAGATACCATCTTAAATCCATTATGATAAGCAACAACAAACACAGAAAATGTTGAGAATTTGGAGAAACTGGAACCCTTGAACATTGCTGGTCAGAGTGTTAATGGTACAGTTGCTGTAGAAAACAGTATGGTGGTTCTAAAAAAACTTAAACATACAATTACCATATGATCCAGCAATTCCACTTGTGGGTATATAAGCAAAAGAATTGAAAACAGGGACTCAAACAGATATCTTATACCAATGTGCAGAAGCATTATTTGCAATAGCCAAAAAATGGGAAAAACCCAAATATATATTGATGGATGTATGGATAAACAAATTGTGGTATATATGTACAATGGAATATTATTCAGCATTAATAAGGAATGAAACTCTGACACATGCAGCAACATGAATGAACCTTGAAGACATAAGCTCAGTGAAATAAGACAGGCAAAAAAGGACAAATATTGTATGATCCCACTAATATGTGGTACCTGGAATAAGCAAATTCACAGAGACAAAAAGTAGAACACTGGTTACCAGGAACTGGGAGGAAGGGGAACAGAGAGTTACTGTTTAATGGGTACAGAGTTTCAGAGTAGGATGATGAAAAAGTTATGAAGTTGGACAGTATTCATAGTTGCACCTCAGTGTAAATGTGCTTAATGCCCTTGGACTGTATGATTAAAAATAGAATCAGTGGTCCCCAACCTTTTTGGCACCAGGGACCGGTTTCGTGGAAGACAATTTTTCCACGGACGGGAGGGGGAGGTATGGTTCAGGCAGTAATGTGAGCCATGATTCAGGTGGTAATGCAAGCAATGGGGAGAGATGGGGAGTGGCAAATGAAGCCTTGCTGGCTCACGCACTGCTCACCTCCTGCTATGCAGCCTGGTTCCTAACATGCCGCGGACCGCTACCAGTCTGGGGCCCAGGGGTTGGGGACCCCTGGTTTGAATGGTAAATTTTATGTTATGTATATTTCACCACATTAAAAAAATAAGTTAAAACTCAACAATTAGAAAGAAACCCAGGGCTTCCCTGGTGGTGCAGTGGTTAAGAATCTGCCTGCCAATGCAGGTCACACAGGTTTGAGCCTGGTCCGGGAAGATCCCACATGCCACGGAGCAACTAAGCCCATGCACCACAACTACTGAGCCTGCGCTCTGCAGCCCACAAGCCACAACTACTGAGCCTGTGTGCCACAACTACTGAAGCCCACGCACCTAGAGCCCGTGCTCTGCAACAAGAGAAGCCACCGCAATGAGAAGCCCATGCACTGCAACGAAGAGTAGCACCCGCTTGCCACAGCTAGAGAAAGCCCGTGTGCAGCAATGAAGACCCAATGCAGCCAAAAATAAAAAATAAACTTAAAAAGAGAAAAGAAAGCAACCCAACTAAAAAATAGGCAAAAGATTTAAATAAACACTTCACAAGGCACACAAATGACTAAAAAGTACATGAAAAGATGTTCAATATCTTTAGTCATTAGGGAAATGCAAAATAACACCATGAGATAACACTATACTAGAATAGTTAAAAATTAAAGGATGGCAATAACAAGTGTTAGCAAGGATGTGGGGCAACTTGTCCTTGCACTCATTGCTGGTAGGAATGGAAAATGGTACAGCTATTCTGGAAAACAGTTTTTAGACACAAATGATTGGTTGCCAGGTCTTCCATACATGTTGTAAAATCTCTGGGACCCCCACTCACCTCAAATATGAAACCTATGTGATCCCAATCAACATATTCTCTGGGTAGTGGTTTTAAAGAGGGGGAAAAAGTAAAGGAAGCATCATGGCCTGCCATTTGCATTTGTATTTTCTTAAATATTTATCAAAACACAATAGAAACTAAAGAAGGATAAATAGTTGTGCAAAAGACATAAACCTAGTGTGAGAACTTCAATACCCATAAAAACAAAAACTAACTCTTCACATTTTTAATACATTTTATTGTGTCATAACCATAATGACCATCTGATCTTACTTGATAAAGGAAACTGCTTTAGGAAACAGAAAACTATCAAGAACTCTATATTACATATTTATTGCTAAAAGAAGTATAAACATTTAGGAATAATTACCATTTGCTGAATATGGGCATCTTGAACTTCTCGACGTTCTTTATCAGCTTTCCGTTTTTTCTCCTTTTCATGCTCCCAGAAAATCTGGTCTGCTTTCAGGACAGCTAGCAATTGTTCTTTAGCCTCTATTTTTCTTTGTCTTTCTTCTTCCTCTTTATTTTTTATCTAGATGATAAAAGGCAAAGGAAAAAATTAAAACCATTTTTAGCAACCAACAGCCTTCAATAAGGCACAAAGTTAGAAAGCTCTAAGCAGAAAGTCAGCCAGGAGCAATGCAAGGGCAGAAAATTGGACACACATGGACTGATTCCCACGTGGCCAGTTTACTTTGATTTTGTTCTATTTCCTTAATATCAAGAAACAATAAAAACGTAAGTAGAATGATACTGGTTTTAAAAAAATACAGGAACAGAAAAGACCATCTCAGGAACAGAAAAGACCATCTCAGGGTAGGGAAATATTTGTAAGGTAAAAAATTAATTGCTACAATGTTTATAAAGTATCCAATTTATATCTTATGACAGTCAGTCACGTAGGAGATACATTCTGAAGGATTAAGATATACAGAAACACAATGGGGTAATTTTTACTTGATTTATCTTAAAAACATTCAAACGAAAGGTATATTAAATGAATAACTTTTTGCACTTCAGATGCAAACAAATCTCTTCTGAAACAGAAGAGATTATTACTTTGCATCTATAAAGATCTTATTTGTAATTGTCTACCATGTCATCTTCTGTTAGAAATTAAACATGGTCTGATTTCAAGACTACAGGAAGATAATTTATACATTGTTTTTCAAATCTGCTAGTTTTTGTCAGGGAGGCAGAGGGAGTATATTAGGAGGGAGTAAGGAGAAACTACAGTGTAAAGAGCTCAAATTTGTTTTTTGATTTTTATTTGTCATCATTGAATTGCTTACCACAAGAGCTCTATGTTCTGCAATTGCTTTTAATTCTGCTTTGTTTTTTTCATACTTTTCTCTTTCTCTTTTTTTCCATTCAGCCTCAGCTTCTGCAATATCTCTAGCAATAATCAAATCTTGATTGTCAAATTTCTCTTTCATTAGTTTACTCAGGAAGTTATTTATTCTTTCTCTCCGTTCCTCCATTAGCCTGTAACAAAATAACCATCACTTGTCAAGTCTTCATGAATGGATTTTTTATGGAGCCAATATACTTTATTTAGAGAGTCAGAGTCTATTTTATAGTCTTTTACAAGACTGAAAGGGAGCCCCATCGCTCCTTTCATATATTAAGTGGAAATTATTTTTAATACTTTATTTTATACTTTATTTTTAGAATAAAGTCTATTCTAAAAATCCAAAGGGAATAATGCATATAGTATGATCTTGTGTATGTGTGTGTATAGGAAATAAAGTGTAAAATTCTCCACATGAAAAATATTTTTAAATACTTTATTAGACTATCCTACTTGCTCTAATATTGAACACAAAGATTATAAAAATAAGTCAAAGGACTTTCTTTAAATTTAACCTCAAAAACAGAAAAAGCTATCAAAATCCTGAATAAATTCATCCTTACTATGCCCTGTCTACAGTTTATTCATAGCACTTTATTGACTTCATCTGTTTATATGAAGATAAATAACTCTCCTTTTACACTGTGAGATTTCCAAGGTCAGAGACAGGGTAAGTCCTCTCTCTAGTTCAGGGCCAAGCATGGTGCCTGGCACATCATCAACAATAACTACAGGGGCTTCCCTGGTGGCGCAGTGGTTGAGAATCTGCCTGCCAATGCAGGAGACACGGGTTCGAGCCCTGGTCTGGGAAGATCCCACATGCCGCGGAGCAACTACGCCCGTGAGCCACAACTACTGAGCCTGCGCGTCTGGAGCTTGTGCTCCGCAACAAGAGAGGCCATGACAGTGAGAGGCCCGTGCACCGATATGAAGAGTGGCCCCTGCTCTCCACAACTAGAGAAAGCCCACGCACAGAAACGAAGACCCAACACAGCCAAAAATAAATAAATAAATAAAAATAGAATGAAAAAACAAAACAAAACAATAACTACATATTTGTTAAAAGAATGGGGGCATTTTCATTAAGGAAATTGGGCAAAATATACTTTTAAATTTAGTTGTGACATATTCACTGATTATTGAGTGAATTTGCAAAGCGACATGGGAGAAACAATGAGAAAGGACACAGCACATGCCCCAGGGGAATGACAATCTAAAGTGGAGAAAAGACAATTATGTAAATAGCTATGCAGGCAAAAGTGATAAATGCCATGAGAAAGCTAGAAAATGATGTGGGCAAATGAGAAAAAAGGAAGGCTTCATGGAAAAGGTGACATTTCATCTAGGCTTTCAAAAACAATATTTTAAACACTTCGATTACCTACTATGTGCCAGGGACTATTCCAGGTACTGGGACATAACAGTAAACAAAAACATTAAAAATCTCTACTTTCATGGAGCTTTCACAATAGTTGGGGTAGAGAGACAGCAAACAAAATAAATAATTAAAATAGTGCTGTATCATTCAACAAAGAAAAAGAAAGCAGTTAAAGTGATAAGCAATGTGGGGTGTGGGCTTGTAATTTTACTATATTAGTTTTGTTTGTTTGTTTGTTTTGCAGTACGCGGGCCTCTCACTGTTGTGGCTTCTCCCATTGCGGAGCACAGGCTCCAGACACGCAGGCTCAGCAGCCATGGCTCACGGGCCCAGCCGCTCCACGGCATGTGGGATCTTCCCGGACCGGGACACGAACCCGGGTCCCCTGCATCGGCAGGCAGACTCTCAACCACTGCGCCACCAGGGAAGCCCTGGGCTTGTAATTTTAAATAACATAGGGATGGCCTGAATGAGAAGGCAATATTTGAGTAATGATCTGAAAGAGTTAAAGGAGGTGAGCATTCCCCAAAGAGGGTACAGGAGAAGTCCAGTGTGAGTGACAAAGAGGGAAAGAAAGAGAGAACAGTAAGAGATGAGGTTTGAGAGAGGAGGCTGGGGTCGGCTGGGAATTAGGATGGATGTAGAGCCTTATGGGCCATAGTCAACACTCTAAGTATGATGTAAAGCCATCAGAGGGTTTTGCACAAGTGAAAAGCATGGTCTAGACAGAAACAGGATGTACTGTAAGTCTCTTACCTCACCTCACCCCAAACTGCTCACTAAGGTAAGCAATGACCTCTAAATCTGATGGGTGCTTCATTTTTAAAATCTCATTTAATCCCTCTAGTGATCTAACACTGATGACTGCTCTCTTCTTACTGAGTCTCCATCCCCCCTCCCTTGCTGTTTCTCTGCTTTTCCTCCATTCTCTGGGAACTATTCCTTGGTCTTCATATTACCTTCATTCTCCATTTGACATTGAACTATGGATTTCCCTAGGGACTATGTCACCTTCACTTCTTACCTACTCCCCCAGGTGAGCTCACCTGTATCCACAGTTCCAATTCCCACTTGTACATCAATGGCTCACGAAGCCATCTCCAGCTCATACCCCTCTCCTAAAGTAGAGATTTTCAGTATTTCCAACCACCTACCACACAGATGTCATCAATATTCCAAGGGAACCCCAACTCACGTGCTCCAAGCTGAAATCACCATGTCACTAAACGCCCTGACATAAATAATGAGACCTTTTTCCTAAAGACTACTCTCATATCACAACTTCTGATTTAAAATAAAATAATTTCAGACAGTACTTTATTAATCACAAAAATTATTTTAGAAGCTGACCTGTGTGTTTCAGCTTCTTTTGCTTTCCCCATTTGTGTAAGACGCTTTTTCGCTTTGATAAATTTTCTAATCTTTTCATCTTCCTCCTCTTGCTGCTGCTGTTCTACAGCTTTGATGGTATTTTTATCATTCAGATGTTCCTTGGAGGAAAAAACTGTGTATTATTCTATCACAAAGAAAAGTATCTTTCAACATATAGATATCTAATACGATATTAAATTTCAAATGGTCACAGCTTCTAATACAATTATTTCTCTCTTGGAGAAATATCCCAAGGAGATAATCAGAGCTGGACATTACGTTTTATGTACCTACCACGCACTTCACCTCAAAGTTATTTATAACAGTGAAAATTGGAAACAACCTCTAAGTAGTCAATAATGGAGAAATGGTTAAATAAATTACACTCTCAAAGACATGGGAAGATACAAATAACATAATCAGTAAGTAGGAGAAAAAAGCAGAATATAGAACATTACCATGGAGTATTTCAGTTTTGCAAATATATATAAATACAAGTTTATAATGAATGTATAACTGGAAGAAATGTATCAAATGTTAACAGTAGTTATCTCTAGGGTATGAGATTATAGGTGACTTTCACATCTTAATTTTCTGTATTTCTTTTCAAATATCTCATTTCTTTACAAATATGAATTTAAAATAATTCTATAATCAGATAAAATACAGTAAATATGTATACATTCATTTAATGTTTGAATAGTTAATATAGTCATATGCTACACAAATTTACAATATTTTAAAAACACACAGTGTAAAGCGTCCTTCCTACCACATCCACCATCTGCCTATTCCTAATTCCACCCACCAGACTCAATTACTGTGAAACTACTTTCTTGTCCAGACTTTCTTTTTGTGCATATACAAAAAATTATACAGATGTATATTCTAATTAAAAAATGTTTAATAGGTCAGTTTTTTAACAAAGAATAAAAATCTGTTCATATCAGCATATTTTTTAAATTAGAGCATCATTTCAGAAGTCCAATATAAATCAGAGGGGTTCTACAACTCTACAACCTGACCTGCATTAGCCATCATAAAAATAGGTGTCTTTGAACACAACAGCCTGGATACATAGATGTATCAGTGCTTTCTGTTACTATAAGTAGAAATCAATTCAAGGTAAAAGTTGTTAGGTATAATATTTAATATTCCACTATATTTATAACTCAGGGTCTACTACGTACCTACTACTCTGAAGTACTTTTTATTTTATGGGATATTACTTTTCAAAGCTGTAATCTGGTTACGAGATATATTAGTTGACATGAAAAGGTAATGAAAATATCAAACTCTTAAAAGTGCTTGTTTTGAATTATTTCTTAAAAACTTTATTTTACTGTTTTTTTCTAAGTTTATTGTAAATGTTCATACAGATTTTTTATAATAAGAAAAGCCCATGGGCTTCCCTGGTGGCGCAGTGGTTGAGAGTCTGCCTGCTGATGCAGGGGACACGGGTTCGTGCCCCGGTCCGGAAAGATCCCACATGCCGCAGAGCGGCTGGGCCCGTGAGCCATGGCCGCTGAGCCTGCGCGTCCGGAGCCTGTGCTCCGCAACGGGAGAAGCCGCAACAGTGAGAGGTCCGCATACCGCAAAAAAAAAAAAAAAAAGAAAAGCCCAGAGTTAACACAAAGTTAATCCTGATTTTTAAAAATTGAAAGCCTCAGTTCAAGGTCACCTGGCTAGTAAGTAGCAGTGTTAGCATACAAAACAAGGTCTGTCCTATTCCAAAGTGACTTGGAAAGATAAAAATATTACATCCATGAACAACGAATAAGATTTTATGCAAAAGGAATAATAATATTACAAGTAAAACTCTTAGAAATTAAAATTTTGATAGTTAAAATTAAAAATTCAATAGAAGATTTAGAAGACAAAGTTGAGAATAACTCTCAAAGTCAAACAAAAACCAAAAATGGCAGGAACAATTAATTGCCTACCCAAGAGTCTTTCTTCTCTTCTGCATTAGTAGCAGGACCCAGATTTTGTTCAGAGTGGCAATATGCTCATCTAGAAGACTATATTTCCAAGCTTTCTTTTCAGCTAGGTGTCACTAAATTACAACCAATGAGATTTAATGGAAATTGTTAAGTGGGAGTTCTGCAAAAGTTCCTTAAAAGGAAGACAGATAGTTAGGAAATCCTTTTTTGTCCTTCATCCTTTCTCCTTCTTGCTGCCTGGAATGTGGCCAGGAGCTCCAGCAGCTATTCAAGGCCATGAGGCAATCCTGAGGACAGAAGCCACCTATGTTCCAAGAATAGCAAAGCAAAAAAAGAGAAGCTGTCTCATTCCCCCTTGATTCTGGAGGTACCATATCAGCCTTGGCATGACCACCTCTGCACTTCAGATAAAGGTACTGTTGCAATTTATTTTGTAATTTTTTACATTCTTTATTTTGGGTTTTCTGTTATAAACTTTTGAGTCTTACCCTAACTAATAATATGAGAAAATATTTTTTTAATTAGAGCATCACTTCAGAAAGTCCAATATAAATCAGAGGGGTTCTAGAATGGTAGAAACAAAATAGAAAGGGACAAAATTATACAAGAAATAAAATAAGAAAACCTGATGCATTTATGGGTTGAGGCATCAACTGAGTGCTCAGCAAAATGAAAAAGACCTAAACGAGGTACATCCCTGTTAAATCTTACAGTTGCAGAGATAAAGACCCTCAGAGCTTTCAGAGAAAGAGAGACAAGGGAAGTAAAAACAAAACACACCAGATCACATACATAGAATGAATACCATAAATGGCATAATACTTTTCCATAGCAATACTGAAAGCTAGAATATTATGAAAACATAAATACAAAACTCTGAATTCTGAACCCAGAATTCTACACCCAAACTATAAAGAAAGCATTACTTTATTTTTTTTTATAAATTTATTTAGTTAGTTATTTTTGGCTGCATTGGGTGTTTGTTGCTGCACACAGGCTTTCCTCTAGTTGCAGCGAGCAGGGGCTACTCTTTGTTGTGGTGCATGGGCTTCTCATTGCGGTGGCTTCTCTTGTTGCAGAGCACAGGCTCTAGGTGTGTGGGCTTCAGTATTTGTAGCACAAAGGCTCAGTAGTTGTGGCTCTTGGGTTCAGTAGTTGTGGCTTGCGGGCTCAGTAGTTGTGGCTCATGGGCTCTAGAGCGCAGGCTCAGTAGTTGCAGGACACAGGCTTAGTTGCTCCACGGCATGTGGGATCTTCCCAGACCAGGGCTCAAACCCGTGTCCCCTGCATTGGCAGGCGGATTCTTAACCACTGTGCCACCAGGGAAGCCCAAAGCAACTGTTACTTTAGATGATAACCTTTCCAGATAAGAATTCAAAATTTTTACCTCCTCTATACCCTTTCTTCAGAAGCTACTCAAAGATGTATTTCAGGGGACTTCCCTGATCATGCAGGGGATAAGACTCCATGCTCTCAATGCAGGGGGCCCAGGTTTGATCCCTGGTCAGGAAACTAGATCCCACATGCATGCCACAACTAACAGTTTGCCTGCCACAACTAAGGAGCCCACCTGCCACAACAAAGGAGCCCACGTGCTGCAGCTAAGGAGCCCTGGAGCCGCAACTGAGGAGCCCACCTGCCTCAACTAAGACCTGGTGCAACCAAATAAATAAATATTAAAAAAAAAAGATGTATTTCAGAAAGATGAAGGAATAAATCAAGAAAGAGGAAGGCATAAGATTCAGGAAATAGGAGCTGAGACCCAGGAAAGTGGCACAGGGAAGCTCCAGAATGACAGCTGAGCAGCAGGCCTAGAGAGCAAACAGTCTAGAAGGAAGAGAAGGACGGAGGACTCTGTATGGGGGAGCTCCAAGAAAACCATAAATAATTTAACATTACTTAGGTGAACATTTGAAAACTAATATCATTAACCATTTGGCAGAACGTACTGAACATATGGAAAAAATTGAGGTATAGAGCTTTAAAGCAAATGCAAACAATGAGAATTATTTTAACCACAGAAAAACATTTATGGAAGCAAAAAATTATAATCATAGTATATTTCTTAGCTCTTCAGAGAACAATATTTATAAAATCATAATAATGATTAAACTAAAATTATGCCAGGATGATTTGGGGGGAAGAGGTGGATGGGAAGGGGACAGTATTGGGAAAGAGCTAAATCCTCAACTACCAGGGCAGAGAGACAGAAAATGTTTAAAATTGATAAATCAAGATACATATCTTTAAAACTGAATATATTTTTTTAAATATATAGATTATTTATTTATTTTAAAATTTATTTCCTTATTTATTTATTTATTTTTGGCTGTGCTGGGTCTTCGTTGCTGTGCGCAGGCCTTCTCTAGTTGCAGTGAGCGGGGGCTATTCTTCATTGTGGTGCGCGGGCTTCTCATTGCAGTGGCTTCTCTTGTTTGGGAGCATGGGCTCTAGGTGCACGGCTTCAGTAGTTGTGGCACACGGACTCAGTAGGTGTGGCTCGTGGACTCTAGAGCACAGGCTCAGCAGTTGTGGCACACGGGCTTAGTTGCTCCGCGGCATGTGGGATCTTCCCAGACCAGGGCTCGAACCCATGTCCCCTGCATTGGCAGGCGGATTCTTAACCACTGCGCCACCAGGGAAGTCCCTAAAATACATAGATTATTTAGAATATAATTTTCCAAGAAGCAGAAGGAGTGAAGCAATGACTGCTACTCTTCTTTTAAGCATTTTGATGATGTTTGATGTTTTAAATCTGTGTATATGTTACTTAAGAATAAAAAATAACTTTAAAGAAATGAATATTAAAAATTACAAAATAAATTGCAACTACCATAAAATAATTATTACCATTTATTCAGCATATATTAATAGTGCAGGAGATACCAAACACGTATCACCCCATTCATTGCTCATTACAACTCTCATATTTAGGATAACAAAATTCATTTTTAAAAAGTCTCATTCTCTTAATTCTTGTTCATGAATGAGAGCACATCCAAATGAAATAACAGCAAATATAGCTCCCCCCAAAGTACACTTAAAAACCCAACTTAATAGCAAACTTCTTTTCTATACCACTATTATTTATAAAAAACATATTAAAATTTGGCATTGGACTCTGTACATTTTTTGAAGAGATACATTTTTGAAGTATTTTCAACTTACAAAAAATAGTCTCCTGTTTTCATTGATCTCTTCTTTTTTCTTTCCTCTTTCTTTTTTCATTTCTATTTCATATAATGAATTCTGTCGCTTTATTTCCTCAGCATCCTTTTCTTCCTCTTTTCTCCTTCTCTCTTCTTCCTCTTCATGTTCCTTTATTCTGAAGAAAAAAACATAATTATAACTGAGAGCGATGCAGAAAAATAGAATATATTTTAAAGAAATGAATTAGAGTCTTACCTGGGATGATTTGAAACTATAAAGGAGAACTTGTGGATTTCTTTTGGGACAAGAACAGATAGGTAAAGAGCAGTGATTAAAACCAAATCCAGGGACTTCCCTGGTGGTCCAATGGGTAAGATTCTGTGCTCCCAGTGCAGGAGGCCTGGGTTCTGGGAACTAGAGCCCACATGCGTGCCGCAGCTAAGAGGTCCGCATGCCGCAACTAAAGATCCCGCATGCCACAACTAAGACCTGGCACAGCCAAAATAAATAAATAAATAAATAAATAAATAATTTTTTTAAAAGAAAGGACATAGGAACCAATTGCAATGTATGAACCTTAGTTGGAATCTGATTCAAACAAATAAATTGTAGAAAAAATTTTTAAAAAATACAAAAACAAATCCAATCTTGGTTAACCCAGGATGGCCAATATCTTCCTTTCTTCAAAATTTGTTTCATTCCTCACCAAAATTAAGTCCTACAGTAGATTCAAATGTTCCTTTCCTTTAGAAAGAACCAGTTAACTGAATGACAGACACTATGCTGAAATGGTGATATTATTTTACAGAAAAGTCCCTAATCCCTACTGCTTTTCAATTTCAGCACTAGAAGATGCTATCTAAGCTATGGATCTGGCCTCTCAGGAGTTGGGGTTTGATGGAAGAAGGGCAACAACTTCCTTACCCAGCTGGCCACTTTGGTTGTTATCCTTTCTCTAGCCAACATTGACTAACTACTGATGCCTTCTGAGTGGTTAGCCATTAAATGCTGGTTGTCTCACAGGGCTTATGCGTGAGTTCTTCAGAGATCCCTGAGCAGTGTCCTCACTGCAGAGCTCTGATCTGCATTTAGCTCCAGCTCTACCTCTACAACCCACACCCCCCCACCCCACCACCATCACAACCAGGAGCATCCACCATCAGTAGCTTATTGCAGACTCTCCGCGACCACATCTGGCAGTCAATCCTCAGCATACTGGCAAAACAGCTCAAGCCCCCCACCCCACCCCCCAGGTATCTTTGTCTATGTGCCCATGCATCCCGGTCAGCCAATCAACACGTGTGCAGGCTGCTCCACTGGTGCTCTCTATCAGTTGTCTCCAGTTCTTTTTCTTCCTGGGTACAGAGTGGGTAAACAACCCACTTAAATAGACAAAAAGACTGAGGAGTAAGCCTTTCTTTCATATGCACCCAATCATAACATTTTTTTCTTGGTTTCAGGGAGGGGGAAAATTCCCTTCCCTGTGCCACAGAGGACTTCACAGTTAAGTGAGCCAGTAAGTTCACTTTGGTATTATTAAGCCAATTCAGAACAGGTGAGTAAGCAGCCACTTAGAGTCACAGTCACTCTCTTTAGGAGGAGCTAAGAAAAAAGTCACTGTTGGCCACAGCTAAATCAACTTTATGATTTCCCTAAAAATACTAGGTTTTCAAATTTTTATTTGTTTAGTTTGTTAGAACTATTTAATAGTATACCAATCTCTTAGAAGCAAATTCATGTCAATCATCAAGATTTAAAGGACATTATAAAAAGAGATGTATCTAATTTTGAGAAAGTTTTTGAAGTTTTAAAATTGCTACTTTAAGAGAAAACAAGATATAAAACATTTGCAATTTTAACATTCCTTAGCAAATCTGGAAATCACTAACATTATACCTACACACGTATTGGACAATTCATTGTTTCAGCCAAAAAAAAATTTACCTATTCTGAGAGTGAATAAGAAAAAATGTCTCTAGTGTCAGTGAAGAGATAATATTGACAAGGATTTATATAACTATTAAAGACTGTCAATAAAGACTTTTACCTTAGTTTGGGTAGACTACTCAACTATCTGCCATAGGTTTAGCTTAATGCAAAGTCAACATTTTGAAGGAAATCCGAGATCCTCTAGTTCAGGGAAGAAATACATAACATTTATATCTTTTTTTTTTTCTGGCGGTACACGGGCCTCTCACTATTGTGGCCTCTCCCATTGCGGAGCACAGGCTCCGGACGCGCAGGCTCAGCGGCCATGGCTCATGCGTCCAGCCTCTCCGCGGCATGTGGGATCCTCCCGGACCGGGGCACAAAGCCGCGTCCCCTGCATTGGCAGGCGGACTCCCAACCACTGCGCCACCAGGGAAGCCCAACATTTATATCTTTACTTCCAACACCCATGACCATAGCAGACACCAATAATCAATGCAAAACAAAAATCAATGCAAATCTTGGTCCTGCTCAGCCCAATGAACTGGCAGCCTCTGCCAAACCACCCGAGCAGAATTTGTCATGAAACCTCTTTGCTACCCCTGATTTACATTCTGAAGCTCCCAAATCTGTGTTGATCTAGCCCAGATCTGACTTGACTTTATACAGATGTTACATAGAACTCCTATAAAAGTGGAAGGGACCCCTACCCAAAATGTGGCTCAGATGACCCTCCACACACCAAGAGAATTTGAGAGAAAGTATTATCACATAAGGGACACCCAACAGAGCTGTGTAGGCATAAGTAGGTCTGGATTGACTTGGTCAAAGCAGAGGAAGTGAGTTTGGGTCTTTATTGTGACTGAGGGGTGAAACTGGGGAAAAGCTCCGGTGCACAGGAGATTTAAATTTCCTACTGACAACCAAGGAAGAGGCAAGCCCAGGGGCCTTCTTATAAGGCCAAAGGGGAAGGGAGGGTGGGGCCTAACAAGAAGTCACCAGCCCAACATCAAAAATGAGGTCTCTGGGGCCTCCCTGGTGGCGCAGTGGTTGAGAGTCTGCCTGCCGGTGTAGGGGACATGGGTTCGTGCCCTGGTCCGGAAAGATCCCACATGCCACAGAGCGGCTGGGCCCGTGAGCCATGGCCGCTGAGCTTGCGCGTCCAGAGCCTGTACTCCGCAACGGGAGAGGCCACAACATTGAGAGGCCCCCCCAAAAAAAATGAGGTCTCTGGGGCTTCCCTGGTGGCAAAGTGGTTGCGAATCTGCCTGCCAACACAGGGGACAGGAGTTCGAGCCCTGGTCTGAGAAGATCCCACATGCCACGGAGCAACTAAGCCCGTGCGCCACAACTACTGAGCCTGCGCTCTAGAGCCTGTGAGCCACAACTACTGAGCCTGCACACCTAGAGCCCGTGCTCCGCAGCAAGAGAAGCCACTGCAATGAGAAGCCCGCGCACTGCAACAAAGAGTAGCCCCTGCTCACCGCAACTAAAGCCCGTGAGCAGCAACGAAGACCCAACGCAGACAAAAATATAAATAAATAAATAATTTTATTTAAAAAAAAAATGAGGTCTCTATTACAATAGACATGCTTGATTCTTGAAGAGACAACCCAAAAGGCATCACCACCTGACTATTTTATTATATAGGTACATTCACTATGTCTAAAAGCAAATTCATCCTTCTCCTCTTCTAAACTGATCCTTTTGGTCTCTTGTCCTTATCGTGGTGAACAGTACCAACTTCTTTTCTGTTGCCTATTCTAGAGACTTAAGAATCACACTTAACTCTTCTGTAATCTTGAGACCTCTCATTCATTTATTTAACAACTATTTATTGAATTTCTACTACAACCATGAAACAGACAAACGTGGTTCCTGACCTCAAGAAGCTTACATTCCAGTGGGAAGACAGGCAAAAACAAGCAAACAAAAGCAAGTAAATAGAAAA
Organism: Leucopleurus acutus; assembly: GCF_964270905.1. Taxonomy (NCBI): domain Eukaryota; kingdom Metazoa; phylum Chordata; class Mammalia; order Artiodactyla; family Delphinidae; genus Leucopleurus; species Leucopleurus acutus. The sequence goes on from NC_139149.1 coordinate 56,509,241, forward strand.
ATAATGTAATTACAAATCCAGGTAATTCTTGTAAAGAAAATAACAGAACAAGGGACTTCCTTGATGATCCAGTGGTAAAGAATCATCCGCCTTCCAATACAGGGCATGCGGGTTCGATCCCTGGTAGGTGAACTAAGGTCCCACATGCCACGGGGCAACTAAGCCCACGCGCCACAACTACTGAGCTCACGCGCCTCAACAAGAGAGCCCGCATGGCGCAAACTACAAAGCCCACCTGCTCTGGAACCCGTGCACCACAGCTAGAGAGAAAACCTGCACGTCTCAACTAGGGAGAAACCCCCGTGCTGCAACGAAGAGCCCATGCGCCACAACAAAACATCCCGTGAGCCACAACTAAGACCTGATGCAGCCAAAAAAATAAAGAAAATAAATAAATTTTAAATATATATATATATAAAAGAAAATAACAGGACAAGAAAAAGAATAACAATTGAGTTATTTATTTTACATAACAGAGAAAGCTGTTTGGACAGAGCTGTTCCCTAAGACAAAGAAGACCTCTTTGAGCTGATGAGAAGCCCACAGATGAAGAACGGGAAGGTAAAATTCCCGACAGGAGAAAAAGCATGTGAAAAGGCCATGTGGCAAGCAATGATCTGACAGGAGCCTGAGGCCTGGAAGATCAGGGTAATGGAGGTACAATGAGAAAGAGTGGTGGGAAAGGAGTTTGGGAAGTAGATGAGGCCCTTTGACACAAGGCCTTGCCAGAGATAGTCGAGTTTCCATTTTATCTTAAATGAACGGAAAGTCACTGAAATGTTTTAGGTAGGAGAATAATAAAATCAATTTTCATTTTAATAAAATCTCTCTGGATGATGAAAGGAGAAGGGATTAGGAAGAGAGAATAGGAGGTCAGTTAAGAGGTTGAGGCAATAATCCATGGGATATGAGGGTGGCTTGGACTAAGATGACAGCAATAAATTCAAGATTTGTTTTGGAGAAAAAAATCAACATGAATTGCTGATAAATTTGACTTGGGAAATAAAGGAAAATAAAGATGGATTCCTAGGTTTCTGGTTTGAACAACTGACTGGTAAGGATGCCACTAGGAAGTCCACTGTGGCTGTGGAGAATCAATAATTCTGTGTTAGACATTTTAAATCTGAGGTACGTAAGAGATGTCCAAATGGAGATGTCTTAAAGGTGGTGAGACATGTGAAACTGGGACTTAAGGGAGAGTCTGGACTAGAGTGACAAATTTGGAAGTTACAAGATTTAGGATGGTTTTTAATCAGTAGGAACAAATAAGATCACTTAAGCCCTCTTCCCTTATCCAGGAGAAAGTGATGCAAGCTGTCCTATGATGATTTTTCCTTTTCTTGGGAAGCTGATGAGAGTAACAGTAACTGAGTTGTTCTTAAGCAAGGTCTATGGGCCTCTTCCTAGAGAAAGGCTTACCTATCAACAGAAGGAAATAGAATTATTCCTTGTCTATACTCTTAAGTGTCTTTTCAATAATTATGTTTAAGGCTATTGGTCAAAATCCGTCTTTGGGGGGATTTTGGTGTCACTAGAGTCCCTTATTTGCCCTATCCTCATCATGCCCACTGTGAGTCACAGGCAGACTCTTATACTGCTCCAGGCCTGCAGCCTAGAGATTGTTTAAGAAGCGTGTGAAAAATCTCACTTTCAGGTACAGGGCCTGCAGCTGTACAGGGTGTTTTAGTCATCTATTGCTGAATAACTAATTACCCCTAAATTTAGTGGCTTAAAACAATAAACATTTATTATCTCATACCATTTCTGAGATTCAGGAAGCTGAGAGTGGCCTAGCTGGGTTGTCCTCAAGAGATTACAGTCACGATGTTGGAGCTGTAATCATCTGAAGGCTTGACAGAGTCTGGAGAACCAATTTTCATATATCCATTGGCAGGAGGCCTCAGCTCCTTGACACATGGACCTCTCCACAGAGCTTCTTGAGTATCTTATAACATGGCACTTAGCTTCCCCAGAATGAGCAATCCAAGAGAGATGCCAAGGAGAAAGCCACAATGCCTTTTATATCCTAATCTCAGGATGTCACACACCATTACTTCTACCTCATTTTATTCTTTGGAAATGAGTTACTATGTATGGCCCACACTCAAGAGGGAAAGGAATTAGGCTCTGTCCTCTGAAGGGAGGAATATCAAATCTGTGTGGATATATTTTAAATCACCACCAGATGACACCTGGGTAGCACTTGGTAATACAATTAGTAGAGCATGCAAAAGTCTTGCCTCTTGGAACCTGCAATTCCCATTTCTTAGGGATTAAAAGAATTAAAATTTGGTCTCTGCTCAAAGAGGAGAGTCATCCCAAATTTGCACAAGGCACATCATGATCTGGCCCTTGCCTGTCTCTCTGATCTCATCTTTAACATTGCCCTCTTAGTCCTCTATATTACAGCCATCTTGTAGTTATTCAAATCCACCATATTCTGTCTCACCTGTGGACCTTCACCCATTTTATTTCCTCTGCTTAAAATACTTTTACATCCCTTACTCTTTGCATGGCTTATTCCTACTCATTCTTCAGAATTAAGTACAGGAGCTGATCTCTTCTGAAAAGCCTTCTCTAGACTGAATCAGTTGTCCATTTTATATTCTTCCATACACTCTGTATATATATTTCCCAAAATATTTACTATCATAGTCTAATTATTTGTTCCATACCTATACCCTCCTCCCCAGATTGTAAACTTCTTAAGGAAAAAGGACTATTGTATTCATCTTTGTATTCTCAGTGACTAGAAGAGTGGATGGCAAACATTGTTCAATAAATGTAACAATGAATGACAATTGAATGAATAAATAAATAGCCTCTCTTGAAATTTTGCTCTGGAATAAACTCTTATTATTCAAGAAAAGGGGAAAAAAATCCTCTTCTTCTCCTCCATTTTCTACCATATAGTCCTCTGTTTCCACTCAGGTTAATACCAGTGTTATGACTCCAATTTTACTTTTGTCTTAAAGAGGCTTTTTATTGGCTCATCACCATTCCTAACAATATTTTAAAGTAACATGCATTCTGAGTTGTATATAACTGACACATGCATCAACATTCAACAGAATACAACATGGTGATAATTTTGTAATTGAATTTCTTGTTTGTTTGGTTTGTTTTTTTGCTTTTTGGCCACAGCACGTGGCATTCAGGATCTTAGTTCCCCGACCAGGGGTCAAACCCGTGCCCCCTACAGTGGAAGCTCAGAGTCTTAACCGTTGGACCATCAGGGAAGTCCTGGAATGTTTCTTTTTTCTGTTTTTTTTTTTAGATTTTAATGGCAGCTTTATTGAGATATAATTTTCACACCATAAAATGCACCCCTTAAAGTGTATAATTCAGTTGTTTTTAGAACATTTATAGATATTTTCAACCATCACCACTAAATTTGAGAATCTTTTCATCATCCCAAAAAGAGACCCTGTATTACTCACCATTGTGCCCTCTTCCAGCTGCTAACAACCACTACTCTACTTTCTATGAATGTTTCTTAATAAATTTAAGATGTAGGACTTCTGGAACCAAACTGGCAAACCAAGCTCACATGTCACATATCATTCCCCTCCTAATTTCCCACAGTGCAACCAATGGTATGGGGAAAATTCTATACCACTACTAGAAACTAAAGCAAGGTCTTACCCACATACCTGAATTTTCAAGAAATTTTAGGGAAAAATAGGGCAGTTGAGAATGCAATGAGAATAAGTAACACTTGGCCACCATTCGCAAAGACAGAGCCCACTGTGAAGAGTAAGTAAAGGAATTTATGCTGACCTCAGAGCCTAATGGAAAATCTCCTAGACTACACTGAAGATAATCCAAAGAAAGAACTAAAACGAATCCTAAACCTGCCTGAACCTCCACCCTATTGCCAAAGACCACATGAAAGGGGATCCTGGGGCCCAAACACAGCCCACAAAGGCTGTAAGTGGGAGGATGTCCTGTAGGTTTTAGCACTGGTCAGGTAGCTTGCTGACTATCAGGCTGCTACCTGTAATTACACCTGAGCTGCAACAGCCAATATAAGAAGAGAGATTTCTCAAGGGTGAATCACTGGTCAAATATTTGCCTCCCTCTGCCAACAGCTCTATCCCTAACTTGCACTAACCCTTGGGTCGCTACACCACCAAAGAAAAAACTTACAATAAATCCAACATTTCCCTTCTCTTTTTACTAAGGGTTAAAAGAAATGAAGAATACATAATTTGGCAACACATGTATCCTGAGAATTCATGTCTATCTCACTTAGACATTTGTTATTTTGACAAATAAATATAAATACAAAAACCAAAACCTTTTTTTCATAGTAATGAAAAAAGACAGATTTGAGCACATAAAAATAAATATTTTCTAAATACTGAAAACCATTCAGAAAAGGTGACACAAATATGCGATATGTCATATGTAAAAAACACTTATTAATCACGTTTTAATTAATCAATGATAAACATACATTTCAGTATGAAACAACTTACACAGAAGAACAAAGGAGTAACCAATTCATGATAACAAAACCCAAAACAAATGAACATTTACACATGAGAAAATGCACTGCCTTACTAGAAACTAAGAGAAATGTAAATTAAAAGATACCAGTTTTTGCACATTAAATCACAAAAAAATTACTATCCAGAATTGGTTATAATATAAAGAAAAGTGTATCAGACATCATTAATGAACGCATACTTAAAACCTTCTCAAAGGGCAATTTGGCAGTATCTCTCCAAATGTAAATCCAAGTCCATTTCAAGAAATCTATCCTACATAAATACATCTTTGCACAAAAGACATATGCTCAAGGATGTTCACTGCAGCATTGTTAGAAATGGGGCGGGGGAGTGGAATCCAAATTTCCCTCAGTAATAATGTAGTTAAATAAATCATGGTACATGTTTAGTATACAATATGATTATTTTAAAAGATGTGACAGATCCATATTTTCTGGCATAAAAAATGTTCAAGGTATACTGTTGAATGAAAAAATAAAGTCACAGAACAATATATAACATCCACGTTAAAAAATATATACACACTTAAATATGTCCTGAATATAAGAAGTATCAGTAACTGCAATAAAACATCCTGAAGTGATAGCTATAAAACTTTTAGGGACTTCCCTGGTGGCGCAGTGGTTAAGAATCCGCCTGCCAATGCAGCGGACATGGGTTCGAGCCCTAGTCCGGGAAGATCCCACATGCCGCGGACCAACTAAGCCCGTGCGCCACAACTGAGCCTGCGCTCTAGAGCCCGCAAGCCACAGCTACTGAAGTCCGCGCGCCTAGGGCCCGTGTTCTGCAACAAGAGAAGCCATTGCAATGAGAAGCCCGCGCACCGCAGCAAAGAGTAGCCCCCACGTGCCACAACTAGAGAAAGCCCATGTGCTACAAAGACCCAACGTGGCCAATAAAACCAGAAAAACTTTTAATAATAGCTATTTTTGAAGAGTTAAATGGTACTTAAAGAGACAAACATTGAATAGAGTGGAAATAAGAGCTTCTAAATTTTACTCCAAATTTTGCTGTATTGCTTGAATTTTAAACAATAAGCATATATTCATTTATTATTTGTAACATTTTTTAAAAATTTTGAAGAGGAGATGAACGTACACTCAAATGTTAACAGTGCCTAATCTGGATCGCAGCGTTTCTGGTGATTTTTCATTTATATTTTATTTTGTTTAATTATATTTTTAATTCTATAATGATCACAAATTGATGATGTAATGTTTAATTATGAAAATATTTTTTCTTTAAAAATGGTAAAACTGTCCACCAGAGTATAATTTAATTTTTGGATACATTTATATAATGTATATACATTTAAACTACAGTATGAAGAAACTGGTCTCACAGTGGAGAAACATGGTAGCTGATGGACAAGGAAGAGACTTTTCAGTAAATCCCCTCTGTGCCTTTTCCTATTTGCATGTGTCAATTACTCAGAAAAGTAAAATAACACACAAATACACCCCCCCATATATACACTACTAGCTACTTTAAAAAAAAGATCAGGTTTGATTTCTATTTACCAACATGGCAAGAATTCATTACATACTGGTAAGTGAAAAAAATATTTGAAAAAATAATACTGTGGATCCAATTTTATTTTATAAAATGTGAGTACACATGCTCAGAAAAAAAAGTCTGTATCAGTGGATCAATGACTGGCACAGGCTGAGGGCAGGGGATAGAATTTCATGCAAAGGGGTACAAGAGAACTTTCTGGGGCGATCAAGTGTTCTGTATCTTGATTTGGGGGTGGTTATACACCAATATGCTTTTTATTTTTATTTTTTAATATCTTTATTGGAGTATAATTGCTTTACAATATTGTGTTAGTTTCTGTTGCAACAAAGTGAATCAGCTGTAGCCATATGCTTTTTAAAAGGTGAAGTTTCTTAAATGTAAATTATACCTCAATGAATGTGACCCTCTCCACCACTAACACCAAAAAGAAGTCTGTATGGCTACATACCAAAACAATAACAAATTATTGTGTTGGATTAGGTTATTGTTCAAAATGACTCTCTCACTCCCACTTCCATGGGAGTCCACTCCTCTGTCCCACTGATGTCAGCATGGTTACGTGACTTGCTTTAGACTCACGGTGGGCCAACTGTATTTCCTTGCCCTTTGACTTTGAGTTTTGCCATGTGCTGGCAAGCTTGGGCTCAATCTCTTGCATCTGTCAATATCATGAGAAAAGTTTTCCCCAGGTGCTTGCTGTCCCTTCATTCTGGACCTCAGAATGAGGCCCCCATGGAGCAGGATCAGAGCCTTTCTCACAGTAACAAGGAAACACAGCCAGTCCTACAGTTTGAAGACAAGCTACCCAGCCAGGCCCAAACAACCCACAGATACATGAGAAATAAATGTTTACTGCTGAATGCCACTAGATTGTGTGGTTGTTTGTTATGCAACATTATTTTAACAATGGTAACCAATATATTATCTCTGGGTAAGGTGGTAATAGTGATTTTAACCTCTTTCTTTTTATTTTTTCTACTTACTAGGTATATTAGCATATATTACTTTTATAATCAGGAAAAAAAAAGCTATATCCATTATGAGAAAAAGAGGAAAGTACAAAAAAGGTAATTTATGTATACATACTGTTTTAAATGATCTTTGCTAAGAGCCACTCTATCTCTGCGTTGTTTTTCTGCTTTTTCTTGTTCTTCTTTAAAAGCTTTTTCAGCGTTGAGTTTCACTTGTTCCTCCCATTTTTTATCTGATTTTATTTTACTCTTTTGGAAGTCAATCTGTGCATCACGTTCTTTCAAAATTCTACTAAGAAGAAGTCCTGACTACAAAAAAAATTGCAATATTTTAAGAAAATAAAGTCTAATTATATATAGATATGTTAAATATATATATATAAATACAAGAAAACCCAAGTAGTACATGAAAGTTTTTCACTCTTTCTGTCTGGTAAAATTGATATTGCTTTGCATATTCAATGGCCTTTTTCCTTTCTCCTTGTTGGTGTATTGCTTCTTCCATATCAAGAATTTGTCTTTCTGCCTCTATTTCTTTATCACGTTTCTTTTTGGCTTCAAGTTTCTGTTCTTTCATCCCCTACAAAATGACAAAAGCAGTAGTCTGTTTTCTTTTTTCAACTTAACTTTACAAAATTAAACATATAATATGATAATTTGAGCTTTCCTTATGAGTCTTTATTGTATTTGCATATATCACTAACAAATATGAGGTTACACTTATGAGCTAATCCTTAATTGAATTTTTTAGGTAGTTAACACATTTACATGGTTCAAAATTCATAATATTAAAAGTATACGGGGACTTCCCTGGCGGTCCAGTGGTTAAGACTCCATGCTTCCAATGCAGGAGGCACGGGTTCGATCCCTGGTCAGGGAACTAGGATCCCACATGCCGCATGGTGTAGCAAAAAAACCCAAAATATATATATATATATATATATATATACACACACACACACACACACACACACATATTTTATATATATATATAACAAAAGTATGTAGTGGAACTCTCCCTCCAATCCTAACTTCCATCTGCAGTCTCTAAGATAACCACTATTAGTTTCTTGCATTTACTTCCATAGTTCCTTTCTATATTTAAGTAACAAATATATATATATATATATATATATATATATATATATATATTACTACTTGTGTTCCTTTAAAAAATCAACAGTGGCATATTTTACATGTTCTTCTACACGCCTGAGGAGGTAGCCAATGTCCCATGTCAGAAGAAGTCTTTTTCTCCTTTATGGGTCACACTTCCTATGTCTTAAGAAAATCTTACTTACCCTGAATTCTTGAAGATATCCTATGATTTATTTTAAAAGTTTTACTGTTTCACTTTTCACATTTAGGTCTAAAATCCAGCTGAAATTCATTTTTGTATATTCTGTACCATAGGGATAAAATTTCATCTTGTCCATATGCCGATTATCTCAGTATCTGTTATTGAATTTCCATCTTTTCCCTTCTGATTTGCAATGACATTTCTAGCATATGTCAAATTCCCATATATAACACAGGACTGCTTCTAGGCTCTCTCTGATGATGTATCATTTTGTCAATCTCTGTGCCTATAGTACAGTTTTTATTATTATATTTCCACTACGTTTACTACATTTCTTTTCCTTCCTTAACACCCATGGAGGTGTAAAGTATTAGGTATACTGTGGTACTTCTGGAAGAAAAAAAAAACAGGGGGTATATTCCACTCCCCATCTATTTATAGACCACGGGCTTTTCTAAAATCAAGTTTTTTAGAGTATAAATTACATATGCTTTCAGTGTACAGTTTTACAAATGCATAAAGTCACTTATAGAACAGTTCCATCCTCCCAAAAAACTCCCTCATGCCCTGTTAGAGTCAACTACCTGCACCCCCTGGCAACTACTGATCTGTTTTCTTTCCCTATAGGTTTTGCCTTTTTCAGAATGTCATATATTATATTGTATATATTACTTATATATCAGTCATGATATAACTCTTCCCTCTTCTAGAAGAAAAAGAATAAATTATGAACACTGTTCCTAAAGCAAGGTAACACAAGCTTTCTGTGTCCCCTCCCAAAGACAAATAATGTACATTGCAACAAAGTAAGGAAATATGCAATGTTGAAAAAAATAAAAGGTGAGAACTCTTTGAACAGATATTATGCTTCCACATAATTTTAAAAATTCTACTAGAAAATAGGAGAAAATCCTGCCTTATAGTTCCTCAAATGATATAGGAAAGTGTAGTGGGAGATGAGAACACCTTTTCTCAGCATTTTCCTCCAGGTGAGACAGTAAAAGGAGTTAGAGGACACCTCCCCACTTTGAAGTAGTTTCCCACTCATGTACATGGAACTAAACTGCAGGTTATTGTACCTCTTAGGTAGAGAATCTTACAGAAGCACAAAGAAGGGCACAGCAAAGACATATGTAGTTCTAGAAAAAGATAGGAAGAGAGACAAATCAAAGGCAGCTGAAAAGAAGCTGCCTTGATTCCTCAAGAAGCTCCTTGGTTCCTCAGTTTCAAATCCTGTGTTTTTGTGCAATCCTCCATCACAACAATAACCAGCATTACCCTGATACCCAAACCAGACAAAGACATTTCAAGAAAACTACAGACCAATATCCCCCATGAACACGGATGCAAAAATTAACATTTTAACAAACTGAATCCATCAAAAAGATAATACGTCATGACCAGCAGACGTTTATCCCAGGAATGCAAGCTTGGTTCAATATTTGAAAATAATGAATGAAATACACCATATAACAAAATGAAAAATTAAAACTTCATGATTACCTCAATAGATATAAGCAAAAGAAAAGCACTTTAAAAATCTAACATCCATTCCTGTACAATAAGTCAAAAAGAAAAAGAAAAAAAAGAAAGAACTAAAAGGCACCCAGATTGGAAAGAAGGAAGTAAAATTTGTAAAACTGTCTTTAACTTTTTTTTTGGCTGTGCTCTGCAGCATGAGAGATCTTAGTTCCCTGACCAGGGATGGAACCCGTGCCCCCTGCAGTGGAAGCACGGAGTCTCAACCACTGAACCGCCAGAGAAGTCCCTGTCTTTACTTTCTGACATCATGATTGTCTATGTAGAAAATCTGATGGAATCTATAAAAAAGCTACTAGAACTAATAAGTGAGGTTAACAGTGTTGCAAGATACAAGATCAACGTAAAAAAACTTAACTGTATTTCTATAGCTAACAATGAATAACAAATTGAAATGTTAAAAAATCATTTATAATACATAAAAATAGTAATTACTTAGGGATAAATATGAATAAGACCTATACCCTAAAAACTATAAAATATTGCTGACATAAATTAAATAAGACCTATACAAATGGAAGAAAAACACTGTGTTCATGGGTCAGAAGACTCAATACTGTCAAAATGTAAATTCTCTCCAAACTGATCTAGAAATTCAACACAATCCCAAACAAAATCCCAGCTGGCTTTTTCATAGAAATTGACAAGCTGATTCCAAAATTCATGTAGAAGCGCAAAGGACCCAGAATAGCCAGAACAACTTTGAAAAAGAACAAAGTTGGAGGACTAATACTATCTGATTTCAAGACTTATTATTAAAGCTACAATTCTCAGATCAGTGTGTTATTGAAATAAAGATAGATGAATAGATCAATGGAACAGCAGAGTCCAGAAATTCTCCCTGCACATATATGGACAACCAGATTTTCAACAAATGTGCAAAGGCAATTCAGTGGGGGAAAGAACAGTCTTTTCAACAAACTGTGCTGAAACAATTGGATATTCATATGCAAAAAAATAAACATCAATCCATACCTCACTTCTAAATATAGACGATATATATATTTTATATATATATACATATATATATATATGTAAAAGACCTAAAACTTTAAACTTAAACACAGAAGAAAATCTTTGTGATCTTGAGTTAAGCAAAAATTTCTTAGGTAAGTCACTAAAAGGATGATCCATACAAGAAAAATCGATAAACTGGACTTCATTAAAATTAAAAACTCTGCTCTTAGAAAGACACTGTAATGGAATATAAAGCCAAGCCATGAACTGGGAGAAAATATTTTCAAATCAAATATCTAATAAAGGACTTGTATTCAGAATATATTTTAAAATTCTCTAAACTCAATAAGAAGACAAACCCAGCAAAAGATCTGAACAGACATTTCACCAAAGAAGATATACAGATAGAAAATGAGTTCATGAAAAGATGTTCAACATCACTGTAATTAGAGAAATTAAAATTATAATGAGATACTTCACACCTATTAGAAAGTCTATAGTTAAAAAGACTGAACATAGCAATTCAGCAAATATGTGGAGGAAACACATATTAGAACTATGTGTTCTAATATGAATTAGAACTATCATACACCGCTGGAGGGAATGTAAAATTACGACTACTTTGGGAAAGAGCTTGGAAGTTAAATGTTACAAAATTAAATGTACAGCTATCATATGATTCTACACCAAGATATTTACCCCAAAGAAATGAAAGCATATGTCCATACATAGACTTATACACAAATGTTCATAAGCAGCTTTATTTATAATAGCCAAAAATTGGAAACAGCTCAAACGTCAATATTTGCTTGATGTCAAACTATCAACAACTGAGCAGATAAACAAATTGTGATATATCCATATAATGGAATACCACTCAGCAATAAAAATGAATGAATAATTGATATAAAAACATGAAAGAATTTCAAAATAATTGTGCTGAGTGAAATTTATAATAGACAGCAGATCAGTGGTTGTCTGGAGATACCGGAGGGGGCATGGGGAGGAGTGAGAGGGAATAAAATGGGGTATGAGGAAACTTTTTTATGGTGATGAATATATTCATTATCTTAATTATAATAATGGTTTCAGGGCTATATAAATATGTCAAATCTTAAATTGTACACTTTAAATATGTCCAGGTTATTGTATGTCACTTATACCTAAATAAAGCTGTTGAAAATGTGTTTCAATGCATTTTAATGATATTTTCTATGTTAAAAATACTTATAAAAGAGCACTAAGAAACAAGAGTAAGTCTTCAGTGCACACGTACTCCTGGGTGGTTAATACTTACTGCATATGTATTAGTCCAATGTTTTACCACTTCTTGGGATCGGAAATGCATTTCTTTCTTTGCCTTTCTTTCTGCACGAAGGTGTGCTGCTTCTCTTGTCAAACTGTCAAGGCTATCTCGAATTCTTTCCCACTCATTGTGTGGAATTATGGTGACCTGCCGGAGATCTACTTTGCTAGGCAGAAGAGGTGGATAGAGGACTTGATCTTCTTCACAGTTCTTTACTTCTAATAAATTTTTTAAAATAAGTATTAAAAACTTTTGAGAAGAGTTTGATATTTTTTCTCACACATTTCTATATTGGCATGATATGTGGAAGCTGTTTCAAAGAACAATTTTATTCTTGTTATCTTAAGAACAGCTGGGAATAAGTGGAAAGTATACAAGACCTTGAAATCAGAAGACATAAATTTGAGTCCTTACTTAGTCAATTCCTTACTGTGTAACCTGGACAAGTCATTTAACTTCTTGGAGTCTCAGTATCAACATCTTTAAAGTTGAGATCAATAATACCTACCCCAACAGGTTGTTATAAAAGCATTTTCAAAGTTAATCAAGCAGCAGTTTATAAGTGGATAACTTTGGGGAATGTTCATCTTTTGGGGTTGTAGACATTGCACTTGTCTACTCTATATAACCCCTTCCTAACTGAGTAACAGCAATGTAATTTGGAGAACTGACTACAGTCTCAGTCTTGGGGTGGGCCTCATTAATTTAAGAATACTTGCATCTCCCTTGACAATAATTATTCCTGTAGTAAGAAAATAAATAGGACAAGAGTTATGAGACTTTTAGAAAAGTTCTTGCTTGTACTTCTGGGAGAGACATCTGAGAGTGACTCTCAGGCTAGATACGAACGAGGAAGCATGAAGGCCAGACAAGCAGCCATCCTTTGACCACAAGAGGAAGCAGCCTTAGGATGAAGCTGTGAACTGTGAAACACAAAGAAGAAACAAAGGAAGACCCTGTGGCAATGAGGATTTCATTATGCTGCTAGATTAATCAGACCCAAAGGCTGGAGTTCCTGTTATATGAGCAAATAAATTTCCTTATTTTTAAACATGATTGAGCTGGGTATTCAGTGAAATGAATTCACAAGCATCCTAAATGACACAATGGAGCTCATAACAGCTCTTCTCTAAAAAATGTTCCTACCCTTTTAATCAACTGAAGTTCTTACTTATAAATACCCAAACTCATTCTAGCTAGTTTAAGCAGAAAAGGAATTCATTAAGGGATATTAGATAGCCTACTGAATCTCTCAGAGAGCCAGAGAGTTACCCTTAGAAGATATACATACAAATATCACACAGACCACATTGTGAGGTTCCAGTGAAGATTCACAGCAACTGGCATTGGGTAGGCACCTCAACTTGCCCCACTTATAACTTGCTCCACTGGACACTATATATGTGAACCTTCACGAGTACTCTGGAATTGGTACACTTTTGCTGCCACTCTCCCCAGAAAATGTATTCAACATGCTGTTTCTTTCCTCATACGCTCTCTTCAGAATGTAAATCTAGCACACATACAATTGACCAGCTGAGTCTTGGTCTTATGCCTGCACCCTAGCTGCAAGGGAGGCAGAAAAAAATGCCTTCTGCTTTAAGGAGGTAGAACTTGTAAGGAGAAGAATTTACCAAAATAGGAAATACATTTGAATAATGGTGGGTGGTCACAGGCCTAACAAAGGCAATAAAGCACAGTGGGTAAGAGTGTGGACTCTGGAGACAGACAACCTGGACCTTTTCTGAACACAACACATATGAACTATGTGAATCTAGACAAAATTATTTAACCCGCTAAATCTAACCCCTTAATTGCAATATGGAAATACTAATAGTACCTACTTCATTTTATATAGCTGGTGTAAGAATTAGATGAAGTAATATATGTAAAGAATTTAGAAGAGTGCCTGGCACACAATATGTGAGATAAATATTAATTATTATTATTTTTACTGCTTTTATTAGAAGAATGAAACAGAAGTAGAAAAGTAGAGGCAAGAAATCATGTGGCTCCAGAAAGATACTAAGAGAAAAGCTGCTAGGACAATTAGAGTCTTCTTGGGGTTTGAATTAAAGTTGATGGGAGTGAGAATTTGGTTGTTAACCTAAAATGTGAGTTTAGAACCACAGGTACCATCTTGCCTACCATATACCAAGTCTCCACATGCAGAATAAAGACAAGCAAAGCTGAGAAGTAGAATAGTGTCCTGGATCGAGTTATACCTAAATTCACAGGTATGTGAGCCAAAATATTCCCCTTTTAACTACAGTGAATTAGATCAATCACTTGTAACCAAAGAGTCCTGACCAATACATCCTTATAGCCTTGTAACAATTTTCCTTTGCTTCACCTAAACTGCCTCAACTTGGTTTGTGTTACTTACAATTAGAAGCTACATAAACAAAGGCCATTAGATTAAGCCACCTGCCTTTGGATTAGCATATTGTTAGGCATATTAATATGCTTTTCTTGGACGTCCCTGGTGGCGCAGTGGTTAAGAACCAGCCTGCCAATGCAGGGGACACGGGTTCGAGCCCTGGTCTGGGAAGATCCCACATGCCGCAGAGCAGCTGAGCCTGTGTGCCACAACTACTGAGCCTGCGCTCTACAGCCCATGAGCCACAACTACTGAGGCCGTGTGCCACAACTACTGAAGCCCCTGCACCTAGAGCCTGTGCTCTGCAACAAGAAAAACCACTGCAATGAGAAGCCCACGCACCGCAACGAAGAGTGGCCCCAGCTCACCACAACTAGACAAAGCCCACACACAGCAACAAAAACCCAACACAGCCAAAAATAAATTAATAAATTTATGAAAAAAAATATGCTTTTCTTTCTCTGACCCAAGAGTCATTCTAATTCTTTAAGATGTGAAATAAAATGGAGACAATTTAATTTTCCAAAATACTAAAGGGGCTGGGTAGACCAAATAGCCCATACTGGCAGGAGCTGCTCCTTACAAAGTATACAGTGGTGAGCAAGCTTTGGCAGCAGTGGCAGGAAAACAAGATGCCAAAAAGCTGTGTAGTGAACAATGTGATCCCTCATGACACCTTAATCTTCTGTAGAGTAACTACATTCAAGAGATATTTTATTCAAGAACTTTTCATGAACTCTGATACAGGAGGAGAACCAAGAGAACCACCACAAAAGCAGCAGGAAAAATAGGACAATCCATGGAAAGTTTGGGAAAGGCTTTTTACTATCTCAGGTTAACAAAAGTTGGGCCAAGTTCCCTCATATCTTTTTTTTTCTTATAAATAAGTTTATTTTTTATTTTTGGCTACGTTGGGTCTTCGTTGCTGCACATGGGCTTTCTCTAGCTATGGCGAGCGGGGGCTACTCTTCGTTGCGGTATGTGGGCTTCTCATTGTGGTGGCTTCTCTTGTTGCGGAGCACGGGCTCTAGGCACGCGGGCTTCAGTAGTTGTGGCCCGCGGGCTCAGTAGTTACGGCGCACGGGCTTAGTTACTCCGCAGCATGTGGGGTCTTCTGGACGAGGGCTCAAACCCATGTCCCCTGCATTGGCAGGCGGATTCTTAACCACTGCGCCACCAGGAAAGTCCCAGTTCCCTCATATCTTTGAGGATCAGGAGAGCCCTGATTGACCTCCGAGCTATGAATGATTTCACATATCCATGCTTTACTCCATTGATGCAGAGTTCAGTTCTCAGAGGGCAGTCTTATTTCCATGATTCCTACCTCACAGCGACCTTCACACAATGCTAGTAATGGCTGTTGGAGAAGTGAAGCAATTAAAACTTTTAAAAATTGCCACTGATTGTTTTAATAAACGTAACTGGTGAGCTCTGAATCAGGTCAAATAAAGACAAGTCTTGCGAGTGGGACTTTCCAAGGAACTGCCAGACAGGTCAAATAATAAGTTTCCAAGGAACTGCCAGACAGCTCAAATAATAAGTTATCTGGGAAATGGGATTTGGAAGGGGTTCAACGCTATTTTGCTCCCTCCACAGGCTGCTAAGCCACTGGATTTCACTGTGATCGCAGTGGTTTTCTAGACTACCATAGGGCAGGGAGAAAGAAGGGGACTAGAACAAGTTAAAGTGCAAAAAACCTCATTGTTCTTACCAAGATTCAGTTATTTGCCTTGATAAACACTCCCCAATTGTTGCAAGCTTTTGGCTTCCTGAGTTCTCAAAAACTGATTTTGACAATTTTTGCTGTTGTTCTTTTTGATTTAATGCAGCACTTTATATATAGGAAAGTGAATATGTGAGCGTAATTTTGTTTTTTCAATACATGCCACATGGGTACTGTCTCTCTCCTACATGTCATGACCCTCTGCTGCTACTTCTTAAGCCCTCCACAGCGTAAATACCCACTAGTGTACACTGGTGGGAGACTGGCTGGCTCTCACTCAGCATTTGGCACAAGGGACTCTATTGCTACAGAAGCTCAGGAGGTGACATGAAGATAGTCCAAGTTCCCAAGGTTCTGTCACCATGAGAACATTAATTGGGAATTCACAATCTTAAGAAACTAAAATCACTGGAATTAATAAAGAGATCTTTAAATGTCTCACTAGGCTACTTCTATTACAAAATCAAATTTTTATAAAAGGTCATGTGAATTATAATACCTTAAGTAGCATTATTTTCACACTCTATCAAAGTATATGCCTTAGGATGAGACCTTACTTTCATTTTACAGTTGAAGAAATTGAGATTTTCCTTCAGACACTTTCCTAAGAGTACTCAGTAGGTTCACAGCAGAGTCAAGACTCTAATGAGGTCACTGATATTTCCAAAATACATTCCGATTCACTCAATGAATAACAAAGCTTAAGTGCGAGAAAATTCAGCAAACACCAGACTCTTGGACCGGCAACGGCACAGCTTGAGTATCGGGCCAGCTGGTCAACTGGGAGTCTCTGACTTCTTTTTCTCTACCCTTATTTCTGTATACTTTCCCCACCTACCCATTCATCCAAGGGCAAAACTGTCTAATTTACACAGAGCCCGACGATGCCCACGGTGCTGTTTTTGGCTTGGTGGAGCCCGTTTCTGAAGGAAAGGCACGCTCGCCTCTCACTCCATGCCTGGAGACCAGAAACAATCCCTGTGGTGGGATGGACCATTTTAGCTCACCCGTGCTCTCCTTGGCCCGTCCACAGCGCCTTCTGAGCCGCACCAGCATCTCTGAGGTACCCATGGCGCTCTCAGACTTGGAAAGGCGTTTCCGACGCCGAAGTTTCCGCTAAACCGCGCAGTTGCTTAGCAACGCCGCCGGAAGTGACAACAGTCGTAGCCGAGGAACGAAGAACGCGCAGCTGTGGGCTGTGGTGCCGGAGAAGGGAGGATGCGCCTGCGCGGGAAGTCAAGGCCAGGCGTGCGAGTGGGGCGGTCCTCCCCCGCAGGCGCAGGCGTCCGGAGTGGGCGGGAGGACAGAGCCCTCGGAAGCGGCGCCGAGGCCAGAACGGCTGCGGGTCTCTGGCCTGGGTCAGTGACGAGCCCTGGGACTCGGTTGGGCCCGGCCTGGTGCTCCCATCGGCATCCAACGTGCGCCTCTCGGGAAACGACACCCGACTAGGTCCCTGCCCCTGGCTTCTGGATGTACCCGGCAGGTGTGCGGGAGAGCGAGGCCTGGGCTTGTCGTGTGTGACCCACAGACCTCGCGGGGGAAGGTGAACGGCAAAGCCCTCCTCCCTCAACTATAGAAACTCAGGGATTAATTGACAGAAAATCTGTTTTTAAATATTTTGGTTTCTAACGCATGATCTGGGCTAGACGGGGCTTAGTTTTCTTTTTTTTTTTTTAAATCGCAATGTTAAAACTTGGATTATAACATTCATGTTAGAGCCTTTAAGATATCTTTAATTGCTCGGTAAATACAGTATAGTAAATTGAATGTATTTGGAGGACCAATCAGACCTCTAAGGACACAAAACCCTGTTAAGAGTGAATATGGGCTACGTTTCAAAAGATCCTTTTCTAACACGTCGAGGTACAAATAATTACATTACAAGGTAGTTGGCTATGACACATACACATTAGGCATCAAACTGGAGTTGCTCAATATGAAAGGAGGTAAGATTTTTAATCACTGAAGTTCTAACACATAGTTGTACTGTTTTTCTTCAGGTTTTCTATCAGATGATCGATCCATCGTAATAATGCTGGTAAGTATGAAAGGATTAATAAAATATTTGTTGGCAGAAATATAGTTTTTGCACATACAACATTGGTGGTTTTTTGGAATCATAGTTTTAAAAATGTTGGGCTTCCCTGGTGGTGCAGTGGTTGAGAGGCCACCTGCCGATGCGGGGGACACGGGTTCATGCCCCGGTCCGGGAAGATCCCACATGCCGCAGAGCGGCTGGGCCCGTGAGCCATGGCCTCTGGGCCTGCGCGTCCGGAGCCTGTGCTCCGCAATGGGAGAGGCCACAACAGGGAGAGGCCCGCATACCGCCAAAAAAAAAAAAAAAAAAAAAAAAAGTCAAGAACTGGGAAGAGTCAGAGATTTTACCCTACTTGCATGCTGACAACTTAGGCTGCCACCGTTCTGTAGAAGATGCAGACCCCTAGAACAGTGATGAATTACAGCAGTAGCTGTAGCCAGAATATCAGTAATTTTGCCCCAGTTGCCACAGGATGATGCAAAGAGTGCCAGAAGGCACCTGCACATGGAGTGTGTTGCATTACAGGACAGGAACCCTGAGCTTAGGGCATCCAGATCTTTATTATAATGGACAATAAGCATGCCTTTCAAGACTGTTCACTATACATGCATTTTAAAAAATAAATTTATTTATTTTTTTACTTATTTATTTTTGGCTGCATTGGGTCTTCGTTGCTGCGCGCGAGCTTTCTCTAGTTGCAGTGAGCCAGGCTACTCTTCTTTGTGGGGCATGGGCTTCTCATTGTGGTGGCTTCTCTTGTTGTGGAGCACGGGCTCTAGGTGTGCAGGCTTCAGTAGTTGTGGCATGTGGGCTCAGTAGTTGTGGCTCACGGGCTCTAGAGCACAGGCTCAGTAGTTGTGGCTCATGGGCTTAGCTGCTCCACAGCATGTGGGATCTTCTTAGGACCAGGGCTGGAACCTGTGTACCCTGCATTGGCAGGCGGATTCTTAACCACTGCGCCACCAGGGAAGCCCTTACATACATTTTTGAGACGATATCCAGAGCAAAGGGCAGTGAGTACCTTGTAAGATATGCAGAGCCACTAGAGACCCATGGAGATTACCTCCTAACAAAAATTCTGTGGAATTTTAACTAAATTGGTTACAAAAATTATTGAATCTTACAATATTTGGTGTCAGTAATTTGCCAGTTTGGCGTAGTGTTCAGGTATCATTTGACTTACAACACCTGGTTCTAACTCTAATCCATGGATCTTTACAGCCAAGTGTATCTAGAATTAGTTATTTACCTTCCATGGCCACCACTCATTTTTTTTCTTTGTTGTGAAATTAAGAAGGTAGCATATGCACTTTGATCTGAAACAGAGCTTAAATTATTCCGGGGAAAATATTTTATTACAAAATCAGCGTAGGAAAAGAATGCACTGCAATTGATGCTACCACTGTATACAGACATTTCTTTTTTAAAAGCAAAAATGAGATTATACTGTAAACACTGTTTTGTGACTTGTTTGTTTAATTTGAACATCTTAACCTTTTACTCACTAAATAAATGGTCTGTTATATGGCTATCATGTACATATCTTATTTAAGCAATCCCCTATTCTTGGATGTCTATGTAGTTTCTAGTTTTCATTATTGTAAAAAAGCACATAGGCTATTGTTAGACCCTGGAAACATTGCAGACATACAAAATATATACTTTACATGCTTCTGGAGAGAACAGTTAATAACTGCTTCTGGCATTTTAACAAACTGATTTCAAAATAGATTCACTTTCACTAAATCTTTCTACACATCCTTAATTTTTGGAGACATTTTTATTTCAAGTACAGCACTAAATCTTTGAAAGTTTATTGACAACAGAATGTGGTATTTGTCTATTATTTAATAGGTAAAAAGAAAAACTGGAATCTGGAAATCTTAACATAATCAACCTAACACCTGTGATTTTATCCACTGAATAAGAGTTTATACTCACATAACATTCCCTGTTTTGTATTTAAGGTTTTTGTTTAAACAAAATTTTATTCCTCCCATTGCCATAGGTGCTTTTCTGATGTAAGAGAAAACATATTAGAAAAGGTAAATTTTTAAATATCTTAACTACTTTTATTAATTTTAGGAGTTAAGAAGTCTCCATTCCTTTGCTTGGAATCAGAAGACTTTTTCCCCTGCATATAGAGTAGGAGTAATGTTGGTTAGAAACTGGCTGGTGTTTAAAACTGAAGATTGTCATGACTGTTTAACCTAAGCTCCATGCTGAAGTAAGATTAATTGTCTTGGAAATACTAAATTGGGTAAGTATTTTAAATATAGGTTTATGTTGAGTGGTGGGAAAAAACTAATGGAAAAAGATCTGAAATTAAGAAAAGTACACTTGTAGATAGAAATTAATAGTCAACAGTGGAACTAAGTTAACAGTTGGAACTTTGTTAACTTCAGGCTTATGATACAGCTTATTTGGAGGTTAATAGTGAAGGAATTTTAGTAACTTGTGGCTGATTAAGTCTAGGTTTGAAACACTTTGCAACCAACAATGAGTTACATTTGAAAAAAATTTTTTTAATTGTGTATAAATTCAGAATGCCTAAAAAGCATTTTAATTTAAAATGTGCTTAGGTACATTACCAACGTGATTGTCAACTGTGCTTTATTGCTATTTATTACATTGTTTCTATGGGAAAGTGATTTCTGCACTTAAATCTCTGGAAGCCAATCAGGGACACCTGGATTAGACATTTAGCAATTAATGGATCCAGGGTATCAGAATACTTCATACCATTATACCATCTAAATTCATACAACAGGAGATACATCCTCTAGGTTTGTTATTTTCCAGATATTCTAAATTGAGAGGCAAAAAATACTTACTCTTATATGAGTCGTGAGCTCATTCTCAGTTTTACCTGCTGGATATCTATCATTATAAACCAGAGAATACATGTAGATAAATGCCATGTTTTCTTTTTTTTTGGCTGTGTCAATTGGGTCTTATGTGCAGCACTCGGGATCTTCATTGCAGCACGTGGGCTCCTCGTTGTGGCGCACAGGCTCTCTAGTTGTGGTGCGCAGGCTCCAGAGCGCTTGGGCTCTATAGTTTGCGGCACATGCATTCTCTAGTTGTGGCCCCCGTGCTCAGCAGTTGCAGTGCGTAGGCTTAGTTGCCCCGCAGCATGTGGGATCTTAGCTCCGCGACCAGGGATCGAACCTGCATCCCCTGCATTGGAAGGTGGATTCTTAACCACTGGACCACCAGGGAAGTCCCCCATGTTTTCTATTTTTAATTGATCTCTTCTTTTTCTTATTGGTGGGGTTCTTCACTTTTCATTTTAGGATTTCTTGCTAAAACTTCAGAATGGTTGTAAAGTAGATCACAGATGGTTAGTGTGTACTTCGAGATTAATGAATGTTTTCATGTTATTAAACATCTTTTCGTCAAAATGACCTACTTAATATTTTATTTTTAAACTGATTAATAGTCGTTATTCTATTTCTTAGGCACTAGAGTGTATTACTAAAGCATGAACTTTGGAGTCAGGCAGACCTGAGTCCAAATTCTAGCTCTGCCATTTAACTAATACTTAACCAACTTAATTAATACTTAAGCTCCAGTTATATATCTTTAAGATGAGGATAATAATAATTCCTACTAAATGGGTTTATGACAGATGATGAGATTGTAAGGTTCTTAGTCCAGTATCTGGCATATAGTGATATCTATAAAAATAACAGTTACTCTTTAAAAAAAATTTTTGTTGTTGTTTACAGACACTAATTGTAGCTTTTCCTGGGAATTCTGTATAATTATCTTTTTTACATGATAATTTTCATTTATACCATCTGTTGATTCATTCCTTTTCTCTTGAGATTTAAGTTAATGATCTTCATTATCTATTAATGAAAACAGAGACTTGAGTAATTGTCATATCAAAAGCAGTGTGATTATTCACATATATCCAGATTATTTGGTACTCCAGAGCTAAACTATCTAGAGAAAATATAAATAAATGTGAAAATTGTTAACAAAAGTTACTTCTAGTGTGGAAGAATTTAACTGACCTCCAGTTCAAGTAATTTGTTTAGACTTTCAAGTACAACATCAAGCAACCATTTGGTTATAACATTGCCAACGATGATTTCAAGCTAAAAACCTTTTTTAAAAAATTATTTAAATTTTGCAAGATTTCACATTATGTTAAATTTGGTCAGAGTTTTGGTTAGTTCACAGAGAATATGTATTGTACATGACCTATTATTTAAAATGAGGCTCATTGTAAACATTTTAAACTAATAAGTTTGTGATTGATAATTTAAAGACAATAAGAATGACTAGCCTATATTTTTTTCTGTCTTATTTTATAACTTTTCTAAATTAAAGTGTAAGGGAATAATTGTTTCATTACTTCTCTCATTAGATTGCGCTCTAGTTTAATTCTGAGTGCTCAAAGAATCACCCCCTCAGGAGCACAATAATACCCTGAGTATCCTTTTTATATGTTCTGTTTTCCATTCATTTAGCATACTCAAATATGAACTTTGCTTCTTAGGAAAAAGTGCTTAAATGGTAGTCTTAGAATGCTTAGTCATTTTAACTTGTTTATACTTACCCTTTGTTTCAGCAGATTAAGAGTAATTTTGTTAAATAGATACTATAGCTAGATATGTAGAACCGAGTATGTTTAGGGAATAATATTTCTTCTTTTCCAGGGTAACCCAAATCTGTTTCTGGAACCATGAAAATTTTGTTGGTTTTTGACTTTGACAATACAATCATAGATGATAATAGCGATACCTGGATTGTACAATGTGCTCCAGAGAAAAAGCTTCCTATTGAACTACAAGATTCTTATGAAAAAGGATTTTGGACAGAATTTATGGGCAGAGTCTTTAAGTATTTGGGAGATAAAGGTGTAAGAGAAGATGAAATGAAAAGAGCAATGATATCAATGCCTTTCACTCCAGGGATGGTGGAACTTTTAAACTTTATAAGAAAGAACAAGGATAAATTTGACTGCATCATTATTTCAGATTCAAATTCAGTCTTCATAGATTGGGTTTTAGAAGCTAGCAATGTTCATGACGTGTTTGATAAAGTCTTTACAAATCCAGCAGCTTTTGACAGCGATGGTCATCTCACTGTGGAAAATTATCATGCTCATTCTTGCACTAGGTGCCCCCCAAATCTTTGCAAAAATGTAGTTTTGGTAGAATTTGTAGGTAAACAGTTACAACGAGGAGTGAATTATACACGAATTGTTTATATAGGTGATGGCGGAAACGATGTCTGTCCAGTAACCTTTTTAAAGAAGAATGATGTTGCCATGCCACGGAAAGGATATACTTTACAGAAAACTCTTTCTAAGATGTCTCAAAATCTTGAGCCTATGGAGTCTTCTGTTGTATCTTGGTCTTCAGGTGTTGAAATAATTTCTCATTTACAATTTCTAATAAAGGAGTAATACGCCAATAATTGAAATGTGTATCAGTTAAGATTAAATACAGCAGCATAAAACTAAAACCCCAAATAACAGTGGCTTTAAAAAAAGAAAAAGTTTTCCCTCTCACTTAAAAGAATTTCAGAGTTAAGTATCTCAAAGTTTCTGTGTTGCTTTACCAACCTCAGCACTTGACTTGCAGCTTATGATCCAAGATTGCTGTTCAAGCTCCTTCCCTCACATCAACTTTCTGGCCAGCAAGGAGGACAGTGAGAGAGAAGGTTGCACCCTCATTTAAATTTCACTGGCCAATACATTGTCACAATGCTCCTTCCTAACTGCAAGGAAGGATGAAAAATATAGCTTTTATTTCAGATGGTCATATTCATAAACAGGCCTTTGAAGGCCTGTTTGCTTCTAAATCACTCTTACTCATGATGGACAGCCTTTTGGGATCCTATTCAAAGTAAGG
The DNA here is from genome assembly GCF_964270905.1 of Leucopleurus acutus. Classification (NCBI taxonomy): domain Eukaryota; kingdom Metazoa; phylum Chordata; class Mammalia; order Artiodactyla; family Delphinidae; genus Leucopleurus; species Leucopleurus acutus. The sequence goes on from NC_139149.1 coordinate 56,533,357, forward strand.
GGAAGGGTTTATCACTGCAGGCCTCATACTCCAATACCTCTTCACCTGGGTCCCACGAAGACTGTCAGGATAGCCACTCAGTATGTCAGATATCACTTACAGAATTGGCCAACCCTTTCACGGAAAAGAAGCTCACCTACCTAAGTTTCTGTGCTTCCTTAGCCGACAGTTATTGTCAGCTCTCTCATGTCTTTAAGCAGATATTTTAAAAATTGTGTTCAGCTATCAGCTTTTCCCGATGTACTCTGTAGAAGATCTGGTCCAAATTACTTGATCTACAACTACTAAAAATGAAAGTATTATTATTTTTTTTTTGCTTGCATAATTTATAATTTGTTACTGACCTCAACTTGTAGAGAAATCACAATGTATAAGAGTAAGTGTTTCATAAATAAAATTTAAAAAAAGAGTAAGTGTTTCAACGTAATCTAACCTATTAATTTAAAGCAAAACAAAGTTTACTTTTTCAACCTGGAAAAAAATAGAGTACCAATTTTTTTCCCATAAAATTACATTGAACATTTTTATTTCTGGAGCTTTCTATATGGAAAAGAAAATCCTAACATTATTACGTAAGGGATATTTATGCCTAAAACATGTGAGCCTAGAAATTAACACAGTACTGTACAACTTTCTAGGTCAGCTGATATTTTTCTAATATCCCTATATGAAACAGTTTCTTAAATGTTGAGTATTCCTACAAGCTATATATTGTATCACTCAATATTTCATTGCCAAACAGAAATAACATACTGATTAAATCAGCATTCTGGAGTTACAGTCTGTAATAATGATATAAATTTAAAATACTTGAAGAACATTAATTTGTATTTCATTTCAAAAGGAAAGTGTGAAATTAATGAACACTTGGGCAATAGATACTGCATCCCTATCTCTAAAATTAACTGATTTGGAAGTAGTGTATTCTTATGTGAACTAAGCATTAGGCTTATTTTAAAGATCTGTAACTGCTAGACATACTTCGGAAATAAATACCAAAGAAAGTAAAATATAAAACTAATCTCTCGGGGAATAAATTTAAAAATATAATCTACCTATTAACCATCTTTGGTAGAGTCCACTAGTTGCACTTACCTCAATTTTGTACTCTACTTCTTTCTATTTTTCCCAGGCATATGACCATCTGAAATAAAAGCTATATTTTTCATCCTTCCTTGCAGTTAGGAAGGAGCATTGTGACTAAGTATTGGCCAGTGAAATTTAAATGAGGGTGCAACCTTCTCTCTCACTGTCCTCCTTGCTGGCCAGAAAGTTGATGTGAGGGAAGGAGCTTGAACAGGCAGCTCACCTTTGAATACTATCAATCCCTGAAATTGGACTGAAGTTATCTAAGATTTTTAGAACTCCCAGATGCTTGACTAAAGCAAATCTGAACTCTCTTAGAGGAAGTTAATATCCTTAGTATGGTGGGCAGACTCTAAGGTAACCCCCCATGATCCCTATAAGCTCGTATTCTCTGTGTGTGTGGGGGGGAAGTGTATGTATGGAGAAGGTGATCTAGGACTTGCTTCTAATTAATGCAATACCACAAAGATGATGGGATGTATCATTTATGTGTATATGATTATATTACATCAGATCCTTATGCCCATCTTGTTAGGGAACTCTCTCTCTTGCTAATTTTAAAGAAGCAAGCTGCCATGTTGTGAACTGGCCTTCAGAGAGGGCCACGTGGCAAGCAACTGAGGGTGGTCTCTAGCCAAAAGCAAGAAGTAGGTCCTTGGTCCAACAGTCTGCAGGGAACTGAATACTGCAACCATGTAAGTTTGGAAGTGGATCCTTTCATAGTGGAACCTCAGCTGAGATCACAGCTCAGGCTGACACCTTGATTTAGCCTTGTAAGACCCTGAAACAGAGGCCCTTTGAGCTGTGCTTGCACTCTTAACCCACGGAACCTATGAGATAATAAATGTCTGTTTGAAGATGCTAAGTTTGTGGTAAAACTGTTAGCAGCAATAGAAAATTAATGCAATAGGCCTCAAAATCTAAACAGTTTTGTAAGTACATTGTAAAGCACATAGTAAAAAGTAGCTACACCAAGAGATATAAATGAACACCAGCAGAAGTTTTTATTTAAATAGATCTGCATGACCTCCAAGTATTGGAGTTTACAGACACAAACTAAACTTATGAGAATTTTGGCAAAGAACTGAAAATTACATAAACAATATGGAAATACTAGAACTGAAAAATAACATGACTGAAATTAGAATCTTAATGGATGGATTTGACAATAAAACAGGCATAGCTGAAGTGAGTTAGTGAATAAACACAAGTTCGAAGAAAATATCCAGAATAATGCAGAAAGAGACAAAACAATGAAAATACAGAAGAGAAATTAAGACATAGAAGATGTAGCAAGATCTAACATAGGAAATTGGTATCCCAGAAAGAGAGGAGAAAGAAAATGAAACAAGCAATATTTTAAGAGAGAATGAGAACGTTACAAAGTTGCCGAAATACATCAAACCACAGATTCAAGAGCCCTCATGAACCCCAAACAGGAAAATAAAATAAAACCACATGAAATCACATTCTTGTAAAACTGCCAATAACCAATGATGGAAAAAGCATCAGATAGCTAGAGGGAAAAAAAAAAAAGATGACATTGAAAGGAGCAACAATTAAACTAACAGCTGATACTATTTTTTTCTTAAATGTTTGATAGAATTCAAGGACGCCATCTAAGCCTGGAGTTTTCTTTGCTGGACGGTTTTAACTACTAGTTTGATTTCTTTTGTAGATTATAGGTAAAGGTTGTATAGTTTTCTTGAGTAAGCTTTGGTAGTTTGTGACTGTATTTGTTATCTCTTGCTGCATAGTAAGTTACCTGAGAATTTAACAGCTTAAAACTAAGCATTCATTATCTCACAGTTTCTGTGGCTCAGGAATTGAAGAGCCCTTAACTGGATTGTTCTGGCTCAGGATCTCTAATAGGGCAAGATGTCAGCTAGGGCTCTAGTCATACGAAAGCTTGACTAGAGCTGAAGGCTCTGCTTGCAAGGTGGCTGACTCACATGGCTTTTGGCAGGAGACCTCAGTTCCTCACTGATTGTTATCAGGAATCTCAATTTGCTGCTGATTGCTGGCAGGAGGCCTCAATTTCCAACCACATGGGCATCTCTAGAGAGTTGCTTGAATGTCCTGAAGACATGGTTTCCTGCCAAGTGACCAATCCAAGAGAGAGGGCAAAGAGGAAACCATGATGCCTTAGTGACCTAGTCTCAGAAATCAAACACCATCCATTCCACTATATTCTATTTGTATTCTAAAACAGAATACAGGGACTTCCCTGGCGGTCCAGTGGTTAAGACTTCGCCTTCCAATGCAGGGGGTGTGGGTTCGATCCCCAGTTGGGTAGCTAAGATACCACATGGCTCGCAGCCAAAAAACCAAAACATAAAACAGAAGCAATATTATAACAAATTCAATAAAGACTTTAAAAATAGTCCCCATCAAAAAAAAAAAAATCTTAAAAAAAAACACAACAATACAAAGGCCCACAATCAAAAGGAGGGGAATTAGGCTCTACCTTTCAGTGGAGGTACTTTTAAACCACCATGGTGTTGGACATGCTTTTAAACCACCATGGTGTCTCTCAAGGACTTTGTCCATTTCATGTAAGTTGTGAAATTTATGGGCATAAAATTTTTCATAATACTCCCGTATTAATCCTTTAATTTGCAGTCAACACATGGATATCTACTGTCTAGATTTTACCATTACTCTGGGGACTTCTCTGGTTGTCCAGTAGTTAAGAATCTGCCTTCCAATGCAGGGGACGCGGGTTTGATCCCTGGTCAGGCAACTAAGGCCCCGCATGCTGCGGCACAACTAAGCCTGCATGCTCTACAGCCGACGCTCTGCAACTACCAAGCCCGCGCACTCTGGAGCCCGCATGCCACAACTAAGACCCAACACAGCCAAATAGATAAATAAATAAATAGTTTTTAAAAACCCAAAGAACATTTTACTCTGCTTGTTTTATCACATACCTGTCCATTCCTCTGTCTGTCTTTTTTTTTTTTTCTTTTGCCTTTTTAACGTAAGCATTGTTTGTCCCCTTTCCTTCTTTGTTCTCCAATGTGTAAAACCATGTGCTTCTCTGGCTCTGATTGGAACTCAGTTATCCTCAAGCTCTATGTGAACTCTGGGAATTATTTGATTTATAGTTCTTGGGATCATTCTTTGCCCAGACTTATAGTATTTCACCCTATGCATGTGTCTTAGTATCCAGCCATAGACTCATGGGGACAACCCCTCTTCCAGATTTCTGAAACTCTCTCTCCATTTAGCTCTGTCCTACAAAAAGCCAATTGTGCCTCCCCAAACTTATCTCCATCTCCTCAACTCGGTGAGACTACCATGGTCCGCTTGGGATTCTCCCTCCCTGCACCTCAGGCTGGGAAATGTCTCCAGGCAGAAATGCAGGCAATTATAGGGCTCACTTCATCTGTTTCCCTTCTCTCAGGGATCACATTCCTGCACTGCCTGTTGTCCAGTGCCTGAAAACTGCTATTTCATATGCTTTGTCCAGTTTTCTTATTGTTTACAGTGGAATGGTTAGTCCAATCCCAGTTCCTCCAGGAACAGAAATTGTAGTATCTCATTTTTCATTCCTAATGTAACATGGTGATTAAAAGCTCTGCTCTAGATTAAAAGACCTGAATTTGAATTCTAGCCCTGGATTGGGTAAATTACTAGCCTCTCAACACCTCAAGTTTCTTTTTTTTTCAATTTTATTTATTTATTTATTTGGCTGCACCAGGTCTTAGTTGTGGAACTTGGGATCTTTTTTGCGGCATGGGGGATCTTTAGTTGCGACATGCAACCACTGCAATACAGGCACCAACCAATCAGAACAGAAGCACCAAACAAGAATGGATTCTGGCCACAGACATAACAGTTCCTGTGTCTGAATAGCAGCCCTGTACTTGTCATATATGCCAACACCTCACACACATACGATGCACTCAATGTTAGTTCACTGAAGTCCAGCTTTTAGTCTGTTCTGTTTCCTCTTTTTAAATGTCTGGACATGTCCTTTGCTCATTTATCTATAGGGTCTTGTGTTCTACTTATCTTTTTCCTGAGTACTTCATATATGGAAGATACAAACATGTTGGCATTAAATTGTGTTAATCTTTTCTAAATCTTATGTTTTATTATTTCTAGATAATCTGTCTTAATTTTTATTTTAAAATGTAAGCATATCTAAATTTAATATGTGCCTTATTGTCTCATTAGATTATGTTAGAGTTAATGAAACAAATATATTGATACACACTAGGCTTTTTACAATAAAATGTAAGACTCTTGTTCTCTAAAATTTTTCCTTTGAAAACAAAAGAATCTTTGTGTTCCCCTCATAGCTAAGGAAATTCTTTGTGGCCAGTTTTACTGTGCTGAACTGTGAACTTATAAAATAGAGATGCTAGAGTTAAAAATGGGAATTGAAGAAGACTATTGAATAGAGAGGTAGAGGAACCTCGTGTTCTTCACACGAGATTCTAGGATAGCCGTGGTAGGCAGAATTCTAAAACGGTCCCTTGAGATTTCCCACACCCTTGTGTACATGCCGCGCATAATACCCAGTACTGTGAATCTGATGTATTTTACTACCATGATTAGGTTATGTTTTATGGCACAATTGACTTTAAAATAGATTGTCCGGTGGACCTGACCTAAACACACGAGCCCTTTAAAAGCAGAGAGTTTTCCTGGCTGGTAGCGGAAAAGGAAGTCAGTGATTCAAAGCCCAAGAAAGATTCAACGTGCCATGGTTGGTTTAAAGATGGAAGAAGGCATATAGTAAGGAATGCTGACAGCCTCTGGAGCTGAGAGCAGCCCCTGGCTGACAGCCAGCAAAGAAACAGGGACCACAATCCTACAATTAACTGCAAGGAAACGAATTCTACCACCAAGCATTTGAGTTTGGAAGAGGACTGTGAGCCCCAGATGAGAAACACAGCCCAGGCTGGCACCTTGATTTCAGCCTGGTGAGACCCTGAGCAGAGAACCCACTCACACCATGCCCAGATTTCTGACCTACAGATATTTGTGACAATGTTTTTGTGTTGTTTTAAACTGCTAAATTTGTAGTAATTTGTTACATAGCAATAAAAAACTAACACAAAAGCTAATCTCAAGGAATTGCCTAATTTTCATACACATACCTATTTTGTAATTATGTTTGGCAATTCATACTCTAAAGTAATAAATCGCTTTTTATTCTTCTGACTAGACACTGAACATCGTGATGTATGAAGAGATGCTTATGAAAATGTCTCTGCCTTTGAGAGTTTCGAGGATGACTTAATTTTTTCTGCTAATCCATTTTCTAATTTTTTATAATATTACTGTACTTTTTTAAAAAGAAAAACAAATTTAAAGAAATCAAGACCTCCTGAGAGATAGAGCGCACCCTGCAACCATCTACCAGTGAATGGGCCAGAGCTGAGCTGCTCAGACAGGACTGACCGCATAATTTGAGAGACCCAGAACACAGTGAAAATGAGGCACCTCTTGTTCAAAGATTATTAAGAATTTCAAGACAGCAAAGCATTAAACCAAGAGTGGGGCCTTCTGGTCGCACAGGTCACACATGAAGCCAGATCTGTGCCCAGACCTCCAGCAACTTCCAGATAAAAGCTTTACCAAGAACTGCTTACAGTCCAAAGGCCCCAGTGCTTCTTCACTGCTTGGGTAACATTTGCAAACTGATTGCTCATAATGTCACCATACACCAAATCCTTTCAGAATTTTCTCCAAGGGTGTTTGTATATATGTATGTGTGTGTGTGTCTGTGTATATATGCATATAGGTGTATATGTATATATATGTGCTCTTTGACGTAGATGGATTATTCTTATAATTGTTATATTGCTTTTGCCACTTAAAACTATAAGTATTTACCTGTATTAATAAATATTGTTTAAGATTAAAATCTTAAATCTAAATTCACATTTTTTGCAATTTAAATGGAATGAAGAGGTAAAAAATTGATAGAATTGTAAAGAGGAAGGAAGGAAGGAAGGGAGGGAGGGAGAGAGGAAAGATCCCTGTCCTTTAAGGAACTCCTATAGTAAAATAAGAGGACAGTACTGAAGTGTGTCATGGTTAGTATATTAGGAAGGGGTAAGCATTACTACATACATAATTTAAGTATAAACTCATTTTATCTTAAAATCTTTCAAAATAGGAATATTTCTCCAATTTTTTTATATAAGAAAACAAGCTTGGTGAGGTCACAGAACTAAGTAATAAAAGAATTCTTCAAAACTAGGTGATGTTGAGTCAAGAGACCTGAATTCTAGTCCCAGCTCTAACTGCTAAGTTGCTCTGTGACTTTGGTGAATTATTTTTCTTCTCTGGAATTCATTTTATTTTCTGTAAAATGACTAGACTGAGTGAGTTTTATCCCTAACTACCTTCCAGTTCTAAAATTCTGTAATTCTAAAATCATTATGAATTTAAGTGCTTTCTAGGTTTCGCTACAAAGAGCTTTTAAAATCTATCCTCTAAGTAAAGTTAAGTCATCCTATTTTTAAGGCCTTTAGAAGGAGGTTTTCATTTTACCACAAAACCATGTGGGGGTCAGCCTTTTAATTTTTAGCATATTAATAGATCACAAGATTGAACTCTTCATGTTGCTTAGTTTTCTTGTCTTTGAGCTAAATAACTATGATTTCCTTATCTGATCCTCAGAAAGCAGTTTTTATTTTCATAACTCACCTCTGACCTACTCACGGTCCTCTGTAAGATTGTCCCTGAACTGGACACAGTACTATATTCAAGGATCAAGACACTGGTTATCTATCTCATTTTGCTCATATAAGCATTGTCTTTCTTCTCTCTTCCTTTTTTCCTCAATGTATATTAGAACAGTCCTTCTCTGTGGATCATGTTAAAATGCAAATTGTTTCCAATCGGTCTGGGGTGGGAGTTGAGATTCGCTTTTCTAATACACTCAAAGATGAAATACTTCAAATATTTAGATGCCTCTTGATTGCCTAACCTGCTGAATCTAGCACCATTTCCTATAAGGACAATAAAAGCCAGAAAGCAATCTTGCCTGGCTTATAGGTCAAGTCTGGGTGCCATAGAAATAATCTGAAAGTCAATTCAACCCTAAAACTGAGTCCAACCTGGCCCTCTAAATGAGCAGCCAAAATGTGATGATGTGCAGACTTACTTGCCACAGGATAGCCTAACCCAGCTCCTATGCACTTGATCACCAAAGAGGCATTACTGGACACAGAAATTAACTGCTAGAGCGGGACCTGGTATAGGCTTTCTTGACTTTGGCACTATAGACTTTTAGGCTGGATAATTTTTTGCTGGGGGCTGGGGGAGGAATATGTGTTTCCTGCGCTTTGTAGGATAGCAGCATTCCTGACCTCTACTCACTAGATGCCATTAGCAGTCCTCCTGGCAAGTTGTGACAACCAAAAACATCTCTAGACTTTGCCAATAATCCCTGTTTGAGAACTACTTAATGCCTAAAAGTCCATATGTTTTATTTGTGGATCAAGTGAAGAGATATTGTACGTACAGAATACCACTACTCTTAAAGCCACAGATCCAAAATATTTCCCCCCAGGTAATAATTTCCTTATCACCAAGTCCACAGCCTTGTCACATCATAGCAATCACCACCTGAGTGTTTAATAAATATTGTTGATGCCTAACTCAATCACTTCCTTCCTGTGTTAGATACATATTAGACTTCTTTCCCTACCCAGGTATTATATGTACTGTGGCACAAATCTATTAGTTTAAACCTGCTTTCGTAGTGCAACTGTAGTCTTTTACAGAACAAGTTATAATTACATCTTTATTCTACTTTTTAAAAAAATGTTATATCTGATATGCCTACATATTCATTTAGTTTTATAGCATTTGAATTTTTTAGCTCCTGGTTAATACTAGCCCTGAAGGAGAGTTAGAGAAGATTTTCATTTATGGTCTCATAAGCAGCTTCCAAGGGACAGCTGATATATCAATAGGGCAACTGAAGGCAGGCACCAGACTGAGAAGAGTAGTTCTGTTTTTTTCTTTTTTAATAGATCTTTATTGGAGTATAATTGCTTCACAATTCTGTGTTAGTTTCTGTTGTACAACAAAGTGAACCAGCTATACATATACATATATCCCCATATCCCCTCCCTCTTCGTCTTCCTCCCACCCTCCCTATCCCAGCCCTCTAGGTCATCGCAAAGCACCGAGCTGATCTCCCTGTGCTATGCTGCTGCTTCCCACTAGCTATCTATTTTACATTTGGTAGTGTATATATGTTGATGCTACTCTCACTTCGCCCCAGCTTACCACCCCCCCGGCCCGTGTCCTCAAGTCCATTCTCTATTTCTACGTCTTTATTCCTGCCTTGCCACTAGGTTCATCAGTACCTTTTTTTTTTTTTAGATCCCATATATATGTGTTAGCATACGGTATTTGTTTTACTCTTTCTGACTGACCTCACTCTGTATGACAGACTCTAGGTCCATCCACCTCACTACAAATAACTCAATTTTGTTTCTTTTTATGGCTGAGTAATATTCCATTTTGTATATGTGCCACATCTTCTTTATCCATTCATCTGTCGATGGACACTTAGGTTGCTCCCATGTCCTGGCTATTGTAAATAGTGCTGCCATGAACATTGTGGTACATGTCTCTTTTTGAATTATGGTTTTCTCAGGGTATATGCCCAGTAGTGGGATTGCTGAGTCATGTGGTAGTTCTGTTTTTAGTTTTTTAAGGAAACTCCATACTGTTCTCCATACTGGTTGTATCAATTTACATTCCCACAGTAGTTCTGTTAATAGTGTGATAATGGGACTGGAATTTATAGCCACTTTCTGCCCCTATTATGAGATATGCTTTTTTTTTTCCCAGAAGATTAGAGGGAGAGTCCTTTACTGACCTAATAACCTCACAGTACATCTTTAGATGAGACCAGTTGTAGGGAATATATAAATAATAATTAATTGCCTTAACTCTTTTACCTTATACCCTATCATTTTGTGCTCCCTGATGGGTTTCTTTTTTCAGGTGGACAATGTGATAGTTCTGTTGTAGAGAGATTTTTTGATGTGCTCTATAAGGGCTTATGGAATAATATATTCTGGGCCAAAAACTAAGTCTATCTTACTTATGTCATACAAACTGATGTCTGTGTGATGATAGTTCACATGGAAACAAAATATTAACGTAAATGTTTCCTAACAGAAATTCTTAGAAACTCCCATTGTTTATGGAAGATGTTACTTAGTAAAAAATTAGTCTTTTATATTCAAAAATAAATTTTCAGTTGTATGTCTAAACAACTAGTAAAAAAATATTTGCAATTAAACTACCATTTGCCGCATAGGATTTTATAATCAGTGCAAACTGGAAAACTTGCTCCTTCACATTTTTTTCTACCACTTTACAGTCATATTCAGGATTTTGTTACATATCAGAAGCTCAACTGTTCTCACAGCTTGGTCCATGCAATATTTTGTTATCCTCAGTTAAATATGAGAGTATGTTCTTTCAGGGATTTATTAACAATTTAGCCCTTTTCAGGTTTAAATCCAGAAAAAATATCCTATTGCACAATTTGGGGGGATAAAAATACTAGAGTAAACAAATATTTTGAGGGTCTACTATGTGCAAGAAGACAAACAAAACAAAAACTTGTGGAAGTATAAGTGTAGGGCTATGTCTTACAAACAATGATGTCCTTCAAAGCATTTACAAATGCTTTTAAAGAAGTGGGACATATACATATGTAATTCATAATTCCCAAGTAAGATTCATAAAGCATATTAGTAATCAGCATAAACAAAAAGTACTTAAGTCAAGGAAGGACTAGATGACCATATAGTATTGTACTGTGTACTCAGTCAATTGATTAATTGTCATATAAGAGAAGCTTTATGAAAGGTAGATTGTGATCTATACCTTAAGGGATGGACAGGACTTGGAAAAATGGAAAGGACTTGATAGAGCTTCCCAGATGAAGGGAATAATTTGAGCCACGATGGGGGTGAGCACAGCGTATTCTCGAGATAGTGATGATGTGGCTGGCCTGATGAAGTTAAGGGTTTAAACTGGGGAGCAGTGGAATCAAGCTTTGTAAGTAGGATTTGGCCAATTTATGGACGGGTTTGAAAGCTAATCAATGGAATTTGAATTTCTTCCAGGTACCTCTTACGAGCAAGTAAAGGGAAGTGATGTCAAGAAAATGCTGTTTGGGGAGGATGAAAGGTATTGTACAGCTTGGGAGGAACGGGGAGAGACTGACACAGAGAAATCTTGCAGTAAGCCAAGTGAGAAGTGATAAAGACCCAATAAGCGTGCTGTCAGAGAGAACGAAAAGGCAGGGATAGATAAACCGGATGCTTTGAATTTGAAAATGAAAAAAAGCACAAAACTTTTAGATCATGTGGTACAGGAGGGCAGTGTCTGCAGATTAAGTCATTTATATAATGTCTTAGAGAACTATGAGCCCTGAGCAAGTTTTTAAAGAAAATTCTGAAAGTCTTACTTTTTTAAAAAAAAAACTTATTTATTTATTTTTGGCTGCGTTGCGTCTTCGTTGCTGCGCGCAGGTTTTCTCCAGTTGCAGTGAGCGGGGGCTACTCTTCGTGGCAGTGTGCAGGCTTCTCACTGCAGTGGAGCACGGGCTCTAGGTGTGTGGGCTCAGTAGTTGTGGCTCACAGGCTCTAGAGCACAGGCTCAATAGTTGTGGTGCACGGGCTTAGTTGCTCCGTGGCATGTGGGTTCTTCCCGGACCAGGGATCGAACCCGTGTCCCCTGCATTGGCAGGCGGATTCTTAACCACTGCACCACCAGGGAAGCTCCTGAAAGTCTTACTTTTAATCTACTCATAGATTCACTGGTATAAAAAAATATTTATTGAGTACCTGTTATGTGGCAGACGCTGTTCTAGGAATACCAGAATGAACTGGGGATATACCATGATCAAAACACAAAATCAGGGCTTCCCTGTCCAGAGCCTGTGCTCCGCAGCGGGAGAGGCCATGACAGTGAGAGGCCCACGTACCGCAAAAAAAAAAAAAAAAAAAAAAAAAAAATCAGTAGGAACAATTGTGATTGTCCTGTGACCTTTAAATTTTTTGTCAGAACATTAAAAACTGTCTTACTGCCAGTTATAAATGTATAGGAAAATGAAAAACAGTAAGACCAATATTTACTTAGTACACTGCAATTAGAAACATTGGAAATGAAAGTATTTTATTTTTCTGTAAAAAACTTAAGAGTAAACAGTTTTCACCGTCTTCTTTTTGTCCTGTAACTTACAATACAGAGTGATCATCTTTCTATGACTTAGTGAATTGTCATACTTCTAAGTTTGGATCAGCTTCCAACATTTTATCCTTTGCATTTTTTAAAAAATAAATTTATTTATTTATTTTTGGCTGCGTTGGGTCTTCGCTGCTGCGTGTGGGCTTTCTCTAGTTGCGGTGAACGGAGGCTACTCTTCGTTGCAGTGCGAGGGCTTCATTGTGGTGGCTCCTCTCATTGCGGAGCACGGGCTTTAGGCGCGCGGGCTTCAGTAGTTGTGGATCGCGGGCTCTGGAGTGCAGGCTCAGTAGTTGTGGTGCATGGGCTTAGTTGCTCCACGGCATGTGAGATCTTCCCGGACCAGGGCTCGAACCTGTGTCCCCTGCATTGGCAGGCAGATTCTTAACCGCTGCGCCACCAGGAAAGTCCTCCAAGAGTTCTTTTAAAATGAAATTTTTTTGCCAGTATTACTTCTTCTAGGACACCATTATCCGCTTTGTCAACAACCACTGCCCTCTTTAAGTCACGAAGTTCACCTGCACCAAAGTCAGCTGGCTGCAGATCTAGAGTCTCTTCACTGGTGGCACTGTCAACATTCCCATGCTCATCTACTTCTTCTAGAACTTCATTCTGTTCAACTCAAATTCCACTTTTGGCATTATCACTTTTAATTCTTTGCTACATTTTCATTTTTGTTGGCCAATGCCCTCTCTCTGTCATCTATTTTTGTAAAATACTATGTAGATTTATCACTGGAAGACAGGAGGTAAGACAACCACAAGCTTTGCTGTCTGAATGCGAACTGAATAACAGATGCACAGTGACCAATCACCAAGGACTTTGAAAGAAGAGACATGATGGGTCACTGACCTTGATTCTCATCTGTTATTTATGTAGTGATTTGTGGACTGAAGGGCTAGAGGGCGAAATTTCTATTTTATGCAATTATTCACAGTTAATTTACCATAGTAATTGAAATCTGAACTCTGTTTGAAGGATTGGTGTTATTTAACAAAATGGTGGTAACTGAAATTCATGCATATTGGAAACATTCAAAGAAAAGATTGTCCATGTATTTTTATACTTGAAAATCTTTTATTAGTCACCTCTTAAGCTTCTCTGCAACAAAAATGTACACAAATTAGAATTTTAACTGTTTTATGTCCTTGATTCTTAAGTAGTAAAAAAATTCTGAGCTGATTAACATTACAATTATTACTATAATTGATCAAACAACATAAATATGTTTAAATCAAAAGTAAAAATTTATCAAATTATTTCAGTCTGATGAATTGGGCTATTTTCCTTTCATTGAGACCATATATCTTTGGCTGAGTATTGTTTTCTGCTGGCATGAGACAGAGTTTAGGATCAGTAATATTCCTGTTTTTCATTTCTATAGATATAATCCCTGAGAAACTGTGTTCACATAGACAACTAGATGGGAATGAGAGGAATTTTATTATAGCAGTGCCACTCATTTTGTGGATTCTTTCCAAGTTATTTGTCAAAAATGCTCTTTAACTTTTGTTGAAAACAAGGAATTGGAAACATTCTGACTTGTGAAAGCACTTAGCACTTACCCAGTCATCAGAATGTTTTCTTTATTTTCCCAGAAGCATACCAAAAAGGCTTTGCCAAGACATAGCAACTCCAAGGCAGCCACATATACCTACCTGTGCTGGTTGTATACTGTACAACTCCTGAGACAGTGTTCACATGGCACTCTACTTGAATGGAATGAGCTGGAATTATGCAGTGCACAACTTAACACAGCTGTATGTGGTGGCCTTATAAATTATACCTATTTTTTTTTTACTTAACACCAACTTGTTCTATCCAGTACGTTAAATGAAGTACACAAAATTTTCTGTATATACTGGCACATTTACATATATTGATCATGATTATCACAATTAGCATACCGAACATTTAATGACATAGCAATACTTAGTGGAAAGATGTATTAATAAGGTAAAAACAACAAATAAAATAGTTATTTTTAGAAACCAAGTCTTTTGAAAAGCCCAGTATGATGTCAAAAGGACTCCAACTCCATGCCAAGCTCAGTATCTGCCAAGAGTCTTTATGTCTCATCTCCACGGTGGCTCTTTATTTCCCTAAGACTTGGATTCGCAGATGGCACACTTGTTTTCTTGAACAGTGTCATTAATTTATTTAACTTATGAATGCTAATTACATGTTTCTGAGTGCACCAAATCTATTAGCATTTGCAGTGGTCTTTTTGATAAAGCATGTGGTAAAGAGGAACTGCTCCTGCCCATACCCTTCAGGACCTTCTCTTCTCTTGGCAGGTTGAAGCAGTCTAATACATACTGATATGCACTTTTTGGGGTCTTTGTTTTTTTGAGATATAATTGACGTATAGCCCATATACACTTTTAAGCAATAATTCACAACCAGGGAACATCAGGCAATGGAAGCAAAAGTATGAATTGGGTTCTGCAGCAATCTGAAATAACAGAACAAATGACAATATAGTGAATTCCGTTATTCGAGAATCATTTATTACATGCTGTTATGATTCTAGAAGCCCCTCCTCTGAGTTAGGTAGAGCCTATATTTACTATACATCAAACTTGGCACCATAGCCACAAACAGCCATTGCCACACTTCAATGACAACCATGGAAAGAATGCCCCATCTTCAATCAATCGCAATTGTGTCCTTGAATGACAACACCAACAATAACATCACTATCCATGAAGGACAAAGTGTCTGTAATTACAGTTAACTACAAAGTTCATGATTTTTGAAGAAATGTTAATAAGATATTAATTTCCAAATTGAGGTTGTAATGGAGAATTAAGTGTAAATATCCTTTCATTATAATAGTTAACATTTATATACCACATCCTAAGTGCTTTCACTGTCATAATTTTATCTTTCCAATATCCTTATGTTAGTTGAGAAAGTACTGATATTTTCTGTTTTACAAGAAGTCAGAAAACTCAGGATCAGAGAAGTTTAGTTAAGCTACATGATTAGATAAGTGGCAGAGAAGAATCTTAACCCTGAAACAAAATCTCATATACTTTTCTTCTCTACTAAACTGTTTACCAGATGTTGAGATAGTAAACCTTTCATTTTTCTTCCATTTTGGGTCCAACATACGTTCTTCTTCTTCTTTTTTTTAAAAAAAAAAATATATGTATTTATTTAGCCTGCACCGGGTCTTAGTTGTGGCACTTCAGGATCTTTGTTGTGGCATGCATGCAGGATCTAGTTTCCCAACCAGGCATCGAACCCCACCCCCCTGCATTGGGAGCGCGGCATCTTACCCACCGGACCACCAAGGAAGTCCCCAACAGTATGTTCTTCTAATTGTGCGAAAGGATCACCTGATGCCCTTGACTAGAATGCAGATTCTAGTATCCCACATAATTCAGTTGAGGTGGTCTGACATGTGGCATTAAAATAAAATCACCCAAATGAGAACGGAAGCCATTTATTCAGATCTTGCTATAGCAAGAGAGTCAGGACCATCATTTGCCTTTGATAGAAGCTCAAAGGCAGATAGGGGAGCGGGAAAGCTTTATAAAAGTGGAAAAAAGGGGAAGGTCTCAGGTATACGTTGGAGGTTGTTGGCCTGGGAAAGCTGGAGTCCAGCTACTAGAATCAGAGTATTTTATGTGATTGGTATGAGGAGCATATTTGGCTTTCTCTGACTGGTCCCAAGTTGAAAGTAGGGGTAAAAATAGGGAAGTTGGCAGTCATTGACCACCTCCTTACTGTTCTGGTGCAATTGCTGCAGAAGTTGTGGTTTGGCTTCCTGGACTTCTTATGTGGTTCAGAGTTCTTTTGTCATATACAGTCTGGCCATTGTCTGTTTGTATATTGTCTCTCAGACCATATTCTGAGAAACACACTGGGCCTCTGGTGTTCCTTTCATCCTGTTCTCCTTCCTCCCTTAAGCTGGCTAGACTATAAACTCCACGCGAGCTATGGACCATCTTTCACCACGCTATTACCAGTGCCTAGGCACTCAGTAAAATCTTGCATATGAATGAATGGTAAATGAAAATATTTGATATTGCCTTTTGTAGGAACAAGAACATGAACTTTGTGGTGTAGCATATGTACGTCTTGATTGGACTGGCTGCCACCAGGAAGAAAGGCTGGAGGCTGCTCCTTCCAGCTACTCTGTTCTAAATACTGTAACCTGAATCCCTGGCCCTGGCTGCTCTCAGTTTTTCTGAAAGCTCCAAGTTCACCCACAGTGTACACATCAGGCCCAGGGGCTTCCCCAGCACTCCTCCAGAGTGCTCTGCTGGGGGCAGGATGGAGTTCGTGGGAAAGCGGCAACTACTTCTAGCATTTTGAAGGCAACCTGAACCCCAGACCTTTAAGTTTGCTGCATTCTCTCCAACCCCGACCCCCAATTCCACTCCACCATTAGGGCCTGGGCTGGGGAGAGCTACTGAAAGAGGGAAAAGGGGGCCCCCCAGCCCCCATATATGGTCCTAATTCAGGACTTAGAGCGTTTGTCTAGAGAGAAAACGCTCGGCAGTGTCTGTGTGTGGGGTGGGGATGGGGGACAGGTCCCGGGAGAAGTGCAGAAGCTAGCAGCGCGGGCGGTCTCCTCCGGGAAGCCGTCCCACCTGCTGCCTGGGAGCCCGCCGGGGAGGGGCCGCAGCCACGCACCCGCGCACCCACCCCGCCCCTGCCCGCAGCGCGGCCCCGCCAGCCGGGAGTTCCCGCGAGCTGCCCCGCGCCCCAGGCGCGTGGGGGGGCCGTTCGGTTGGAGGCGGGGAGCAGCCGGGGCACCAAAATAGGAGCCGCTTGTGGGCTGGAGCTGCACTAGCAGGCAGCCTCCGCCGCGCCTCTTCCAAAGATGGTCAGAGGGTCCGGAGGCGCCCCCGCCCCCGCTCGCCGCTAGCCCGCGGGCCCGCAGCGCGACCTGGAGCCGCCGCGGGAGGTGAGTGCGGGGCAAGGCCAGCCGGCGGGGAGCTAGCGGGGCCGGGCGCGGGGGAGCGAGGCCAGCCCGCGGCAGAGGCGCGGAGACAATGGCCGCGCGGGCGGCGGGCCGGGCCGAGCACGGGGCCGTCAGCGGCGCCCTCCCCACACCTGTGCGGCGTCCCGAGGTGGAGGGACGCGGGCGCCCGACCCGGCGGCAGCGCGCGGCGCCCTCGAGGCGAGTCCCCATGCCAGGCCCCCGGGCGGGGCGGTCTCCGGGCGGAAACGCTGGCCGGGGGCCGGGCGCGCGGCGCGCGGAAAGCCCTGCGGCAGCCGTGGAGGGGGCACGCGGATGGAGGGGCCGCCGTCCGGCCGTTTTCCTTTCCGTTCTTCCTTGAGCAGAAAGGCACAGGATTTCCCTTTTCCGAGATTTCTTCTATCCAGTTATATTTCGATCATCCCTTTTCCTGGCATCTCGATTCGACTTGTAAGGGAGACGGAACTCGGGGAAAAGGTTGAGTTGGGGCCGAGCCGAGACGGCCAAGGTCCAGCCTCGAGTGGGGTGACCTCTTGGACACTTGGTTTGCCAAGTGGGGGCTCTCTGTAGGACCGGCAGCTCGGGGCAGATTTCGGAGACTGGGTGAATGGGGTAGCAAATCAATATTTCTTCTCGAAAGGACCCCTGAGCAATCCGGGGGCCTCATATCAGACTCCGAGCTACCCTGCATTGAAATTGACCATCATATAAATTATGAAATAGTGTGTCCACATCTTGCATTTGTGACAGAGTGCTGAACTTAGTCTAGTTTTGTATATTCGATGCTAATCAATCATTATAATGACAGGAATATTTAGCATTGATTATGAGGTAATGCGCACAATTGAAAACACGTTTATTGTTTCATATTTATTGCAGCCATGGCTCTAAAAGGACAAGAAGATTATATTTACCTTTTCAAGGATTCGACACATCCAGTGGATTTTCTGGATGCATTCAAAACATTTTACTTGGATGGATTATTTACTGATATTACCCTTCAGTGTCCTTCAGGCATAATCTTCCATTGTCACCGAGCTGTTTTAGCTGCTTGCAGCAATTATTTTAAAGCAATGTTCACAGCTGACATGAAAGAAAAATTTAAAAATAAAATTAAAATCTCTGGCATCCAACATGATATCTTGGAAGGCCTTGTAAATTATGCGTACACGTCCCAAATTGAGATAACTAAAAGAAATGTTCAAAGCCTGCTTGAAGCAGCAGATCTGCTACAATTCCTTTCAGTAAAGAAAGCATGTGAGCAGTTTTTGGTAAGGCACTTGGATATTGATAATTGTATTGGAATGCACTCCTTTGCAGAATTTCACGTGTGTCCAGAACTAGAGAAGGAATCTCGAAGAATTCTATGCTCAAGGTTTAAGGAAGTATGGCAACAAGAAGAATTTCTGGAAATAAGCCTTGAA
Source organism: Leucopleurus acutus (assembly GCF_964270905.1). Taxonomy (NCBI): domain Eukaryota; kingdom Metazoa; phylum Chordata; class Mammalia; order Artiodactyla; family Delphinidae; genus Leucopleurus; species Leucopleurus acutus. Next base: position 56,552,050 of record NC_139149.1, read on the forward strand.
AAGTTTCTCTTTATCTTGTCCAGAAAGAATCTCAGTGTTTGGAAAGAAGAAGCTGTCATAGAGCCAGTTATCAAGTGGACTGCTCATGATGTAGAAAATCGAATTGAGTGCCTGTATAATCTACTAAGCTATATCAACATAGATATAGATCCAGTGTATTTAAAAACAGCTTTGGGCCTTCAAAGAAACTGCCTGTTAACCGAAAATAAGATCCGATCTCTCATATACAATGCTTTGAATCCCATGCATAAAGAGATTTCTCAGAGGTCCACAGCCACAATGTATATCATTGGAGGCTATTACTGGCATCCTTTATCAGAGGTGCACGTATGGGATCCTTTGACAAATGTTTGGATCCAGGGAGCAGAAATACCAGATTACACTAGGGAGAGCTATGGTGTTACATGTTTGGGACCCAATATTTATGTAACTGGAGGTTACAGAACGGATAACATAGAAGCTCTTGACACAGTGTGGATCTATAACAGTGAAAGTGATGAATGGACAGAAGGTTTGCCAATGCTCAATGCCAGGTATTACCACTGTGCAGTCACCTTGGGTGGCTGTGTCTATGCTTTAGGTGGTTACAGAAAAGGGGCTCCAGCAGAAGAGGCCGAGTTCTATGATCCATTAAAAGAGAAATGGATTCCTATTGCAAACATGATTAAAGGTAAGTGCAGATTGTGTTTATTCTGTAATTTTTAGGTGTTTGAGGTTAGGCCAGGGATCTCTCAGTTCTCTCACAGATAACATTAAAAAGAATTTATCACTTTGGAGTGCTACCTAGGAACTATAGTGGCTTATACAAATAATGTTACACAGAATGTTCCAAGTGAAAATATAGTATAGCAGTCCCCAACTTGACTGAGAGTTATATGATCAGAGTATGCTACCCAGGCTAGAAAAGAAATATTATTTATATAAGAAAACAGTATAATTCATTCTTCTTATTCTACAGCCTGTTTTGAATCTACATCTTGCTTTGAGTCTTAAGAATTTATATTTAAATCAAAGGCTAAATGAAAAGAGAAAGCTGGGTAGTTTTATTCATGTTTAATTTTCTATTTTTTTGCTTGCTCTTGACATTGAAGCTTTTTGATTCTGCTTTTAAATATTCAGCTTTTTTTCCTCTCATCATCTGATCATCTGTCTTTGAAAAGGTCTTTCATTGAAACCTTGAAAGGTTTGGTCCCTATAGGGTGTAACAACTTACATTCTCTCAAAAACTAGAGACAAACAACCTCTGCTCTTTGGAATTCCAGTCTTGTCTTAGAGGGAAAAGGAGAGGGGAAGGTCCCCTACCTCCCACACGTGGCCCACACAGTGGCTATTGGATCTCAGCATCTGTCTGATAAACACTGTATTTTCTGCTGTGTTTGGTACTAGATTAGCCTTGTCTTTCTCTCCCACTGTAAAAAAAGTTAGGCTAGAATCTCACTTATTTCATTACATTTATTCATTGGTGCTGGGGAGGTGCACACAAACTGGTACGTTGTTACCAAATTTGAGTCATTTTATTCCAGATGTTTCTTCCCAGGCCTTTCTGTTTCTTTTTTAATGCTAGTGGGGGTGTGGGAATCTGACCTGGTCTGGGAATCTGACCTGGTGTGATTCTTGGATGAGAACAGGAAGCCTGAGAGGCAGAATGGCCTTGTGACCAGACATGCTGCTTCTGAAGTCAGACTGCCTGGATCCAAATCCTGACTTTCACCTCACTTGCTGGTGAGCTTGGGCAAATGGTTTAATCTCCCTGTGCCCCAGTTTTGCCATCTGTACAATGGGGGTCACAATATTACATAGCTTAGTTCTGAAAGGATTAATTGAGTTTATTCATGTGAAGTGCTTAGAACCGTGCCTGGCACAGAGTAAGCACTCAGTAAGTGTTAGGCATTATAGTCATGAACATCTTATAGAAGAACATGTCAGCTTTGACAGGGCAGAAATATCTTTCATATGCAATTACAGCCGCTCTCCTGCACGTCCGAAGATTGCGAAGTAGTTGGCAGGTTGGGAGAAGGTGGCTTGATGCCTGCTGCAATAGCTGCTCTGGTTTTTGACTCTGCCAGAGCTTGACCCCCCCAATTTACTAATTCCCCCAGTCCTCTCCCCAGGGCGGCTCTTAATGTCCTGACTCCTTTCCTACAAAAGAAGCAAGGAAACTTCAAATATTTTAGCAGCTGTTGTAAACCTGGATATATTTCTGCCTCTGTTTCTTAATGATAAGATCACAATTTCAGTGGTTCTTCAGTTTAGAGTATATTTCTTTGAGGATTGAAATGTATTACTTTACTGAAATGTTGTTAAATCATGTGCGAAACAGTGCTTTCTGAAAAGAAAATGCTGCAATGGTGTATCCACTGTAAAGAAGGCCACACGTGTTCTTGCCTTAGCCTTGAGTGGAATGGAAGACCCTCGTATGCTGAAGTCTTCCCCTACTCCCCAGCTGGGTCTGAAATTCCAGAGTTTTATACTTTTTTTTTTTTTTTTGCGGTACGCAGGCCTCTCACTGTTGTGGTTTTTCCCGTTGTGGAGCACAGGCTCCGGACGCACAGGCTCAGCGGCCATGGCTCACGGGCCCAGCCGCTCCACGGCGTGTGGGATCTTCCCGGACTGGGGCACGAACCCGTGTCCCCTGCATCGGCAGGCGGACTCTCAACCACTGCGCCACCAGGGAAGCCCCAGAGTTTTATACTTAAGTTTTGATTCCTGATTATATCTGACCATCCCAGGGAAGGGTAACACTTTTGTCAGTTATGTGCACTTTTTGCTAGTACTGGTTCTGATGGGTGGACTCATGCTGAACTTTAAGTTTCCCATTTGTCTCTAGAAAGGATAACGCTATGTTCCCCAGTTTGTTTTATTTGGTAGCCATAAAGTGAACTAGGAGCTTTCCCTGGTAATGAGCACCTAAATTGGGCAGAGTCAAATTTCAAATTCATTTCCTTTTTTAGTTTACGGGTATACAGAGAAGAAATAAATACTCGGCTGTTTAGAAAGTCCTAACTTTCTTTCCCCCTCATCATAACTGCCCTGCTTATAAACTCACTCTTGTTTTGGAGTAGAAATGCACAGGGAGATTGAACTGCACCGGCCCATCTAATAGGCTAAGTAAAAAGTTGGTTGAAAGACTTAAAACTGACATTTTCAACTAAAACGAGCCTCCTCATCTTTCTTCCTCACGTCTTCTTCCCCTGCTGAATCCATTTCTTCCTTATTTTTCTGTGGCATCAGTGTTTCCCAGTTTTCCAAGCTCAGGACCTCAGAATGAGTCTTGTTTGTCTTGGACGCAGTCAGTCATCAAGGCCCATCTGTTCTGCCGGTGTCTCATATCTTGGTATCCTTCCCTCTGACTCAAGGCCCAGTCTAAAGTCAGGCCCTCAGTACTTCGCACCTGAGCCAATACCTAGCTCTTTCTGACTCTTGCCCTTCCACTCCTGTAGTCCCCCCCTTCCTCTCTTGAAAAACCTTAAAAGTCCTGCTAAATTAAGTCCATGTTTCTTAGTTGGGCATCAGGATCCTTTGCCGTGTGGCTTCAGTTTACCACGTCAGCTTTAATTCCCACACGACAGCCCCAGGTGTGCCACCTGCCCTGCCCAAGTGCTGGGAATCAAACTCAGCTACGTGACATTGTCCAATAAGCACTCACCTTTCCCTCTGCCTAGAATGGCTTCATCTCACCTGTGCCTGCCAAAGGCTACCTACTGAGGCCCAGGACAAATTCTGCCACTGCCTGCCATGATTCCCTTAGTCAAAGCAGTGTCTCCTTGCTCTGAACATTCATAGGCGTTCTCTACCCTGTGTTCTAATTAATTGTGTAAATGTCTCACCGCTTTTAAAAAAAGGTGCAGGGAGCCTTTTTTTTTTTTATTCTTCTATCCTTCATAGCATCTAGCACAATGCCTTGCATCTACTGTCAATAATAACAAAAGCAATAATAATCTTAGTCCAATATTCATTGCAAAACCGAATGAAAGAGCAATCTGAAGATGTGATTTTAATTAACACACAGGCGTGGGAAATGCTACTGCCTGTGTCTTACATGAAGTTATCTACGTCATTGGCGGCCACTGCGGATACAGAGGAAGCTGCACCTATGACAAGGTCCAGAGCTACAATTCAGATATCAATGAATGGAGCCTCATCACCTCCAGTCCACATCCAGGTAACAAATTACTGTCTCAAATAGTACATGATGTTGTGATGCATCTTATCAGCATAAGAGATGGCTAAAAATGGGCTGGAAGTAGAAAGTGCTAAATTTGTAGTAGGCTACACATGGGTATAATTAAAGGCTCAAAATATTCACATGTTCATCTAACAATAATCACAATTAGCTATTCCAACTAGATGACATCTACAAATACTTTCCCTAATGTCTTTACATGACACATATTTTAAGTCTGTGTGGTTAAAAGAATTAGTTTCTTCATAAATTTTTTTTTTTTTTTTGCGGTACGCGGGCCTCTCATTGCTGTGGCCTCTCCCGCTGCGGAGCGCAGGCTCCGGACGCGCAGGCTCTGGACGCGCAGGCTCCGCGACCATGGTTCACGGGCCCAGCTGCTCCGCGGCATGTGGGATCTTCCCGGACCGGGGCACGAACCCGCGTCCCCTGCATCGGCAGGCAGACTCTCAACCACTGTGCCACCAGGGAAGCCCCATAAATTGTTTTAATGAGATTCTTTTTTTGTGTTTCCTATTCCTCAGTTATATGCTTTCTTTCATTTACTACATGCATTGTATAAAACACAATTTTTATTGACAGTTAAAAACCACTAGTCTGTGAAATAGTTGGGAAGGATACCTGTTGATTCAGTTCAGCAAGAAATGATTTTTTTTTTAGAAGCATGTTCTTTCTGGGTTTCAGTAGCTATTAAACACTTACTCCTGTGATGTGCAGGGCCCTGTGTTGGCCTTAACAGTTGTCTACCCACAAAGAATGGCCTGCCTTCTATGGTGTCCTTTGTTCTTTGACTTGTCTCTTTGGGTAGAGCTCAGGGGGAAGGATAAACCTGTTACAGTTACCTGGTTAAGGTTAAGCCATCTGATTAAGGTTTTTTTCATTAGGAAAGATTCATATCACCATATCACCATACTACTTTGAATCATTTTCCATATAGCATCCAGCTTCTGTGTGAGTCACTGGAGAGCATAGTTGGAATTCACGAGCTTGAACCATCTGAGAGTAATAATGATAGGTAACCTTGAGCACTTTCCATAGGTCAGGTACTGACTGAGTGCTTTGCATGTAATATTACCTTAAATTCTAACTACAATCCTGTAAGTATTGTTTACCCCTATTTTACATATTTGTAAAGGCTTAGAAAGGATAAATAGCTTTGCCAAGGTCACACAGTTTGGAAGTGGTGGATCAGGATTCAAAGTCAGGCAGTTTGATTGCATTGACCTGTGCTATGACCGATAAGCAATCTGCCTGTCCATAAGGGAACAGGCTCTCCTACTTTTGACCAATGCAGCTGGTTCCACCATACATCATATATGGCATCTCACGGTTCAGAGGGAGCACACCTGAATCTGGTGCTGTCTCCATATACCACAGGACTTACACAAGGAGGGACTTCAGCCATATGCTGTCCTGGCTCTGAAGACATCTTAGAGGCAGACTTTCGTCTCCGAGTAGTTCAGATGTATTATCCCAGACTCCCCGCAACTTTCTGTGATAACTAATGAAATTATAATAGAAAATAATAATAACTGTCATACTGAGTACAGGCATACCTTGTTTTATTGTGCTTCGCTTTATTGTTCTTTGCAGATATTGCATTTTTTACAAATTGAAGGTTTGTGGCAGCCGTGCCTTGAGAATTCTATCGGTGCCATTTTTCCAACAGCATTTGCTCACTTTGTGTCTTGTCACATTTTGGTTATTCTCACAGTGTTTCAAACTTTTTCATTATTATTAAATTTGTTATTGTAATCTGTGATCAGTGATCTTTGATGTTCTGTTGTAATTGAATTGGCATTTTTTAGCAATAAAATATTTTGAAATTAAGGTATATTCAGTTTTTTTAGACATAAAAAATATGCTATTGCACACTTAATAGACTACAGTATAGTATAAACATAACTTTTATATGCCCTGGAAAACCAAAAAATTTGTGTGATGCTTTACTGTGATATTCACTTTATTACCGTGCTCTGGAACCCAACCTGCGATATCGTCAAGGTATGCCTGTAATAGCTAACATTTATTCAATAAGTATGTACCAGGCAGTAACTATTCCAATACTTTTATCTGTATTAATCCTTTGAAACCTCACAGCAATCCTGTGAGCTAGGTACTGCTACTATTTTATAGGTCACTGAGGCACACAGAGAGTGAATATATTGCCCGAGGTCAGCTAGCTAGGGTTTGTTGTGAGATTCAAATCCAGGCAGTCTGGCTGGGAGCTCATGCTCTTAACAACTACACTGTTACTTCATTTGATCCTCATGTTAACCTTATGAGTTAGATACTTCTCTGACTTATCTTTACAAAGAAAATGTAACATATGAAAAGTCAGATTAACAAATCAGAGGGCAGTTGTTTACATTACAAACTTAATTTATATTTCATAAAGAGATTCCTTTAAAAATAAATGTCTCGAGGGACTTCTGTGGTGGCTCAGTGGTTAAGAATCCGCCTGCCAATGCAGGGGACACAGGTTTGATCCCTGGTCTGGGAAGATCCCACATGCCGTGGAGCAACTAAGCCCGTGCGCCACAGCTACTGAGCCTGTGCTCAAGAGCCCACAAGCCACGACTACTGAAGCCCGTGCGCTTAGAGCCCGTGCTCTGCAACAAGAGAAGCCCACACTCACTGCAACTAGAGAAAGCTGGTGCATAGCAATGAAGACCCAATGCGGCCAAAACTAAAATAAGTAAATTAATTAATTTAAAAGTAAATATAGAAATGAAGGTCTCATACTTAAATTGGGTATAGCTTGTTAGCTGCTTGAAAGAGAGTTTAAAAGGTAGTGAGACTTAAGCCAAAGTATGTAAAGCCATGGCAAATCAAAAAATCAATTAGAAATGAGTATTAGGATTCCATATGGAGCATTTTGAGTCACATTGGACATTTTCCTGACATAATGTGAGAAACGAAGTTATCAAATTAGCACCCTACGTGGTATCTTCTATTTGGCTCTCACAGTGTTCAAAATATTTTTTAACTGGCTTGTTACCAATATTTAAAATTCAGGAGATTTCAAATAAAAATCATGATTTCTGGCCTTTAGAAAAATTGCAAGATCTGGCAACCTTGGATCATATTCCTTCCTGGCAACAATTATTGGTGCCAAGTAGTGGCTGTTCCCTTTAGATGAGGCTTATATGCTCCATTTCACCACAGTCTCTTCCATTCTCATCACATCATAGACTTGGGAGGCCTGTGCTGCTGTTTTTCTTACCCCTAGCCCGGTTCATTCAGATAGTCTGTTATCTCCTTGGCCCTGGAAGGCATTTACACCTACATCCTCTGAATTATAGCAAGTTATGCCTCTTATGCATTTTAGGAGCACCTCCTGAAGAATGTAAATGTCAGTCTTGAGTCTACGTTATAGATACGTAGCTTAGACCACAAAGAAATGACTACTGTTATTTTTATTTTTATTTATTTATTTTTTAACTGTTATTTTTAAAAGGTAATCTAAATGTTATCTTTTTTCTTAATGCTTTTAAGGGTGGTTGCTTTGTATAGTTGAAAAACAGGGGACTATAATCCCATTAAATTCAAGATAACATTTATTGAGACCTTACCTTGGTAAAGATACCATTCTATCAAAGATGATTAATTTTACTGCCAGAGGAACTCAGTATCTAGTAGTAAATACACATACATAACAGGAATACAAGACAGTCTTACAAATAAGTGCTACTGAAATTGAGGGTAGAGAGAGCTTCAGTCTAATTAAGGGGACCCTGACAATCTTAGAAGGCTTCCAGGCGTAGGCTGTTATGATTTGGGCCTTAAGGAATAGCTACAATTAAGGAAGGTAGTTTTTGAGGAAGAGCGCTCTGGCAGAAAGTTAGCCAGTGAAGGAAGGCTGAAGGGAAATTTCCAGGTTCATTCCAGTTCCTGGGAGTAAAAATATATTAATGAGATGCAAGAGGGTAGGATGAGAGACTGGATAGGAGAGTTCAGTTGAAGAGCATGTCATGGAGGGCTTTGAATGGCAGCCTGGAGAATTTTAAAATAGAGAGCTTAAAGTTTTCAGAGCAAGAGAATGATGCGTGATCAGTTCTAGCTTCAAGAAAAGAACTGCTTTGAGAATAGACTGGGAGAAAGATGGCAGGAAGATCTTCTAAAGCTATTGTAATAAACCAGGTGAGAAATACTGAAAGCCTGAAGTGGTAGGAGTAGAAAACAGGCAGGTGCGAGGAATGTTACAGATTCACCATTGATTGAATGGTAGTGATTGCTCCCTTGGGTGATTGGACATTGGTGATGAGGACGAGAAAGGAATTGACAGTCATTCTAGGCTCTCTGGCTGATTGACTAGGAGCATTGAAGTAGCAACCAGTGGGAGGGGAGAAGAGGAGAGATGATGAACTCAGTTTTGTAGTGAAATGTCAAGGACCAGTTAGATAACTCAGAAGAGCCGTCCAGCAAGCGATGGGAAGTGTGGTTCTGCAGCTCAGGAGGAAGAATGCAGCTAAATACAGAGATCTGTGAATTGTTTGCTTAGAGATGATGACTATGTGTGGAGGTGAATGAGATGCCTTGGGAGGTTGGGACCAACAACACAGTAGTGAGCAGAATCTTGGGAAACAGCATTAGTTAAAGGATGAGCTGAGGAAGAAGAGTGCATGAAGAACCCGGGAGAAGCAGTAAGTGACAGAGAGGGAAAATCCGTGGAGAGCTGTGTCCAGTGGGAACAACGTTCTCTCCTGGCTTTGCTATTTATTTACTTGTGTAATCTTGGGCAGCAGCTTAAGCTCTTGGGTCTTACTTTCTAGCAAAATAAGGAAGTTAGATTAGATAAGCTTTACAGGTCTTTTCAGTGAGAAAAAAAATCTTAGGTAAAAATCTTAAAGTATTTCAATGGATATTGAATACCTGAAAATATTGTGGTTGTCTCTGAATCCCTACATGGCTTTGTTCCTATCACTCATGTAACACTGAATACAGACTGCCATGTATTTATAGTGCATATTTGTGTGTAAACTCTTTGGAGCCATGACAGATGGTGCTATTCCTCATACTTGGTTTGAAATTGTTCATTCATTCATTCGTCCAACATATATTTGCTGAGTGCTTCCTGCTTACTATGGACAGTGCTAGGAGCTCAATAAACAAGACACAGTCCCTTAGCATCAGTAGCTTCATAGAGTGACCAACAAGAAAAAAGGCAGTTATAGCTGAGGAAGTTTCCATCAACTATAACAGAACATTATGTTGCATTTGGGTAACAGGGGAAGAACTACCGGGAATTTATTTATTTATCTGTTTGTTTGTTTGTTTGTTTATGGGTGCGTTGGTTCTTCATTGCTGCATACAGGCTTTCTCTAGTTGTGGTGAGCGGGGGCTGCTCTTCATTGCACTGCGCGGACTTGTCGTTGCAGTGGCGTCTCTTTCTGTGGAGCACGGGCTGTAGGCATGTGGGCTTAGTAGTTGTGGCACACGGGCTCAGTAGTTGTGGCTTGCGGGCTTAGTTGCCCCACAGCATGTGGTATGTTCCTGGACCAGGGATGGAACCTGTGTCCCCTGCATTGGCAGGCGGATTCTTAACCACTGTGCCACCAGAGAAGCCCACTTTATTTATTTTTATACTTTTAAAAAATTTAGATATAGTTTATGTAAAATATTATGTAAGTTTTAGGGGTACAGCATAGTGGTTTATAATTTTTAAATTTTTTTATAGTTAAAATTTTTTATACTCTATAGTTATTATAAAGTATTAGCTATATTCCCTGTGTTGTACAATATATCCTTGTAGCCTATTCATTTTATACATAATAGTTTGTACTTCTTAATCTCCTACCCCTATCTTGCCCCTCCTCCGCTTCCCTCTCCCCACTGGTAACCACTAGCTTGTTCTCTATATCTGTGAGTCTGTTTCTTTTTTGTTATATTAACTAGCTTGTTTTATTTTTTAGATTCCACATATAAGTGATCCCATGCAGTATTTGTCTTTCTCTGTCTGACTTATTTCACTTAGCATAATACCCTCCAAGTCCATCCATGTTGTTGCAAATGGCAAAATTTCTTTTTTATGGCTGAGTTGTATTCCATTGTGTGTGTGTGTGTGTGTGTGTGTGTGTGTGTGTGTGTGCGCGTATTATATATATATCACATCTTTTTTATCTGTTCATCTGGGGTTTTTTTGCTTTATCATTTTTTTAAAAATTATTTATTTATTGGAGTATAGTTGATTTACAATGTTGTGTTAGTTTCAGGTGTGTAGCAAAGTGAATCAGATACATATACATATATCCACTCTTTTTTAGATTCTTTTCCCATATAGGCCATTACAGAGTATTGAGTAGAGTTCCCTGTGCTATTTAGTAGGTCTTATTAGTTATCTGTTTTACACATAGTAATGTGTATATGTTAATCCCAATATCCCAATTTATCCCTCCCCCTCTTACCCCCGGTAACCATAAATTTGTTTTCTACTCTGTAACTCTATTTCTGTTTTGTAGATAAGTTCATTTGTACCCTTTTTTAAGATTCCATATATAAGTAATATCATATAATATTCATCATTCTCTGACTTACTTCACTCAGTATGACAATCTCTAGGTCCATCCATGTTGCTGCAAATGAATTATTTTGTTCTTTTTTATGGCTAATATTCCATTGTATATACATACCATATATTCTTTATCCACTCCTCTGTTGATGGACATTTAGGTTGCTTCCATGTCCTGGCTATTGTAAATAGTACTGAAGTGTACATTGGGGTGCATGTGTCTTTTTGAATTATGGTTTTCTCTGGGTATATGTCCAGTAGTGGGATTGCAGGGTCATATGGTAGTTCTATTTTTAGTTTTCTAAGGAACCTCCATACTGTTGTCCATAGTGGCTGTACCAATTTACATTCCCACCAACAGTGCAAGAGAGTTCTCTTTTCTCCACACCCTCTCCAGCATTTATTGTTTCTAGATTTTTTGATGATGGCCATTCTGACCAGTGTGAGGTGATACCTCATTGTAGTTTTGATTTGCATTTCTCTAATGATTAGTGATGTTGAGCATCTTTTCATGTATTTCTTGGCGATTTATATGTCTTCTTTATAGAAATGTCTATTTAGGTCTTCTGCCCATTTTTTGATTGGGTTGTTGTTTTTGATATTGAGCTGCATGAGCTGTTTGTATATTTTGGAGATTGATCCTTTGTCAGTTGCTTCATTTGCAAATATCTTCTCTGATTCTGAGGGTTGTCTTTTAGTCTTGTTTATGGTTTCCTTTGCTGTGCAAACGCTTTTAAGTTTCATTAGGTCCCATTTGTTTATTTTTGTTTTTTATTCTCATTACTCTAAGTGGTGGATCGAAAAAGATCTTGCTGCTGTTTATGTCAAAGAGTGTTCTGCCTGTCTTTTCCTCTAAGAGTTTTATAGTATCCGGCCTTACATTTAGGTCTTTAATCCATTTTGAGTTTATTTTTATATATGGTGTGAGGCAATGTTCTAATTTCATTCTTTTCCATGTAGCTGTCTAGGTTTCCCAGCACCATTTGTTGAAGAGACTGTCTTTTCTCCATTGTATATTTTTGCTTCCTTTGTCATAGATTAATTGATCATGAGGATATAGCATTAATATACAGAAATCTGTTGGATTTCTATATGCTAACAATGAACTATCAGAAAGAGAAATTAAAGAAACAATCCCATTTACCATTGCATCAAAAAGAATAAAATACCTGGGACTAAACCTTCCTAAGGAGGTAAAGACCTGTGCCCGGAAAACTGTAAGACACTGATGAAAGAAATTGAAGACGCTATAAACAAATGGAAAGACATACTGTGTTCATGGATTGGAAGAATTAATATTGTTAAAATGACCACACTACCCTAAGGCAATCTACAGGTTCAGTGCAATCCCTATCAAAACACCAAGGGTAGGGCTTCCCTGGTGGCGCAGTGGTTAAGAATCTGCCTGCCAATGCAGGAGACATGGGTTCGAGCCCTGGTCCAGGAAGATCCCACATGCTGCGGAGCAGCTAAACCTGTGTGTCACAACTACTGAGCCTGCACTCTAGAGCTCGCAAGCCACAACTACTGAGCCGGTGTGCCGCAACTACTGAGGTGCCCTATAGCCTGTGCTCTGCAACAAGAGAAGCCACCACAAGAAGAAGCCTGCGCACCACAACGAAGAGTAGCCCCCACTCACCACAACTAGAGAAAGCCCGCACTCATCAACGAAGACCCAACGCAGCCAAAAATAAATAAAATTAATTAATTAATTAATTAATAAAATACCAAGGGTATTTTTCACAGAACTAGAAAAAATAATTTTAAAATTTGTGTGGAAGCACAGAAGACCCCAAATAGCCAAAACAATTTTGAAAAAGAAGAACAGAGCTGGAGGAATTGCTGACTTTAGACTATACTACACAACTACTGTAATCAAAACAGTAATGGTAGGGCTTCCCTGGTGGTGCGGTGGTTGAGAGTCTGCCTGCCGATGCAGGGGACACGGGTTTGTGCCCCGGTCTGGGAGGATCCCACATGCCGTGGAGTGGCTGGGCCTGTGAGCCATGGCCGCTGAGCCTGCACGTCCGGAGCCTGTGCTCCGCAATGGGAGAGGCCACAACAGTGAGAGGCCCGCATATCACACAAAACAAAACAAAACAAAACAAAAAAAAACCAGTATGGTACTGGCACAAAAACAGACATGTAGATCAATGGAACAGAATAGAGAGCCCAGGAGTCACTTTATTTTAAATATTTTTACTGCTATAGAAAGATTGAGATACTTCTCTTAACATAAGAGTTGCAAATTGAGGATTTTTTTGTGAGATTTGAATAAGTTAAGAAAAGCTTAATAAGCTCATTGTTGAATCATTTATACCAACTGATGTTTTTGAATCATCATTAATTTTCACAATAACCATTTGACAGAATGACTCATAATTTATACAAACAATGTGTCACAAGTACTCAAAAACAACTAAATCCTATAAAAATTCTGCATGTGTATAACTGAAAGGTAATAAATGGGTTTTCAGAGGTAGGAGAATTCTTTTATTCTTGGATGTCAGAAACCAGAGAACAACAATATGGGGACTCAAAGCAGAAATACCCGTCTTCTCAGACTTTTCCTTAGGCTTTGAAACCTAAATAGTAAGAACTTTACTGATGAGAATTTGTCTTCCCTACTTAAAGGGCAAATCACATTTCTGATTGTACATTCTTTCTTTCTAAAGAAGGCCTTATAAGCTTTTCTTCCACGAAGTAATGGGGGCGCATATTTGGGCACAGAGGGTACAAGGTACAATTCATTCATTGATTCAACAAACTTTTATTGAGTCCTTACAAGATGCCAGACACTTGCCATCCTTCAGTTGGGAGTGGAGTGGTGGGCAGGACACAGTTCTTGTACTGTCAGAAGGAAGAGAGAGACTGTAAACAGGAACCACGTCAGATTATGAGAAGAGCTACAGAGAGAATTAAAAGAGGGTGATGTGGTAGAGATGCCTGACCAGCTCCTTCAGGTTGGATGATCTGGGAAGGCCCTCTGAGGAGGTGAGAGTAAGATGAGACCTGAATGACATGGAGAAGGTAGCTGTGCAAGGACCTGGGAAAAGAAGGTGTTCCAGACAGATGGAACAGCTCAGCAATGGCAAGCTAAATCTTCATTTATTCGCCATAGTATTAGTGCCACTGACAACTCCTGCGCTTTCTTCAGGTCTGCAGCTAGAAGTATTTAAGTGTAATCTAATGGTCGATACTTCCAGAGAAAGAACTCACAGGCTGAGAGCGATATTAGAACTGAGGGCGTGGAAGAAACAGGGCTGGGACTAGGGTCAGGCAAGTGACCTGTGCCCTTGAGGCACAGAACCGAAGGAGTTGCTCGGAAGGTGGAAGAGTCTCCTCCTGTTTTGTGCTCTGGGCACCTCACTTGCCTTACCCTAGTCACAGCCCTGGGAAGAAGGGAGAGGAAGTGAAGTTGCCAGAGATCCTGGTGCCTTTAAGAGCCAGCAGGTTTGGATGTGGAGGGGGAGATAAAACGGAAAAAAATTAAAACGGCCTGGAAAGCTGACCCCCAAGAGGTGGACTCCCAGCCCCAGGACGCAGACCTCACACGGCAGCCCTCGGCCTTTGAGCACCTTCCACAGCTTCTTAAGGTCACAGACTGTAGTTCCCCACTAAACTGGCTTATATTTCTCTAACTTCTTGTGTCTTTAACTTGACCGGCAGTGTGAGAGAGGCAAGCGCCTGTGGCAGCAGATACTGTACAGGGTTAGCTGCTAAGACCTGAAGGACCCTACACCAGTTACCTGGGATGTCTTCATGGCAGAGGGACTCTGCTGCTACCACCTTTTACACATAGGCATAGAGAAAAAGGTGCCTGTGCTGGGAAGTACCCGGAAGGGTAGTGGTCAGAGGATGAGTTCCTCCCGGCATCCTGCAAAGCCAGTTTAGGGATAACCTGAAAGACAGTGGCAGGAATAGGTAATCTGAGTCTGGTGATTGGGAGTGGATTTTAAGGCTCCGTGTTGTGGTAGTATGTGCTGGAAGCAGAATGTCACAACTACTCTATTTTTGTATGCTAAATTGTAAAGCATTATTATATCACCACCCTAAGGTATCTCTTTTGCTTGTTATCCTAATAGAAATATGCTTTTTTCTTTTTAATAGAATATGGATTGTGTTCAGTTCCATTTGAAAATAAGCTCTATCTAGTTGGTGGACAAACTACAATCACAGAATGCTATGACCCTGAACAGAATGAATGGAGAGAGATCGCTCCCATGATGGAAAGGAGGATGGAGTGTGGTGCCGTCATCATGAATGGATGTATTTATGTCACTGGGGGGTATTCCTACTCAAAGGGGACATATCTTCAGAGCATTGAGAAATATGATCCAGATCTTAATAAGTGGGAAATCGTGGGTAATCTTCCAAGTGCCATGCGGTCCCACGGGTGTGTTTGTGTGTATAATGTTTAAGTCCATAGAAATGACCAAGTAATCACTGTTTCAGGGTGTAGTGAAAAAGAATGTAGGGTTTGGAGTGTCTTACTTGTTATTGTGGCCTGGCACACGTTAGGTAAATTCTCATGCCTAACCCCCACTCTACACCCCAACCCTGTGATTAATGGTCAAGAAACATCTTATGTATATTTACAGTTGAATCAGTGGGGTTACTACCTTTAATCTCTGCTCATCAAAGGTGATCTGGAACACTGGACACTTGGTAAAAGGTGAAACGTCTTTGCAGTGAATTTTTATCTCCTGGTAGCATCAACACTGGTGTAGGTCAAAATCATTCTGTGGAGTGAAATATTTCTTATGACGGTGTAATAGTGTACATTAATGTAATGTAATAGTGTACATTAAAGTTCCATTTAGCTAACAAGGAATTTGAAATATAAAGAGGGAATATTCTCTACCTCTACAAAATCAATGCTTAAAAATCTTTTTTTACCTTTAGAATTATTTAGAATGGACTTAAGTCTAGTGTTTTTCCTTTGTAGTGTATATTATTTATAGTTATGATTCTTTATTTACTGACTACCAGAGATATACAAGATGTTGTGCAAAAGAGTATTACTATTCAGAGTTTACAAACTAAATTTAAAAGAATGGAAAATCTGAAAAATTGCAGAGGAAAGAGTTGAATATTTGTTGATCCTAAGAGCTATTTTTAACTTTCAGCTTTGATATAAATTGCTAGTTTAGGTGTCTTTAAGCATATCAGAAAATCCTCTTTATTCATAAGTATAGGTACTTGTCTGCATGTGAAATTGAAATTTAGAGCCAGAAAGCATGTAGAACATTGTGATACAGTAGAAAATACATTGATGAGAAGAAATTTGAATTCATTTTCCACTAACTAGATTTTGTGACTTGGATTGAGTCACCTAACCTCAGTTAGAACTTCCCTTCCCATGTACACTGGCTCTTTGGGTGACAGATATGCCTAGATATGGATCCCCACAGCTCTTGGAGTAGCCAGAGGTGGCCTGGGTAGCTGAAGCTTCAGGGCCAGAAACATCTTTGTTCATTTTCTCCAGTGTGCCTACCATATCACTTTCCATGTGTGCCGTAACTTGACAAAAGTTAAGAAGCGTAGCTTAAGTTAACTCATCTAAACTTTTAGTAATCTGTTAGATCATCTACCCACACTCTTCATTTTTTAAGAGACAATAATTATTTTTAACTTTAAGTATGTAAGTGTAAAACTACCTAATTTTTATGAGTTATTTTTAAATTTTAGAAAGAACCTGTTTAATACATTCGTTTAAGAAGGCATTTTAAACAGATACAACCCTTTGGGAACACAATATGGCACTACATAGAAAGCCATAAAAATGACCATATTTTTTCCTCATAAATTCTACTCCTTGATTTGTAACCTAAAGAATAACATACAAACAAAACAAACAAACAAAAAGATAAATGCATGAGGTTGTTTATGTCTGCATTATTTACAATAGCGAAAAATTGGAAATAATCTAAATGGCAAAGAAGAAAGTGGGCTAATAAAAAGAGTGAAGCCTTATACTGCCATTAAAAAAATTGTTTGGAAGACTGTAGAAACATGGGCATGTCTGTGATATGGTAAGTAAAATAAGCACAATATAAAATGGTATGAACACTATCATTGTGTCTGTAAAATCTTTATGCATGTGGAAAGTAATATGCAGAAGTGAAATTCATTGTGTTAGTGTAGGGGGATATGGAATGATTTTTAAATTATTTAAATGTTTTCCTTTAATATTACTTTGTATTTTCAATAAAAATAAATAAATCATTGCATACGTGGTAAAGCTGCTTGAATTTGGGCCAGTTGAATTGAAGAACAATTGAGTTTCTGAATTAGTGAAGCAACTGAATTCCAGAGTATTTCAGTCTGTACTTGAATTACAGAATATTTTATTGCTCTCAAGAACATTTGCATTTAATGCTGAACCAGTAATATGTTATCCAGTAGGGCTTTAGAGATCTCTTTTATGAATGGATGAGAACAATTGGAATCACTTTTGCCTCCTTTCTGCTTATCTAGGTCCTATAAAGTCCAGCCTCTGGAAATTCTTTCCTGACTGTTTCAGCCACAGTAAAACTTTCATTGTCACATTTAAAGAATTTAACATTTATATATGCATGTTACGTCTCTTGGCTAATTTTGAGATCATGGATCCCATCTTATTCTTAAGGATCTTGAAAATAGTTTGTGATCTCAGGCATTTAATTTCCAGCTCCTATTTTCTATAACATTCTTTTTTTGTTCTTGATATATGCACACAAGAAAGAATTAAGAAAGGTAAACATTTCGGTCAGAATTATTCCAAGTTCCAAATCACTGTTGTATGAATGAAAAATATTTTACTATAATTAAATGCAGGCCATTGCTTTGGGAGAGCAAACACTATTTTACAAAATAATTAAAGTTGTGGAGATGATTTTAAGTATGACTTAATTAAGAGGACTCCAAGTGTCCACATTTTGAAAGTTGCTGTTTCTCAGAAGTCTTATTTTTAGTTTTTAGCTACAACTGAAATAGGATCAATATCTAGGGTACTTGCTTAAAGGCACATTACCCTTTATTTTCATATGCATAGAAAAAATTTTTAGGTCTCTTAATTTATAAGTTTCCCATCCATCTTTTCTTTTTTTAACTCCTTGCAATTTAATTGTTGAAGAAGCTAGATCATTCATTCTGCTTTCCCAGAGTTGAGATTTTACTGATTGTGTTCCTATTGTGTAGTTTAGCACGTTCCTCTGTCCCCTGTGTTTCCTATAAGTTGGTAGTTAGATCCAGAAGCTTAATCAGATTCAGGTTTGATTTTTTTTTTTTGGGGGGGGTCAAAATTACTTCACAGGTGGTGGTGTGTTCATTCATCAAAAGACATAATTGTCTCTTTCTGATGTTGGCAGCCATAGATGCTCAACACCCAGATCCTTAATTCACTAGGGATTGCAAAATGGTGATTTCCAGTGCTCTCTCTTCTTGGTGTATTTGTTGAAATACCTCTATAAAGAAAAACCTTCCTTCACTTACTAGTTGTTTACCCAGAGGTATAGTTTGTATAGGAAAGGTAGAAGAAGTGCTTGATTCCTAACTTTATGTACCAGTTTGCAAAATGAATAGTTGTTAGCATCCTTCAAAGGTGATTTATTAGATTTATTGTTTTTTATTTTTTTAAATATTTATTTATTTATTTTTGGCTGCGTTGGGTCTTCGTTGCTGCGCACGGGCTTTCTCTAGTTGGGGCGAGCGGGGGCTACTCTTCATTGCGGTGCACGGGCTTCTCACTGCAGTGGCTTCTCTTGTTGCAGAGCACGGGCTTTAGATGCACGGGCTTCAATAGTTGTGGCTCATGGGCTCAGCAGTTGTGGCTCGCGGGCTCTAGAGCGCAGGCTCAATAGTTGTGGTGCACGGGCTTAGGTGCTCCGAGACATGTGGGATCTTCCCGGACCAGGGCTCGAACCCATGTCCCCTGCATTGGCAGGTGGATTCTTAACCACTGCGCCACCAGGGAAGTCCCTATTGTTTCTTTTAAATTGTTTTGAACTCATGGATTTAAATGTACTTGGCGTCTTTCAGTCCATTGCAGTTACTCTTACTGATGCTCCGTTTATCATCTTGAACCAGTGAAAGGCTCTGCAGAGTGCTTCCCAGAGTTGTTCCCTTTTGGCACAGGTCCAGTAGTTTTTGATAGCTTCTTTGCTGTCTGGTGTGACCAGCTACTCCTGGCTCATCTTGTGCATTTCCCGCCTCAAACCTGGAATCAGCCATTTCTCCAAGCAGCCCTGATTTCTTTCAGGGAAAAATGGTATTTCAAGACCATCGTCTGGATGCTAGGGATGCTTCCTGCTACTAGATTGTTTCTTGTTTCTAGGCATAAAATTAAAATACATAACAATAAAAATACTAAAGACAGAAGAGGGATAATTAGAGTTAAATTTTTCTAAGGTCCTAGCGTCGTCCGGAAGTGGTAAAAGCACCACAGGGTATTCACCTAATCTCTTCTATCCCAATATCTGTAGCCCCTTTTCCCACAGAAGGTATTCTGGTTCTCAGAGTTACCTAGGAAAATAAAATTAAGAAATCACTTTGTAACATTTGTTTTATTCCACATCTCTCTCTCCATTTTTCTCTCTTTTCCTCTCTCTCCCTCTCTGTCTCTCTCTCTATCTCCCCCCAACACACACACACACACACACACACACACACACACACACACACACCATTCTCAGAATAACAATACCAACAAGCAGTTTGGGTATGAATTTTCAATAATTTTGGACTTCTTCAAAATTCCAAATAGAAAGTAGATGGGAAGGTGAGGTTGAAACTGGCTAACTACCACCTGAGACTTTACATCAGACAGAAGGAAAGAATGGTAAGGAATCCCAGCCAGGAACTCTAAACATACATAAAAAATAAAGTTATAGAGCATTTTGTTCTTCATAATTTTTGAGTCTTTGAAATACCATCCTTGTTAAGAGTTTCTTTCTGCTTTTCCATCCTACAGTTTCTAGCAAAAGGCATTTATTTTTGGAGGCTCAACCAAGAGCTTATAAGAAGACTTTTTCAGATAACATTTCCCCCTTGTTGGCCTAATAGCAGGTCCAATGGACACAAAAGACACATACAATTATTTTCCAGTGTTGTTAAGTAGGAATGGAAACCCAAAGTTATTGGTTTAACAATGTATTTATGGTCTTTTTTATCTTTGCTTTTAAAAGAAGTTAGGAAGGCAATGTGATGGAGTCCATAACCTTTGTCTCTTAATCAAGAAGAAAGTTCTCTAAAAAGGTTTGGGGCAGGAATTGCTCACAGTTCAGAAGCCCCACTGTGTCCATGCATTGCCTCAGCCCCACCAAAATCACAGCACACACTTGGTTCACAAAATTGTTAGAAAGTTTAAACCAAAATCGTGCCCAATATAAATTATCATTATCCTCTTGGCTGGACACAAGTTCAGTCTTCCAGTGCGTTTTGTGCCTTGTATTTCCTATTTGTGTTTTTCATCTGCGCACCTGTAATATTTTGAAAAGTAGTTCTAACTGGGCTTCTTTCCATAATGACATCCGCCTTCTGTGAACCTGTGTTTTTACCCCATAAGTTATAAATAAAGATGTTCTTGGCCATTGCAGTGAATGAGCTGAAGCTTTGAAGTCTTTTTTCAATAAGGAAACTCAAAGTTTTATGAGAAAACAACTGCGAAAAGGTAACAAAACATCTGTGGAAGTAGCACAGCATCCCGTCTCATAAATCTAGGATCAGAAACTCTCATCAGGATCCTTCCCTTTTCTTTCCCCTTTCCTTTCTGTAAAAACTAAACATTTAGAATAATTTAAGTTAAGGGAAAGGAGAGCTGCCCACTAAGTTCTCCAGTGTCCTGTTCTCTTCAACTTGTAGAGCAGCTTTAGTTCTGGTCTTGGAGGATAGTTTGCACTCATTTCTGTTTGAGAAATGCCTTTGCTGATGAGCAGATAAATCCCTGCTGACTACAGAAGCAATATAGTCTACGAGACACTGTGATCATGTCACTCCTCTGTGCAGTTCCTTGTGATGTCTCTCCATCTTATTTAAAGTCCAACTGTCCTTCCAATAGTATGCATGTGTGCTGTTGTAGACGGACACAAAAATGGATAGCCACATGCTCAGGTAAAAGCTCAGAGTCTTGTTAAAAACAGGAAGAAGGGGTTAACAGATACTGGGACCATTAACGGTCTCTGTCAGATACTAAAATGCTATAAAGCCACTAAAATTAAAAATCTGGTGTGTTATATTTCAAAATAAAGAAGCAAGGTTAAAAACCTGAGGTACTGAGACGTGAATAGAAAAACATCATCAGAAAACCTTCATCTTATATTACATTTTCATATGTGTCTGGGTCTATATTCATGCTCACATGGACGAAGTTTTTTTTTTTTATTGTAGTATAGTTGATTTACAATGTTGTGTTAGTTTCAGGTGTATGGAAGTTTAAATTAGTACATTTATCAGGGCAACCGGGAAAAATGTATCAAAATTACAAGTGCAAATACTTCTTTTACCTTTTTTTAATTGAAATATAATTAATTTACAATGTGTTAGTTTCAAATGTACAGCAGATTGATTCAGTTTTATGTTCTTTTTCAGATTCTTTTCCATTATAAGTTATTACAACATATTGCGTATAGTTCCCCGTGCTATACAGTAGGTCCTTATTGTTTGCCTATTTTGTATGAAGTAGTGTGTATCTGTTAATCCCAAACTCCTAATTTATCCCCCCCCACTGCTATCCCCTTTAGTAACCATAAGTTTGTGTTCCATGTCTATGAGTCTATTTCTGTTTTATAAATAAGTTCATTTGCATCATTTTTTAAGATTCCACATGTAAGTGATATCATGCTATTTGTCTTTCTCTGTCTGACTTCACTTAATATGATTGTCTCTAGGTCCATCCATGTTACCGCAAATGGCATTATTCTTTTTTACAGCTGAGTAATACTTCATTGTATATATACCACGTCGTCTTTATCTAGTCATCTGCTGATGGACATTTAGGTTGCTTCCATGTCTTGGCTATTGTAAATAGTGCTGCTGTGAACATTGGGGTGCATGTATCTTTTCGAATTCGTGTTTCCTCTAGATATATGCCCAGGAGTCATGAGCATATATTAAAAATCTGGTGTGCTATATTTCAAAGTAAAGAAGCAAGGTTAAAAACCTGAGGATCAGATTGTTGGATCACATGGTAACTCTCTTTTTAGTTTTCTAAGGAACCTCCATACTGTTCTCAATAGTGGCTGTACCAGTTTACATTCTCACCAACAGTGTAGGAGGATTCCTTTTTCTCCACACCTTCGCCAGCATTTATTATTTGTAGACTTTTTAATCCTGGCCATTCTAACTGGTGTGAGGTGATACCTCATTGTAGTTTTGATTTGCATTTCTCTAATAATTAGCAATATTGAGCATTTTTTCATATGCCTGTTGGATATTTGTATGTCTTCTTTGGAGAACTGTCCATTTAGGTCTTCTGCCCATTTTTTGACTGGGTTGTTTGTTTGTTTGATATTAAGCTGTATGAGCTGTTTGTATATTTTGGAAATTAATCCCTTGTCAGTAGCATCATTTGCAAATATTTTCTCTCAGTCCATAGGTTGTGTTTTCGTTTTGTTTATGGTTTCCTTTGCTGTGCAAAAGCTTTCAGGTTTAATAAGGCCCCGTTGGTTTATTTTTGCTTTTATTTCCATTGCTTTTAGGAGACAGATCCAAAAAAATATTGCCACGATTTATGTTAAAGAGTGTTCTGCCTGTGTTTTCCTCTAGAAATTTTATAGCGTCTGGTCTTACATTTAGTTCTTTAATCCATTTTGAGTTTATTTTTGTGTATGGTGTGAGAAAATGTTCTAATTTCATTCTTTTCCATGTAGCTGTCTAGGTTTCCCAGCACCACTTACTGAAGAGACTGTCTTTTCTCCTTTTGTATATTCTTGCCTGCTTAGTTGTAGATTAACTGCCCATAAGTGTGTGGGTTTCTTTCTGGGCTTTCTATCCTGTTCCATTGATCTATAAATGCAGATCCTTTTGAATCAGAAGAGTCCTTTGTTAGGGTGGGAACACTTCTTCCCCTCTCCTGATGTGTCCTTCTACGTGGAAGTAGCTCTACTAGTTTAACACCCACCCCCCGCTTGCTTCTCCCTAGGGAAGGAGGGATGACTTTCCTTTCTTTGTTGTTCATTTTTTTCTTCCAGTTTTTTTGAGATATAAGTGACATACAGCACTTTGTAAGACTAAGGTGTACAGCATAATGATTTGACTTACATACATCATAGAATGATTATCACAGTAAGTTTAGTGACTATCCATCATCAAACAGATAAAAATTTAAAGCAATAGAAAAAAACTTTTTTCTTTGTGATGAGAACTCTTAGGATTTACTCTCTTAACAACTTACATATATAACATACAACAATATTAATTATATTTATCATGTTGTACATTACATTCCTAGTACTTATTTATCTTATAACTGGAAGTTTGTACCTTTTGACTGCCTTCATCTAATTCCCTCTTCCTCTGCCCCTCGTCTAGTAATTACAAATTTGATCTCTTTTTCTATGAGTTTGTTTCTTTTTGAAGTATAATTGACCTACAACACTATGTTACTTCCTGTTATACAACACAGTGATTCCATATTTCTGTACATTTCAAAATAATCATCACATTAAGTCTAGTAATGATATATCACCATACAAAGATATTATATCTATTGACTATATTCCCCACACTGTACATTTCATACCTGTGACTCATTTATTTTGCAACTGAAAGTTTGTCCCTCTTAATCTCGCTCACCTATTTCTTTCCTCCCCCCACTTTCCCACCCTCTGGCGACCACCTATTTGTTCTCTATACAGTAAGTCCCCTACATATGAGCCTTTAAGTTGAGAACTTTCAAAGATGCGAAGGTGCGTTCAAATGTCCAATCACGTAAGTTAGTTCACTTACGTGTCTGGCGTGCATCCTCTACAAGTGGTTGTGCTTTTGTGTACTTTACTGTATAGAGTACAGTAGTACAGGATCTTTATTTCAAGCCCAGGATGTCTGGAAGCAAGCGTAAAAGCAGCGGTGATGTAGCTGGTATCGCTAACAAGCGCCAAGTGCCAAGAAAGGATGAAGAGAGACAAGAGGAAGAAGAAGTAACTGAAGAACTGAAGAGATTCACAACACAGGAAATGGCAAGGGGATTTTCTTTATTTGAGGAAGCACTGTTAGTTTTTGAGGCACAGGACCTGAACATAGGCCGGTACATGAAGGTTGCAGCAGCCGTTCAAAATGCCATCCAGTGCTACCATGTCATCTATGACAAGAAAAAAAGAGCTACTACCCAGACATCACTGGATCTTTTTTTCAAGAGGGTAGGTAGAATTGAATCCAGCAAGGAACCAGAACCTGTGCCACCAGTGTCAGGCGTGAGTGAAATTGCAGCTCGCCCTCCGTCTCCTACTGCTGACTACCCTTCAGCTCTACCACCTCCCACCTCCTCTCCGTCTTCCAGTCAGTAACTCTTCTTGCCTGTTCACTCGATGCCAGCCCCTGTATGCCAGCTGTTGTTCTGTACTGCTGTGCTTTTCAACGTACTGTACTGCAAGATTAAAAATGTTTTCTTTATTTTTTGTTTATTTTTTATGTATTATTTGTGTGAAAAGTATTATAAACCTATTATAGCACAGTACTATAGCCAATTGCGTTAGTTGGCTCCCTAGGCTGGCTTTGTTGGACTTAGGAGCAAACTGGACTTACGAACGTGCTCTCAGAACGGAAATCGTTCGTATGGAGGCGACTTACTGTATCTACGATTTTTGTTTTGTTATGTTTATTCATTTGTTTCTTAGATTCCACATATAAGTGAAATCATACAGTATTTGTCTTTCCCTGACTTATCTCACTTAGCATAATGCCCTCTATGTCCATCCATGTTGCTGCAAATGGCAAGATTTCATTCTTTTTATGGCTGAGTAATATTCCATTATTTTAATATGCACCATATCTTCTTTATCCACTCATCTATTGATGGGCATTTAGGTTGCTTCCGTATCTTGGCTATTGTAAATAATGCTGCTATGATCACAGGCGTGCTTATGTCTTTTCTAATTAGTGTTCTCATTTTCTTTGGATAAATACCTAGGAGTAGGATTGATAAGTCATATGGTAGTTCTGTTTTTAATTTTTTGAGGAATCTCCATACTGTTTTCCATAGTGGCTGCACCGAAGATGACTTTTCTAATTATTACATTTGTAAAGAATAAACTCCACTCAGCCCCTTCTCTTCCCAACACCTGCACTGAGAGGCCTATAGCTAACCAACATTGCCTATGATTAAATGGAGAGAGATTTAGAATTAGGAAGCCCTCTTATATGCAAATGTAAGTCACATTCTTCAGCATCAGCTTTTATCAGTGATACAGGTCATACTTTTGATCAACTATCTGCCTAATTCTTTTGTCTTATTTCCCAGTTGGCTCAGAAGCTGGGTGAGGATGAGAAGTGTTATTTATTGCTCTAAGAGCTAAAGACGCATCTAGGAATTTATCCTACAGATGTATTTACATATATGTGAAATGACATGTGTACAGTTATTCATTGCAGGATTGTTTGGAACAGGAAAAGACTGACAACAATCTAAATGTCCCTGTAGAATTATTTAAATAAATTAAGACACACTGCACAATGGAGTATTATACAGCCATAATACTAGAGCAAGCTCCAATATAAAGTAAAAAAAAAAACAAGCTACAAAACAAAAACAAGGTACAGAGCTATAGTATAATATGTTATTGTGTAAGAAAAGGAAAAATACACAAATGTTTACTAGTGCATTCACAGAATACTTCAGGAAGGATATACAAGAAACTGGTGACTTTATTTACTTACTTTCCCTCAGGGGAAAGGGACTCAGTAGCGAGGTGCATTTTATATTTGTTGCTTCTTAAAGTCACAGAAATAATGGGTGAGTACAAATTGAAAGCAGAAATCATATGTCACAAAGTAGTATTAAGTACCTATACATCTTTCAAATCTTATTTATTTAGAAGATGGGTTTAAATCAATCACTCAGTCATTCAGCCAATCAGAATGCAGTTGTACTTATTTAATCATGTAAACTGAGGCAATTGTTACAATTTGACTTTTTTAAAAAACTTAATTTACCTTTGAATAAATCAACATGTAACTGAGAACCTAAATGAAATTTTCAAGTAAATAGAATAAAAACATAGGTACATGAAGAGTTGTCCTATCTGGCAAGTTTCATCATGAAAAGTTACTTATCTGTTTATTTTCATTTATTCAGGAACTACTTACCGAGAGCTTCCTCTGTGCCAAGCCTTGCTCTAAACTCTGGGAAGATAGAGGCGAGCAAGATAGTGTCCCTATTCTTAGTAGAGCTCCCCTAACAGGGCACACAGACAATAAACAAGTAAACAAGCAGATAATTTTTAAAAAGCCATGTGCTAAAAGAAAATAAAGCAGAGCCAAGAGGACAGAGTGACTAAAGTGGGAGAAGAAGTATTATTTTTCCCAAGGTAATTTGTGGGTGGTGGATAAAATTTATTAAAATTTTATTTATTTTATTTATTTTATTTATTTATTAATAAATAAATAATTAATTAATAAAATAAATAAATAAAATAAATAAATAAAATAAATAAAAAAAAAAATAAAATTAATAAATAAATTTTATTTATTTATTAAAAAGTCCTGTGCCAAGGACTGTGTTTGGACCCTGGTCATAAAGCAGTAAACAGAAGACACTGTTGCTGCTCTCAGAAAGCTTATGACATTCTATTGAGGCGGACTGACAATAAGTAATCAAGTCAATATGTAAAATGCAGAGTCAGATTTACCACGATGCCCCAGGGAAGGCTGGGAATTGCTGAGGGTTGTAGAATGTTCTAGGTGTGCTCCTGGTCCAACCCTATTTGCTTTGTGCTCATTTTGTTGTTTTGTGACATGAGACTCCAAAGACCAATGAAGCAACATATATGAGAAGGAGAAGGGAATTTGCTGGCGGTCCAGTGGTTGGGACTCTGCGCTTCCACTGCAGGGGGCCTGGGTTGAATCCCTGCTCAGGGAACTAAGATCCCACAGGCCGTGCGGCACAGCCGAAAATAAATAAATAAATTATAAAATTTAGAAGGACAAAAGGCTTGGGGTGCCCATGGTGTTGGAGCCTTTGCTAGGAGGAAAAAGAAAAAAGACGAGATAAATATTATTGAGGATGTGGAGAAAAGGGAACCCTTGTGCACTGCTGATAAGATTGTAAATTGGTACAACCACCATAGGATACAGTAGTAATATTTTGGAGATTTCTCTAAAAATTAAAAGTGAGATCTAGCAATCCCACTTCTGGGAATATATCAGAAGGAAACAAAAACACTATATCAAAGAGATATCTGCACCCCCGTGTTCATAGCAGCATTATTTACAATAGCCAAGACATGGAAGGAATGTTAAGTGACCATTGATGTATGAATGGATAAAGAAGTTATATATATAAAAGTATATATATATATAAGATGGAATATTATTCAGCTGTAAAAAACAAAAAAAAAACCCAGGAAATCCTGCCATTTGCAACAACATGGATGGACCTTGAGGGCATTATGCTAAGTGAAACAAGTCAGACAGAGAGACAGATACTGTATGATCTCATTTATATGTAAAAAAAAAATTTCATAGAAAAGGAGATCAGATTTGTGGTTACCATTGGCAGGGAGTGATGGGAGGAGGAATTAGATGAAGGTGGTTAAAAGGTACAAACTTCTAGTTACAAAATAAGCACTAAGGATGTAATGTACAACATGATGACTATAGTTGACACTGATGTATGATATATAAGAAAGTTAAGAGAGTAAATCCAAAGAGTTCTCATCACAGGAAAAAACCTGTTTTTTGTTTTTCTTTTATTCTGTATCTATATGAGATGATGGATGTTAATTGAACATATTGTGGTAATCATTTCATGGTATATGTAAGTCAAATCATTATGCCGTACACCTTAAACTTACAGTGCTGTATGTCAATTATATCTCAATTAAACTGGAAAAAAAAGATAGTGGTGATATATGTTATGAAAAAACTAAATCAGGATGAAGAAGATGGAGTGGTATAATTGTGAGAGAGGTACTATTTTTATAGGGTGGTCAGCAAAGGCCTCTGATAAGATGACATTTGTGCTCAGGCATGAAAGAAGAAGGATTGGGACTTTTGGAAACAGCAAGTGCAAAGGCCCTGAGGCATGTAAACTGTGAGATCTTCTGTATACTTATTATGTAAAAGGATTTTTCGTAGGCTTAGTTACTTCTTTTAGAATATTTTACATCTCCAATAACCAGGAACAATTATATTAATAAGTACATGCACGCATTAAGCAGTAAATTCATAAGAAATACAAAGGGTGAATTTTCATGAAAACAAGTTCATTTTCTTCAGACGAATCTGAAAGTTAAGATTGTAAAAAGCTTCGGGACTTCCCTGGTGGTCCAGTGGCTAAAACTCCGAGCTCCAATGCAGGGGGCCCAGGTTTAATACCTGGACAGGGAACTAGATCCCACATGCCACAACTAAAGATCCCGTACGTGGCAACGAAGATCCCTCATGCTGCAACTAAGAGCCAGTGCAGCCAAATAAATAAATAAATATTTTTTAAAAATGTACAAAGCTGGGAATTCCCTGGTGGTCCAGTGGTTAGGACTCTGCGCTTCCACTGCAGGAGTCACAGTTTAGATCCCTGGTCAGGAAACTGAGATCCCGCAAGCTGTGTGTGGCGGCCAAAAAATAAATTAATTAACTAATTAAAAAAAAAAAAAGATTGTACAAAGCCTATACTGGCGGACTCACATGTCTGCACTTGATCTCCCGCAATGAACTCCTGAAATCCTAAAATGTTGAAGTTCTCACTATTTTTATCTGTGGTCCTTTCTAGCTGTCTGACTCAGAACCAGAACAAACCTCTGAATCTTCCTGTGCGTCTCCCAAAGTTTGTTTCATCCAGAGACAAAGGAGGAAGAATCCTTCAAGTTGGTAACTCTTAGCTCTGTTTTTAGAGTAAACATATCCATTTAATCAAAACAGACCGTGTACTTGCACTGAGTATTATTTTAAGGGAAACAGCAGAGGACAGAGGGATAGGGGAAAACCAAAAGAGATCAAAGGGTTATTAAACAACCTGGAATTAATGATAATAAACTTTTTAAAAAGTTTCAAAGCAGTGTATCCTGTTTTTATCCTGTCCACCCTCAGTAAAGAAATGGTCATTAGAGAAAAGCCTGATGAATTTAACAAGACTCTGAGCTTTCCTGAGGCAGGAGGCAGAGCCTGTTTTATTTTACTTTTGTATCTTCAACCCAAACACATGGTAGGCACACCATGTATATTTGTGGAATTAATAATTAATGTTAAACTAAGCAATAGCAACCATAATTCTTTTACTCTGCCTGATGATACTTGGGTTCAATTTGATATAAGGGTTTCTCATTGTTTTTCAAAAGGCCTGCTCACGAAAAACTCAAGAGGATGAAATGGAGAACTCTCAGGCCCTGCCTCGTACTCAGAGAAAATGGGAGACTGCCTGACTGTGGGCATCACAAGAATTTCAAGGCCCAGAACCTGAGGGACCTGGCTGGCATGGCTCGCTGAGTCTCAGAATAATCACCTTCTATGGTAGCCTAAGTTGTTCCTGAGGCTTTGACTTGAGGGACAGCCCACCCTACAGAATTGCTAAGAAAGGCAAACTTTGGGTGCACTCTGAAAGATTCAAGGGAGGCTGTGGGGAGCCACATTCACCCTCCGGCATGTATATCCTGTTTATATCCTTCGCTCTGCTTGTTAGCTTATCCAGAACAAAACCAAGGTAATATCAACTTGAGTGGAGGCCAAGTATTTATTCTCTCCATTCCCTGAACCCAGACCAGATTCCATGGTCCAGTTTTCAGCTTACATTATATCATCCAGCTCTGTTTTTACAGTAAACGTATTTAATAAAAGATGACAATTTATGCACAGTGAGTATTATTTTAAGAGAAGCTAGAGGAATAGGCTTATGCCCTGAAAGAGCTCACTTTCCAGTGAGGGAGACAAAAAGTATAAAAACCTTTACCATTGAAAGCCATGTCTAAGCTATGGGGGCTGAGATCTATGATGAACCATGGGTCATTCACTCCATTGAATGTAATAGTGTGTAAACCTACCTTCTCAAATTACTTATTTTCAATAGAATTTTAAAACATAAGATTATCCAGTATGGAATTATTTAATCTATCTAAACTAGACCTCTGTGAGCATACCACAATACCACACACTTCTACCTCTGATTCCAATATTTCTTTGGGGTCGGGGCAGAAGGCCACTGTACTTAACCTTGCCCTGGTGCCTGCAGTGAGTGGCTCATTGGTCACCTTGTACGGGTGGGTTCTCTCTTTTTCCCAGGCGGCAACCTAAGCTGTCCCCGTGGCCTGGATATGGTATGAGAGGTCTCACGGAGATGAGAACCAGAGTCTCGGTTTCCAGGGTTAGGAGAGTGGGGAGATAGCGTGCACCCCTCCCATGGGAACAAGCGTCATCAAGCTAGGAAAGCTCAGGGGTTTATACCGAGTGAACCCTACTGTGTTTTTCCTAGCATATGACATAGTGTCCTTTAATAGATGAGGAAGCACGTACGTGTTGGTTCTGATACGGTACAAAGGATCGAACTTGGACTTAGAATCTTAATTCATATACAGAAATAGGAAGAAGTGCCCCAATTGGGGAAGTGTGGGGCGCTGTGGCAGCACAGAAGAACTAACGTCTGGACTACGACCTGAAAATGACTGACTCGACTTGTTCTCCCACGCAGCCAGCAATCCCCTTGTACCCCACCTCCCTCTTTTCTACAGTCACTGGAAGCCCAAGCCTCCCTGCTCACCTCCTCTGTATGGTCATGCTCATCCTGCTCAGCACAGCTCCCGGTCTGACCAAACTCCCCACCCTTCCGGGCCCTCCGAAACCTTTCTACGTGCCTTCTAGAACCCTGAAGTTCCAGATGTGTGGTAAACACTCTGCCCCCTAACCTTAACCTCCCTCATCAATGCTGCTTCTGACTCCTTGACCTTACTGTGCATGACCTGTTGATCTCCTGAGGACACTGGCTCCTCTATAGCCTTTTCAAGTGAAGTAAGTATTTCTCTCATATCCTATATAATTCCAGGCTTGAATGAAGGATGCTTGTTTTTTCTTTTTGCTTCCCATTCCACTCGAACTATTCTTCCTCTTTCTTCAAAAGTTCCAGCTCCTTGTTTCTACAATCGAATGATCTCCCATCTCCCAGTCACTCCCCATCATTCACTGAAGACTTGACAGCTGCTCATTGTCTTCCTCTTCATCCCTACAAGTCTTTTTTTTGTTGTTTTTTTTTCCGGCTGTGCCGTGCAGCTTGTAGGATCTTAGTTCCCAGACCAGGAATCGAACCCTCGCCCTCGGCAGTAAAAGTTCCGAGTCATAACCACTGGACCGCCAGGGAATTCCCTACTCTTATCTTTTTTTTTTTTTGCAGTACGCAGGCCTCTCACCGTTGTGGTCTCCCCCGTTGCGGAGCACAAGCTCCGGACGCACAGGCTCAGCGGCCATGTCTCACGGGCCGAGCTGTTTCGCGGCACGTGGGAACTTCCCAGACGGGGGCACGAACCCGCGCCCCCGGCGTCGGCAGGCGGACTCTCAACCACTGCGCCACCAGGGAAGCCCTACTCATTATTTTTATCCAAATAGTTTCCTATCCAACACCCTGGGTTCTCCAGTCCACTGACCCCACTACTTTTTTTAAACTGCCCATTATGTTTGTCCTGTCTTCTTCCTCCCCTTGTCTATCTTTGATTCCTTGATCCATCATTATGAAAAGCAACTCTAGCTCTTATACACTTGCCTGCCCTGCTGGGTATAACTCCAGATATTCTCTGGGCCTGCAGCAGAGTAGCTGAACACTGAACCAGTGCCTTAAATTTATGACCACAGAGTTGAAACAAGCACTCAGTATCTGTTCCATAATCCCAAAAGGTTTTCCTAGTAAAGTCAGTATTTCACTGTCTGAGTCAACTATATTTTCTTTCTTTTTTTTTTAATCCTAAAAATTTCAACCCTCCCTTACTATCAGATAATGACCTACCATATGCTTTACTGAAAAATCTTAGCAACTAAAGAGGGACTCTATTCCTCTAACCACCAACTCTTCCAGTATCTTTACCAATATTTTCTGTCTTCCCACTTGGTACAAGACAAGCACCATTGCTCTATCGAAGGCCAGCCAGTCCCTTCATATTCTGGATCCTGTCTTTTCTTGCTTTCTCGAGGACATCACTCTTATAATTGTTCTCTCATGGATCACCAATTTCTCCCTCTATTATTATGATAAACTCTAGATCTCCTCCTAGCAGCCCTTATCTTTGTTCCCCTTCATAGCAAGTCTTCTTAAAATAATTGTCAGTACTTCTCTGTTTCCAAATCCTCACCTGCCATTCACTGTTACAACCCACTCCAGGACTTCCATACCTATCACATCACTGAAACTGTTATCAAGTCACCTATGACTTTAATGTTGCCAAATTCCATAAACACTTCTTTTTCCTCATTTTACTGGAGGTCTTGTGAAATTTGACCTTTCTCAATTATTAGGTTCTTTTGTAGATATCAGTAGCCTCTAGTAGGTAAATGAGGGCTGCAGTTCTCTCCTCATTCTGAGCTAGGTACTTTACAGAGGGAATTCTACCAAACTACTATTTAGCATGCCCTATAACCATAAAATCTTGAACTTTTATTTCTCCCAATTAAAAAAAAATTTGCCCCCAAACATCGATTCCAATTATTCATTCTGAGGTTCTGGCCATTGCCGCCCCAAATTCCCTGATTTGCCCCCGACTATTTCCAGTGTTGCCTTACTTTTCACCGAAGGTTACTAAAACCTTGGATTTCTATCTTCTTGGCTGTTCTAAAAATTTTGGGTTTCCCAGAAGAGTTACCACTTGAAATCTATTGTCTATTAATGATGATTATTTTTGGCAGTTTTTCAAAAAGTCAATTAATTGTTGGATAGTGTGTGAGAAATTGTCTGCTGCCCTCCCTACTCCGCTGGCTGAGTGGTTCATGTCTACCTAGTGGAATTTATCAGTTGGGTAGGGTCAGGGGCCAATTACCTTCTCAGATGATGCCATTTAGTGCCATCTTCAGCATTGTAGGACTTGCTTTGGGGAACCTAATCTCAAACCTTGCAGCCCTAATTGGTTACTCTTGAAGAATATTAAGAAACCAACTCATTATGCTGAAAATTGTTGAAGAGAAGAAAAAAATCAAGCGTATATCCTGCCTTTCCTGTATGAGCTGTACATCAAGGAAACTAAAACATGAACGTGGTAATCTTTTTAAGTAGAATAATTCCAGCTAATTATGTACAGTTCAGTGGTATTAAATACATTCACACTGTTGTGAAACCATCACCACCATCCATCCCCATAACTCTTTTCATGTGGTGAAACTGAAATTCTACACCCATTAAACAATAACTCCCTATTCTCCCCTGCCTCCAGCCCCTGGCCACCACATTTACACTTTCTGTTTTTATAATATAGGTGGAATCACGTAGTATTTGTATTTTTGTGACTGGTTTGTTTCACTTAGCATAATGTCCTCAGGGTTCGTCCATGCTGTAGCATATTGCAGAATCTCCTTCCCTTTTAATTAAAAAAAATTTTTTTGTTTATTTTATTATTTTTGGGGCTGCGTGGGGTCTTAGTGGCGGCACACGGGATCTTCGTTGCAGCACGCGGGATCTTTCGTTGCAGCGCTTGGGTTCGCTGCAGCACGTGGGCTTCTCTCTAGTTGTGGCGCATGGGTTTTCTCATCTCTAGTTGTGGAGTGCAGGTTCCAGAGCACGTGTGCTCTGCAGTTTGCAGCACGCAGACTCTAGTTGAGGCGTGCGGGCTCAGCAGTTGTGGTGCACGGGCTTAGCTGCCCCGTGGCATGTGGGACCTTAGTTCCCCCACCAGGGATCGAACCCGCGTCCCCTGCATTGCAGGACAGATTCTTTACCACTGGACTACCAGGGAAGTCCCTCCTTCCTTTTCAATGTGAATTCCATTGTACGTATTGAAATCCATCCCGTTGCCTGTATATTACACATTTTGCCTATCCATTCATCAGTGAGTGGAAACTTGGGTTGCTTCCTTGTTTTAACTATTGTGGATAATGCTGCTATTAACATGAATGTACTATCTGGATTTTTTAAGTGGCTATTTTACGTCTTGACTTTTTTAAAAAGTTGGATACATTTGGATAGCCATTCTAGAACTAGTCATGGTAACAATCTTCTCAATAAATGATGCTAGAGCTATTAACTTTCTATCCATATAGAAAAAAAGGAACTTGGTCATGTACCTTATACTATATTTCAAAATTAACTTGAGATGAATGGCAGAACTAAACGTGAAAATAATACAATAAATTTCTAAAAGAAGTCAGGGGAGAATATTGTCATGACTTTGGAGTAGGCAATAATTTCTTAAATATAAAAAGCAATAACCATCCATAGACACCAATAGGAGAGTGAAAAAGCAAGCCACGGCCTGGGGGAGGATATTCACAATACATATATCTGACATAGGATTTGTATCTAGATTATGTAAAGAACTCCTAAAAATCAATTTTAAAAACGGGCAAAACACTTGATAGGCCCTTCACAAAGGAGGATGTCCAAATGGAAAGTAAGCATATAAAAAGTGCTCAATATCAGAAATCATCAAGGAGATGCAAATTAAAGGCACAATGAGATACCACCACACCATCATTAGAATGGTCAAAATTAAAAAGAATGTAAGGGGAATTCCCTGGTGGTCCAGTGGTTAAGACTCAGATTTCATTGCCAAGGGCCTGGGTTCAATCCCTGGTCGGGGAATTAAGATCCCGTGTGCTGTGCAGCACAGCCAAAAAAGTGAAGTAAAATAAAAAGAATGATAGGATGTTGTCTAGGATGTTTAGCAGTTACATTGCTGGTGCAAGTGAAAAATGATCTGACCACTTTAGAAAGCTATTTGGCAGTTCATAGTAAAGCTAAACACATGTCTGCCCTGTGACTCAGTAATTTCACTCTTAACTATACACCTCACAAAAATGAGTGTATTTCATTTCATTCACACAGAATGTATCTACCGAAAGACATGCACAAGAGTGTTCAGAGAAGCCTATTCATAACAGCCAAATGTCCATCAACAGAAGAATAGGTAAGTCAACTGTGGTACAAACATATACGACATATATATTTACTACATGATTCCAGTTACATGACCTTCTAGAACAGGCAAAGCTAATCTATCCTGGTTACTTTTCAGGAGGCTATTGACTGGAAGAGGGAACTTTCTGGAGTCCTGAAAATGTTCTCTATCTCAGTCTGCGTGGTGGTTACAAAGTAGTGCTCATTTGTGAAACTTCATTAAGCCATACACTTAAAATTCATGCACTTCACTGTTTGTATGTTATAATTCAATGTTTAAAGTTTTTTTTTTAAAGTTTACCCCCCAAAGACTCCTTTTTTTCCCTTTATGTGTCACAAATATTTTATTTTAGACAAAGTCTTAGTACAGAACCTGTGCTGTTTTATGAATTTCCACTTGTTGTCGCCTATAAAAGGTCTGCTTATAATTTACGTATATACCAACCTGTTCACTGGGTCAAATGTGGCAAATTGACCCAAGAAAATTTGGTTACTCACAATTATTAGATAATTGGGGGGAATATTAGAGGCCTCCAGTTGTCAGATATAGGATTGGGCTCTAGGTTTCCCCCCAAGAACCTCATGCTCAGGTGATCTGTTACAATGAAGGCAGGTCTCAGACAAGATTCTGTCATACATTTGAATATCTATTAGCAGGAAGACAAAAAACCGGTCCTACAACCCATTCCCAAAGCTCAGGGAGACACTGAATTTCTGGCTTTTAGGCACTCTGACATTCATCTTACACACACACAAAAATAGAGAAGTCTAGCACAAGCCAGGCAGCCTCAGAGTGGTGCTCTCGGCCTGGAGCTTTGATTTATTTGAGTATTCTGCCACTTAGTGACCAAAAAATCTAGCAATATTGCTTTTATTTATTTATTTTTTAAATCTCGTTTAATGGTAAGTCCATTCTAGGAGGCCATCAGGGCTGGTATGACACTCTAGGCTGTCAGGGACTTGGCTCCCTTCTATTGCTGCTTCATTGTTGCCTTCATTTTCTTGGTCCAATTTTGCTCATGACCACATCCACACCTAGCTAGTGGGAAAAGAACAAACTCTTTAAGAACGAGCTAGAAATTGCACACATCACTTTTCCATCTCATTGACCAGAAATGGTCTTATTTAGCTGAAAGGGAGACTGGAAAAAATGCAGTTTTAATCTCTGATTGGCCATACGTTTGGTTAAAAATCAGGGGTGATATTATTATTTATTTATTTATTTATGGCTGTGTTGGGTCTTCGTTTCTGTGCGAGGGCTTTCTCTAGTTGTGGCAAGGGGGGGCCACTCTTCATCGCGGTGCGCAGGCCTTTCACTATCGCGGCCTCTATTGTTGCGGAGCACAGGCTCCAGACGCACAGGCTCAGTAATTGTGGCTCACGGGCCCAGTTGCTCTGCAGCATGTGGGATCTTCCCAGACCAGGGCGCGAACCCGCGTCCCCTGCATTGGCAGGCAGACTCCCAACCACTGCACCACCAGGGAAGCCCAGGGGTGATATTATTATAGAGGAAGGGGAGAGCCAATACTGGGGGATAAGTAACAGTCTCTGCCATAATGACAAAATTGGTCAGGCTGCAACCCTTCTCAGAAGAATTTACTCAGTTGATTATTTCTTCCTTGAAACATCCTCCCCCTTTAGTTTCTATGGCACCATATTTTCCTAGTACCTCTCAGGCTGTGCTTATTCTAGTTCCTGTACATGCTTCTCTTCCTTT
The DNA here is from genome assembly GCF_964270905.1 of Leucopleurus acutus. NCBI lineage: Eukaryota > Metazoa > Chordata > Mammalia > Artiodactyla > Delphinidae > Leucopleurus > Leucopleurus acutus. The sequence continues at coordinate 56,588,666 of NC_139149.1, forward strand.
ATCCAGTATCCAAAAAGTTGGAATGCTAGAGGGTTCAGTCTTGGGCCCTCTTTATCTTCACTGTCTGTACTCTCTCTAGGAGAGCTCATCTAATGCCATGGCTTTAAATGTCTTCTATATGCTAATAACTCCAAAATTTGTATCTCCAACCCTGACTTCTCCCCAAAGTTCCAAACTCATTTACCAACTGTCCACTTGACGTCTCTACCTGGATGGCTAACAAGTATTTCAAACTAAATGTTTAACTAAGCTAGAATAATGCCATTATCCTGACTAATTGTTCTTAATATTGGAGGAAGGGCAGGGGAAAAGCAATAACCATCTCTTAGTATTTAGAAATGTAAGGGGATTTTTCACTGCCACAATGGTTAGGGGTGCTACTTATATTTCTTCTAAAACTTTTTTTTTTTTACTCAGCATCATGTTTGTGAATTTCATCAGTGTTAATGCATGCAGTTTTGGTTTATTTGTTTTCATCACTGTATAGTTTATTATTTCATTGTTTAATTACACCACAATTTAGTTACCCATTCTTTTTTGATGGACATTTAATGGATTTCCACTTCTTTACATTTATATACTATGCTGCTATGAATATTCTTGAACATGTCTTCTTATGCACAGATGTAAAAATTTCCCTAGAATATACTTTTAGGAGTAGACTTTGGGGCCATCAGCTATGCATATCATAAACTTTAGCAGATATTACCAAGTTGCTCTCTAAAATAGTTCTACTAAATCTACACTCAAAGAGAAGGTCTTTTAGTATATTATCCTACAAAGTTATGTTGTTAAAGAGATGGACATCATCATGAGAGAGAGTCTTCTTGATGCTTCATCTGAAAAAAGAACCTTCCTGGTATGCAGCCAGGAATCCATTTTCCCTAAAGGGTGGTGGCTGCATGGAGCTTGGCTCCTAGAAGAGAGACAGAGACAGAGACAGAGATAGAGACAGAGACAGAGAAAGAAAAGGAGAAGAAAAGAAAGAGAAAGTAAAGGATCAGGGACCTGACAGGAACACTAAATGTTTTGCAGTAAGTGGTTTCTGGTAACAGACTGTATCTCCGGTTCTACCCAGACATTGTGCAGGCATAAAAGGAGCAGGGTCATTTGTTTAGGTGTCACTGTCTCTAGGCAGAGTCTGGGTCTTTTCATTCCCACTGCCAAGCTCCACACCAGGACATTAGTAGGCATGTAGTAAATACTATGCTGAACAGCTGAGTGGGCATACGCTGACATGCATATGATTTGCCCTGTTAAATACCTATATTCTCACTGACTTGATCAAAAAGTGAATTAAGTTTTTATTTTGTCTGGTACAAAGTAGAGACTAGATAAATATTTGTTGAGTGGATAAAAGAGAACATGATTCATTTGAATTTAAACTACCTCAGCATAACTCTATTAATTTTTTCTCATTGACTTAACGTTATGTCTGGATTGAACCTATAACTGAATTTTTTTCCAAATAAATTCATTTGATCTGTTTTGGGACTGCCAAAAAACTCAGAAATCACTTAATAGGCTATTTCACCAATACCATTTTAAATTTTCAAGAAAACTCAGGGGAAAATAAAAGATTGCCTCACCACAAGAAAAAACTCCTTTAAGTGACTAAAACTATTGTGCAAAAAGTATACTAATAGAAAAGGGCTCTTGGGAATTCCCTGGCGGTCCAGTGGTTAGGACTCCGCGCTTTCACTGCCGTTGGCCTGGGATTCAATCCCTGGTGGGGGAACTAAGATTAAAAAAAAAAAGAAGGCGGCTCTAGCAGACCAACAGACTTCTGCACTAGATGACCTTTCAGTTTTTTTAAATGACGTTTTTTGTTTGTTTTAAATTAATATATGCTGCTCCTCTTCCTATATGCCACGCACAGTTCCCAGCAAGGTACATATGTTGTATCACATTTAATGCTCACGACAACGGTACGAGGTATAAGATATTTAGCATTGGCCCAATTTTATATGTGAGGGATAGAGAAGTTGAGTAACTTGCCCAAGATCGCACAGCCTGTAAACTGGAGAGCCGTTATTTGAATGCAGGCAGTCTGGTTTCAGAATTCCGCTCTTTTTTTTTTTTTTTTTTTTTGGCGGGGCTGCGGATCGTGCGGGATCTTACCTGGACCAGGGATCCAACCGCGTGCCCCCTGCAGTGGGAGCGCAGAGTCTTAATCACTGGACCGCCAGGGAAGTCCTCAGAGTTCCAGCTCTTAAACGATCTACTGTATTGTTTTCTCAACTCTAAGATTCCATGAATTTTTCACTTTTTTAAAATTTTACTTGTCATTTTTTTGAGGGGGAACTATTACGGATAATTAAAACAATTTTTTAAGAAGTATAATCTGAAAAAAGTCAACCATTTCATGTGAATGGACAGCCTAAGGAAGGGCTGGAAATACAAGTTCTGTCCAGAAATACTTAAATATTTAGCCTAATATCCTCCAAGGTCCCGCTGGCCATTTTAACCCAAACTCCTCGAACTGAGGGCGGGACTTCTCCGGCCTTGGGAGCCCGCGGCAGCAGCGCATGCTCAGAGCGCGGAGCCGGCTCGGGCCCGCCCGAAGCCCCGCCCACCCTGGCCGCAAGGGCTGCCGGGACAACCCCCATCTTCTTTAGGCGCGTTGGGCAAGCTGGCGGCGCTAGGGATAGGAGACGTCGCTGTCGCTGTTAGTGACCCTGTGGCGCGTCTCTGTGGGACCGGGAACTTAAAGGTGAGCAACTCCAGGTGGCTAAAAAGAAGGTTCAAAAGGGTCTGCTTTGCGTGGTGCGCGACGGCGCGTTCCCTTTCCTTGCTGCTTCACGCTGGTTGCGTGCGCTCCTCGCCTTCCTCGCGTTCGGGGCGAGCGCCTCGTGGGCCGCAGCCGGAGGCGGCGCGCTGGGCTGGGGAGTGAGGGGCGCGGGCAGCCGCGAGGTGGGGAGCCGGCCTCTGCGTTCCTCACAGGAGCTAGGGTTCCCCCGCACGTGGTTGGGGCACAGGCGACCGAGGGGTTGCTTTGGGACGGGCTGTGGCGGGTTCTTTGGACCCAGGCTGCCCGCATCCCCACTGCGTCTTTAAGGTTTCGTACCTCCACCGCTTTCCAGTGTCGCCGAAAGCGGATGTTTCTGTCAGACTGTGTACGTTTCTGGAGAGGTCGACGTGGGTTAAACGCCGAAGTGTTCCTTGGATCGTGTGGGACAGATTGGAGGCCGGGGAATCGGGGCCGCAGGTGTTCCCCTGGCGTCACTCTCTTGGGTTTTAAAGGTCCTCATTCACTCACATCAAGGCTTCTAAGCGAGCGAAATTGGAAAGTGAGGGTAATATTTCACTTCTAGTTGTATGTACATTCTGAGAAAGTATCTCATGAAGTTCCAAAATTGGGTAGGCCAAAGAAGTCTTACAAAGACTAAATAGGTCTTTTATCTCACCCTTTGTTTTATAGGGGGCCCTAGATCACAGTAATAACTTAGGAATTATGATCGGCAGCCAAAGCGTAAGATTGGCCAAATTTTGTAGTGAGATGTTGCACCATAGGAGGGCTTCCAGTGTGCATCCAGGTTGTATTGCATAGCAATTACAAATTGTAAAGCCATGCCTCCAAGAAGTGTACCAGTCATAGTTCATCGCTAGAGTTAATTAATGGCAGATATCCTTGATGAATTCTTTTAAATATACTGTTGTACACAGTGTTTGGATGGTTTTAATGGAGCACTAGAAGCAAGTGATTTGAAGTCAGGAGACTGTTATCCCTAGCAAACCAACTTCACAGCTTTATTTTTTCCTACAATGCTATTGTCAGGGATGTGAAACAGGAAACTGGCTGTAAGGTTAACCATTGTATTAGTAAATTAGTAGGCATATGCCCAGTTTAATGTTGTATTAGTGTCCTCAGGTTCTCAAATGATCATTTTCCTATGTTCCTTATCATTAGCATTTATTTAATCTAACCCTGACTGTATGTAGTGTTTGAATTTTTTTTACCTTAAAGTTTTGATACATAATCTTGTTGATAACAAGTTTTTGGTAAGTCAGCTATGACTAAATTTAAACGAAATTCGGCCCACACCAAACAAGACTGAGATCCACAGTAATATACTGACAGATGATGATCTACTTAAACCTGCTAATGATTGGTAAGTGGTTGAATGGAGATTTTTCCCTCAAAGCTTTCTAGATCAGCTAAATGAAGATAACCACTCACTTTGTTATAGAAGATGGAACAGTGATTTACTGGAAGGGGTGTGGATTATCCATAGATTTTCATCACTAATTTCAAAGTTTTCTTTTGTTGAAATTTGAGAATTGAGTAGAGAAATTGAACCCATGAAATTAAAAATTACTGATTTTTAGGAAAACAGTGGGATATTGATAATTTTAGAACATTCTTTTAATGGTCTTGAGTTTTACGTAAAAAGTAAATAACTTTTTTATGCCAATTTGGGAAATTTTACAGATAGCCAGAATGGCAGAAAATGGTGATAATGAAAAAATGGCTGCTCTGGAGGCCAAAATCTGTCATCAAATAGAGGTATGATTCCTGTGGTATTACACTGCAAAACCAGGCTCTTTGAGAGGAAATTTAGGGCCTCAAAAAAAATACAGATAGACCATTTAATTTCAGTATATTGACCTATTGAACTTTTGGTTTGTCTTTGATTCTTGGAGTTAGATAAACATACAGTAGTATACAGTTTTATATTGGTGGAGCCTGTTTCTGAAACTCAAGAACAAAGACATTTCAAAAGGTAACACTATAGTGTTAGTTAACTTTTTTCTCCTAGTCTGTAAAGCGAGGATAATAGTGTACCCTCCTCATAAGGTGGTTGTGAGGATTACATTAGTTCACAAAATGTAAAACATTTGGAATAGTGCCTAGCACATAGTAAAATAATTTTTAAAATCCTTTGTAAAATGCCTTCCCTGTTAAATAGCACTTTATTCTTGCAGGTCCTAGTAGTTTTTCCTGCCCAATTAGGTGTTCTCAGCCATTGTAACTTTTAGAGGTGTTTTTTTGTTTGTTTGTTTTTTGGGTTTTTCTTTTTTTGGTGGTGTTTTTTCTTTTCTTTTTTTTTGATGTGACCATTTTTAAAGTCTTTATTGAATTTGTTACAATATTCTGTTTTATGTTTTGGTTTTTTGTCCGTGAGGCATGTGGGATCTTAGCTGGAACCTGCAGCCCCTACATTGAAAGACAAAGTCTTAACCACTGGACTACCAGGGAAGTCTCAGCTATTGTAACTCTTAAGAGTATCTGTTTTCTCTTAACATTTTTTTTGAATTTAGGTATTGTATTTAAGTTGGTGCTTTACAGTATCAGTAATGGCTACATGGGAAATTATCTCTTAATTTATGTTTTATATTCTTAATGAGGAACTTCAGATCATATTGTTTCGTGTTTTTTTGCAACTCTCAGAACTTTTTCAAAGTTGCACTTCTCTGTTATTTTAAATTTCCTGTGTTACAGCTTTTTTTTATTAATTTCTTTATAATTGTGAAGAAAACTGTATATAGAAAAGGTTAATAATGTCCCACAACCTGCCACCTCTCAAATCTCACCCTCTTGCGGTAATCAAGGTTAAAAGCCTGATAAATACCTTTTCACAAATTGGTCAGTGCTCACAGTAACATAATTTTTTCCCTTTTCCCCCCACCAAACATAGGATGCATTATGGGGGAGTAATTTTGTATCATCAGTAATTTACACCATCCCCTATTTGATATGTAGGACATATCCAATTTTTTAGCTGTAGTAATTCTATGATGAATATCTTTATATATAAATGTTACTAAACATGTTTATTGATTTCTCTAAGATAAAATTCCTAGAGGGAGATGTACTGCCTCAAGGGTTATACATGTTTTTTTAGAACTTTTGATGGTTTTTTTTTTGTGGTATGCGGGCCTCTCACTGTTGTGGCCTCTCCCGTTGTGGAGCACAGGCTCCGGATGCGCAGCTCAGCGGCCATGGCTCACGGGCCCAGCCGCTCCGCGGCATGTGGGATCCTCCCAGACCGGGGCACGAACCCGTGTCCCCTGCATCGGCAGGCGGACTCTCAACCACTGGAAGGAAGCCCCCAGAACTTTTGATTTTTGATACTTACTGCCAGTTAACATCTCTACCTGCATGACCATTTCTGTGTTCAGGCCAATACTGGGTATTCTTGTCTTTAGAGTTTTGGCTAAATGCTTTTCATTCCTTTAAATTGCATTTATTTGGTTAATAGTGAGCTTGAACTTTTTAATGTTTATAGTATATTTTTATTTTTAGTAATTAAAAAAAAATGTCCTTTACTGGGACTTCCCTGGCAAACAAGTGGTTAAGACTCCATGCTTCCAATGCAGGGGGCACGGGTTCCATCCCTGGTTGGGGAACTAAGATCCTGCATGCAGTGTGGTGTGGCCAAAACAAAAGTGTCCTTTACTCATTTTTCTATTAGGGTTTTCAGAGGTTTTTTTTCTTCTTTGTTGATTTATAAGAAGTATTAATAAGCTTTTGTGTTTGTCTTTTACTTTTTATGCTACTTTTGGCATTCCAAGTAGTCACACCTGAGTCTTTTCATGTATACTTTTTTCTTTGTTTTTATACTAAGGAAGAGTGCCTCTGTGCTTAAATTAGGTAAATACTCACCCAATTTTTTTTTAACCTCTTTATTGGAGTATAATTGCTTTACAATGGTGTGTTAGTTTCTGCTGTGTAACAAAGTGAATCAGCTATACATATATCCCCATATCCCCTCCCTCTTGCGTCTCCCTCCCACCCTCCCTATACCACCCCTCTAGGTGGTCACAAAGCACCGAGCTGATCTCCCTGTGCTATGCAGCTGCTTCCCACTAGCTAGCTATTTTACGTTTGGTAGTGTATATATGTCCATGCCACTCTCACTTCGTCCCAGCTTACCTAATTTTTTAACTTTTAAATTTTTCTATTTTTTTAAAAATTAGAGTGATTAATCAGATTATTCTAGTTTCTTAAATTTAACAATCTGTTCTTTCCACACTGACTTGAAATAAGAGGCTTTTCATATACCAAATCCTTAAATATGTTTTTGTTTTAAGGCTTTCTAATCTGTTGTCACATCTGCTAAATATATTGTTTCAATAATTATTTTTAGTTTTATCTTTCTGTTAATATGTATTATAAATATTACAGTGTATTTAAGAGAAAATGTTTATTGCCAGGTTTTGTTTTTTTTTTAAATATTTATTTATTTTGGCTGTGCCGGGTCTTAGTTGTGGCATGGGGACTTCTTAGTTGTGGCATACCTGTGGGATCTAGTTCCCCGACCAGGGATTGAACCTGGGCCCCCTGCATGGGGAGCATGGAGTCTTACCCACTGACCACCAGGGAAGTCCCACCAGTTAAGTTTTTACATGTATTTTTAAGACTAGGACTTGGTGATGTAGTGGTAATTTTTTATACTCAATATTATACAATGCTCTGCAATATACTGTAATTATCTTGCAGTATTATTTTGGTGACTTCAATTTGCCACGCGACAAATTTTTAAAGGAACAGATCAAACTGGATGAAGGCTGGGTACCTTTGGAGATAATGATAAAATTTAATAGGTAAAGACCTTTTTTAAATTATAAGATTTTCTGCTAACAGCAAGTGCCACTACTAAGTTTTACAATGCTTTTATATATATATTTTTGCAGGTTAAACCGTCTAACAACAGACTTTAATGTAATAGTAGAAGCATTGAGCAAATCAAAGGCGGAACTTATGGAAATAAGTGAAGATAAAACTAAAATTAGAAGATCTCCAAGCAAACCCCTCCCTGAAGTGACTGATGAGTATAAAAATGATGTAAAAAACAGATCTGTTTATATTGTAAGTGGGCCTTTAATGCATTTAATTATATCTTAAATTTATTTAGAAAGCACATAAGGTGGATAAGAATAAGGGCTCAGGAATCATAGCTTCACCACTTACTGTATATCCTTGGGCAATATTCTTAGCCTCTGTAAGCTTTATCTTCATAAATGGGGATAATATTTTTTACCTTATAGAACTGTTGTGAGAATTAAATGAAAAAACCCATATAACATTGGACAAAATCTTTGACATACATATTGTAAGTACCCAGTGCACATCAACAGTTCTTACTTATCAACAGCTAAACTTGTTAGCTGTTTTCTTTAGCACATTAATTTTTAAGTAGATTTTTTTATTCTGCAAAAATTCAGACATACAGAAGTAGATTGAATATATAATGTACCATTATCCAACTTCAACAGTTACTAACGTGATTAATCTTGTTTTATCTTTGGCCTATCTGGATTATTTTGAAGTGAATCCCAGATAAACGAGTCATTTCTATTGCACTGGTCAACAATGGCTCTTAACCAGAGCTATTAAACATTTAAGAGACAGAGAAAGAGAGATATATATATCCTCGCTTCATTTCAAGACAAAATAAATCAGAATTTCTGACAAATCGTTTACTTGAGTTGTCATTTGTACATTTCTTCCTACTCTTCACAGAAAGGCTTCCCAATTGATGCAACCCTTGATGACATAAAAGAATGGTTGGAAGATAAAGGTCAGGTACTAAATATTCAGATGAGAAGAACATTGCACAAAGCATTTAAGGTATGGTTGTATGATGTAACAGACATTTTCTAGTAGAAAAATACTTGGGATGTAACTAAAAAAACCCCAACTTTTCTTCCACTTCTAATAGGGATCAATATTTGCTGTATTTGATACCATTGAATCTGCTAAGAAGTTTGTTGAGACCACTGGCCAGAAGTACAAAGACACAGACCTGCTAATACTTTTCAAGTAAGTCAACTTGCTGATTTTTTTTTTTTGGCCACTTAGTTGTCTGGAATTGACACACTGGGGTAAGGAGTATAGCATAACATTCCCTACAGTAAGACCAGTATTTTTAGTATCCTTAGGCATCCTTTGAGAAATGCTTGAAGTTTGTTCACTGGAACTACTAGTCCTTTGAGACTGTAAGGAAGTGTTAGGACCTTTTCAAGCACGTAATAAGGGAGGTTAAGTTTTAGTACTTATTTTGCATGTGAAACTTATAGTTAGGCTTGATGATAAAATCTGAGCTTTTGGTGTGGTTAGAGAATAAATCACTGTACAATTTTTTTATCTATTCTCGTAATCTATATATGCCTGTATTTTTATACAGTACAAAGGATTATTTAATAGAGATTTGAATCACATTCTTGGTGTGTGTGTGTGTGCGCACCTGTGTGTCTAAAAATTAGGACAAACCAGGACATTTTCATGATATGGTTGTAGGGCCATAATCCCCTACTTTTGCATTGCACAGTCTTCTAAATGCTGTATACTAAATCTGATGGACTTAGAGATGCACAGTGATAAATCATGCTGTCAGTGTTAAACTCTCAGAAAGATTTTTTTAACTTGTGATTTTCATAATTGCTCTTATTCTTGGGTCTCAGGGATTTCAGAATTTTTGCTTTTGTGAAATTAACACTAAAAAACTATGAAGCAAAGTAGTTGCATAACTTTTGGTATACTTTCTCTTTTCTATACATGAAAAATGAAAATCAGCATGAGATTCTTAGCGAATATAGGGTTTCTTTTTTGTGGTGATGAAAATGTTCTGAAATTCATTAGTAGTGATGATGTACAATTCTTAATATACTAAAAGTCATTGAATTATATGCTTTAAAAGAATGAATTTTATGGCATGTGAATTCTTTCTTAGTAAAGCTGTTATTTTAAAAAATAAGAGTGACTTCCTTAATGTATTTTGAACTTATAGGTAATTTTGTTGAGAATGTAACATTCATTCTTGTGCGATGTCTTAAATCATTCAATGTAATTTGCAGTCCTCTTTGTTCTCATGAACTTATTAGCCTTTATATTTTGTGTCCTTCAGGGAAGATTACTTTGCAAAAAAAAATGAAGAAAGAAAGCAAAATAAAATCGAAGCTAAATTACGAGCTAAACAGTAAGTATGTTGAGCTAATCATAACACTTTAGTTCCTTAAAGCTTTGACAGGTAAAATTATTGGTTCTGGGAAGTGAGGCTGATGATGAGCTCTGAAATGAGTACAGTAGGCCTTTCGTTTGCTAATAAAACATTGAGGTCTTAAGCTGCCTTGATAATCTTGGGGCCACATTGCGTTGCACTCTAGCATCAGACAGTCAGAAAGCCTAAGGACTGGCTTTGGTTATTAAGTAGTTTAGTCATCATGCTTAAGGTTAACTTTATCAGGGTTTAATTTTCTCATACATGAAGTAAATGGAAACGTTCTAATGATATTTTTACTTGTAGAGAGCAAGAAGAAAAACAAAAGTTAGCAGAAAATGCTGAAATGGTACGTATATATTACTAAGAAATCTGTAATTCAAATTTAGGAGAATAAAAAACCTGGGGACTTTTTAAAGAACATATGTAAGCAAGTCTACAGTTGTCATAGCACTGAAGTATTAGCCAAATATTGCCTAAAATTGTTACTTATTCAGCACAGTAAGATTTATATAATAACTATTATTTGCTGGAGAAGTTAAAATCAGAAGCCATTGTAGAACAAAGGATGATAAAGGAAAATGCACCAACTACTTAAACTATTTAAACTTATACTACTTCAAAATAGCATTTTAGTTTCTAGCTTATTCCTTGTATGTGTGTATATATATATATATATATATATATATGTATGTATGTATGTATGTATGTATGTATGTATAGGGAGAGGGAGGTATATGCCATTTCTGGTTTGTGGTTGCTTTTAAGAAACTTACCACCTTATATATTTTTATAGAAATCTCTAGAAGAAAAGATTGGCTGCTTGCTGAAATTCTCGGGGGACTTAGATGATCAGACGTGTAGAGAAGATTTGCATATCCTTTTCTCAAATCATGGTGAAATAAAATGGATAGACTTTGTCAGAGGAGCCAAAGAGGTTTGGAAATATTCATATGCTTTTAACCACTCAGTTTAAAAATTCATAGAAACTTATCTTTTAGAAGATGACATTAGTAGAAGAAAGCAATTTTTTGTTAGTATGTTTATGAAAATAGTTTCTACTTGGTCATTTACTTTGTTTTATTATTGCTGTAACTGGATGTGATGTCTGATATTTTCTGAATTGTGCTATAAATAACTGTTGGAATTAGTGACTTCAAGTTTTTTAATAACTTCCTGATGTTCAGTAAAATTCCCTGGCCTTTGTTTTCTGTCTTTGGTGTAGGGAATAATTCTGTTTAAAGAAAAAGCTAAGGAAGCACTGGATAAAGCAAAAGATGCAAATAATGGTAACCTACAATTAAGGAACAAAGAGGTCACCTGGGAAGTACTAGAAGGAGATGTGGAAAAAGAAGCATTGAAAAAAATAATAGAAGATCAACAAGAATCCCTGAACAAGTGGAAGTCAAAAGGTCATTAATTCTGATTTTCTTTGACTATTTAACTCATTTGCTTGGGTAAAAATTTTAATTGGTGGTAAAAGACATTGACGAGAGGTTTAAAACATTACGGATTTCTCAATTTTGTCTCTACAGGTCGCAGATTTAAAGGAAAAGGAAAGGGAAATAAAGCTGCCCAGATTGGGTCTGCTAAAGGAAAAGTACAGTTTCAGGGCAAGAAAACTAAATTTGACAGTGATGATGAACATGATGAAAATGATGCATCTAGTAAGTTTTTTAAAGTCCTTTGGTACTTCGATGAGAAATTATTTGTGGGAGAGAACAGCAATGTGGTTTTACAACTTCTGTGTAAGTGATGTTCTCAGATTGTGATTGACCTTGGTTATGCTATTTTACATGTGGAAAACAAAGATGTTGGGAAGCTAAGTTTAGAGAGCCAGGTCCGTACTAAAGGAAAAGCGTTTTCTCATTGGTGTAGGAAAGTTGTTGCTAATCTGTTTAAACAATTATTTTTTTATAGTTATGCTTAGTATTAAAATAGAGCAATGCTTACAGTGAACTTAATGAAAATTAATTGTCATTGTATAGGGCCAGAGAAAAGAGCAAGAGAAGAAACAGACAAAGAAGAAGAACCTGCATCAAAACAACAGAAAACAGAAAATGGTGCCGGAGACCAGTAATTTAGTAAACATTTTTTATTCATTTTAATTAGATTTTAAGCTGCTTTTGTCTCTGGAGGCTTTTAAAAAGAAAACCGAATTAGGTCCACTTCAATGTCCACCTGTAAGAAAGGAAAATTTTTTTGTTGTTTAACTTGTCTTTTTTTGTGGTTGTTATTGTTATCAAAATGAGTATTTTTTTATGTATAATTCTGTTTGTGTTCTTTCAGATTATTCAAATATCAAAAGAAACATCCTTCCACTAAATTGCCTTTGTAATATGAGAATGTATTAGTACAAAGTAATAAAATGTATACTGCATAAAAATAAAATAAGTTTATTTTTTATTTTTGTGCCCAAAGTATTTGAGAATTTATCTTAAACCAGCATATTGGCTGTTGTGGTTATAGGCCCATCCCACAGTTAAGTATTTATCTTCTAGGCTGGCTTTCTGTATTCACTCAAACAACTTGATAACATTAGAAGTAATTACTTACTGTGAAGTTTTTCAGTACTGAATGTAGATAAACTAGAATCAAGAGACTTACTGATTTTCTTTTATGAAACTTGTATGATGCCGGCAGGTCATATCGTAGCTCTACAAAACAAAAGCCACCTAAGGGTAAAAATTATACTTCCAAACATTTACGGCCCTTGACTTAAAAAAAAAAAAAGAAAAAAATTAAGGAAGTACTAAATGCTGATAAGCCAAACATTTCAGAGCTGTCACTTAATTTATCCAGGACTGATTGATTTGATATATCCCCACAATAAGCCATGGCAAACAGCCTGGCATTTGTTTTGATCATTTTTTTATATCAAAATTTGAGATTATGGGGAAGAGTATAGAAGGTTAACAAGTGGTCAAAGTGTATCCCATGAAAATATGATCATATCTTCCTATTTTTAATTTCCTAAATAATCTATAGCTACCAATTGCACAACAACCATGCTTATTTTAAAAATTTCCGGCTTGGATTTTAGTAATGGTAGTAAGTAGCTAATTATTTTCTACTGAGCTCTCAAATGAAAAACCACTTTTCATATTCTTTTCTTCTAAAGGATAATGTAGGTTCTCAAAACTTAGCACTGATCAACTTTAGAGGGATGGCAGTAAGTCTACCTACCTATGCTTCATATTTTGCAACAAATTCTAACTCTCTAAATCACAGCTTTCAACTTTTAATGTGCAATCAAATCACCTTCAAATCAAATCAAATCCTGTTCAAATGCAGATTATAATTCAGTAAGTCTGGGTGCATCCTGAAATTCTTCAAGTCTGACAAGCTCCCAAGGGATGTCGATGCTGATGGTCCACATTTGAGGACCACACTTGGAGTAGCAAGGCTCTGGCCTGGTGTGCTACTACTGGAACTGTTCTAAGGTCTGCATGTTGCATATTATAATACCTTAAACTAGGTAAGGAGTGACAATACTGAATATACTAGGAAGACAGACTTTTACACATTACATTACTAATTATTATGAAGGCAATAGATCTAGTTATGTGGTTAACACTATTAGTACTAATCCAGTCAGTTTATTATTGTGTAAAATAATTTCCCCCTTATTGTACTCTTATTTCAGGCTTTTCAGAATTACTTGGATTATAGTTAGCTTCTAGTTACATGCTTTTCCCATTTTGATGTTTGTGAATATTATCCAGTTTACTAATAAAAATGTATCAAACATGATTTACATCATGTGGCTGATGATATTCTATCCCCCACTAAAAAAATTAAAAGCTTCATGTTATTTGACTCCAGGGACAATTAAAAAGTTGAAATAGAAGGGTAATCCAGGCATAATCTGGTGGTATTTTCCAGGAATGAATTTCAAACTAAGGCCTGACAAACTCTAAGCCCAAGCTCTTAAGTCACTGTGATGATTATAAGGTTCTGTCTGAGCCTGGAAAGAACAAATACTTGGGTGCCATTAAAAATTTTCAGTAAAATGCATAAATTGGGACAGTCTTGGGCAAACATTGATACCCTGCCTTTACTCCGTTTCCAACCCACTACCAACCACACACATTTTGCCACACTAAAATAAATGTTCTACAATATCTTTTCTCAGCACATGTAAAAATTCTGGTTAGGCTAATGCCTGTTGGCCTTCTTAGATAATTAGAGTTGAGATTTGTTTATGAGAAACATAATTGTCTTACCTGCAATAATATCTATCTTGATTTTCCATTCTGCAGCTTTCTTTTGAATATGCTGAACATAAAATAACATGTTAATGTGAGCTGATCTTTAAAGTTTTTTAAAAATTGCTTTTTACTAATACTTGATATTCAAGCTTTTAAAATTTCATTAGAATTTAATTTAATTTAATTTAAATTAGAATTTTCATTAAAATTTTTTCAACTGGATGAATATTTTGAAAATACAAAACCAAGCCATTTAATGATCTGAGCCAAATTACATAATTAAATTCAAGTAATAAAGCTATAATTTCAGAAGTGCATCAAAGTAAATAATGTACTCATGGTTTCTGCAGCGTTATTTCATCAATATATACAGGTATCCTAGAAACCATTCAGCAGAGATCTATGTCCATGAGCAATTCAGTGGCAGTATGGTACAGAGGTTAAGGACATGGTTTCTGGAACCAGACAGCCTGCATTTGAACTGAAGCTCTATTAGCTATGTAACCCTGAGCAAATTACGCATTTTTTGTGTGCCTCAGAAGTTCCCTCATCCGTTAAATGAGGATGATAATGATATCTCATCAGATTGTTGCAGAATGTGAAAAGTGCTTGGAACTGTGGTGGCATACAGAGCAAGTACTAAATGTTAGCTATTTATAGGTCTAAGAATTTTGAACCAGTTCATAAAATTTTTGATTACTAATTTGTTATAAAAATTGCTTTATGAATTAAAATATATACACAACACTCCAACATTAATAAAAATGGGAAAAAAAGTTGCCCATAATCCCCTAAGTAAATTTTATGCATAATTTTCTAGAACTACTGTAGTAGAGATAGCAATATTTGGTATAAGCATTTTGTTCATGTTGGTAGTGTTCACAGTACTCAAACTGATGGATAAAATACTCAATTATCCCTATGTTTGAGGTTCAAATATTTCCATTATAAACAATACTGACAATATGTTTGTGCTTGTAGTCTGTTCTTGAATTTAATAAATAATCCCAGTTCTGGGCATATTTTTCCCCCTACTTTGAGATCTAAAATTTCTGTATAAGGATATAGACTTTAATACAAATAATATTGTAATTTAATGGAATACTAGGATCTTGGTAAATTTTTGAGAAATAAAGTATGATGACATTTCTTTGCTATCTGAGCCCTAAGATTAGTGAAAGAGGTTTTAGATGTTAGATTATACAATGGAATGTGGTTGGTTCTGGCAGAGATGTCAAAGAATAAATGGGGTAAGCTTGGGATAAACACTGGAAGAACAGTGCCTGGCCTACCTACTTTGCTTTAACTATAAGCCAAGAACTAAATTCTCACAATGCCTAATGAAAGAAGATATGGCAACAGCCGTAAGAGTCATCCAGATTATTAACATATCTGCCAAGATACGCTTATATTTTACCTAAGTATTTCTATCAAAAAATTCTATCAAATGCACCTCTATTATGAGTAGAGGGCCAAGCACTTTTAAAAGACAACGGTCTACAGTTAAGGGGTCTGAGGTTAGCTTTAATAACAATGTTACTAGTTATATAGAATACTTAAAACAAGCAAAATTATCACAAAGCTTAGAGCAGATATATCTACAGCATAAACTAAGGACTGTCTTAGTATTAGAAGTTCATTCATTATCATACCTCCTTCACAGTATGCACAATACACACCAGATTAATTTCTCAAATTATTTAGTTGCTGTGCTAATGGAAATACTTCTACACTGCCAAAATAAAAATGGACTTAAGTAAATATTTGCTTAAAATTTTTTTAAGTGGATCCAAGACAGTGCTGATACTGCTGCCTCCTGGTGGTGGAACATGGCAATACCAAACAGTGAAGATGGGAGTTCCTTGACTACAGGAATTCATTCAATTAATTAGACTTTGCTGCTTAACTGCACTTTTTATTGGCATATTTTACTTGGTTTGCATGAACTG
Source organism: Leucopleurus acutus (assembly GCF_964270905.1). Lineage (NCBI taxonomy): Eukaryota > Metazoa > Chordata > Mammalia > Artiodactyla > Delphinidae > Leucopleurus > Leucopleurus acutus. The sequence goes on from NC_139149.1 coordinate 56,604,770, forward strand.
TATATCAGTAATATAAAATTTATGTTATGCCAAACTGCAGAAGAGTTCATAGCAGGCCTGACTGCTTATCCTTAGAAAGGTCTACATGTTAAGTTTGGCCTTTGGCTAGAGTATGGGAACTTAGATTTTGGGAGAGTTTCCACTCCCCATCCCTTAATAATAGTGGCTCACTGTGCTTAAAATGTTTATGGTGAGTACCTGTTTTGTTACTGGGAGTCTGGAATTTGGGTATGTGCCAGGCAGGGGGTGCCTATGTGATGAGTACCCAATAAACACCCTTGGCACCAAGATTCCAATGACCTTCCCTGGGTGACAACATTTCACATGCCTTGTCACAAAACTTCTTTTCTGGAAGAATTAAGTGCATCCTGTATGACTTCACTGGGAGAGAACTCTAGAAGCTTGCACCTGGTTTCTCCTGGACTGTGACCAATGCACCTTTCCCTTTGCTAATTTTGCTCTGTATCCTTTAGCTATAATAAATCCCAGTCAAGAGTATGATGATATGCTCAGTCCTATGAGACTTCCTTGTGAATCATCAAACCTGAAGATGATCTTGGGGACTTCCTCAACACAGGCTTTTTAGATACCAATAATTCCTGGTGTTTGTTTTCACTTACTGAATGGGGATTTATTTACCAGTAAAGTCATGTTGTGTTCTGCTCCTTACCTGCAGGTACCACTACTAATTGTTTAACAGTATACAGGCATACCTCGGAGATATTACAGGTTTGGTTCCAGACCACCGCAATAAAGTGAATATCACAAGAGTGAGTCACCTGAATTTTTTGTTTCCCAGTGCATATAAAGGTTCTGTTTACACTATACTATAGTCTATTAAGTGTGCAATACTTTATTGCTAAATAATGCCAAAACAATTATAATAATATCAAAGATTACGGATCACCATAACAAATATAATAAAAAAGTTGGGAATACTGCAAGAATTACCAAAACATGACACAGAGACACAAAGTGAGCAAATGCTATTGGAAAGATGGTGCTGACAGACTTGCTTGATGCAGGGTTGCCACAAACCTTCAATTTGTAAAAAATGCATTATCTACACAATGCAATAAAGCAAATGGCAATAAAACAAGGTATGCCTGTATATATTTTTAGCTATGTAATTTTATATATTTTTAAAGGTTATTAGATTACCATATATTCATAATTTGTTTCCAACTGAATTCAAGTACACTGCATTTATACAAATAAAAGATTTTTCCTACAAAACTACTTTAAAATCTCTTAATACGTGTCTGATTTAAAATAACAGCTAACATGACAATTGCCAGACACTATTTAAGTGCTTTATAAATATTAACTCATTTAATCCTCACACCAACCCTGCAAAGTATAAGGTGCTCTTAGTTCCTCATGATGTAAGAGTATAGGTGAGTATAGGTGAGTACAGGGTAGGTGACGAAAATGAACTCAAGTACCTTGACCAAGAGAAGACAGCTGGGAAGTAGCAGAGTTCAGATTTGAATCTAGGTAGGCTGGCTCTATAGTCTGTATTCTTGATCACTATGTTAAGCTGACACTAAAAAAAGGTACCACCCCACCCCCAATTTTCTGGAATACATCCTACACAGCCTTATGTGTTATGTGCTGACAGTGAAGAACAATGGAAGAAGTGGGTTCTGAACTCAGATCAGTTTAGCCTCCCAGGCTCAGTGTTCTGAAAAACCAGGCCACCCTTGCCTCCCTTATGCACACCAGGCCACACCAGGACACTGGGATGCACCAACCAGGGCTTACGCAGGCAAACAAGGACATACTGGAACCACCGTTACACCTACTCCTCTATTCCTGAATTATATAATCACTCTCCTGTTAACAGCTCCTGCCTGAACAAACCTTTGACAAAATAAAGCTAATCACAAATGCTAGCTAGTTAAAGGGAAAATTTATTTTCTAAGTGCCAGATGTTTTAAAAGTTCAGGAGAATTAGATACCCTGGTATTTAGTATTCACAGTAAATCCTTAAAATACTGTCATGAATTTAAAAATAAATGACACAGAATATTATGATGATTTGAACTTACTTCTCTAGTTGAGGATTTGTGTAAAGAATATACTGCTGTTCTTGCCATTTCCAAAGCAGTCTTCAGAAAGGCCATATCTGTCCCTGTTAAGAGTAGAAAAAGCCCCTATTTACATTATATACCTGTTATCAAAATAGAAGATTAAAGGAATACTAGGTATTTAGAAACATTTTTTTCCAAACTCCAAAATAGCCATTTCAAATTCTGTAACAAGACAGAGTACAAATAACCAAGATATCTAAATATCTTTTAAGGTTGATGGAATAAAACCAGAATTATACTGTCCCATTTAAATAAGGCTAAAGTAAAAACTTTAATATTATATTCCAAATTAACAACTTTCAAAGAGGGCAGAAGCGAACAAGTAAAGTAGTAATCAGAATGGTGGGGGCAGGTGGAGGGAGAATTTTTTAAACTATGCGTGTCTTTTCCACTTCTTACTGACTTCTTACCCTCCTTGCCCCCAAAATACATAAAATAAATAGCCACAGTGAATCACTGTTACTGATGGACACATGTTGAAACCTTCAAATGTTGAGACATTAAAAAGAGGTTCTAAAAATATAAAAGCCTTTATAGGATTCATACTCATTCATAAGGGTTAGGTAAATCATTCTAGAAAGCAGATGGAGAATAAGTAATAAGTGGATAAATTTGTTCATTTAGCACAAACTTATGAAAACAAAGATTGAAAAATTCAATTCCCTAGCCATGCATTAAACAAACTGAAATTCAAACTGTAATAACTATACAGGTAAGAGATTGGTTTATTTAATGAACAGTGATAAAATCACTTAACCCAAACAATCAATGAGAAAATGGTTTTTAAAACTTGCTTTTCTACAAAGACACCAGTACACATGATTCTTATTACTAACCTTTATTATTTTTGGTCCCAAAGGGAGGATTCATAATTACTGTATCAAATGACTTGGACATTCTGTTAGATAATGAGCACACGTCACACTGAACCATGTCAACATTTGTTAACTCAAACTCTTCTACATTCCTATTAAATATTTCCAATGCATCTTCATCTATGTCAAATCCAACACACAACCTATAAATATAAAACACAAAGTGACTACTACTTAAAGCTCCCCAGTCAAAACAACAACAAAACCAAAACCATGTACCTTTTTAACCCAACTGACCAAGTGACAGTGAGTGTTGTCTTTTAACAGCATGATTTCCCAAACTGTCAGGGGTTGGAAACTTGGGTTCATATAAAAGAGGGGCATATGACTTCTGCTGTTACTGTTTTTTGTTTTTTTTTTTTTTTTAGTTTGTTTTGATGTTCTGCCCATTCTAAATGTACTCAGTATTAGATTCTTGCTCCTCTCATCTCACACTATAGAGTCCCATAAATATAAGTCAGTTGATTTTATTTACTCTTCTTATTAAAACCATCCCATACCCAAATAGTATGTACTGGATCACATACCCTGCTCCCAGCATTGCAGTTCCGATGCTAAGCACTCCACAGCCACATCCTAGATCTGCAACCACTTTATTTTCAATGTCATCATATGTGTTATGAATTGTATAGAGCATACATGCTGAATGATCAAAAAAAAACATAGTAAGGAATAAGTAGGCAAGTTGATGAACAAAATCCAATTTGTGCAAATGACTCTTTGTAAAACAATTTCTTATCTTTCATTATTTAGACCTCCCCTAAATCGTGTTCCAGATTATTAAAAAAATAGTAAGGTATAATAACTTGGTACGTAGTAAGGATAACACATACCAGTGGTTCCACCAAACTAGTCTCTGCTGACAATGCCAAGAATGACAAAACTTTGAGGTAAAATGAGAAAAATAAGGTCAAAATGTTTTATTTTTTCTCAACCTGTTCAAAACATTGCCATACACACATACATATATCAGTTTTTCTTTGATGTTGAAATTTCACTTTTATGAAAGGATGGTAAGAGTAAATAGGTTTAAAAAATTTCTTTCCTTGGACTTCCCTGGTGGCGCAGTAGTTGAGAGTCTGCCTGCCGATGCCGGGGACGCGGGTTCATGCCCCGGTCCGGGAAGATCCCACATGCCGCGGAGCGGCTGGGCCCGTGAGCCATGTCCGAAGGACCTGCACGTCTGGAGCGCTCTGCAACGGGAGAGGCCACAGCAGTGAGAGGCCCGTGTACCGCAAAAAAAAAAAGAAAATCTTTCCTTGTCAAAATATAGACCTGGGAACCCTATGTCAGTTTCCAAAATTGTTGTGAAATTTTACTGATCTTTGAAATCTGTAAGTCTGGGAACCACTAATACTGAACAAGCATTAACATTAAAACAGAACTTTTTTTGCAGCAAGTTTGTCACCATAACACAGGTACTGTAAGTTCAAGCTAGAATGGGAAAGGAAAAGACCTACATCCACAATATAGCCTTTAGACGCATATATTCACACATATATATTCATGATCTACAGACACATGTATCAACTAATGAGACCTGATAAGAGAACTATTGAGGAGCAGAACAGAAGCTGCTGAGATGAGAAAGGGATCTTTCAAATACACGAAGGTTGGGGCTATACTGAAGGTTAAGCATGAGTAACTTCACTGATAACCTCCCTGTGGATATCTGAACCCACCAAGGGCTGCTGGCCATCACTGATGCCCCAGGATCCAGAGGTTTTATCAAAAACACAATTACAGGGATGTGTCAGGCTGACTGTGCTGTTCTGATTATTGCTGCAGGTGTTAGTGACTTTGAAGCTAGTATCTCAAAGAATTAGCACAACCATGTGTATATTACACACTAGCTTTGAAACAACTGATTGTTATTTGGGGGAAAAAAAAAAAAAGGATTCCACTAAGAAACCCTGCAGCCAGAAGACATTAAAGAAATCATTATCTAAATTGAGATAACTGGTCTTACCTCAGACACAATTTTGTGCAATTTTTGGTTGGAATTTTGGTTGGAATTATGACAATATGTAAGTGCAGGTATACTTTTTCCTTGACTTTCTTTGGCAGCTTAGAAACAGAACTATGTTGAAGTTAGGGGGACTCCTCCTTGCAGATGTTCCCAACAAAATTAATTTTCCTAAGACTCCCTCAATGACTTTGGTAATATGTTTATTAAATATAAATGGTTTTTCCTGTGTTCTTTTACTTCCAGTATCAATCTCTCACATCAAGCAACACTGCTGATTCTCTGATCATTTGTTAAAATTGAAATGCATCCTCATCTTTAACATAGCACCTATTATGGATCTGTTAAAACTCAGTCCTTCCACTACCAACTCTAGTAATTCATTTCCAGGGCAGAGTATAACGCGTAGGAATCCTCGTACTGGCAATTCGTTACACCGGGAAATGGATCCTTATTTAGCAAGTATTTACTGAGCTCCTGAGTGGTACCAGGAACTCTTCTAGGCTCTGGGAATTGTGTGAACAAGACCAGCACATTTTTGTCCTCAAGGAGTTAATAGTGTAATAAGATTAACAAACACATTAAAAAGTGACAGTGTTGAGGGGCATGCAGAAAAACAAACAGTAAAACGATAGAGTGTCTCGTGCTTGGGATGTTTTCAGGTGCCATGTCAAGGAAGTCCTCTCTAATGCAACATGAAATCTTAGAGCAGAATTCCTCTAGACTTTCTCTGTATCCAAATAACTGTTCTATTTTCACAATGGAATGGGTAGACAGGACTAACCTGCGAGACAAGGGCATGGTCAGCTGCCGCCCTACCTGCAATGTGCGGCCTGGTTGGATACTGTTCTAGAAGGAGCTTGGGCTTTTCGAATCCATCCACTTGTTGCAGGCGACTCTCTAGTTCCTTAAGCCTTAATTTCTTCATGTTTTAAAAAGTGTGCGTTCGCAGGGTTTAACGGCGCTGGATCTGCAGAGAAACCTACTTCACCTGGATCTCCCCGCCAACTCCGATGCCCCGCCCCTTTTTCAGGGCCGCGGGCTGAGGGCCAGGCTGGGAACGCAGGGCGCGAAAGGTACACCCGGCTCAGGCGGTTCTCGCTTTCCTTCCCGCGCCAGCGGTGGGCAGAGTCCCCGACCAGCCTTCGGTCCGCCTCCAGGGTACCCCGCGCTGATACCGGACTGGAGTCGCCGAGGGCTCCTCGTTCCGCGTCTCCGCCCTTCCACTGGCTGCTCTCGCCTCGCCCGGGACCGGAAGCGCCGTCACGCACGCGCACACGCGTCCGCCATCTAGCGGCCCCACGCCGAGCTGCAACCGCGGCCCCGCGCACGGGTTCCGATGGCAGCCGAGCGCTTCCTTCGCCTCCACAGAGGTGCGGTCGGCACCCGCAGGAAAGCCCGCCTTTCTCGCCCCGCAGGGGCCGGCCCCTGCCACCTGTCGCGTGGCCACTACCGCCTAGTGTTTCCTTGAGTACCGTCAGGTCCTTGAAGGAAGTGGGGAGAAAGAGAATGAAGGTGAGGGTGAAAGTCACGGTCGATTTGTTTTAATGCCCACTGTGGTCCTTTCTGCCTCCTGTCTCCCAAACTCCCTCTCAAAGAGTAGCAACCTCCACTCACCTTTGCTTTCTTTGCCAGTCGCATGCCCTACTTTGTTTCCCTCTTTTTAGGTCAACTGTGTCACTTACCTCAGCTCTTACAGCGTGGTGATGTCCGAGAAGCCCAAGCAAGAGAGAGTTTAGATTAAGGAATGGGAAGTGGTGTCAAATGCTGGAAAGAAGTTAGCAGCTTTCATAGAGTAGGAGCAGAAGCTGAGTTGTCGCGGTTGGAGAACTAAATGGAAGTTAACTAAATGGAAGTTAAGGAATTAGAAAGAGTAAATGGGAACAATTCTTAAGAAAAGTGGCTAAGAGGAGTGAGAATGGCTGATGCTTAGTAAGGTTGGGGGAAGTTATTTATTTATTTATCTTTTAACTGATAGAAGGATTTGTGAACATACCTAAATTCAGACAGAATAGAGGTAGTTGAAAGGCAGGGGTTCAAAACGCAAGAAAGAGGATATTGGATGGAGTTAGGATCCTGAGAAGGAATGATCTAGTGCTTAAGTGAAAGGATTGCCCTTAATTTGGGGAATGGACCCTTCTTTTCATTATCAAAGGAAGGGGAAAAAAAGGAGTGGATGGATGAGGATGAAGTAGAGTAGTGTCTGAGGCTGCTACGTCCTATGAAAAACAGAATTCAAAGTTATTTGTTATGAGGATAAAATGAGTTAGTACATGTAAAGTTCTTAGCGCATAAAGTTAGTACATAAAGTTCTTTGTCACATAACAAATGCCCAGTAAATGTTTGGTGGTGGTGGTATCTGTTGAGAGGAAGGAGCTAGAGTGAGCAGTTTGAGCTAAATGGATGATGCAGACTAGCCGAGTATATGGAAGGACAGTTGACCCATCTGAGGCAAAGGCTTTTTTTTTTTTTTGAGGTAATTGTAGATTCATACATAATCGTAAAAAACAGCACAGAGATCCTGTGTATCTTTTACCCCGTTTCCCCTAACAATAACATTTTGCAGAACTGTAGTACAGTATCACAACCAGTATATTGACAAATACAGTCAAGACATTTCCATCACCTTGAAGATCATTCATGTTGCACTTTTGTAGCCACACCCACTTCACTCCAGCTCCCCCACTCCCTGTTTAACTCCTAGCAACTACTAATCTATTCTCCATTTTTAGGATCTTGTCATTTCAAGAATTTGATATAAATGGAAGTATATAAACTTTTGGGACTGGCTTTTTTTTTTACTCAACATAATTTTCTGGAGATCCAAGTTGTGTGTATCAATAGTTTGTTCCTTTTTACTGCTATGGTATGGATGTACAAGTTTGTTTAACTGGTAGAAGATAGATATTGAAGAATATCTGGGTTGCCTCAGCTTTTTGTCTATTACAAATAAAGTTGCTATGGAAACTTCTGTAAAATTTTTGTGTGAACATAAGTTTTCATTTCTCTGGGATAAATGCCTAGGAGTGCAATTGCTCAGTGCAACTGCCCTATGGTAATTGCATGTTTAGTTTTTCAAGAAACTGTCAAACTGTTTTCCAGAATGGCTATAACATTTTACATTCCCACCAGTAATATATGAATGATCCAGTTTCTCTGCATCCTAGCCAGCATTTGGTGTTACTACTATTTTTAATTTTAGCTATTCAGATAGACATGTGCTGATATCTCATTGTGGTTTTAATTTCCACTTCCTTAATGGCTAATAATGTTGAACATTTTTTTATGTACTTTGCCATCTGTATATCCATTTTGGTGAAATATCTGTTCATTTCTTTTGCTCATTTTCTAGTTGAATTGTTTGGTGTGTTTTTGTTTTGTTTTGTTTTTTAATGTTATGTTTTGGGATTTCTTTATATATTCTAGATACTAGACCTTTGTCAGATATGTGGTTTCCAAGTATTTCTCTCAGTTTGCAGCTTGTCTTTTAACTTCTTAGAATCTTTTGGAAAACAAAAGTTTTAAATTTTGGTGAGGTCCAATTTATCAAGTTTTCTTTTCATATATAGTGATTTTTTAGAAAATTAATTAACTAATTAATTTTTGGCTGCCTTGGGTCTTCATTGCTGCATGCGGGCTTTCTCTAGTTGTGGTGAGCGAGGGCTACTCTTCACTGCAGTGCGAGGGCTACTCTTCATTGCGGTGTGCGGGCTTCTCATTGTAGTGGCTTCTCTTGTTGCGGAGCACGGGCTTTAGGCACGTGGGCTTCAGTAGTTGTGGTTCACAGGCTCTAGAGCGCAGGCTCAGTAGTTGTGGGCTTAATTGCTCCGTAGCATGTGGGATCTTTCCAGACCAGGGATCAAACCCATGTCCCCTGCATTGTCAGGTCGATTCTTAACCACTGCGCCACCAGGGAAGTCCCTCACATATACTGCTTTTGATGTCAAGCCTAAGAACTCTTTGTCTAATCTCAGAACTAAAAAAGATTTACACCTATGTTTTTATTTCTTGGTAAAGGTTTTATAATTTTCCATTTTTTATTTAATCCATTTTGAGGTATTTTTTTTGTATAAAGTGTCACGATTAGGTAGAGGATTTTGTTCCCTTCCCTATGAATGTCCATTTGCTTCAGCACCATTTGTTTAAAGGGCTATACTTTCTCCATTATTGTTTTTGCACCTTTGTGAAAATTCATTTCAGTGTATTTGTTTGGGTCAATTTCCGGGTTTTCTAGTCTGTTCCATTGTTCCGTGTATTCGTACATCCTCCAGTACCACACAGTCTTGATTACTGAAGCTATATAATACACCTTGAAATTGGGTAGGCTGATTCTTCCCACTTTCTTCTTTTTTGAAAAAATTTTTAATGATTTTTTTGATGTGGGCCATTTTTTGAAAGTCTTTATTGAATTTGTTACAATATTGCTTCTGTTTTGTGTTTTGTTTTTTTGGCTGTGAGGCATGTGGGATCTTAGCTCGCTAACCAGGGATCGAACCCACACCCCCTGCATTGAAAGGCGAAGTATCAACCACTGGACTTCCAGAGAAGTCCTTATTTTTCTTTTTATAATGTATTTTAGCTATTCTAATTCCTTTGCCTTTCCATATAGATTTTATTTTATTTTTTAATAGTTAATTAATTAATTGGTTGTTCCAGGTCTCAGTTGCGGCTCACGGGCTCCTTAGTTCCAGCTTGCTGGCTCCTTAGTTGTGGCTCCAGGGCTCCTTAGTTGCGCATGCCGTCTCCTTAGCTCTGGCATGTGAACTCTCGGTTGCGGCATGCATGTGGGATCTAGTTCCCCAACCAGGGATTGAACCCAGACCCCCTGCACTGGGACCGTGGAATCCCAACCTCTGCACCACCAGGGAAGTCCCTCCATATAGATTTTAGAGTAGTATTGTCTATATTACAGAAAATGTTCTTGGTATTTTAATAGGAATTAGGTTAAATCTGCATTTCAGTTTGTGAAGAATTGATATGTTAACAACATTGAATCTTCCAGTCCATGAACACAGTCTCTTTTCATTTATTTAAGCCTTTGATTTATTTCATCAGTGTTTTGTAGTTTTCTGCATATGTGTTCTACATATTTTGTTAGACGTACACCTAAATATTTAATTTTTATTTTGCACAAGTGTAAGTGGTATTGCATCTAAAATTTTGTTGTCCGTGTGTTCATTGCTGATATATAGAAATATTGGGTTGGCCAAAGAGTTCGGTTTTTACTATAAGATGGTGCTAGTATCTCTTAGTTGTCTTTAACTTCATTCAAAGTTTTGTTTTTGAATTTTGTTAGATTGCATTGTGACAGCTGTCATATCAGCATGCATTTTTAAAAAAACTTATCAAAATTGGTGAATTTTTGTGTAGCCATTTTAATATTGAAGATGGAAGAAAAAAAGCAACATTTTCGGCATGTTATGCTTTATTAATTCAAGAGAGGTAAAAACGCAACTAAAACGCAAAAAAAGATTTGTGCAGTGTTTGGAGAAGGTGCTGTGACTGAATGTGTCAAAAGTGGTTTGCCAAGTTTCATGCTGGAGATTTCTCACTGGATGATGCTACACGGTCGGGTAGACTAGTTGAAGTTGATCGCGATCAAATCGAGACATTAATTGAGAACAATCAACGTTACACCACACAGGAGATAGCCGACATACTCAAAATATCCAAATCAAGAGTTGAAAATCATTTGCACTAGCTTGGTTATGTTAATCGCTTTGATATTTGGTTTCCACATAAGCGAAAAAACCTTCTTGACCGTATTTCCGCATGCGAGTCTCTACTAAAACGTAACGAAAATGTTACGTTTTTAAAACAAATTGTGACGGGTGATGAAAAGTAGATACTGTACAATAATGTGGAACAGAAGAGATCATGGGGCAAGGAAAATGATCCACCACCAACCACACCAAAGGTCGGTCTTCATCCAAAGAAGGTGAAGTTGTATATATGGTGGGATTGGAAGGGAGTCCTCTATTATGAGCTCCTTCCGGAAAACCAAACGATTAATTCCAACAAGTACTGCTCCCAGTTAGACCAACTGGAAGCAGCACTAGACGAAAAACATCCAGAATTACAGAAAACGCATAATCTTCCATCAGGATCATGCAAGACTGCATGTTTGTTTGATGACCAGGCAAAAACTATTTACAGCTTGTCTGGGAAGTTCTCATTCATCTGCCGTTTTCTTTTTTTTCCTTTCTTTTTTTTCCTTTTTTCTTTATTTTTTTAAATTTCTGAGATATACATTTTAAAGTAATAACTAGAATTATGACTTATAACATTATACCGGAACATATAAGATCTTTAGAAATTTCATGTAATGTCTGAAACATTTATATTAACATATTTCCATACAAATAACCCAAAGAAAGTTTAGTTGTCTTTTGTTTGTTTGTTTGGTTTTTATACTGCAGGTTCTTATTAGTCATAAATTTTATACACATCAGTGTATACATGTCAATCCCAATCGCCCAATTCAGCACACCACCATCCCCACCCCACCGCGGTTTTCCCCCCTTGGTGTCCGTACACTTTCTCTACATCTGTGTCTCAACTTCTGCTCTGCAAACCAGTTCATCTGTACCATTTTTCTAGGTTCCACATACATGCGTTAATATACGATATTTGTTTTTCTCTTTCTGACTTACTTCACTCTGTATGACAGTCTCTAGATCCATCCACGTCTCAACAAATGACTCAATTGCTTTCCTTTTTATGGCTGAGTAATATTCCATTGTATATATGTACCACAACTTCTTTATCCATTCGTCTGTCAATGGGCATTTAGGTTGCTTCCATGACCTGGCAATTGTAAATAGTGCTGCAATGAACATTGGGGTGCATATGGTTTTCTCTCGGTATATGCCCAGTAGTGGGATTGCTGGATCATATGGTAATTCTATTTTTAGTTTTTTAAGGAACCTCCATGCTGTTCTCCATAGTGGCTGTATCAATTTACATTCCCACCAACAGTGCAAGAGGGTTCCCTTTTCTCCACACCTTCTCCAGCATTTGTTGTTTGTAGATTGTCTGATGATGCCCATTCTAACTGCTGTGAGGTGATACCTCATTGTAGTTTTGATTTGCATTTCTCTAATAACTAGTGATGTTGAGCAGCTTTTCATGTGCTTCTTGGCCATCTGTATGTCTTCTTTGGAGAAATGTCTATTTAGATCTTCTGCCCACTTTTGGATTGGTTTGTTTGTTTCTTTAATATTGAGCTGCATGAGCTGTTTATATATTTTGGAGATTAATCCTTTATCCGTTGATTCATTTGCAAATATTTTCTCCCATTCTGAGGGTTGTCTTTTCCTCTTATTTATGGTTTCCTTTGCTGTGGAAAAGCTTTGACGTTTCATTAGGTCCCATTTGGTTATTTTTGTTTTTATTTCCATTACTCTAGGAGGTGGATCAAAAAAGATCTTGCTGTGGGCTTCCCTGGTGGCACAGTGGTTGAGAGTCCGCCTGCTGATGCAGGGGACATGGGTTCGTGCCCTGGTCCGGGAGGATCCCACATGCCGCCGAGCGGCTGGGCCCATGAGCCATGGCCGCTGAGCCTGCGTGTCCGGAGCCTGTGCTCCGCAACGGGAGAGGCCACAGCAGTGAGAGGCCCACGTATCGCAAAAAAAAAAAAGGTCTTGCTGTGATTTATGTCAAAGAGTGTTCTTCCTATGTTTTCCTCTAAGAGTTTTATAGTGTCCGGTCTTATATTTAGGCCTCGAATCCATTTTGAGTTTATTTTTGTGTATGGTGTTAGGGAGTGTTCTAATTTCATTCTTTTACATGTAGCTGTTCAGTTTTCCCAGCACCACTTATTGAAGAGACTGTCTTTTCTCCATTGTATATCTTTGCGTCCTTTGTCATAGATTAGTTGACCATAGGTGTGTGGGTTTATTGCTGGGATTTCTATCTTGTTCCATTGACCTATGTTTCTGTTTTTGTGCCAGTACCATATTGTTTTAATGACTGTAGCTTTGTAGTACAGTCTGAAGTCAGGGAGTCTGATTCCCCTAGCTCCGTTTTTTTCCCCTCAAGACTGCTTTGGTTATTCGGGGTCTTTTGTGTCTCCATACAAATTTTAAGATGATTTGTTCTAGTTCCATAAAAAATGCCATTGGTAATTTGATAGGGATTGCATTGAATCTGTAGATTGCTTTGGGTAGTATTTTCACAATATTGATTCTTCCAATCCAAGAACATGGTATATCTCTCCATCTGTTGGTATAATCTTTAATTTCTTTCATCAGTGTCTTATAGTTTTCTGCATACAGGTCTTTTGTCTCCCTAGGTAGGTTTATTCCTAGGTATTTTATTCTTTTTGTTGCAATGGTAAATGGGAGTGTTTCCATAATTTCTCTTTCAGATTTTTCATCATTAGTATATAGGAATGCCAGAGATTTCTGTGCATTAATTTTGTATCCTGCAGCTTTACCAAATTCATTGATTAGCTCTAGTAGTTTTCTGGTGGCATTTTTAGGATTCTCTATGTATAGTATCATGTCATCTGCAAACAGTGACAGTTTTACTTCTTCTTTTCCTATTTGTATTCCTTTTATTTCTTTTTTTTTTTTCTGTACGTGGGCCTCTCACTGTTGGGGCCTCTCCCGTTGCGGAGCACAGGCTCTGGACGTGCAGGCTCGGCGGCCATGGCTTATGAGCCTAGCTGCTCTGCGGTATGTGGGATCCGCCCGACTGGGGCACGAACCCGTGTCCCCTGCATCGGCAGGCGGACTCTCAACCACTGCGCCACCAGGGAAGCCCCCTTTTATTTCTTTCCTTCTCTGATTGCTGTGGCTAGGACTTCCAAAACTATGTTGAATAATAGTGGTGAGAGTGGACATCCTTGTCTTGTTCCTGATCTTAGAGGAAGTGCTTTCAGTTTTTCACCATTGAGAATGATGTTTGCTGTGGGTTTGTCATATATGGCCTTTATTATGTTGAGGTAGGTTTCCTCTATGCCCACTTTCTGGAGAGTTTTTATCATAAATGGGTAAAAACAGTGGTTAGATGCCACGAAGTAAATGGCAATGCCTTAACTGTATGCGTGTTGTTAGGCCCGAAGGCCTCTTCCATCCTTGTCAAGGGGAGTGCTAACCTTCTGTCCTTTCATACAACACCATCTGCCGTTTTCACCAGACATTGCACCTTCGGATTTCCATTTATTTCGGTCTTTACAAAGTTCTAACAGAAAAAATTTCAGTTCCCTGGGATATTGTAAAAGACACCTGGAACAGTTCTTTGCTCCAAGAGATAAGATGTTTTGGGAAGATGGAGTTATGAAGTTGCCTGAAAAATGGCAGAAGGTAGTGGAACAAAACAGTGAATACGTTGTTCAATAAGTTCTTGGTGACAATGAAAAATGTGGGTTTTATTTTTACTTAAAAACCAAAGGAGGGCTTCCCTGGTGGCGCAGTGGTTGAGAGTCCGCCTGCCGATGCAGGGGACACGGGTTCGTGCCCTGGTCCGGGAAGATCCCACATGCCGCGGAGGGGCTGGGCCCATGAGCCATGGCCTCTGAGCCTGCGTGTCCAGAGCCTGTGCTCCGCAACAGGAGAAGCCACAACAGTGAGAGGCCTGCGTACTGCAAAAAAAAAAAAAACAAAGGAAATTTTTGGCCGACCCAATATAATAGATTTTTGTGTTTATCTTGTATCCTGCAATCTTACTATACTCACTTGTTCTGGGAACTTTTTGTTTTGTTTTGTTTTGCTGTTGGTAGGTTCCTTGTAATTTTCTATGTAGAAAATCATGTCATCTCTAACTAGGGACAAATTCATTTCTTCCTTTCTCATCTACATGCCTTACATTTCCTTTGCTTGCCTTACTGCACTGACTAGCACTTCTAGTGTTATGTTGAATATGAGTGGTGAGAGTGGACATCTTTGCCTTACTTCCAGTTTGGGGGGGAGAGCATTCATTCTTTCACCACTAAGTATAGCGTTAGCTGTAGGTTTTTTGTAGATGTTTATCATCAAGCTGAGGAAGTTCTCTTCTATTCCTTGTTTTCTGAGAGTTTTGATCATGAATGGGTATTAAATTTTATGAAAGGCTTTTTCTACATCAATTGATATGATCATGTGATTTTTTTTTTCATCTTTAGCCTTTAATATGGTGGATTACATTGATTGATTTTCAAGTATTGAACCAGACTTGCATTCCTGGATGAAATCCTACTTGGTCAGGATGTAAAATTCTTTTTATACATTGTTGAATTCTATTTGCTAATATTTTATTAAAGATATTTGCATCTATATTTACGATTACTATTTGTAATTTTCATTTTTTGTACTGGCTTTGTTTGGTTTCAGTAGCAGGGTAATACTAGCTTCATAAAGTGAATGGAATATGTTCCCTTCTATTACTTTTTCTGGAAGAGATTGCATAGAATTAGTGTTAATTCTTCTTTAACTGTTAGGTAAAATTCTCAAGTGAAACTATCTGGGCCTCGAAATGAGGGAGTGTTAACTTATGGATTTAATTTCCTTATTAGCTATAGCGTTATTCAAATTATCTGTCTCGTATTAGGTTGTAGTAATTTCTATTTTTCAAGGAATTGGTTCATTTCATCTAAATTGTGAAATCTATGTTTGTAAAGTTGTTTATTAATATTTCCTTATTATCCTTCAAGAGCTATATTATAGCTCTTATATTCCTTATTATTGTCAAATGGGGATGGAAGTGTAGTCTCCCTATGTGGTCTCCACTAAAAATGGGGTTGGGAGGAGCAGGGGATGGGGACCTTGGCACAACCTGAGTAAGGTGGAAGTCTAGGCTCCCCACTTGGCCTTTACTAGTGTGGATGTGGCTGGGACCACAGTGTTTTCTGTGGCGTTTGGCTGGAATAGAGTGATTATTGTCTGAAAGTTTTCCTTCTTGATAGACTGCCCCTTTCCCTTTTTGTCTGCATCTATTGGTGTTTATGAATTGCTGGATTCTTCAGCTCCAAATCTGGACTATATGAGACCAAAAGAAAACTCAGGGAACTTACCCACTGTGTTCTTCCTTTGATCTTAGGGCCCTAGCCAGTCTGCCTTTTTCTCTCCCCTTTCAGAGTTTTTTCATGTTTGTTTTATATATAATGTCCAGGGTTTTCAGTTGTACTCAGGGGTGAATAAAGAAAAGTACATCTACTCTCTCTTCCTGGAAGCAGAAATATTATAGGCCATATATGTGTATTTTTAATTGAGGTAAAATTTGTCACTTGAAAGTATAAAATTCAGTGATTTTTAAGTAGATTTACAAGGTTGTATTACCAACAGCACTAATTCTAGAACATTTTCATCATTCCAGAAAGAAGCACCACACCCATTAGTAATACTCCCTATTCCTCCTCTTCCCCTAGCACCTGGCAATCACTAATCTGCTTTCTGTTTCTATGAATTTGCCTGTTCCAAACATTTCATGCAAATGAAGTCATATGCATCCTTTTGTTTCTGGCTTCATCATTTAGCACGTCTTCAAGGTCCATCCATGTTGTAGCATGTATCAGAATTTTGCTCCTTTTTATGTCTGCATAATATTTCATTGTATGGATATACCACTTTTGTGTATCCATTCATCAGTTGATAGATATTTAGGTTGTTTTGACTTTTTGGCTATTATGAATAACACTGCTATGAACATTAATGCACAAGTTTTGGCATGAATATGTCTTCAGTTCTCTAGACTATATATCTGGGAGTGGAATTGCTGGGTCATATGTTAATTTTATGTTTATCTTTTTGAGGAACACCGAACTTTTCCACAGTGGCTGCACTGCATTACCTTTCTACAAGCAATGTATGAGGATTCCAATTTTTTTGTATTGTCAACAACACGTGTTTTCTATTTGTTAAATTATAGCCATCTTAGCAGGTGTGAAGTGGTATTTGCATTTTTCTGATGACTGGTGATATTGAGCTTTTTTTCATATCCTTCTTGGCAATTTGTGTATCTTTTTCAAATAAATGACTATCCAAATCCTTTGCCCATTTAAAAATTGTATTATTAGTGTTTTTATTGTTGAGTTGTAAGAGTTCTTTGCATATTCTGGATACTAGATCCTTATCTGATAGATGGTTTGCAAATATTTTCTCACACTCTGTGGGTTGTGTTTTCCCTTTCCCTTAACATGCAAAAGTTTAAAATTTTGATGATATCGAATCTATTTTTTTTTTAACATCTTTATTGAGGTATAATTGCTTTACAATGGTGTGTTAGTTTCTGCTTTATAACAAAGTGAATCAGTCATACATAAACATATGTTCCCATACGAATCTATTTTTAAGTGTTATTTCTAAGAAACTGTTGCCCAATTCAAGGTATGAAAATTTACACCTATGTGTTCTAAGAGTTTTATAGTTCTAGCTCTTTCATTTAGGTCTTTGATCTTGAGTAGACTTTTTAATATAGTATGATGTAGAGATACACATTTATTCTTTTGTATGTGGATATCCAGTTAACTAAACACAGCTTATTGAAAAGACTATGTTGTCTCCCATTGAGTGGTCTTGGCATCCTTGTAGAAATCAATTGAACATAGATGTATGAGTTTATTTCTAGACTCCCACTTCTACTTCATGATCTATATGTGTCTCCTTATGTCAATACCACATTGTCTTTATTACTATAGCTTTGTAGTGAGTTTTGAAATGGGAAGTATTAGTCCTTCAACTTTGTTCTTCCTTTTCAAGATTGTCTTAACTCTCTGGGTCACTTGCATTTCCATATGAATATTAAGACAAATTGGTAAATTTCTGCCAAAAACACCTCCAAAACAAAACAGTTGGGACTCTGATAGGAGTTGCAATGAATCTGTAGATCAATTTGGGAGTATTACCATCTTAATAATATTAAATCTTCCAATCTATAAACATGGGATGCCTTTCAATCTTTAAGACTTTCTTTAATTTCTTTTGACAATATTTTAAAGTTTTAAGTGTATGTCTTGCACTTTTTTGTTAAATTCATTACTAAGTACTTTATCCTTTTTGATGCTATTGTAAATTGAATTGTTTTCTTAATTTTATTTTCAGATCATTCGTTGCTAGTGTATAGAAATACAATTAATTTTTGTTATTGGTCCTGCAACTTTTCTGAACTCATTAGCTCTAATTGTGTGTATATGTATTTCTTAGTATATAATCCTTAGTATATAATTTCTATATATAATGCCCTGTCATCTGCAAATAGAAATAGTTTTACTTCTTTATTTTCAATCTTGATTTCCCCCCCCTTGTCTAATTACTCTGGGTGGAACCTCTAATACAATATTAGTAACAGTGGTGAAAGTAGGCTTTCTTGATCTTAGAGGGAAAACTTTCAGTCTTTCACTATTAAGCATGGTGTTAGCTGTGGGTTTTTCACAGATGCTCTTTTATCAGGTTGAAGAAATTTCTTCAAAGGCAATAGCTCTAATGCACCATTCTGCAAAGTTATATATTTTTTCTCCTGAAATATTGAGGCAGGGGCAAGGGAGGTCTTAAAGTTGAACAGATTCAGGATAGTAGTTTTGACAACAGAAGCATGAGGGGTGAGAGTGTGGGTGGAACTGACAGGACAATGTTTGTGGTGATGGACCAGGGAGTACGTGGCTAGATGGAGAAAAAAGGGACAAGGAAGGGGACGAAATTGAGGGAGACAGTAATATAGGGGTAAGGACTTAATCAAGTTAATAATAGTTTTTGTTTGTTTGTTTGTTTTTTTAGCTGCAACTAAGCTGCAACCCGTGTCCCCTGCATCGGCAGGTGGACTCTCAACCACTGCGCCAACAGAGAAGCCCAATAATAGTTTTAATGGAAGAAAAGGAGTAAGAGATCTAGAATAATAGAGGTTGAGTTCAAATAAGGGAATATTAAGGTTTAATATTTGTATATAGCACATGGGGCTGGAGACAGGAACAGTGATTGACTAGGAAGAGAATGAGGGATCTTTTTTATTTTTATTTTATTTTATTTTTGTCTGTGTTGGGTCTTTGCTGCTGCGCACAGGATTTCTTTAGTTGCGGCGAGCGGGGCTACTCTTCGTTGCGGTGCGTGTGCTTCTCATTGTGGTGGCTTTTCTTGTTGCAGAGCACAGGCTCTAGGCACGTGGGCTCAGTAGTTGTGGCTTGTGGGCTCTAGAGCGCAGGCTCAGTAGTTGTGGCACACGGGCTTCGTTGCTCCACTGCATGTGGGATCTTCCTGGACCAGGACTCTGACCCATGTCTCCTGCATTGGCAGGTGGATTCTTAACCACTGAGCCATGAGGGAAGCCCAAGGGATCTTTTTTAAGATGATGAAAATGTTCTAAAACTGGATTTTGGTGATGTTTGCACATCTCTTTAAATTTACTTAAAATAATTTGAATGTTTAAAAAAAGTTAGTCACTAAAATGTGGGTACAAAATACATTAGTATGTGAATCAGTTCTAAGAAATGACAAAGCTGAGGGTGAGTCCATGAGAATGGGTGGCTGCAGGGGAGTAGACGGAGAAGATCAATGTCCGGTATATTACCTGCACAGACGTTGAACTCTCCATAGTGGTGACAAGAACTTGAGATGTAGAAGAAAGCTACTTTTCTATTGCTGACTCTTTAAAAAAGTATAGGAGCAAGATTGATTTGTACAGGACATTGATAAAGAGGATTAAAGAGTAATTTAAATGGATACCACAAGACTTAACAAGCAAATACTTTCCCCACATCAACAGGAGACCCGTTCGCTTAAAATTTATTTGATGGAATAGTAAAATTTGCCATTGGTTCTATGTAATAGACACTTTTCTAATGGTAACTGGGAGCTACCTAGATGTGTACCTCCTTCCGCTAGACAGTTAATAATTTACTCGAGGAAACCAAAGATAAATCTTTGAAAAGTTTAGCAGCAACTATTACCATCTATTAGAGTGGCTAAAATAAAATAGGAGGAAAAAGAGAAAACTCACAATACCAAGTGCTGGAGAAAATACAGAACACCTGGAATTCTCACACATTGCTTATAGGAATGCAAAATGACTTCCTTGGAAAATAGTTTGGCAGTTTCTTCTAAAGTTAAACATACACTTATCATGACTCAGAATTTCACTTGTGGATATTTACCTCAGAGAAATGAAGACACATGTTCACGTAGACACCTGTATATAGATGTTTATAACAGCTTAATTCAAAATTGGAAAAAAGGGGGCTTCCCTGGTGGCACAGTGGTTGAGAGTCCGCCTGCCAATGCAGGGGACACGGGTTCGTGCCCCGGTCCGGGAAGATCCCACATGCCGCGGAGCGGCTGGGCCCGTGAGCCATGGCCGCTGAGCCTGCGCGTCCGGAGCCTGTGCTCCGCAACGGGAGAGACCACAACGGTGAGAGGCCCGCGTACTGCAAAAAAAAAGGAAAAAAAATGAATCCAAATGTTCACCGACTGGTGAATGGATAAATTTTCAAAAATATTTATTTATTTGGTTGCGTTGGGTCTTAGTTGCAGCACGTGGGATCTAGTTCCCTGATCAGGGATTGAACCTGGGCCCCCTCCATTGGGAGTGCAGAGTCTTAGCCACTGGACCACCAGGGAAATCCCTGAATGGACAATTTGTGGTACATCCATACATACCATAGAATACTACTCATCAGTTAAGAAAATTAATTACTGATAAATGCAACAATGTGGGTGAATTTCAAAAGCATTACATTCAGTGAAAGAAGCCAAAATGATACAAATGAACATATTTACAAAACAGAAACAGACTCACAGACTTAGAGAATGAATTTATGGTTACAGGGCGGGGGGGCCACTGAGGGGAGAGAGGTAGGGAGGGATAGATTGGGAGTTTAGGATTGACATGTACACACTGCTATATATTTAAAACAGACAACCAACAAGTACCTACTGTATAGCACAGGGAACTCTGCTCAATCCTCTGTAATAACCTAAATGGGAAAAGAATTTGAAAAAGAATAGATAACATGTGTATGTATAAATGAATCACGTAGCTGTACACCTGAAACTAAAACAACATTGTTAATCAACTATGCTCCAATATAAAATTTAAAAAAAAAGTAAAAGAAGCCAAACTCAAAAAGCTACATATTGTATAATTTCATGTATATGACACTCTGAAAAGGCAAAACTATCAGAAGTGAATGCAGATCAGTGGATGCCAGGGACTGGCTTTGGGAGGGCTTGACTATAAAAGGTATATGAAGAAACTTTTGGTGATGATGGACTTTGGTGATTATATGGGTATTCATTTGCCAAAATTCATAGAATGTAACTAAAAAGGGTCAATTTTACTACATGTAAATTATACACTAATAAACTTAATTTTACAAAAAAGTTTATGACAATATCTAACCAGTTATTTATACATTATTCTTAGAGTTTTCAAACTTTTGGGTGTCAGGACAGTTTTATACTCTTTCAAATTATTAAGGATCTCAAAAAATATTTTGTTTATATGGGTTGTATATGCTGATATATCTATTTACTGATATATTATATTACTGGAAATTAATACTGAGAAATTTAAAAAAAATTTTTTTGGCTGCACTGCACAGCATGTGGGCTCTTAGTTCTCTGACCAGGGATTGGACCCCGGCCCTCGGCAGTGAATGTGCGAAGTCCTAACCACTGGACCACCAGGGAATCCCCAATAACTCTGTTTTTCAAAACAAAAAATATTAGTGAGAAGAGAAACCTTGTTTTATAATCTCTGTAATGTCTGGCTTAATAGAATGCAGTTGGATTCTCATATCTGATTTTGCATTCAATTTGCTGTGATATGTTGTTTTGGTTGAAGTATTTGAAGAAAATTCAGCCTGACAAAGATATTTAGTTGGAGAAGCCAGGAGTATTTTCATTGCCTATTCAGATGATTGTAGATATTCCTCTTTGTTGTGACACAGTTTGAAAGAGGTAACTTCTTGAGGTTTATTTGTGGAAACCTTAGCCATATTGAGGAACTTATACTAGTAAGTTTCAATCCGTTAGTCTTTCTTGGACTTTGAATAGAATTTTTTACTCACACCCAATTTGGTAACATTATGTATCAATCATTTGGAAAATATTGGTTCACTGAATTTTCCAAGTCTTCTGACATGTTTTTTTATACAATATCAAAAAATCACATTTATTAATATCACCACTGATCTCCCCAGAAAAATTTTTTAAGTGTTAGAAACACTGTCAAGCTCATGGTGGTGTATACAAATTTTCCGAAATATTAAATTTTGCTTGAAATTTTTTTCATTGGCAAAAAATACTTCCAGGTGTTTTCTATGAAAGTAGAGGCTTACTTCATCCATTTCAGAAAATGGCTGCCAAATACTAAGTCTGAATAACCATAGTTAGTCTGTCAATTATATTTGCAAGTAAAATTGTGTGATTACTATCCAGAACATGTAAAGAACTCCTACAACGCAATAACAAAAAGACAAACAAGCCAATTCAAAAATGGGCAAAGGATGTGAGTAGACATTTCTCCAAAGAAAGTATATAATAGGCCAATAGGCACGTGAAAGGATGTTCAACATCATTTGTCATTAGGGAAATATATATCAAAACCACAATAAGCTCACACACACATTAGGATGGCTATTATCAATAATAGAAAATAACAAGTGTTGGCAAGGATATGGAGAAATTGGATTTCTTATGCAATGCTGGTGGGACTGTAAAACAGTACAGCTGCTGTGGACACCAATTAACTTCTCATAAAGTTAAACATAGTGTCATTATAAGATCCAGCAATCACACTTCTAGATATATACCCCAAAGAATTGAAAGCAGGAACCCAAACAGATACTTATACACCAATGTTCATTTTAGCATTATGCTCAATAGCCAGAAGGTGGAAACAACACAAGTGTGAATAATAGATGAATGGATAAACAAAATGTGGTGTACATATAATGGAATATTATTTAGCCATAAGAAAGAATGAAATTTGGATACTTGCTATAACTTGAATGAACCTTGAAAACATGCCAAATGAAAAAAAGCCAGACACAAAATGTCAGCTATTGTGTGATTTTGCTTCTGTGAAATATCTAGAATAGGCAAATTCATAGAGACAGAAAGTAGAATAGAGGTACTGGGGGGCTAGGGAAAGAGGGAAATGGGGAGTTGTTGTTTAACAGGTACAAAGTTTTTTTTGGGCTGATGAAAAAGTTCTGGAGGTGGGTGGTGATAGTTGCCCAAAATTGTAAATGTACTTAATACCACCTAATTATGCACTTAAAGTGATTAAAATAGTGTTATGTGTATTTTGCCACAATTTTTAAAAGAAATTTAAAATTGAAATATAGTTGATTTATAATATTGTGTAAGTTTTAGGTGTACAGCACAGAGATTCATATATATATAATTTATTTAGTTGTTCTTTTGCAGATCCTTTTCCCTTATAGGTTATTACATAATATTGAGTATAGTTCCCTGTGCTATACAGTAAGTCCTTGTTGGTTATCTATTTTACACATAGTAGTGTGTATATGTTAATCCCAGCCTCCTAATTTATCCCTCCCCTACCCCCCTTTCCCTTCAGTAACCATTAGTTTGTTTTCTGTGTCTGTGAGTCTCTTTCTGTTTTGCAAATAAGTTCATTTGCATGTTATGTATATTTTGCCACATTTTTTTTTTTTTAAGCTGCTGGTTCAGCTTACAGCATTGCACATGTGCTGTTTCCTGGAGACTACGAGGATATTTCAGTATGCAATAAAAGTGCTTTATGTGAAATCACTAAGTCATTGAGAATTTTAAGATGTATCCTCATGGATCAAAATGTAATCAAATTAATGTTTTTTGCTGCCTTATTGAGGCCATTTTAAAGGGAAGCTGGCTTGTTTTTCTGCAAGTATTTAACAGAGACAAATGTAATGTCAACTAGATAGTTTAGTGCCATTGCCTTGATTGATATTAAGTTACAGTTTTGTCCATCGTTGGCTTTTGCAACATCAGTGCAAATGTCAATGCAGTTGTTCCAGGATACACCATGAGGTTCAAGAAAGTTATTCAATACTCAGAGTGTTTCAACATAGAATATGTTTACTGTCTAAATTCACATTGAAGATCCTGTTTGATGATTATATGGCACTGAATCTGCTCAAATATGAGGAAAGTAGCAGGTCTAGCCATGTTTGTAGATTTAATCTCCCCCTTTTAAGCCAAAGAGTCATTCTTAAATGTTAAGTCTTCTATTTTAGAAAACAATATTAATTCTAACTTCTTAAAAGCAACAGTTTTAGATAAAACTAAAAATTTAGAAATGTTTTCAAATTTAAAAAATTGTGAAAAATGAGAACAAATAGTACTGACTTTTTTTTTGTTTGCATAGTGCGATAACTTAATAATTTCAAAATAACAATTTAGTCCATGATAATGAGATTGCAGAGACTATGGCAGAAATAACTGAATAAAGCCAGCAAGAATATGATAGAAGTACTGAGAAAAAACTTACTATCTGAAAATACACATTTAAATTCTAATCCTACTACCTCAGAGAATTCTAAAAAACATAAGAATACAAAGAACACAGTTCATGGCCAGAATGATGACATCATCATATATCCTGTAGCATCTGGAAAATTCCACTATATGCTCCTGAAATAATGAGAGTTTAAAAAGCAAATAATGTATTATTACTATTCTGAAAATAATCTTGACTTCCTGCAAGGGTCTTGGTCCCCTCAAGAGTCTGCACTCCATACTTTGAGAATTGATTAGTAAATATTCAAATATTGAATGTTTGGAATTTGTAAGATACTGTGTTAAGTTCTGGAAAATATTTAATTAAGACATGCTTCCTGGGACTTCCCTGGTGGTCCAGTGGGTAAGACTCTGTGCTCCCAATGCAGGGGGTTGGGATTCAATCCCTGGTTGGGGAACTAGATCCTGCATGCATGCCACAGCGGAAGATCCCGAGTGCTGCAGCTAAGACATGGCACAGCCTAAAAAAAAAAAGACATGCTTCCTGGTTCTCAAGAAACTCAAGTTACATTATCAAATCATATTTGATGAACGGCCCAAGTCAGTGTGATTGGACAAGTAGTGTGAATTGTCCAAACACAGTTCAATTGTGCCAGGGGCCAGGGGCATAACCTCAGGGACTCTTATAGTAGAAAGCCTCCTGATCATTACCCAAACATCCTTCTATGAATATTTATCTCAGGCTTTGTTCTACATACCCTAGTTGCTTCCCTTTCTCTTTCTACACTACTTTAATAATTTAATATTCTTTCCTTTTTTTCTTTTTAGGGAATTCTACCTGCTTTCTGTAGCAGGCAAAAATATGTGTTCTAAGTATATTTATGCATGTGTTCTGCAGGGGCACATTGGAGATAGGAACTCTTTTTGAATTCTCACTCTGACTCTTGATCATATTGTGTTGTTGTCAGGAAATGACCTTTATAGTCTCTCCTTTATATGTGTGAAAGAGAGGCAAAGAGGCTCCCTGAAATTTAAATATGAACTATTCTAATATTTCTAATATTAGAAAGTATGTTTCCTAATATTTCAATTTAAGTAAATTCATAATCACATTTAACTTTCAAATTTGGGGTGTTTCTTTCTCTCTCTCTCTTTTTTTTTTTTTTTTTTTGGCTGCACCATGCAGCATGCAGGATTTTAGTTCCCTGACTACAGATCGAACCTGTGTCCCCTGCAGTGGAAGCACGGAGTCTTAACCACTAGACAGCCAGGGAAGTCCCTGGAATATTTCTTATTCAGTGCTGAAGACTCATTTACTTATTCATAAGTTATTAAGTGCAAAATATGTATCTTCCTCACCAGTAGTACTAATTTAAAAAACTTTGTTGACATATAACATATATAAACACAAATTATAAATGAATAGCTCACTGAACAAGTGAATACAGTGAACAAATCTGTATAACTACCATCAAGAGATGGAAGAGGGGCTTCCCTCATGGTGCAGTGGTTAAGAATCCGCCTGCCAATGCAGGGGACACGGGTTCGAGCCCTAGTCCGGGAAGATCCCACATGCCACAGAGCAACTAAGCCCGTGCACCACAACTACTGAGCCTGCGCTCTAAAGTCCGTGAGCCACAACTACTGAGCCCACGTGCCACAACTACTGAAGCCCGCACGCGTAGAGCCTGTGCTCTGCAGCAAGAGAAGCCCCCACAATGAGGAGCCCGCGCACCGCAATGAAGAGAAGCCCCCGCTAGCCACAACTAGAGAAAGCCCGCGCGCAGCAACAAAGATGTAATCCAGCCAAAAATAAATAGCTAAATTTACTTTAAAAAAAGAAGACATAGAAGAGAAGAGATTGAATACTATCAACACCTAGAAACATCCCCCTCAGGTTCCCCTCCAATCACTCCCCCGCCCCACTCTCCGAAAGTAATCACTCTCCTGACTTTTAACATCATAGATTAATTTTGCCTTTTTTAAAATTTTATACAAGTGAAATCATACTCACTATGTCAGATTTCTTCTTTTTTTTTTTGCGGTACGTGGGCCTCTGACTGCTGTGGCCTCTCCCGTTGCGGAGCACAGGCTCCAGACGCGCAGGCTCGGCGGCCATGGCTTACGGGCCTAGCTGCTCCGCGGCATGTGGGATCTTCCCGGACCGGGTCACAAACCCATGTCCCCTGCGTTAGCAGGTGGACTCCCAACCACTGTGCCACCAGGGAAGCCCTGTCAGATTTCTTTTGCTCAGCATTGTGTCTGTAAGATTCATCCATGTTTGCTCATTTTCATTGTAGAGTGGTTCATTATATGAATATACTATATTTATTCTACTGTTTATGGATATTTAGTTTCAGTTTTTAAAATTAAGATATAGTTTACATAAAATGCACAAATCTTATGTACAGTTTGATGAAATGTGAAT
The DNA here is from genome assembly GCF_964270905.1 of Leucopleurus acutus. Taxonomy (NCBI): domain Eukaryota; kingdom Metazoa; phylum Chordata; class Mammalia; order Artiodactyla; family Delphinidae; genus Leucopleurus; species Leucopleurus acutus. Next base: position 56,631,505 of record NC_139149.1, read on the forward strand.
AACAAATGTACCATGTAAACAACACCCCAATTAAGATACAGTTCCATTCATCACAGTAATTTCCCTTCTGTTCCTACCAATTACTGCCATCCCACAGGCAACCACTGATCTGATTTTGATCATCATAGCTTACTTTTGCCTATTATAAAACTTCATATAAATGGAATCATGCAAACATACTCTTCTGTGTTTGCTTTATTTCACTTAGTGTAAGGTTTTTGAGCTTCACCCTTAATGTACGTCGTTCATTCCCCTTCATCGCTGAGCAGTATCCACTGTATGAATATACCACAATTTGTTTATACCTTCATCTGTTGATGGATATTTGGATTGTTTCTAGTTTTTGGCTAATATAAATAACATTACTATGAATATTCTTGTATAATTTTTTTTCTGGATATATATCTTTTTGTTTCCCTTAAGTGTAATTTTAGGATCATAGAGTAGGTGTTTAACTTTATAAGAAACTGCTGAACTTTTTTCCAAAGTGGCTGAACCATTTTGCACTCCTTCTGGCACTAATTGATAGTTTTAGGTACTCCACATTTTCACCAATATTTGGTATTATTAGTCTTTTAAATTTAAGCCATCCTGTTGAATGTATAGTACACTCAATATGGTTTTAGTTAGCAATTTTCTGATTACTAATTTCACATGTTTATTTGCCATCTGGATATCTTCTTTTATGAAATGTCCATTGAAGTTGCTTGTCCAATTTTCTATTGGGATGATTCATTTCCTTTTTGATTGGTAGGAATTCAATATATATTCTAGAGGAACATCCTTTTTGGGTCAGACGTTGCAAATATTCTCTCCTACTCTTTAGCTTGCCTTTTTACTCTTAGTGGTCTCTTTTTATTAACAGCTTTCTTGAGACATAATTTACATGCCATACGATTCACCAATTTAAAGTGTATAATTCAATAGTTTTTGGTATATTATTAATTTTTTAAAATTATGGTAAAATATATATAACAAAATTTGCCATTTTTACTATTCTTAGGGTAAAATTCAGCGGCAATAATTATGTTCATAATATTCAACCATCACTACTATCTGTTTCCAAACTTTTTCATCATCCCAAACAGAAACTCTGTAACTCTTTTATTTTCCTGTTTGTTTTTTTTTTTGTAACTCTTAATGGTGTCGTTTAATAAACAGAAAGTTACAATATTGTGACCCATTTTGTTAGTAAGCCTTTTCTTTTGTGGTTAGTACTTTTTGTGTCCATTAAAAAAAATGTTTTCTCACTCCAAGATCAGAAGTAATAATTGTAGCAACAGTAATAATGTATTTATAGATTAGGTTACAATTCATAATATGCTTCCATCAGTCTGTAAATTCCATGTCAGGAGCATTGTATTCTGTGTGAATGGTGCCCCCTGGAGTTGTGCCATGCCAGACCATGCCATGGACCATGTCTGTTTTGTTCACAGTGCTATCCTCAGCTCTTGCAGAGAGCAACTTAGTAGGGGTTCAATAAATATGAGTTTAATTAATTTGTTGCATGAATAAGGTAGTGGGTGAAAATCTTCTAGTCTTTAGTAGAGATGAACAGAAGGAAATTTTCCTCTGTTTAAAAAAAAGGGAGGGGGGAGAAAATTAGGTTAGGACAACTTGTAACAGTACTAAATGATAATAAAGTTCCCAGAGCGTTGTTAAGCATTTATAACCTTGGAAAAGTTGCACAGACCAGTCTGTAGAGGAGCTAATATAGGTCAAGTCCTTTAGGTACTGTCATGCTTTTTTCCCCAAAATATTTGTAAAGCATGAGTTGAGAAACTTACTAAAAATGTCCTTGTTTTAATATTAAACAAATGAGAGAATCACATTAAGTATAGTTGCAAGGTCTTAAATGACTCAGTTTTGAAGGAAGGAAGGAGAGGGAGGGAGGGAGAGAGGAGGGAAAGGGAGAAAGAGTGGGAGGAAGAGAGGAGAAAGAGAGACAGGCATGCATAGGAACAATGAATGAATTCTCTTCCAGGGTTCTTTCTTATGTTTTGAAGGCCATGAATTGAAGGGTATCATTGCTACTTGTAAACTTGTGATAATAATAATTACCTCTCAGGGTTGTCATGAATCTTAAATGTGATCATCTGGCAGAATTCCTTGTACATAGTAGGAACAATGTTTCTTATGGTGTGAATTTCAACAGTTGCCATTAGAACTGGTGAGCTTGCTGTGTACATAGGTTTGGTGTGTATTTGGAGGCCAGGCAGAAATTCAACAGTTAATACAGTTGTAGGTATCTTGTATGTTTATGTTCCCAGCAGGTATTTCCTCCTCTTCCTTCTGGTGATAGAGGTGGCATGGGCCTTGAGCTGGGCCAGTCAGAATTCTTCCCCAGGGTTTTAAGTGGATCTGGCAGAGAACAGACCCTTTTTCTCTGTTGTGAGGTTGTGGAGATGTGACCTGGAGCTGGGGACAATGGAGCCAAAGCTCACTGAAAGCAAAGGTGGAGATGCATCCAGGTTCACCTCTCTCTTCCCCTAGTTGTTTATATGATCTAATATGATCCTCTTTTTGGCTTAAGTTAAGTCAGCTTTTTGTCTCTTGAAACCAAGGGAGTCCAGATAAATACAGAAACAACTTTGGAGGGAATTCCCTGGCATCCCAGTGGTTAGGGCTCTGTGCTTCCACTGCAGGAGGCATGGGTTTGATCCCTGGTGGGGAACTAAGATCCCACATGCCATGCAGCCAAAAACAAAAAGCAAAAACAAAAAACACCAACTTTGGAGAGTTTACATTCATTTATAAGTTCTCTGATAAGGGTCTCTAATTTTGGAAGCAATTATGTTATTTATCATTTATAGCTTTCACCTTTTCTGTGTGTGCTTTATTTCAATTTGAAAAGCCAATTTAGAAATATCACAAGATTCCTATTCACATAAATTAAGATGCAGTACATAAATGCACATAATGTTTTAGATGGTATTTTGTGGCTTTCTTTAACAGCAGTATGTTGTATTATTATTTATTCAATGTCTTCCATAGAGTAACAGAATGATTCAATGTAATTTTGTGAGGTATAGCCTTTAAATGTATTTAAATGGGTGCAGTTGAATTTCAATCTGGCTTTCCCTCATGGAAATATAATCATTGAAGGAATTCCCCATGACACAGCACGGTGACTTGAGAGGTAATTTAGAAGAAGAGTTTTTATATTACACTAATGAGTTGAAAGAGAAAAATGTCAGACTTTCTGGATTCAAATGATACAAGCCCCAGACATCCTAGGAGAGGCTAAGATTTGAGAGCCTGTCATGTTGATTTTGAAAGCTACAGCAGTAATATAGTTTCTACCTAGACAGATATTTGATGATTTCACTCATCTCAAATAGCAAGTATATTAATTATTATTATTAACTGTTTTATTACAGTATAATTTCATACCATAAAATTCACCTGTTTTTAGAGTAGAAATAAATGATTTTTAGTAAATTAACATAGTTGTGCAACCATCACCACATTCCATCTTTAGAACATTCCTATCAGCCTAAAAGGATCTCTGTGCTCATTTGCAGGCACTCCCTGTTCTCAACCCCCAGCTTCAAACAACTGCTAATTTATTTTGTGTCTCTATAAATGTACCTTTTCTGGACAGTTCGGATAAATGGAATAATACAATGTACACTTTTTTGTGTGTCTGACTTCTTTCACTGACATAACATTTTTGAAATTCACCCATGTTGTAGCATGCATCAGTACTTCATTTCTTTTTATTGTTAAATAGTATAGCATTATATGAATATGCCACATTTTGTTTATCCATTTACAAATTGATAGACCCTTGGATCACTTCTAGTTTTTGTTTTTGACTGTGATAATACTGCTCTGAACATTCATCTACAAGTCTTTGTGTGGGTATATGTTTTAAATTCTCTTGGGTAGATTCCTAGGGGTGGAATTGTTTAGTTCTATGGTAAATTTATGTTTAACATTTTAAGTACATAACTGGCAAACTGTTTTCCCAAGAGACTGTACCATTTTACCTTCCCGTCAATGTTGTATGAGGGGTCCTGTTTCTCCATATCCTTGCCAAGATTTGTTACTGTCTCTCTTTCTGATTATTGCCATTTTAGTGTGTATAGTGGTGTCTCATAGTTTTGACTTGCATTTTCTTCATTTAAAAAAAATTAATTTATGTATTTATTTTTGGCAGCGTAGGGTCTTTGTTGCTGCGCACGGGCTTTCTCTAGTTGCGGTGAGCAGGGGCTACTCTTTGTTGCGGTGCGTGGGTTTCTCATTACGGTGGCTTCTCGTTGCGGAGCATGGGCTCTAGGCATGCGGGCTTCAGCACTTGTGGTACGTGGGCTCAGTAGTTGTGGCACACAAGCTTAGTTGCTCTGCAGCATGTGGGATCATCCTGGACCAGGGATGGAACCCGTGTCCTCTGCATGGGCAGGCGGATTCTTAACCACTGCGCCACCAGGGAAGTTCCTTGACTTGCATTTTCTTAATGACTAATGATGCTGAGCATGTTTTCTATGTCTATTGGCCGCTTATATATCTTCTTTGGTAAAGTGTCTATTCACATTTTTGGCCCATTTTTCACTTGGGTTATTTCTATTCTTGTTATTACCAGTTATTTTTAATGGTTCTCTGATTTTGAACATATCTGATATCCTCATGGACACAGTTGGTGGGAAATGTGGCAAATGTCCAGATTTCTGTATGTGCGCTGCAATGTCTATGTAACTGAAATAGGGGGTGGCATTTGAAGTTTTTTTTGTTTGTTTTTGTTACAGAAGAAAAGAGGCACTGGTGACAAGTGGTGGAATTTTGTAGAAATTTGTAGGAATTTCACAGAGCGTGTAGAGACCACTAAGGAATGCTGAAAAGGCTGCATGTGCAGCATGCATCATCGTGGTCAAGGAGAGCAGGCGCCCTTTTTATTGTCCAGAGGAAAGCAATCCTGGAGAGATACCAGCACAGTTCCCCAACTGCCTGAACCCACAGACACTGATTAGTGAATACACACTAGTTTTACCTTAGTTTGAAATGCTCCTGGATTTTATTTGGTTTATAATTTGGTGATTCATAAAGAGACTTATTGAAAAATATTTGAATTATTTATCACTGTTAAATGATGATTGTGAAATGCTTTACTAATGTAGAGAATCTAGACAATTGATCTAGTATGTTTTTGTTATGTTAGGTTCATTTACATCACTGGTTATGGATCAGAAATACTCATTCTGCTTCCTTGGATCTACAGTTTTTTTCATTCTTGGTTGTCCTCTGCCATGTGTTACTAAGTTACTTTTAATAATACACCCAGCTCTCTGGAGGTGAGCTATAGAAACTTAAAAAGCTGTAGATTTTTAGTTCTGGAAAGATCATTAATGATAATCTTTTTCAAGGTTCAGATTCTGTTAGGTAGAGCAGTGTAACCTCTGGAGATTTTGATACCTTGGGTCTGGGGTGGGGGTCTGGAATTTGTTTTTGTAAGAACTTAAGGTGAGTCTTAGGATCAGGCAGGTTTGGGAAGCATTGATGTGGTAGAAAGAGTAGGACTTCGGATTCAGATGGACCTGGGTTCTAGTCACATCTCATTTGATGGCCAGCTGTGTGTTTTGGGGACACATAAATCACCTCTGTAAGTTTTAGTTTCCTTACTTCATACGATTATTGAGAGAGTTAAAATAAATAGCATATATAAAGAACGGGGCACATAATAAATATGCAACAAAAATGATCTATTGTAATTATATTCCATTTAACAACAATAATCAGGCAAATATTTGAACACTTATGGGCAATGATGAAGAAGATTCATTTTTTGCCCTCAAGAACTTTGCCAATTAGTAGTGCGGTGGGGATGAGGTTTTTATAGCGAAAGCAAAATGTTGTATCATCAAATAAGTTCAGAGCCATTTTTTTTGTGTGTGTGTGTGCAGCAATGCCATATTATTAGTGAAAGATTAAAAATAATTTCAATTCAATATTAGAAAAATGGCTTCATAAATTCAGGCACATCTATACAAGGTAAAAATACATGGTCACTGTAAATTATCTATTTGTAGTCTTTGTTTATCCCACTTCATGCAGATATTCACAAGTTTTGCTGAAGAAATGTTCACGTGTTTCCTGCCCTGTATCTGCTAGAGATGGTACATACAGTACAGTACACGTGCACTGTCTCACCTTTCTAAAGTTTAATAAGCTCTGAGTTCTAAAATGCACGTGGACCCAAGGGTTTCATACTGAGGAATTAAGGATTTCAGACTGAGGAATTATGGACCTATCATTTCCTTGAAGCTTCATAAAGTTTTCTGTAAACACTGCAGCCTGAGTCAGTAGTACTTAGCAGGACTGGAGGGAGGGATTGGCGCCCACGCCGGGTGTAAAGTGAGCCGGAAAGCCGCAGCCAGCTCTCCTCGAACTACTCCTTTATGTAGGCAGCTGTTGGGCCTGGGATCGGGCTCAGGAGGGCTGCTCTCTCCTGAGAATGCTCCAGCACCTCCAGGGCCAGCCTCAAGTCCTCGACGAGGTGGAGCACCGGGAAGGGGTTCATGTAGGAAGCCGCGGAAGCCAGGGCAGGCTCACAGGTACCATCGCTAATATCCACCCCTGTGTTAGTGCCTGCAATGATCCCGTCCATCTGCTCCAGGGCAGCTTCCAGCACGTGACTCGCATCAGAAGCTTTGAGTCTTTTTCCCTGCTTAGTCTCCTCCTTCTCCTACTGGGTGCAGGGATCCTCTCCGGGCAGGTCAGGTGCGCGGGCCTGTCCCGTGTCCCTCCCACCTCCGAACATGAAAGCCAAGAACCGAGCTCTAGGCCACCGACCCACGGACCAACTCAGAGCCATTTTTGAAGAAGGGAAATGAAATGGGCAGACATTGCTAGAACAGGAGTGTGGGGCGACTGTATGGGGTGGAGTAGGGGTGGAACTAGGAACAATAACGACTACAGGCATAAAGCATCTTTCAGAAAACACTGAAGAGTCCCATTGGTCTCTTTCAAATGGCAAAGAGAGTAGCGCAAGGAGATAATGATAGAAAGATAGGTTGGTGATGGGCATTAAGAGAAGATTCAAGGAGTTTTTGACTTTTGTTTCCACTAAAGATTTTGAACAGGAGAGTGATAGTAAGAATATATTTTAATCCTCTAAAAAATGTACTTTAGAAGATTAAACTGGTAATAGCTGTGAGGGTAAGAACTGATACAGGGCGAAAAATTAGGAGCGGTTTTCAATAATAATAGTAATTCAATCGTAATTAAGGGTTTGATAACAGTGGGGATCTACATCTCAGAACGAAATGCAGATGCCTAAAAAACAGCTGAAAGATGCTGTCTGTATTCCTGCAGCCCAGGTAAATAGAGGAAAAATGGTCCATATTAAAGATTTTCCATATTAAATAATTTTAAAGTCAGGTCCCTTGTTTTAGTGGCTCTCAATTGTAGTTGAGAGCCAAGAGGTCGGAGGAAGAAACAGGAGGTCCGCCCCAAGCGAGAGGGTCGGGAAGCAGGCACCCCAGCGCGAGGGGGCGTGTGCAGGGGCGGGGACACAGGCAGAGGTGCGCGGCAGCCCCGGGGTATCGCGAGAGTTGGGAGGGCCGAGCAATCGCAGCAGCCAATTCCCCCACCCTCCCAGGAGGAGCCGCCGGCCCTGGACTCTCCAAATTCTGAGCTCTCATCATGGCGGCGGCGGCGGCGGCGGCGGCCGTCGGGGGTCCGCAGCCACCCCAAGCCGAGATGCCCGCGCCCGGGCTGGCCCTCGACAAGGCAGCCACCGCCGCGCACCTGAAGGCGGCCCTCAGCCGGCCAGACAACCGCGCAGGTGCCGAGGAGCTGCAGGCGCTGCTGGAGCGGGTGCTGAGCGCCGAGCGGCCGCTGGCTGCGGCTGCAGACGGCGAGGAGGCGGCGGCGGCCGGCGGCGGGGGCGGTCCGGGGGCGGCCGAGGAGGAGGCCCTGGAGTGGTGTAAGTGCCTTCTGGCGGGCGGCGGAGGCTACGACGAGTTCTGCGCGGCGGTGCGGGCCTACGACCCCGCGGCGCTCTGCGGCCTGGTCTGGACAGCCAACTTCGTGGCCTACCGCTGCCGGACGTGCGGCATCTCTCCCTGCATGTCGCTGTGCGCCGAGTGCTTCCACCAGGGTGACCACACCGGACACGACTTCAACATGTTCCGCAGCCAGGCCGGCGGTGCCTGCGACTGCGGGGACAGCAACGTGATGCGGGAGAGTGGGTGAGTGGAGCTGTCCTCCGGGGCGGGGGGCACCGCGGGAGGCCCAGGCCGAGGTCTGGGGAGGCCTTGGGGAGGGGAGCTTGGAGCCGACCCAGAGCTGTCAAGGGAAAGGAGTGGGGCAGGAGGTTGCAGCCACATGGGGATGGAAGTGACTGAGCTGTCAGCGGTGAAGGGGATGGGGAGGAGGGGGAGAGCGGAGCGCGTATTTAGGGAACAAGGCTGTGAATTTTCGGGGAAGCCAGGGCGAACGAGTGATTGAGAGAAAAGAGCCAGTGCGTGGGGTAGGAGCGGAGAGAAGAGGAGAGGATACTCGGGGAATCTGTTGTCGAGCTGTCAATTGCGTACTTGCTGGGAAGGGCTTTAAAGCTGCCTGTTTCTTGGGAAGAGACTGATGATGTGATTTGGATTGGCTGGGAGAGGGATGATATTGGGGACCGAATTGGGTCGCTGGATGATGCGACTCGGGGAGGTGGTCTTGCAGCTGCAGGGGAGGACAGCTTGTGGAAAGGGACTTCTGAACTGTCAGTGTGTCAGTATGAGGGAAGGAGCTCTTGAGCTGATGGGGGTTGAGGGAGGAGGGAAGGGGAGGGGCCTGTATGAAAAGTGACTGTTGAGCTGTCAGTGGAGTATTTGTTGTGCTGGAATGACATCTAGAATTGAGCTACCGAGCGAGCAGTCAATTATAGAATACCTTCCATACCAGCACAAACAAAACACTGAGCGAATTACGAATCATGTGTTAGGTCTTCTCCAGTTAAAAGGGCACTTTATGCACTGACTAATATGTGAACCTCTATCTAAAAGGAAACACTCAAATGCTTTTTCGGTAGGAATGATGTACCAGGGTGTTGGGATTTAGGACAAAAGACATTTCAGAGATTGCAGTGAGTTAAAGAGTTGATGCATGTTGTGTCTTGGCTTGGGATATGATGTCAGTGTCTGGGGAAGTCCCGGGGAAAGAAAAACTTAGTCAAAGAGAGGAAATTTTGGCTGGTTAGTAGCCGAAAGAATGTTAGCAAATCCAGTTATTCAAGTTTTTCAGTTTTCAGATCTTATAATTAATGATAGAGTCTAATCCCGTTAGTAATGGTCACTATTTTCTTTGGAGTACTTGTAAGTTACTGTTATTCCAGAATATTTGTATCGACTAGGTACAAGCAAGGCTCCTAGGATATTAAAAATGAACAAGACATTGACCTGCCCCTTAAGCCGCTTACACTAGAGTAGAAAATGATAAATTCCTTAAATAGTCTGGGAGTCAGAGGAGGCTCTGTGCAGAAAAAAGCTTCAGAAAGGAGCTGTTTTGAGCTTGTTAATGATAATAATACTTATAATACTGCTATTGCTAGTAACAACAATAGCAATAATTGCAGCTGACATTTGCCAGCTTAAAGTGTATACCTGACACTTAAAAATACTGTAAAAATTGACAATTGAATAGGTAAGATATTTATGTAGCTAAAAAAGCAAAAAAATAAATTAAAAAGATACACAGTTTGAAGTTTCCCTCCCATCCTGTCTCCCATCTGCCCAGTTTCTTCACACTGTTACTAGTTCCTCTTAGTGCAAAAAGAAACAAGGATGAATATGTATTTTGATATTTCAGCCTCTTTTTATGCAAAAGGTAACGTATCATGTGCACTGTTGTATACATCTTGAATTTTTCACTTATTTGAGATCTTTCCATGTCAGTAAATCAGTGTACTCACTCTATTAAAAAAAGCAATCTGCTGCATAGTGTTTCATGTCATAAATTTGCCATTCTTTATTTAGTCATCACTTTTGATGGACATTTTGGTTTCAGTATGAAAGAAAAAACTGGTATACCTCTCTTTGCGTACCTGTGCAAGAATATCAGTGGGATAAATTCTCAAAGTGGGATTTCCAGATTGCCCCCCAAAAGGCTTAGGAGTAAGCAGAACATGTGACTCTCTTTCACACCAGCCTCAACAACAGAGTGCTATTAAAATTTTGGAGTTTTATTCATCTTTTTGGAAAATAGTGGTCAAATATTAAAATCTGCTTTACATTAACTCACTTAATCAATAACTCTGAGATTGTTACTGTTATTATCCCCATTGTACAGAAGAGGAAAGTGGGGCACAGAGTTTTAAGAAACTTGCTCAGGATTACACAGGTAGTTGGCTAGGCATGCTGGCTCCAGAGCCTGACAGTTCAGTACTTCTCTCTATTGCCTCTACAAGTACCATTCCTTTTTTTTTTTTTTTTTAATTAATTAGTTTATTTTTTGGCTGTGTTGGGTCTTCGTTGCTGCGCACGGGCTTTCTCTAGTTGCAGCGAGTGGGGGCTACTCTTGGTTGCAGTGTGCGGGCTTCTCATTGCAGTGGCTTCTCGTTGCGGAGCATGGGCTCTAGGCAAGCGGACTTCAATAGTTGTGGCACACGGGCTCAGTAGTTGTGGCTCGTGGGCTCTAGAGCACAGGCTCAGTAGTTGTGGCGCACGGGCTTAGTTGCTCCGTGGTATGTGGGATCTTCCCGGACCAGGGCTTGAACCCGTGTCCCCTGCATTGGCAGGCAGATTCTTAACCACTGTGCCACCAGGGAATTCAGTTATTTTTGATTAGTAGTACTGATATAATAAATGTGGCCTATTAACAGGTATACGAATCAAAGGAAGAAAACAACTGAGAATTCATTTGTGGGAAGAGATCACAAAGCCTATAGAAACTGTATTAATAATTGTATGTTGCCACTAATGTAAGTACAGTCATTGTCACAAATGATTAATGGATGGATGAGTTCAAAAAACGTAATGGAGAAAAAAAAGAAAAAAAGTAATGGAAAATCTAAACTAATGTCAGACTGGTTTGGGGTTCTGATGTTACGAACCAGAAATTGGAATTTTAAACATTTAGTTTTCAAATTTTGATGCAGAGGATGACCATTTTCATGTTCTATCGTGTATTATTGATTTCTTTTGCCTCCTTATTCTTCCTCACAGATTCTAAACTCCTTAAAAAATAGGAACCTCATCTTGCTATTATTTTTCAAAGGCTCTTGTACTTAGTAGTAAATGTTGAATTAAATTGGATAAAATAGTAGCTGTTATACCTGAAAATTTGCCCTGAGATTACATTGCTTTAGTTATTCAGGGAGTGGCATGGATTATTAAATTTATAGCATCTTTTTTCAGCGTACTTCAGGACTGATTTCTTTTTTAATTTCAAAAGTAATACTTATTGGTTATAACATAAAAGTAGGTGGAAAAGTAAAAAGTAAAGGTTCCTCTTTCCTCCATCCCACACCTCAGTGAGAGATTTCCCTTACTTTTGAGCTTAGTTATACATTTAAAAGATTTTAGTTATAATTTACTCAGCATTTCTAGATGTTGTGTTGTAGGAAGTTTTTAGGTTATTTGGTGTGTGGCAATGCCAGAAATCAAAGCAGTGAATGTCTGGTTGAACAGTGTTATACTCTTCTGAATCTTGCTTTTTTCCTGTGAACGTACTTATTGGATTCTGTCTCTTATTAGTACACATAGAACCATTTTATTTTCTTTTTTAAAGTTAAATTGTATTCTATTGCATTTTCATATTTTTGTATTTTACTGTAATTTTTTCAGTCAGTTCCCTTCTGATAGACATGTAAATTGTTTCCAGTCTTGGGCTTAATATAAGCTTTATTGTAGTCAGTATTCTTGTATACACTTCTTTGTGTATGTGTGAGTATATGTGTGAGGATAAATTATCAGAAGTTATATTATATCTGGTTAATGGAAATGTGCATTTTAAACTTTGATAGAGCCCTCCAAAGAGATTAATTTACACTCCTACCAACAGTATTTGAATGAGCATGTTTCCACACATCTTGGCCAATGTATATGGTGTTACCAGTTTTTCTGATCTTTGTTAACCTGATAAGTGAAAAGTGATATCTTTTTTATCTATTTTGAAGCAAATCTCAGGTATCTTATAATTCAGTTTATAAATGTTTAAGTATGTATCTCAGTAAAAAGATACAAACCCTGAAAAATAAAACAACCCAAATGTCCACTGACAGATGAATGGATAAACAAAATGTGGCATATTCATAAGATGGAATATTATTCAGCCTTTACAAGAAATGAAATTCAGACACATGCTACAAAATGGATGAACCTTAAAAACCTTATGCTAAGTGAAATAAGCCTGACACAATAAGACAAATGTTGTATGATTCTGTTTATATGAAGTAGCTGCAATAGTCTCATTCACAGAGACAGAAAGTAGAATGGTGGTTGTCTGGGGCTGGGGGCAAGGGGGAATGGAGAGTTATTGTTTAATGGGTAGAGTTTCAGTTTGGGAAGATAAAACTGTTCTTGAGTTGGATGGTGGTGATGGTTGCACAACAATGTGAATGTTCTTAATACCACTTAAAAATGGTTAAATAATAAATTTTATGTTATGTGTATTTTATCACAAAATAATTACAGTACTGTTACCACAATTATAGTACCTAAAATATTCACAGTGATTTTTTAATATCTTCAAATAGCAAGTGAGTATTCAGATTTTCCCACTTGTCTCATAAATGATTTCTTAGGGTTAATTTAGGAGTAGGATGCAAACAATGTCCTAATGTTGTATTTGGTTTTTATTTCTCTTAAGAATCTTAATTTATAGTCTCCCCCTCCCCCTTCTTTTTTCCTTCTTTGCAATTTATTAATTAAAGAAACCGACATTCTGGGTTTTACTGATTGCATCTCTGTGATATGTAACTTGTTCCTCTGCCCATTATTTCTTGTACACTAGTAGTTGGATCTAGAGTCTTGACCAAATTTTAGGTTCTCTTTTTTTGGGGAGGGGGCAAGAAAACTTTATCATGGTGTTTTATATTTCCTGTTGAATAATAGCTGGAGCCACAGAACGTCTCCTTGTCTATTCTTTAGTAAATGTTAGGTTGATCAGTGGGTTCAGGTTTGTCAGCCCAATCCTTTGTCATGGAGTTCCCTATCATGTTAAAGATTTTTGCAGCTATCGATTATCATTGTCTAGATCTATTATTTTATTAGGGGCTGCAAAATGGTGATATTCTAATTGTATTATCTTTTCATGTATTAGTGAGTTCTTTGTAGAATACTCTATTCTTTTTAATTAATTAATTAATTTGGCTGAGTCTGGTCTCAGCTGCGGCACGTGGGATCCTTCGTTGTGGCCCGGGCTCTTTGTTGACGTGCAGGCTTCTCTCTAGTTGTGGCATGTGGATTTTCTCTCTCTAGTTGTGGCGCATGGGCTCCAGGGCCCATGGGCTCTGTAGTTTGTGGCACGCGGGCACTCCTGTTGCAGTGCGCGAGCTCAGTAGTTGTGGTGTGCGGGCCTAGTTCCCGGACCAGGGATCGAACCCATGTCCCCCACATTGGAAGGCAGATTCTTTACCACTGGACCACCAGGAAAGTCCCTATAATACCCTATTCTTAAAGTTTCAAGGATCAGCTATACTTTATCTATTTCTCTAGACATGTTTTACAGAGATTTTCTACTACAGAGGGGTGTACTGTGGCCAAGCAAATTTGGGAAACACTTCACGTCATATCTTCTTGACTATCTGCAATGTGTAACATCTTAAAGAAATCCTATAGTAAAGAAATCTGTAACTTTGAATAATCTAAGTTTCATTGGTTAAATCTAGGAAGCTGTTATTTTGAGTCATACCAGTTTGGGAACTTTTGGCCACTTGAATACCCTCCCATTACCTTAATGTCAGCATGTCTAAAATTGAATCAATTATATCGCTCTCCAAAATACTTCCATGTAGATTTTCCTTTTTTATTTTCCTATTTATTTATTTATTATTTTATTTTAGTTTTTTTGGCCGTGCTGTGAGGCTTGTGGGATCTTAGTTCCCTGACAAGGGATTGAACCTGGGCCTTTGGCCATGAAAGCACAGTCCTAACCATTGGACTGCTGGAGAATTCCCTTTGTTTCTTTTTAAATTAGTATCATTTTCCCCCCAGTCAGAAATCCCAGCTACTTGTGGCTTAAACCTTGAAGAGATTTACTGTTTTGCATCTCAGGACTAGTTCAGCAGCTTATTAGTGTTATTGGGGACCCAGGCTTTTTATAAACTTTTGTTCCATCACTTAGTTTGTTTACATTTGGTCTTTGTTGTCTCATGTCTGGGGAAAAACAGAGGAATGGATTTTGGGTAGATATCTAATAGTGTCTCCTTGTGTCATTATTGATTCTTCCCTTTCCCTCTCCTTGCATGCTTGGTACCAAGACCTGTTCTTTTGTTTTCTCTTAGATTTGTTCTTTTCATTCTCTGCTGTTACCTTAGGTCAAGCCTTCATCACATCATAACCTATTCCATGATAATTTACTGTTTTCCTGCCTGTAATAATCTCACAGTTCAGTCTAACTTTCACTCATATAAAATTCTGCTTTACATATGTGACTACTTTGCTTAAAATAGCTTCCTGGTGGTCCAGTGGGTAAGACTCTGTGCTCCCAATGCAGGGGGCCCGGGTTAGATCCCTGGTCAGGGAACTGGATCCCGCAAGCATGCCACAACTAAGAAGCCCCCATGCTGCAACAAAAAAGATCCTGCATGCCGCAACTAACAGTCCGCGGGCTGCAACTGAGACCTGGCGCAGCCAAAAAAAAAAAAAAATGGCTTCCCATTTTTTATAAGCTAAAGTCTGGCGCCCTTAGCCTGGCGTCAGTGTTTTCCACAACGTGGCCTCTACCTATTTTGCCAACCTTATCATCTCCTTTGCAGTGGCATCCTCTCTTGTTATTTTTTTTTAGCTCACTGTATATATTCCTGTCCTCAAAGTCTCATGTTGCAAAGTCCAGTGGTGAGTTTTATCTTCACTGTGAAGCTCATGTGTAGGGACAACACTTCTATAGCATAAGTACAGTGTGAAACCAAACTGCAGGATTTGATTTTCTGAATTAACAGTTCTTTTTCATTTCTAGTTTATATCGCTACAAGTACCAAACTTTCAATAAAGATTTGATGATGAAGACCTGTGCCATATTTATCTCTTTTATTTATATTCTCTTTGCACATATTCAGAGTTTTAGTATGTTATCTATGTGTTTACATGGATTACTTGTGAAATTTTCTTTCCTATGAATCTGGAATTTTCTCTACAGCAGGATCCATCTAACTTAAGTCACAAATTCAGACAAAGGAGCACAACACTCCTGTTCTGAGAGCTTGGAGGAAGAGGAGTTAAAGACATCTGTGTTCTCTTTTCTGTGTTCATTGTACTTTTTGTCATTACTAATTTACTAGAAATGAGGTAGACAGATTCTACTTCGTGAAGATTCTCCTTGAGCTGGAAGTGTAATTTCTAGTCATCTTCCTCATAAACCTCATAACTAGGAAGTTATGAGGTATAACTACAACAGAGCAATTTAGAAGTGTTGTTAAATAGTAATTTTTTTCTAATCATTTTTATTTCATATTAAATTCTTGAAAACTATTTTCAACTATGAAACATTTTCAATATACATAAAAGTATAAAAATAATATAACAAATACCTTTGTACTCACCACTGAGATTAATAGAGGTCAACCTTTCGTCATATTTTCCTTAGAGCTTTTTTCAATCAGAAAAATAAAGATCATCCTCTTCTCCCTTCCTTCCTCTTTCCCTCCCTAGGGGTTACCATTCTCCTGAAATTCCTGTGTCATATCCATGCATGTTTTACTTTTTTTTATTTTTTATTTTTGCGGTACGCGGGCCTCTCACTGTTGTGGCCGCTCCTGTTGCAGAGCACAGGCTCCGGATGCGCAGGCTCAGCGGCCATGGCTCACGGGCCCAGCTGCTCCGCGGCATGTGGGATCCTCCCGGACCGGGGCACGAACTCGCATCCCCTGCATCGGCAGGCGGACTCTAAACCACTGCGCCACCAGGGAAGCCCTATGTCTTACTTTTATATTTACTTTTTACATTTACTTAAATGTACTACATTTAAACAATATTTATGTGAAAATTTTACATAAATTATTTTACATTATATGAATCCTTTTGCAGCTTGCCTTTTTTATTTGCCATGTTGCTAAAATAGACTAGTTCATTCATTTCTAACTACTATTAAACATTCAATAGTATGATTAAACCATAGTTTGCTTACCTATTTCTTTGCTGAAGGACAGTTAGATGCTTTACATTTTTCATTGTTTCTAAAAGGGCTGTAGTGAACATCTGTGCATGTGTCTCCTTGTATAGATATACCAGAATGTTTTTAGGAGAGGAATCATTGGATCATAGAGTGTGCATTCTATTCTTCGGCATTACTAGATAGTTAAGAGTTGCCTTCTGTTGGTTTATCCAGTTTACTCCCAATTACACTTCCACCAGGAATTTGAGTTCCTGTTTTTCTACTTACCAAAATTGGTGATATATATATATGTATCTCTCTGTCTCTCTATATATAATATTTTGCCAGTCTGTTGGTTATAAACATATTTAAAAATTTTGCATTTCCTGACTGCTAGGTAAAGTTGAACATCTTTTCATTTGTTTTTAGGCCATTTAGTTTCTTCTTTTGTGAACTGCTGGTTCATATTCTTTGCCTGTTTTCTACTGGGTTTTTAAATTCTATTTTACTGAGTCTTAATGTATGCTAGATACTGATCTTTGGATTCCTCATTTCATTGTTTTAGGCTGTGGCTTGTCTTTTCACCTTGTAATATATAATAGTGTTGTAAAAAGATTGAAATTAAAAATCTAGTTTTACTACTGTAGTTTGTATTATTTGTGTTTTTTAAAAATATTTGTATATTTTTTGGCTGCGTTGGGTCTTCGTTGCTGCACGTGGGCTTTCTCTGGTTGTGGCGAGCGGGGGCTACTCTTCGTAGTGGTGTGAAGGCTTCTCTTGTTGCAGAGCACGGGCTCTAGGGATGTGGGCTTCAGTAGTTGCAGCACGTGGGCTCAGTAGTTGTGGTGTGTGGGCTCAGTAGTTGTGGCTCACGGACTCTAGAGCGCAGGCTCAGTAGTTGTGGTGCACAGGCTTAGTTGCTCCGCGACATGTGGCATCTTCCCGGACCAGGGATTGAACCCGTGTACCCTGCATTGGCAGGCGGATTCTTAACCACTCCGCCACCAGGAAAGTCCTATTTGTCTTTTTAAAGCAAACTTCTTTACCTTGGTTTAAAAAAATGCTTATAAATTTTCTTCTGAAAGATTTAACATTTTGTATTTCATCTTCAGGTCTTTAGCCCATTTGGAATTTATTTTTACATATAATGTGAGATCGAGATCTAATTTTATCTTTTTCAATATGAGGATCCAGTTATTCTAGCACTGTTTATTTATTAAAAAAATTTTGTTTTAATTAAAAAAAATTTTTTTACAGTAGGTCCTTCTTGGTTATCTATTTTAAATATAGCAGTGTGTACATTTTAATCCTAAACTCTCAGTCTGACCCTCCCCCCCCAGACTTTCCCCCCGGTAACCATAAGTTCATTCTCCAAGTCTGTGAGTCTGTTTCTGTTTTGTTAATAAGTTCATCTGTACCATGTTTTTTTTTTTTAGGTTCTGTATATAAGTGATATCACATGATATT
This sequence comes from Leucopleurus acutus, assembly GCF_964270905.1. Lineage (NCBI taxonomy): Eukaryota > Metazoa > Chordata > Mammalia > Artiodactyla > Delphinidae > Leucopleurus > Leucopleurus acutus. The sequence continues at coordinate 56,649,211 of NC_139149.1, forward strand.
TGTCTTTCTCTGTCTGACTTACTTAACTTAGTATGATAATCTACAGGTCCATCCATGTTGCTGCTAATGGAATTATTTCATTATTTCATTCTTTTTAATGGCTGAGTAATATTCCATTTGTATATATGTACCACATCTTCTTTATCCATTCATCTGTCAGTGGATGTTTAGGTTGCTTCTATGTCTTGGGTACTGTAAACATCTAGCACCATTTATTAAACAGCCATTTTTTTCTTCATTGATTTTTGTGCCACCTCTGTCACGTATCAGTTTCCTGTATATGTCCTAAGCTCTCTGTTGTATTGATATGTCTCTTGCAACAATATCATACTACTTTAATTATTATAACATTAGAATATATCTCAATATGGCAGGATTTCCCTTATAATTCTTCAAAAGAATCTTGGCTATACTTGGTCCCTAGCTTTTTCATTTGAATTTCAGGGTCAGCTTGTCAAGTTCTGTGGAAAATTCTGTTAGTTATTTTTTGGAATCATGCTAAATTTGAGGACATTGCAGAAGGAGTCTCTACAAGGATATTCATTATAATACTATTTGAAATAGGAAAAATATAGAAATAATGAGAAAATATAGAAAATATAGAAACAATTAAACTGTTGTTTAATCATGCAGTGGAATTCTTTTCAGTAGAATACACATGTTGTCATCTTTGTAGTATTAAATCTTCCTAACCGTGAGAGTAGTGTAAATTGTTTTTTCTATCAATAAAGTAATTTCCTCCATAAATTGTGTATCTTTTGTTAAATTTGTTCCCCGATACCTTCTTTTTGTTTCTACTATAAATATCATTTAAAAAATTACTTTTTCTAATTCCTTGTTTATTGCTTTTTCTCAATATTTTATAGTATAAAAAGTTTCAAATGCTTTTTTTTTAATATTGATCAAGCAATATTCTGAAGTCTCTTCTAATAGCTAATCTGTACATTTTCTTATTAATGAGTTTTATTGTAGGTCTGGAATTTACATATATCTAATTTAACATTCTGAACAAGCCTTAGGGGTTGATATTATCATCTACCTAAGTAAAATATAGTCTCAGGGAGGCAACATGACCAAAGTGACACAGCTGTTATTTACACCGATTTCTGTGCATATTCCAAATCTTGTGTTCTTAGCCTCTGTGGCCTCTGTTGATACTGCCTACTAGTGAAAGCTGAAGAAAACTTTACAAAGAACTTGAATTTGATCTGGAAGGAGATTGGGAGTTAAAGGAGGACATTATGGATAGAAGGAACAGAAAACATAAAGCTTCACAGGCTTGAAAGAACATGATGTAATCAGGTACTAGAGTAGTTTTCAGCCTCACTCTCAAATAATATTTTAACTGGATTAAGAATTTTAGTTGAAATTTGTTTTCCCTTACACTTTGAAGGTACTTTTCTGTTGTCTTCCGGTCTCTGTTGTTGAGAAGTTATATTCCATCTAATTGTTCTTTTGTAAGTAATCTGCCTTTGTTAATTAGTTTTAAGGTTTACTTTTTGGTGATCTGTACTTTCAGTTTGATGTGTCTAGGTGTGGCTTCATTGTTGAGCTGATTCTAGATGAGGATTTGTGTCTCTCATCAGTTCTGAAAATTCTCAGCCATTGTCTCTTTGAATTTCAACTCTTTCCCATTCTTTATGTTCTGTTTCGGATACTATGCTACTATAACATATTTGTTGGATCTTCTCATTCTGTTTTCTAAATAGAGCTCACTCATTTTCTATCCATTTATCTTTTTTTTTTTTCCCTGAATTGGGGGTGATTTCCTCAGATCTGTCTTCTAGGTAATTCCTTCTTCAGTTCTGTCTAATCTGCTGTCCAGTTTGTCTATTAAGTTTTTAATTTGCATTTTTAGAAAAAATCTTTAAGGAAAATTTTACAAGAAATTTGAATTTTACCTGGAAGGAGATTGGGAGCTGTTTTCTAAACCATCACAGACATCATTGGCCCAGTGCCAGTTTTAAAAATTAATTTTTAGTTTGGGGAGTTCCAGTGCCACATAAGTAATGTAAATTTGAACCCCAAACTTGCATGAAGCCTAGATTTGGGATTTTGATTTCTTAAGGGAATTTTAAGCGTTGCCCATTGCTCAGGTAGAGATAATCCTGCTTGTAGGTGATTTTATTGGGAGAGATGGGGACAATTTAATGGAATATATTCTTTTTTTAAAGCTTAAAAAAAATACATTTATTTATTTGTTTTTGGCTGCATTGGGTCTTCATTGCTGCACATGGGCTTTCTCTAGTTGCGGCAAGCGCGGGCTACTGTTCATTGCGGTGCATGGGCTTCTCGTTGCGGTGGCTTCTTTTGTTGTGGAGCACAGGCTCTAGGTGCACGGGTTTCAGTAGTTGTGGCATGTGGGCTCAGTAGTTGTGGCTCCTGGGTTCTAGAGTGCAGGCTCAGTAGTTGTGGCACATGGGCTTAGTTGCTCCGTGGCATGAGGAGTTTTCCTGGACCAGGGCTTGAACCCATGTTCCCTGCACTGGCAGGCGGATTCTTAACCACTGCACCACCAGGGAAGTCCTGGAATATATTCTTTAAAGAATCTCAGGAAATCTAACCTGTAATAGTGGAAAGAATTTCCTAGAATGCTGGTTGGCAAGAATATTATAGTTCTGATTTATTCACAGTGATATTTTCATTATCAGAACTCCAGGTAGCTTATCAGTCATCTCTAGAGAACACTCATTTTTTGACCAGGGACCTTTGAAGTTGGTCTTGCTAATTTTCAGTTTAGAATTTGTGGGAACATAACTGTCTATGAGGCCATGTTTTGGTCTCACTTCCCAACATTTGTTATCTTTTAGTCCTTGGGTAAATCACTTAATTTTCCTAGGCTGTAGTTTTTCTCACATGTAAAATGGGGACAGTATTTGACCTGCCTACTTCAATTTTTCTTTTAACTAAATGAGACTAGAAACACATAAATAGAATGGTATTATTCCAATTTTATGTAATTGATTGCCCAGGACTATGAAACATTGGCATGCTATATTAATATTCCATTATACTGGTGATAGAACTGTTAAAAAGCAAAGCCTTTTATCAAAGCATTGGATTGGAATGCTTGACCAAGGCAATTGCGTATGATTTTGAAGGCATTTTTTGGAATAGCTTGATTGAGGCATAATTGATTTATAATAAGTTGCACACATTTAAAGTACATTAAGTTTCTATATATATATACACATATATATGTATGTATACACACACACACACACACACACTTGTAAAACTATCACCACAATCAAGATAGTAAACATAGCAACCACCTGCAAGGTAATCCCTACCTTCTGCCTTTTTTCTGTGCCTCTTCCCCCAGCAACCACTGATCTATATTCTGTTGCTGTAGATTAATTTGCATTTCTAGAGCTTTATGTAAGTGGAATATATGTGTGTGTGTGTGTGTGTGTGTGTGTGTATGTGTGTATATTTATATTTTGTGATGCTAACACCACATTTATAAATGTAAAAAAATAGTTCACCAAATAACACTCTCTTATGGTGGCTTTTTTCTTTTTTTTTTAATGTTTCCCAAAACCTAAATCAGGGCACCATTTTTAGATAGTCATCAGGAAAATAACAGTGCATAGGAATTCTAGCCTTTCTCAGTGAGAACTTCAGCATCTTGTTTTTACCTTTTAACCCTGAATTATTCAAAAATTAATGCATTATTTCTTCAATTCTAGGAGGAAAACACCTTTTCCCATTTCCATTTTTCTTACTTTGTTTTCATGTTTATCAGAGCACCCAAAACATTTTATTATTGATAATTCAACTTCTTACAAATCATCCTCAAAGGCAGGACAAATTAAGTCAGTCTGGTGTGGATATATATACACACACATATATTTGATCTGGTGTCCTTCACTCAGTGTAACTATCTTAGATTCATTCATGTTGTTTTGTGTCAGTAGTTCATTCCTTTATTGCTAAGTAATATTCCACTGTAAGGATATAACACAATTTGTATATCTGTTCATCTGGTGATGAACATTTGAGTAGCTTCCAGTTTTTGGCTATTACAAATTCAGCTGTTATGAACATTCATATTCAAGTTGAGGTTTGTGTATTGATCTTACCTCTTGCAACCTCACTAAACTTATTTGGTCTAGTAACTTTTGATGGCTTCCATTAGGTTTTCTATGTAGATGAGCATGTTGACTGTGAATAAAGATTGTTTTACTTCTTCCTTTCAAATCTTAGTGCCTTTCCTTTCTCCCTCCCTCCCTCTCTTTCTCTCTCTCTCTGTATTTCTTCCTCCCTCCCTCCTCTCTCTCTTTCTTTTTCTCTTTCTCTCTCTCCCCCTTCCTTCCTTCCTTCCTTCCTTCCTTTCTTTCTTTCTTTCTTTCTTTTTCTTTCTTTTCTCTCTTTCTTTCTCTCTTTCTCTCTCTCTCTCTCTCTACTTCCTCCCTCCCTTCCTGATTGCATGGGGCACAACCTCCAGTACAGTGTTGAGCAGAAGTGGTGAATGTGTATATCCTTGTCGTGTTCCTGATGCTAGGGGAAAATAAGTCTTTTATCATTAAGTCTGATATTAGCTGTAGGTTTTTTGTAGATGCTCTTTATCCAATTGAGTAATTTCTATTCCTAGTTTGCTGAGAGGTTTTGTTTTTTTTTCCCCCCAATTATCAGCAGTGGGTTGCTGGATTTTGTCAAATATTTTTTCTGCATCTACTGAGGTAATTGTGTGATTTTTCTTTTTAATCTGTACATATGGTGAATTACATTAAGTAATTTTTTGAGTATTGAACCAGTCTTGCATCCTGGGGTAAACTCTACTTGGTCATGATGTATTACCCTTTTTATATATTGCTGGATTCGAGTTGCTAGTATTTTGATATGAGGATTTTTGTATCTGTGTTCAAGAGGGATATTGAACTATAGTTTTCTTTTTTAATATCTTTGTCTAATTTTGGTATTAGGGTAAAGCTACTTTCCTAAAATGAGTTTGGAAGGGTTCCCACCTCTTCTGAATTTTTTTAAGATTTTGTGTAGAATATAATATATTTCTCCCTTAAATGTTGGGCAGAGACTGGCAGTGAAGCAATCTAAGTTTGGAGTATTTATTGTTGGAAGGTTTTTAAGTACAAATTCAATTCCTTTAATGATGTACTACTTATTCAGGTTATGTTTTTGTGTGAGCTTTGGCAGTTTCAATCTTTCAAGGAATTTGACCATTTCATTTAAGTTGTTGAATTTAGGGGCAAAAGGTTGCTTGTAATATTTTATTGTTCTATCAGTGTCTGTAGAATATATAATGATATCATCTTTTTCATTCCTGTGTCACTTTTGTTGCTCTTTTTAAGCAACCAGCTTTTGATTTTATTGATTTTTCTGTTTCTTTTTTTTTTTCCCATGTGGTTCTCAATTTCAGTGATATGTCCTCTGTATCACCGGTCCCCAACCTTTTTGGCACTAGGGATAGTTTTGTGGAAGACAGTTTCTCCACGGACGGTATGTATTTTTAAAAATATTTTTTCCTGGGAATTCCCTGGTGCTCCAGTGGTTAGGACTCTGAGCTTCCACTGCAGGGACATGGGTTCGATCCTGGTCAGGAGACTAAGATGCGGCAAACTGTGTGGCGTCGCCAAAAAAACTCAAAAACCAAAAAACAAAGAATGTTTTTCTTTTGAACTATTTGTGTCTTTTTATTTAAAGTCCTTTTCTTGTAGGCAGTTGATCTTGTTGGGCCTATCTTTTTTTATCCAATTTGATAATCTCTGACAGTGGTATTTCGACTACATTTGATATGCTTATTGATACGGTTAGATTTAAGTGTATCATCTTGATGTTTATTTCCTATTTATCCCATCTACCCTTTGTTTGCTTTTTTCCTCCTTTTTGCCTTCTTTTAAATTATTTTTTATGTTTCCATTTATCTCCTTTGTTTGTTGATTAGCTTGTCATTGTTATTTTATTGATTGCCTTATGGTTTATAGTGTACAGTGTATCTTTAACTTATCACAGTCTACCTTCAGTTATGTTATACTACTTTATGTATAGTATAAGAATCTTCTAATAGTTTGTTTCTGTTTTTCCTCTCCCAGCTTTTATCTTACTGTTGTCATACATTTTATTTTCACATATATCATAAACTCATGAATACATTGTTGTTTTTATTTAAACAATCAATTTCTGGGCTTCCCTGGTGGCACAGTGGTTGAGAGTCCGTCTGCTGATGCAGGGGACACGGGTTCGTGCCCTGGTCCGGGAAGATCCCACATGCCATGGAGCGGCTGGGCCCATGAGCCATGGCCGCTGAGCCTGCGCGTCCAGAGCCTGTGCTCCGCAACGGGAGAGGCCACAGCAGTGAGAGGCCCGCGTACCGCCAAAAAAAAAAAAAAAAAAAAAAAAAAAAATCAATTTCTAATAGTGATTTAAATGATAATAAAAAAATCATACTCATCTAGTTACAATTTCCAGTGTTTTGTTCCTTTGTGTAGGTCCATGTTTCCATCTTATGCGTGAATGACTTCCTTTAATATATCTTATAGTGCAGGTTTGCTAGTGATGGATTCTTTCTTTTTTTTTTTTGGTATGTCTGGAAATGTCTTTATTTTGCTTTTTTTTTGCCTTTGTTTTTGAAAGATTCTAAGGATTCTAGTACTTTATGATATACTAGTGTCTTTTTTAAAAAAATTTTTATTTATTTTTGGCTGCATTGGATCTTCGTTGCTGCATGCAGGCTTTCTCTAGTTGCGGCGAGCGGGGGCTACTCTTGATTGCGGTTGCGGGCTTCTCATGGCGGTGGCTTCCTCTTGTTGCAGAGCATGGGCTCTCGGCGCACAGGCTCAGTAGTTGTGGCATGTGGGCTCAGTAGTTGTGACTCGCGGGCTTAGTTGCTCCACAGCATGTGGGATCTTCCCAGACCAGGGCTCCAACCTGTGTCCCCTGCATTGGCAAGCGGATTCTTAACCACTGTGCCACCAGGGAAGCCCACTAGTGTCTTCTTACTTGCGTTGTTTCCAAGGAGAAATCTGCTGTCATCTTTTTTTTTTTTTTTTTGGCTTCTCTGACCTGTCTTCTTCTGTGGCTGCTTTTCACATTTTCTCTTTATCCCTGCTTTTGAGTAGTTTGATTATGATGTCTCAGTGTAGGGTTTTTTTTTTTTTTTGGTTTTTTTTGTTCATGTTTTTTTGTGCTTGGGCTTGTTGAGCTTCTTGGACTTTGGGTTTATTATTTTAATCAAATTTGGAAAAAATTTTGAACATTATTTCTTTTATTTATTTATTTATTTGGCCACGCTGTGCAGCATGCGGGACCTTAGTTCCCCAACCAGGGATCGAAACTGTGCCCCCTGCAGTGGAAATGTGGAGTCTTCACCACTGGACTGCCAGGGAAGTCCCTGAACATTATTTCTTTATATGTTTTTCTACCTTCCTCTGCTTATGGGGACTCTAGTTACATGCATATTAAGCTGCTTGAAGCATAGCTCACTACTGTTCTTTTCATTTTTGGCAGTCTGCTTTTTTCTTGTCTTTTGTTTTTGCTAGTTTCTCTTTCTATGTCTTTAGGTTCACTAATCTTTTCTTCTTCCCTGTCTAATCTGTTAATCCAATCCATTGTATTTTTTATCTCAGACATTGTAGTTTAATCCCTAGAAGTTCAACTTTTTAATATCTTCCATATCTTTACTTAACTTTTGAACATATGGAATGCCATTATAATAACTTTTAATGTTTATTTCTGCGAATCTAACATGTGTGTTAATTTTGGATCATTTTGATTGATTGTTCTCCTCATCATAGATTGTTTTTTTCTGCTTCTTTATACTCCAGACATTGGATGCCTGCCATGGTGAATTTTACCTTTTTAGGTGCTTGATATTTTTTCTATTTACGAATATTTTTGAACTTTGTTTTGGCATGTAGTTAATTTTTTGGAAACAGTTTGGTTCTTTCAAGTTTTGCTTTATGGTTTGTTAGGTGGGTCAGGAGAATTGCTCAGTCTAGGGCTAATTATTTCCCATTACCAAGGAAACACCTTCCCTATTACCAAGGAAAGTACCTAATATCTCATGAATTATGAGTTTTTGCAGGCTGGCTGATGGAAATGACTGTTCTATATGTGAACATGTGCTGTGTTCTAATTTTTTCAATTAAAAAAAATTTTTTTTTTTTTCCTGGCCTTGGGTAGTTTTCTCATATTTATGTGCTGATCTATACTCTGGTGAATACTCAGGGATTCCCTGTATAGATTTCTGGAATTATTTCCCTGTGGAATTCTTTTCTGTCTGGAACTCTGTCCTGTTCACTTTAGTGGCATTGATTTTCCTAGACTCTCAGTTCTGCCTCCTCCCTTAACTCAGGAAGCTTGCCTGGCTCCATTTGGTTCTCCTTCTTCGGGTTGTAGCCTTGAAACCCTCAAGGCAGTAAGATGTGACATTTGAAGGGGCTCATTTCATTTGCTTCCCATCTGTTAGAGATCATTGTCTTTCACTGCCTGATGTTCAGTGTCTGGAAAACCACTATTTATGTATTTTGTCTGCTTTTTTGGTTGTTTTTGGATGAGGGGATAAATCCAGTATTTGTGACTCTATCTTGGGCTGAGGTACAAAAACACTGACATGCAAAATTTTTAAAAGCCTTTATTCTGATTAACAGGTTTTATTTAATTAACTCTTATTAATAAAGTATACTTTTGGAGTAAAGAATAGTATCATTATAATGTTTTTTTACTTTTGAGTTAAATAGTACTTTGCTTGTAAAAAACTGAGGAAAAAATAATATTACCCATCTTTTTCAGAGAATATGTTTTTAAATGGGATGCTTATCTCTAATTATGCACATATTTGTAGTACAGTATTATATGCGGTATTCTCATAGCTATATTTACCAGTCACCTAAGTGGACTTTTTTCTGTATATGTGCTCTCAGAAAATCTGTTGGATTTTGCTCTAACTTTGGAAGAGTACCTTTTGCTTTTAGAGAAGAGGGCCCACAACCTGTTAGACGTTTACCCTCATCTGTGTTCACTGCTGGATTTTCCTGAAGACATGTAATGTCAGGTTTCTTAATATTTAAGTTAGGCACTTTGAGCTTGTCATTTATAAGGTTGGTCTGACGTTCATAAGTTAGATAGAATTTGCATGGTATATATCTTTCCTTCCCTTTACTTTTAACTTAAATATATCTTTGTATATTTATATTTAAAGTGCATTTCGTTAAGTAGCTTATTGGTGATCATTTCACAATATACACAAATACCTAATCGTTATACTGAACTCCTGAAACTAATATAATGTTATATGTCAATAATATCTCAAAGAAAGTGCATTTCTTGTATAGACGATATATTTGGATTTTGCTTTTTGCAAATCACTATGATAATCTCTATCTTTTAATTGGCATGCTTAGACTGTTCACATTTATTTTAATTCTTGATATGGTTTTATTAACATACACCAGCTTTGTTGTTCTCTATTTTTATTAGATTTTTTTTACCCTTCTCCTCTTCATGATAATTTCTGAGGTAGATATTATTGTCCTCATTTCACGGCGGAGTAATTAATTGGGGTAAGAGTGAGTCTTACTCAATGAATAGTAATTGGCATGGCTGGGATCCAGGTCTTTTGAGTTGGAGTCTGTTGAATAAATCTTGGTTTGAAATGTGAACCACTCTTTTGCTTACTGATTAACCATCTGCGTTAAAACATCTTTTCAGGGACTTCCCTGGTGGCGCAGCGGTTAAGAATCCTCCTGCCAATGCGGGGAATGTGGGTTTGAGCCCTGGTCCAGGAAGATCCCACATGCCGCAGAGCAACTAAGCCTGTGTGCCACAACTACTGAGCTTGTGCTCTAGAGACCACGTGCCACAACTACTGAAGCCCACGCACCTAGAGCCTGTGCTCCACAACAAGAGAAGCCACCGCAATGAGAGGCCCGTGCACCGCAATGAAGAGTAGCCCCCACTCACTGCAACTAGAGAAATCTGAGTGCAGCAGTGAAGACCCAGTGCAGCCAAAAACAAACAAACAAATAAATAAATAAAAAAACACCTTTTCAGAGGTGCTCATATTCCCTATAATTTGCCTTCCATAGTTATTTTTTTCCTGGTAATTAATTATAGTTAGAGGGCAATGTGTTTTAATCTCTTTAGGCCTTAGACTGCCTATTTTTTTAATTTTTAAATTTTTTTATTATTATTTTTTAATATCTATTGGAGTATAATTGCTTTACAATGGTGTGTTAGTTTCTGCTGTATAACAAAGTGAATCAGCTATGTGTATATATATAGCCCCATATCCCCTCCCTCTTGCGTCTCCCTCCCACCCTCCCTATCCCACCCCTCGAGGTGGACACAAAGCAGCGAGCTGATCTCCCTGTGCTATGCGGCTGCTTCCCACTAGCTATCTCTTTTACATTTGGCAGTGTATATATGTCCATGCCACTCTCTCACTTCGTCCCAGCTTACCCTTCCCCCTCCCCGTGTCCTCAAGGCCATTCTCTATGTCTGTGTCTTTATTCGTGTCCTGCCCCTAGGTTCTTCAGAACCATTTTTTTTAGATTCTATACGTATGTGTTAGCATATGGTATTTGTTTTTCTCTTTCTGACTTCACTCTGTATGACAGTCTCTGGGTCCATCCACCTCACTACAAATAGCTCAATTCCATTTCTTTTTATGGCTGAGTAATATGACATTGTATATATGTGCCACATTTTCTTTATCCATTCATCTGTCGATGGACACTCAGATTGCTTCCATGTCCTGGCTATTGTAAATAGAGCTGCAATGAACATTGTGATACATGACTCTTTTTGAATTATGGTTTTCTCAGGGTGTATGCCCAGTAGTGGGATTGCTGGGTTGTATGGTAGTTCTATTTTTAGTTTTTAAAGGAACCGCCATACTGTTCTCCATAGTGGTTTATCAATTTACATTCCCACCAACAGTGCAAGAGGGCTCCCTTTTCTCCACACCCTCTCCAGCATTTATTGTTTGTAGATTTTTTTGTTGATGGCCATTCTGACCGGTGTGAGGTGATACCTCATTGTAGTTTTGAGTTGCATTTCTCTAATGATTAGTGGTGTTGAGCATTCTTTCATGTGTTTGTTGGCAATCTGTATATCTTCTTGGGAGAAATGTCTATTTAGGTCTTCTGCCCATGTTTGGATTAGGTTTTTTGTTTTTTTGATAGTTAGCTGCATGAGCTGCTTGTATATTTTCGAGATTAATCCTTTGTCAGTTGCTTGGTTTGCAAATATTTTCTCCCATTCTGAGGGTTGTCTTTTCGTCTTGTTGATGGTTTCCTTTGCTGTGCAAAAGCTTTTAAGTTTCATTAGGTCCCATTTGTTTATTTTTGTTTTTATTTCCATTTCTCTAGGAGGTGGGTCAAAAAGGATCTTGCTGTGATTTATGTCATGGAGTGTTCTGCCTGTGTTTTCCTCTAAGAGTTTTATAGTGTCTGGTCTTACATTTAGGTCTTTAATCCATTTTGAGTTTATTTTTGTGTATGGTGTTAGGGAGTGTTGTAATTTCATTCTTTTACATGTAGTTGTCCAGTTTTCCCAGCACCACTTATTGAAGAGGCTAGACTGCCTATTTTTTTATATTATTATTATTTTAAAAAATATTTATTTATGTATTTATTTGTTTGTTTATTTTGGCTGCACCGGGTCTTAGTTGCGGCACTCGGGATCTTTGTTGTGGCATGTGGGAATTTTTTAGTTGTGGCATGCAGACTCTTATTTGCGGCATGCATGCGGGATCTAGTTCCCCGACCAGGGATCAAACCCAGTTCCCCTGCATTGGGAGTGCAGAGTCTCACCCACTGGACCACCAGGCAAGTCCCCAGGCTGCCTGTTTTTAAATGCACATGTAGTATTTAATGTTAGAATGTACCCTAGAGATCATTTACTATCAGCCCTTCATTTTGTAGTTGAGATGTATCTTAGACTTTTTAAGCAGTGATTGAGATCACTGTATTTTAAATACTTTCATAATCTAAGAGCACTGGCCTCATTGACTAACAGATCAGTGGATTATGGATTAATTTGATTAATGAATAGGTAGACTTGCATTTTTCTATTACATGGCTATATATCCTTTGGATTCCTCTAGTATATGGAGTTGGCGAACTACTTCCCAGGAATTGGCTGCTTGTTTTTGTAAAAAAGTTTTTTTGAACACACTGCATTCATTTAGTTATATTGTTTATGGCTGCTTTCACTTCACAAAGGCAGAGTTGAGTACTGACAGAAACTGTATGACTCTCAAAGCCTAAAATATTACTATCTGGCCCTTTAAGAAAAAAATGTTGGCTTCTATAATAGAGTTGTGGATTTTTGTGGATCTAAAAATGCCTACTTTAAACCAACTAATTAAAATTATAAGCAAGCCTGTGAATAACTATTAACTTAAATAAATAACTTGAGATCTCATCCAAACCAAAATACTATGAAAGAATGTAAATTTTCAACAGATGTGTGTTTGGCTTTAATATTTTCTTTTTTCTTATCATACACTAGTGTAAGCATAACTAAAAATCACTTAGTCACTTGAATTCTGGTTTGAAAGGTGAGAGGGAGGAACTGCTTACGGATGCCTGAGAAAATGTTGCTGCCAGAAGCTGAGATAAGGAACCCAGGAGAGGGGAACAGTTTTGGTGAACAGAGATCATAGAGGACTGGAGCTGGGCAAGAGGCAGACAATTTTTGACGTCGTTCCATTTTGTCTAGCAAATGACTCACTATCATTGATCAGGGTTTATTGTAAGCTACGAGCAGAGTATTTTTGTCAGGTAGGTTACAAAGATGTGCTGGTTCTTAAAATGTAAGTACACTTTTTTCTTTTTTCTCTATAACGGAACTTAGTTTCTTTGAACTCCGCATGAATTTATGTGTGTTGTTTGTGTATATATATATGTGCAGAGGATGAAGTAAGGAAGAAAGAGAAAGAGGAACCTATTAAATAATTCTGGTCAAAAGATCCCCTGAGATATAGTTTATTTTTTAAACAGTAATAGAAAAAATCCTTTAAGGTAGGTGTTCTTCTTTATCTCTGAGATTATTAACTTAATGTTTTACCATAGTTTTGGTAATTATATTTCTTATCATCTGCTCAGTTATCCATCTTGCAGTTAGGTACTCTAAAAGAAAAGAAGTTTAGGTTTTTATAACACTGAAATTTAACACTGGCAATTAAGGTTAACCCTTCTCATTGAGAAAGAGGGAAGTGATGCCTTGCCTTAGGTTTATTTGAAGTAATACTGAATAGGGGTTTTAACTCAGATTCTGAGTATCTGTATAAGTAAGTCAGTGTTTTTTATGTTATCAAATTTACATACACAGGAAAGTATGTATAAAATGTATGTATACAGTATAAAGAATTTTAGTAGAAGGAACACTCATGTACCACTATCTACATTAAGAAATAGATTATTGATAGATATTTTATATTACCTTATTTCTAATAGAAAATGAATTCAAGTTAATCTGAAACTTCAAGGTGATGAAAGTTTTTTTTTTTTTTTTTTCCTTAAGACCAAAAAAAGCTCTAGAGAGTATTAAGGGATTAAACATTGAGATTAGGAAGAGGTTAGAAAGGGTTAGCCTTAATGCTGGTATTAAAATACTATATATAATAGATTCTTAAAGCAAGAGAATTTCTCATTGTCATTTAATTAGAAGGGCCATGCAACCTAGATTTTCCTCTCTAGCTTTATTGAGGTATAATTGACAAAGTTATATACATTTAAAGTATATAACATGATGATTGTTATATACATGTAACATGATGTATATGTTACAAAATGATTACCACAGTAAGGTTTAGTTAACACATTCATCACCTCATATGGTTACCTTTTTTTCGTGGTAAGAACTAAAATCTACTTTCTTAGCAAATTTCAAGTATATAATACAGTATTGTTAACTGTAGTCACCATGCTGTACATTAGATCGCCAGAGATTATTTATCTTACAACTGGAAGTTTGTACACTGTGACCAACAATCCATGTTCCCCTCCCAAGCCCCTGACAACCACCATTCTACTCTCTGTTTCTCTGAGTTCAGCTTATTTTAGATTGCACTTACAAGTGAGATCATACAATATTTGTCTTTCTCTGACTTATTTCACTTAGCATAATGCCCCTTAAGTTCGTCCATATTGTCACAAATGGCAGGATTTCCCTCTTTTATGGCAGAATGATTTTTTCCATTGTATGTGTATCACATTTTCTTTATCCATCATCTTTTAGCTGACACTGAGTTGTTTCCGTGTCTTTGCTGTTGTGACAGTGCTACAGTGGACATGGGGATGCAGATGCTTTTTCAGATAGTGATTTAATTTCCTTCAAATAGATTGAAAAGTGAGGATTGCTGGATCATATGCTAGTTCTATTTTTAATTTTTTGAGGAACCTCATACTGTTTTCCATAATGCTGTACCAATTTACATTCCCACTAACAGTGAACAAGAGTCCTCCCTTCTCCACATCTTCTTCAATACTAGTTCTTTCATGTCTTTTTGAATAAAAGCCATTCTACCAGATGTGAGGTGATGCCTCATTGTCATTTTTTTCTTTTTTCTTTTTTTAACATCTTTATTGGAGTATAATTGCTTTACAATGGTGTGTTAGTTTCTGCTGTATAACAAAGTGAATCAGCTGTACATATACATATATCCCCATATCTCCTCCCTCTTGCGTCTCCCTCCCACCCTCCCTATCCCACCCCTCTAGGTGGTCACAAAGCACCGAGCTGATCTCCCTGCGCTATGCGGCTGCTTCCCACTGGCTATCTGTTTTACATTTGGTAGTGTATATATGTCCATGCCACTCTCTCACTTCATCCCAGCTTCCCCTTCTCCGTGTCCTCAAGTCCATTCTTTACGTCTGCATCTTTATTTGTATCCTGCCCGTAGATTCTTCAGAACCATTTTTTTTTTTTTTAGATTCCATGTATATGTGTTAGCATACGGTATTTGTTTTCCTCTTTCTGACTTACTTCACTCTGTTTGACAGACTCTAGGTCAATCCACCTCACTACAAATAACTCAATTTCATTTCTTTTTTTTTTTTTAATTTATTTTTGCTGTGTTGGGTCTTCGTTTCTGTGCGAGGGCTTTCTCTAGTTGTGGCAAGCGGGGGCCACTCTTCATCGCGGTGCGCGGGCCTCTCACTATCACGGCCTCTCTTGTTGCGGAGCACAGGCTCCAGACGCACAGGCTCAGTAGTTGTGGCTCACGGGCCTAGTTGCTCTGCGGCATGTGGGATCCTCCCAGATCAGGGCTCGAACCCGTGTCCCCTGCATTAGCAGGCAGATTCTCAACCACTGCGCCGCTAGGGAAGCCCCAATTTCATTTCTTTTTATGGCTGAGTAATATTCCATTGTATGTATGTGTCACATCTTCTTTATCCATTCAGTTGTCAGTGGACACTTAGGTTGCTTCCATGTCCTGGCTATTGTAAATAGAGCTGCAATGAACATTGTGATACATGACTCTTTTTGAATTATGGTTTTCTCAGGGTATATGCCCAGTAGTGGGATTGCTGGGTCGTATGGTAGTTCTATTTTTAGTTTTTTAAGGACCCTCTATACTGTTCTCCGTAGTGGCTGTATCAATTTACATTCCCACCAACAGTGCAGGAGGGTTCCGTTTTCTCCACACCCTCTCCAGCCTTTATTGTTTGTAGGTTTTTTGATGATGGCCATTCTGACAGGTGTGAGGTGATACCTCATTGTAGTTTTGATTTACATTTCTCTAAAGATTAGTGGTGTTGAGCATCCTTTCATGTGTTTGTTGGCAATCTGTATATCTTCTTGGGAGAAATGTCTATTTAGGTCTTCTGCCCATTTTTGGATTGGGTTGTTTGTTTTGATATTGAGCTGCACAAGCTACTTGTAAATTTTGGAGATGAATCCTTTGTCAGTTGCTTCCTTTGCAAATATTTTCTCCAATTCTGAGGGTTGTCTTTTCATCTTTTTTTTTTTTGTTTTTTTTTTTAACTTGACATGTCTGGTTTTCTTTAATTAACAGTAATCTTTTTTTTTTCATTTTAACATCTTTATTGGAGTATAATTGCTTTACAATGGTATGTTAGTTTCAGATTCACAACAAAATGAATCAGTTATATCTATACATATGTTCCCATATCTCTTCCCGCTTGCGTCTCCCTCCCTCCCACCCTCCCTATCCCACCCCTCCAGGCGGTCACAAAGCACCGAGCTGATCTCCCTGTGCTATGCGGCTGCTTCCCACTAGCTATCTACCTTACGTTTGGTAGTGTATATATGTCCATGCCTCTCTCTCGCTTTGTCACCGTTTACCCTTCCCCCTCCCCATAGCCTCAAGTCCATTCTCTAGTAAGTCTGTGTCTTTATTCCTGTTTCACCCCTAGGTTTTTCATGACATTTTTTTCCCCTTAAATTCCATATATATGTGTTAGCATACGGTATTTGTCTCTCTCTTTCTGACTTACTTCACTCTGTATGACAGACTCTAGGTCTATCCACCTCATTACAAATAGCTCAATTTCGTTTCTTTTATGGCTGAGTAATATTCCATTGTATATATGTGCCACATCTTCTTTATCCATTCATCCGATGATGGACACTTAGGTTGTTTCCATCTCTGGGCTATTGTAAATAGAGCTGCAATGAACATTTTGGTACATGACTCTTTTTGAATTATGGTTTTCTCAGGGTATATGCCCAGTAGTGGGATTGGGTTGTTTGTTTTTTTGTTATTAAGCTGCATGAGCTGCTTATAAATTTTGGAGATTAATCCTTTGTCAGTTGCTTCATTTGCAAATATTTTCTCCCATTCTGAGAGTTGTCTTTTGGTCTTCTTTATGGTTTCCTTTGCTGTGCAAAAGCTTTTAAGTTTCATTAGGTCCCATTTGTTTACTTTTGTTTTTATTTCCATTTCTCTAGGAGGTGGGTCAAAAAGGACCTTGCTGTGATTTATGTCATAGAGTGTTCTTCCTGTGTTTTCCTCTAAGAGTTTGATAGTGTCTGGCCTTACATTTACGTCTTTAATCCATTTTGAGTTTATTTTTGTGTATGGTGTTAGGGAGTGTTCTAATTTCATTCTTATGCCTGTAGATGTCCAGTTTTCCCAGCACCACTTATTGAAGAGGCTGTCTTTTCTCCATTATATACTCTTGCCTCCTTTATCAAAAATAAGGTGACCATATGTGCGTGGGTTTATCTCTGGGCTTTCTATTCTGTTCCATTGATATATATTTCTGTTTTTATGCCAGTACCATACTGTCTTGATTACTGTAGCTTTGTAGTATCGTCTGAAGTCTGGGAGCCTGATTCGTCCAGGTCCGTTTTTCCTTCTCAAGGTTGCTTTGGCTATTCGGGGTCTTTTGTGTTTCCATACAAATTGTGAAATTTTTTGTTCTAGTTCTGTGAAAAATGCCATTGGCAGTTTGATGGGTATTGCATTGAATCTGCAGATTGCTTTGGGTATTATAGTCATTTTCACAGTGTTGATTCTTCTAATCCAAGAACATGGTATATCTCTCCATCTGCTTCTATCATCTTTAATTTCTTTCTTCAGTGCCTTATAGTTTTCTGCATACAGGTCTTTTTTCTCCTTAGGTAGGTTTATTCCTAGGTATTTTATTCTTTTTGTTGCTGTGATATATGGGAGCATTTCCTTAATTTCTCTTTCAGATTTTTCATCATTAGTGTATAGGAATGCAAGAGATTTCTGTGCATTAATTTTGTATATTGCTGCTTTACCAAATTCATTGATTAGCTCTAGTAGTTTTCTGGTAGCCTCTTTAGGCTTCTCTATGTATAGTATTGTGTCATCTGCAAACAGTGACAGCTTTACTTCTTCTTTTCCGATTTGGATTCCTTGTTTTGCTTTTTCTTCTCTGATTGCTGTGGTTAAAACTTCCAAAACTATGTTGAATAATAGTGGTGAGAGTGGACAATCTTGTCTTCTTCCTGATCTTAGAGGAAATGGTTTCAGTTTTTCACCATTGAGAACGATGTTGGGTGTGGGTTTTTCATGTATGGGCTTTATTACGTTGAGGCAAGTTCCCTCTATGCCTACTTTCTGGAGGGTTTTTATCATATATGGGTATTGAATTTAATTGAAAGCTTTTTCTGCATCTATTGAGATGATCATATGGTTTTTATTCTTCAGTTTGTTAATATGGTGTATCACATTGATTGATTTGCATATATTGAAGAATCCTTGCATTCCTAGGATAAACCCCACTTGATCATGGTGTATGATCCTTTTAGTGTGCTGTTGGATTCGGTTTGCTAGTATTTTGTTGAGGATTTTTACATCTATGTTCATCAGTGATATTGGCCTGTTGTTTCCTTTATTTGTGACATCTTTGTCTGGTTTTGGTGTCATGGTGATGGTGACTTCGTCGAATGTTTTTGGGAGTGTTCCTCCCTCTGCTGTATTTTGGAAGAGTTTGAGAAAGATAGGTGTTAGTTCTTCTCTAAATGTTTGATAGAATTCACCTGTGAAGCCATCTGGTCCTGGGCTTTTGTTTGTTGAAAGATTTTTAATCACAGTCTCTATTTCAGTGTTTGTCATTGGTCTGTTTAGATTTTCTGTTTCTTCCTGGTTCAGTCTCGGAAGGTTGTGCTTTTCTAAGAGTTTGTCCATTTCTTCCAGGTTGTCTATATTATTGGCATAGAGTTGCTTGTAGTAATGTCTCATGATCCTTTGTTTTTCTGTAGTGTCAGTTGTTACTTCTCCTTTTTCATTTCTAATTCTATTGATTTGAGTCTTCTCCCTTTTCTTCTTGATGAGTCTGGCTAATGGTTTATCAATTTTGTGTATCTTCTCAAAGAACCAGCTTTCAGTTTTATTGATCTTTGCTGTTGTTTCCTTTATTTCTTTTTCATTGATTTCTGATCTGATCTTTAAGATTTCTTTCCTTCTTCTAACTTTGGGTTTTTTTTTGTTGTTCTTTCTCTAATTGCTTTAGGTGTAAGGTTAGGTTGTTAGTTTGAGATGTTTCTTGTTTCTTGAGGTAGGATTGTATTGCTATAAACTTCCCTCTTAGAACTGCTTTTGCTCCATCCCATCAGTTTTGGGTCATTGTGTTTTCATTGTCATTTGTTTCTAGGTATTTTTTGATTTCCTCTTTGATTTTTTCAGTGATCTCTTGGTTATTTAGTAGTGTATTGTGTAGCGTCCACGTGTTTGTATTTTTTACAGATTTTTTCCAGTGATTGTTATCTAGTCTCTTAGCATTGTGGTCAAGAAAAGATACTTGATATGATTTCAATTTTCTTAAATTTACCAAGGGTTGAATTGCGCCACAAGATATGATCTATCCTGGAAAATGTTCCATGAGCACTTGAGAAGAAAGTGTATTTTGTTGTTTCTGGATGGAATGTCCTATAAATATCAATTAAGTCCATCTTGTTTAATGTATCATTTAAAGCTTCTGTTTGCTTATTTATTTTCATTTTGTATGATCTGTCCATTGGTGGAAGTAGGGTGTTCAGGTCATCTACTATGATTGTGTTACTGTTGATTTCCCCTTTTATGGCTGTTAGCATTTGCCTTATGTATTGAGGTGCTCGTATGTTAAGTGCATAAATATTTACAATTGTTATATCTTCTTTTTGGATTGATCCCTTGATCATTATGTAGTGTCCTTGTTTGTCTCTAGTAATAGTCTTTATTTTAAAGTGTATTTCGTATGTTATGAGAATTGCTACTCCAGCTTTCTTTTGATTTCCATTTGCATGGAATATCTTCTTTTATCCCCTCACTTTCAGTCTGTATGTGTCCCTAGGTCTGAAGTGGGTCTCTTGTAGGCAGTGTATATACAGGTCTTGTTTTTGTATCCATTCAGCCAGTCTGTGTCTTTTGGTTGGAGCATTTAATCCATTTACATTTAAGGTAGTTATGTATGTTTGTATTACCATTTTCTTAATTGTTTTGGGTTTGTTATTGTAGTTCTTTTCCTTCTCTTGTGTTTCCTGCCTAGAGAAGTTCCTTTAGCATTTGTTTTAAAGCTGGTTTGGTGGTGCTGAATTCCTTTAGCTTTTGCTTATCTATAAAGGTTGTCGAATCTGAATGAGACCCTTGCTGGGTAGAGTAATCTTGTTGTAGGTTTTTCCCTTTCATCACTTTGAATATGTCCACCACTCACTTCTGGCTTTCAGAGTTTCTGTGGAAGTATTAGCTGTTAACCTTATGGGGATTCCCTTATATGTTATTTGTTTTTCCCTTGCTGTTTTTTTTTTTTTTTTTTTTGCAGTACGCGGGCCTCTCACTATTATGGCCTCTCCCGTTGCGGAGCACAGGCTCTGGATGCGCAGGCTCAGCAGCCATGTCTCACAGGCCCAGCTGCTCCGTGGCATGTGGAATCTTCCCGGACCAGGGCAGGAACCTGTATCCCCTGCATCGGCAGGCAGACTCTCAACCACTGCGCCACCAGGGAACCCCCGCCCATTTTCTAATTGGGTTGTTTGTTTTTTTGGTATTGAGCTGTATGAGCTGTTTGTATATTTTGGAGATTAATCCTTTGTCCGTTGTTTCATTTGCAAATATTTTTTTCCAAACTGAGGGTTGTCTTTTCATCTTGTTTATGGTTTCCTTTGCTGTGCAAAAGCTTTTAAGTTTCATTAGGTCCCATTTGTTTATTTTTGTTTTTATTTTCATTACTCTAGGAGGTGGGTCAAAAAAGATCTTGCTGTGGTTTATGTCAAAGAGTGTTTTTTCTATGTTTTCCTTTAAGAGTTTTATAGTGTCTGGTCTTACATTAAGTCTTTAATCCATTTGGGGTTTATTTTTGTGTATGGTGTTACGTAGTGCTATCACAAGTAATGAACCTGGAACTGTAATTAAAAATCTTCCAAGAAACAGAAGTCCAGGACCAGATGGCTTCATAGGTGAATTCTATCAAACCTTTAGAGAAGGGCTAACACCAGACCTTCTCAAACTCTTCCAAAAAATTGCAGAGGGAGGAATACTCCAAAATTCATTCTACGAAGCCACCATCACCCTGATACCAAAACCAGAAAAAGATATCACAAAAAAAGAAAATTATAGACCAATATCATTGATGAACATAGATGTAAAAATCCTCAACAAAATACTAGCAAACAGAATCCAACAACATATTAAAAAGGTCATACACCATGATCAAGTGGGATTTATCCCAGGGATGCAAGGATTCTTCAGTATACCCAAATCAATCAGTGTGATACACCATGTTAACAAATTAAGGAATAAAAACTATATGATCATCTCAGTAGATGTAGGAAAAGCTTTTGACAAAATTCAATACCCATTTATGATAAAAACTCTTCAGAAAATCAGCATAAAGGGAACCTGCCTCAACATAATAAAGGCCATATATGACCAACCCACAGCAAACATCATTCTCAGTGTTAAAGAAGTGAAAGCATTTCCACCAAGATCAGGAACAAGACAAGGATGTCCACTCTCACCACTCTTATTCAACATAGTTTTGGAAGTCCTAGCCACGGCAATCAGAGAAGAAAAAGAAATAAAAGGAATAAAATTGGAAAAGAAGAAGTAAAACTGTTATTGTTTTCAGAAGACATGATACTGTACATAGAAAATCCTAAAGGTGCTACCAGAAAACTACTAGAGCTAATCAATGAATTTGGAATGTTGCAGGATACAAAATTAATGCACAGAAATCTCTTGCATTTCTATACACTAACAATGAAAGATCAGAACGAGAAATTAAGGAAACAATCCCATTTACCATTGCAACAAAAAGAATAAAATACCTAGGAATAAACCTACCTAAGGAGGTGAAAGGCTTGTACTCAGAAAACTATAAAACACTGATGAAAGAAATCAAAGATGACAAAAAGATAGAGAAATATACCATGTTCTTGGATTGGAAGAATCAATATTGTGAAAATGACTATACTACCCAAAGCAGTCTACAGATTCAATGCAATCCCTATCAGACTACCAATGGCATTTTTCACAGAATTAGAACAAAAAACTTTTGCAATTTGTATGGAAACACAAAAGACCCCAAATAATCAAAGCAACCCTGAGAAAGGAAAAAGTATCTGGGGGAATATTTCACCCCACTTTTTCCTGGCTTGTGAGATTTCTGTTGAGAAATCCACTTGTAGACTTATGGGGGCTCCCTTGTGTGATGATTCACTTTCCTCTTGCAGCTTTCAAATTTCTCTCTCTGTCTTTGACTTTTGATAACTTAGTTATAATGTGTCTCAACGAGCCCTTTTTGGACTAAGCCTGTTTAGGGACTTCAGGGCCTCAGGAATCTTGATGTCCATTTATTTCCCCAATTGGGGAAGTTTTCAGCCATTTTATCTTTGAGGAAACTTTTGATCCCCTTCTCTCTTCTCTTTTTGTGATTCCCATAATCCATATATTGATTCTTTAAAAACCTTTTTAATTTATTTTTTAATTTATGGCTGTGCCAAGTCTTAGTTGCAGTGTACAGGATATTCGTTGTGGCAGGTGGGATTTTTAGTTGTGGCATGTGGGTTCTTAGTTGTGGCATGTGGACTTCTTAGTTGTGGCACATGAAATCTTAATTGTAACATGCATGCAGGATCTAGTTCCCCAACCAGGGATTGAACCCGGGCCTCCTGCACTGTGAGTGCAGAGTCCTACCCACTCGACCACCAGGGAAGTCCCCACATACTGATTCTTTGTTTTCCCATAAGTCCTTTTGGCTTTCCTCATTCGTTCTCATTTCTTTTTCGTTTTGCTCATCTGACTGGATAATTTCAATTTACTTGTCTTTGAGTTCACTGATTCTTTCTTCTGCTTGGTTGAAGTCTCCTGTTGAAGTTTTGTGTTAAATTTTTTAGTTCAATCATTATATTCATCAGCTCTAGGATTTCCGTTTATTTTTTAAAGTGGTTTCCATATCTTTTACACTTGTTTTATTCATGTATTTTCACCCTATTTTCAGTTATCTGTGTTTTCTTATAGTTCACAAAACTTCTTTAGGAGTATTATTTTGAATTCCTTGTTGTTCAATTCATAGATCTCCATTTCTTCAGGGTCAGTTATTGGAGCTTTATTATTTTTTGGTGGTTTCAGGTTTAGTTGATTTCTTTGTGATCCTTCTGTCCTTGTGTTGGCATCTGTGCATTTGAGGAAGTGGTCTTCTTAGGTTCACTTTGTCAGGGAGAGACCTCCAGTCAGCCCAGTTTGGGATTCTGGATGGGCCAACTGGTAGTGTACACTAGCAGGCAGCATTTGCTTTCAGCATGTCTAGTGAGGTGGGACCACTGCCCATGCTTTGAGGTTGGAGTGGCCTGCTGGCTCGGTTCCATAGTTGGATGAATCTACTGGTTAGGCTCCCTGGGTGGGTGGGGCTGCTGGCTTGGATCCATGGTCAAGTGGGGCCACTGTCTGGGCTCCATAATCACCTCTGGTTGTGCAGGGTCACACACTGGGTTCCCTGGCTGGGTGGTGTAGCTGTTTGGACTCTGTGATTGGGTGGGGTCGCAGGCTGGGTTCTTAATCACCGCTGGTTGGGTGGGTCCCAAGGCTGTGCTCCCTGGCCAGATGCCTGTCTGTACTTCCCGTTGGGTCAGATTTTTTGAATTAGCCCTGATTTTGATATTCTCTTTGATTGTTTCTTCAAACCATTGAAAGCTAAGGGAATTACAATATTTCATTATTTTGGCTAGCCTACATCTTCCAGCTTATCTCTTTTATCTGGACACCATATGAGAATTCTTTCTTTGACTGTGGTTTGAGAAAATGTCTTCATAGATATGGTGGAAAAGAGTTCCAGATTAGAAATTAGGCAGTCCTGACTCTAATCTCCCATGGATTATTGGGTCAAATGGATGTGCATTTATACTTTTGGTAGTCCTCATATTTGGTATGTTAATTTGCACTCTCTCCAACAGTACAATCAGAATATCCGTCACTTTATTACCTGGTCAGGACAGTATATCACCAAACTTCTGGTCTTTGCAAATATGATAGGTTCAAAAAAGTTGTCCCAATGTGGTTTTTTTTCATTTTTGGTCCATGTGTTATTCACAGGTGTGTTATTTAATTTCCAAATTTGGGGAACTTTTTTAGGTATGTCCGTTACTGATTTCCAGTTTAATGTGTGGTCTGAGAGCATACTTTATGTAATGTCAGTTTAAAATGCTTCAATTCCACAAAGTTGATAAGATCCATATATCCTTTTTTTGATATTTTCTGCTTGTCGGTATTGCCGTAAATCTCTGGTCTGGTCTAATTTCAGTTCCAGTGATAAGACTGGATCCATTGTGTGTTTAGGCAGTCATGTCTTATTGAGGGAGTAGTCTACTCACTGCCATAACATATTACCACAGCCTTGGGGGCTTAAACAACAGAAATTTATTTCTGGAGGCTGGATCAAGGTGCTGGCGGGTTTGGTTTCTCCCGAGGTCTCTCTCCTTGGCCTGCAGATGACCACCTTCTCTCTGTATACCTGGTGTCTCTTTCTCTTCTTATAAGGACACCAGTCCTATTGGACTAGGGCCCCACCCTGTGATTTCATTTAATTACCTTCTCAAAGGTCCTGTTTCCAAATACAGTCACACTGGGAATTAAGACTTCAATGTATGAATGTTAGGAGGCCTCAATTGAGTTCTTAATAACAGGAGGGGCATGGAGAGTGGGTATATGTGTTGGAAATATTTGTCTTGTGCTAATCCTATGCAATGTAGTCAATGTATATGTTGATAAATGTATACAATGATTATTTGGAAATACTATCTGTATGTTTAAGTTAATTATATGATTCTGAGTTGATAATATCTGCTTCCTTCTTAAAAATCTACAATGAAATGAGACATTTTATGAGCAGTGGAATGAGCATCCAGCTGTTGTAGGGTGTAGTGTTCTGTTAGGTCTAATTGGTTGATAGTATTTTTAGTAGTTATCTATTTCTGTGTAACGAATCACTCCCAAACTGAGCAGCTTAAAATGACAAACATTTATTATTTTATACTTTTTGTATGCCAAGGATTCTGAAGTGGCTTAGGTGTGTGGTTATGGCATAGTGTCTCTCAAGAGGTTGTAGTCAAGATCTTGGCTGGGGTTACAGTCTTCTGAAGGCTTCTTGGGATGGGAGGATCCACTTCTAAGATGGGTCACCCACATGGCTGTTAATAGGAGGGTCAGTTTCTCAAAATGTGGGCTTATCATAGGGCTGCTTATTAGACTTACTTTCATTTTTTGTGCAGGTGTGATGACAATGAATTTTCCTAAATTTTTTCTGAAAAGTTTTTATTTCTCCTCAGTTTAGAAAGTTATTTTGTGTTAAGAATTCTGGATTTGCAGATTTGTTTTCTTTTAGCACTTTAAATGTGTCTCTCCGTTGTGTTCTGGATTGTGTGATTTCTGATGAAAAGTCTGCTATCTTTTGTATCTTGGTTGCTCTGTACATAATGGATCGTTTTCTGGTTGCTTTGAAGATTTTCTTGTTGTCACTGATTTCAGCAATTTGATTATGATGTGACTTGGTATGGCTTAAAAAAAAGTGTCTTATGCTTGGGGTTTGATAAGTTCTTACATGTGTGATTTTATGGTTTTCAACAAATTTGGAAAAATTTTGGCCATTCTTCACATGTTTGTTCTGTCTCACCTTCTCCCCTTTTTGGGATTCCAATATAATACAATATTGCTTGTTATTATCCCACACCTCACAAAGACTCTGTTCTTTTTCTCAGTCTCCATGCTTTATTTTGTATAGTTTCTTATTGCTTTGTCAGTAAATTACTGATCTTTTCTTTCTTGTGTCTAATCTACTGTTATCCCATCAGGTATATATTTTTTGTTTCTAATGTTGTATTTTTCATCTGTAGAAGTTTGATATGGGTCTTATTTATTTATTATCATGGTGTAAGGTGTGAGGAGATTCTCCCCTGCCACCCCCAAACTGGCTGGTTATTCATTTATCTCAGTACCATTTCTCTGAATGAGCCATGTTTCCTCATAGATTTGAAATCTGCCTTTGTCATAAATTAAATTCCACATATATTTGATTCTGTTTGTGGACTCACAGCAATTAATCTGTCCATTGATAACGTCTTTTCATGTACCATTACCACATTGTTTTCTTTCTGCCTTCAAGCATTCAATTTATAATTTATTTATTATCTTAAAAGTTAAATACATTGACATCTGTAATTTTGCTTTCAAATCTTCTGATCTTATATGCCTTCTCTAATTGAATTTAGAACTTTTCATAAATATTTTACTTTTACTTTTCTAGTACTTTAGGCCCCAATAAATAATATTAAACTTACATAGATGGAATTTAAAATGTTTCCTTTTGTTTCTTAACTATTCATGTAATCTAACAGTTTTAGACATGAGATGAATCTGTACCTTAATCAAGCCATACATATTAAAGATGTAGAAATGTATATCTAGAGAAATGGTGTAAGTACACATATAGGTGAATTTCTGTCCCAACTTCCACTTGGTTTACTTTATAGTTTATTTAATTGCATTTATCATTAACATCTACTCTCTAGAATGTAAGCTCCCTAAAAGCTAGATAACAAGACTTTTTTTTGAACACTTTTTTCTTTTTTAAAAAAAATATTTATTTATTTATTCATTCATTCATTCATTCTGTGCCGGGTCTTAGTTGTGGCACGTGGGATCTTAGTTGTGGCATGTGGACTTCTTAGTTGTGGCATGTGGGCTTCTTAGTTGCAGCATGTGGACTCTTAGTTGTAGCATGCATGTGGGATCTAGTTCCCTGACCAGGGATCGAACCCGGGCCCCCTGCATTGGGAGTGTGGAGTCTTACCCACCGGACCACCAGGGAAGTTCCAACAACACTGTTTTGATTATTTTAACTTCAAAATAAGTTAATACCTGATAAAACTATTCTACTTTCATTATACTTATTTTACGGAATTTTCTTAGCTATTCTTAATTTTCTGTTGGAACTTCAGAATCATCTTGTTTGTTCCTTACTGATATTTTTTCTGAGGTCATATTAAATACATAGATTAGTTAGATACAATATATCTTTACGATATGCCTTTTGTGATCTTCAGGAGTCTTTTAACAATTTTATTGGTTAGGTGTGTCATTTAGTGTTTCTGATACTTCCCTATCTGTAAAATGAAGAGAAGAGAATATTTCAGGGGCTTTTTTTTTTAATATAAATTTATTTATTTATTTGTTTTTATTTTTGGCTGTGTTGGGTCTTCGTTGCTGCACATGGGCTTTCTCTAGTTGAGGCAAGCAGGGGCTACTCTTCGTTGCAGTGCGTGGGCTTCTCATTGCAGAGCATGAGTTGTGGAGTGCAGGCTCAGTAGTTGTGGTGCACGGTCTTAGTCGCTCTGCGGCATGTGGGATCTTCCCAGGCCAGGGATCGAACCCACATCCCCTGCATTGGCAGGTGGATTCTTAACCACTGCGCCACCAGGAAAGCCGCTATTTCAGGGGCTTTTAATTTGGGACGCATAACTCTCCAGAGATCTCTATGAATTACCTTAAATTATATGCAAAATCATGTATTTGTATGTAATTTGTGCTAAGTTGGGAATGTAATGTACATGCCACAGTCCGATTTTTAGGGGAGCTTATTTCAGATGCTTCTCTAATTTTTGAAATGTGTGGTTGAGTTATTTGAGTTGGCTTCTTCTTGCCTTTCTGCCCCCAACCAAGTCTCAGTAATTTGGAAATGGATGACCAGAACGCTCTGGTCGTTTTTCTTTCCTCCCTTCTCTGTTCTTCTCATCCTATCCCTTTCCCTCCTGTCCTATTCTGCCCGCTCTCTTTTTCTCAGCATACATGAACTCTGCTTTTAGTCATTTAAATTTGGTATCAGTGGAATCACAAGGAAGGTTTCTGGAATGCTGGTAATATTATGTGGCTTGGTCTGATTGGTGCCTGCATGGGTGTGTTCAGTTTGTGACACTTCATTGAGCTGCACACTTAGCTTTTGAGCAATCTTCTGTCAGTTATATGTCAATGAAAAATTTTTAAAAAGTTGAGGTAAAATTAAATTTGAAGAGATTATTTTATCAACTGTTTCTATACTTCTATTTGACCATTCTATTTATTTCCATAACATCCTGTTTCTTTAAGAAATATTTAGCCTTCTTACTCATTCAAAACCATTGGATTCCTTGAAGAAAATATCTGTGACTTGTGAACTGCAAATGCAAACACATTACTTCCTGCCATTTTTCCTTTGGAACCATACCAGTTGTCTAAAAAGCCCTTTTTCTGTTCGCTTGGGGAGAGATCTTTAGTACCTGATTATATGCAGTTGCATTTGTCATACCTCTTGACAATATGTTCTACCCACAGAGCTTTGCATGCCTAGCATAGCTTCTTCATTTCATTTGGTCTGTAGCCCAAATATCACCTCTTCAGAAAGGCCTTCCCTGACAAACCGAATTTAAAGGCACCTAATGGCTGCGTTCTATAAATAGTGCTGTGATATTATTTTTGTAGAGCGTATTTTTCGTATTTATATTTTTGTTTCTCTCTCCTCTGCCCTGCCCTCTTTCCCTCACCCCTCACCCCTCCTCCAGTAGAAAGTTACCTCCATGAGAGCAAGGCCTCTATTCCTAAGGCCTAAGTGCCAGGCATATAGTGGTTCTTAAAAACATATTTGAAAATCTGGGATCATTAAATGGGTTTCTGTTTTTCCTTTAATTGGACGCCCTTGAAATCATTTTTGGAGTTCTACTATTAGATTAAATCTTTGTTTCACCAAGCCTTTATTGAGCACTTGCTATGTAATATGTAAGATGCTTTAGTTCCTCACACTATTTTCTCAGCGTGAAATACAAAAACCAGTTTTGTTTGTCGATCTTATAGTATCTTATAGTTACTCTTGTAAACTCAGTCCCTAGGTTGCTTAGACCATTCTTGCTGCTCCTTCAGCTTAGTTCCAGGTTGAATTGTCACTCCTTGAACCCACTGCACACCGTTCAAATGTTCTTCACTCTCTGTCCAGTAGCTCTTTTTGAATTAATTTCTTTCCTACACAGAAAGTGTCTAAGAGAGCTTTCTGTGCCCTCCTTTATCTAATCTTTTCTCTCTTCCTGCTTTTTCATTGTATCCTTTAGTCTTTGTGCCCCAGTATGTTTTCCCTTTCTTCTCTTCTGGCTTTCCTTTTATCCTTTTTCTTTCCTTCACATTCATGCTTGTAAGCACTTCAGTTAAATTATCTTAGATCACCACAGGTTTCACAGAGCCGATTCTTTTTTTTTTAATCTTTAAAGCATTTTAAAATAGAGTAGGATTTAAAAAATTTCTTTGATTTTACTTAGATTTTGTGTACCCCATCTGAAAGAAGTTCTTAAGTTTCTATTTCCCTTTAAATAAAGATTTGGACTTTAAGGTGTAATACTTTCTAATTTTTTTCATTATATGATAAATATGAAAATGATATTTGGATGGGACACACAGACAACTGAGGAGGCTGCCTGTCAGCCTGAGGACTGATGAAATCCATGTCTCTACACTGTAATCTATTGACCTGATGTTTGGAAGCTCTGTCTTAAGAGTAGATAGACTTCAGTAGTATGTGAACACTTGGTTTTATTTTTTGGGGTTGTGTATATTTTTCTTTTTTAAAAAAATTATTTATTTATTTATTTATTCATTCATTCGTTCTGCACCAGGTCTTGGTTGTGGCATTTGGGATCTTCATTGCAGCATGCAGCCTTCTTAGTTGTGGCATGCAGACTCTTAGTTGAGGCATGCGGACTTCTTACTTGGGGCATGCGGACTTCTTAGTTGCAGCATGCATGCAGGATCTAGTTCCCTGACCAAGTATCGAACCTGGGCCCCCTGCATTGGAAGTGCAGAGTCTTACCCACTGGACCACCTGTGTATATTTTTCTTAAGAAAGTTATAACTTTCATTAGATTCTCAAAGGTGTCCATGAGTCAAAAAAGGTTAAGAGTTAATGTTCAAACTGTGGAACTAAAGCCAAATGAATGGCATAACTTATTGTTTTTGGAGTAAATTTTTTTTGTTTTGATTACACAGTTTTACGTATATTTGCCATGCAAAATTCAAACATTGTAGATAGAATTAATGTAGAAAGTAAAAGTATGCTATAACCCAGTTTCAGTTAATTTCCGCAAAATTTGGTGTACATTTCTCTAAATATTTTTCTCCTTACATATATTAATATTTTTTTCTATTCTTTCTCCAAAATATATGTGTGTGTATATATATGTGTGTGTACGTGTGTGTGTGTGTGTGTATATATATATATATATGCTATGTAATTCTTTTCTCACTTATTTTGGATATAATTCTATTTCAGTACTTGTTGATCTCCCTCATTCTTTTTAATAAATGCAAAGTATTTTATTGATCTACTCTAATTTGGTTAATCTTTATTCTGTTACTGAACACGTGAGTTGTTTCTAACTTTTTTGCATTGCAAACTGTGGTACAGTGAATATATCTGTAGATATATCTTGCAAATTTAGGATTATTTCTGTATAATAAATTACTAGAAATAGAAATGCTAAGCTAGGGTTATGAACACATTAAGTTTTAGTAGATATTGTCAAAATGACACCCAAAACTGGATCTATTTACACTTCCATGTGTATGATAACAAGTTTCTGAACATGCTTTCCAACAATGAATTAGTAAAGTGAATTTTCCCTAACCTGCAAGATGAAAAAACATGTTTGTGTTACCAAAAATTTCAACCATGCACAAAGGTAGAGACAGCAGAACATTCAACCTCCATATACCCATCATTGGACTCAATGTTTATCAAGATTTTTGCCACATTTGCCTCATTTGCCCTTTTTTCTCTTTTGCTAAAGTATTTTCAAACAAATCCCAAACATTGTGTGTCATGCTTCAGTATTCATCTTTAAAAAATATGAATATTTCCTTTCTTTTAAAAATTTTTTAATTTTTTAGTACAGAAAATTTCAGACAGATATAAAAGCAATGAGTATAACCCAACTGATATGACATTTTATTAGGAAAAAACTCCTTTGGTGCTATTTATTTATTTATTTTCTTGGCTGTGTTGGGTCTTTTCTAGTGTGGTGAGCAGGGGCTACTCTTTGTTGCGGGGCGTGGGCTTCTCATTGTGGTGGTTTCTCTTGTTGCAGAGCACGGGCTCTAGGCTCGTGGGCTTCAGTAATTGTGGCACATGGGCTCAGTAGTTGTAGCTCGCGGGCTCTAGAGTGCAGGCTCAGTAGTTGTGGCGCATGGGCTTAGTTGCTCCGTGGCATGTAGGATCTTCCTGGACCAGGGCTCGAACCTGTGTCACCTGTATTGGCAGGCGGGTTCTTAACCACTGCGCCACAAGGGAAGTCCCATTTGGTGATGTTTTTTAAGGACCAATTAAAACTACATTCTTTTAATTTGGTACCTTAAAAATCTGAAGGGAGAGGTACTTTTCTGGCTTTGATATTGCCCCACATTCTGCTTAATGAGTGTAATATAAGAAAACCCCTTATCAGTCTCCCAGTTTCTACAATTAACAACTCAAGCTGGACTTGGTATACTCCCAGTTACTTCCCTTCACTCAACCAGATTATTCTGAAGCAAGTCCCATACATTGTAGCATTTTATTCATAAATATTTATATAGATACATGTAAAAGACAAGACTTTCCTATTCAATGATAACCACAATGTTGTTGTCATACCTACACAAGATAATTCCTTAATATTACCAAATATCCACAAACATTTTCTTACGTAATCACAGTGCCATTATCTTACCTAATAAAATCATGTAACGAACTAGTACCCAGTTCTTAATTGGACTTCCCCTGTTGTCTAAAAAATGCCTGTTTCAAGTTGGTTTGTTAGAATCAGTAAACACATAGTTATTGGGTTTCTCAGGCCTCTTTAATAAGTGATCCTTCTACCTCCTTTTTCTCCCTGCCACTGACAGGTTGCAGAAACAGAGTCAGTTGTCCTGTATAATGGTCTACATTCATGATTTGTCTATTTATTTATTTTTGTGGTGTCATTTAACTTGTTCCTTTATCTCTTATGTTTCCTATAAATGGAAGTTAGCTCTAGAGACTTGGTGTCATTCAAGATCAACTTGTTTGGTAAAATCTCTTTGTAAATGGTGCTCTGTACTTCACAAGCATCATAGCATCTGATTTTTTCTCACTTCTAATGATACTGAGATTGATAAGGATGTAACAGTCTGATCTCTAAGTGGAAAATTTCCCCTCAAGCCTTCCTTTAATGGCTCCATTGCATGGGTCAGTTATTTTAGTAGGTATCACAAAATGGTGATTCTCTATTTATTCATTTTTTATTTTAATAAACTTCATTTCTTTGATTATTAGAGAACTTGAGCATCTTTTCATATGTTTCTTAGCCATTCACTTTTTTGGTGAATTGTTTATGACTTTGGCTGATTTTTCTATTGAATTATTTTCTTTTTTAATCCATTTTTCTAGAGTCAAAAATCATAGATATTAATCTTTCATCTGTTTTATCTATTGTAAATATTTTTTGGTAACACAATAATTGTTTTCTGCATAGAAACTTTTGATTTATGTAGCCAATTTTTATCTTTCTTTTATGACTTTTGGTTTCAAATCTTACTTATTAGACTTCTGTTCTTTGAGATAATATAGGGGAATAGTTTATTTTCTTCCTAGTAATTTTTTTCACATTTGATTTTTGATCTGTATGGAATATATAATAGTTTGTATATGGTGTAAGATAAGGATCAAATTTATCTCCTGCATGGAATCAATTGTCCTATAGCAATTTATTGAAAGTCTTCTACCCCCCCCACCCCCCACAATGATTAACATAGTCTATTTCTAGACTCCATTGTGGTCCATTGATGTTATCACATTACCACAGATTTTACTTTAATTTTAAAAAATCTTTATTGGAGTATAGTTGATTTACAATGTTGTGTTAGTTTCTGCTGTACAGCAAAGTGAACCAGTTATACATATATATCTACTCTTTTTTAGATATCTTCCCATATAGGTCATTATAGAGAGATTACTACAGATCTTAAATTATGTTAGCTTTATACTATGTTTTAAAGTCTAGGTCACTGTCATTAATTTTTTTTTTAAGTTTTGTATTTTTTTTAACATATATATTCTTCCATTTGAACTTTAGAATTAGTTTGTGATTAGTCCCATTGGGATTTAAATCCAATGTCATTAAGTTTGGTGGAAGTGACATTTTTTAGAAAAATAAAAGTTTTTTCCACTTGGGAATGTAGTTTTTCTCTATTCAGATCTCTTACGTTTTTCAGCTAAAATAGTTTCTCCACCCATCGTAATAAGTTTCTTTCTAGGTATGTTGTATGTTTAGTGTGGTTATTTTGTGTTTGGTCACAAAATACCTTATTTGTGACTGTTTGGATTTTGAACATAGAATAGTTTATTTCATTTTTGCTCAAATATTCCAACCATACTTTAAAATAAGTATAAATAAGATTAGAAGGAATGTGCATACTTAAGTGTATAAATTTTTCAAATAAACTTTAAGTATTGATATTACTTATCTATTCATTAATGCAATAAGTTCGAAACAGTTAAGGAATAGAAAATGCAAATTCTTGGGAATGATCAGTTTGTACTTAATGGTTTATAAAGGGTAAAAGTAATAAAGTAATACTTGCAAGTAATAAATTGTAGTTAAAAAATATAAACTCTGTAATGAGATTTTGTTTTTGTATTCTAATTGGAATCTAACTAGAATGGTCTTTTATTAGGAAGAAATCTTCCTAAGTGCCAATTTTTATTTAAAGACCAATTAAAACTATATTCTTTTAACTTGGTGCCTTAAAAATCATAAAAGTAATACATTGGCTTTGATATTGGCCCACATTCTGTTTATGGATATTGTAAATAGAAGTAATAGATTTCTTAGCCATTAATTCTTTTCTTTTTCATATTACAGGTTTTGCAAAAGGCATCAAATTAAATCAAGTTCAAATATTCCCTGTGTCCCCAAAGACTTACTGATGATGTCTGAATTTGTTCTTCCAAGATTTATTTTTTGTCTTATTCAGTACTTAAGAGAAGGCTATAATGAACCAGGTATGTTTAATCCACTTTTCATTAGTACTCTTTTTAAGTTCTCAGCAAAGTTTAGCACTAATAATGAGGTGAATTTTTTCAGATACCATTTTTTTGCTTAACATTTTTTATGTGATGACTATGAAATACAGAGACTAAATAAAAACATACTAAATATCAATTATATAACCTCATTGGTACTTGTAGTAGGCACAGTTTGGCAGTCTCTGCTGCTGGGATCATAAATGTTTCTGATCAAACTTATTTGGCCTTTTGCAGATGAGGAAATAATTATTTTATGGGGTTAAAGTGACTTTATTTGTGATTCTGTTATAATAGAGCATAATGAAGAAGTCCTGGAAATGTTTGACTTTAACTTAGATTTTTAGAAGATAAAAATTTCACCAATATCTTTCTCTCCCCCTCTCTCCCCCTCTTTTTTGTAGAGGTCTATACATTTTTATTCCCCTCCGTATATAATAACTTATGAGAGGGTCAAATTGCTCACTCCCATATTACCGGTAGAATGCATGGGCGTAAGCATCCTAATAGTATTAAAAAGAGAAAAGAAACATGCAAATTACAGATATTCTTCTTACCTTTTAAGATTTAGTCACAATCTTGATTAATATGCATTAGTTAAATATTTGTATTTAGATAACATTTATTAAAGTTCTCAGTCTGACATTGTGAATTACAGATATCAGTTAGTGGTATGAAACAAATTTGTTAACTTTTTATGATGTCTTTTACCTTTTTAGTGATACTTGCATTTTTATCATTTAAGGGACTGCATTTGCATTACTTTTAGAGCTTTTAAATTATTTAATTCTATAAATCTTAAATCCAATTTGAAACTATGGCACACATGTTTATCTTCTATATTCCATCCTAAAAGTGTGAAGAAATATGTATCTTCATCATTTCTAGAACTATCATGTTATTTGCATTGTGAGCGAATACTTATAGTTCTTCACTTTTACATTTTAAGCAAAATATACAATCTTTTGTCAAGTACTTCTCTTCCTCTGAGAGTATGTCTTAAAATATAGAAAGAAATATTATTTTGATTTAGTCCCAAACTGCTCTCCCTTTGGAATGAAGGAAGTGGAGACCAGCTGGGTTATTGAAATTGCCTTCCATTTTATTTCTCATATGCTAGTTAACAGATTTTTTGGATGTTTACATTTTGTACTACAAGTGTCCTATTTTAGAAAAGTAATAGGTAGAAATCATTTATTATGAGAACCATAAAGCTTACCATTAGTTTAATCAAAGAGTAATTCATACGAGTGTATTATATTTATTTTTTCCTTGGTGACATTTAGCAGTTATAAGTGGTAGATGACATACATATGTAGCTTTGATAATTATGTTACCATTATCTGAAAACATAAAGGAATGAATGGAAGTACTTTTTTTGTCTTAAGATGACTTTCATGGACTTAGGTTCATGAAGTTTCCCTCTCTATATTACCACTTGTGCTCAGCATTAATTTCTTCTGTGTATGCAAAATCTCTGCATTACTTTCTGCAGAGATCACTGTTTAAAATTAAAGAAAGGACTTGAAATCATCTAATCTGAGATATGGAAACTCAGATAATCTTGTGGTTTGACAGTTGCCTTGAATTCCATTTCCCATTTCACCCTACCATCCTTAGACCAGTGCCAGAGCTTGTGTCAGAGCCCTTGGAAATCAAGAACAAATGCTAATTAAATATCTACTATGTTACTACATAAGTCATTGGGGAGAATATAAAGAAGAATAATATACGGTATTGGTTTTCTACTGAGAAAGTAAGGTTTTTTGGCTTGGGTTCCATGACTCAGAGTTATCTAGAATTTCATTCACAGGTTATCTTTGAACTAGGTTGTGAGTTCCTTGGGGGTAGGAACTATGTCTTATTTAGTTCTGCTTCTCAGTGCCTGTCGTGTAGTAGATACTGAATAAATATTGAATGAACTTGATGACCCCTTTCCTGGGCACACAGGCCCCCTGTTAGCTTCGTTATATGTATTCTTCTTTTAACCAGTTATGGCTAAGCTCTAAATCTCTCTATTCACTTCTTCCTTTTAGACCTCAGTTTCTCTAAAACATCTTTTTTTTTCTTTTCCTCTTAAATATTCTTTTTTAGTTGCTGTTCAGGTTTCTTCTCTCCCCCTCTACCAGCATATCTTGCCTGGTATTTTAAAATTGTTTTAGTAAAAACATCCGTATTTTTCATTTTAGTTGCTTTGACCTCTAGCTAATATGAATCTGTATTTTTGGAATATGATAGTGGATGGGTTATTTGCTGCACAGGTTTAAATTTAGAGCTGACATAATTTTGTCCTAATATTCTTATACTATCTCAATATATTTCATTTCTCCTTTTATTTTAGAGAGTGATCTTAACTTTTTTCTTAAACACTGTTTATCTAATTTTGAGATGATCTTATGATTACATATATATATCTGGAAGTTTAGGATCCTAAATTGAATGCTTCTTACACAAATTAAGTGTTTAATACCTTATGAATTCATCTCTTTTCCCCATCAGTCTTTTCTCAGAGGACTGACTTCCTAAACAAGTCTATCCTAGGCTGGGTGCTTGGTGGGCTCCTGCTTTCTAAAGAGAATTCTTATATTAACTTTTTGATTATAAAATACTGTCATCTAAGTCATCATAATTTTAAAGAATAAAATATTGTTCTTAGCAAAGTATTTTAAAGAAAGTTGATTATATTTTTTTTAGCAGCTGATGTACCATCAGAAAAAGACCTTAACAAAGTCCTTCAGCTTTTGGAACCTCAAATTTCCTTTTTAGAAGATCTAACTAAAATGGGAGGAGCAATGCGGTCTGTTCTTACTCAGGTTTTGACAAACCAACAAAGCTACAAAGATCTGACTTCTGGTGAGTAAAATTTAGAAGAGAAGAAAGTTAAAATTTACTTATATTACTAAAATAATTTAAAAGTTGTGTATTTTAGAACTTAAAAGTAAAATTTAGATTTTTTTAAATAGAATGCTAAAGCTGGAAGTTATTAAGAATACTTCTTAGTTTATGGATGAAGAAATTGAACCCCAGAAAAATTAAATGACTGGTTTAAGACCTCACAACTACCTGATTTTAGAGTTGGGACTAGAACCCAGGTTTCCTAAATTTGGTGTGACATATTCGTAATTATATTCCACTTCCCCTTTTCCAAACAATAACAGCAACCACTTTTGTGTCTTCATTTTTGTTATTCTAAACATTTGTGTCATGTGGCCTAGGATTTTATAGTGATGTAGAGTTTAAGTTATAAAACTTGGAATTATTAAGTATATTTGTACTGTTATATAAAATAATTTCATTTTTAAACCTTTAGTTCAAATTTATAGTATGGTAAATATATCAATTATTTAAAAATCTTATAGTTTAAATAGTGTTCTTTATGCTGGCTCATGAGCAGCATGTTTTGAAAATTGAAGTATACCTTCTTTCTTTAGAGTGGAGAAGTTTTTATGTGTACTGTTAACCATGTATTATTTAATTTTTTTTTTTTTTTTTTTTGCGGTATGTGGGCCTCTCACTGTTGTGGCCTCTCCCGTTGCGGAGCACAGGCTCTGGATGCACAGGCTCAGCAGCCATGGCCCACAGGCCCAGCCGCTCCGCGGCATGTGGGATCTTCCCGGACTGGGACATGAACCCGCGTCCCCTGCATCGGCAGGCGGACTCTCAACCACTGCGCCACCAGGGAAGCCCAACCATGTATTATTTAGAGATAGTCTTATCTGATGTATTTATTTCTTTAGTGAGTACTCATTAAGCACCCACTGTGTGCTTGGCTTTGGGATAGGTATTAGAGCTTGGAGTAGGGAAGGTACGTAGTAAGCCAGGTAATCCTATCTCTGCCCTTATAAAGCTTATGGTCTAGTGAGTGAGATGACATTAACAAAGTCTCCAAACCAAAATATTGTGTAAGTATAAACTGTAGTAAATAACTGTGAAGGGATAGGACAAGTGTGTATAAAAGGGAGACCTGATTTCACTGATGGAGGAGGTGGGAGAGCTTCACTGAGGAAGTGACATTTGAAGTAAAACATTGAGAGAAAGTCATTTAGCTAGAGGATGTGGCGAGTTGGGTGGTAATGGGGTGGAGTTGGATTCCGGGTAGAGAACATTTTCTGCTTCTGACTACTGGACTAGCCCTTATGTCAATAACATAAAACTGGAAAAAATGTGAGGCAGTTGTTTTCAGACATGAGACAGCAGGCAGCACAAGACTGTAAACCTTTGGGAGAAAGGAAAAGCATGAGATGAGCCTCACAATTCTCTGAATCTCTGTCTGGGGATAACTTCCTGACTGTAGTATAGAAGGCTGGCATTGAAGCAGAGCGTGGTGGTCCAGCTGAGTTAAGGAGGCAGAGGTCACAGTTTAGGGCAGCTGAAGCAGTTGGAAACTGGAATCTTTGGGCAGAAT
This sequence comes from Leucopleurus acutus, assembly GCF_964270905.1. Classification (NCBI taxonomy): domain Eukaryota; kingdom Metazoa; phylum Chordata; class Mammalia; order Artiodactyla; family Delphinidae; genus Leucopleurus; species Leucopleurus acutus. The sequence continues at coordinate 56,687,599 of NC_139149.1, forward strand.
AGCAAGAGTTTGTGGGGTAGATGTATGAGGGACCCCTAAAAGTGCTTGGCTGAGAACTGAGATACACATGTACAGGATGAGACTACCTAAGGCTTATTAGAGAGTGCTGTGGGGTTACTGCTATGGGGTTAAAAAAGGTTAGGCAGTGTTGGGAGACATTGGAGTATCAGCACAACCAGACTAGAGAGACCTTACCAATACCCTAGGCATCAAGTTGACACAGCAAAAGACCACACCTGAGAGTAAGTTCTACTCTAGATCAGCCTTAATGAAGCCTAGAACCCTGACAGAGTTTGGAGATTATTCCTGTCAATTTACAGGGCTTTTTTAAGAATCTCAGGCTTTCTATAAATCTGCCCCTTACAAAGTATAAAACCAAATCTTTATGAGTTCTAGGTGATCAGACTGTTTATTGAATGTCTTGTAGAATTAAAATTAATACGCTTCAAAGGAAGTTAACAGAATCCAGAATCTTTGATAACATGTCGTTAGAATGTCCAAGAAAAAGGACAGTAATAGAAATTGACCTTTAAATGGCCTAGATGTTAGATTTAGCAGATAAAGACATTAAAGCAACTATTATAAATATGTTGAAGAAATTAAAGGAAAATATGTTCAAATAAGTAAAGGAAAATATGGTGTTAATGAGTGAAGAGATCAGGAATCTTAGTGAAGAAATGTAAACAACAAAAAAATTCTAGAACTGACAATTACTGTAGAATGCAATTGACGAGTTCACTGGATGGACTTAGCAGCAGTTTGGAGAGGATAGAAGAAAGACTTAGTGAATTTGAAGACAGATTAATACATTATTCAATCTAGAGAACAGAGAGAAAACACAACAGAGCCTCAGGGACCTGTTAGATAGAATCAGATGACCTAAGGTACATGTAATTGGACTCCCAGGAGGACAGGAGAGTGGGAATGGGGCAGAAAAAAATTTGAAAAAATCATGACTGAAATTCCCGAAATTGGATGAAAAACATTGATTTATAGATTCAAGATGCTTAATGAACCCCAAACATGATAAATATTTATAAGGAACATAACACTTAGGCACCTCCTAGATTCCATGCAGAGGGACCAGCATGTGGAAATATTTAGGGTGAGAGTGAGCTTACTTTTTTAAAAGGGACTAAAAAAGGCTATTGTGGTTGAAATGAAATGAATGTAGGGGGATAGTGGCCCAAATAAGGCTACCACATTAGGCTAGATCCAGATTAGGTAGGCCCTTGTTAGCTATTTAAGGTTTTATATTTTATCCTGAATGTAGTGGGAAGTCATGGGTATATTTTAATCTGAAGAGTGACATGATCAGATATGTGCTTTAAAAAGATGGCTTGTTATTTTGCCAAGAATAGATGGGAAGGGGCAAGAACAGAAGCTCAAGTGCAGCAGCCTAGGATAAAATGATGGTAACTTGTGTTTGAGTTTTGGTGATGATGCTAGAGAGAGATCAGAATTATACCTGAAGGTCTGTTATTTCTTCAGCCTAGAAAATGGTTCTGTAATCAGAAACTATCAACTGTTGGGAAAAAGAACAGCAAGTTGTTCTTAATCATTGTAAGAATGTATTCCTTGAGAATGATTTATGGTAATTGTCTTCTTTTAGTTCTACAATTCTTTTAAATTCTTATTTCTTGAAATTAAAAAACAAAACAAAAATCTTTAGCTAACTTGTAGTGATGGAAATTACATTAGGTTTGATTCAGAAGTTTAAATTTGTAGTCTAGGTTCATTTCTAATCACTGCTTGCTTACTCACTGCTTATTATGTTATCTTTGTAAGCCTCAGTTTCCTCACTTATAAAAATGGTGGTAATATGTTCATTTTTCTCAGGCTTGTTGTGAGGGGTTGATGAAGTGTATTTTGTTAATTAAAAGTATTACAAAAATTTCATCTATTATTATTGAGATAAATACATGGCTTTTATTATTCAGGAGACATTTAGTCATTTCTTACATAGGACCCCTAGAAGTCCTTTATTCTTTATAGACTAACTGGTTGTTTTTAGTTTTGGGCTTGAATTGAAGGATAGATGTATTCCTATCTGTTTAATCTGTGCTGAAGGTTTTTTTTTTTTTTTTTTTGCGGTACGCGGGCCTCTCACTGTTGTGGCCTCTCCCGTTGCGGAGCACAGGCTCCGGACGCGCAGGCTCAGCGGCCATGGCTCACGGGCCTAGCCGCACCGTGGCATGTCGTATCTTCCCAGACCAGGGCACGAACCCATGTCCCCTGCATCGGCAGGCGGACTCTCAAGCACTGTGCCACCAGGGACGCCCTGTTTTTTGTTTTTTTTTAAACTATCCCAGACAGACATTGGGCAGAGATTTAAAAAGCAAAACTAATCTATTGCAATTATTGAGGCTAGCAAAGAGAGGTAATTGAGAAAAGCTCAGCAAATACTAAAGAAACTCATTTACTATATATTTTTATAATCAGAGAGGTTGAAACCTTAATTAAAGATATATAATCTGCTTAAGACGTGGCAAATGACATGGTAACTTGACTTTCAGACAGAGAATAATTTTTCCTTTAAAAGAACTTTCAAATGTCAGTATTTTTATTTTGTTGTTATTCTATTCTCCATAATATATTAAAAAACAAAAGACAAAATTGGCATTAATATGCTCAAATGCTAAAGTGAAAGACCTAGGATTGTTTAATTCTAGGACCTAAACTTCTCAAAATTTTGGAATAAATTTGTTTTAACTGCTACTTCTGTAGAAATTATACTTTTATCCTTAAATGTGATTATAAAAACATTTTATGCTTGGTAAAACAGAAATTAGTAATCTCAGTTACTGTTTGAAAATTCCACTCAGGCATTATCTTCTCTAGTAAGCCTTTCCAAAAACTGCTTTGGGTTAAGTCTGGCTGCATGGTATTATGAGAGCACAGGTTGTTAAACGAGATGGTGAAGTCTGCTACGTAATTGTCATTTACCATATTATCTGCCTTTCTTTACAGTAATTTTAAGTTCCTTGAAGGCAGGAACCATGTCTTATTAATCTTCGCACCCCCTGTATTTTGTATGTAATCTCTGGCATATTCTAGATACCCAGTTAGTTAGTGGATTTCATTATTTGTTGTAAACATGCTGTGCATTCTGAGATTGTTAATGCCAAACATGAGCACAAAAATGTTGTCTGAAGCTATCTTATATTATTCATTCTAGGGTTTCCCCTCCATTAGAATATTCATCTATTTTATATGTGTATACATTAGTTATTGAGATGGCTGTACTTATGTTTTGAATGGAATATTTTTTCTGATTTTGAATTTATTTTAAATATTAGGTCTTGGAGAAAATGCTTATGCAAGGAAAAGTCATGAAAAATACCTTATAGCTTTGAAGAGCTCTGGACTTACATATCCTGAGGATAAACTTGTATATGGTATACAAGAACCATCTGCTGGCACTAGCACTCTGGCAGTTCAAGGTTTGTTTAAATATTTAATTTGAACAATGATAACTTTTCTGTACTAAAACAAAAAACCCTTCAAACATTATTCATTATTGAAGAAATTTAAGTGCTGTGTCATTCTTTGTAAGAAAGTAGTGAAAGTAGTAAAAATTTGGAAGCAAGAAAGGATAGAGTCATCAAAGAAGATATTTCATTTTTCTTAAGCGAAATTCGGTTAGTTTATCAGAGGTTCTGGTTCTAACTCATGAAAAATATAGCAGTTGCTATTTAAGAGTAGCCCCAAAGTTTAGTAGTTCAATATTTTAGTAAACCATGGTTTAAAAGTAAAAGAAAGCAATCCTTCTGAAACACCATGTGTAATTATTAAATCTGGGTTTTCACTGGAGATTTCCTATTGAAGTATAAGCCTATTAGGCTCAAATTTATTGAAGATAAATGTTGATTTCTGCCAAAATAACTGTTAGAATGAGTTGTCTTAACAAAACTTAGTTTTTTGATATTGTTATGTCTCAAAATAATTTTAAAGTAAAGCAATATATAACAATTATGAAGGGCAATCTTTTTTCTCCTTTCCAAAGGTTTTGCAGGTGCAACAGGAACATTGGGACAACTAGATTCTTCAGATGAGGTGAGATTTAACATTTGAAACTTTTTAAAAGTAGAATTTTAAAAGTTTAAGAACTACCATACAGATTTGTGGGTATTATCTAGTTGGAATTCCTCATTTTATAGACATGGATGCTGAACCCCAGAGTGGAATAACTTAGTCAAGGTCACACAGTTACTTAGTGACAGGACGAGAACTACAACTAGATTTTTACTTCTTGTTTGTAAATTCATTTCTCTTTTCACAGTTTAGAAATGGGAGATAGAAAGACATAGAGCTATTTCTCCTATGAAAATATCCCCAAATTTATCCAAGTTGTCATATGCACAATGAAATTGTTGTTAAAAAATTTAGCTAAGTCTAGAATAATTTGCTAGAAGAATGTGAAATGTAGCTTCTTTTCTAATCTCATAATAAGGTTATATCTTATATGTCAAAGGTTATCAAAAAAAAGCAATGTACTGGGAAATAGAATGTCAATTTGAAATTTCAACTTTTATAGTGTTTATTAATAATAAATATTTCTAATAAATTCCTTATAACATTCCTGTATTTTGTTAGTATACAATTTGTAAGCAAATATTGGTTTTTGACTTATATCTGTTTATAATCTTGGTTTCTATAAAACCTAAATTTCATATTTTTATTGATTTATATATTTAATGATTGAAATTTAAAAAACTAAATCATTGTTAAACATTTACATGTTTTTCCTTTGAAAACCCATTTTGATTTGATAATATCATATGAACTAAGCCAAATATTCTTCTTTTGAAAACATGATTTCTTTTATGGAAGTCTTATAATTGATCTAATGCCTTACAATTTAAACTTTGTAGTAGTATATTTCCCCTCTAAGAAGGCTCCCACAAAATGCAACATTTTGTGGAGTCTCATTTTGGTCTAATAATTTTATTTCATTTATTATTTTTTTAAAATTTTACTTATTTATTTATTTTTAAAGTCTTTATTGAATTTGTTACCATATTGCTTCTGTTTTATGTTTTGGTTTTTGGCCGCAAGGCGTGTAGGATCTTAGTTCCCCAACCAGGGATCGAACCCACACCCCCTGCATTGGAAGGCAAAGTCTTAACCACTGGACCACCAGGGAAGTCCCTGGACTAACAATTTTAAAGAGTTTTCAACAAATTGGATAGGCAGTTTATTTATTTATTTATTTGAAATATTTATTTGGTTGCATTGGGACTTAGTTCCGGCACGAGGGATCTTTGTTGTGGCATGTGGGATCTTTTATTGTGGCCCGGGCTTGTCTCTAGTTTTGGCGTGTGGGCCCTAGAGAGCACAGGCTCTGTAGTTGCGGTGTGTGGGCTCAGTAGTTGTGGCATGCAGGCTTAATTGCCCCACGGCATGTGAGATCTTAGTTACCCAACCAGGGATCGAACCCACGTGCCCTGCATTGGAAGGAGGATTCTTTACCACTGGGCCACCAGGGAAGTCCCTAGGTAGTTTAGTATACTGCTTCTGAGTTTTACTCTGGAAGTGGAGTGTCTGGGTTTGAATCTGGCTTCTGTACCAATTAGTAGTGTGACTTTGGATAGGTACCATGCCTCAATTTCCTCACCTGTAAAATGGAGGTAATAATAGTACTTAATGCCTGGGGTTATGATGATGATTGAATGAGTTAATATATAGAAACACTCAGAGCAGTAGTGCCTGGCATATTGTAACACTATATGTATGTTTGTTAAATAAATAAATTAAAATAAAATCATTAAAAAAATTGTATAAATGGTTAGCTATAATTTTTGCTTTTTTTTTTTTTTAGCTTTAAAGAGTTACTTCTAAGAACACTGCTGCCATAATGACAAATGGGGAAAACTTGCTGATATTTAAAATAGACTTTCAAAAATATACACTATTGACTAAAACAGTAATAATTTTGTTTTGAAGCTAGGGGAAGCGAGTAATGGGGGTAAGAATGCTAATTTTTCACATGTCGAAGAGGGAAGTGATTAGATAATAGATAGACATATGATTTTAAATTGGTTATTCTGCTTTCTTTTTGTTTCTTTTTTTTTTTTGCGGTACGTGGGCCTCTCACTGCCGTGGCCTCCCGCTGTGGAGCACAGGCTTCGGACGGGCAGGCTCAGCGGCCATGGCTCACGGGCCCAGCCGCTCCGCGGCATGTGAGATCTTCCCGGACTGGGGCACGAACCCGTGTCCCCTGCATTGGCAGGCGGACTCTCAACCACTGCGCCACCAGGGAAGCCCTCTGCTTTCTTTTTAAGGGCATTTTGTGGGGAGGTAGAATAATCTCTCAAAGGCGAGATTTGGGAATACTAGGAGTTGAATATGAATGGGTGCAGGGGAACACTTCCTTGGCTAAAGCCAGCGAAACAGGAAGGAAACATTGAGTCTATTGTCAGTAGTAACTTTATTTTATTTATTTATTTAGTTTTGGCCGCACTGTGTGGCATGCTGGATCTTAGTTCCCTGACCAGGGATCAAACCTGTGCCCCTTGCAGTGGAAGCATTGAGTCTAAACTGCTGGACCACCAGGGAAGTCCCATCAGTAGAAACTTTAGAAGACTATTTATTACATGATGAAATGGTTTAGTGCTATTATAAAATACTTTATTAAAATAATCTAAACATCCTCATGTGATCTTGAACAATAAAAATCTAGTTTTATGTTTGTGTTTATATGGTAGGTAAAAACCTTCATACTATTTTAGTATACCTATTTTATGCATCCAGTGGTCTGCTAATAATTCTTTATTTTTATGAATTGAATTTGATTTTGGAGAATGCAGAAAGCTGATCTTCAATATAGATACTTTTTCCTCTATATAGGAAAAATGTTACAGTCATTTCTTGGCCTAAACTCTCCAGATTAGCTTTTAAATCTCCAGTGGCTACTTTAATTGTACATAACTGCATTGCAGCAACACCGTATTTTATGGTAGGGTGCTAGAAGGAGATCCCTGTGTGTAGTGGGGGGAGGGGCTGGGGGATGGCTTTTGAATTTCTTCTAGAAATAATTTCTCGAGGGATATCAGAGGATTTGAAATAGGGCCTTTCTTTGGTCATTACCATTGCTTTTACTCTGTTCTTTTTAGGTCCTCTCTTCTGTTCCTTCTGTTCACTTCTCTTAGATTCTTTGTTTCAGCAACTTCTGTGTGTAATATAATTTATATAATCATTTGCTTCTTAATTATGATTATTTCTCAGTGTAAATATTGTAGTAAATGCTTTTTGATGGTGACAACTTCAAAATACTTCATTTAAAAAATACTTCATTTCAGTATGTTTTCTCATAAAACACTTTTTATAATAGTAGCTGAGAACACTTTTAGAGTATGTGAATTATATTTAACTTATATATTTAAAAACAGTAAGACTTTCTGATCTTTAAATCATACTTTATAATTAAACTTTTAGTCTATTTAAAATTACTTTTTATAGTTTATATATTATCATATTTTCCAGTTGGATTGAAAATGGGGTCATTTGGACATCTGAAAGCTTAAGAATTTGAAGTAGAGTTGTTTAGCTGAAAGTGAATTGAAGGGATATCTATTTTGGTTTTTCTTTTTTTTTTTTTTTTTTTTTTTTGCGATACGCGGGCCTCTTACTGCTGTGGCCTCTTCCATTGCGGAGCACAGGCTCCGGATGCGCAGGCTCAGCGGCCATGGCTCACGGGCCCAGCCGCTCCGCGGCATGTGGGACAGGAGGACTCCCAACCACTGCGCCACCAGGGAAGCCCTATTTTGGTTTTTGTTTAAGAGAAATTTGAGTTTCAGAGTTAGGCAGATCTGAGTTTGAATATTGCCTCATAATATTGCTGTGCTTTCTGCCAGGTTTTAAACTTCTGAACATCAGTTTCCTCATGAAAAAATGGTGATAATTCTAATGTTAGGATTAAATGGGATAACATATGGATTACCTATTATGAACCAGATACAAATTAGGCTCCTGATAAATGTTTTCTGTCCTAGTGCTTGATATGTAGAAGGGATTCAAATACTGAAGTTTTGAGCTATCATAGGTCATATGATAGACATTTCTGCTCATCTTTCCAAAGGAAATAGTTTATTAAAGCATGGTTTAAGAGTAATGAAGTTTATCTTTAAAAATTTACCCAAATATCACACAAATACATTGTAGTTGTTTTGCCAGTATTCTGAAATATGAATAAACTGCAGTTTATCCAATCATTTTTATAATTTCCAATTTTTAATTAAAGATACAATGCTTATATTTCTTTTTGTGCAGATGTGCAAATAGTTCTCTGAGATATGGAATTGCTAGATTACAGGGTAGGCATATCTTAAATTTTATTAGATTTATTTTTCTGATTATAAAAGTCACACACACATATTTAAAATGAGAAGTATGGAAAAGTACAAAGATAAGACCATTACCCAGGGCCGATCATAAAAGGGTTTTAGTGATAGGAAATTTTCTATTTTAAGATTGTGATCATAATTTTTATACAAAAAATTCATTTATGTTTTATTGACTTATGTACTACAAAGTCAAATCTTGAGTTAGAAATCGAAAAGTTGTATAATATAACAAAACAAAAATGAGAATCAGGAGGAGGCAATTTGCAGGTTTAAAAATTTAATGAATGCTAGAGCTAAAGGAGACCTTAAAGTTCATCTTGCCTAACTCTCTTATAGATGAGGAAGCTGAATTCCAAAGAATTAACTGATTGACCCAGGCAAGTGAATTTCATCTAGTTAGTAGTGGAGTTGCAAATGGTCGCTAGGTCTCCTTCCTGCTGGTCTTGAGTTTTTTATGTAAAGTATATAAGCCACTGTTCTTATTATTATTTCTATACAGCAAATTTGTCCTAAACTTTGTGGCTTAAAATTACCATTTTTTGTTTTGCTCACAATTCTTTGACTCAGGAATTTGGGAATGGCAGCCAGGCAGTTCTCACTTGCTTATCTCATGCGATTCCTGTTAGTTGTTGGCTGCAACTGCAGTCATCTGAAGGCTCAGCTGAGATGGAGATTTAAGATGGCTGATGGACAGAGCTGGCAGCTGATGCCGACTGTGCACAGGGAGCTCAGCCTGCGTGTGGCTTTTCCATTATGGTGGTCTCAAGTTGTTGGGACTTCTCATATAGTTATGGCTCCTCCCAGGATGAGTAAGTAGCTCAAGAGCAGAAGCTGTGGAGCCTTTTCTGAGCTAGCCTTGGAAGTTACATAGTATCACTTCCACTGCATCCTGTTCCTTGTGAGTTGCTAAGATGGGCTCAGATTTAATGGCAAAGGAGGTAAATCCTGTCTCTCGAAGGGAGGAGTGTCAAAGAATTTGTAAACACGTTTCAAAACTTCCACAACCAGTATGTGCCATTTGCCATTCTTTTCCCTGGATTCTGTTGATATCCTAGAAATGACTCGTGACATACCAATAATTGAGTATGTATTTTTCCGTCTATTTCAGTGGTACTTGTCTGTTGGGAAAAACTATAACATGGTAATGAAATACCACTGTAGCTAGAAATGGCTACTGTAGGGTTTTAACTAAGATCACAAAGTTTTCCTTAAGTATAGTAGTAATTATTGTACCTCAAGAGAGTGAAAGCTTATATTTGAAGTTGTAAGAGTTTTTAAAAAGTTGATCTTTACCTTTGTAAAACAAAAGGAGATATAATAAAATTTTACAGCATTCATTGCAGTTTAAGGAACAAAATACAGTTTTGAATTTAATTAATACTGAAATTATTGAATTTAATTTATACTGAAATTATAAATTTGCATTTAATTTATACTGAAATTATAAAATTAGTGTAACTCTTCTGCTAATCTCTTCTTGAGGTCTTCTGTTCTGCTTTTATTTTTTAAATGAGAAACATTATTTTAATAGGACCAGTGACCTACATGGAAAAAGCTTCCTTTTGTGCCTAGATATCATAAATAAGAATTAAGTTAATTGAGTTTTAGTGTGATATATTTAGAGGGAAAATACAAGAATTTCCACCCACTCACTTAAAAACTAATGATATTAAAAAGAAACTAATGACATTAATATTTTAAATTTGTATTGTACTTCTTTTCAAAGCACTTTTTACATATATAAATGATGAAAATGCAAGCAAATTAAATTTAATAAAGGATGGAATAGATAAAGGAGAAAGTAGATGAAAGGATAAGATAGATGGAAAGATAGAAGAAGAGTACCCAGATACAGATGTTTTTGAACAAATACCTATTTTATGCCATTTTAAAATTTCGTTAAAGCTTTTAAAGCCATATTGCATTTTATTTTGCAACTGCAGGCACAAATGATTGTTTGCTTTTAGTATTTATTTTTGAAATTTAATGAAGAGCTGAATATGTCTTAAGAATTGGAATTTCTACACCCTTACCTTACAGGCCCATGGGATTATTGAACAAACCCTTTTTGTGATTTCATTCTTATAATTTAAAAAATTGTATAAAAAGGAAGACAGGATGAGAAGAGGGCAGTGACATCTCAAAAACTACTATAGAGAGGGAATTGTAACAATTTTAAAAATGTTGTAAGTTAGAATTGGAAGAGATCCTAGGGGTAATCTAGTCCTACCACTTTGTTTTAAAAATGAAGAAACAGGTTTGAAACTCTAACAGCAGCAAGGTTTTTCCTATTTGTAAAGTTTTACTTGAATGTGTATACTATTACTCTCTACTTAATTTTATTCACACAAGTTGTGTCAGGTATTTGTCCCTGCTCTCCCTAGAGTAAGAGAACATTATGTACTCAGCAGGGCTATTTATACACATGACATTCTTCATACTACTATTTCTTACTCTTTTTTTGTGTAGCTAATATGTCTTTGTGTTGTATGGAACCAGAAAGAAAAGAAAATAGGAGCACATTATAACTTCATTAAGTATTTTAAAATATAAATTTGTGTTTATTCATTTTTTGTTTAGATTTATTTATAACCATCACATAATTCAGTTCAGAAGAAAATTATCTCTAGAATTATATGTACATGGGTGTAATAGAGAGTTTCTTAGAGAAAATAGGACCTCTTAGATCAAGATAACTTTTCAAGGAAAGATTATAGTCACTGTGGCCATTACCGTAGCAATGTCCATTTTTCTGTGTGCAATGACCAGATCATTAATCTCTGTATGAAATCATTTAAAACACTTTCCCCCCGTGTAACTATAAAAATATGAATGTTCATTGTGGAAAAATTGAAAAAATAGAAAAACAGAATAAAAAAAGAAAACATTTACCTTCAGCTGTGCTATCCAGAGATAACCATTGTTTATTAATTTTGTTTGTTTACCTCTAGTCTTCTGTTTTGCATACTCTTACATAACTGAAAATAAATACTTAACAAAATAAAATAAGTTACTATGTAGATGTGCTCTCGATATTCTTGCCTTTATTCAAGATAGAATGCAATGAAAAGTTAAAACTAATTTGGTCAAAACTTACAGCAAAAGCAGGATTATTGAAATTGAAAGCCAGAGTAGCTTTTCATAAATGAATAGGTAAAAGAAAAATACTGTTTTATTTTGAGGTATAAGATTTGGTTTTAATTAGTTAGTTATCATAAATTACATTAAAGGTAAAGGGTGGGGTGGGGAATCACAGAAACTTTTGGTGAGAAGGCCTTAGAAATTTCTAATATATTTCTTTTCCAGTTTAGGAATTGATTTTACAACATTCCTGACAATTGGTAACCCTCTCCATAAACACTTCCAGTGGTTGGGAGCTTTACCGAGTTTATGAAGCAACTTGTTCCTTTGTTTGATAGCTCTAATTATTAGGAATCTCTTCTCAATACTGTGTTAAATATTACAATTTTCACACATTTCTTCTTGTTTTCCCCTGTAGAAATATTTTAATTTTTACTCCCATAAGACACCCCTTTAAATTTTTAGCTTTAGTTATTTAGTATTCTCTGCTGCTCATAGCTCTTTCATATGTTTATTCCCTTTTAAAATCTATGATCTGATTTGGTATAGAGTCATAAGGACATCTTGTCATGAAGCATATTGTGGCTTCCTTAAGGCCCAAGGTTTTTTGTTAGCCTTTTAGCAGCTATGCTAGACTGTCACGGGAGCCCCAGTGGTCAAATGAAATGCCCAGATCCCCCACCCCACCCACCCCTTCAGCTCTCAGACAAGTTTGAGAGCTACCTCTCAGCTTTGTATTTGTAGAATTGGTTTAAAGCAAACAGTCTCATATTACAGTGGCTTACATAAATGTTGTTTTCATTTCATTCTAGTCTCTCAAGATCTCCTTTGGATTTTATTTTTATAACCTTGTATGTTAAATGTTCCTTTTAGCTTTGTGTATTCTGTCTTAACATTCTCTGAGTATTGTTTTAACCAGCTGTGAATTTACTTGACTTCTTTTTATGGAGCTCACATTTTTTTTTCATCTGTCCAGTAAATTCATCAAAGAAAGAAAGAAAGGTTAATTTGGGTTGAAAAACCATCTGTAAATTTTGCAGGGTAGGAATTTGAATCTGATTTTTTTTGGGGGGGGTCTTCTTCTCTCATTTTGGACTTGTATATGTATTTTATGCCTGAAACACACATAGCAATATTGTCTACTTCTGTGCCCAGGAACTAGTTAAGGTTTGGAAAGTATTTCTGAGGGCTGTACAAATGCTGTCTGAGTTGAGGTTATTTATTTCCTCTTTTGTCCGCTGGACCATCATTTTCTCCCAGGGCTTCTGTACTGTTTTCTTATGGATAAATGGGAAAGAACTATAACTCCCTATCATGAATTTGGGGTGGGTGGGGTCTTGTCATGATAACGGAATTGTTTTCATCTTCCTTAATGCCTGAATATCCCACCACTGGAAGTTATTCCTGTTTGTTAAAAGTTTTGTTCTTTCTCAAAATAAAAAAAATGGGACTTGTAATAGATAACACAGTCATCCATTATCTTGAGCAGATTGTTGTAGTTAGGATTGGCAATCAGAATTAGTATTAAAAACATTTATTAGCTTAAAGCTATAGTTCATTGTCATCGTTGAATAAATAGAAAATTAATATTAGCAAAAAGATGATGAAATTACCTATTACTCTATCACTTAGAGGTGACTTACTGTAAACAAATATATTCTAACAGATTTTATATATAGTATATTTTAATGGCTCCATGCTATATATATGCTACTTGGTAACCTGCTGTTCTTACTAATGGTAGTTTTGAACATCTGTAGCAAGGGGTATATTTTAAGAGATTTTATTTGTGTGTATTATCAGTACTTAAATGGTTTCATACTCCATATGCTATTCTTCATAGCATGCCATTTTTTTTTCTCATTTATAGTAATAGTTTTTGAACATCTATCTGGTCACAGTGAATATAGAGCTCTAGTATTGTTTTTCTTCATAGGATATATGTGTGCTATAATTTATTTACCTAATCCCCTGCTCTGCTGTTGGAAACCAAAGATTTTTTTTCTATTATAAATAACATTGTGATGAGTATCTATGCATATAGTCCCTATTCACTTGTCTGATTATTTCTTCAGGATAAATTCCTAGAACTGGAATTTCTGTTCCAGTGATAGATATACTTTAACGACTTTTGACATGTGTATTGAGAAATTGCCACTCAGGACAATAGTTTTATTATATACTCTCTCAAGCAATGTACAAGAGTGCACATTTTCCCACCAGTTTAGATGGAGATAAACTCCCTTCCTAGCTGAGTTTGATATCTATGATGATGTCAAGCTGATCTTTGTTTCTAGACTTTTGTCATTGTGCCTTTATTCATGGTGTCCTCTTGGAATGACTTTCCTTTCCTTTGCTTGGCTAATTTTACTTGTCCTTTAAAGTGTAAGGTTGGGAAATTTATAAAACTTTGTATTGCCATGACTGTTGCTTGATCAAGGACACTCTTTTCGTAGGAAGTTTGTATTTGAAATTATGAAGTAATCCTAACCTGGAATATAACATTAAAAGTTTTTTTTTTTTTCTCTCAGGGCTGGGAGAGCAGTTTCATAAATGGCTGTTAGCTAAAATCTCAAATTTTAGAACCTTCTGGGTCCTGTGGCATAGTTTTGCATTCTTATGTCTGTCTTTTATGGCTCCAAATTTCATACTGGTTGAGTTTCTCTAAGGGCAAGGTGAGGGTGGCAGAGGAAGAGGAGAGTGTAGTTTGACCGTCAGTATTACTGCCAGGTAGACCATAGAGGCCTGGCTTTGGTAGGAATTAACAGGGAGAGCATATTGAAGTGGTTAGTAAATGCTGAATGACTGAGCTAAGTAGTGTCTTTGGGTAACCCCAGACTGGTCCTGAGGACTGATGCTGGACTTGGCAGAAACCTGGAGTTAAGTCTGTGGTGCGCAGGCCAAGGAGACTACACCAGTGGGCAGAGCAGCAGCTTAAAGCCAGGGCTTTTCTGCTTTGGGGATTCGATTTAATTGAGCAAGTGTCTGGGAATTTGTACCATGATTCTAACCTGCCACCAACATAATTGGTTAGCACAACAGACTGTGTGCCAAAATGCTACCACATGTCTTTATAATACCAGTTGGCTCATATATGTTTGGAAATATAGGAAAAAGGTGTCAGTATAACATGAAAGTTTTGGATTCCTATGCAATCTTTCCTAGCTCAGGAGAGCTGGGATAGTGGGGTAGAATCATATCCTTTAGCTGGAGGGGAAAAAACCATAAACTATGAAGGCAGCAGGAACCTTTTTAGCAACATTCAAAGTAAATCAGAAATGAGCATCTGCACCCATCGCTCCCTCCCTAAGAGGCACATCGCTAGCCTCACTGTTGGTTTCTCTAGTAGCAGGCTGCTTCCTCTGCTCCTCTTCCCTCTGTGTTGTTTCAGCCAGCTAGCTTCCCACTTTTTTGTTGTGGTAGGTTGTTAACATCCCCTGAGACAGCCTCAGATCACTCCAAGATGTTTGCCTGGGCATCCAAATGATCTCCCCAGGTACTGATTATTGCTTCTGTTACTTCTTTGGTTACAAACTTTCTAGGTTACAAAATAGGTTGTGAGTGGTCTGCCCCTCACTCTTTTATTTCCTATAAGCCTTTTTTTTTTCAATTAAAAATTTTAAAAATTTTATTTCTTTATTTTTGGCTGTTGTTGGGTCTTCGTTGCTGTGCACGGGCTTTCTCTAGTTGAGGCGAGCGGGGGCTACTCTTCATTGCGGTGTGCAGGCTTCTCATTGCGGTGGCTTCTCTTGTTGCAGAGCGTGGGCTCTAGGCGCATGGGCTTCAGTAGTTGTGGCACACAGGCTCAGTAGTTGTGGCTCGTGGGCTCTAGAGGGCAGACTTAGTAGTTGTGGCGCATGGGCTTAGCTGCTCCATGGCATGTGGGATCTTCCTGGACCAGGGCTTGAACCTGTGTCCCCTGCATTGGCAGGCGGATTCTTAACCACTGCGCCACCAAGGAAGACCCAGCTTAGTTTTTTTCTTTTTTAACATCTTTAAAGTGTTTTCTATATTTACATGTTCTCTCTTTTAAATTAATTAATTAAGTTTTGGTTGCTTTGGGTCTTCATTGTGTGTGGGCTTTCTCTAGTTGCAGCGAGTGGGGGCTACTCTTCGTTGTGGTGCACAGGCTTCTCATTGCGGTGGCTTCTCTTGTTGCGGAGCATGGGCTCTAGGCACGTGGGCTTCAGTGGTGTGGCACGTGGGCTCAGTAGTTGTGGCTCGTGGGCTTAGTTGCTCCACAGCATGTGGGATCTTCCTGGACACGGCTCAAACCCATGTCCCCTGCATTGGCAGGCAGATTCTTAACCACTGCACCACCAGGGAAGTCTGCCTTGTTGTTTTTAATATGAGGTTTTTTTCAGGAATAGATATATTACATGTGGGCAGAAATGCATGTATTTTCTTCTTGGATTTTTTTCCTAAGCACATTTTAATTTGTTTTTATATTATTTTTTTGACTGTCAACTCCAGCTTCTAATATGCTATGCTTATTTTTCAGAACTTGATCTCTTGAACTCATTTAGTTTGTGTTAGACTCTTCAAAGCCTTTCCTCTATTCATTGTTTTAACCTTCTTCTCCTTCTCCCCTTCCTATGCTAATCTGCTCCCTCCTCGCCTTTAGCTTCTTTGATATTATATTTATAAGGTTAGGAAAATTTTTATTTTGGCATTTTGGGGTATTTAAGAGTCTTTCATTAGAAGCACAGATTAAGTTTAAGAACTCTTATATTTTAATCCTAAGGATTTTCATGATATATTTTAATTATAATGCTAATTTTAAATTTAATTTTCAATTTAAAGTTAGCAGCATTAAAATATATTTTATGACAGCAAATACATAAAATTGTTGGTTAATAATATGTAAGCATGCCTATATTTTATATTTAACATAATTTATAAGCATATTTATATTTACATAAAATGTATAAATTCATGAATAGGACTATAGATAATGCTAATTTTGTTTTTCTCCAGGAGGATCAGGATGGGAGTCAAGGTCTGGGCAAGAGAAAGAGGGTCAAACTAAGCAGTAACACCAAAGGTATTTATATTTTGTTTTTTCCTTGTATAAAAAAATGCTTAATCATTAAGAGCACTTGAAGGGAGAGTAATGTTATTAGATTTGTCTAATATGGAGAAAGTGTTGTTAGAGCGTGATTGTGGGGGGACCTCGAAAGCAAGTAAAACCCTTACTGTTGGGATTTTGTTCATTTGTTTTCTTTATAAAATGAGCAACATCATATTTGAGCCAGAAAACTAGTCTCTTCATTGAATCTTTGATTTGGATGCAGCATATTTGGTGTAAAGCTTTAATTTGATTTAAAGGATGAGCAAGAGGGAGATGTTGGGTGTGTGTGTGAGAAAAAGTAACAAGAGTGAAAGAGAGTGAGAATGAGAATGAATGGCACTTGCCACATATTAAGGGCTCAGAAAGGACTCAATACATATTGTTGCAAAGGAAGAAGTAGATATGCCTGTAGTGAGGGAATAGATTAGTAATGAGTAATATTTATTGAACTTTTTATATATGCTAGACATAGTGCTAATCACATCACATGCATTGTGTCATTTAATTCTCCAAGTAACCATATGAAGCGGGTTTTATTATTATTACTATTTTATGAATGAGGAAATGGAGACATGTTAGGTTTAACAGCTAATGAGAAGTAGATCCTTAATTCAAATCCCAGAGTTTAAATGCTTTATCACTATATTTTCTTGACCCTCCCCAAAAGCTTTTCTAGAGTACTTGTTATTAGTTGGCAGCCTGTGCTCTGGATTTTTGCCATGGATTTCCAAATCTTAACATAGTCTATTTTCTGGGTTAGTATGGTCTGTTAGAAAGTCTCCAGAGGTTAAAATATTATTTTGATGAAAAGATTCTTACTTCTGGTGCTAAGTGTGTCTTGTGGAAAGTTTAAGACTGCTTGGAAGGTGGAGCAAGCAGGCGGTTTCCGTTGAGGCTCATTTTGTAAGTCTGCAAGTCTTTACTTAGTTACTCAACGTTGTTGCCTTTAACTTACAGAATGTTAGCAAAGGGCATGAAATTTGATTTGCTGGCCAACATGCACATCTTCCCTTTCTTCGTGGCCCAGCAGAGAACCTGTAATGCCTGAAAGAAATTAGAAGTCCATATGGCTAACTGGCCCCTTGACTTACCAGAGTTGTCCATGTGTTTACCTGAGTCCTTGAGACACATCAGAGTTGGAGGAGATTGTTAGACATATACTTGAGTTTAAGCTTCAGGGATGTTTAGAAAATACCTGTTATGGAGTAAGAGGTCATTGTTTTCCTTCAGCCTGGTCAAACTCTGGCTGAAGTTACTTTTTATGCAGCCTTTATGTTGAAGTTGATTTTCTATTATATGATTTTTTTTGCATTTGAGATTGATTGTTTTCTCTTCCTTCCTCTACTGGTAAGAAGTGGTATAGAGATTTAAGACTTGATCAGTTATCATGTTTGGTTTAAGTATGTATGTGGAAGAAGTGGCTTTTTGAAAAAGTTGAAAGTGAGGCTTTTTGAATTAGTAGAACCTCTGTTTTCAAAAAGTAATTGTTGCTTTTGAAAATGTCTGAAGTTCAGGGAGTGGTTTAGTTTTTGTAAGAATTTGATTCAACAGTTTGAAAGTGAGCTGAAAATAAAACATGTAATGATAGGCAAGAGGAGAGGCACTGTACTAACAAACACATCACTGTCTATTCTCAAAACTGCAATTTTAAGGGTGAAAAGCCTAGGCCTAGAGGGCTTCAGCTAACATGACCAAGATTATTTGAGCTTGTGAGTTGCAGAGGCTGGACTCTACTGTCTAAATTAAATGCTGTCATGCATTTGTACCACATACTGATTCTTCAAAAATCTCTTTTTACAATTTGGCTTGAGTTGTTTAGGCGTTGTAAAGGTCATGACAATTTTATCAAGATTTTAAAGGTCAATAATCATACATAACTAATGGAAGCATTTTTAACCACATTTCCATAACATAACATGTAATACATATAACACATGCTTTAAATATCTTGGGAAACTGATATCATTTATTTTAAGAATAACAGTGAAGACATTGTGGGTTTTTCTCCCTTTTTTTAAATGTCTGAAGTTAGAAAAATTGGATTGTACATAACTGCAGCATTTTAGTAGAAGCCATAGCTTTTCTGGTGCATTCAGATTGTTTTATTTATTTAAAACAAAGTCAATGTATCTTTTTAAATGCTTGACATATAATAATTATGGTAGCTTCAGGCTTTTCTTTGGCTAATACAAGCTTGCAGAGAGTTATAACTGAATTTTAGGATAAATACTGCTAGTTTTGTTCAACTTTGTAATTATTTTCAGAAGCACTTCTCTGTGAGGGTTTTTTATTTTTTTGGCAGTCTGTGAAATTTTCAGTCATGTTAGTACCAAGTGAATTTTGAGAATTAAATTGGCTTCAGCAATGTGTGCTGTGGATTATATTCTAAGTTTTAATTGTAATCCTTATATTCCTGTCACCTGATTCATTTGGTCCCTAATTTTATTACTTTTTTGGCTTTGAATCTGTCAGCTTGTGCCTTTGAATATATTTTACCTCATTTCTTGCAGGACTGGTTTATGTCTCTTTTTAAATCATTGCCATATCCTGGGAATGATCTATTTCAAGAGGAAGAGATTTCTGTTTTACAAGTAGAAAATTCTGAGATTTGGAAAATAAACAATTATTGTTTCCAATAAAGGGATGTGTAGTGTAATTGTATTTATACTTTTACTCCTACTACATACGGTTCATACTAAAGGCACCACTGAAAGGGAGTTAGGTAGGGGATTAGCAGATACTTTGGTCTCTCTGTAATCTAAATCATAGTGTCTCTAGATTAATGAAATTATTATTCTGAAAATAATGGGTTATTATTAATCTAACATGGGGTTAAAGTTACATCTAACTTTAATATCTGATTCAAGTCTTATTAAACTCAGTGTTTTACAAAAGAATCAAGAGAGTGATTAAATACTGAGTTGTTACTCATTTAGACCCGTTACCTGAGGAGATGTGGTATGAACACATTACTCAATAATAGAAGAACTGTGACACTGGGGTAGGATTGGGATAAGGTTAATTGAAAAAACTCTGCAGGGTTACCCTGCAAGACTACTTCAACTGTGATATAGTTAGGGCTGTACCTGAGTATTTTGGTTCATGTGATACTGGTTTTTCAAATATCTCATCTAACTCTAGTCTCTGCTTAAGCACTGTCACTGAAACAGTCCATTCATAGTTGACACTTGATGCCCTTATATAGAGCTGATGATCCAGAGCAGTATCCCAAGATAATTTGCTCCAATAAAGATTAATAGAATTTTCTAGTTCATTTTGAGGGGAAAAAAATTAGAGAAAGTGAGAGAAAGAGAAAGAGATAGCCAAAGTATTAAAAATATTCAGTTCACACTTTGCTGTACACCTTGAAACTAACACAACATTGTTAATCAACTATACTCCAATGTAAAATAAAAATTTAAAACATTTCAATTCATCCTATACCAGTTGAGACCTTTCTGTTGATTAAGCATGGCAAGGAGGCAGAGATAAGCAAGAGACAGCCTAACCCTCAAGGAGTGGTACTTGGCTTTAGAAAATAAACTTTCCAGTAAATAATTTTATTCCCCCCTTTGAATACCTTTATTCAAAAGGGGCATGCATTTCCTGTTTCCTCCATGCATGAAGAGGGCATCTTGAGTCCAGTACAAGTAAGCATATCTAATGTTCTATGTGTTTCCCGGTATGTTCCTACCAGAAAAAAGTAAATGCTTCTGTATACTAGAGTAAGCAATGCACTAGTGATTATCTTCTCGAGGGAAGTTAATATTTCATTTATGAAGGATAATTTTAGAGAAATAAATTATTCATCCATAAAGATTTTTTTCAAAAATAAAAAATTTAGATAACTTTGGAGTTTATGTCCTTAATAGTATGTTTTTAGGTTAAAATTATTATTACTATTTTAAATTAAGTGCCATGAATATTGTTCTTGTAAGATAATTATTTTAAATCTTAGTAGAAATTTTAGATAAATGGCTTATGTTTAAGGTCAAGTAATTACGTATTTTTCTAGTAACTGCTTTATATTAAATTATAAGGATTAAGTATTTTATTATATATATACTGTGGACATTGTAGAAATTTAGCTTGATATTGTTAGCATTATCATTTGAATTATTGAAAGGATAGCCTTAATTTTTAGGTATGTTCAGATGTTTGAGGTTGATGGGTTATTAATCATGGTAAGGTTTAGTGAGATGAGCAACTTAAATCATTAGGGTGATAAATTTTATTTTTATTATGTAGATCAATCCATAATGGATGTTTTGAAGCATAAAAGTTTCTTAGAAGAACTATTGTTTTGGACCATAAAGTATGAATTTCCCCAGAAGATGGTGACTTTCTTACTCAACATGCTTCCAGATCAAGAGTATAAGGTATCTACATTTTTTCCTTCCTTTCTGAACTTTGCTTCTCTTTCTTTGCCTTTTCAATATTAAATCTTTTTGATATATTTCTCAGCTCTGTTGCCAAAAGAGGGCCTGCACAAAAAGCACAGTATTGTAGATCTGAGTCAAAGCACCATTACAGAGCAGGATTCCTAAGGGTTGCCTTTGTGCATGAAACTTGGTCCAAAGGGATTGCTGGGGGACAAACAAAAACACAGTTGCACAAATTGTAGTAAGTTCTCTAAAGGAGAAAGGTACAAGATGCTATGAGAATGTTTAATGGGGGCAACTGAATTTAGATTGTATGGTTAGGCATGGGAAAAGCATGGAGTTTGTAGCTGCTGGCCGTAACTCTTAAAGACACAATGGTATTGACTCATGTACACATGTACATAGGTGAAGTCTCTAGTTTCAGAGGGTGTGGACTCACCTGTTACTACCGTATGGTTATGGCAAAGTTACACAACCTAGTGTCTGAAAAGACAATAAATCATGCTATAGTTCTTATGGTTTAGGTAGTAAAGCCTCTTTCGGAGTGACACTTTAATAATGCTGTTGTTTTGTGTCTTTATACCTGCTTAAGAAAACAATAGAGGAAGTGTATATGGTATACAGAAGAGAATATTTGGTCAGAATAGTGGTTGGCTTTCAGATCAAATTGGAAAAGATATTATTTCTTTTGGAGTAGTCACATTGACTCACTTATTGTTTAGTTATATAAACAACTCTGTGATGGTTTTCAGGTGAGGCTTTAGATTTTGTTGTTAAAGTTGGTAGCACAGGACAAAGACACATACTTGAATTGATATATTTGTGAGCAAAGTGAAGATTTGTATTTTTAGACTATCTTTGTAATTGCTTTAAAACTTTAATAATTTAAAATACATATTGAACATTTTTTTAACCACCAAAGTATTTTGCTAATTTTCCAAAAAAGGACAAATGTAAGACTACCATCATCACTGAAATTATTTTTCCATTTATCTTGGATATCATCACAAGCTAATCATAACTTAAAAATGCTAGTATAATATGTTGGAAAATGTGTTGTAAAACTTAAACTGTGT
The DNA here is from genome assembly GCF_964270905.1 of Leucopleurus acutus. Taxonomy (NCBI): domain Eukaryota; kingdom Metazoa; phylum Chordata; class Mammalia; order Artiodactyla; family Delphinidae; genus Leucopleurus; species Leucopleurus acutus. The sequence goes on from NC_139149.1 coordinate 56,709,554, forward strand.
TTTTTTTCTTCCTATTTAAAACATTTTACAGGTTGCTTTTACAAAAACTTTTGTTCAGCATTATGCTTTCATTATGAAAACACTGAAGAAAAGTCATGAATCAGACACAATGTCTAACAGAATTGTGCATATTAGTGTTCAGTTGTTCAGCAATGAGGAGCTAGCCAGACAGGTAACAGAAGAATGTCAGCTGCTGGATATTATGGTCACTGTGCTGTTATACATGATGGAAAGTTGCCTTATTAAAAGTGAGCTACAAGGTAAACTCAGAATTATTTTCACTAGTTTTATAAGTATACTTTGTATAACTAATCTTAAAAACTTCCTTTATGCTTAAAAATAGCTTTTAAAAATATTATAAAATAATACATGTTTGTTAAAGAAACGTTTTTTAAAATTTCAGCAAAATTTAAAGAAAAACTTTAAAATCACCTATAGTTTTGTTATTCACAAATAATATTAACAAATATTTTGGGATATTTCTTTTCTGTCTTTTTGTGTGATGTGAGTATATTTATAGATGTGAATATGTACTTTAAAATATGCTATCAAGTGTACACATCAAGAACATGTTCTTTCATGATTGCAGGTAGTAATATCATATGACTTTACCATTATTTAACCATTTTCTTATTAATTAGATATGTTTCTGTTTTTTTAATCATGAATTTGTTACTGTCAGCTTTAGACATTTTATATGCATATACTTTTATAATTTAAAAGTTGGAATAAATCTTGCCTTTTATATGTTCCTTTAGTGTGATCTTTAATTTTCTTCCTTTATGCCTCCTCAAATTGCCATAACATTTCTAGGAATTCCTCCCATTCTTATTTCTTTGTGGTCTTTCATCTTGACTTCACCTCCTTGTAATAATTTATATTATTTGAGTATTTGCTCTGTACTAGGCGCTGTGTTAATACTATTTATATGTTGTCTCAATTAAGCTTCTGAACAACTCTCTAGATTGGCATTATTATTATTTCCACTTTCAAGATGAGTAAATTGAAGTTTAGAGAAATTAAATCATTTGCTGTAGATTATATAGTTAGTAGATGACAGAGCCAAGAAGGACTTTATATCTCCTGATGTCAGAATCTTTGTTCTTAGCCACAATACAGCCAGGCCAACATTAATAGGACTGTGTCTTCACTTGTTGGCACTTGGAGCTAAACTTAAAAAATAACAACAAATAATGCCTCAAATTAAATCTTAGGACCTTTCCATTCTCTGTGGATGGGAGATCTTATACTTGAGACTTGCCTTCTACTGTTGTCTCCTTTTGCATATCAGCTCCTATTTTCTCTTTATACTGATAGTCTGGCTATTCTCAGATGCAATACCATAGCCTGAAAATTTATACAGGACTCAGTGCAGGGCATGTTGCCTTATATATAATAATAGCTTGCTAATAATGATGATGGCTACCATCTTTTGAGCACTTACTTTATACCATGCTTTTTTTTTCAGTACTTTATATGTATTATCTGATTTATCAGTAATTCTGGGGAGTAAATGTTGTTTTTTCCATTTTATAGATGAGGCATTTCTGGTTTAGGAAGTTGAAAAGTCAGTGATCTATGGTTTTATAGCTGTAAGTGGTAAAGCTAGGTGTCTAACCCATACTCTGACCCACTGTGTAACTCTGCCTTCCCATTGTAGGTGTAGTGGGAGAATAATACATTATTTACATTGAACAGTGTACCTCTTTACCTTTTTAAAAGAAAAAATAAGAGCTGCTTTGTATTGTACTGTTTCTGTCTTTGTGTCGGATGACCTTTTCTTTCTTAGAGATTTAGCTACGTATATTACTTTCTCTTTTCTTTTTTGAAATAGTGTCTATTATCATTCAGCTATATCAGTGATATTCTTATGTGTAGAATTATATAACTAGAAAAGGACTTTCCACAAGTACAGTATTTTTAATTTATAAACTGGAAAACTTAAAAAAAATAGAAGTATTTACTCTTTAGAAAAGAATCTTGAGTCTATTTTCCTGACTAAGTGGTTTAGCTATGCTTCTTCTATATGGTTTGCATTTCAGAGGAGAATGTTTGGGAGGAAGATGTATATGAGTCTGCCTCCCACTTTTTGCTATAGGCATCTTTCCTGAGAGAGTTTTTATGTTCATTTCCTTATCTTCCGGTCTCTCATTAACCCACCTCAATCTAGTGTCTGCTTCCGTCATTCTATTGCTGTCTCCAAAATTGTCCATGACTCCGGTAGCCACATGTCCTACTTTCCCCAGAACAGCTCCAAGTTATGCCTGTTATTTATTTTTATTTTTATTTTTTTTGTGGTATGTGGGCCTCTCACTGTCATGGCCGCTCCCATTGCGGAGCACAGGCTCCGGACGTGCAGGCTCAGCGGCCATGGCTCATGGGCCCAGCCGCTCCGCGGCATGTGGTATCTTCCCAGACCGCGGCACGAACCTGTGTCCCCCGCATCGGCAGGCGGACTCTCAACCACTGCGCCACCAGGGAAGCCCTGCCTGTTATTTTGACATGATTTTTCATACAGTCCTTTTTACTCTCAAAAGTGTCCCTGTTTATATGATAAATTATATGGTCACCCTTTCTATGACTACATGATAAGGAAGCCAGCGGCAACACTTTGGACCTTATCTTGCTTGATTTTCATTATCATTTTACACTGTTGATTCTCTGTTCTTTGTGTGGCATGAAACTATTTTCTACTTGTTCTATCAGTGTTGGTGTTTCTTGGCACTTGGTCTTGCTGTCTCTGTGTTTCTCACTTTTCCCATATTTTCTGAAATCGTATGACATGGTCTTAGTTGCTTTCTACACATACTTCCTTCTAATGCTGTTAGTCTGTCCTGGAAATTCTTACACAAATTGAATTTTCCAAAAGCTAAATAGCTATAAGTAGCATTGCTAAGATCTTTAAATATAAATGTATTTTTTCTAGCAATAAATTACATTATTTCTAAGCCAAGTCTAAAACTATCTTTAGCTTTATCTTTAGAACTATCCTGTTCTGTTTTTTTTCCTCTTTCAAAAGTAGCATAACATTTCATGTTACATACTTACTGGTTTTCTAAAAGCACCATATGTTTTCCCTGTTTTTACATGAAGAGTATTGGAATGAGCTTTAAATATATTGAACTAGCTACAGATATTACACAAGTTCTTTATACTTCTTACTTTGTAATAACCCCTATCTAACCTTTGTATACATTGTCATTAGACAATATTTGAAAATTTTTTCTACACTGTTAGTAAATGTAGGAGCTGATACAATGAGAATTCACATGACCACAGCAATAGCTGAAGATTAATAGGAAAAAGCCTCTAGTAGTACGTACTCCCTTCCTTATACTTTTACTTTGTTGTATTCATTTCTGCACCATACTACTTTGTGATTCCAAATATAACTCATAACTTCCCATATCTCTGAAATTTTACAATTTGTCTTATGCAACTGTCTGTTTAAAATGGAACTTAAAACGATGTGTTGTGGGACTTCCCTGGTGGCGCAGTGTTTAAGAGTCCGCCTGCCAGTGCAGGGGACACGGGTTCGAGCCCTGGTCAGGGAAGATCCCACATGCCACAGAGCAACTAAGCCCGTGCGCCGCAACTACTGAGCCTGCACTCTAGAGCCCGTGAGCCACAACTGCCGAGCCCTTGTGCCACAACTACTGAAGCCTGCGCACCTAGAGCCCATGCTCTGCAACAAGGGAAGCCACTGCAGTGAGAAGCCTGTGCACCGCAACGAAGAGTAGCCCCCGCTCACTGCAACTAGAGAAAGCCCACGCAGCGACGAAGACCCAACACAGCAAAAATAAATAAATTTAAAAAAAAATGGTTAACTTTAAAAAAAAAAAGAAGGAATAAAGTTTAAAAAAAAACACCAAACTATGTGTTGCATAACTATAGGAATGTCTGTAGTTGCTAATAATGCCAGATTGATCTTCTGTCCTGCATATCAAATTGTTTATTAAACTATATCCTTTGGATATCTACAAGCACCTCAGACACTCAGTGTCAGCACCAAAAACCCATTCTGTCTCTATCAAGCCTGCTTCTTTTCTATTGCATTTGTGCATATGTGTGTATGTGTATATATGTATGTGTGTATTAGCACTCAAGTCAGTGTGTTGGTACCACTCTAACCATCTACAGAGTTGCCCAACCTAAAAACCTAGGAGTCATTTTTGACTTCTTACTCTTTGTAGAAATAGTGAACATCACCAGGTCTGTCATTTAAATCCTTCTGAATATCTTAGAATAGCCAATTCTTTTCATCTCTGCATCTTCATGCCAACACCATAGTTCAAGCCATTGCCATCTTTAGGCCTTCTACTACTAGTCATCAGCACCCTCCTATATAGTCAGTCTCAACACTAAACATCTAGTCATGTCCTCTCTCTTAAAACCCCCTCTGTGGCTTGCCATTCTCTTCACATGAACTGCAAACTCCTGAAGCTGATTTATGAGGCCATCTAGACTCATTTGTGCCACCTATTCTCTGCATTCTTTGTCGCAGTAATTCCATCCTTTTTTATACTGCTTCCTCTGCTTAGAACACCATTTCCTCTCCATCCCTAGTTTATTTGGTTAATCCCAATTTCTGCTTCCTTCTGTAAATCTCAGTTAAACATCACTTCCTCAGGAAACTCTTTTCCTTAATTGTAGACCAGCTTATATATGTTCTTACGACTTCTTGTACTTTTCCTATTACAGACCTTACCACACTCTGTCTTCTTAGATATTAACCTCAGTGGAGAGAGAGAATGTATAAATCTTGATTTTTTTACTGCTTTATTTTCAGAGCTTACTAGATTACCTGACCCTGAGTAGGAGCTCAGTAAATATTTGTGGATGAGTGAATATCATTTAACACTGAATCATTGCTCTCTCTATATCTATATTTGGAAAAGTATCAGTTGGATAAAAATAGAAGCTCTAATCATTTTATTTCATAAAAGATTCCAAGGTATTTTTCGCAAGAACAGTAGTAGTTAAAGCAGTGTCAGGAAAATAGTGATTTTGATTAATTATATTCTGCTTATTCATCCTCTGATTTCAATTAAATAGAACAGTGATTCTCAGTGTTTTAAAAAATTAAAAAATCCCAGCATTCCTAGGCACTGTCCCATCAGTATCAGCTGCTCAGCAACTCACAGTGGCAGTAGTTGTCAGAGAGGGCGTTTCTGAATCTCAGGTGTGGGTAATTTATAAAAGCTCCCTTACCCCCAATTCCTCATTCAGTTATACCCTCTCTCATCCTACTGTGGGTCCTGTTCTTACGTCTTGTTAAATTTGAGTTGGGTAAAGTAATTTCATGGGCTGAAACCTAAATTTAATTTATGGAAATAAGTGCAGTAGAAGCCCTCTTCACTGATGAGTTTGACTACGAGGTGGTTATTTGAAAAGTTGGTTAAAGTGAGGCATTGTTAAAAAGTGATACATACGTATCTTAAACAGTGGATTTTAACTTAAACCACAGGAATGTATGTTTGTTCTCCAACCTTTTAATTTTGGGCAAAGCAGTTGTAAGGTATGGTTTTCTTTACTGGAGTTCTCCCTCGTCCTTCTTGTATATACCACATCTGTAAAGCAGCATCTGTGATTTTCATTTTCAGTTTCTTTAAAGTAGAGTAAGAACATAAAGATTTTCATGAAGCAATCTGAGTGTAAAATCCTTCTAGACTTTTGTGATTTTTCTCTTCCAAGATTTTCTTAGGCACTTTTACTGTCTTTCAAAAGCTTATGATCCAGTTTTTGTTATACCTCTATTTATGCATTCATATTTTATCAGATTATGTATTTGTAACTTAAATTTTATAATTATAGTAAAAAGAACAATTAGTATGAACAGAAGCAAAAACAGACTCTGGATAAGCTTATACCTTGGGGCTTGTGTACTAGGGAATAGGCTGCAAGCTTTGAGCATTCTGTGTATTATGGGTATTAGTGTGTTTTACAGTTGGAATGGGGGGCTTGTTTGTCCAGTGAATCAGTTAAGCTGGAATAGGTCAACAGAGCTAATGCATACATGCTATACCTTCTAATAGTAAAATTTTTGTACAAACCTAATCCTCCCCATCTCCTCCTTCCAGCAATGTATTTAAACTTTGAGGATTTTTTTTTTAAAGCTTAAGAGATTTATGTGTGTTTTTTGTTGTTTCATTTTTGAAATACTGTGTTAAAAATTGTTTTTATATGTCCTTTGAATAGAAGAAAGCAATTAAATATATATTGTTTAAGTCATACAGATTTTATTGAAAAGATAGAATGAGATTAATCTAGGGATAAAAACATTTTATTGATTAGAACTGAAAATATTGCATTATATCATTAAAATCAAGAAAATAATAAGGTTTTATAAACATGTAACTAACTTAATATCATGTAATATGTTAGACGTAATAATTATTATAATGATGTGCTAAGTGTTATGTTAACATTTCATTTAATTCCCTTAAGATATGTGTCTTTTTCTGTTTTACAGATGAGGAAATTGATTCAGAGCTATGTAATATACCTAAAGCCATATAGTTATTAAATGGCAGGCTGGGGTTTGAATTTAGGTGACTGATTCTAAAATGTATAATCTGTATCATTGGTAAAACTATTTTCTTAAACTAATTTTTTTTGTGTGTGTGTGTCTATTTTAGATGAAGAAAACAGTTTACATGTGGTAGTGAATTGTGGAGAAGCATTACTGAAGAATAACACTTATTGGCCTCTTGTCAGTGATTTTATTAATATCCTTTCTCATCAAAGTGTGGCTAAGAGATTTTTGGAGGACCATGGTTTGTTAGTGACATGGATGAACTTTGTATCTTTCTTTCAAGGTATCAATTTCAGATTTTTTCTTAATTTTTTTTTTTTTTTAGTTTACAAAATGCCTAATGTTAAACTGTCAAACACTAATTAAAAGATAATAGCACATCATTCAGTTACATGTGAAATGTCTCATTTTAATTAATTGATATTCGTAAGTATTTTGATAAAGTGTTCATGAAAACATACCAGAGTTATGAAGAAGGTCAAACTATTACATAGGAAATAGGAGTGTAATTTTTAAAAGCATTTGAAAGCATTAATCTAGAAATTTCTAATCTATTCTCCAAGAAAGACTCATAATCCGTAAAAATTTCAACCGGCATCAATTAAAATAGTTTTGACTTTATTTAATATATTCAACTATATTATATAAGAAAGAGACAGTTCACAAAATGTTTCTAAGAAAACGTAGTTTATAAAGAATTCCAAAAGGACCAGATTATTTTATTTTTAATAATTTATTAATTTCTATACATATTGTGTCATTATGCCATTTGTGTGCATTAAAATGTGCTTGGTACTTGGAAGTATTTTACTTGATTTTTAACATGGGTGTTTATTTCCATTTGGCAAGGTTTATATCTGTTTTAATTTTTGCAAGGTATGAACTTAAATAAGCGAGAACTAAATGAGCATGTGGAATTTGAATCTCAGACCTACTATGCTGCCTTTGCTGCTGAACTTGAGGCCTGTGCACAGCCAATGTGGGGACTCTTATCACATTGTAAAGTTAGGGTATGTTTTGTTAATTTCTGTGTTTACCTTTAAAATAATTAAGAAAATTATTTGTGAAAACATTGATTTGTTTACTTGTGTGTAATAATATGCAGTGTTTAATTCTGAATTCACCTTTGTGAAAGTTGACCTGAGACAGTTAATTGTTATTCTTAGGCAGGTTAGAATTCATTTATATAAATGAGTTATCGTATCATTCCAGCCTTCCCTTATTGTGAATAGTCTTTGGAGCTTTATAAGTCTCCACATTCATCTTTATTGTTTCATTTTACCCATTATCAGTTAGTTGCCTAATGTTTCTTGTCTCTCAAGGGATAAGGATAGTCCTCAATAAAGTTTACACTTTTAAGATTCCAAGCACAAAATCAGTATACATTTCATACCACTTACAGTTGTTTGTAAAAAGAACCTAAGGGTACATAGCAACAACATAAATCTTATAATTGGTTAAGAAATGCTTGCTTATAATTGCATGCATTTATGTCTTTCTGTACAAATATATATTTTACCTTTGCATTTTAAAGTATTCGTTTGATGGGTCTCCAGAATCCTTGGACAGTTTGTTATCTCCTGACCCTACTAAACTAAGGACTTGACTAAGATTTTGCTGTATGGATCCCATGAAGTCCAACCTGCTAGCCTGTACCAATAAGCGTGCTGCACAAGATTTTATAGTGGTCTTGGCTCTGCCTCTTTTGACTGAGGTGACTTGGTCAACTCATTTAAAACTATTTGAACTTCTCAGTCTTTCTCCTTTTCTTTTAAAAAACTAAAGGAAACAAAATAGAAATGGGACAGCAAAGCCTGCTCTTCCTCACAGGGTTATTATGAGACTCTCTTACATATATTCTTTAAATGTATGTGTTACTTTAAGTGGGTTTCTGTTTTCTTTTTTTGTTTTTGAATTTTATTTATTTTTTCATACAGCAGGTTCTTATTAGTTATCTATTTTATACATATCCGTGTATATATGTCAATCCCAATCTCCCAGTTCATCCCACCACCACCACCCCCTGCCACTTTCCCCCTTGGTGTCTGAGGATTTCTGTTTTCTCTCATGACTCCAGCTTTCTCTAAATGCAGATGCCTCACAACTCTTGTTACAGTCTGGCCAGGTTGAAATTCACAACAGCTCTGGTTATTCATGTAGATCTCCTTATAGGTACATGAATTTTCTCAGGTTCCTAAACTATTTAAAAACATTTGTCTGTGCTGTGTTCTTTATGTCATTTTATGTATGGTGTTTCAAATGATGCAGTTATCCAATATAGAAACCTCCCCTTGCTGTACCAGCTGTGTTCAAGCTATAATCAGATACCATGAATTTTCTCTCATACCAGAAATGTCTCTCTACCACTTCTTTCCACTGTCTTAATTTATTTCTTTATATTTTTAAAATCTGGGTTGTTTCTTAACTGGTTTTCCTGCCTCTAGATTCTTCCTACTGTAATTTTTCTTAATACCAAAGTTACTGCTAAGCTCTGTGCTTATCTCTTCTTTGCTTAAAAATCATTCAAGTTCTTATGTCTACAGGATAATGTCCATATTTCCTATAGAGGCATTTAAGACCTTCCACAATTTGCCCTCAACTTGTTTATCATAATTCACCTTCCTATACTGCCCTCTACCTCCATGCCTTCATTGGATTGATTACGATTCCTCAACATGCAATTCCTTTCTTGATTCCAGTGGTTTTGTTCAAGTTAGTCCCTTTTTTGACAAGTGAGCTCATTCTTTCTGCTTAGTCCAGTGCTTCTCTTATATGAGAATCATCTGGGAAGCTTGGAAAATACATGTGCCTGAGTCTCACTGTCAGACATTTTGATTTGTTTGATGTGCAGTAGGACTTTGGCAGCGATTCTAACTGGAATGAAGAACAATTAGTTGAGCTCTTCAAAAATTGTACTCATAAGACTCAGCTGATATGTAATCTGCTCATTTAAATTCTTTCATATTTATGATTCCAGTCTCTGTTTTTATAGTACCTCGTTTAATCTCCATTGTAGCATTTATCAAAAAAACTGTCATCTAATATGAGAGTGGTTTGTTCATTCATTCAAAAAAGTATCTATTGAATGCTGTTCTATGCCAGATGCTATCTAGATGCTCGGGTTTTTGGTGTCAAACCAAATAGATGTGGTTTTTGCTCTCATGGAACAGTCTAATAGGAGAGATAGACATTAAGTAAGTAAGCACACAGGTTTATTTTGTAAGTTTTGTAAGTGTTCTACAGGAAAATATCAGATTGCTATGAGAGTAATGAGTGTGGTGGCTGGTTACGTTGAAGGTTCAGGGAAGGCCTTTCTGAAGAATGAAAAAGCCAGCTATATGAAGTATAAAAGTGGGGTTAGTGGTGGGAATAGGGGAGATAGTATGGAATAACCTACCTCCAGTAGGAAAGTGATTAGTCATTTTAAGGAGTTTGTGGCTGGAGCCACAGAACAAGATGGAGTTGGAGAGATAGGCAGGGATTGTATTATTAATGCAGGTTCTTATAGAACATGTTAATGAGCCTTAGATTTAATTTTAAGGAGAAGCCAGTGAATATTTTAAAGTAGGGGTTTAATGTGATCAGATTTACATTTAAAAGATCATTCTGTTTGCTGGAAAGACTGGATTGAGGGGAGCGTGGGGAGCATCATGACTAGTAGCAAATAGACCAATTAAGATGCTGTGATAATAATCTAGGAAATTCAGGTTTGAAATTCAAGGTGCATTTTGGATATTGAAGATGTGTTTTGAAGGTAGAACCAAAAGCCTTGGTGATGGATTGTGTGTTATTGATGAGTGAAATAGATTTTGGGGTAACTATGTATGGAGATAATTTTACAGAGGTGAAAAAGATCAATAGAAAAGGTTTAGAGAGATCAGAGTTAGTTTTAGATATGTTAAGTTTGAGATGCCTCTGAAACATCCAAGTGGAAATAGTGAATAGTCAGTTGGATATATGAGTTTTGTGCTCAAAAGAGAAATCTGAACTAGGGTTATAAATTTTAGATCCTTGGGAATAAAAATGGCATTTATTGCCAGGGGATGGGGTCACGTCAAATAGGGGGAGAAGAGAAATGGACCTTGAAGAAAAAACGAACATTTAGACATCAGAGAGGGAGAGGAGAAAAACCAGAAGAATGCAACATCATATAAGCCAACAGAACAGATGGTGATTTAGGAGGGAGGATTGATACGATGTTGATATGAAAAGGTCAGTATTTTAGGAGGATTATTCTGACAACTGTGTTTAGGATGATTTTGGATTATAAGGCCAGGGCTGTGTTTATGTGATAATGAGAAATCATTGTTTTCAGGCAGTAGTTTATTTTTCAGTTTTGAAGGCCAGGATTGCAATGTGTTACGGTTTTCTTAATCTAAGAAGTGAAGTCAACGGAGAGAAAACGAGCTCATGTTGTTCTGGTAGTATCTGAGAATAGTTTTTTAGCTAAAGGAACATCTAGTTCCTAGATAAGACGTTCTCTTGATGAGAGCCTACACTATGCCAGACATTGTTCTTTACATTATATTGCTTACATTATGTTCGTATCTAATCTTCATAACATCTCTTATAAAGTAGATAGTATCATCCCTTTCTTTCAGAGGTTAAATAATTTGCCCACATTTACACAGCTGCAAGTGGAAGCTTGAGTTTGAAAACAAATCCATCTGATTTCAGAACCAGTGCTCTTTATCACTTTGCTATAATTGTCTCTTAAGCAAGACTGTCTAGAGCTTTTTAGCAGCAATGTTGTCAGGTTTTAGAAATGTAAACTAGAAGAAAGACTATTATTTTAAGTAAAACAAAGCTATTGCTTTATGTTTATGTTCTCTAATTATAAAATATAAAACTAAAGGATTAGCAATAGAAAAAAGGAACTTCACCTGATAGCTTACTTTCTTTGTCTGATTGCCCTGTATGCTGTTTGGCTCTTGAAAATGCTAAGGGATAGTTAAACAAGTTATACTAGATTAATAACAGATAGCTTGGATAAAGGGATGGCACATTTCTAGAATTTTACTAATTTTTGCTTTCTGAACAGAACAAATAAGCTGTAAAATATCCATCTAGTGGCAACTATACGTTACTGCAGGCTTGACAGAAGTTAAGTCTGGCCATGAATCTTTGGAGCACTTAAGTAGTACTTGTCAGATACAGTGCTAGACTGTGACATGGAGCATTTTATGTACATTATTTCATTTGCTTCTTCATAACAGTACTAGGAGGTAGGTAGTATTATGCCCATTTTTACGTATGGAGAGACTGAAACTCATAAAATTCAAGTAATTTCCTCAAGGTCATAAAACTAGTAAGTCATGCGTACTGAATTTTTGGGGGTGGGTATGATAGCGATGGGGAGGTGGGAGAGATGATCTGAACATGATTATTAAGTATGCTGTATTTAGGAATGGAGTTAATTGGTCACCTTTTTGAAGACTCTTGATATACCTACTTTTCAAATTGTTCTCCAGAAGAGTTTATCAGTTTACACTTGTGTAAAGAGGATATAGTGGTGTCCCTTTACTCAAACCTTTGATTAAATAGGAAAACATTTGGTTTTAAATGTTTCTTTGTACATGAATTATCTGCAACTTTAGTTTGGTTATGACACATTATTTATGGTAACTTAAAGTGTCATTACATTTTTTTCAGTAAGAGATAGGGAACAGAATGTATAAAATAATATTTTGAGAAGGATAAATCTCATATAGGATAGATTAAAACAGGGTGAGACTGTTGGCAGGGAAACTAGTTAAGTGATATTTTGTCTGAATGATATCAGAAATAGGAGGAAATGGAAGTGAACCTACATGACAGTATTGAGGAAGAAGTAACAGGATATGGAGACTGAGCTGGGTGAAGGAGAAATAAATCTCTGAAAGAAAGGGATGATAATATCTACTTTATAAGAGATGCTATATTAATTAATTAACTAATTAATTTTGGACCACATCCCTTGGCTTGCAGGATCTTAGTTTCCCCACTAGGGATCAAATCCACACCCTTGGCAGTGAAAGCACAGAGTCTTAACTGCTGGACCACCAGGGAAGTCCCTAGAGATGCTATTTTTAGATATGGATGTGAGGCTTGTAGTTTTTTTTTTGTTTTGCGGTACGCAGGCCTCTCACCGCCGTGGCCTCTCCCGTTGCGGAGCACAGGCTCCGGATGCGCAGGCTCAGCGGCCATGTGGAACCCAATTTACATCACATAAATTTATTTCACCTTTGAGTCATTTCAGGTTAGTTCATTTTCATAACTGTCTCTAGTTGTTACTGTTAGTTTGTGAAAGGATGATTCCTTGAAATGACAAATATGGTTCTTTTGAAAATATGTATATTTTACCATTATATATACAATGCACATAACTTTTTATATATTGCATATACTTTGAAGTTGAACATATACGTGTTTATATACTGTAAATTTATATAAGTTATTATTTTAGGAAACTCAAGAATATACCCGAAATGTTGTGAGATACTGCCTTGAAGCTCTTCAAGACTGGTTTGATGCTATTAACTTCGTAGATGAGGTATGTATGTTTTTGATATATGTAAAAGCATTTAAGAAAAGTGTTAGATCTCATTTAACATTGAAAATAATGAATATCTTTTCATGGGATAAGGGAAAGGTGTTGGAATAAACATAAAATCACTAGGCTTTAAAAAAGGAGAAGTAAGAGACCAGTTGCTTGACACTTAGGAGATTCTACAGTGCATTAACTGTATTTGCTTATTTCCTAGAGAAGGGCATAATTTTTTTAATGTTATTAAATGTATATTTCTCAGGACTTCATTCAGAGAGATAAAAGTGACAGTGCAAATGTGAACAGAATAGGGGAGATTGATGGAAAAGGTATCACAACTTTATTAATTGGTCAGTGTTCTCCTCTGGGCATGAATAAAGATGATTTTTTTTTAACATCTTTATTGGAGTATAATTGCTTTACAATGGTGTGTTAGTTTCTGCTGTATAACAAAGTAAATCGGCTATACATATACATATATCCCTATATCCCCTCCCTCTTGCGTCTCCCTCCCACCCTCCTATCCCACTCCTCTAGGTGGACACAAAGCACCGAGCTGATCTCCCTGTGCTATGTGGCTGCTTCCCACTAGCTATCTGTTTTACATTTGGTAGTGTATATATGTCCATGCCACTCTCTCACTTTGTCCCAGCTTACCCTTCCCCCTCCCTGTGTCCTCAAGTCCATTCTCTATGTCTGCGTCTTTATTCCTGTCCTACCCCTAGGTTCTTCAGAACCTTTTTTTTTTTTTTTTAGATTCCATTTATATGTGTTAGCATATGGTATTTGTTTTCCTCTTTCTGACTTACTTCAGTCTATATGACAGACTCTAGGTCCATCCACAGTAACTCAGTTTCGTTTCCTTTTATGGCTGAGTAAGGATGATTGTTGTTGATAATGAACTGAGAAGAATTAAATAAGGGCTTGCTGTTAATTAGTCAGCCAAGTTTCCTGTCAGAAGCCCCTTTTATTCCTCTTATGAAGTGGGGTAAAAATTTGCCAGATGTGGAAGGAGGAGCACTCCTTATCTGATTTCTGAACTCTGGGCAGATGCAACTCCTGGTGTCTTAGGCCGGGGCGTGGAGAGGAGGGGCTTTTATTTATTTCTTTTCCTTAAAAAATTTTTCTTTTACACAATCATAAACTTATTGAAAAGTTGGAAGTGGAGTACAAAGAACTTTCTCTTGAACTATTTGAGAGTTAACATGTTAACTTGATGCCCATAACTCCCAAATACTTTAGTATCCATTTCCTATAAGCCAGGACATTCTCTCTCTCATATAAACAGAGACAACCATAAAAATTACGGAATTAACTTTATTGTACTATTACTATGCAAATCTTAGAACTCATTCATGTTTTACAAATTGTCCATTGATTGCTCTTTATAACAAAAGGATCCTATTTAGAGTCACATGTTGCGTTTAGTTATCATGTCTCTAGTCTCCTGGAATGATTTCTCATTCTTTGCCTTTCAGGGCAATAACGTTGTGAAGAATACAGCTCAGTTATTTTTGTAGAACACCCCTCAATTTGGGTTTTCTTATGAGTAGGTTCAGATTATGCATCTTTTGCAGGAATATTACAGAAGTGATGTTGCAGTCTTTTCGTTGCACCCTCTTTAGTGGTTTATGATCTTTGTCCTATTACTGGTGATCTCTTTGTTCATTTGATTAGGGTGGTACCAGCCAGACTTCTTCACCATAAAGTTACCCTTTTTCGCATCGTAATTAATAAAGTATTTTGTGAGGACTTGCTTTAAAGCTATTTAAATACATCTGTTTTCTCATCTAATTTTTAGTTCATTCACTAATTTTCTGCTGTGGAGATTCATAGTTTCTTTTATTCACTCGGTTATAATCCAACAAGACTATTACTTGATGCTCAAATTGTTTCAGATGTGGCCAGTGAGAGCCCCTTCAAGCAGGTTTCTGTGTCCTTTTGACTTGTCCCGTTATTCTTTGAGCGCTTCTCTTCTTAGTGGCTCAACAAGATGTTTCAGGCTCACCGTATATTTTCCCTATTCTACCCCTGGAATCAGTCATTTTTTTAAGGATCTTTTGTTACTTTTAGTAGAGAACAGTATTGAGAAAGTGGGATCTGGATGCTTGGTGGGCTCACTGCTGTCGAGGTATTAACTGCTCCCAGGCCTTCTCAGTGAACAGAGGTTCAGAATATATGTATGCATTTATGTATATAGATGTACATATCTGCATCTATATTTATTTCTCTATTATATATATTGAAAGCTGTGAGTTCAAACTGATACTTTATATTCCAGTATAGCACAGGACTTATTCTAGTTTTCTCTAACAGTGAGAAACCTGGCTTCCATTATCCTTAATATATTTATTTCTTTGACCAATCCTCTTATATAGAACCAATTTTTCATATCAATTACCTCCCTTTCCCCTGCATGGATGCCCTCTTCTCCCTGCATTCTGTCCCCCACCCTGCCCTACATATGGACACCCTCCTCGTCCCACTTGGGCTCCAACTCCCCACCTTGGACTACCCTTCTGTGAAGAATCCTTCTTGCCCTATGTGTGCTTTGAATTCCCACACCAGGCATGTCTTCATTCTGGCTGCCCTCCTCATCCTGCTTTGGCTCTGATGCCCCATACTGGGTCCTTTCCACCCGTGGGTAATCTCCTCACCTTGCTTGAATTTTGATTCCTTATTCCAGGCTGGCGCCCTGTGTCATTGCCCTCTTTACCTCTATCAGGTTCTGGCTTCTCATCCCTGGTCAGTCCCCACTCTCCTCACCCTGATTGGCTCTGACATAGTATACTGGGCTGCCCTGCTGTGTGGATGCCCTGACTCCGTATGCCAGGCCACAGCCCACTTCTGTGTAGATGCTCTTCACCCTGGAAAACCACTGACATTTCCCCCCACCCCGCCCCAGCACACACAGTTGTCCTCCTCACCCTGGGCTCTGATATCCCTTTTCAGGCTCCTCACCTATAGATGCCTATTTTGGTTTATTTCACCTCTTAACACCTCCCCCCAGCAGTGGCTTTAGGACTGAATTATTTATGAAGGGAAGAGCCTCCTACTGTCTTTAACTCTCATCCTTCCTGCCTCAAACTAATTTATCTTCCATCCCTGATGACTCCTCCTCCAATATTTGTGCCTGCCTTTAGCCTTCAACCTGGCCATTGTGTCCATTTGGATTCTGATTCTGCCTCCACCAAATCACCGATTCTTATCTTGTCTAAATGTTGGCACTTAAGCTTAAGCTTTATTTATATAAATGGTAATGAGTCAGTCTTTAGAAAACATTCTCCATTCTCCACAGAGCTCCATCCTGCTTTTAACCTGCTTCACTATTTCTTCACCCTGTCAAGGATTAGTCCGTCAGCTGGGGCTTCAGCTGGAGCTTCTCTCAGTCCAATTCTCATTAGTATTTGAAACTTTAGGAGTTATTGTTGAAATGGTGGCATCACTAAGACAACAGGAAGATTGAACTAGGGGAAAATTATCATTACACACAGAGGGTTAGGTAGTATTTGACATGAAATTAATCCACGGTTGAACTTGGGGTGGATTTACGGATAGTTAGAATCAAGTATGGTATACAGAGCAGCTTAATTCAAGGAAATAGTGTGTGTGTGTATATATATACACACACATATATTTTTTAATTAATTTATTTATTTTTGGCTGTGTTGGGTCTTCGTTGCTGCGCGCAGGCTTTCTCTGGTTGTGGTGAGCGGGGGCTACTCTTCATTGTGTTGCACGGGCTTCTCATTGCGGTGGCTTCTCTCATTGCGGAGCACGGGCTCTAGGTGTATGGGCTTCTGTAGTTCTGGTGTGTGGGCTCAGTAGTTGTGGCTCGTGGGCTCTAGAACGCAGGCTCAGTAGTTGTGGCGCACGGGCTTAGTTGCTCCACGGCATGTGGGATCTTCCTGGACCAGGGCTTGAACCCGTGTCCCCTGTATTGGCAGGTGGATTCTTTTTTTTTTTTTTTTTTACATCTTTATTGGAGTATAATTGCTTCACAATGGTGTGTTAGTTTCTGCTTTATAACAAAGTGAATCAGTTATACATATACACATGTTCCTATATCTCTTCCCTCTTGTGTCTCCCTCCCTCCCACCCTCCCTATCCCACCCCTCTAGGTAGTCACAAAGCACCAAGCTGATCTCCCTGTGCTATGCAGCTGCTTCCCACTAGCTATCTATTTTACGTTTGGTAGTGTATATATGTCCATGCCACTCTCTCGTTTTGTCACAGCTTACCCTTCCCCCTCCCCATATCCTCAAGTCCCTTCTCTAGTAGGTCTGTGTCTTTATTCCTGTCTTACCCCTAGGTTCTTCATGACATTTTTTTTTCTTAAATTCCATATATATGTGTTAGCATACGGTATTTGTCTTTCTCTTTCTGACTTACTTCACTCTGTATGACAGACTCTAGGTCCATCCACCTCATTACAAATAGCTCAATTTCATTTCTTTTTATGGCTGAGTAATATTCCATTGTATATATGTGCTACATCCTCTTTATCCATTCATCCGATGATGGACACTTAGGTTGTTTCCATCTCCTGGCTATTGTAAATAGAGCTGCAATGAACATTTTGGTACATGACTCTTTCTGAATTATGGTTTTCTTAGGGTATATGCCCAGTAGTGGGATTGCTGAGTCATATGGTAGTTCTATTTGTAGGTTTTTAAGGAACCTGCATACTCTTCTCCATAGTGGCTGTGCCAATTCACATTCCCACCAGCAGTGCAAGAGTGTTCCCTTTTTTCCACACCCTCTCCAGCATTTATTGTTTCTAGATTTTTTGATGATGGCCATTCTGACTGGTGTGAGATATCTCATTGTAATTTTTTTTTTTTCTTTTTTGCGGTACGTGGGCCTCTCACTGTTGCAGCCTCTCCTGTTGCGGAGCACAGGCTCCGGACGCGCAGGCCCAGTGGCCACAGCTCACGGCACAAACCCGCATCCCCTGCATCGGCAGGCGGACTCTCAACCACTGCACCACCAGGGAAGCGCTCATTGTAGTTTTGATTTGCATTTCTCTAATGATTAATGATGTTGAGCATTCTTTCATGTGTTTGTTGGCACTCTGTATATCTTCTTTGGAGAAATGTCTATTTAGGTCTTCTGCCCATTTTTGGATTGGGTTGTTTGTTTTTTTGTTATTGAGCTGTATGAGCTGGTTGTAAATTTTGGAGATGAATCCTTTGTCAGTTGCTTCATTTGCAAATATTTTCTCCCATTCTGAGGGTTGTCTTTTGGTCTTGTTTATGGTTTCCTTTGCTATGCAAAAGCTTTTAAGTTTCATTAGTCCCATTTGTTTATTTTTGTTTTTATTTCCATTTCTCTTGGAGGTGGGTCAAAAAGGATCGTGCTGTGATTTATGTCGTAGAGTGTTCTGCCTATGTTTTCCTCTAAGAGTTTGATAGTTTCTGGCCTTACATTTAGGTCTTTAATCCATTTTGAGCTTATTTTTGTGTATGGTGTTAGGGAGTGATCTAATCTCACACTTTTACATGTACCTGTCCAGTTTTCCCAGCACCACTTATTGAAGAGGCTGTCCTTTCTCCACTGTACATTCCTGCCTCCTTTATCAAAGATAAGGTGACCATATGTGCGTGGGTTTATCTCTGGGCTTTCTATCCTGTTCAGTTGATTTTTATTTCTGTTTTTGTGCCAGTACCATACTGTCTTGATTACTGTAGCTTTGTAGTATAGTCTGAAGTCAGGGAGCCTGGCAGGCGGATTCTTAACCATTGTGCCACCAGGGAAGCCCCAGTATATTTGTTTTTTACACAGAAATATTTTAGGAAGATATTGAATGTTGTAAACAAAATTTTTAAAAATATTTATTTATATATTTGGCTGCACTGGGTCTTAGTTGCGTCATGTGAGATCTTCGTCGTGACATGTGGGATCTTTAGTTGTGGCATGTGGGATCTAGTTCCCTGACCAGGAATCAAACCTGGGCCCCCTGCATTGTGAGCGTGGAGTCTTAACCACTGGACCACCAGGGAAGTCCCGAATGTTGCAAAAATTTATATAGATTTTTAATAGAAAAGAAAATAAGTATAGAATTTAAGGAATCAACCAATATATCTTTCACAATGTTTAAAAGTTTCTTCTTTCTTAAAGTGCTTTGATATATTTGTTTCTCAAAACAACCCTGTGAAGTAGGGAAGATGTTATTGTCACTCCCCTTTTTTCAGATGTAAAATGGAGATGCAGAGATATTAAATGACTTGCCTCTAGTTGTATAGCAAACTCCTGGTATTTCTGGGTCCAGATCCCATGTCTCTCAACTTCTTGTCTGGTCATATTTCAACTGTACTGGCTTTGGCAGTGGAAGGAGCTTTAGAGTCAGGCATACCTGAGTGGACACTGTGTGATCTTGGTCTTGGACAGTTTTTGGTTTTTTTTAAAGCATCGCCGAGTCCATCTTCTCATCTGTTTATTTAAGATAATAATATTAGCCAATGAGGATTGACTAAGAGGCACATATTTCATGTGTGATAAATATTTGTTCTTGTTTCAGCCTTGAGAGTGGAGATCAGAAGTTATTGCAGTAATCCAGCACAGAATAAGCAAATAATATTTTTTTGAACTGGATTAAGCCAAATCAATCAGTCACTTAGAAACACAGGATGGAATAAATTTTCCCGAAGTACAGGCCATTTGAGAATCCTCAAATACAGAATATCATTTATGAGTATGTAGCAGAGCAACATATATGAGTGTATAGCAGAGTGGTTTGTTTAGAGTCGTCTCTTATAAGATGGAAGTAGAACACGTGTTCATCCAGCAAATATTTGTCGAATGTTTACTGTGTTCTAAACACTGGGGATACAGTGATGAAATGGTGCCTAATTTAAGGAAATGGAAGACAAATAAATGGCTAATTTGATCAGAGGGCTTCTGTAAAGTTGTGACCAGGGTGCTATGGAGGAGAATAGAGTGGAGCATCTGATTTACCCTGAGGGACTCCGGAAAAGCTTCCTAGCAGAAATGTCACTTCAGCAAAGTCTTAAAGGTATGTTAATCCAGTGGGAGCAAGGATGTATAGTATTTGAGGCAGAGGGAAAGGCATATACAAAGGCACTACCTATGGTACATGAGTTTATATGACAGGAGATGGGCTGGAGAGGTAAGTCCTGTCTCTCAAGAGTCAGAAGGTTAAAGGAAGTTAAAACTATAGGGAGCCATTAAAAGATGATGAATGGAGAAGTACAAGGTTAAATTAATATTTTGGTAAGACCACCTCCTGGCAATATATCAAGGTTTAAATAGATGTACTAATTAAGGTTCTTTTGAATACAAGGAAAAAAACATTTTTGAGTCAGCCTAATTTAAAGGAGGAATAATTTATTATGAGTACAGAGACATCTTTCAGGGATCTTATGGCACCTGGACTTCAGGAACTGAGTGGAAAGCTGAGCAGGAACTCCTGTCTCTTGCTTTTGCTTTGGCCTTTCTGCCTCATTTTTTCTTCCCTTTCTGTAGATTGGTTTTCTGTGCTTTTTTGCCTATGTGGTTAAATATTACCTTCCTACAGTTGCCTAATATTGCAGTGTCAGCCATACTCCAAGACCCTCTGCAGATGTCTTTAAATCTAGTTCAGTTTTCAAGTGAAGAGAGAACCTCATTGCCCACGATGGGTTAGGTATCTCCTGCCCTGATCCAGTCAGATGTGGCTACTGTACCTTGACTGTCAGGCTCCAGTCCCTGTGTGTGTGCATTTGGAAGGTGGTGTAGGAAGGGACATTCTGAGAAATGGGGAAGGTAGTGAGCTAGGCAGATACCACGGAAAGTTTCTTACAGAGGGTAAGAATAGAAGCAAAGGCTAGCACTGAAATCTAGGCACTAAATGTTGAGGGCCTGAGTTAAGGTTAGTTAGGGGCAGTGTGGAAAGAGAGGAGGAAGTAAAGTTAAGAGGTATTTAGAAAATCAGACACACTTTGGTGCTTTATGAAAGGTAGGAGGTTTGAGAGAAGGAAGGAGTCTACATTTCTGATTTGTATTACTGGGAATTTGGAGAAGAAACATTGAGGAGGATTGAGTTTTAGGGCAGAGATGCTGAGTTTGGTTTGGACACAGTGTATTTGTGGTCCCCACGGGACTTAAACACTTGAATGTAGGGTTTGGAGTTCAGGAGTGAGATTTCTGCTGAGATTTGGGAGTCATCTTGGGTTGGCAATTGAAGCTATGAACTGGATAAAGTCACCTAGAATGAGAAGA
Organism: Leucopleurus acutus; assembly: GCF_964270905.1. Lineage (NCBI taxonomy): Eukaryota > Metazoa > Chordata > Mammalia > Artiodactyla > Delphinidae > Leucopleurus > Leucopleurus acutus. The sequence continues at coordinate 56,730,835 of NC_139149.1, forward strand.
GTAGAAAGCTAAGAATGGAATCTGAGGACCACCTCAGTATATATGGAAGGAGTGGAAGAAGAGTTTTTCAAGTGACTAATTTGTGACGTTGGACAAGAGGGGATTATGGAATATAACACTGTAGAAGAATGTGTGTTTAGCATATGCTCAAGCCTTAAAAGACAAGATAGAGTCTATGGCTTAGTAATTAATAGAAATGTGTGTTGGGTACTATGTTCTCTTACTTGATCCTCACAGCCATCCAACTGCTTATTATCTCCACTTTACAGGTCAGGCAACTTAGACACAGAGAAGTTAAGTAACTTGCTCACAGTTTTACAGCTGTAGGTGGCAGAATCAGGATTTGAACTCCTACAAATCCAGCTTTTAAGAGTCTGCTCTTAACCACTGTTCTTGATGCCTGCCTTCAAAAGAAATGGAAGGAGATTCTGATTTAGCTAGTTAGTACAGTTTATGTTACTAAAATGATTATAGTAATGGAGGGCAAACTTATTTTATTTTTGATTGTGGTAAAATGCACATAAAATAAAACTTACCATCTTATTAACCTTTTTTAAAGTATACAGTTCAGTAGTATATTCACATTGTTGTGCACCCAACCTCCAGAACTTTTTGTTTTGCAAAACTGAAACTCTATACCCAATAAACTCCCCATTTTCCCTTCCCCCCAGCCTCTGACAACATCATTATACTTCGTGTCTCTATAAGGTACTGTAAGTACCTCATATAAGTGGAATCATACAGTATATCTATTTTTGTGACTGGCGTATTTCACTTAGCATAATGTCTTGAAGGTTCATCCATATTGCAGCATGTGTCAGAAATTCCTTCCTTTTTATGGAAGCCAAACGTTTATTTATTAGAACAACTTTCTTTAGACATTTATTCACATGTTGAGGAAGATCTTTTTCTCATATCGGTTTTGGAAAAAACTGTTTCAGGGATGGGGACATATTGCACATCTTTATAACTCTATACTGGTATTTGAGTGTTTGGGGTAAAACTTTTTAACAGGAGAAAACTTTACTAAAAACTTATAGAAGCATTAAAAACAAATGATACCTTTTAATTTTTCTTGTCTGTTTGAGAAGGACAACTGTGTTGTACTTTTTCCCTGTAGTGATAGCGTGACCCATGGGAGTCACAGATTTAAAATACAGTTTTTATAATATTCACAAGGATACCAAAGGTCTTTGATATATACTGTACTAAGCTTTCCTACAGAAACTGTGTGTTCACCACTGATATGGGGAGCATCTCACCCAACTAGGTAAGCCTTTTAACTGCACCTCAGTTTAGGGCTGTAGTCAGAGCCTCTTACCGTTCTGAATATAACAGCGGAGTTCAGGCTAGCTTTTCAGTTCACTACTTGTTAACTTTAGGAAGTTACTTAAGTTTTTTAAACTTGAATTTCCCTATTTATAAAATGGAATATTCAGTTTCTACCCCGTTGGGTTCTCCTAGGATTAAATTAAATCTGAATAAAGTGCTTATTAGCACAGTGACCGGCACATAGTAAGTGCTCGGTGAATGTTAGCTGTAATTATTGTTCTTGTTACTATCGTCATGTTTGGTATGCATGCATTTGAAGATTCCCAAATGGCCTACTGTAAAGGGAAATCTATTCCGTCCCTTGCTCTGGGCTAGATGCTTCAGAGGATTCAACGTTGAGGAGTATACCATTTCTGCCTTTAAGTAACTTACATTTAAAATGGAATAATTTTATCTACAGTGGGTTTTTAAGGCTATAACTTCTAAAATTGTACTTTTTTTTTTTTTTTTTTTTTTTGCGGTACGCGGGCCTCTCACTGTTGTGGCCTCTCTCGTTGTGGAGCACAGGCTCCGGACATGCAGGCTCAGCGGCCATGGGTCACAGGCCTAGCCGCTCCGCGGCATGTGAGATCTTCCCAGACCGGGGCACGAACCCGTGTCCCCTGCATCAGCAGGTGGACTCTCAACCACTGCGCCACCAGGGAAGCCCTTAAAATTGTACTTTTTTATTAGAAAGTATAGGGGAATAAATCAAGGTGAAAGTGTGGTTTTAGCATTTTAAAACCTTCTTTGAATTTGGTAAAGGATTCTTTGATTTGTGGATTTTGTTTGTTTATTTCCAGCCAGCACCTAACCAAGTCACTTTTCATCTGCCACTACATCGTTATTATGCTATGTTTTTGAGTAAGGTAAGAGTGTCATTAAACAGCTTTGTTTGTTTGTTTTTTGAATATTGGGAATTATGTATTGAATTAGTAACATTTTTTATCATAATTTTTAGGCTGTGAAATGTCAAGAACTAGATTTGGATTCTGTTTTGCCAGATCAGGAAATGTTAATGAAACTAATGATTCATCCACTCCAAATTCAGGTATGTTTTCAGGCTTTTAAAAGGTTTTGAATTCCTTGGTTAAGTGATTCTTCCTTTATTTTATTTGTATGCCTTTATCATTGTTATTATAGCCAAAATGTTTGAAATTTAAAAAAAATTAGTTTTTATATTTTTGCCAGATTATATTTTTTCTTTGGTTTTTTTTTTTTAATGAGATTTACATTTAGTTATAATTTCCCCAGGAATTCTTTTCACTATATTTACTTATGGGGGGGTTTAACATACTACAGCACTGTTTTGGGAGTCAGGAGACCCAGCAAATTCTAGCCTTGGTGCCACCACTATTTCATTATCTATGTTGTTTGGAGTGATTTACCTACTTGATTCTTAGTTTCTGCATCTATAAAGTGAGAGGAGAGAAAAGAGAGAAGAATTAGCCTACATAAGCACTGTGGTTTCTTTCATTTCTAACACTGTGATTTTGTGGACCACCTTTTATATACATTAGCGGGATTTGCACTTCAGTTTATTTTTCCTGGAAATTTTAGATTTGTTAACCATTATTGAACTTTACCTCTGGGAGTTAGGAACAAATAAGAGATGAAGTTATGACTGTGCTTAGTTTTAGTTGATACAGGACATAAATACATGAAGAATTAAATATTAATATAGTAAGAAAATTTATTCTAATCTGATCTGCTCTTGCCAAATTTTAGAAAATGACTAGATTGAAGGTTGAGTTAGGGTGAATTAAAGTCATAGATTATATTCATTGATGTTGAACAGTGAACAATTAGCTTGTTTGATGATTATTCCTGTGTTTCTTTAAGCATTATATATGGTTTTTTTTTTTTTGAAGAGGAAAAAGTTAAATGTAATCATCAGTGATTCCTCATTAAAGATTTCAGTGAATATTGTTATAAATGTATCCAGGAGTCATCAAGGAAAACTAACTCATGTATAAACTGCAGAAGAAGGGACTGTATAAAATATAATGATCGGGCTTCCCTGGTGGCACAGTGGTTGAGAGTCCGCCTGCCGATGCAGGGGATGTGGGTTCGTGCCCCGGTCCGGGAGGGTCCCACATGCCGCGGAACGGCTGGGCCCGTGGGCCATGGCCGCTGGGCCTGCGCGTCCGGAGCCTGTGCTCCGCGGCGGGAGGGGCCACAGCGGTGAGAGGCCCGGGTACCGCAAAATAAATAAATAAATAAAATTTAAAAAAAATATATAATGATCATCATAAAATTTAAAATTATATATTTGAATTGAATATCTTAAACATTGGACAGAATGTCAGGCTTATGCTGTGATTAAGTTATAAAATATTTTGAAATGATTATTTATTGTAACATGATTTTATAAAGGTTGACTTTAGATGACTTCTTTGTCCAATTTACTTAATTTTTGTTTTACTAGGCAAGTCTTGCCGAAATCCATAGCAATATGTGGGTAAGAAATGGTCTGCAAATCAAAGGACAAGCCATGACCTATGTCCAGTCTCATTTCTGTAATTCCATGATTGATCCTGACATTTACCTATTACAGGTAAGCCGACTTGATGATGCAGATGTTGTACTTTAGAAGTATCTCATTTGTACCTGTGGGATTTTAATTTATAGAGGTGACTAAATGATGACATGGAGAGGTCAGTGCTATTGAAAGAAGAATTTTATTACTTATAATTTCCAAAGGAAGGAGGCATGCCACACTACGCAGGACCAGAGGGGAAGCGTTAGATTTTGGTCAGGAGGCAGAAGGAGGAGTGAGGGGAAATCCTAGACCAGAAGCTTTATTGGGGTTTCCATAGGAACGACAAGGCAGGGCAGGGGAAGTAGTTTAGGATTGGCTAGTTTGAATAATTTTGGTGGGCTCTGGGGCATAAAGGCTATCTGGTACCTGCCTTGGGCAGGGGGCCAGGGGGAATATTGGCTTCGTATGTGAGTTAAATAAAGGGCATGAGGGACTTGCATATGAGAGACTTGCTCCCAGGTAAGCTGTTTACTATCTTTTGGAATTAGCTAGCCTTTAGAAGGGTAGTTTCTCTCCTGGTCTGTAGGACCCCCCTAGATGCCACAACATCAGAAGATACAGAAAATAAAAAACATGATTAACACAAGAAGTAAAACTGGGGAAGCCCCTGGCAGTCCAGTGGTTAAGACTTGGTGCTTTCCCTGCTGTGGCCCGGGTTCAATCCCTGGTTGGGGGACTAAGATCCTGCAAGCCGCGTGGCGTGGCTGGAAAAAGAAAGAAAGAAGTAAAACTGAATATTGAGAAATAAAGATTGTGGGTTTTATTTTTTGTCTTTTAAAGGTTTGTGCATCTAGACTTGATCCAGATTATTTTATTTCATCTGTCTTTGAAAGGTAAGCATAATTTTATTAAGACAGGTATTAGGAAGTATTTGGAATTTAAACTAATTTTGTTTTAACTTTAAAAAATCTGTCTCAAATATTTTTTTAATAGATTTAAGGTAGTGGATTTGTTGACAATGGCTTCACAACATCAAAACACAGTACTTGATGCAGAGCATGAGAGATCCATGTTAGAAGGCGCTCTTACATTTCTTGTGATTCTTTTGAGTCTTCGTTTACATTTAGGTAAAAAGCACTAATATAAATACTTGCGTATTAACTATTAACCTCCGTTTCCTCCCCTCTCCTTGTGGTAGTAACTGGCTTATGGAAAAAAAGAAAGGATGTATTACCGTTGACACTCCTTTTAGAATATCCTTTAAAAAACCCCTTAAGGGAACTGCAAATATCAGGGTAGTTAAACTGCAGTTATATTGGGGCATTGTATTCTTTGCTCTTTAAATTTGGAAGCATCTCATTTTTGGTATTTATGCTTAATAAATTGTGTGGTAAGTTGTTTCTTTATAATATATATATAGATATTCAGATTTATTAATTCTATTTTTAATTTTAGGAATGTCTGATGATGAGATTCTCAGAGCAGAGATGGTAGCCCAGCTGTGTATGAATGACAGAACACATAGTTCATTGCTGGACCTCATATCCTTTTAAAAGTTTAATTTTCTGTTAGTTGCAGGATCTAAGTTGTAAGTAATATTCATGGATTAGAGATATATCACTTTTTGATTAAAATGGTTTTTTTTGAAGTTGAAAAATAATATGGAGAAAAACTCCAACTGTTTGTTCAGTTCTGTGTTCAAGACCACTGGTAGATTTTTTTGCCTCTGTCGTCTCTCAGGGTACTCTTTTTTTTTCCAGTACGCGGGCCTCTCACTGTTGTGGCCTCTCCTATTGTGGAGCACAGGCTCCGGACGCACAGGCTCAACGGCCATAGCTCACGGGCCCAGCCACTCCATGGCATGTGGGATCTTCCTGGACTGGGGCACGAACCTGTGTCCCCTGCATCAGCAGGCGGACTCTCAACCACTGCGCCACCAGGGAAGCCCTCAGGGTACTCTTATTAGACCTTGGTTAGGCATCAGGACTGGTGGCTCTGGGCACCCCAGGATCTGACCTTTACGGACAGCAATAGTGAAAGGGAGCTGGACACTTGGTGAAAGGCAGCTAGGTCTACTTTATCTCTATAGCCAGGCTGGAATTCATGGTTAAAATTTAGAGGTATATCTTATCATTATTATTATCAGAGCTTTAAACATTCTGAGGATTTTTTTCTTAGAATTCAGTTTTAAACCAAGAGGTTTTTAAAGGCAAAGACTGTTGTCTACAAACTTTAAAAATTTATGGTTCTCTGTATAAGACTGAGCATACAATGGATACTTTATTATTTTTTGATTTACTGTTTATAAAATTTTAGACAAAGATCATCATGTTATTTTGTGATAAAATTTATTTGTGAATTTTTGACTAAGTTTATTTTGTACATTATGATTATGTTTGAAATAATTGGCTAAATTTTGTGAAATAGCTCCTATTAGAAATGCCTATTTGATAACCTTGAAGATTTTCTTAAGCAGCCAACAATTTGATACTGTTTGATGATTTCATTCAGCCATTATATACTGTGTATTAGTGCTGCAAAAGAGCAAAAGCATTCTCTGTAACTATGAATTTAGAAGAATTATGTAGCTTTAATGTGAAACGAAGAGGAAAGAATCTTTGTGGTTTTCTTCTTTTTAAAAAATTTGCTTAGTATCTTTTTCCTTCTTATTTTGAGGATGACATTTTGTGTTTTTGGAAAAATAATCTTTGCTCATAAAAATCTGGGCTGATTTTTAGTATACTGTGTTTGATTTTCTAAGGGAAATTACAACTTTATTTGCAAAAGGATGAAAATGGAGATTAATTTTAAAAGTTTTTTCTTTTTTCATTTCCTGAAACTGTATTAATTTGTTTTGGGGGAAATATACTTCAGAGCTACTTCAGCATGTAATTTATTAGTAGGCTTCTAGATTAAGCTATCTTAATTCACAGTTAATAAAATGTTATTATTGAACTGTTGTATTATATAGCCCTCTTGTGGCCGACTTTATGTATTACAGCCAATTACTCTGCATATTTTAGCAAAGGAAGTTAGAAACTAGAATACCTTGGTAAGATTAAGTATCTGACTTTTAGTTATTAATTTTTTCCTTGACACATACATCATATTCCAGAAAATCCAAATCCCAAAAGTGGCATTATTCCAGGAAGTTATAGCTTTGAATCAGTTTTATCAGCTGTAGCTGATTTTAAGGCTCCTGTTTTTGAACCTGGAGGTTCTATGCAACAAGGCATGTATACTCCTAAAGGTATGTTTATATACATAAATGTGTTTTTTCAGATATCAGTTTTCTGAAGTTTCATTGTGTATATTGAAACAAAATGTTTGCCTTTTATTTGTTCAGCTTTGGTTTTTCCCCTCAACTTTCTTATAGATGTATGTTTGTCTTTTATGGTGTACAGTGATACTGGTTCCATTTATTTACAAACCTTTGGTTTATATTACAATAAGACTTCTTAGATGACTCTAAATTATAAAAGGAACTTTATATATGAACTCCAGTTTATTTTTGTAAGTGAATGAACTGTAAATGAACCAGAAATTATGAAGCAAAATATGTACTTACAAACATTCTGAATGTATTTGCCCTTTAAATTTGATTTTGAAATAGTTCTCACTACCCAAATTTTAACTTGAAACAGTTAAAATCTATGTGGAATACTGATAACATTCTCATACATTTTGAACCTGTGTAAATACATAGAAACCTTTTCTGTAAGTGGTTGGTTTTCTGAAGTTTTCCCCCTGGATTTGTAGATGACATGCTTGACAAAAGCCAGAAGTAGGTGGAATCCTGATTCATGGTCTTTTCTTCTTCTCTTTCACATTTTCATTAATCTAAGTTAAAATTTTGAAGGAAGTAGCAGTTACATGCTTCTTGCCCCCCTCAGCACTCATTGTCTAAGTGAAAAACTGATGCCCACTTTGTAGTTGTAAATAGCATGTACCATGTTTGGTAAAACACACCAAAATAAACCTTATCATGTGTGATTTTTCAGAGAGTTCACAAAGGTAGCAAGAACAATCCAGAGTCTCTGGTTGGAATGTATTCCATTAAAGAAAAAGCACAGTATTTCTTTATTGTAGAGAACACTTTGTATCTAAAATTTAGATGAACTTAGAAGTAGAGTGATGTTCTTGTATAATGCAGTGCTTATTAATAAAGTGTGATGTGAGCATAATCTGTGTCACTCATTCGCGGTCCCTATTAAAATACACGTTCCTATGCCTCAACCCCAATCTGCTCTTATCCACATCTCTGGGGATTAATTCTGGAAATCTGCTTTTTTACCAAGCTCTAAAGGATGATTGTCACACACAGTTAAGTTTGAGACACTGAGACAGAGCACTGGACATTTGAAGATTAGAATCAAGAAATTGGGTGTCATATTCAGATGCAGTACTGAGTTGTATTAGCCAGTTGTGCGATATTGAGAAAGTCAGTGTTTTATCTTTGGATTTAACTTCTTATTTGTAAAATGAGTGAGTTGGAATAGATCAGTGTTTTATAAGCTTTTTAAAAAAATGTTTAAGATAAGCCTTTAGTTTGGGGGAACTAAGCCTTAAGTGAATCTGTTATACAAAAGCAATAAAAGCAAACCTACTCTTGTTAAAGTGAGTGTGGTTAGTGGACATAGCTTCTCATCTGTTTTACCATCTCCTTGCTCCTAAAGTGGCCCCTGGTAAATCTCTGTTGAAATCCAACTTCTTGGAACACTGAAGCCTCCTGGACCAGTTAGTTAATCACTGAAGTTTTCTTCCATTTCAATGGTTTTATAATTCTGACAAAAACAGATAATAGAATTAATAACAAAGGTTCTGTGGCTTTTTGAAGGCCTATCTTAAGGATCTTAAATCATACTTATGATAATTTAAGATGGCCTGTTACATGAAATAGGGACAGTTGTTAACATTTTTTTTTTAATGCCAGAAAGTTGAAATTATAGTAGATGTGTAGAGAGATGCTTAAGGTTCAAATGTTAAGAAATGTTAAGAATTCTCATCCTAAGCATGATTATTAGTGAGATCACAGGTTTTATTTGCAATGTGCAATTTTCTAGTACACGTTAATGTAATTATATAGCTATTAACATAAGCTTTGTGCACTTAATACTTAAAATCATCTTGTGTACCACCAATTGTACATATACCACACATGGGATAATGGTTCCTAATTGTGGAGAAGGTAAGGAGATCAATTATAGCAAAAGAACAAATGTTTTATAAACCAAAAAGTGTTTATAAACTAAGCTCTTGAAAATCAATGGCTCATTAAGTTTTAATCCAGCTTTCACATTTTTATCTTCGAATACTTTCAAAAATGTTAATGCATTGTGTTTCTTACCTTCTCATTGGCACTTTACAAAAAAAAGTGAGCTAAACTTTTATGGTGAGGCATTATCACATTATAAAACTTCTTGCTCACTAGTTCTTGCTGAACTTAAGAGAACATTATAGTGACGAAATAATGATTTTTGATTTAGAAAAGTGGTCATTGCATCAAGCTTATTAAGGCAAATATATAATCAAATTAAACTTTCCCATCTTTTAAATATAAGATATACTTAAATGTAATTAGTCATTAGAGATTGACTTTATTCCTAAGAAGTCAGTGTTTTGTTTCTACTCTCTTTTGAATAATAGCTGAAGTCTGGGATCATGAGTTTGACCCCGTCATGGTCATTCTTCGAACAGTTTACCGTAGAGACGTGCAGTCTGCAATGGACAGATACACAGCATTGTAAGTACGTTATGTTAGTCAGTAAAATAATGGATATCTTGTGTTTATAGAGAAAAATTTCAGTTATAACACAAATGTGATATGCTCTCATTAAAATATACTCAATCTTTAGAGGAGAAAATATTTTAAGATTAAAAAATAATCTGGCTGAGATTTATGTTCTCAAGATCTTGATCCAAAAACCTGACATTAATCTGATAAAAATAAATTTTATAAAACATCACAAATAAATGTAAAAAAATAACAAACTTATTTAGTTGCTCTTTGACCAGGAGAATTCAAAGCTTGGTTTTGTGTTGTTCTACTTTTAAAGCAGTAGAGGAGGCACAAGTTAAGAGACTAAAATTGTCTGATGTCAGAGATGATGGGTAGGTACAAAAAATGTGGTAATATTGCTGTGTTCTTGACAACTGGGAAAACAGCCGAAGTAAAATGAATTTTATTTGTAAATATTTAACAAAGTAGTTAAAATGTTGATAATTGCCGAAAATTTTTGAAGGATATCTTTTTAATGGAGAATTCAGTTTTATATATTATTGTCGTAGACTGTTTTTTAATGTATTATTTCCTCCTATTTTTAAACATTAAATAGTTAATCTATTGTTGAACATTATAGAATATCGCCTTTTATTTGTGCTCAGTTTATTTGTGCTTAGTTAAACATTTTGAAAACAAGTTTAAAATGATACAAATGTCTTTGATCTTGAGAAAATATTTGTTCATATAACCATCAAAGTGTAAATACAGATATTGGGTGTAATTGAAACTTCTTTTTGCCAAGACTTTGCAGTAATGGATATATGCTGAATTTAAGAACCATCATAGATACCTCTGAAGAAAGTTTACAGTGCATAAGTTTAGCATATTCTCCCCTCCCCTCACCCACCCCAAGAAAGACAAAAACGAAAAACAAAACTTAGTTCCGCATCTCTCTCTACCTTTCTCTAAAACCCGTGGGAACATAGTCTGAGATTCTCCTTTCTCTGCTTTCTTAGCAACCTCTTTTTATGCTTTTCGTGTAGCTTTGTAACTATTTGTTTGCTTTGTAGGTTTTTACTAGACTCTTAGTTCCTTGAGGGAAGATATTTTTGTCTCTGTGTCTCTTTTATATCTTCAGAATCTATCTCAGTGCTGGCATATAAAAAGGCATTCAGCATATATTTGTTGAGTAAATAGATTTGAGTAGTTCATGCTGAAAAATGAAAACCATATCTGTAGAGCTATTTTTATTAAATTTTCCTCTTTCCTATTTTGCTATTTTTTCTCATAATCTCATTCTCCTCATTTGACTTTTGAGTTCCTGTACAATGTCTGTATAGTTTCTTAGAAATATGTCTGAATTGCTGTGATGTTTTTTGGCAGTTTAAAAATCTTTGTTTAAAGAAATGTGTATTTAAATAAAAGAATAATAACAGATAACAAATACACTTTAACTTCAGATTAAAATCATTTTCTTATAAATTAATCTCTGAAATTTTATATGCAATATTATATTAATACAACAATATTTTGTATATTTAAGATAAATATATCCGTGAAGAATGTGTTTGTTTCTATGTAAAACTTAAATTTTTTTGAAATTTATTTTGTATATGAAATATAACATCTTTTTCCTTTATGTGATATCACTTATATGACTGTATAATTGACCGTTTCAGTTCTTAATATAACACAACTGGGAAATAAGCCTAAAGTGTAGGGCTTATTGGCTATTGGTCATTTGCATTTTCTTTTAGTTTTAAGGAACAAAAGTGGCAAAACTGATTTACTTAGTGTGATCCTTTTTTATTTCAAGAAGGTAATAGAAAGGCGTTTTGAAAAATTATAGAGAAAAATAATTAGGTAAATTAAAGCTATTGTGTCTTTATTTTTAGCATTAAAAAAATCTTATTTATTTTTTAACATCTTTATCGCAGTATAACTGCTCTACAATGGTGTGTTTCTGCTTTATAACAAAGTGAATCAGCTATACATATATTCCCATATCCACTCCCTCTTGCGTCTCCCTCCCACCCTCCCTATCCCACCCCTCTAGGTGGACACAAAGCACCGAGCTGATCTCCCTGTGCTATGTGGCTGCTTCTTACTAGCTATCTGTTTTACATTTGGTAGTGTATATATGTCCATGCCACTCTCTCACTTTGTCCCAGCTTACCCTTCCCCCTCCCCGTGTCCTCAGGTCCATTCTCTACGTCTGCGTCTTTATTCCTGTCCTCCCCCTAGGTTCTTCAAAACCATTTTGTTTTCTTGTTTTGTTTTTTAGATTCCATATATATGTGTTAGCAAACGGTAATTGTTTTTCTCTTTCTGACTTACTTCACTCTGTATGACAGATTCTAGGTCCATCCACCTCAGTACAAATAACTCAGTTTCGTTTCTTTTTATGGCTGAGTAATATTCCATTGTATATATGTGCCACATCTTTTTTACCCATTCATCTGTCGATGGACACTTAGGTTGCTTCTGTGTCCTGGCTATTGTAAATAGAGCTGCAGTGAACATTATGGTACATGACTCTTTGAATTATGGTTTTCTCAGGGTATATGCCCAGTAGTGGGATTGCTGGGTCGTATGGTAGTTCCATTTTTAGTTTAGTTTTTTTTTTTTTTTTGGTGTACGTGGGCCTGTCACTGTTGTGGCCTCTCCCGTTGTGGAGCACAGGCTCCAGATGCACAGGCTGAGCAGCCATGACTCACGGGCCCAGCCGCTCCACGGCATGTGGGATCTTCCCAGACCAGGGCACAAACCCGTGTCCCCTGCATCAGCAGGCAGAATCTCAACCACCGCGCCACCAAGGAAGCCCTATTTTTAGTATTTTAAGGACCCTCCATACTGTTCTCCACAGTGGCTGTATCAATTTACATTCCCACCAACAGTACAAGAGGGTTGCCTTTTCTTCACACCCTCTCCAGCATTTCTTGTTTGTAGACTTATTGATGATGGCCATTCTGACTGGTGTGAGGTGATACCTCATTGTAGTTTTGATTTGCATTTCTCTAATTATTAGTGAGGTTGAGCATCCTTTCATGTGTTTGTTGGCAATCTTCTTTGGAGAAATGTCTATTTAGGTCTTCTGACCATTTTTGGATTGGGTTGTTTGTTTTTTCGGTATTGAGCTGCATGAGCTGCTTGTAAATTTTAGAGATTAATCCTTTGTCAGTTGCTTGATTTGCAAGTATTTTCTCCCATTCTGAGGGTTGTCTTTTCATCTTGTTTATGGTTTCCTTTGCTGTGCAAAAGATTTTAAGTTTCATTAGGTCCCATTTGTTTATTTTTGTTTTTATTTCCATTTCTCTAGGAGGAGGGTCAAAAAGAACCTTGCTGTGATTTATGTCATAGAGTGTCCTGCCTATGTTTTCCTCTAAGAGTTTTATAGTCTCTGGCCTTACATTTAGGTCTTTAATCCATTTTGAGTTTATTTTTGTGTATGGTGTTAGGGAGTGTTCTAATTTCATTCTTTACGTGTAGCTCTCCAGTTTTCCCAGCACCACTTATTGAAGAGGCTGTCTTTTCTCCATTGTACATTCTTGCCTCCTTTATCAAAAATAAGGTGACCATATGTGTGTGGTTTATCTCTGGGCTTTCTGTCCTTTTCCATTGATCTATATTTCTGTTTTTGTGCCGGTACCATACTGTCCTTATTACTGCAGCTTTGTAATATAGTCTGAAGTCTGGCAGCCTGATTCCTCCAACTCCGTTTTTCTTTCTCAAGATTGCTTTGGCTATTAGGGGTCCTTTGTGTTTCCATACAAATTGTGAATTTTTTTGTTCTAGTTCTGTGAAAAATACCATTGGCAGTTTGATAGGGATTGCATTGAATCTGTAGATTGCTTTGGGCAGTAGAGTCATTTTCACAATGTTGATTCTTCCAATCCAAGAATATGGTATATCTCTCCATCTATTTGTATCATCTTTTAATTTCTTTCCTCAGTGTCTATTAGTTTTCTGCATCCAGTTCTTTTTTCTCCTTAGGCAGGTTTATTCCTAGGTATTTTATTCTTTTTGTTGCTGTGGTAAATGGGAGTGTTTCCTTCATATCTTTTGAGATTTTTCATCATTAGTGTATAGGAATGCAAGAGATTTCTGTGCATTAATTTTGTATCCTGCTACTTTACCAAATTCATTGATTAGCTCTAGTAGTTTTCTGGTAGCCTCTTTAGGATTTTCTATGTATAGTATCATGTCATCTGCAAACAGTGACAGCTTTACTTCTTCTTTTCCCATTTGGATTCCTTTTATTTCTTTTTCTTCTCTGATTGCTGTGGCTAAAACTTCCAAAACTATGTTAAATAATAGTGGTGAGAGTGGGCAACCTTGTCTTGTTCCTGGTCTAAGTGGAAATGGTTTCAGTTTTTCACCATTGAGAATAATGTTGGCTGTGGGTTTGTCATATATGGCCTTTTATTACATTGTGGTAAGTTACCTCTCTGCCTACTTTCTGGAGGGCCTTTATCATAAATGGGTGTAGAATTTTGTCAAAAGCTTTTTCTGCAGCTATTGAGATGATCATATGGTTTTTCTCCTCCAATTTGTTAATTTGGTGTATCACATTGATTGATTTGTGTTTACTGAAGAACCCTTGCATTCCTGGGATAAACCCCACTTGATCATGTTGTATGATCCTTTTAACATGCTGTTGGATTCTGTTTGCTAGTATTTTGTTGAGGATTTTTGCATCTATGTTCGTCAGTGATATTGGCCTGTAGTTTTCTTTTTTTTTACATCTTTGTCTGGTTTTGGTATCAGGGTGATGGTGGCCTCGTAGAATGAGTTTAGGAGTGTTCCTCCCTCTGCTATATTTTGGAAGAGTTTGAGAAGGATAGGTGTGAGCTCTTCTCTAAATGTTTGATAGAATTCGCCTGTGAAGCCATCTGGTCCTGGGCTTTTGTTTGTTGGAAGATTTTTAATCACAGCCTCAATTTCAGTGCTTGTGATTGGTCTGTTTAGATTTTCTATATCTTCCTGGTTCAGTCTCGGAAGGTTGTGCTTTTCTAAGAATGTGTCCATTTCTTCGAGGTTGTCCATTTTATTGGCATATAGTTGCTTGTAGTAATCTCTCATGATCCTTTGTATTTCTGCAGTGTCGGTTGTTACTTCTCCTTTTTCATTTCTAATTCTATTGATTTGAGTCTTCTCCCTTTTCTTCTTGATGAGTCTGGCTAATGGTTTATCAATTTTGTTTTTCTTCTCAAAGAACCAGCTTTTAGTTATATTGGTCTTTGCTATTGTTTCCTTTATTTCTTTTTCATTGATTTCTGATCTGATCTTTTTGATTTCTTTCCTTCTGCTAACTTTTGGGTTTTTTTGTTGTTCTTTCTCTAATTGCTTCAGGTGTAAGGTTAGGTTGTTTATTTGAGATGTTTCTTGTTTCTTGACGTAGGATTGTATTGCTATAAACTTTGCTCTTAGAACTACTTTTGCTGCATCCCATCAGTTTTGGGTCGTCATGTTTTCATTGTCATTTGTTTCTAGGTATTTTTTGATTTCCTCTTTGATTTCTTCTGTGATTTTTTGGTTATTTAGTAGCGTATTGTTTAGTGTCCATGTGTTTGTGGTTTTTACAGGTTTTTTCCTGTAATTGATATCTAGTCTAATAGTGTTGTGTTTGGATAAGATACTTGATACGATTTCAATTTTCTTAAATTTACCAAGGCTTGATTTGTGACCCAAGATATGATCTATCCTGGAGAATGTTCCATGAACACTTGAGAAGAAAGTGTATTCTGTTGTTTTTGGATGGAATGTCCTATAAATATCAATTAAGTCCGTCTTGTTTAAAATATCATTTAAAGCTTATGTTTCCTTATTTATTTTCATTTTGGATGATCTGTTCATTGGTAAAAGTGGGGTTTTAATGTCCCCTATGATTGTGTTACTGTCGATTTCCCCTTTTATGGCTGTTAGCATTTGCCTTATGTATTGAGGTGCTCCTCTGTTGGGTGCATAAATATTTACAGTTGTTATATCTTCTTCTTGGATCGATCCCTTGATCATTATGTAGAGTCCTTCTTTGTCTCTTGGAATAGTCTTTATTTTAAAGTCTATTTTGTCTGATATGAGAATTGCTACTCCAGCTTTCTTTTGATTTCCATTTGCATGGAATATCTTCTTCCATGCACTCACTTTCAGTGTGTATGTGTCCCTAGGTCCGAAGTGGGTCTCTTGTAGACAGCATATGTACAGGTCTTGTTTTTGTATCCCTTCAGCCAGTCTGTGTCTTTTAGTTGAAGCATTTAATCCATTTACATTTAAGGTAGTTATCGATATGTATGTTCGTATTACCATTTTCTTAATTGTTTTGGTTTTGTTATTGTAGGTCTTTCTCTTCTCTTGTGTTTCCTGCCTAGAGAAGTTCATTTTGCATTTGTTGTAAAACTGGGTTGGTGGTGCTGAATTCTCTTAGCTTTTGCTTGTCTGAAAAGGTTTTAATTTCTCCATCAAATCTGAATGAGATCCTTGCTGGGTAGAGTGATCTTGGTTGTAGGTTTTTCCTTTTCACCACTTTAAATATGTCCTTCCACTCCCTTCTGGCTTGCAGAATTTCTGTGGAAAGATCAGCTGTTAACCTTATGGGGATTCCCTTGTATGTTATTTGTTGTTTTTCCCTTGCTGCTTTTAGTATATTTTCTTTATATTTAATTTTTGACAGTTTGATTAATGTGTGTCTTGGCGTGTTTCTCCTTGGATTTATCCTGTATGGGACTCTCTGTGCTTCCTGTACTTGATTGACTATTTCCTTTCCCATATTAGGGAAGTTTTCAACTATAATCTCTTCAAATATTTTCTCAGTTCCTTTATTTTTCTCTTCTACTTCTGGGACCCCTGTAATTCGAATGTTGGTGCGTTTATTGTTGTCCCAGAGGTCTCTGAGACTGTTCTCAATACTTTTCATTCTTTATTCTGCTCTGCAGTAGTTGTTTCCACTATTTTATCCTCCAGGTCACTTATCTGTTCTTCTGCCTCAGTTATTCTGCTGTTGATTCCTTCTAGAGAATTTTAAATTTCATTTATTGTGTTCATCATTGTTTGCTCTTTCGTTCTTCTATGTCCTTGTTAAACGTTTCTTGTATTTTCTCCATTCTATTTCCAAGATTTTGGATCATCTTTACTATCATTACTCTGAATTCTTTTTCAGGTAGACTGCCTATATCCTCTTCATTCGTTTTGTCTGATAGGTTTTTACCTTGCTCCTCCATCTGCTGTGTGTTTTTCTGTCTTCTCACTTTGCTTAACTTACTGTGTTTGGGGTCTCCTTTTTGCAGGCTGCAGGTTCGTAGTTCCCATTGTTTTTAGTGGCTGCCCCCAGTAGCTAAGGTTGGTTCAGTGGGTTGTGTAGGCTTCCTGGTGGAGGGGACTAGTGCGTGTGTTCTGGTGGATGAGGCTGGATCTTGTCTTTCTGGTGGGCAGGACTGTGTCTGGTGGTGTGTTTTGACGTGTCTGTGACCTTATTATGATTTTAGGCAACCTCTCTGCTGATGGGTGGGGTTGTGTTTCTGTCTTGCTAGCTGTTTGGCATAGGGTGTCCAGCACTGTAGCTTGCTCATCATTAAGTGGAGCTGGTCTTAGCGTTGAGATGGAGATCTCTGGGAGAGCTGTCTCCATTTGAATTTACGTGGAGCTGGGAGGTCTCTGGTGGTCCAGTGTCCTGAACTGGGCTGTCTCACCTTAGAGGCTCAGGCCTGACACCCGGCCAGAGCACCAAGACCCTGTCAGCCACGTGGCTCAGAAGAAAAGGGAGAAAAAAAAAGAAAGAAAGAAGAGAAAAAAAATAAAATTATTAAAATAAAAAATTAAAAATATGATTAAAAATAAAAAAATACAAGAGTAATTTAAAAAAAAAAAGAAAGAAGAGAGCAACCAAACCAAAAAACAAATCCACCAATGATAACAAGCACTAAAAACTATACTAAAAAACAAAAACACAAACAAAAATTAACAGGCAGACAGAACCCTAGGACAAATGGTAAAAGCAAAGCTATACATACAAAATCACACAAAGAAGCATACACATACACACTCACAAAAAGAGAAAAAGGAAACAATATATATCTATATATATATAAAAAAAAGACAGCAACCAAATCAATAAACAAATCTACCAGTGATAATAAGCCCTAAATACTAAATTAAGATAAACATAAAATCAGAAACAAATTAGCTGCAGAAAGCAAACCCAAGTCTACAGTTGCTCCCAAATTCCACCGCCTCAAGTTTGGGATGATTCGTTGTCTATCCAGGTATTCCACAGATGCAGGGTACTTGAAGGTGATTGTGGAGATTTAATCTGCTGCTCCCGAGGCTGCTGGGAGAAATTTTCCTTTCTCTTCTTTGTTTGCACAGCTCCTGGGGTTCAGCTTTGGATTTGGCCTTGTCTCTGCATGTAGGTTGCCTGAGGGTGTCTATTCCCCGCCCTGACAGGATGGGGTTGAAATAGCAGCTGATTAGGGGGCTCTGGCTCGCTCAGGCCACGGGGAGGGAGGGGTACGGAATGCGGGGTGAGCCTGTGGCGGCAGAGGCAGGCATGATGTTACAACAGCCTGAGGCGCACAGTGTGTTCTCCTGGAGAAGTTGTCCCTGGATCTTGGGGACCCTGGCAGTGGCAGGCTGCACAGGCTCCTGGGAGGGGAGGTGTGGTTAGTGACCTGTGATTGCCCTCAGGTTTCTTGGTGGCTATAGCAGCAGCCTTAGCGTTTCATACCCGTCTCTGGTGTCCACGCCAATAGCCGTGGCTTGCATCCGTCTCTGGAGCTCATTTAGGTGGTGCTCTGAATCCCCTCTCCTCACACACCCCGAAACAATGGTCTCTTGCCTCTTAGGCAGGTCCAGACTTTTTCCTGGACTCCCTCCTGGCTAGCTGTGGTGCACTAGCCCCCTTCATGCTGTGTTCACGCAGCCAACCCCAGTCCTCTCCCTGGGATCTGACCTCTGAAGCAGGAGCCTCAACTCCCAGCCCCCAACCTGTCCCCGCTGGTGAGCAGACCAGCCTCTCAGGCTGGTGAGTGCTGGTTGGCACTGATCCTCTGTGCGGGAATCTCTCTGCTTTGCCCTCTGCACCTCTGTTATTGCACTCCTCTGTGACTCTTGACGCTTCCCCCACTGCCCACTCCCCATCTCTGCCAGTGAAGGAGCTTCCTAGTGTGTGGAAACTTTTCCTCCTTCACAGCTCCCTCCCCTAGATGCAGGTCCCGTCCCTATTCTTTTTGTTGTTGTTGTTGTTGTTTTGTTTTTTTGCGGTACGCGGGCCTCTTACTGTTGTGGCCTCTCCCGTTGTGGAGCACAGGCTCTGGACGCGCAGGCTCAGCGGCCATGGCTCATGGGCCTAGCGGCTCCACGGCATGTGGAATCTTCCCGGACCGGGGCACGAACCCGTGTCCCCTGCATCGGCAGGCGGACTCTCAACCACTGCGCCACCAGGGAAGCCCCCGTCCCTATTCTTTTGTCTCTGTTTTTTTCTTTTCTCTTTTGCCCTACCCAGGTACGTGGGGAGTTTCTTGCCTTTGGGGAAGTCTGAGGTCTTGCCAGCATTCAGTAGGTATTCTGTAGGAGCTGTTCCACATGTAGATGTATTTCTGATGTGTTTGTGGGGAGAAAGGTGATCTCCACGTCTTACTCTTCCGCCATCTTGAAGGTCCCTCTCTATTTATTTATTTATTTTGGCTGTGCTGGGTCTTTGTTGCTGCGTGCAGGTTTTTTCTTCTTGTGGCGAGCGGGCTACTCTTCGTTGCAGTGTACAGGCTTCTCATTGCGGTGGCTTCTCTTTTTGCGGAGCATGCACTCTAGGTGCGCGGGCTTCAGTAGTTGTGGCACACGGCCTCAGTAGTTGTGGCTCGTGGGCTCTAGAGCATAGGCTCAGTAGTTTTGGTGCATGGGCTTAGTTTCTCCACAGCATGTGGGATCTTCCCGGACTAGGGCTCAAACCCTTATCCCCTGCTTTGGCAGGCGGATTCTTAACCACTTCACCACCAGGGAAGTCCTGCTATTATGTCTTTAGAATCTACCTTGATGCAAGGCACTTTGTAGATAATCAGTAATTGCTAAATGAATGAAAAGTAAGTTTCTTAAAATTTTTTTGTGCTGAGAGTTTAAGTGAAAATAATCCATTTTCATTGTGTGATGTTTAGACCTTTAGAATTTTAGGATCATATTGCTGGAAAAGCCCTTCAAGATCTTCTCTCCAGCTTCTGTAGAAATGTCTTTGGAGCCATCACTGGAAGAGGGGGTTGGGCAACAGCAACAGAAGGCCTAAGAGAGTGGAGGTGGCTCATCCCGTTTTCCTCACTCCCTTCCAAATACCCCTTAATGGGCAATTCAGCTTTTAAAATGAAAAAAACAAAAACAAAAAACAACAGAACAAAAACAAACCAACAGTTGGAAAACCATCCATTCAATTCATTGTTATATTTTACATATGAGGATATTGTGGTCCAGAGAAGTTCAGTGAAATACGTTTGTTAATGGCAGTGTTGGAACTATTGTCTCGACCATTTCCAAAAGACAAATGTGATTTTTATATAGTGGTTACTTTAAATTCAGCTGGAAAGCAAATCTTTTTGAACTGTAATTTCTGATATTTCTGTTGCTTCCCATCTCCCATCTTGAAGGTTAATGGCTGCTGGCCCATGTTTTAAAGGATGATGTATGAGTTTATATATGTCATTTATGTCTCAAGCTAGTCAGTAATTAAGTGTTGGTTTGAGTCACTTAAAATTTTTTTTGTTGTCATGTAGCTTTTCATTTGCATTATTTCATTAATGATTTTGAAAAGAGCAGTCAGAATGGTGTATTACCTGCTGCCTTGAACAAATATATAACCTTTATTTCAGAACACTTTATTAATCTAGGTGCTGCGTATTTAGGGGCCTAGTGCTTAAAGCAAACAAAGAAATAAAATAAAAACTGAAAATTGCGTTTCTATGCTAAATGAAATAGAATAATTGAAACATTTAATCATAGGCTATTGAGATTGTTTTGAAAATTATGCTTATATGTAGCCACTATAGTTTTATATAGAAACCAGTTTTTTTTTTTTAAAGCAAACTTAATGGCATCCTCTTCTTGAATCATAGATGCAATTCATTTCTTTGGTATGTTGATGGTAATTTTTTTTTTTTTTTTTGAGCAGAGAAAGGTTTATTGCAGGGCTAAGCAAAGAAAACAGGTGGTTTGTGCTGTAAAAACCCCCAAATTCCCCCATGGTTTTCAGGGAGAAGTTTTTATAGGCAAAATATGGGGTGAGGGCTGCAGGGTGTGTGACTTCCTTCTGGTTGGTTGGTGGTGAGGAAACAGGGTGGTGCCCCAGGAATCTTATGCTCAGTCTGAAGTCACCATCCTCCACCTGGGTGGGGTCCCCAGTTCCTGGGTGTATGGCTATTGTCTCCATTCCCTTCACATCCCAGGGACCCTTCTTTTGCTCCATAAAGGTGACCAGGTCTGGCTTAGAGACAGGACCCAAGGAGACCAGGTTTTTATAGTTCTCTAACATCTCATCCCTGTACAATTCCCATGGAGTGCTGTCCAGAAATTCCCACCTATCCTGAGAAGATTCTATGACTACATCCTGGAATGTCAACAGTTCCTGAGAAGCTGCCATTTCCTCCTCTTCTTCGTCTTGTCTGGGTCATTTTCTCATCGATATTACGTTGAGGAATCACATCAGCATCTTGAGAATATGCCTTTGCTCCTAACATACCCACAGGCAGAAGGATCTTGAAATGCTGAAAAGGTCAACTTTTCTTGTCCTTGTCTCAGAAGATATTCAGGAAAAATCATCTCCTATAGGGAGACCAAACTATGAATTCATTCTTTCCTGTTTCTAGGTGTTCTCACCTCATATAGATGTCAGGAAATTCTGCTAACACGGGGTATGTGGGCTGTACTGACTTTCCCCTTCCAAACCCATGTAACAGGAAACCATGTTGCCTCTCCTTGTAATTTATTATTTTTAAGATTTTTTCCCCCTCCCTACATGATATTTGTTTCCTCTAAGTTGAGTTTTCTACTGTTCAGTCTCTAGCTTTTACGTTAGCTGCATTCTTTGGATGTCTGATAATTCTGGCTGCTTGTGGTGAAGAGCTCTCCGTGCCTTGGTGGATCTTTGTAGATTCTGAGCTTTAACATAGTGTGATTTGGGCAGGCAGGTTTGTTGAGAAGCCCTTATGTTAGTCTCTTTAGAACTTCCTTTTTGGTTTTGTCAGATTCCTCAGAGAAGTATTTTCAAATATTGCCTAGAAGGTAATGGTCTGGCTGCCATTATTTTGTGAACTGAATGGAGTCAGAGCCTAAGTGCTCTGAGTCAAAATGCATATGATGACTTTCTTTTTTTTCCTCTGTCATTTTTCTCACATTCTACTGGCTCACATTAAGCCTGGTGATGGGGTGGAAATATGTAATGTACCAGCAGTGAGGCACCTCATGTCATATGGCAATGAGCAGGGATGTCCTCCTCTTTTAAGGAAGTGATTCAACAGTTGGGAACAACAATACAGTCTGCCATAGAGAGTGTTCCAAATGCAAGAATAATGGGACTCAAGCAGTTTGGTCTTGGCCCTACCTCCTCCTATTGTTTTAGGTCAATACCATAGCTTAAGAAAACTTCAGAGACAAAGATTTCTAAGAAGGAATTTGCATAAAGAGGGTGAAATCTCAGTGGCTCTCAAAGGACACATGGACTTTCTAGGCATACGATGATTTTAATCGCCCATCCTCCTACCCTTAACTGTGCTTGTGTTTTACCTTCTCCAGAGATGAATTCTCTAGCCAGAATTCTGTTGGGGTGGGGGAGAAGCAGTTTTCATGCAATCCTCATTTTAGCCTCCTATCTCCCCAACTCCAGTTATTGAAGAATCAGATGTTTCCAGTTTCTGAGCCTTTTGAGGATTCTGCAGTGTAATTGGGGTTGATTCTCAGCTGTCCGCATTGCCTTCCTGTGATTTGGCTTTCTTAGGTTTACTAGAGTCAACATGTATTCATTTGCTTTCTGATTGACAAAAGTTTGCATTTTTTTTTTGGAATTTCTTCATCCTGGTGCTTTTCATCCTTTAAGAAATACCATTACTATATTTTTATTGGAGTTTTGAGTGAAAGTAAAATTAAATATTTATGTTCATTCTGTCATTTTAACTTCAAGTGCTGAATGTATAACTCACTTGCATTCTCTGGATTACTGGGTGAGGTTGAGCCTTTAAAAAAAACTTATTAATTTCCCTTCATGATTCTTGGTATGAGATTGGTGTATGGATTATTCTTCGATGATTTTTCTGTTAGATTGTCTAAAGTTTATCAGTTCTAAAGTTTTACTTTTATATTTGGATTTTTAATCCACCTGGAGTTGATTTTTATATGTAGAGTGAAGTAGTGATTTATTTATTTTTTTTCCCCTACAGAAAACCAGCTCCAGGACTATTTATTGAACAATCCATCCTTTTCTCACTGATTTGTAATGCTAATTCTGTCATATACAATTGATCCTCATTATTTGCAAATTCTATTTTGCAAATTTGGCTACTTGGTAAAATTTATGTTTATGCCCGAAACCAATACTCAGAGCAATTTCTTGGTTAGTCACAGATCTCAGTGGATATGCAGAGGGCACCTAGATTGAAGTGGAACAAAGCAAAACTCTACCCTCTTGTTTCAGCTCATACTGTAAACGTGTCCTTTTCATGGTCAATTTAGTGCTATGTTTTTGCATTTTTGTCCTTTGGTGATTTTGTTGTTTAAAATGGTCCCCAAGTGTAGTGCCACAGTGCTGTTTAGTGTTCCGGAGGGCAAGAAGGCTTTGATGTGCCTTACAGAGAAAATTTGTTGTCAGATAAGCTTCGTTCAGGCTGTTATAGTGCTGTTGGCTGTGAGTTCAATGGTAATGAATCAATAATATGACACATCCAGAAAAAGGTAGAGGAAGTTATGATCTGTAGCTAAGGCTATTCCAAAAAGTGCTAAAGTAACATATATAGTGTGTGATGAAGCTATGGAATCACTATTTAAATTACATTTTAATCTTGAGTCTATCATCTAATTTTAGTATTGTTTTATTTTTACAGTTTAAAACAGAGTGGAAAATTCCCTGGAAATCCCTGGCCTCCCTATAAGAAAAGGACGCCACTCCATCCCAGCTATAAAGGTCTCATGAGACTTTTGCACTGTAAAACTTTACACATTGTGCTATTCACTCTGCTTTACAAGGTACAGTAGTAATTCAAATAGAAAGACTCAGATTAGAATTTATTACCATAATTTGTAAATAAAAGTGCTAAAGGATAATATTTACATAAAAATACTATTTATAAAGTAAAGTGTATTTATATGTTTAAGATGTGTGAGGATATGTCATAATCACATATATATGAATTGTATTCTTTATGTAATTTCAAATCTAAGTTGAAAATAACAGCTATACCATTTTTTTGGGGAAACTATTCATATTGTCAGTTTCAGATAGGAATTTTTTTTATGGTTTCTGTGCCACAAGAAGTGAAATATTGTGTGAGTACAGGAAGAATGAAATGAACAGTAGGGACCAAACAACCACCAGAATCCACTAAAATGACAAAACTAACATGGCAGCCATAGGAGCCAGTGACCCTGTGTTTAGGCGTGTTCTCTTGGCTTTCTTCCTCTGATCAGGAATGTGACATGGAGGGATTTGAATGGGCTCCTAAGTGACACCATTAAGGATTTTCTTTCGTTAAATACCTTAGAAACTCAAAAGGTGATGCTTTTACTTTTTTGTTACCTAGAATTTGTTTTATCCTTGGGTCTTCTCACACAGAACGGACTTACTTATTTGGCTAACATTAGTTGTGTACTCAAAAATTGTATACATAATATCATGGAGTATGTGTCTATATATATAACAGGCATATTTATGTTCTAACCTGGATAAGAAATGAAAGACAAACTATACTCATGTTATATAGGTAAAATAACTATAGACATTTATAAAGTAACTAGACACGATAAACATTATACAGTTAGATACAAAAAAAACTATTGTTTCTTCTTTCTAATTAGAATTTGAAAAATTAAAAATTAAATTAAAAAAGCCTATTTGTTAGGCAAATTTACAATTACTACATATGCATTATTTAAATTACTTAAATTAAATTTAGTTAAGTAGACACTTTAGTTTTTTTCTTGTTTGCTGTGTAAACAAATATAACTTTTAGATTTCTGTACCCCCTATTCTTTTTAAGTCTACCCCATGACCAGTTTTTTGTTTTACTTGTAAAAATTACTCCTGTTAAAATTTTAGACATGCGCCTCAAAAAAACATCTTGAATGGTTTATTTTCATTAATTTCTAAGAGAATTATTCAGTAAAATGATTTAAAATGTTCTTTTTTTCATTAAAAAAAGTAGAATATTTTTTCTTACTAAAAAGATATTTGTGGTTTTGATTTTTTACAAATAGATTTTTTTTTTGAATGTCTACTTAGTGCCAGATTTTGTTTCAAATACTTTATATACACTTATATACATTACTTTGTTTAATTCTAGGAAACTTCCTTATGAGTGAAAGTTCTGTTGTTATTCTCATTTTTCAGATATGATTTTTAAGTTTTAGAGATTAAATAACTAGTTCAGATAGTGAAGCTAAGTACATATATTGGGTTGGGCAAAAAGTTTCTTTGGGTTTTTCTGTAACATCTTACAGATAATAAATGTCAGTAATTCTTGATTTAAAAATTAAAGAAGCCTACTGCAAATGATTTGTGTCCTTTCAAGTTAAATTTTTTCAACCTTTTTATTTGCTTACTGTAAAAATAATATTTCATCAAAAATAGAAAGGCAATATTGTTAGAAGATTATTATGAACAAATTTTTTAAAATCTCAACTTTGTAATAGTTTTCATGACTTTTATGATAATAGAAGAACCTTTAATTGACATTGCAATGGCAGGTCAACTTTCTAAAAATCAGTGTCAGTAAACCATCTCCTGCCATGTTTAATATTAAAAAACTTTAATATAGAACATGTGGATAAAAATCCCCAGAAACGATTTTTATTTTTTTTGTAGTACCTAATAAAGTTTTTTCTTTTCTTAGCCCTTAAGTTACTCACTTGAAGCTGTAAGATGTAATGCCATAGGGTTTCAAGCCAAAATTTATTTGATTTTAGCTAGTAATGCTCTACTTATTAAGAGGAGGCAGAGTAGTAATGATAGGCAATCCTTGGGAGTTTGAAACTGTTCTAGTATTGCTTGTGCTAGCTGAGTGTGTGGCTGAGCCTTGGTTTCCTCCCTGTAAAGTACTGGATTAGAAAACATGACCTTTGTTGCCTCCCAGCCTTCAGTCCCCTCTTACTGTTCTTGCTCCTCCCACTATCCATACCACCTATCTACTATTTATTGAACACCAATTGCTAGATACTGTATGAAGCAAGTTACAGATAGTGATCATGTAATCCTTGCAATAATTCTGGACTACTATTCCAGTTTTAAAGATGAGAAAACTTAAGGCCAGATGTTGCTCAAGGTCAAATAGCTAAGTATATACAGAATTTGTATAAAAAAACAGGTTTTTAAAAGGTTTTGAAAGTCTATTCTCCTCACCACTGTGCCACACAAAATATGAATGGAAAAACCTTCTCAGTAGTCAGAATAAGCATTAGAAAGTCAGTGAACTGAAAGTCTTTATTTTTTAGTCACAATAGATTAGCTCCTAAGTGACTAAGTCCTTTCCGAGCTCCCTCTGCCGTTTGGGCAGTTTCTGCTAGGCTCAGCCTAGACTGGCGTCTTTTTTTGTTCTCTGTAGTCTCATCTGCAGCTGACAATGCCACTCCCCGCAGAAGCTCTTCCTCTTACCCCTTCCATAGTTTGACCAGATGGCTTTTTGTTTTTTTTAAATAATGAAGACAACATGATAGTTGCCAGGCTGTTTTTTTCTTATGGTATTTTATGTGTCTTCTGGTTAATAGTTTGTTGCATCATATTGAATGAGTGATTGGTGTAGGTTAGCCCCAAAGTCCTGCATAAATTGTGTAAGGCTTGCATTGTGTATTCCGTGTATAAGGTCAGATTTATCAGTATTTCCTCAGAGAAGCCTCTCTCCTAACCACTTGCATTTCTTTTTCCTTTCTCACTCATATAAACCACACATTGCATACACATTTACACAACAGCACAAAACACTCAGGTTCAGAACTTTAATTTTAGAGACAGATTTTAAGAATATTAATGTTCCATAAACAATTATTTTGCTCCCAGTTATATGCCAGGTGCTATGCCAAACACATTTGCATGAATTATCCTATTTAACAAACTTATTTATCTGATAATCTTTGTCATCAGGAGAAGAGTGTCAGCAACTTAGAATGTAAAATAGTCTTGTTAAATTACTTTATTAGATACTAGTATTTTTATAATAATGGTTTTAGTGGATTATTTAATGTCTTAACCTTTAGGAAATCAGTGAACTAATATCTCTGGATATTGCCTAAAATACTGTGTGATCTTGAGAGGGAACCTGTTTTACTGGTTTTATTTTTGTCTTTTCACCAAGGTATGGCTTTATTTACGTATCTGATTATGAATTTTGTATATATATGTATATATATGTACATATGCATACATACACATATATATGTGTATATGTATTTTATGTTACTTTCATCTATAGCATTAAAATATTTTTTGATATTTAAGTGAAATATGTTTTGTGGAAAAAAGTAATTACAGGGCATCTTTTCCCTTTTTAAAGATTTTGATGGATCATCAAAATCTGTCAGAACATGTACTCTGCATGGTTTTATATCTGATTGAATTAGGACTTGAAAATTCAGCTGAAGAGGAATCAGATGAGGAGGTAAGTAGTTTCTTGTATTTTTAAATGTTAAAGCTATGACATGCCTTAATAAAAGGTTGTATGTCATCTTGAAAGGTATTTATGGATTCATCATACTCAGATGAAAATCTTCCTAAGAACTATTGGAAAAGGCCCTTTTTAATCTTCATGTACATATGTTCTTTGAGAGGTTTCACTAATACATTAAACTCCATTTGTAGAATTATTGAATTTGAAATTCGTAATTCATAATATGTAGATGTAAGAAACATGGTTAGTGCACTTTTGGTGTTATGCTAATAGCATTGATTACTGGTAAATAATTGTTATGTTAGGAATTCAGTCTAGAAGTTCTAATAATTTGATTAGGGATTAATTTTGAATAGCAAATTGTTTCTGTAAAGGTTTTAAGTTAATGGAGTAAGTATTGTTATAAGGGAGAATGTTTACTTAAGAATACAAGTTGTTAATCTGTTTCAGGATTTTATAAGTATCACTTCCATAAAAGTAATTGTCACTACAAATTGATTTTATAATTAATTGATATTTTCCTCATCCCCTCCCTCCAAAAAGACAGAATACAACACAACATAATAACAGCAAAAAAACAAACAAACAAGAAAAAACCAGACAAGTAAAAAGACTAGGCTGTACTTTATATTCTAAGTTGAGTCAACATATATTCTTTCATAGATATTAAAAGGTCATTACAATTCCTCTAAGACTAAGTCAGACTTTTGGTTGATTTTTCAGACTTTCTTCTACAGTTAGTCCAAATTAGCATTATTTGACTGTATTATGAGTTACTCCTAATGGTTGATGAATAATATTCTGTACTAAGTATTTCCAAATTGAAAAGTGTATTTTTTTCTGGAGAAGTTTAGCTGACTGCCATTGGACTTACCTATATTAGTACTGAGAAATCTGTTCTAAAATTTTGTGTTTGTATTTGGTTTTATTAGCACTTTGTGATTTGTGAATGAGACTATAAGGGATTCAGGAATATGACAGGCAATAGACTATTATTTGGGCTTGTTACATTTCCATTGTACCTTAGACCAGATTGGCAAGGTTTGATATTCATTATGTTTATGTTTTAGGCATCAGTAGGTGGACCAGAACGTTGTCATGACAGTTGGTTTCCTGGTAGTAACTTAGTGTCAAACATGCGACACTTTATAAATTATGTTAGAGTGAGAGTTCCAGAGACTGCTCCAGAAGTGAAGAGAGACTCACCTGCAAGTACCAGCTCTGATAGCTTGGGTTCTTTACAAGTAAGTGTAAAAGAGAGAACAAAAAAAAGGAAAGACTTTGTTATGTTGGGTTGTGTCATTTAGATCATTCCTGTCATATCCAAAAGAAAAATAAATGTGGTTGTAGATAATTTTAAATTGTCTTTTATTTCCTCTGATATATCTAAGCAACTTTTGCCTCACCCATCTTTTTCCTTTAATCTGCCAGAGTTCACGTCGGCCTAAAGTTCTTCAAAGAGAGGTAGAAGTATATAATATTTGCATTAACTAGCAATATGGCTTTAACTGGAAATGGGGACAAATGCTGAAGTATTTGTGTGTATATGTGTGTGTTTAATTAATATAGTTAGATTAAAAAATGTTTAATGTGTGTGTGTGTTTTTTAAACGCAGTAATTTCGGCTTAATTTTAAAGAAAATTCATATTATTGAACTTAAAAAATAATACTGCATATTTAATGGTGGGTTTTTCTTAGTAGTGTTAGTATTTTGGGCCAATTATAAGCGGCACATTTCAGTCTGTTTACATTTAGCATTGTTACTAACATCTTAAAAATGAATGTTCCCTAAATCAAAATAAATTTAATCTTTAGTTGCTGGTGGCATGCCCATTCACAACTTTTTTTTTTTCTCCTATGGCAGTTAATTAACTTTGATAAAATAAGCCCACAAAAATCTTAAACTCCATATATTGTGTATTTGGACGCATTTTGAAAATCAGCTCTCATTGCATGTAGCTTAATTAATTTATAGAAAGCAGAAATGAAAAATCTTGATATGACAGGGCAAGTAACTAAATTTAAATACCTCTAGTTCCTACAATATAGATTTTTGCAAGTAAAGAACATTGAATCAGACATTTCTTGTTGAAGAGTCCATTTGTAGGAACTTTCTTTGTCTTTGACAATATGTTTTTGCTGTGAACACCATAAAGAATTTTGATTAAAATATTGGAATCTATAAGCGGCAGCCTTTGCCTCTAATGCTGATACAGAGTACGTTGAAAAACAGCTTGGATGTTAAAAAAATAATAATGTATGTTATAATTTAGCTCATAAAAAGCTCAACTGATTGAAGTATCCTTTCTATGCTTGCTTAAAAAAAATTAATGAAATCCATTAAACTAGCTTGTATCTTAATTAAAAGATGATTTCTAAGAGCCCTAATGCAGTTTGACTGCTTTAGCAGAAAAGGCTAGTTTGAAGATAAATTATTGAGAGAAATGGTTTTAAAAAATCTGTTCAAATAACAAATTATAGTGATATTTAAATATGAAAGAGATTAGTTTGATTTTTCATCTTTATATTTCACTTTAGTAACTTAAAGCATTTGTGTTAGAATTAATTTTCAAACTTTTGAAGTTCCTTAAAAATGAAATTAATTAGCAGTTCAGATTCATTAATTTGGTAAAAAATTAATTTATAATTTTCTTAGGTGGAAGATATCATGGTCTTCTAGAAGTTGGTAAAGAGTATAGTATTCTTCATGAATGTTGGATAGAATAGCTTTTATTCCTTTAATCTGATGAAGGACTTTGTTTATGATTCCTCTTTAATATGGCTATAGAAACTACTCAAGCTTTGTCTATTTTCCCTGGTAGGTAGGCCCAGGAGGTTGTAAAACAGGTGTTACTGTGGCTAATCGCCTTTCTCCTCGATCGTTTCCAGGTTGAGGGGGACTAAGTATATTTGAGAGAAGTGAAGAGACAGATTTACTTAAAGAGCAAATCTATTAAATAAATAAATCTTTGGATGAAACTGTGAACATTCCCTTTTGAAAATGTAGTACTAATATGGTTTTAAACTTGACACTTGAGTAACTTCTCTTGATTTTTCTTTTTCTTTCTCTTTTGAATGGTAGAATTCTGGTACAGCTCAAGTTTTCAGCTTAGTAGCAGAGCGTAGAAAGAAGTTTCAGGAGATCATCAATCGCAATAGCAGTGAAGCAAATCAGGTGGTTCGTCCTAAAACTTCAAATAGATGGTCTGCACCTGGTTCAGCTCCACAGTTAACTACAGCCATTTTGGAAATTAAAGAAAGCATATTGTCTTTGTTAATTAAACTTCACCACAAACTCTCAGGAAAACAAAACTCCTACTATCCTCCCTGGCTTGATGACATAGAAATTTTAATCCAACCAGATATACCTAAATATAGTCATGGAGATGGTATAACTGCAGTAGAAAGAATTTTACTAAAAGCTGCATTGCAAAGCAGAATGAACAAGCGCATCATTGAAGAGATATGTAGAAAAGTGACCCCTCCTGTACCACCCAAAAAGATCACTGCTGCAGAGAAGAAAACACTGGACAAAGAAGAAAGGTAATTTTTATTTTTAATGCTTTAAACTAATGTATGGTACAGTTGAAGATTTTATATTACCACCCCCCATCCCCACTTTTGGCCATCTGAGGCTAATCACCTGGATGTTTATCAGCTGTAATCATAGCTGATTAGTTTGTAAGGTAAATGGAATCAAAGATAGTCAGTGCTTGTGCATTTAGCATGCTCGAGTTAGTTATCATTTACATTTAGAATACATATGGTGACAGCCATATGTATTCTAAACGTGAATGTACATGTATGTATTTAAAGGTGAGCTGTAGAGTGCGTAGCTCATTGTTTTAATTAAAGAAACATACTGAAACTTATAAGTTTATTATAAGTTTACAAAGGAGTAGTATAGGAGACCAAACACATATTCTATCAGTGCTATTATTATTTAAACATTTTTGTAGGTCTCATATGTCTTTGAGCATCTACGGCACATTTTTGTTTGTTTCCATTTCTTCCTTGATGACAAATTTTTGTCCTTTGAGGATGGGTTTAATTTTTAAAACCTTTTTATTTTGAAGAAATCTCAAACTTACAGAAATGTTTCAAGGATAATACAAAGAACTTCCTGGATCATTTCAGAGTAAGTTGCTTTACCCTGGAATACTTTAGCGCGTGTTTTTTAGGAATAAGGTCGTTTTCTTACCTAATCAGAATACACCTTTCAAAATAAGGGAATCAACATTTTATTTAGTACGATAAAATCCCTAGATCCCAAGTTTTGACAGTTGTCCCAGTAACGTGTCTCAGAGCAAAAAGATCCAGTCCAGAATCACTCATTGCATTTTGTTGTCATGTCTCTTTGGTCTCCTTCAGCATGGAATAGTTTCCTCAGTTTTTCCTTTATTTTCTTGACCTTGGCACTTTTGAAGATTATAGAGCAATAGACACTGTAGAATGTCCCTCAATTTGGGCTTGTCTCCTTTCCTATTATGTTTGGATTCCGATGAAGCACCTTTGAGAGGAATATCAAGGAAGTGTTGCTGGGGAGTTGCCTGGTGGCCTAGTGGTTAGTATTCCGGGCTTTCACTGCCATGGCCCGGGTTCAATCCCTGGTTGGGGAACTAAGATCCTGCAAGTTGCGGCGGCCTGGCCAAAAAAAGAAAAGGAAGTGTTGCTGTTTTCTTTTGACTGCATCCCATCAGGTGTCACATGATTTTAATTTGTTTCATTACTGGTGATTAACTTTGATCACTTGATTATGAGGGTGTCTGTTAGACTTCTTCACTGTCAAGTTACCCTTAGTAACTTTCCTCTCTTTTTTCCCCCCTTTGTAATTAATATGTAATTTGTGGGGAGATACTTTGAGATGCTGCAATATCCTGTTCTCCATCATCTTTCAGTTTATTCATTTATTTACTTATATCAGTTTGGAGTTATGGATTCCTATTTTATTTTATGGGTTATAATTTCATGCTCATTAATCATTTTGATGCTCAAATTGTTCTAGATTTGACCAGTGGGAGTCCCTTCAAGCTGGTTTCTGTGTTCTTTGGATTTCTCCCCACCATTCTTTGAGCATTTTCAATTATTTTCTGGGCCAAGAAGATAGCCCAGGTTCATCTTGTGTTTGGTATTAGCCATTTCTCCAAAGAGTCCTGGTTCCTTTTAGTAAAGAATCTTATTTAGAAACTACAGTCCATGTGCTCATTCTAATGAGCTCATTCACAGACCCTCTTAGTGGGCAAAAATGTGTGTGTATGGGGGGCGGATAAAGGGAGGGGAGAGAGAGTTATTAAAAACTATGACTGTGAGTTCAACCTGATAATCCCAATTCTAATCCAACACCATAGGATTTATTCTTCTTTTCCTTCTTTTCATAATTGTAACTCTCTCCTCCCATAGTGAGAAACCTGGCCCCTATAATCCTTAATATGTATTAATTTTTGATTAATTCCCTTGTATGTAACCAATTTCTTGTAACTTTCCCCCACACGAATGCCTTCCTGTGCCGGGCCGTTGGGTCTTGACACCCTGTCCTAGGCCACTGTGCCACCTTCCACGTTCAGGAAGGAAAGAGAGTGCAGGAGTGGTGGGTTTTTTTTTTTTTTTTTTGCTGTACGCGGGCCTCTCACTGTTGTGGCTTCTCCCGTTACGGAGCACAGGCTCCGGACGCGCAGGCCCAGCGGCCACGGCTCACAGGCCCAGCTGCTTTGCAGCATGTGGGATCTTCCCGGACCGGGTCACAAACCCGCGTCCCCTGCATCGGCAGGCAGACTCTCAACCACTGCGCCACCAGGGAAGCCCAGGAGTGGTTTTTAATTTTTTGAAATGGCTAATGTCATTGGGAGTCCACTTTGATGAGTAAGGTGAGTGATCAACCTGGATAATAATATATTGGCTTAAAATATAAAGTATAATATAAAAAATAAGAGTTATATTTATAAAATAGGTAATACAGTGAGTTTTCTTAAGTGGGCCCTAAATTACATTTAAAGTAAATGTTAGAAAAGGAGTGTCAAAAATCTCTTGAACTTTATTGGCAAAAATATGTAACTTTTCATGGTAAGCTGGACCACAGTACTTGATTTTATAGATGTTTGTGATTATCTCCACTAAATGGGTCGGAGTGGATGTGTGAATAATCTAAAAATTACCATCAACATTCCATTCTTCTAAATTCTATATTCTATATCCTTTAATCATTTCAGATTAATAGAATTCTTTTATGTTTCCCATAGAAATTACTACATAGAGTCTCAGTTTAATAAAATTCTTTTGTAGTATATAGATATAATAAATGGTCACTAAAAGAAACTGCTATAGTATACTCCATCCATTATGGGTTTTTTTTCCATCCATTATGTTTTTAATGTTCTTTGTATCATGGGCTATGATAAATCCCTTTTTGAATTTAGTTCAAGTAAAAAGTTTGTCTCTCCCAATGAGTTAATGTATAGCTTACCTTTTAACCTTTTTCTTCTTCCTCTCCCTCCTCTCTTGTTTTGAATTACTATATGAACCTTACCTTGCTGGGGGTAGAATTTTATACTTATTAGTATTTCTAGCATCTTTAAATGTAGGGAAGCCTATCTCCTGTCTTTATTAGTTTACTTTTATTTTCTTATACTTACGTTATAGTCATTTTTTTTCTTTTTCAACTAGCCTCAAATTAAAATGCTCTTTGGAAGTAGATAAGGCATAATTAATAAATAGAATAAAGTGAACTAATCCAAAGGAATATTTATGCTTAGATTTGGAGTATAGTTTTATCTTTATCTTGTATTTGAGACTCTTTCATATTCTTTTACTTCAAACAAAATAAACCAAACTTGGAATATTTCCTGGTAGAAACTGGAAAACTTCCTGGCTTTTTGCTATTTCTCTTTTAGGAAGAGACCTGTTCTTAAGGTAACAGTAAATCTGACTATTCTTTTTAAAAATAATTAATTAATAAATTAATTTTTGCTGCATCGGGTCTTAGTTTCGGCACATGGGATCTTTTGTTGTGGTGTGCGGGCTTCTCTAGTTGTGGCATGTGGGTTCCAGAACGCGCGGGCTCAGTTGCCCCACAGCATGTGGGATCTTAGTTGCCCAACCAGGGATCGAACCCGCGTCCCCGGCACTGGAAGGCAGATTCTTAACCACTGGACCACCAGGGAAGTCCCCTAAACCTGACTATTCTTATCTTTTAGATTCTGTTCATAGCTTAACATAATAGTTTCTTCTAGCAATGAGTTTGCTGTTATTTGTACCTGGGGTTAAATTGTGGATTCCTAGCTAAAACTCTTGTTGCTCTTGCTATGAACTGACATATATTTAGGAAATTGTGTTGTTGGACATCCAAATTTTCTATCTACTTTAATTATTATTTCACATTTTAAAGTAAATCGTGGCTTTTATTTTTACCTATTTAAGCCCAGTGATTTTCAAACTATTTTAAAGCAGCAGAATCCTTTTAAGGACAATAAAATTTTACCTGAAATTTAATACATAGTACAGAAAATTGGTTGTTCTTAACTGTGTACGGGGGGCCTTTCGTACATTATATACTCCTGAAAGATAGTAGGTATGTCTTAAGCACGTCTGGTACTTATCACTTTATTTCTGTTTAATCTAGACGACAAAAGGCCAGAGAGAGGCAGCAGAAGTTGCTTGCAGAATTTGCTTCACGACAGAAAAGCTTCATGGAAACGGCAATGGATGTTGGTAAGTCAAAATTTATTAGTTTAGAACTCTCATACTTACAGTTACAATTACCTTAGGGATTATCTAGTCCAATCACCCACCAGTTTTTAACATTACAGACATGATTTCTGGTCTTTATTTAAACAATAGAGTGATGGAAGATCAGACCTTTATTATAGACAGTCCATTCTGTTGTTGAGTAGCTACAGTTGTTAGAAAGTTCTTCCTGATGGTAGTAATACAGTATTCTCCTGCTGCTTTCTTCTGTTAAACTGTCCTTTAGATTTGTGAGGTTCATCAATGTGAATTTACTTATTCTGATTTTTTCCTGTGAAATTATTCTAAGATCCTTAAAATAGTTTTCAGATACTTTCAGTGTCTCTTCCTGCTGCCCACCCCTTCACTATTTCTTAAAATCAGATGCACTTCTCACTTCCATTAGGATTAGCATTAGCATTTGTACAATGAGAGAGGATGCCATTTTCCTGTGTGATGGTAGATTGCTATGAGTAATCTTTTACAAACGTGGGAGAAATAGATTAAATATCAATTAATCTCAGGCTTCAGTTAACCAGGATACTCCCTTCCCTGACTATCACTTGCATTTCATTGATTTCTCTCTCTCTCTCTCTTAACTTTTAGACAAAAATGCTGAAAGAAAATACACTGAAGTTGTGCCTTTAGTTAAAATATATACACATATGTGCATTCAGACATGCAAATACAGTCTCATGCACATAAGCACATGTAACTAGAGTTATATATATATATTAACTAATGTTCAATATATAGCTAATGTTCACAAGAGGTGTGAAGAGGAGGGTCAGTCCAGATTTAGCATAATGTGTTCTAAACCATCAACAGTAGAGTTTATGTTCAGGACATAACTTTGATGTAAAGTATACTAAATTCTGCTTATTGGATTAACTTGCTATCAGTTGACTTTTTTTTTTTTAACATCTTTATTGGAGTATAATTGCTTTACAATGGTGTGTTAGTTTCTGCTTTATAACAAAGTGAATCAGTTATACATATACATATGTTCCCATATCTCTTCCCTCTTGCGTCTCCCTCCCTCCCACCCTCCCTATCCCACCCCTCTAGGTGGTCACAAAGCACCGAGCTGATCTCCCTGTGTTCTGCGGCTGCTTCCCACTAGCTATCTATTTTACATTTGGTTCAGTTGACTTTCTGATAAGAAATATGAGGATTTAGTTCATTGACACTGTTTTCACTTTTTCCATTGTGTTTTCTTTTCCTTCTTTCCAAAAATTAATAATTATATATATTTTGTGGTTTTTACAGATTAAAGATAATTGTAATAAGTGTTACAATTAAGTGTTCTATTAAGTGTTCTATCTATAGCCAGTTTTTTCATATCTCTTCATATAAAATGAACTAATAACCACCCTTAGTTTTCATTTTTCTTTTCCTTATCTCTACCTTCTGCATTTTATTAGTTACTTCCTTTCTTTTAAATTAAGGTTGCTAACATTTTGTTTTGCAGTTGCAGTCAAGTCTTCCATCCAAAGGTTTATTCTATACGTTGAAAAACAGTTAAGATAACTGTTTGAATGTTGTTGAATACAGGGCTAAAAAATAACCTAGTATTCATTTACTTTTTTTTTTTTTTTGAGTCCACTGGCCTGACTCCTAGCGCACTTTAAGGAGATTGTATTTAGTATATAGCCTCTTTTCTCACAGTCTTGCAATTGCTAAAACCATACCATCCTTTATTCATTTCTGTTTGGGCCATTACTTTGTTACATTGTCTTTTGTTTCTCCTGAAGTTTCCAACTGCCTTTTTTTCGAACTAATATGCCTTTATGATATCCCTATTATTCTGCCCACTCAATCATACTGTCCTTTGCATGGAATTCTATTCCAGTCTGGTCCATTTTCTCTGTAGGCATGCTCTGCAGCCATTACCTTAGGATTTTCCTCTTATCATGTTGATCTGGGATTTCCTGCATCTTATGTCTTTCTGGGAGTCTTGTTTATTGGAGTGCAGCCTCAAGTGTATTCCCAATAATGCTTGTGCTGGAAGCTAAACTTTCTGATTCTTTATATTTCCAGATGGAACTCTGGTTTGCTCTCACGCTTGATTGTTAATTTGGATGAACATAAAATTCCCCGTTGATACACATTTTCTGTTACAACTGTTAAAGCAATACTCCCTTGTCTTTTGCCATTAATTTGATAAGAAGTATGGTGGTAGTTTGATTCTTATTCATTTGTGGGTGAGCATTTTTTTCCCTTTCCTGTGACACTTTTATAATTGTTTGATCTTTAGAGATCTGAAGTTTTATGATATGTATCTAGGTGGATCTTTTTTCATTCTCCTTAGTACTTAATGGACCTTTTTGGTCTGAAGATTCATGTATCAGAAGCTCTGAGAAAAATTTTTCCTATGATTTTCTTGATAACTGGTATAGCCATCTTCCAAGATGACCCTCAATGATCCATACCTCTTAGTATTTATGCCCTGTGTAGTCTTCTCTGACATTGTGCCAGAATTGGTAGACATGATCACTGGGATATGGCAGAAGTGATGGTATGTCATTTCTGAGATTAGGTTATGAAAGATACTATGGCTTCTCTCTTGACGGCTTTTCTTTCTCTTGGATTGCTCATTCTGGGGAAAGCCAACTGCCATGTGGTGAGCAGCCCTATGGAAAGGCCTGTGTGGTTAGGGACTGAGGCCTCTGGCCAACAGTCATGTGAGTGAACTTGGATGTGAAACTGCCAGCCCCATTCAAGTTTTCAGATGAATACTGCCCAGCTGTTAGTTTGATAGCGATCTCATGAGAGATGCTGAGCCAGAA
This sequence comes from Leucopleurus acutus, assembly GCF_964270905.1. Classification (NCBI taxonomy): domain Eukaryota; kingdom Metazoa; phylum Chordata; class Mammalia; order Artiodactyla; family Delphinidae; genus Leucopleurus; species Leucopleurus acutus. Next base: position 56,768,692 of record NC_139149.1, read on the forward strand.
CCATCAGCTAAGCTGCTCCCAGGTTCCTGACCCTCAGAAACTGTGTGAGATAATAAATGTTGTTTTAAGCCACTGAATTTTGTGGTAATTTGTGAAACAGCAATAGAAAACTATTATAATACTTTTCTCCTTATATTTTCTTTATTCTCTTTTGGTGGGACTCTCACTACTTGGATATTGGATCTCTTGGATTGATCTTTTAAGCTTTTATGTCTTTTTTTAATACATCTTTATTGGAGTATAATTGCTTTGCAATGTTGTGTTAGTTTCTGCTGTACAGCAAAGTGAATCAGCTATATGCGTACGTATATCCCCATATCCCCTCCCTCTTGCGTCTCCCTCCCACCCTCCCTATCCCACCCCTGTAGGTGGTCACAAAGCACCGAGCTGATCTCCCTGTGCTATGCAGCTGCCTCCCACTAGCTATCTATTTTACATTTGGTAGTGTATATATGTCAGTGCTACTCTCTCACTACGTGCCAACCTCCCCTTCCCCCCCGTGTTCTCAAGTCCATTCTCAACGTCTGCATCTTTATTCCTGCCCTACCACTAGGTTCATCAGTTATGTCTTTTTATATCATGTATTCTTTTTGCTTTACATGCTTAGAGGTTTCTTCTCTTCAATATCTTGGTCTTACTTTGTAGAATTTTTTCTCAAATCTTTCTGAATGTCTCTCTTTCTCAATTATCCTTTATCCTTCTGAATTACTTAGAAATTTAAGTTGGTCTTTCATGTTGTTAGTTTTCCTCATTTGCCTGATAATCCTTGACTCTCCTGGAAAGGTGGTCTGGGTAGTTAATTTGGGTTTACCCTGCTGAGGTCTAAGGTTTGATTCTAGTAATTCTCTTTAGCGTGAGTAGGGATGAGGAGTGTCGACTGTCAGACTTAGATTTTGGTGGGAGGACTGCAGACTACTCTGTTTGGGCCCCCAGATGTTAACACTCAGTTAGAAACCCCAGTGCTCTCCAAGTGACTTGTTCAGTTCCTCTGGAGAAAGATAGTCTTTTTTCCTCTGTGAGGTAAATGTCAAATTATCTGAGTGCTCTGTCAGTCAAAGTTGGGGAGGGAATTGGGGTGCTGAGTAGTGAAGTTCTGTATATAGACTTTTGATTAATTACTCTGTTTTCAGAGTCACTTAATACTTACGACTCCTATCCTCTGCCTCACTGACTGATTCTGAGCCCAGAGTTGACATTCTTCTAACGGAGAGATCAATTCTTCCTTTCTGTAACTTTCTCGTAATACATAAGTGGTTGCAGCTTTTATGAATTTCTTTCATTGTCAGCATGTCTCCATCTCCTCCAATCTTTTGGAAATTTTATTGACATTTCTTATTTGTTGGTTGGTAAAACTCTCTTCCACAACTCCATCCTTTTTCTATATTCTTGGGGAAATATTTCTTTATGTATTTCTCTACTTTTATTTCAGTGGTTTTTTAGAAGGAATGGAGACAAAAGCCTGTGCTCGGTCTGCAATCTTGATTAGATACTTACTTATATTTGTTATTATAATATATAAAGTTAAAATTTCTGTTATTACAAAAGCATTAAATTTTTATTATAGAAACTTAGAAAACACATATAATCAAAAATAAGAAAATAATATTATATTTTTACTATCAGATTATACTATCAGATTTCCTAACCTAGGCTGTATCCTTACAAATCTTTTTCTGAGTATATATGTATATAAATGCTTTTTTTTTTTTTAACCAAAATGAGTTAATTTCACACATGCTGTTTATTCTTATGAAAAATTTCAAACATACAGAAAAGCTAAAGGAATAGTAGTATAAATTCCCATGTACCACTATAATCCTCCCCTAGTTAACATTTTTCTTTATTTGTTCTTTCCCTCTCTTTCTGTCTGTCTCTACTAAATGAATTAAGTTATAGACATCATGACACTTTACTCCTAAATACTTCAACATACGTGTCCTAGGATTGAGAATATTCTCCTACTCAAGCACAATACATCATATGTAAGAAAATTACTTTTTCTTTCAAAGTAAATAGCTTCAAATACCAACCTGGATATTATGTTAAACAATGAAATCATTGAATTAAGTTTAAAAAATTTTAAATTGTTTACAGATCGTTTTGTCCTTCGGTAATTCTACTAAGGGTATATAGTCAAAAGCTCTGTGTTCTGAAGTCACTTGAGAGCAGTCTTTTTGGGGGAGGTAGTGTAACCAGTTTGATGTACAGTTCGGTTTGTTTGTTTGTTTGTTGGCAACCTTAGGAACTAAGAAAAAAAGCTTAGTTAATACTGCTTTTAGAAATCGTTTTTATCTGTTGCCGCCCACTCCCAAGTGAGATAGAACAAAAACAGTTTTCTAAGGAATTGATTAAGCAAAGTATCCAGAGGAGGTTAGGTAGTATTGTCTTGAATAGGAGAATGGCCACCGCATTCCCTGAGGAGACTGGAGGGAAGAGGGAAAGAGTGGATGGAGATAGAGGTGAGTTCCATTAGGGGCGGGGGAAGTGGGAAGTTCAGGTGATCACTCAGTTGCTTCAGTTTTCAGGGCTAAGTAAAACGTGAGTTCTGCTGAGTGAAAAGAATGCCACTTGAGGTTTGGAATAGTTGCTAATGAGAGTGGGAGATGTTGCTCACCCAGGCTAAGTATAAAATTTGATAAGCAATGCTTAGGAACCAGTTATGTTCACAATCATATATTTGAATGTCAGTAATGTGCAAAGTTATTGACTCACTGTCCTAAATCTTACTACTTTTTGGAAGGTTTGATCTTTTTTGGTAGTAGCCAGGGCGCAGGAACAACAATTGAGGGATCAGGCAGACATGATTGCTAGCAAACAGAGGCAGTTCCCAGAAGCCATCAGGATAATGGGCTCCGCTCTCTCCTAGTCCCGGTTCTTGCATGCTGCAGTGGTGACAGGTGAGGTAATAATAGATTCATGAGCGTTTGGTTTATTTATGTTGGTTATGGCCATGCCAGTGGGATTCTGGACCATTCAGATTTGCATATTCCTTTTATTTATAACTCACTCCCTTCCCAAAGAGATCTGTTTGACCCCTAGAACCTGTTTGAGATCCCATTTTCATACATCGCTCAAGATAAAAATTACAGAGTCATATGTCTCACTGCCTCTGATTACTCTGCTCATTTACATCTGATATTATGTATTATAATATTATTAACACATAAAGCAGGGCCCACACCTGAGGTACTATTTAGCAATAATACAGACACAATTTAATCTCAGTCCAGTCCTCTGCTTTATTTGTCAGATACCTTTTGTCTTCTGCATTATTTCCCATCTGTGTTGTAAATGTAAGCATTCTGTAGTTGCTTCTTTCTTATTTTGCCTTTATCTTTGTGTTTGAGGGATGTTCTCCCAAGATTTCTAGTCTAGTAACATAACATGTAGAGTATTTTGAATTTATAACATACAGTACTTTACAAGTCCTCTAATCAAATATTTTACATCATTAGGTAAAAATTTAAGGACAAACGCTTTTCTCTCTGAATGCAACAGATTTCTACTCTGTGATTAGTACTCTTACTTACATGTTGATAATGCCTTTTTGTAGTTATCAAATTTTCTATATGAAAAGACTCCCTCTGCAATTCCTTCTGTCTTTGTCTCCTGATTACTATACCCCATTATTTGTTTTTACTAGCCATCTAGGTATAGAAGTCAGGATGTTAGACCTTGATTCATTAAGGCTTATCAGATAGATATGACTGAAATCCAGCATAATTGTTTCAAGTGAGAGTTTAGATGCTTAATATAGAGCAAATTTATTTTGGAAATTATTTTCTTATCTTAAATATACTACATTTAATCGTAGAAGTTATATGGTACAGAAAAACATGAAGAAGGATGAATTTTATCCCTAATCCCACCATCCAAAAGACACATACATTACAGATGATATTGCGTAGTACAATTTGGTTTCATGTCTTCTTGCTCAACATTTTAGCATAAACATATCCCTATATTATTATTAAAACTCCTGGTAACTATGATTTTTAAAGGCTTTACTTCATTGGAGAGGTAGCAGGTAGTGGTTATCATCATGGACTCTGGAGCCTTCCTGCCAAGTTCATATTGCAGCCACTCCATTGCCTGGAGTAGTTTACTGAACTTCTCTCTACATTGGTTTCCACATAGTTAAAAAGGGATTATTATACTGCCTACCTCATAGGGTTGTTGTGAAGATTGAATGTATTAGTACATTTAAAACACTTAAAACAGAGTGCTTGGCACATAATAAGTGTTTATAAGCATTGGCTATTACTATTATTACTTTTATTCTATAATTTACTTAATCATCCCATCATAATTGGACTTTAGTTTTACAGTTTTTTAAATCATTATGAACATTGTATATACAAAACCTTGTCTGTATTTTGGGTCTGGGTCTAAAAGTATGAATTTTGGGGGATGATGATGATATATATTTTTGTATGTTAACTGTGTAACCAAAACTATGCTAAACACATTCTGTATATTGACTTATTTGTCCTGATAGACCCATGAGATAGATGGTAGTATTCCAGATAAAGATGCCTAAATTTAGGTTAAGAAATTTGTCTGAGATTATACAGTAGTAAATGGTGGAGTATGGGCTGTTAATCAACAAGCTCTTTACTATTTCTTCATATTTGAAGCAAATTGAGCAGAGTTAAGTCCCTCCCCTCCCCTACTCCCCCAAGTTGGTAGCCTGGAGATAGAAAGGGACAGTTATGAGGATAGTTGCAAAATAAGAATTAATAGACTGATGATTGATTGATTGAGGTACAAGGTACAAGATAGAAGGGATATTCAATGTGTTTGGAAAGTTTTATTTATTTATTTTTAAACCAGAATGAAAAGAATACTTCTTTTCCAGTAGCTGAAACAAAAATCCTTGGTGTGTCTCTATTAGTCTAGCCTAGTTATAAGGTCAGCCCCACTCCAGTCATATGAATCAAAAGTGGGGGTGATGGTATGATTCTCTAAGCAAAAATTGAGTCCTGCTGTTAGCAGATGGGACAGTAGATACTAGGTAGATAGAAATAGTAGCTGTCCACAGTACCCATCCTTTAAGATTTCATTTGGAAAGTGGGGTAGTCCAAGCAGGAGCTGGCATAGATCAGGATTTGGTTGACCTCTTATTGTTGTTAGTTGTGGAGGGAGCTGTTTATTTTGCTATTTAATAGTATAGTTTAATTTGAGGTTTATCCTTTTATTTTTTTAATAATTTACATAAGAAAGGGGGTTGGGGATATATATATATATATATATATATATATATAGAGAGAGAGAGAGAGAGAGAGAGAGAGAGAGAGACATAAAAATAGTTACATCCCAGTGTCCCCTTCTTAGGTAAATGATAACATACTATGTATAATTCTTCTACCTTGCTTTTTTCACTTAACATTATATCCTGGAGAACCCATCATGCAGTGTATAGAGATGTTCTTTATTCTTTTTTCTACCTGTATAGTAGATTCCCCACAATACCACCCCCCCCATAGTTTATTCAAATGGTCTTCTATTATTGGACATTTGGGTAATTTCCAGTCTTTTGTTATACAAGTTGTATTGCAATGAATATCTTTGTGCATGTATCTTTTTGTATTTTGATAATGTATCTGTAAGATAGATTTCTAGATGTGGGATTGCTGGGTCAAAGGGTAAACACGTGTAATTTTGCTAGATATTGCCAAATTACCCTTACGGGGTTGTAACATTTTGCATTCCCATCAACAATGTGTCATAGTATCAATTTCCCTATGTATTTGTCATTAGAATATGTTGTCAAACTTTTGTATTTTTGCTAATCTGGTAGGTGAAAAGAAGTGGTATCTGGTCTAATTTTAGTGAGCATTTCTCTTATTATGGAAAAGGATGCTGTTTATATCTTTAACTGCTTCTTATTCCCTGACACATCTTTTTGCTGCTTTAGGGTTTGATTCTATCATAAATTAGCCTCTTTTACATTCTTACATTTGCTTGGAATCAGGCACAGCTGTAGACTTGCTCTGTTTTAGGTAGGACCTATCTACTTGTGACATTGGAATGCATATAGTGCATTAGTCCTATGTATTTATGGCTGTTGAATCTGTTATTATTTTATAAATTATGTAAATTTTGCTGTGTTAACTTGTGAAATTCTTATTCTCTCAACTAAATAGAAACTAATTGAATTTCTTTTCACTTAAATTAGAAAGCAGATCTCATGGATAGAATACTTTTTATGTTGGTTGCTCTGATTGTAAATTTGTTCATTTTTGAGGGATGGTGCTGCATCTGTCATTCAAGTCAGTCATCTGTGATGTGGTATATTTCAAAAAAAAAATATAGCCCATAAATGTATGTTATGTTTTGGTTATTTGTTCCATAAATAAGACCCACTGATACCAATCCAAGACATTAAAAACAATATGCTTAACATATCATACAAAACTGTATGAAAGCAAAGCTTATCATCTCTTCCTACCTTCCCGTTTAAATCTCACCCCTCCAGGATAAACCATTATAAACAGGCTTTCTTGTTTCACATGAATACATTTTGTTTCTATTTGTTTTTCCTGAAATAAAATTTTACTGTATATAATACTGTACAGTTTGCTTCCTTTTTTTTTTTTTTTTTCCTTTTGGCCTGCCCAGTGCAGCATGTGGGATCTTAGTTCTCCGACCAGAGATTGAACCCGTGCCCCCTGCATTGGAAGCACGGAGCCTTAACCACTGGACTGCCAGGGAAGTCCCATGCTTCCTTTTTTAAAAAAATTGAAATATAATTAGTGTACAATATTATGTTAGTTTCAGGTGTACTACATAGTAATTTGATATTTGCATAAATTATGAAATGATCATTTTAAGTCTAGTAACCATCTGCCCCCATACAAAGTTACTACAGTACTATTGACCAGATTCCTTATGCTATATATAACATCCCACTGCCTTATTTATTTTATAACTGAAGGTTTGTGCCTCTTAATCCCCTTCAGCTATTTTACCTCCCACTCCCCACTCCCCTTCCCTCTGGCAACTACCCATTTGTTCTTTGTATCTATGATTCTGTTTTGTTTTGTTTTTTTACATTCCACTTATGAGGTCATACAGTTATTTGTCTTTCTCTGACTTACTTCACTTTAACACAGTACCTTCTAGATCCATCCATATTGTTGCATATGTCAAGATTTCATTTTTTTATGGCTGAATATTATTCTGTGTGTGTGTGTGTGTGTGTGTGTATACTTCTTTATCCATTTCATCTGTCAGTGGACACTTAGGTTGCTTTTGTATCTTGGCTGTTATAAATGCTGCTATGAACATTGGGGTACAGCTTCCTTTCTAAAACACTTAACAATGTAGCATGAATATCCCTGCAAATTAATATCTGTAGATCTCTTTTTATCCGAGATATCATTATGCACACATGTGCTTGCATATGTATGCAATGTTATATACACGGGATTAATATAAATATTTTTAATCCATATTATTTTTTTCTCCTTCCATGACCCATGCTTACAGCTTGCTTGGTGTATTCTTGTGCTTTTCTCTGTATTTATATAATCATATACAAACATACTACAATTATATGTTCATATCAGGTTTCCCCTCCTTCTCCCCTCTCCCCCTTTCTTTCTTCCTTGATTTTGATCATTGTTTGCTTTAGCAAATGGGATCACTTTTTGCTGCTCTCTACCTCAGTAATACCTCCAGGTGTTCTCTAGTAGTTCTGATTCAGTGGTACTCAACTTTGCACATTAGAATCATTGTATCCCCCTTAAAATAATATCTGTGCCTGGGATCCACTATAGACTAGTTAAAGAAGAGTCTCTGGCATTGGGGCTCAGGCATAGGAACCTTTTGAAAGTTCCCAGCTGATTCTTAATGTGCAGCCAGAGTTGAGAACCACTGCTCTAATTTGTTTCTTTTCCTTCCGTTTCTTTATTTGAGGGGAGGGAGGGAAAGCTCATAGTAGCCCATAATGAAGTACTTTACTCAGCTACCTCTCTATTATTGGATATTCACTTTGTTTTCAGTTTGTTTTTGATTTTGCTATAACTAACAGTGCTGTGGTAAACAGTCAACATAAGTTTCTGAAATTGGTATTTCACTTTATATATCTACTCTTTGGTAGCCACTAGATGGAGATAAGTGTTTATATAGTTTTAATACTATTAACTAATAATTTTAAAGAACCAGTTACAGTGATGTAAATCTGACATTAACTCAGGTTTTTTTCCATGTGTTGTCAATTAAAGATACAAAAAGTTCTTTCTCCTGAAATTTTTTCATTTAGGAATGAAACATTTTCCTATAAAGCTAAACTTAGTTTTACCATATGATACAGCCATCATGTTCTGAGGTATTTACCCAACTGGTATAAAAACTTATGTCTACACAGAAATCTGCATATGAATGTTTATAGCAGCTTTATTCATAATTGCTCAAAACTGGAAATAGCGAAGAAGTCCTTCAATAGATGAAGGGATAAACAAACTCTGGTACATCCATACTATAGAATACTGTTCAACAATAAAAGGGAATGCTGTATCAAGCTGTGCAAAGATGTAGGTGAATCGTAAATGTGTATGCTTACTGAAAGAAGCCTGTCTGAAAAGGCTACATACTGTATGTTTCCAGTTACATGACATTTTGGAAAAGGCAAGACTATAGAGCCAGTAAACAAATCAGTGGTTGCCAGGGTTTGGGAGTGGTAATGGGCTAAGTAGGTGAAGCACAGGGGATTTTTTAGAGCAGTGAAATTATCCTGTATGATACTATAAAGTTAGGTACATAACACTATGCTTTTGTCAAGACCCATAGGACTTTGTAACAGAGTGAATCTTAAGTATGCAAATTAAAAAGTCATTTAGGAGGTTGGAGGTCTCAGGATGGAATACAGAATGTATCAAGAGAATCTAACTGTATATTACAAATGTATGAAACAACTTCATTGAAGGGGATGGGAAAAAGGTGCTTAACTTGGAAATGAGTGGAATTGCTTAAGACTGAAGGCAAAAGGAACTGCACATAAGCGTTGTACTGTAGTTGATAAAGTTTCTGCCATGGCGAATGGGTTAACTGTTCTGAAACCACTGTACATGTATACTGAAATTGAGCACTTACATACAGGCATACCTCATTTTATTGTGCTTTGCTTTATTGCACTTTGTAGATAGTGTGGTTTTTACAGATTGAAAGTTTGTGGCAACCCTGCATTGAGCAAGTCTATTGGTGCCATTTTTCCAACAGCATTTGCTTACTCCGTGTCTCTGTGTCACATTTTGGTAATTCTCGCAATATTTCAGACTTTTTCACTATTATAATATTTGTTATGGTGATCTGTGATCAGTGATCTTTGATGTTACTATTGTAATTGTTTCGGGGTGCCACGAATTCACCCATATAAGATGGTGATCTGAATCAGTAAATGTTTTATGTGTTCTGACTGCTCCACTGACTAGCTATCCCCCTTTCTCTCTTCCTTTCCTTGAGCCTCCCTATTCCCTGAGGCGCAACAATGTTGAAATTAGGCCGATTAATAATCCTACAGTGGACTCTAAGTGTTCAAGTGAAAGGATGAACTGCACGTCTCTCATTTATAATCAAAAGCTAGAAATGATTAAGCTTAGTGAGGAAGGCATGTCGAAAGCCTAGATAAGCCTCTTGTGCCAAACAGTTAGCCAGGTTGTGAATGCAAAGGAAAAGTTCTTGAAGGAAATTAAAAGCGCTACTGCAGGGCTTTCCTGGTGGCGCAGTGGTTGAGAGTCCGCCTGCCGATGCAGGGGACACGGGTTCGTGCCCCGGTCCGGGAAGATCCCACATGCCGCGGAGCGGCTGGGCCCGTGAGCCATGGCCGCTGGGCCTGCACGTCCGGAGCCTGTGCTCCGCAACGGGAGAGGCCACAACAGTGAGAGGCCCGCGTACTGCAAAAAAAAAAAAAAAAAAGTGCTACTGCAGTGAACACACGAATGATAAGAAAGCAAAACTGCCTTATTGCTAATATGGAGAAAGTTTCAGTGGTCTGGATATAAGATCAAACCAGCCACAACATTCCCTTAAGCCAAAGCCTGAGCCAGAGCAAGGCCTTAAGTCTTTTTAATTCTGTGAAAGCTGAGAGAGGTGAGGAAGCTGCAGAAGAAAAGTTTGAAGCTAGCAGAGGTTGTTCATGAGGTTTAAGAAAAGAAGCCATTTCTGTAACACAAAAGTGCAGGGCGAAGCAGCAAGTGCTGATGTAGAAGCTGCAACAAATTAATCAGAGGATCTAGCTAAAATGATTAATGAAGGTGGCTACACTAAATGACAGAGTCTCAATGTAGGCGAAATAGCCTCATATTGGAAGAAGATGCCATCCAGGATTTTCATAGCTAGAGAGAAGTCAATGCCTAGCTTCATAGCTTCAAAGGACAAGCTGACTCTTCTGTTAGAGGCTGATGCAGCTGGTGACTTTAAGTTGAAGCTGATGCTCATTTACCATTCCAAAAATCCTAGGGCCCTTAAGAGTCATTCTAAATCTAATCTATAGGTGGAACAACAAAGTCTGAATGACAGCACATCTGTTGACAACATGGCTTACTGACTATTTTAAGTCCATTGTTGAGACCTACTGCTCAGAAAAAAAAGATTCCTTTCAAAATATCACTGCTCACTGGCAATGCACCTGGTCACCCAAGAGCTCTGATGAAGATGAATGAGATTATATTGTTTTTCAAGCCTGCAGTATCCATTCTGCAGCCCATGGATCAAGGAGTAATTTCGACTTTCAAGTCTTATTATTTAAGAAATACGTTTCTTTTTTTCTTTTTAAAGCAGTGTCTTTTAAAATATATATATATTTTATTTACTTATTTGGTTGTGCCGGGTCTTAGTTGCAGCAGGCAGGCTCCTTAGTTGCGGCTCGCCAGCTTCTTTAGTTGTGGCATGTGTGCTCCTTAATTGTGGCACGCATGTGGGATCTAGTTCCCTGATCAGGGATCGAACCCAGGCCCCCTGCATTGGGAGCACAGCATTAACTGCTGTGCAACCAGGGAAGTCCCAAGAAATACATTTCACAAGGCTATAGGTGCCATAGATAGTGATTCCTCTGATGGAGCTGGGCAAAGTAAATTGAAAACTTCTGTGAAGGATTCAGATGCCATTTAGAACATTCATGATTCATGGGAAGAGGTCAAATATCAACATACATAGGAGTTTGGAATAGGTTCATTCCAACCCTCATGGATGACTTTGAGGGGTTCAAGACTACAGTGGAGGAAGTAACTACAATGTGGTAGAAACAGCAAGAGAACTAGAATTAGAAGTGGAGTCTGAGGATGTGACTGAATTGCTGCAATCTCACGATAAAACTTTAACAGATGAGGAGTTGCTTCTTACGAATGAGCAAAGAAGGTGCTTTCTTGATGTGGAATCTACTCCTGGTGAAGATGCTGTGAAGATTGTTGAAATGGCAAGAAAGGATTTAGAATATTACATACACTTAGTTGATAAAGCAGTGGTAGGGTTTGAGAGGATTGACTCCAATTATGAAAGAAGTTCTATACTGGGTAAAATACTATCGAACAGTATTGCGTGCTACAGAGAAATCATTCATGAAAGGACGAGTCAGTCAATATGACAGACTTCACTGGTGTCTTATTTTAAGAAACTGCCACAGCCACCCCAGCCTGTAGCAGCCACCACCCTGCTCAGTCATCAGCTGTCAGCCTTGAGACAAGGCCCTCCGCCAGCAAAAAGACTAGACTTGCTGAAGGCTCATATGATGGTTAGCATTTTTTACCAATAAAGTATTTTTTAATTAAGGTGTGTACGTTGGTTTTTTTTAGACATAATGCTATTGCACACTTCATAGACTACAATATAGTATAAACATAACTTTTATATGCACCAGGAAACCAAAAAAATTCATGTGACTCACTTTATTGCCATACTTGCTATATTGTCATGGTCTGGACCCGAGCCCACAATATCTCTGAGGTATGCCTGTAAATAGATGGCAGATGATTGGAACTTGATTTCTCACTGTTGGAGTGGGAGGTTACAGCTAAGCAAGGGAAGACGCTGGAATGTCCGTGTTTTAATGGATTAGAGTTGGGAGACATCAGTATGAACTCACATTTAGGTTAATATAGATACAGGTGAAATTACATATGTATAAATATTTATGGGTACGTGCATATACACAAGTTAGTATGCAGACATAGTTTTCCTTCCTGTGTCAGTGGAGAGGGCCTAGAAGTAAAGATACTCCAGTAGAAACAAGCACACCCAGTGCCCCAGATCTTGGTTTCTAATACAGTTCTCCAAAAATATATGAAAAATTAAAATAAAAAGGAAGCAGATCTCCTTGGAGAAATGGTTACTTCTAGAACTGGGGCAGGGAGTATGCAAGATGAGCCTGGAGCATCTCATAGCTCTAGGAAGTTAGGAAGTACTAAACACACACACACACACACACACACACACACACACACACACATTGGTGGGTGGGAGGTGGGGCAGTATGTCAGAGGGGCTCAGAAGCCGACTGAAAGTACTTCCAAAGGCCAAGTTGGACTAATTTGAACAAGAAAATAAAGTAGTATTGGATTATAACCCTAAGTATAAAACGAATACCTATGAGTTCATACTACCGTAAGTAAAGGATTGAATAAATAAACGAATGAGGGAGAATAGACAAATTTCCCATGCTGAAGAATTCCAAATAGTTTATGTAGATTTTCACCCTCAAGGAGGTGGAACATAACTCCCTACTCTTTTTTAAAAATATATATATATTTATTTATTTATTTAGGCTGCTCTGGGTCTTAGTTGTGGCACGCGAGACCTTCACTGCAGCATGCCAGCTCTTACTTGCGGCATGCGGACTTCTTAGTTGTGGCATTGGACTCTTAGTTGCCATATGCATGCGGGATCTAGTTCCCTGACCAGGGATCGAACCCAGGCCCCCTGCATTGGGAGCATGGAGTCTTACCCACTGGACCACCAGTAAAGTCCCTAACTCTGTACTATTTAAGTGTGGGCTGTGCTTAGCGACTTCCTTCTCAAAAGTACAGTGTGGAAAAGGGGAAAAAGTAACTTTACAGGAGAGAAAGTTGGCAAATACTGCCTAAAGCAGATGATCAAGGTCAATATCAACAGTAATAAATCATGGTGATATTATGCACCCTTGATAGGATGTTAATGAGAATGGTACTTTACCTCAGTGGTCCTCCTCCCTCAAAACCATAACTTCAGACTAACCATGAGAAAAACATCAGGCAAATTACAATTGAGGAATGTTATACAAAATACCTGACCAGTATTCCTCAAAACTGTCAAGGTCATCAAAAACAAGGGAAGTCTGAGAAACCGTCACAGCTAAGAGTAGCCTAAGGAGACATGACAACTAAATGTAATATGGTATCCTGGATGGGATCCTGGAAAAGACATGACAGCTAAATGTAATACGGTATCCCGGATGGGATCCTGGAAAAGAAGAATGATACTAGGTAGAAACTAACAAAATCTGAAGAAGATATGGACTTTAATCTATCAATATTATATCAATAAAAATTGCTCAATAATATATCAATATTAGTTCACTGTGACAGTCATATCATGCTAATATAAGATTTAAGGGGAAACTGGGTGTGAGGCATATGAGAACTCTGTAGTAGCTTCAAAACTTTTGTGCAAATCTAAAATTATTTTAAAATGGTATTATTTTTAAAAAGGGAATGAGAAGTTCCTCTCTGTACCAAGTAAAAAAAAGAAGAGGAAAGCAAGAATGTCAGTAATAAAAATGACGATCAGGTCAGGACAGCACTGTACATCTTTACCAGAATTAATGATATTGCACAGCAGGAGCTCTGCAATAGTGGCAGTTGTTATAGGCTTCTTAGTAGAAAACAGTAAACTCTAGTAGTGTGCTTAGTTTATAAATAGTAACTCACCTGGTAGGTTACTAGCAAATACTCAGTTGTAGTTAAAAATTAAAGTGTATTGTGTGTTCTTAAAACCAAGCATCAATTTATGCAATAAAGAAACTTCTCTGTGCCTACCACTGGGCTGCAGACCACACTTTGCCCTGTGGTACTTGTGTATGGCAGTTGACTATTCCTCAGGGAGGCATAATGTTTTCAAACAAAAATATATTTCCCATGATTCTGAGGGCACTAAATATATCATGCCTACATCATTTTCCCATTCTTTTCTCTATTCATCCACAAAACTCCATAAACACAAAAACAAAACATGTGCCAAGAACGATCTGATAGTTGGTTAGTTGGGACTGGCCTGAGCTGGTGGGACAACTTGGCTGTGTTCCAGGTGGGCTCTCTCCTTCTCCAGCAGGCTACCCCAGACTTACTCTCATGTAAGTGGTATGGTCGAGAGGGAGAGGGAGAGAGATGTTGGGGGAGAGATTTTGAGGGAGAGCTATTGAAAGAGAATATACAAGACCACTTTAGGCCTAGTCTTGGAAAGGCATGTTATTTCTGCCACAATTCTCTTTGTCTAAAGCAAATCAAGGCAGCCCATATACAAAGATTGGGGAATAAATTCTACCTCTTGGGAGAAGTTGCAGAGTTACCTTGCAAAGATCTTAGATACAGGGAGGAGTGGAGAATTGGGGCCATTTTGCAGTCATTCTAACAGAGTGATTGTAAGTAGAACTTGGCGAATTGAAATAACATTCAGAAGAACCACCTACTTAATTCGGATAGATTCTTGTCTGTTCATGTTAAACCAAACAGATGAGGTAACTATCACTTCATTAATTTTTTTGCCTTTATTGTAATAATATTAATCACGGTAACTTAAAACAGGCACTTTTGTTTTAAAAGGGAAAGTGTCAATTTTACACCGAAACACATTTAAAATTTTAATTGTATTGGAAGTCAAAGTAGAATTTTAAGAATTGAAAGGGTTATTAGTAGCAAGAATGCTTTCATTATTAGAATGGCCTCTGGTAGCACTTACATGTATCATCATTTGACTGTTACTCTCTCAGTTTTGCATCTGCCTCCATTTAGTTTACCTAGAGAAAATCATTGTAATCTCTTCATTGTGTCAATTTGTAGGACACATCCTTTTAGATTTTATTTTGTGTGGAAAATATGTGCAGATGTTGATGTGTACATGTAGTTGGCAGAATTAAGTATCTTTATTTTAATACTTATTACAGAATATACCCAGTTATGCTGTTCATTTAGTTGGGCTTAAAACCTTTTTATTGAAATATAGCATATACATAGAAATGCTCATTTATCATGAGTATAGAGCTATTACACATATAAGTGTGCATGTGTCATGAGTATAGAGCTCTTTGAGCTTTTAAAAACTGAATATCACTGTGTAACCAGCCTCCAGATTGAGAAACAGAACATTACCAGCATCCCACAATCCCTCTTCTTGTTCTCTGTCACTGTCTCTTCCAAGAGTAGCCAGTATCCTTACTCCTAATCCTATACATTAGTTTTGCCTGTTTTTGTTCTTTATGTAGCCATTTATATCTAATATGCATTCTTTTGAGCCTGACTTCTTCAGAATAGGGTGCTCTTGATATTTTTTCATGTCTTTATCTATAGGTGAGAAACAGTAATTACATTTGGTCATAGGTCCTTTATATATATATATATATATGTATGTATTTATTTATTTATGGCTGTGTTGGGTCTTCGTTTCTGTGCGAGGGCTTTCTCTAGTTGCGGCAAGCGGGGGCCACTCTTCATTGTGGTGTGCAGGCCTCTCACTGTCGCAGCCTCTCTTGTTGCGGAGCACAGGCTCCAGACGCGCAGGCTCAGTAGTTGTGGCTCACGGCCTAGTTGCTCTGTGGCATGTGGGATCTTCCCAGACTAGGGCTCGAACCTGTGTCCCCTGCATTGGCAGGCAGATTCTCAACCACTGTGCCAACAGGGAAGCCCCGCTCATAGGTCCTTTTAAAATCTTAACTAAAATTTTGAAATTGGGTACTGGAATGATAGAATCAATCATAAATTACCAGTAATATATTTTAATTCATTGTAGGATTAATGAGTTCTATAAAGCAGTAATTTTCCTCTTTTAAGAAGTAAACTATAATCTTTTTAGTTTCTTGAAGGAAAAAAGGGACATTAGTGTCTGTAATTATTAAAGTTAGAATTAAAAATACTGTGCGTGTAGAAGAGTGTAAAGTCTTACTTTTAAAAACTCTAGAAAAGGTAACTTAGCAGTCTCTTTGATAACGCATTTTGGTATTAGGATTTCCTTGAAGTTTTCAAGTTAATTGTACCAAGATATAAAAGAAGGAAAAATATCTTTGTGTGTCAGATAGAGTTAATGAAATTCTAGTTCTTTGGCACTTAACGTGAGACTGAATTATTTCATGTCACTTTAATCAGGTATTTCTGTATTTGAACTTGAGAGCAATCAGATACATCCCCTCTTTGAAACTTGAGATCAGTCAGACACATCCCCTCTTTTCTGTACTAAAAATTTTCCCCTAAAAAACAAAGTAATCACATGTCAAATCTTAATGGCCCCTGGTACTTCGTTTGAAATCTTCTTTTCATTTTGACCCATTAATCTTGTTTTCATAGACGTTGAGCTTTCTGGTTTTGATTCTGTTCAAATATTGTTGAATGTTTTTTCTCTGGTTTTTTCATTGGCTTCTTTTTTAATTTCCATTAATTTTGAGCATTATCCAAAGTTTTGTTTTAGGTTTCTTCCCCTTTTCCTCTCAGTCTTAATAAATATCAGATATATGTTTATCTGCATGAATTCTTATTAAAACATATCCTAACTTGATATCTTTCTTTTTTGATTTCTGTCATTTTTTAACATATTTATTTAGATATGCTTCCATCTTTTAAACATGTCATAAATCATTTCTGCTTCCCTGATCTTCCTAGTCCCCTCTACTCCGACTCCTTTCTTTGCCACTATGGATGTCACTGATCTTCATGAATTTAAGAATTTTTATCTGGAAATGATTATTGACTCAATATTTTATTTCTTGCTGTTAATGACATATCACCAAAAGATTACTGTTATTTTCTATAATAGTTCTCCTTTATTAATATATATGGTCATATATAAATGTTTTCCCTACATAAATAAATATATATTGATAATTATTATCACTAAGATATAATCATAACTACAATTAAAAGAAAGGAGAAATAGTTCGTTCCTCTTTTATCTCCTAATAAATATTGCCATTTCTTTCCAAGAGCTGCCATGTTATTATAAATTTCCCCTCTGAGGTGCCTCAAAGAAAATTAAAGCAAATGATCTCCCCCTTATTTCCTTAAATTATGGTATGAAAAAAGAATTTTTTGGATACAAATATCTTTGCGTCTGTGTTTTAAGATTTAATTTTATGTGTGAATGATACAACATCAGAAGTGTATTTAACAATATATTATTTAAAGTCTTTCATTATATCAATTCTTTGCATTTTTGTCTTTTCCTGAGTATTTTAGCAAGATAATTTCCCCATAGTTTTATTACTGTATACATTTGTTGATACTGAAGTTCAAAATTATTTTAGCTTGATTTTTTTTTCCATAATTTCATCAAAGAGAGATTTTTCTTTTCAGGAATTAAGAGCTGCAACTTTTTCCCCTCAGATTCTCCAGAGAGTGATATTCCTATGGAGATCACCACAGCAGAACCACAAGTTTCCGAGGCAGTGTACGATTGTGTTATTTGTGGACAGAGTGGCCCCTCCTCTGAAGACAGACCTACAGGATTGGTTGTACTGTTACAAGCATCCTCAGGTAAAATCAAAGTAATTTTTTAGTGGGACCATTTTAGAGATGAAGTATTTACAGTAAATTAGTAAGTATCTCTGTTAACTAAAAGCTGTATTTTTGTTTACATAATAATTATAGATCTATAGCAAGGATCTATTTAGATCTGTTTAGCAGACATTCTTAATCTGGTTTTATCTCACTTTTCCTGGACATGAGTGTTGGAAGAAGCCTTTAAGAGAATATGTTACACAATCTTTTTCTTTAAAGTGTGATGCAATATAACCAATGCCAGGTGACCAAAAACTGAGTTCAGCTTTCTTGGCAATTTAATTGATCTAAAATCTAGAAGCATTTTAAGCTCATAAATATTGTCAATTTAAATATTTTAATTATATAAGGCATATTCAGGTAGCTTTGCCCTTATTTCTTGAGCTTAGAAGCATTCGTTCTTTTGTGTGTGGTACACGGGCCTCTCACTGTTGTGGCCTCTCCCGTTGCGGAGCACAGGCTCCGGACGCGCAGGCTCAGCGGCCATGGCTCACTGGCCCAGCCGTTCCGCGGCATGTGGGATCTTCCTGGACCGGGGCACGAACCTGCGTCCCCTGCATCGGCAGGCGGACTCTCAACTACTGCACCACCAGGGAAGCCCGAAGCATTCGTTCTTGAAACAGCCTGCAGATTGATATGTTTGCCAATCTATAGTTAGAACAATTAAAAAAAAAATTGAAGGATTTGTCTGAATGCTCTCTATCCTCTGCCATATCGAAGTATTTTGAGGTAGTGATAACTGTGACACTCCAATCCTAATGGATGTAATCCTTTTTCCACAGGAGTATGTGTGGAGCAAAGAGAAATAAAAAAATTACATATTTCTCCAGAGCATTTTTTTCTAGGGTGTTTACTCTTTGAATTAATAAAGTGGAAAGAGTTAGATATAAAACATTCCTCTGAATTCTAATACAGGTATTGCTTGACGTAATCTGGCCACGTTTGTTCCTTTCTTTTAAATATAGAGATAATACTGACTTCAGAGGATTGTTGTGTTGGTTAAGTAATGTAATATAGGCAAAAGGATCTAATATGGTGCCTGGTAGATTAGTTTCTCGTCTTACTACTCTCCTTGTTTAAACATGAAATTGATCTGGGAAACCCTCACTGAACAGGACATTGGAGTAGAGCTGTCAAGACCAGAAATGCCTACTAAAAAGGAAATGTGTGGGAGTACTGACTAATTTTGCAGCTACTTATCTTTTCTACTATTGTAAGGAAATCAGTTTATTAGATTATTGCCACTTGACTTTCTATAATTTCTTCACCAAATACTGTATAATCATCAACTTAATGTTTTATTCATTCATTTCACATATATTTATTGAGCACCACTGTTATAATAAACAAAACAAAACAATATCCCTGCCCTAATGAAGCTTATGTTATTGTTTTAGACTGTTACTTGTTCATTATTTTATATTTTTAAAGTTGCTTTGAGGGCTTCCCTGGTGGCGCAGTGGTTGAGAGTCCGCCTGCCGATGCAGGAGACACGGGTTTGTGCCCCGGTCCGGGAAAATCCCACATGCCGCAGAGCGGCTGGGCCCGTGAGCCATGGCCGCTGAGCCTGCGCGTCCGGAGCCTGTGCTCCGCAGCGGGAGAGGCCACAACAGTGAGAGGCCCACATACTGGAAAAAAAAAAAAAAAAGTTGCTTTGACCTGTTACTTCATTTAATCCCCTTTTAACAATTTTGTACACTATCTCAATTTATTGATATTAGATAATTCCACTATACCACAGTTCTTTTATCATTTTAAGATAGGAGAAAAAGAATAAGAAACTACCATTAAAAGCATTAAACCTCAAGGGTGATTTTAACTGGGAATTATAGCCAGGGAAATCTCTGGCTGTCTCCTTTCCTTCTGAGTCTCACCCACCCACTGACATCCTCTCACCTTTTACCTCTCTTTACTTTTTCCTTACTTCTGAATTCTTTATTTTGATTTGTCTCTTCCCTTTTTCTTTTATCTTTTTACATGTGAATATGGAAACTTTTAACCATGTACTGATGTAAAGAGACTAGTAAAATGAACCTCCATGTCCCCATCAGTCTCTAACAGTAATCAACTTGTGGCTAATTTTAATTTATTTATTCCCTCCCCATAGAATTATTTTGAAGCAGATTCCAGATATCACTTTATTTCATCTATAAATATTTCACTGTTTCTGTTAAATAGAAAGGATTTTTTTTTAAAAAAAAAAAACATAACCGTAGTCACTCCTAAGTAACTTAGTTCCTCAGTATCATCAAATATCTAGTCAGTGTTCAAAATTCCCCAATTGTTTCTCATTTATTTTGTTTAATTAATTAATTTATAGTTGTAGGGGCCTCTTGTAGTCTTTTAATTAATAAATTCCCTTTTCATCTTTCCTGTGCCTGTCTCCCTGCCCCCAAATGCATTTTACCATTTGAAGAAATTGGTTCATTGAACATTTTTTTAATCAATATTTTTAAATTGCAGTATAGTTGATTTATAATTTCTGCCATACAGCAAAATGATTCATTTATACATATATATACATTCTTTTTTAAAAAAATATTCTTCTCCATTATAGTTTATCATAGGATATTGAACATAGTTCTGTGTGCTATACAGTAGGACCTTGTCATTTATCCATTGTATATAAAAGCTTACATCTGCTAACCCCAACCTCCCACTCCATCCCTCTCTCAACCTCCTCCCCCTTGGCAACCACCAGTCTGTTCTCTATGTCTGTGATTCTGTTTCTCTTTCATAGATAGATTTGTTTGTGTCATATTTTAGATTCCACAGATAAGTGATGTCATATGGTATTTGCCTTTCTCTTTCTGACTGACTTCACTTAGTTTGATAATCTCTAGTTGCATCCATGTTGCTGCAAATGACATTATTTTGTTCTTTTTATGACTGAGTAGTAGTCCATTGTATATATGTAGCACATCTTCTTTATCCACTCATCTGTCGATGGACATTTAGTTTATATCCATGTCTTGGCTATTGTGTAGAGTGCTGCTATGAACATAGGGTTGCATGTATCTTTTTGAATTATAGTTTTGTCTGGATATATGCCTAGGAGTGGAATTGCCGGATTATACGGTAATTCTATTTTTAGGTTTTTTTTTTTTTTTGCGGTACACGGGCCTCTCACTGTTGTGGCCTCTCCCGTTGCGGAACACAGGCTCCGGATGCGCAGGCTCAGCGGCCATGGCTCACGGGCCTAGCCACTCCGCGGCATGTGGGATCTTCCCGGACCGGGGCCTGAACCCGTGTCCCCTGCATTGGCAGGTGGGCTCTCAACCACTGCGCCACCAGGGAAGCCCTATTTTTAGTTTTTTTGAGGACCTCCATACTGTTTTCCTTAGAGGTTGCACCAATTTACATTCCCACCAACAGTATAGGAGGGTTCCCTTTTCTCCACACCCTCTCCAGCATTTGTTATTTGTAGACTTTTTAATGATGGCCATTCTGACTGGTTTGAGGTGGTACTTTTTGTAGTTTTGATTTGCATTTCTCTAATAATTAGCGATGTTGAGCATCTTTTCATGTGCCTATTGGCCATCTGTATGTCTTCTTTGGTGAAATGTCTCTTTAGGTCTTCTGCCCATTTTTTGATTGAGTTGTTTGTTTTTTTGTTGTTGAGTTGTATGAGATGTTTGTATATTTTGGAAATTAAGCCTTTGTTGGTTGCATCGTCTGCAAATATTTTCTCCCATTCTGTAGGTTGTCTTTTGATGTTGTTTATGGTTTCCTTTGCTGTGGAAAAGCTTGTAAGTTTGATTAGGTCCCATTTGTTTATTTTTGTTTTATTTCTGTTGCCTTGGAAGACTGACCTAAGAAAACATTGGTCCAATTTATGTCAGAGAATGTTTTGCCTGTGATCTCTTCTAGGAGTTTTATGGTGTCATGTCTTATGTTTAAGTCTTTAAGTCCCATTTGTTTATTTTTGTTTTATTTCTATTGCCTTGGAAGACTGGCCTAAGAAAACATTGGTACAATTTATGTCAGAGAATGTTTTGCCTATGATCTCTTCTAGGAGTTTTATGGTGTCATGTCTTATGTTTTAAGTCTTTAAGCCATTTTGAGTTTATTTTTGTGTATGGTGAGAGGGTGTGTTCTAACTTCATCGATTTACATGCGGCTGTCCAACTTTCCCAGTGCCACTTGCTGAAGAGACTGTCCTTTTCCCATTGTATATTTTTGCCTCCTTTGTTGAAGATTAATTGACCTTAGGTGTGTGGGCTTATTTCTGGGCTCTCTATTCTGTTCCATTGATGCATATATCTGTTTTTGTGCCAATACCACGCCTAGATAAATAAAACAGAGAATAGAAAAGCAATAGAAAGAATCAGCAAAGCCAAAATCTTGAAAATTTCATCAAAATTGATAATTTTTTTAGCTAGACTGACCAAGAAAAAAAGAGAGAACACACAAATAACTAAAATCAGAAATGAAAGTTGAGACATTACTATAGACTTTACAGACATAAGAAAGACATATGGGGCTTCCCTGGTGGCGCAGAGGTTGAGAGTCCGCCTGCCGATGCAGGGGACACGGGTTCGTGCCCCGGTCCGGGAAGATCCCACATGCCGCGGAGCAGCTGGCCCCGTGAGCCATGGCCGCTGAGCCTGCGCATCCGGAGCCTATGCTCCGCAACGGGAGAGGCCACAACAGTGAGAGGCCCACACACCGCCAAAAAAAAAGACATATGAATAATTTTATGTCAACAAATTTGATGTCCTAGATGAAATGGATAAGTTCCTAGAAATACACAAACCAGCAAAACTGACTCAAGAAGAATAGGAAATTTGAACAGACATTAAACCAGTAAAGAGATTGAATCAGTAATCAGAAACTTCTCAACAAATAAGAGCCCAGGACCTGGTAGCTTCAGTGGTGAGTCTTCCAAACATTTAAAGAATTAATGCCATTCCTCCTTAAATTTGTCCAAAAAAAGAAAAAAATTAAAAAAGAGGCAGAGGACAGACTTCCCTGGTGGCGCAGTGGTTAAGAAACTGCCTGCCAATGCAGGGGACATGGGTTCAATTCCTGGTCCGGGAAGATCCCACATGCCACGGAGCATCTAAGCCCGTGTGCCACAACTACTGAGCCTGCACTCTGGAGCCCGAGAGCCACAACTACTGAGCCCGCGTGCCACAACTACTGAAGCTCATGCACCTAGAGCCCATGCTCTGCAACAAGAGAAGCCACCACAATGAGAAGCCCACGCACCGCAACGAAGAGTAGCCCCCGCTTGCTGCAACTAGAGAAAGTCCACGCGCAGCAACAAAGGCCCAACACAGCCAAAAATAAATGAATAAAATAAATAAATTTTAAAAACCCCAACTAACTACTCTATATTTTAAAAAAAGAGAGAGGCGGGGAACACTTCTTAACTCATTTCTGAGACCAGCATTACCTTGATACCAAAGCTAGATAAGGACATCACAAGAAAAGAAAATGATAGACTGGTATCCCTTATGAATATAGATGTAAAAGTCCTTAACAAATTCCCAGCAAATCAAATTCAGCAGTGTATTAAGAGGATTATACATCATGGCTAATTATATTTTAGTTGCTAGCATCTACCTGCTTTTGTCTATTCTTCCTGTTGCTGCTGCCATAAATCTCCGCAAAACTTGGGGCCCACGTTGCTGTGCCTGATATTCCCTTCTCTAAGAATGGCTCTTCCCATGCTTATTGAATCTTAGAGTAATGTGTGGCACTGTATGCTTATATCCCCACTTCCTTTTTTTGCGTTATGATGTTTTACAATTATAAAAATACCTCTTTTCTCAACTTTTCATTTTGAAAAGTTTTATATCTACAGGAAAGTTGAATACCCTTCACCTGTACTCACTGATTGTTAACATGTTGTCATATTTATGTTTTCGTTCCCATACTTATCTATACACACACACACACACACTTTTCAGGAGAAAATGGTGGACATCATGACATTTTATCCCTAAATACTTTAGGTTGTATCACCTAAGAAGAAAGATATTCTTTTATATAACCTTAGTATCATTATCATACCCAAGAAATTTAATAAAATAAAATATTCTATGTTCAAATTCTCCCAATAATATTTTTTATAGCAGTTATATTTTTTTCTTGATCCAAGAGCCAAGCAAAGATCATGTGTTGCATTTAGTTGTCGTTTCTTGTTAGTCTCTTCTCCAGAACAGTTTCTCCGGACCTTTTTAAAAATTTTGAAGAGTTCGGGTCAGTTCTGCAGACTGTGTCATTTTCTAGATTTATGATTGTTTCCCTATTATTAGATTCGAGTTAAACATTTTTGGCAAGGGCACTATTATGATAATGTTCCTTTCCGTTGCATCACATTAGGAGGCTCATAGTGGCGGTTTGTTCCATTATTGGTGATGCTAACCAAGTTTAATCACTTGGTTGGTATTCTATAGGATGACACATTGAGAGTCTAACATCATACCCTTTTACTTGATGTTCCCTGCCCTAATCAATGAATGTGTTATCTGTTACTGTCATCATTCTTTTTGATTCTCAAGTTTTCTCAAATTTCGCTAGTCAAAACTCCTTTAGGTCCTCATGACCTGCCCCCTCAGTGTTTGAATACCTCCTTACTCTTTATTACACACAACTCCAGGCTCACCTTGCACTTCTCCCCAACCCTGGACTTAGCTTTTCCTCCAGTGATATCTATTTCCTTTTGGTGAAAAATAGTATATTTAGAAATGAAGTTTATTTGTACTGGTGAGTCATAACTTGTAGGCTTTTTCTCTGGATAGATTTTGGAAACCATCCAGGGTTCATACTTATATTTTGGTATTATTTTAGAAAATAAGTATTGCCATTTGTAAAGCTTTATTTATTCTGTAGAAGAAAACTAGAATATCACTTTTTTTTTTTAGGTCTTTAAAAATATTGTAATGGTGAAAAACTGAGTGAAGCTTATGGTAAATAACTCCGCTTTTCTTGGTTTTATAAAGTCTACATGTTGGTTTTTTAATGAGCTCTTATCTCTGTTGTTAATGTAGTTTTGGGGCAGTGCCGTGACAACATTGAGCCAAAAAAGTTGCCTATCACTGAAGAGGAGCAGATTTACCCTTGGGATACATGTGCAGCAGTTCATGACGTGAGGCTCTCATTATTACAGCGTTATTTTAAGGATGTAAGTACCCTTTTTTATTAACTGGTATTTTTGTCTGCAAAATTGATGGTTATTTCTCTTCAGAGTTTTATATTTTTTCTTCAACTTATTCAGTCAAAATATAACACAGACCTAAGAGCATAATAATTTTGAAGGGGAGATCTAATAAAGGAGAGAAAAAGTAGGGTATCTCTTTCTTACAGTCAGAATAGTGATTCATTTCTAGAAAAAAAGTCTTTTTTGTAAAAAAGCTCTGAACTGCACTGAATCTCTGTTTTGCTTTTGTGAGTGATTGTGAGATTTTATTTCTACATTAATACTTTTGTGTGCTTTCATAATGGTTATTTTGTTTATAAATGGTGTGCTCCCTGGACTGTATACCTCTGGAGGTCTAGGGCCATTTCTTCTATTGGTTGTAGTCCCCTCAGGGACTAGCACGTACTTGTGTATTGTGGATGCTTACTGTATTTCAGTTTTGTAGCCAGACAGACCATATAGAGCAGAAGAGTTATCGGTGGGCACTGTTACTGATAATAGAATTAAACTGCATAAATTCTGCTCTCTTCATAGCAAATGCATGCATTTTATAGAGTTGATGTGTAGAATTTCAGTCATGTAACGTGGTCTGTTTATTAGTGAAATTGGAAGTGTTATATATGAGAGATATGACACAGTAGGGACGGAACCTGAGCTTTGGAGTCAGATAGACTTAGGGTTGAACTTGGTCTCTACCACTTTTAACTGAGTGAGCTTGGTCAGCTTTTCACTCCTTTTTTATAAAAAGGGATAAGACCACTTACTGTATGAAGTTTTAATAAATACTGAGGTTGTGAAGATTCAGTGTTAAACACAGCACAGTG
Organism: Leucopleurus acutus; assembly: GCF_964270905.1. Lineage (NCBI taxonomy): Eukaryota > Metazoa > Chordata > Mammalia > Artiodactyla > Delphinidae > Leucopleurus > Leucopleurus acutus. The sequence continues at coordinate 56,794,395 of NC_139149.1, forward strand.
GTGAGCACATTGTTGAATATAGGTCTTCCTAAAATATAGGTCTCATATTAGTAAATGATTTCCTGCTTTTTTTGACTCTAGCAGATTAAAATAAGACATCTGACAGTTACATAGACAAATGACCTATTTTCAGTTTTAAAAGCTAACTGCTTTCATTAAAAAAAAAGATTAATTACATTTTTATAATACATTGCCAAAGAGAGCAGCTTGTTTATTAGCTGCCTACCAACCGTTCATTTTAGATGTAACACCCAAATCTGCTTCTACTTCAAATGGCTCCAAAACATAAAACAGAGATGAGCAGGGCTCTTGTTGTTTTTCTGACGTGTAACAGTAGAAGCTAGCTCACCTGCTGTGAGTATTTGATTTGTGCTGTTGCACATCTTTGAATTGTCTGGGAAGGCATTTTACACTGTGTAATATTTTTAACTTTCAGATGCTCATGAAGAGTCTTGATTTAATATTAGAACTCTGTTTACTATTGTTTAAAGATGATTTGGTCATCTTACATTATAATGTATAAATTTTTTTCCAACATAGAAATAAAATTTAATTGTTTACTCAGTTTTGATGGCTCTCAAATCTTTCATCATATGCTGTCATGTTAGACCTCGTGTGTAATATTGCCCTGGCTTGGCCATCTATTTGCTGCAGACTCTAGAGGGTGAATTCAAGTTCAGTCTGCAATGCTGTTTGACAGAGGCCAAATGAAATTCAAAGAAAATTACTTTAGGAGGAAAAATCTAATAAGCCTGTGTATAGGTCGAAGGGAAGGAATTAGCAGAGAAGAATTTGAAATAGAAAGAGATGAAAGCAATTAACTTTTAAAACAAATTTTAAAAGGGTATGTAGTTTGCTTATATAATCTGGGTCCCTTTTTTATTGTTTATTATATTAAATCCTTGTAAATGTTTAGTCACTATTTGGGGTTATTCTCATAACCACATTTGTACTTTAGAAAGATGTGTGCAGGATGCATCATGGAGACAAGAAACTTTATTTAAGAACCCTGTCCCCACAGCAGATGACACAGGCTTGCGAGGACAGACCAAAATCATGAGTTACTTAGGAGATGGATTTCATATGGTTTGGGAACCAATTCTGTGGTGTGAAGGAAAGGGGGTGATGTACAATAACTTTTAGCTTTCTGATTTGGTGACTAAACGGATGTGGAGTTTTTAAACCAAGAGGAAGAGAAAGATTCATAGAGAAAATGAAAGTTTTTGACACATTGGTTTTATGTTATCTCAGGGACCTCAAATTGGAGATTTCTGGTTGGCAGCTGAACATTTTTATCTGGCACTCAGGCAAGAGACTCAGGCGTGGAGGGTAGTTGAATTTACTGATTAAGTCACTCAGGGAGAATAGTTTTAATAAGAAAATAGCACTAAGAATAGAACCTTGAGGAATTTAAACATTTGAAGGGGCAGACGAAGAAAGAAAAGTCTTAAAAGGAGGCCTAAACCAAATGGTTAAAGAGATTGGAGAAAAACCAAAAGAGAGTAGCATTGTGGAAGCTAGAGGGAAGTAGGTGCTTTAAGAAGGCAGTTGTTAAGGTTAGATATCACAGAGAGATCAAGTACCATGTCGAACAGGTAAAATACTCAGTAGCAGTATAGTTTATTATATCTTATGGGGTAGAGAAAGGCTAATTAATAATTATTCTCTTTCATTATGAGTATAGTTATTTGGAAGCTAAAACTCTGTTCCAAGTTTAAAGATATTGCCTCAGGGCTGTCAAGTCAGGTGTTTCTTTACATCACAAAAATACAAAGCTCACATTAGTATAACAATATGAAATCTTTGAGAGGTTTATGTGGATTTGTTTAGATATGTTTCTACTTTAAAATTAATTGTATTTTGTCCTTTTCTTTCTTTTTTAAGAGTTCTTGTCTCTTGGCAGTATCCATTGGCTGGGAAGGAGGTGTTTATGTACAAACCTGTGGCCACACGTTACATATAGATTGTCATAAATCTTATATGGAATCATTACGGGTAAGTCAGTTGAAGCATTTTAAAGGTGTCTGTGTCTTTCCAGGTATTAAGTATTTTTACAGTATATACATCCTAATTCATCTTGGGTGATTATGATTGCCATTCGGACTCACAGTTCAACAACTGTTCAGCCTCACAGTTGTTGACCTCTTCAACTTTAGGGATTTCATTTTTTTTTTTTAAACCCCACATTTGTTTATTTATTTATTTTTGGCTGTGCTGGGTCTTCGTTTCTGTGCGAGGGCTTTCTCTAGCTGTGGCAAGCGGGGGCCACCCTTCATCGCGGTGCGCGGGCCTCTCACTCTTGTGGCCTCTCTTGTTGCAGAGCACAGGCTCCAGATGCGCAGGCTCAGTAGTTGTGGTTCACGGGCCTAGTTGCTCCGCGGCACGTGGGATCTTCCCAGACTAGGGCTCGAACCCATGTCCCCTGCATTGGCAGGCAGATTCTCAACCACTGTGCCACCAGGGAAGCCCGGGATTTCATGTTTTTACTTCACATTAGCAACTAACTTCCACGGCTATAATTTTAGACTTTGCTACTCCAGCTCAACAATAGTAAGCTTTAATATCCTACCATAGCATTATGTGATTATTCTTCGAAGTGTCTTATTTTTACTCTTATTAGTGTGTTTTACTTCTGACCTCAAGATCTCTAGTCCTTTAGCCCCTTGCATTTTCCTAGTACGCTAGCTCTTTCTTTGCCTCACTTTCTTGTACTGTGCCCATTCTGCTCTTAATACCAGTCATTTAATCCACCTCCTTTGATTTTATACCCAGTCAGCTAGCACTGTTAGAAAATCATAAAACTAGGTGAACTAGTACCTCCACAAATCTGTGGTTTCTTAGAATAGTGGCTGAGATTGGGGTCATGGACTGTAGATATTACTTACCGATTCATTTACCTGTCTTTGATCAGTTTCCTCTCCTAGTCTCCTTAGCAGCTATTCCAGACCTTTGCCTCCTCTATCCCAGACTCTTTGCCTAAATCCCAAGATGCCTTTCCTCTCATCAGATCTGTCTCTTCCTGTGGCACCAAGACAACAGTGGCTGTCTGTCACATACTACCTTAGCTTCCTACCTTGCTTTTCTGTTCCCCAATAAGTGACTGCATCCCAGCCAATCCTTTCTTTTTCACTTTTCAAAAAAAGTTAATTAATTAATTAATTTTTTGGCTGCATTGGGTCTTTGTTGCTGTGTGCAGGCTTTCTCTAGTTGCGGCGAGTGGGGGCTACTCTTAATTGCAGTGCGCGGCTTCTCGTTGCGGTGGCTTCTCTTGTTGCAGAGCACGGTCTCTAGGGTGCACAGGCTTCAGTAGTTGTGGCACGTGGGCTCTAGAGCGCAGGCTCAGTAGTCGTGGTGCATGGGCTTAGTTGCTCTGCGGCATGTGGGATCTTCCTGGACCAGGGCTTGAACCTGTGTCCCCTGCATTGGCAGGTGGATTCTTAACAACTGCGCCACCAGGGAAGTCCCCTCTTTTTTACTTTTGAGGGTAGTATTCCTTTTTCTGTTCAAGAATAATTTTCTGTTTATGCTCTAGTTTTCCTTTCACCCCATCACCTCAGGGGCCTTGGTCTATCAGTAAGTAACCTCTTTTTCTTCTGTGTCTTCAGTTTTTCTGCCCATTCTGTCTCTTCATTTCAGTTCATAAAGATGCTCAAGTCACTGGCATTCAAAATTCCTTCCCTTGATTTTGCATTCCCATGTAGCTGCAGTCTTTCTTTTTCTCTCAGCTCAGCTTCTTAAAAGCGTGGCCTGCCCTATTCCCAGATTCCTGACTCAGAAGCAGAAGAGTTCTCTTTTTCCCTTCCTACTCCTTACCTCTCACATTAAGTCACATAACAAATTCTATTGATTCCATTTCCTAAATCTCACTTGACTACATTCTGCCTACATTATTCCCACTTCTGCTTTTTTGCATATGCCTTCATCTTTCATCTTGACTATTGCAATTGCTTATCAGTTTCCTTACTCCAAGTCTAATTTACTCATTATATTGATCTTTCTAAAATGTAAATCTGGTGACATGTTGTTGGCTTAAAAATTCTTTACTGATTTCTTCCTGTTGGGATAAAGTTCAGTCTTCCTTGAATGGCATTCAAGGCATTCCATGATCTGGGCTTGCATGTTACTTTAGCTTTGTCTTCCATCAATTCAGCATTAATAAACTAATTAATAGTTCCTTAAGCACATTATGCATTTTTCATACTTCTGTATTCAGTCAGTCATTCAACAAATATTTATTCAGTGCCTACAGTGTTCCAGGCACTGTGATAGACACTGGGGATACATCCCAATGAATAAGACAGTTTCTTCCCTCGAGGAATTTACTATGCATTGCGTGAGACAGAAATAAACAAATAGTTGCGGTATAGGTGCTAAGAGTTATGAGGTATGCACAGGGTCTTATTGGGACATCTGCAAGTTCCAGAATTTGATGAAGTAAGGTGCTTGAGTGATACGAGAGAAGACTGGAGAAGTAATTAGGGGTTATATTGTAAAGGGTCTTGTGGTCCATGTAAGGAATTTGTACTTTAGACAGATTCCTTACAGAGAGCCATTAAAGCCATTTAAGACTCTTAAGCAGAGAGATGACATTCAGAAAGGTTATTGTGGTGGTTCTGTAGATTTTAGGGTGTGAGATTGCAGGAGAATAAGAAAGAATATGGTGATAGCATATATTATTTAGGAGGTAAGAGATGATGGTGGCTTGGGCTTAGTCATGGCAGTGAAGATGGAGAAGAGGTTAGAGATTTGAAATTTTTTTTAACATCTTTATTGGAGTATAATTGCTTTACAATGGTGTGTTAGTTTCTGCTGTATAACAAAGTGAATCAGTTATACATATACATATGTCCCCATATCTCCTCCCTCTTGCATTTCCCTCCTTCCCACCCTCCCTATCCCACCCCTCTAGGTGGTCACAAAGCACCGAGCTGATCTCCCTGTGCTATGCGGCTGCTTCCCACTAGCTATCTGTTTTACATTTGGTAGTGTATATATGTCCATGCCACTCTCTCACTTTGTCACAGCTTACCCTTCCCCCTCCCCGTGTCCTCAAGTCCATTCTCTAGTAGGTCTGTGTCTTTATTCCCGTCCTGCCCCTAGGTTCTTCATAACCTTTTTTTTTTTTTTTTTAGTTTCCATATGTATGTTGTTAGCATACGGTATTTGTTTTTCTCTTTCTGACTTACTTCACTCTGTATGACAGTCTCTAGGTCCATCCACCTCACTACAAATAACTCAGTTTTGTTTCTTTTTATGGCTGAGTAATATTCCATTGTATATATGTGCCACATCTTCTTCATTCATCTGTCAATGGACACTTAGGTTGCTTGAAATACATTTAGAGAAGGATTTTCTAGACTTGGTGAGAGATTGCATGTGGAGCATAAGAGGGAGGAAAGAATTAAGGTAAGAGGTGTTGGTGATCACTGAAAGATTTTGATTGGGAATAAGTATCTCACATTAGGTAGATCATACTGGCAATGATATGGTTGGGAGACTATTAGGAGATATTAGCAAAGAGAGTAGAAGGAAGAAAGTGGGTGGAAGGACTGATGGGATTTATTAATCAGATATTTGGTGTGGGAGAAGGCATGACGCTGAAGGAGTTGCTGTTGCAGGCGAATGGGGCAGGCATGAGAGGATGGTCAGTGTCCCAGGTCTTGGGCATGTCCCTGGGGCAGACTGCCAAGTGAGGGTCCTTGGCTTTGTTCAGGAAAGAATTCAAGAGTCAGCCATAATAAAGTGAAAGGGATTTATTCAGGGAAGTACACATTCCATAGGCGGAATGCAGTCCTTCTCAGAGGGTGAGAGCACCCTGGGGTATAGGGGTGGTTAGTTTTCATGGACTGGGAATTTCATAGGCTAGCAAGTGGGAGGATTATTCCAACTACTTTGGGGAAGGGGTGGGGATTTCCAGGAATTGGGCCATCGCCAACTTTTTGGCCTTTTATGGTTAGCCTTGGAATTGTCTGGTGCACTGGTGGGTGTGTCATTTAGCATATGCTAATGTATTACAGTGAGCATATAATGAGGCTCAAGGTCTACTGGAAGTCGAATCTTACACCATTTTGGACCTAGTTGGTTCTAACCAGTTTGTCGTATCCTGAACAGCTGTGTCATTCTTTTAAAGGTTGTGCCCTGCCCCCTTTCCTCCTGTCTCACTGCCATGACCCTCTTCTTTCTGAAGTAGGAGGTGTAGCTTTATGTTCCTAGAGTAGAGGGGGCAAAGCTGGGGTAGGTAAAGGGACTTGACAAGTGAGGAGACGGTTTAGAAAAACCACTTTGGAATTGGGTGAAAGAATGCTTCATAGGATGTTGGAGAAAGATTGCCAGGAAGTATTCAGGGCTAAGTTGAGGTGGGAAGCAGTTTGTAGCAGAATTGGAAGTCATACACTGGATTAATTTTGTATGAAGATTCTGTTTAGGTGTGTATCATAGAAGGACATATGGAGGGAGAATGAGAAGTGTTGACTTGAGAGTTTTTAAAATGATATATCGTGGTGTATGGTAGGATAGGAAAGACCGTATAAACTGAGGAAAAAGGGAGGGACTAAAAGAGATAGGAGTTGACAGAATATAAGATGTTTGAATTTAATATTTTCAGATATGGACAATTTTTGGTCATTACAAGGTAAGGGTGTGGTCATGGTAACAGGTGCTAGGGTAGAGTGGAGGTCAAAGCCATTGGAGTTGATGAGGTCAAGGAGCTAAGGGACTAAGGTATAAGATTGGTTGTACATACATTGAAATTGTATATGAGGATGGCAGGACTTGGAGTGATGAGGAAAACTGATCTAGGTACCAAAGTCTTCAGATATTAAGGGCAATGGATGACAGTAAAAAGGAAGGAAAAGGGGTGATCTCACTAGATGGCATGAGCCACACTGAGAATGCAAGAGTAATGATCTTGAGCCAGCACTGGAGATGAGAAGGATACTGAGGTTTGAGAGATGTGGGAAACTGAGCAGTGCCTAGTTGGGAGGGCTTCTGGTGATGCTTCAGGAAAGAACCTAGTTTCGGTCAAGGCTAGGATGAGGACCTAGCATTCTTTAAAATTATGGCTCCAGGGAAGCTTATCATAGAATGTCCTTCAACGACCAGGACCCTTGCCCCAATCTTTTAGTACACTCCTCTTGTATATCTTTAAAACTTACTTCACAAGTCTTCTTTGGGAAGCCTTCTCTGTTGCATCTATCACACTATTGTTATAATTTGTTTCTCTTTGCTTTTAAATTGTCAGTACCTTAAATGAAGATGTCTCTTAACTCTTTTTGCTGTCACATGGTGCAGCATTTGACACATGATAGGAGCTTAGCATTTGTTTATAGAATTGGATTTAAGAAGACGTGGTGTTAGATTTTTAAGGAATTGAAAAAATAAGTGTCACAGAGTAAAAAAAAAAAAAAATAGAATTCAGTTCTTTTGGCCAAAGTACTTGAAATCCAAGATACAGTGAAATGAACACTAAATTAAAGAGTTGGGAAACCTAAGTTCATTCTGACATTGTCATTAACTACCTTTGTAACCATGGGCAAATAAATTCATTTTTTTTTCTTTGTATCCTTTTTTCTCATTATTTTTGTCTTATTAGTAATAATGGTCATATTGTAGCATTCATACATATATTATTACATTAAAAACATATTTTGAGATAAAGCATTAGGGTAGTGGCAGAATAAGAGAGACAGCTGGAAAAAAGAGTAAGATACTGGTTAGGACTACACAATAGCAATAGCCTGAAAGAGCAAAATAGATGTGGGTGGTGTCAGACAAAAGAAAGGAACAAATATAGCAGCCTGGATTCCTGCCTTAAATCCTGGTTAGTTAGCATGAATTGCAATCTCTCATGAGCAAGAGTTTCCTCCTAGGCATATGTGCTTTATGTGTCTCTGTTTCAAAAATTCTCATATTTCTTCCTTCTCCTATCAGGAACATCTGAAGGAGAGGATGTTAAATTAATTCCCCTCCTTATCACCCTTATGTTCTGAGTATTCTAACTAAATCTTGCCCCTATCCGTTAAACCTAAACAAACCCACTGCATCAAGTCCAATCAGTTGTGTTCGGCCATTAGACACCTTGGAAGACACATTACTTTTTTTTAGGCTTAAATACTCTCAAAAGCTGTCTATCCTACATCAAATAACATGAGCACTGGGAGAATCTTTCCAGTAGTCATTTATAGGTGAAGAAAACAGGGGCATGGGGAAGGTGATTCACTTTAATGTGGCCTGCTTTTTGAGTTATTCTGTATCTTAAATCCACATTTCAGATTGATTGCATCATTAATTGAATGTTTCAGATTGCATCATTATTTGAATGTTTCATACTGAGAGAAGAGTAGGATACTTAAGCAGTTCATTGGTGATGGCAAGTGTTGCATGACTGCCATGATGTAAGAAGTGATTTGATAATCTTCAACAGTTAAATGATTTTATGCTTTTATGACATGTATTAGAGGTCCTTTTTTGTATGGTTCATTTATTTACTATAAAATGTAGTGGTGTTAATTTTGTTTTCTGTAAACGTGTGCATCATATAGCTGTATGTTCGTTTCATCTTTTAGAATGACCAGGTTCTTCAGGGCTTCTCAGTGGACAAAGGAGAATTCACATGTCCTCTCTGCAGGCAGTTTGCTAACAGTGTTCTTCCTTGTTATCCTGGAAGCAATGTCGAAAACAACCTTTGGCAACGTCCTAGTAACAAAAGCATACAAGATCTCATAAAGGAAGTGGAGGAGCTGCAGGGACGTCCGGGAGCTTTCCCAGTAAGCATCAGTGTAAGGCAGAAATATCCTGGTTAACTCAGCTCTGCTTTTCAGCTTTAATTTTTGTTCTACTTCTAAATTACTCTGGACCTTATATATTTAGTAGAAATTGCTTTTAGAGGTTTTACTCTTCTGTTGGTGGTTATTAAAAACAAAAATGAGAGTAACAGAACAAATTATTACTAAAGGCTATGCTTTTCCTTAGTCTAAATTGTTATAGTTTTAATATACATCTTCCAGATCATGAAATATCCTATAAGCTTAGATATGGTTATGTTGAAATATTTAAAAACAAAGTCCAGCATTATATAGATGTATCTTGCAATGTAAAGCACAATCTAATCATTTAAAAATATGCCATTAGGTATATTAAAATTAAGATGATGTATTTACACACATGCAAACTTTCTGTGTGTGTAATTATAGACTTACACATACATTTGTGTGTATGTGTGTGTGTATTAGAGAGATAAAATATTGTATATATGATCGAACTATAAGTCAGTCTATTTTAGTGTGAGATTTGGTCTAAGTGAACCCATCTTTTATCCCATCCAGTAGGATTTATTTGATTTAAATTCTTAAATATTTCACCTTCATTATAGATTTATGTTATGGTCCCTGAGAGGAGTGACAGCAATGCCCAGTATATGCAGTAAATTTATGAAAACTATGAATATCTGACTTTTGCAACAGAAATTCATAGTTTAAAGCTAATCAGAATGATTCATCTCCTTTTCTGAATTGAAGACTAATTTTTGAGTCTATGTGTTATTTTTTTTCTTTTCGAAATCCAGATTTTTATGTGATTAAAATAGGCTTAAAGTAAGGGACATCAATATTAATCTTGAAAAAATGAGCTTAAATGAAAGATTTTTTATAAGCATGGAAACTGTTCTAAGAAATTTTAATGACATATACTCATTTGTTCAGAATATAGTTTGTGTGGTTAATTCATGGTTGGATCACAATATAAAATTAGAATAAAAGGTCCCTAAAATAAGAGAAAATACCTCTTGATCTGTTTTATCTTTGTGCACTCAATATATTTATAGTGCGTAGCTAATGTACATCTGTTTTGACTTTTAAACCTTAACTTCCTAGTGTGCTCATATGATAAACAATGTAGTGTTAGACTGTTATTAGAGAAAATGAATATACATAAACTTTATATGTATGTTTGTGTTTTTTACAGTCAGAAACCAACTTAAGTAAAGAAATGGAATCTGTAATGAAAGATATCAAAAATACCACTCAGAAGAAATATAGAGACTATAGCAAGACTCCAGGCTCACCAGATAATGATTTTCTCTTTATGTATTCTGTTGCTAGGTAGGTATACATAGTATATACTTTTATATTTACTTAATGTTAATAGTTTATTTTATTTCTCATTCATATTTATTTGAAAAAAGGTTGCATATTTTTAATGTTGGTTGAAATTATGGCTAGTTTTAGAACCTCCTAAAAGGTCTATAAAAGTAGAGTTTTCCTTCATTTTTCTGAGGAGTTTTTATTTTAATGGAATATTGGTTTAGGTATTATTAAGCATTATAGGATATATGAGGAAAAGTATATTATTAACATTTGGGACAGATGTCTACCTCAAAGCATGTGAGTATTATATATGAAGGGTGTTGTTAAGAAATCACTGTTTAAGCCCTGTCAAAAAAGTGATAATACTAAGAACTAAAACATTGTAATATGTTAAATACTTCTAATTTATAAAAAAAATAAGAACAGTAAGAAGAACTTACTTTGTTTTAAGCTCATGCAAGATCTAGTAATGTCCTAGAAGACTATAGGTGGTTTAGAAAATCAGATAAAGGAGAGGAAACGAGATCAGGCATGTTCTAAACTTCTGTGAGTAGCTACCGGTCTCAAGAAAACAGAGGTAAATGCTTCTCATCTTTCAGATTAGGTAGGAATAGTCTAATCTACTGAGTAGGTGTTCAATACCTAAGAAATAATTCCAAGTAGGAATTTTAGAAAACTTAATTGAAGGAAAATGGAGAACTGTAAGAAAAAATAAATAGGAGAGAAGCAGGCACAATTGTAAACACATTCTGCCAGATCTGATATTGTAGACCCCTGGATATCTCTAGAAGCATACTTCATATTTTGTTCAAGTAGTATTGTAATAGGTAAGATTTAGAGAAATAACGTGACTTGAAGTCATGCAACAAATTAGTGGTAGAGTAGGACTAGGACTCAGATTTCTTGAGCTGAGGTATAGTGTTCTTTCAATTACTGTTCTCCTTTTTCCTCTCCTTAGTTCAGCTTTTATAAGTCATATATACATGAAGTTCATCATGATCATTCTCTCTGCCCCATTCCTGGAACAGAGGGTAACAAAAGAGTGAATGAACTATGTACTCTTTTGAACCCAGGAAAAATGAAACCAGACTTAAGAAAATTGCAGCAAGCAAGTTAGACCTCAGGATAAGGAAACATAAGTTTTTGGTCTAAGAATGCAAGTGCTGGACGTGGATTGATGTAAAAGGATCTAATGGGTTGGGAAGTAACTATCTAGTCTGTGTATTCCTAGGCTATTGTTACTTATCTAGAATGCTTTGGGGGAAGATATAACAGTTAATTTAACATTTTGTCTCTGAAGAGTTACCAATTACATACTTGCAATAAAATATACTTTATGTGAAAACTAAATTGAATATAATTTAATTTTGCCAGGTTTCAAGGTTTCATAAAGTTCTGTACAATATTATGGTAATAATGTAGAAAAGTGACATGGATGTAGACCAACTCAATGCATGTATATACACACTCATATTTATGTCACTTGTGCATTTATGCCTTTGATTTTATTAGGATTGACCTTATAAGAAAATCCTGGTTGAATGGGAATGATCTGTGCATGGAATTTTGCTGTAGTATGATAAATAATTTGATTTAAATTTAGTTTGGTAGAAGTTTTGGATTCCTATTTCTTTGTTTAAATATATAAATAATTTATAGAATATATATATAATTTTTAATAGAAATATTTATAGAAAGCTTGCTGTGATAATGGGAGACTTTTTGAATCAACATATTTTTGTTTTTCTCTTTTATATAGAAGCAGGGACAGATGTCAAATGTTATTTACTAAGGGTGTATATAGAGAAGTGGAGAAAATATGCTCTCCCATCCTCCCATCCTTCTCTGATCCTTAGTGGTAAACTCTAAAGCAACAATATAATGATTCCAAAAGTGAAAGTATATAACCTTTAAAAACCTTATCCTTGGTTAAAATTACCCAGGCCATTGCCATTGTTCTCACAGTGAGATTGCATGCCTTCTCTAAGTTTTACTTAATCATTAAAAAGAAACACAAAAAACAAATTGACTCAAGAATTAACAAAAACATGAGTTAAAGGAAAAAAGCATGTGTATTCTATTTGAATAAGATGTAACTTTTTCAAGGTAGGAAACCAGGTCTTTACAGTTATCTTCTGCCTGGCATATAACCTTGTTTCGTTAAATACTTATGATTACAGATTATGATCATTTTTATGCCTAAAAGGTAGTCATTGAAGTATTTAGCAGTATTTAAAATGGTTAAGTAAGTAAAATATTTAGAAATAAAATGAATTTCAGTTATTTAACTTTTGAATTAAATGCTGTGATTCTTAAATGTATAGTCCCTTAGAACATGCAAATGTATTTGTATTTGACATTAGTAATTTGAATGGGCTACAACCCTAGTTTCCCAGGACTGAATTTCTCCCAGCTGACTAAGTAGTTTTTTTTGCTCTTTGGGGAGCTTAAATTTTTTGATGTTTAGAAACAAAATATTTCTAGTGGGTAACTAGCTGTGTCCTTTAATAATTGTTTTTGAGCTATTTTTTAGTTTTTGGTAGGACAATATGTATCTCTTTGTTTTTAATTTTATTTGCAAGGTGAAGCCTTGGAGGATTTTCTGAGGGCAGCAAAGAAGAAATTGTTGGAATGATCTTTTTGTCGCATTAAAATTAATCAAAATTACTATATTCAAGTTTTAATGTATTTCCAAAAAACATTCTATTGTAAATATCAGTCATTCAATTGGATTATGGAAAATTAATTTTGGAGAAGAAAGCTTTTTTCACTTCAATGCCAATTCATTATTTCATTATTGAAACAATGAATCACACTAATTTGAGTAATTGATTTCTCCAAAGATTTTGGACCCAAGTTATATATAGCCTAGAGTTATTAGTAAGTAGCACTTAGCCTGTATATGTGAGAAACGTGGAAATGGAAAGAAGTTGAAATGTGAGTAACTGAGATGTAGATGAAGAGACATCTTTAAGTCATAAGTGGGTAAACTGTTCAGTAGAGTGAATGCAGCTTGCTTTATACATTAGTTGCATTATAAGTTTAAACTTTATAAACTAATTATATTTGAAATAAGAAGAATGCTTGCTAAAACACCAAGTAATGAATCCTTTTTAAAACTAAAGGAAGGATCAACAAGATAATGATAATAAACTGCAGGGATTAGAGAATCTTATCACTGGCTACATATCAAAACAAAGAGGTGTTCAGGTCCTGGGAATTGTTTGAACACTTTCCTAGGTACCATTAGGGATATAGAAGCTGCATCTGAAATGGTCCCTGGTCTTCAGGAATTTACAGTTTAGTTGGAGAGACAAAACTAATATACATCAATCTGTATAAAACAATATAATTTTTTAAAATATATAAAATATTTAAAAATATAAATATTTTAAAAATACATATATTTTAAATAGATATATCATATTGAGAAAGTGCTATAGAACTTCAAAAGGGAAGATGAGCAAATTGAAATATAAAGTGTGTAGAAGCACTCCTTTCCTTTTCCAAGAAAAGGGAGTTAGTTCTCCCTAACTCTTGGAGGAGTTAGAGCTTGAGCTGAGTATTCGATAATATAGGCCAGGCCATGGTATGGATGAAGATCTTTTCTTCTCTGAGAAATTGAATTAATTGGTCATCTAGTAGGGGTAGGCTCAGGCCTTGAACCCACACTATACGAGTATGTGTTTGAGTCTCTGTGTGTGTGTGTTTATACACATTTGTTTTTCAAATTATAGCTCTAAAAATATAAGTTAGTGCCAAACGAGGGGTAGAAGGCATACTTGATCAAGCAAAAAGAAACTGGAGCATAGTTGGAGGAGTTTTTATATGGGTATATCTAAATGGCCACCATGATAGGCTTTAAGCAATCTTTCTTTCAAATGTAGAGATTTTCTCTTCTTCTTTATTCCCCGTCCAAACTAATTTGAATGTGTTTGTGTTAGAAAATATAGAAAGTTGAGTCTACTTTTCTCCAAGAACAAAAAGGCTTGGAAAACTTCTGCTCCCAATACATCTTAATTTTTATATCATCCATTCAGGAGGGCAGAAACAGAATATTGCGTTACGATTTCAACAGTGAGGGAAAAGCAGACATGGGGCATGTGACACATTTGTGTGTTCATTTCTCTAGCAAGACTTAAAGGGCCAATTTTGTTATAAATTAAATAAGGAGAAGCTGATGGCTAGGGCTTCTGACATATTGATTTTTTAAATCCTAGATATTATACAAACCCTTTGGATAGGTAGTTTTGTTTTTTTAACTCAGAAGGAATGTTGTACAGGAGATCTTCCAAACATAATCTGAAGTAATTAATTACATTTGGTAGTTTTCTTTCAAGTATTTTTTAAAATCAAATTTCTGGTAACATGTTTATCATCCTTTAAAGTATCTTATTTGATGATTAAATAAATAGACTTGTTATTGTATTTATATTTTAATGAATATTTTTGCAAATTATGCTGAAATAAAAGTTGACATTCTGGTTCTGACGTTCATTTGTAAGAATTAATCGCGTTTCTGGTTAGCTCTTTTAAAAGTACTATCTAGGAAATCTTAGTTTTTATAAGAGAATATAGCCATTAATTTTTTTCTACAGATTAGGCAACAGAAGATTTGTGAAAACAAAATGTATTGATCTCATTTATATTCCCTTGATGAAGGAACACATGCTGGTCTCCGCTCGCTTTCTGTCCACTAATATGAAATCCTTGTCCCTGCTTCCTTGCTGGTAGGTTTTTAGAAGTTCAGTGAGCAATGCAAATCACCTGAAGGGTGGAAAATTCCCTTGTCACACAGATGCCCTTATCAGCAGCAACCAGATGGAGCTCTGAGCAGGAACATTATCAATGTTAAATTGCTTTTTCTCCCTCCTGAGTAGAGAGGATTAAAGCATTCCTTTAGAAATGGGTGGCAAATATACAGATTTAGAAATATTAATATTTTTAACAGTTTGCATTTATAAGTAAATATATGAAAATAACATTTCAGAACATTCTGTGTTCAGAATACAAGCAAAACCAGCTCAAAATGTTTTGTTTTAAATAAAATAGGGTTCTATTCTTTCCTGAATTCACTTGTAAAGAGTAAGGTTGAAATGTTGCCTTTTATTTATTTATTTTTAAGATGGGGGATATCTCACTATTAGTGTCATATATACATATCTTGGGTATAAACTAGTTTATTCAATTTTAGTTGTGGCAAATAAAGGTGTGTTTAAGTTTATTAATACTGTTGAAATAAAAATACACACAGTCACTCAGAATTTTCATTTATTATTTTGTCAAAATTGATTGGCTATTTTACTGTTACTGCTTTCGAGTAAATCTTTAGATTCTGCATCAATTTGATTTTTGAAATGTCAATTTACTAATTATTGCTATTCTGTAAACTAATAATCGCTAAATATAATTTCAAATCTATTTGAACAATATTGTTGTTTAGCAGTGTTAATAGTTATACAATGTATTTTAATAAAACTGTAATTTTAGAAGTCTATAAAGGAGACTGCTGTTTAATTATATGTGTTGTTTATAGCCACTTTGATGTTAGTGATTTTGTTTCTTAATATTGGTTTCTAGATGCCATCTAAGCTCCAGTGAGTGATAACCATTTCTCTGATAGAAAAATTGGTATGCCCTTGTGTGTTATATGCCAGTAACCACCTAATCAGTGGCTGCCAGAGTACAGATTCTTTCATCAGATTCATATGCGGGTTTTTGAAATGTGTTGTAGTTTTTTTCCTTAAGGCCTAGTTTTTAGTATTTGCCAACATCTAGGATTTTGCAACAATTACACTGTGTCGTGTGCAGTTTTGCAGGTATAAATATGAACATATAAGTAAGGGTAGATAAACTGTTCCCCTTTTAACTTTCTAAGTATCAGATAAAATATGATTATTACTGATATTGCATAAACTATAATTTTTCAAATAATAAAGTTGAAGAACTTTAGGTTTATTCAGACATATCAATAAAACAAAAAGTATTACTTCAATCTAATGACTGAGATCTTTTTTAATGCTTTGCTTACAGAACCAATTTGGAACTTGAATTAATTCATCGAGGAGGGAATTTATGTTCAGGTGGTGCAAGCACAGCTGGTAAAAGGTCTTGTTTAAGTAAGTCTTAAGCAGTGCTAAATTTTAAAAAATTTCTGATTATTTCATTTTGAAAGCATATATCGGCAAAGTGGTCTTTTGTTGTATTTTCAAATTCTTTTTATGTTTTGTATAATCAATTTTAATAGTGATTATATGCTTTAAATGGTTAATCTTAGAAGAATCATGAACATTTAGCTCTTTCTATACTATGATTAGTCAGTAAATAAATGTCATAGTAATTAACAGAATTACGTTGGTTCAAAATTAAAACAGTATATTATTCTCAATGATAAAAAATTTTCCTGAAACTTAAATTCTTTTAAAGAATTTTTATGTTGTCTGGACTTAAGAAAATTTTTATAAAGACAATTCGTGTCACCTACAGATTATATAAATAGCTGCTGTTAATCAGTGAAGGCATTTGTACTGTATTTTGATGTGCACAAATGTATTAAAATTGTAGATGTTTACTTTTATTTACGAATATGCTTTATATTGTAAACTGAGCATGATTCTTCAGTACTTTTTGTAAGGGTATATTTCTGAGAAGTATCATTTGGAACTTAAAGTAGATTTTTCATGAGCATGGTTTTGATGCTATCACTGTGTAGTCATTGTTTAGAGAATTAATGTGAATACTAGGGGTAATATTATTTAATGTCATGTACAGTTAATTATTGGTCCCAAATCAATGGAGTTAAAATATTTCCTAATGTGATTGATATGGGAAATAAAAATTGTTTAAAACATAATGTGTTTTTTAAAAAATGAATATATTTTCTTAAATGCTATAAATATTATTAATTATTTAAAATTATCAATATATATTAGTTTTTCAAAAATATGTGTTATTTTAAGAAGATATATATGTAATTTTGGAATGATTTCAGAGCAAAGGACTGATCAAAAACACCTTGAAATTTCTAACATAAAGATATGAACTTATGTGAAATTTAACCAAGTTACTTTTAAAATTCTTACTAGTTGTACTAGATTTTGATATTTTATTTTGTGTTATCACTTTGTTCTTGGAAATTTAAGGTTTTGGAATTTATTTTTTACTGAGTATTCAGTATTTACTGACCCCTTGATGTATGTACTTAAACCCTACTTGTACCCAGTGATATAGTATGTTTTATAGAAGTTGTTGATAAATAGGAGTTTTAGCTTGTAGTCTGTTTGAATTGGCAGAAACTATAATTTCACTTAGATAAATTATTCTTTCCTGTTAATTTGTTGTTTGGCATTGGCTGATAATATTCCAGAAAGTGTTATGTTAGAAAGTGTTTAGTAAAGGAATTTTAGTTTTATGCTAGAAAGCTACTTTTTCCTCCCTCTAAGCTAAATTTAAATTTATACAGAGGCTTGTAAATGATGAACTTAACCAGAATGCTAAAAATAGTAGTAAAAGTCTAGCAGCAGCCACTTCAATTATCACCCTCAATTTTAATTTAAATTATTAAATTGATAGTTACTTCCAGACTTTTGTTTCTTTTTATTTTCCCCTTTAGTGAATAAGAGATTTCAATGTGCCAGTATAGAAGAGGTTGTGATGAAGCTTATCCTAAAGTTTTTTTAGTTTTCTTTTTTCCTTATCAGTTATGTTAGTTCTTTTTTCCCCCAGCTTTATTGAGGTATGATTGACAAATAAAAAATTTTATATATTTAGGTTGTACATGATTTTTTTGATTTTAGTTTTCATATGATGTATTGTTCAGTTACTTACACATTATTTATCCTAATTATTTATAAAAGAGCTCTATAAATCATGTATGCAGAATGTTATATATTCTATGAAATCCCACTATTTTGCAAGTGTATAAACTTAATGTATTTGTTATTTACTCAAGCCTAACTCAAACCTAATTTAAGTTTAATGCAAGAGCATATTGAAGGTGTTTCATAGGATCTTAGATCAAATATCTCATTTTTTTCATTTTCCAGTAGAACTCTAATGGTATTAGTAAACAAAAATTTCTCTTTTTCTCTAGAGCCTATTCATAAGTCAGTATTTTCCTTTTCCCATTCATTACTTTCTATGGCCTCTTAAATATATCATTTTTAAAATGTCTTTTCTCTTTTTCATAATATTTTGGTGAAAGAGAATGAGAAAATGCTCCACTAATTAAGCAAATGATAATGGAAGTTACACTTCTGGAGTAATGTTCCATCACAAATTCCTGATGAAATTGAAGTTTAGTTGAGAAAAAATTTAATAAATTTTGTCTTGAATGGCTTGCGTAATGCCCGATAGATAATTATGGATGGACACACACACACACACACACACACACACACACACACACAGTGGGGGTGGGGCAGGGCACAAGATTGACCTATTTACAACAATAAAAGCAGAAAATATTACTGGCCAAATTTATACTGAGAAATCAAATTGTCATTGAATAATGCCATTCAGCACTTCCATATTCAAACAAATTTTTGAAGTATTGAGATAAACCGACCAGTATCCAATCAGAGTAAAAGTTCATTCCTAAATATATGTCTGGGAAATTTTCCACAGTAAAAATGAGCAAAATTAATTCACATAGCAGCATACTATGGTATTTTAATAATACCTTACATTTGTAGTTTTAAAGTTCATAAAGTACTTTCACGTAAATTATTTAGTCTTTAGAATGACCATGTTAAATAGGTGTTATCTCTTTTTCTTAGAAAAGGAAGCTGGAGTTCAGAGTGATTGCATTGCCAAGTCATATAGTTGGAAAATGTCAAAGCTTGCAATTGAACCCAGTTCTCTGACATTAAATTCAGTTATGTAAGACATATCTCTTGCCCTTAAGTGTCCCAAAAGATGCAGAACCTTTAAAAACTTTCACCCCTGGGCTTAGTCAAGGATATCCTACTGTACACTATTGCCTTGGAATATTTCCAGGATCTCCCATGCTATCCTTCCTGTTATCTTGCCTATTTTCTTTTGCCAGCCTTTCACTGTGAATTCTATTTTTGTTTTGGGCCACTCCTTCAGACATTTTCTCAAGTCCTCATTCCTTCTTCCTTGGATACCAGTTGGTTCTCCTTTATTTTTCACCAGTTTGCTGGCTGGTTCCCCCTTGCCCCTGGCGTGAGCCATCTCATCAGCTTGCACATGCAGCTCTGCTCCTGATTCCTAGGTCCGAGCTGTGGACCTCCTCTTTATTCACTGGAAGGTCAGGCATTAAGGACCTTGTATTCAGCAGATAAGACTGATTCTAGATAATTTATTGTAAGGTAGAAAGTGTTAAGTTCTAAAGTGGAGTATGGATAAAGTTCTAGAAAATTTGGAGGTTTGGGATCATATCTAGCTTGTAAAATCAGTGAAGCTTTTGGCGGACATGGCATTTGAACAAGGTTTTGAAAGATGAGTGAATTTGGAGTTTTTGTTACAAATTGGTATATATACTGATAAGTACCACCAACTTGGTTAGCAACAGATGTAGGACAAAGCAGATGCAAAAATTGAAGGCATAACTTTTTATTAAGAATGTTTTATTAAAGTTACTCAATTTCTTCATTCAAGTGATTTGAAAATAGACATGGAATGCCATAGATTCCAGTGAAGTTCACAGGCTTTCAGCACTTTTTGCCATGATATTCTTAGTGTATTTCTCAAGCAGAAATTGTTGAAACCAGTGGCTGGGGTGGGGGTGGGAGGAAGAGGTGTCATTGATAAATTATTAATATTGGAGGATAATTTTTTAAAACTTATCTTTAGTTAGATCAACATCTTTCTATATCTTTGAGTCTGAGCTTTCTGCTTATTACTGTAGTTTAACTAAGGAGCCAAAGTTCATATCACAAATGGATTTCATGATTTTATAGAGATAAAAATTAAACTTTAGTCAAGAAAGGTTGAGGCAAACCCTTGCTTTGACATTTTCATTTGAGGTGCTTTAACTTAATTTTGACACAATATATGATCCTTTCAAGAAATGATGCACACAGTGGAAAACTGCCCCCTGTGTTTGTTATTCATAGAAAGCAATCCAGCTTAGATGTGTGCATGCAGCATGCAGCTCAAAGTAGTTTTACTTGCTCAAAGAATGAATTTTTGGAGAATTCAGAGTTAGAGAAAATTATTTTGATGTTAATTTCACCCTGCAGTAAGCCTTCATAAAGATATTGTTTAAGATCACAAAATTGCTATTAAGTAGTCTAGTCTTATTCTTTAACAGTGGTAAAATTCTGATATCCATGGCTTAGTAAGGTCCTTTTCAGATTTAAAAAACTATGAATTCTACAAATAGGTTGGATCACAACTTTTGTTCTGTTCTTTTTGTTACCCCATAACAAGAAGAAAATTTGGCCACTAATTATTATAGTGGTCAAAGTACATAAATTAATATAAAAATGTAGAAATTGCCTTCAGACTCAACTCTTCATGAGTGGGCAGATAGTTTAATGGCAAGCTTATTTAATCTCATGGATTCTGTTTTTCATAGTATCCAACCAGAGGATTGTTGTAAGAACTCAGTTTTACAATGTATGTTCAAGTCTTCATAGACTGTAAATCTCAACATTACTGTTTCTACTACTTCAGTACTACCATCATCAAATTGGGGGTGGGTGAGGAGACCAGAAGCAAGATAAAAGTTAATTTTTCAGCCTAGTCTTTTTTTTAAAAAAGCACTTAACAAACCTTAAGTTTGACCTGTTAAAAGATGGAGTTAGAAGGACAGAATGGGATTTATTCCCAAAGACTGATATAGCTTATTTATTGGGAACAAAATACATTGTTAATTTGGGGTGGCCTGGGTTAGAGGTGTGGTTTAAGATTTTGAGCTAAGAAGAGTGGCTTCAGCTATTCTTTAAAGTTTTTCTGCAGGTCCTGTGCTTTGTGGCCCAGGTAACTAGGCCTTCCTGTGTTAATGGTGTGGTTATTCCAGGAACTAAGTCCCACGGATAATAATTTCCACTGTCAGGGCGTAGGGGTCCTGAGATCTTGCTTGGCTTAGGGCAGGGCAGCTCCTTTTTTCAGCAGGAGCTGAAAAAAGTTTTCAGGTTCTCACTTGGGAGTTCCCTCCATCTTTCCACAGGTAATTTCTCAGGACTGTGTAGAGGAATAGGGGAAGCTGACTCTGCTGTGAGAGGTGTATATCCACACCAATTATATTCACCCTAGGATAAATGGGTCAGAACCATTTCCTTACTTTGATCATTAATAAGTTATAGAGAAATTGAAAATTTTTTTCATGGTAATTTAGAGAGTCATTTGGCTAGTTGAAATTTTTTTCATTGACAAGTATTTAATCAGTGATAACTGCACTGATAGAACTGAAATTTTGAATGATCTGGAAATGCAGACCCAGTTAAGTTTACCTGAGGTAAATTTTAACAGTGGTACAATTTTAGACAGAACCAGTTTATAGAAGTCTTTAGGATAAGTCTTTCCTTTAATATGTATTTCTGTCTTAATAACCAGTATGAGTGTTATACTAAGAAATAATCTGCCTGTTTAGAACTCTTACATGTTTAGAAATGACTGACAGAGACGCAGAATTTCCAACCTGGTACTGAGCTCAGTAAACATCTGTTTCGAAAGCATTTTTGAAAAATATGTTATGAAAAACATATATAACAAAAACATATGTAACAACTTTGTGTTCAATTTCCTTAAGTGGATACTCCCCAAGGCATAAAAATTGGCATAACGGTGTTTCGTGTGTGTGTATGGTATTCATAGCCATATGTGTAAAACTCTTAATTTTACAATGAAGTTGGAGTTATGTTTTTATTTTATAGATTTTTTTGGTATGATAGTCTTACTTTAATATTGATACAGATAGAAGAGATTGCTAAATCTTACCTTTTTGTTCCAGCTGAGAGTTCTTATATTTAAATCTTTGGTTTTTTTCAACGACAAATTAGTCTTTCAATGGTGTTTTCTGTTTTAGTAATGATATGTTTCTCTTGTGATTAAGTACATTATAATACCTTAGACTTGTCCCAGCTGTAAAGAATTTGATTAGGTATTGCAGAAAATAGAGTTCATTGTCCCAGATGAGTTGTCACGGCAACCAACATGGGGAAGAAGATAGTGGGAGCAAGTAAGTCAAGCACTACTTTAGTAGTTAGAGTTGAGAGGTCACTGTCTTTGGGGCAGTGAAATTAGGGCTAGTTAATTGGCCTCTTTCTTGGTTACTAAGCCAATATGTCATTACAGCAGAAAAGGAAGAGTATAAATCCATCATGAATTTTAGACTTATATGATTTAAAAAACTAGGATTGTTGACATATTCATACAGTATTAAGCATGCTTAAAAAAAATCCTGTTAAATGTCAAGCACTGTGCTAGCCTGGGAATTACAAAGAGGAAAAGAAACAGTTGTCTTTTTCAGAGAGATTTCACCGTCTCATAGGAGAGGAAAAGTGAAAAATAATTACAGGGCTGTATTAGAAGTGCTAAAATAAAGGTAACTCAAGTGTAGAGAATGCGTAAAGCAAGGGATGATCACATCTGTCTCAGGCGCGGTATTAGAGAAAAATTTACAGAGGAGCACTTGAACTGGCTCTTGAAAGATGAATCAGGTTTGCCTGGAGAACAACAAGATGCTATTCTAGGCTGAGAGAACATCTTGCAAAGGCAGAGTGAGACAATATGACACATTAGTGAATAGTTGCTAAATAAAGTAAAGGGAGGAAAGAAGGTTAAGTAGTAAACCAGAAAAAGAAGATAGGGGTTATCTCATGAAGCACTTTCTATGCCTGTTCTTTCAGTGGTTCACCAACCATTTATGAGATAATATGAATAGATTTATTGTTTACAGGAATTGGAAGGGGGTGAAACAAAAGACATAAAACTGAATGAGGACATTGTTGAGTAATCTAATTGAGAAATGATGTAGGGGTGGAGTAGAGTAGAAGAGGGGTCATAGGAGGCAGAACCAATAGGATTGGTAATCAACTGGCTGTGGAGGGCAAGAATGTGGGAGATGACTCCCAAGTTTTTCCTTGGATGTTTGCATGGGCAGTGATGTCATTCACTCAGATGGAATTATAAGAGGAAATGAATATTGGAGCTAGGCTGGGCTATATAATCAATTTAGTTTTGGATATATTGATCTTTGTGGTGCCTGTCAAACATCTGAAGTGCTAGAAAAATTTGTGAATTGTAAACTTACAGGTAGAAGTGGAAGTTGAGCTTATGTGAAGTAGCGTGTGCAGAATGAGAGGGAAGGAGGGCTCAGAGGGATCCCTTTTCCTTTCTTATGGAGAATGCCACCTTTTAGAGTTCAGTAGAGGAAGAAGAACACTTACAAGTAATTGAGAAGAAGCTGGGGGAGAACCAAGGAAGAGTGGTACCAAAAGTTCAGGGGAGGAGAGAGAAGAGGTTAAAAATATATGTTAATATTTTGTATAGAGTGGTAGTTTTATGTGGAGACCTAATGTGTCTAATGTAGTCATAATCTCTAATTTAGCTGTATTATCTCATTTATAAATATTAAATTTATTATTTGGAATTTATCCTTAGAAACCATATATGTATGTACATGTATATAAACACACTGTCTACGTACTACAGATGTATGCTATTACCATAACTACTATCACTTAAAACAGCCCAGAAAAAACAACAACAGCAACAAAAAAACCAGCCCAGAAAGTTGGTATTATCCCCGTTTTGCAGATAATAAAACTAAGGTAATTTGCCCAAGGACCCATGGCTAGTACAGAGCTTAGATTCAAATCCAGGACTTCCTGGGTCCTACTAGGCAGTGGTGCCTGTTTATTGAAATCACAGCACACCTATAAGTTAATGATGTTTCTCATTTCTAAACCCTTTTATAAACGTAGGTCTAAACTTTAGAACTTTAAAATGTGTCATTCAAAAAAAAGTTATCTATTCCTTTTGCTGTTATTATTCAAAAGTTTAATAATATGCTTTCTTGGTATAATGGCTTTTCAACTTTTAAAATGTCATGAACATAGTTGGTGTTTAATACATTTTTCTATTATTTTTTAGTCTTTAACTTTTTGATATGATCAAAGGTTCTCTTCATCCTATGTCTGCTACTGTCAGTATGTGTTTAGTATACAAGATTTTTTTTAAAGCCCTGATTCCTTTATTAGAGAATGGTATTTATTTTATTATTATCATTTTTTATTTTTTTGGCCATCCCACGCATCATGCAGGATCTTGGTTCCCCAACCAGGGATCAAACCCGGGCCCTTGGCAGTGAGAGCGCAGTGTCCTAACTACTGGACCGCCAGGGAATTCCCTCAAAGATATTTTTGTTGCTAAATAAATATTAGAGTTCATTCTTACTGATAGGTCTCAGACTAAATTTTAAAAACATAGTGAATTATATAAACATAGTGAAAAGTATTGATTGTTATTTGGCCTATTCTTTTTCCTGTTGAAGTTATCTGCAGTTTCCAGCATTGTTTTTGAAAGGTAGATGTACCTCATTAGATATGTTATCATCCTTCAGTTCTAGTTAAAACCAATACCAAAGACTCTTGTTATTTATTATATTTATAGCTTTAGAAGATGCTGCAGGGTTACAATCTCAGCTTTTCATAGGAATGGAAAGGGGTGTGTGTGTTACAAAAGGAATTTTATACTTTTCTTTTCATCATAAAAACCCCAAGGAGAACTGGAGTGGTAGAAATAACTAACAAGTAGGAAATCTTGAATTCTGTTCTTAGCTTTTCCAGTAAATATTAGGGTGACCTGGCAAGGTACTTCCTTTCTCTGGGCCTATTTCCTCATGTGTAGAATGAGGGAATATAAGAAGATAAAAAACTTTTCTTCAGCATTTGTATTTCTTTAATTATGGTAAAGCCTTCGAAAGTAGGCAGATTATAACATTACTTTTATGCTGGCCATGGTTTCAGTGCAAAACAGGTTAGTAAAATTGCAATGTCTATGCTTTTGATTAAATCAAAACTTCAAGTTAATTGACTTTCATCTTAAAAGGAGATATTAAAGAGAGCCCGTTGATTCACTTAAAACCTATATAAGAAGAATGCAAAACTTTCTCAACTTGCAACTTGAGTTAATCTTAATATTTTCTGTTAGAGGAATTTATTTTTTTTAAATACTTTTAGGTTTTAGACACTTTTTTAAAAGTTATAAATTATATACTTCATAAAAAAAGTCTCTTATGTGTAATTGAATTGAAATAAAATAAAAATGACCAATATATTTTTCATCATGTTATTTCTCTGCTAAAAATGTCTCTTGTTCTTAGTGTTATCAATGGAACCAGATTACTAGAAAAACTGAAAATTTGGGAAACTTGTCTCAAAACTGGGGATAACAGTATTACCTACCTGGTAGAATTTTTGTGAAAATAAATTGAGATAATCCATATAAAGTGATTATTAAGCAGTGCTTGGCACTAATAAATACTCAGCTAGTGTTAACCATTAATAGGTTAACACTATAGGATGAAGAACTTTTAAGAGGATTTAGACTATACATTGACTTATAGACAGAAGGTGAAGCAGGATCAGGTATTTAGATTCTTCTGTTTGTTACAGAGACACCAGATTGAAACAGTTGTAGGTACAGAGTGTTAGTCCCATTTCCTCTACCCTGCCCCACAGAGTGGAACATTTATTTTGTTCATCTTATAGCTCTCATGTCTTACAAATAACTTCCCCAAACTACTCCCACCACTAATATTACTCTTCCTCCTCATAGTGATGGATCTCAAGTTATTCTAAAGTATAGTTAATTTCTAAGTCAGTTGCTCAGAGAAACAAAACATTGTTTAGTTTTGAATATTTTAATTTAGAGAGTGACAACAATATGTTTGTGTCATTTGGCTTTTTTCTTTCTGGTTTTAAGAATTAGTTTTAATCACATGTCAAAAAAGTATTATCTAACATTCTAGAAAGTGAATTTTGATTCATTTTAATTCAAATATTTTGAGTATTAGTGGCAGAATAATTTAGTCCGATCCTTGTCATTTATACCAGAAAATGCACATGTGATATGAAAGCAAAATTTAGGATTTTTTTCCCCAAATAATTTAAAAATTTTAAACAAAATTTTCTTTCCAAATGTCATAGCAGAATTTTGTTGAAAGCTAAGACTGGTAGATTATTGTCATGGTTTAGGTAGAAGAAATGAAAATAGCCAGAATAATCCTCTTAAATAATCTTATTTCCATTATTTTTTCTTCATGTTGAATCAAAAGATGATGACGTCACAATTAAATCTAATGAATATTTAGGAGAAAATATTAGGTAAAGAAAGATATTCACCTAACAGTGGTTTATATGGAAGTTATTGTCCATATTACTCAGAGTAGGGTATTGAAGATAATAGTGAATTTTGGTTAGGAGATCACAATAGTGAGAAGTACAAGTTACCAAGCCTGAAGCATAAAGTCAAGGAAAAGTAGGTCTCTGACGGGAGAAGAAAACAAACCATTCCTGTATTAAGATTGAGCATAAGGACAGTCCAAATTCTAGTACAATTTATTTGGATATATATTTCAGAGTTTACCTTAAAAGAGAGCATGAAGTAGTTTGGTACTTAAACTTGGTGAATTATAATTATAAGGATAAGAAACATTTCCTTATAAATTAGCTAGAAATTTTGCCTGAGTATTGTTCTGGACAAATTTTGTGAACCTTCTAATTACCTTTTCTTCAATTTTTTTAGATCAACTGTTCCATGTATTAGCCTTGCACATGCGGCTTTACAGCATTGATTCTGAGTATAATCCTTGGAGAAAGCTCACACAGTTACTAGAAGAGATGAATTCACAGTAAGTATTATTGAAAGATTAAAACCAATTAAAACTGTTTTTGAAAAATAGTTAAGTATAAAAATAGGATTGAAGTTCTTTATAAATATGTGAATTTTCCTTATGAAACTCAGAAATAAAAATTGAAAACAGTTTACCATTATACTTTCTGTAAAAATTGCCTAAAAATTCCTACTAAGTGAGAAAGTCTTTTAAAGAATTTCATTGGTTTTTATGCAAACAAAACATTCAGATAGAGGCACAAAATAGCTGGTAGTCTTTCTTTTTATGTCAGAATTGATCAGTGGGGTCAGGTAACCGTAGACTGATCCCGTCATTGTAAAGTTCCCCATAGCCTTTCACCTAATGATTTTTGAAACCTGTGATTATTCTTGCCTAAATCCAGTATTTCATTAGGTACTGAGAAATAGTGGTTTTAAAAAACCACAAAAATTTTCCTTATGATTTATTAGCTAGGTTGTTTTTATAAAGAAAAACTTTCCCAGTATCAGCTGTTTAGTTACCCTGAAACATAGTTTGGCAAGATGAATGCTTAATTCTTCCCTATTTATAAATCTTCAAAGAAATGAGTTGATACCCTAGCAACTTCCAGTGGTGACCGATAAGTTGTGGTTATTATGATCTCATGGATTTTTATATACTTGATGCATTTCACTCCATTTCAGACATTCTTTTTTTAAAAATTTTTTTCTTTTTCTTTATTTTTGGCTGTGTTGGGTCTTCGTTGCAGCGCGCAGGCTTCTCATCACGGTGGCTCCTCTTGTTGCGAAGCATGGGCTCTAGGGCACACGGGCTTCAGTAGCTGTGGCGTGTGGGCTTGGTAGTTGTGGCTCATGGGCTCTAGAGTGCAGGCTCAGTAGTTGTGGCACACAGGCTTAGTTGCTCCACCGCAACTAAGTGTGGAGCAACTAAGTGTGGGATCTTCCCGGACCAGGGCTCGAACCCGTGTCCCCTGCATTGGCAGGCGGATTCTTAACCACTGCGCCACCAGGGAAGCCCCATTTCAGACATTCTTTTCAATGCGAGTTGCTTCCTTTTAGGTTCGTGAGAATCCCTTTAGGTTGGCTATTGTACTTCAACATGATCAAAGTAGTCTTTGATAATGCCTTTGCTTTCTGACACAGTAAGTTGACCTGGGTTTATTTTGTACATTTTCCACTCTGTACCTGGAATCAGCCATTTCTCCATGTAGTTCCATTTAACGGGAAGTGGTATTTAGACATCACAATCTGGGTGCTAAGGAGTATCCATAGCTACTGCGCTATTATTGCTTATAGGCCATTCCAGTGGACAGGATTAGGAAATATTTTTTTAAGGAGAAAGATCTTGAGTTCTTACTGGTGTTTGCAATTTACACATAAGATTGTAAGGTTATATTTTGTTTCTTAACTTTTTTGTTATTTACATCTTTTTTCTCTTATTCTGGAAATCTTGGTTCCTAGTGATATTAATAACAGCATTACTATTTGCATAACCTACAGTATAACTACAATTCTTTTTTTTAAATACCAATATTAGTACTAATTATAATTTCTTTTTGTCCTTAGAATATATACCACTAGGGATGTACAGACAAAATACTAATTTCTAAGTCATTTGAAGTAATTTTTTCTTGTGTGGTTATGCTATCTGCTTGATTTGTAGTTTTTATTTATCTATATATTTAATTTTTTAATTTTATTTTATTTATCTATATATTTTATAGATTTATTGTTTTCTTTTTTCCCCCTCAATATTTAAAGCAATAGTGCCCAGCTGTAGGATAGAACATAGGTTTGTATATGCTGGAAAGATCAATAAGATACATTTAAAAGGGGGGGGGATAAATTAGAAGTTTGGGATTAACATATACACATTACTGTATATAAAATAGATAATCAACAAGGACCTACTGTATAGCACAGGGAACTCTACTCAGTATTCTGTAATAACCTATATGGGAAAAGAATCTGAAAAAGAATAGATATATGTATAACTGAATCACTTTGCTGTACACCTGAAACTAACACAACATTGAACTGTACTCCAATATAAAATTAAAATTTTTTTAAAAGGCAAAAAAAAAGATATATTAAAAAAGCAAAAATTTTAAAATCATTGTTATAATTCTATTTTTGTTTAATAATAATAAAACAGACTATGGAATGTTATTAACTCTGAAAAGATTGCTTTTTTACCTTGATTTTTAAATTTTAATTATGTAAAACATATTTTTTCCAAAGTAAAAATTATATAATAAAGTAAATTCAGAGATATATGTCTTTCATTTCTGTCCATTTGCATTTCTTTTTGTGAACTCCCTAAATCTAGTTGTTGGTCTTTTTCTTCTTCATTTAAAAAATATGTTTATGGATTGTGGATATTAGTCCTTTGTGTGATAAGTTGCAAATATATTTCACCAGATTGTCTAATGTCTTTCTTGTGTGTGTATGATTTTTTTTGCCATGCAAAATTTTATTTTTAATGTAGTCATATTTATTAATCTTTTTTTTTAATTAATTCTGGAACTTGATGCATTTTGACTCAGGTCTTTTCCTGGTTATAAAAGGATTGATTCATTCATTTTTTCTTGTGATGAGAACTTTTAAGATTTACTCTCTTAGCAACTTAGCAACAATACAGTGTTACTAACTATAGTCACCATGCTGCTCATCACATCCCTATATGTACATTACATAACTGGAAGTTTGTACCTTTTGAACATCTTCACCCATCCCCATCCTCCATCCCCCACCCCTGTCTATGCAATAACCAGTCTGTTTTTTGTATCTATGAGGAGTTTCTTTGTTTGTTTCTAAGATTCCACATATAAGTGAGATCTTATGGTATTTGTTTTTCTCTGTCTGACTTACTTCACTTAACATAATGCCCTCAGGGTTCATCCATGTTGTCACCAGTGGCAGGATTTCCTTTTTTATGGCTGAATAATATTCCATGGTATATATATGCCACAATTTCTTTATCCATTCACTCATTAATGGACATTTAAGTTGTTTCCATGTCTTGGCTATTGTAAATAATGCTGCAGTGAACATGGGGGTGCATATATCTTTCTGAGTTAGTGTTTTCCTTTCCTTCAGATAAACACCCAGAAGTGGAATTGATAGATCATATAGTAGTTCTGTTTTTTTAATTTTTTGAGGAACCTCCATATTGTTTTTCATAGTGCCTTCATCAATTTACAATACCACCAACAGTGCACCAGGGTTTCTTTCCTTTTCTCCCCATCCTTACCAGCACTTGTTGTTTGTTTTCATTTTGATGATAGCCATTCTGACAGGTGTGAGGTGTTATCTCATTGTTGTTTTGATTTGCATTTCCCTGGTGATTAGTGATGTTGAGCACCTTTTCATGCACTTGGTCATCATCTGTATGTCTTTAGTAAAGTATCTACTCAGATTCTCTGCCCATTTTTTAATTGGATTGTTTTTTGCTATTGAGTTGTATGAGTTCTTTATGTAGTTTGGATAGTAACCTTTTATCAGATATATGATTCTTCTATTTCTGTGGCTTCAGTTTTTACAGTTAGATCTCTTATCTATTTGGAATGTTTCAAAATGTATGGTATAAGGAAGAGATTCAATCTTATTTTTTGCCATATAGTGATCAAATATCCTACTGCTTTGCCTTCCCTACATAAGTAAATTAAGACATGTATGCGAAGAGAGAGGAGAGAGAGAGAGAGAGAGCGAGAGATGGAAGAAAAGTTGAGAAAGTGCTTTGCTTACTGATATGGAAAGATCTCCATTCAGATACAATATTAAAAGAAAAACAAATTCAGGAGCACTAAATCTGTACTTTATGCTACCACTTGTATAATCAAGGGGAGATGAGAAATAAATTTGTATTTGCTTGTTAAAATAAAACAAAACAAACCAGATCCATACATATGTGGATATTGGATTTATAGCATAGATGGAACTGTGGAGCAGTTGGGGAAGCACAGTCTTTATAGTGAATGGAGCTGGGTTAGTTGGATATTTATATGAGAAATAATTAATATTGACTCCTACCTCATGCAGACCCTATTCGGATTTTGCCAGTTATTTCAGTAATATCCTGGGAAATGCAAATGCAGTGCAAAGAAAATTCAAGATTGTGTTTGTGTTTAGTGTCATGTCTCTTTAATTTCCTTCAGTGTGAAATCTTTCCTGACTTTGTATTCCATGACATTGACTTTTTTTTTAAGAGCTCAGGCCAATTATTTTGTAGAACCCCTCAGTTTATTTTTGTCCAATATTTCCTTGTGGTTAGATTCAGGTGCTAAACTTTTGGCAGAAATATCGCATAAGTAATATTGTGCTCTTTTTCGTGTGTCACATCAGGAGGCACATGCTGTTGATTTGTCTTCTTATTAATGTTAATAACTCTGATCATTTGGCTAATGTGGTATCTGCCAAGTTTTTCCACCGTAAAGTTATTATTTCATCCTTTGTAATTACTAATTATCTGGTGGGGGTATACTTTGAGGCTATGAATAAATACCGCTACTTCTCAGAAAAAAAAAATTGTATGTGTGTGTGTTTGTAGACAAAATTAGTAAGCTATGAGTATTTTGTATGTTCTGGCTAAGGAAAATATATCACTTTCTTGATAGTAGCTAGTAATTTTCTTTCCTGGCTAGACTTGCATACTCAAGGACAGGGATGGTGTGCAGATGAAGTATTAGAATGCCTAACTCTCTGAGTCTAAGGATACTCAGCAAACAAGAGGTTTCTTAAGTGTAGTATTGGTGAATTAAAAGTTTTAAAGACCAGACAGAGGTACTCTGCTTTCCATATTACTGATTGCTGGGTTGTGTTCTTTTATAGCCCTAAGATTAGTAGGATAGTACTAAATGCTGCGAACAGTTATCCAGTGTTTACATCATGCTACACATTTTTGTGCTTTGCATATATAATCTCATTTAATCATCACCATAACTGTATAAACTAGGTACCATTGTTGTCTCAATTTTTACATATGAGGAACATGAGGCTTAGAAAAGTTAATTAACATATTCTTTAGGGGCACACAGCTGTGAAGGAGTAGAGCTGATCTGAATCCAAATCTTTCTGATTCCAGAACCTAAGGAAGCATAGAGTAATAGCTAAAAACTTAGGCTTCGGAATCAGAAAGATTTGGAGAGATTTGAGGAATTTCTGGAAAATCTGGTTGATTTTTTTTTCCCCTTCTTATTTGCTCTCATTTTTATGGTTCATTAGTTCACTAACTTGTAATATTACAGTTGATTATGTATCTGTGTTTCATTTCTGTATAAGAGTTTTAAAAATGGAAGTATCTTTTTCTGTATTCTCACTTTTAATCCTTTTACAACATAAAATTGTATGTCTAATGATGTAGGTTTCTCATATACACTTTTGTCTATAATCCTCATGAAAATTATTTCCTTATTTTCTTTAAATTTCACTGTGTTGATAGTCACTTTGGTTTAAAAAAAAATGGGAAAATTAGGCCTGTTAAGTCTAACCCACCCATTTCCCCTTATTATCCCTGGAATTAATAGTAGTGTACACTTTTTATAATCTGGATTTTAAAGATTACCTAAAAACTTTGAGATAGAGATAATTATGTATTTTAAAATATTAAGCATTTAACAGATACTTGTCACAATGATGATATTAAACCCCACATTAAAAAACTGTGGTTGGGACTTCCCTGGTGACACAGTGGTTAAGAATGCAGGGGACACGGGTTTGAGCCCTGGTCCAGGACAATCCCACATGCCGCGGAGTAACTAAGCCCATGCGCCACAACTACTGAGCCTACGCTCTAGAGCCCGTGAGCCACAACTACTGAAGCCCACGTGCCTAGAGCCCATGATCTGCAACAAGAGAAGCCAACGCAGTGAGAAGCCTGCACACTTCAAAGTAGCCCCTGCTTGCCGCAACTAGAGAAAGCCCATGTGCAGCAATGAAGATCCAACACACAGCCAAAAATAAATAAATAAATAAGTTTATTTTAAAAAAAACACCAAAACTGTGGTTGACTTCTCTACAGTGGGGTGTATCCATTCATTCATTCATTCATTCATTCAGAATATGTGCTTACTGTGTGCCAGGAAAGATCCATTCCTGTGTCCTGAGATGATTGTTATTATCTTAGTAGCCAACAAGCTCCAGGTTATTGTTTTTATAAATTTTTCCTGATTATGAAATTGTAGTTATTGTACAATGTATAAAATGTACAAAAATGTTGAGAAAGAAAATGAAACAATCTAAAATCTCATAACCTACCTGCTATATATAGTTTATTACAATTTGATGAACTCATGAACCATAAAAATGAAACATAATGTCTCATAAAAATGAGAGACATTTCTTTGCAGTCTTTTTCTCTGTGTGTGTGTGTGTATATATATATATATACACACACACGCAGAAATGCCATGTGTAAAATAGATAGATAGTGGAACATGCTGTAGAGCACAGGAAGCTCGGCTCGGTGCTCTGTGACAACCTAGATGGGTGGGATGTGGGGGAGAGATGGGAGGGAGGTCCAAGAGGGAGGGGATATGGGTGTACATGGAGCTGATTCATTTCACTGTACAGTAGAAACTAACACAGCATTGTAAAGCAGTTATACTCCAGTAGTAAATAAATACATAAATACATACATAAATACATAAATAAAAATGGAAAAAAAAGCTGTTTGAATCATATTGTATCAGTTTTAGAATCTGCTTTTTAAAAATAACACCAACCAAATTCCCACATCATTAAAAATTCTTTAAACGATACACCTAATTTATTTATTTACTCCCAATTTAATTTACAGACGTACAAAAGCTACCACTTGTGTAATCAGTGGAAAACCATTTCTATGGGAATTTGAATAATAGGTGAGGAAATGGTGTCCCCTCGATTTTTTTTTCTTTTTAAGAACTTTGGTCATGTAAAGAAGAGATGCCAGAGAGACTTAAGAGACAAGAAATACTAGGATTCATGGCATTAATGGAAGGTTACCTTTGGAGAGAAAGACAAGTGTATTAAAGAGATATTTGTAGAGAATAGAGCCATTCAAAGAGCTGTCATCTTCTGCCAGTTATTTAAGCTTCACAGCAGCAGAGATTGGTTTACTCACATATGTGTCCAGTGCCTGACATACAGTTAAGTAATCACTATATATTTGTTGAGTGATGAAGCCTAATAAAAGATTTGAGCAATTCTTGTTTATCCCAAGTCTAGTCTGAAGTGTAGCTTCAGAATTTAACCAATTCTGGAAGCTTAAGATTAACTTTTTTCTGACATTAAAAATTAAACCTATGACCCAAAATTGAAGCTTCTAAAGGAGTTTTAAAAATTCTTTTAGAGTGAAAAGAGCTGCTTTATAATATATTCTATGTGTTTTATAGTACTATACATTCCTTAGATTTACTATTTTATCTTTTATAGTGTATTTTAAGTTCTGCTTTGGTTATTATTTTTCTTTGAAACTTTGAAACTGTTAAAGATTTTATTTGAATTTTAGTCATAAAGTTGAAACAACTTTTAACAAGAGATATTGACCATGGCTTTTCAATGTAACTTATTTGTGAATTGTTTTTTTTATAACATGAATATTTCTTCTTTAGTATGAAGTTTGTCATAGCAAGTGTCCTAAGTGCCACCCCATTTGTAGTGAAACTAATTCTCTTAAGCTCCGTTTAATTCTTTGTTTGATTTCTGTAATCTAAGAGATCAGAAAGTTAATCATAATCAAGTTAATATATCCTAAGACCTAATAAATTTTCTATGTAATTTTTTCATATTAGGCAGAGTCAAGGAAATATGTGAACCTAAAAGGTTTTATTTTTAGGCCAAAAATATGGCTCTAACTTTTTCTTCTGAGATTTCTCAGTTGCTTATGAAAGTTGATTTCTGTTCCATAGACATATATGTGAAATATAAAATGAATTAGAAGGAAGATACAATACTGTCTAAAGTGATTATGCACTTTTCTTTTAGGCTGGGAAATGAGGAGCAACAGCCTGAGGTTCCAATTCTTTATCATGATGTTACATCCCTTTTGCTTATTCAGATCTTAATGATGCCACAACCCTTACGCAAAGGTATGTCTTTATAATTTAGATTCTTAGATTATATTGTATATATAATGAATATTCTAAAAATTATAGGCATAAGTGTAGCATTCAGTCTGATGGAAATGTTCTGAGGTAAATAGCATTGTAATCATACATATCTAAAGAAGATGACAGTGAAATAGTTTTTTTCCCTTGTAGGTCTATTTTTAGATTTTTAGTCAATAATAAGGTAAAGACATGGGGAAATCACTCTTTGTTTTTAAAAAATTAAAATGATACAAAATGTGAAAAATAGAGCAAACTGTCAGCCCTAATGCCTCTACCTTATCTCCATGCATACATACATATTTTGATATGGTAGTATCATAGAGTTATTCAAAATGTGATGACCCATTATTTTTAATTAGTGTTAGTATCATACCAGTATGATATTAACAGCATTAATATTATATTAGAAACACTTTAACTATTGTTCCACAGTTGCATGAGTTCTGTGAGTTCTTTGTATATTTTGGTTATTAACCTCTTATTGGATACGTTGTTTGCAAATATCTTCTTCCATTCAGTAGGCTACCTTTTTCGTTTTGTTAATTTTTCATGGTAATTTTAGGAAAAGAATAAAGTGTCTGATACTGCCTTCAGATTATGTCCTATTTACTTGTATGGTTTTTCACATTTGGGCTTTATTATTTTATATGTACTCTATCTTGTCCTAAAAGAAACTTGGAGCATTTTATGTCACCTTAACTCTAAGGTGACATAGAGTTAAGGTGACAAAAGAAAACTTCCAGAAAACTGGAAAAGAAACTTTTGCAGACATCTCAATCCTCTTTGTCTTCTTGTTTATCACCTGCACTAAGCCTGGTACTTGTAGGCAAGCAAGTAAATAAATGTATGTTGAATAACTGTATCTCTGCAGGAGATTATAGATTCCCTGGATTAGTTTTGCAAAACACAGCACAAATACTGTTGCATAGAGTACGTACTCAGTAAATATTTAATTGTCTGATTTTTGAAAATTTCTTGTGTTTTCATGCCTTACCCACTGAAGAAAATCTGGTTTACTTAGATTTTGTTTATATCATTCCAGAGTCAAGCTGTTGTCTCAGCTTGGCATCAGTATCCTTTGAACTATATTCCTGTTTTAGGATCTTTATTTTGATGAAAAATCAGAAATATGGATAAAGATTTACATGTGATATCTATTTAAAAAGTTGTTTAATTTCATGAGTTATAATGTTGCAAATTTTTAACAATGTTGAATTGCTTGCTAACAACAAAATGATGACTTCATCTTCTGAAATAGTGTGATGAGATAGATGTGGCATCTACCTAGTTCAGTCCTCACAGCAATTTAGAATATGAAGTAAAGAAATAATTTTCATTTGTGATTCTGAGGAGAAATTCACATTTTAAAGAGCCTCAGGCCAACATTTCTACCTTACCAGACTCTTTATCGTATGTGATCAGTAGGGGCAAGCTTTTATTATAGGGCCCTTGAAAGTGCCTTGTCTCCCTACACCCTTCCTTTTTCCTATCATGCAGTAGCACTATAAAACTTAAAATCTGTACCATTGTTTAAAGTCTGTGTGCTTTTAAGGCATTTAAAATAAATATTGATCTTCCTTTGTTTACCCTCAGGTAGGTTGATTGTGATTTTTGGTTTTTTTAAAAAACAGATTGAGAGTAGATATCCAATTTCTTTTTCTCCTTTTTAAATTTTGATAATTACATGTGAAGGGATTTGCTCTCTGTTGTAACCTTGGAAGACAGCAACCTGTTGACTTAGTATACACCTCAAATGAGTGATTCCTTGTTTTTTCCCTAAGTCCCTAAAATGCATTGATTTCACACATGGCAAGTATTCAGTAAATAAATATTTCTTAAATGAATGAGTGAATGTGAGAACTTAAGCTTAATCTGTGACTTTAAACTTCCAGTTTAAATATTTTTAAAATGATGATAATCAAGGCAAAGTAACAAAAAAAAGTTAGTAGTTTGCTACAACAAAAAGCTAAAATTATGCTTAAAAAGTCGTCATTTTTTTAATGCATCATTTCTTTTTAATTAAAAATTAATTTATGTAGTTTATAATGAGAAGAAACTAAATGTGAGTGGTATTTCTAGGCCATGTAAATGACTTACTGGTTAAAATCATTTTGTTCTGTGCTTAGTAGACAAATTCTCTAATTTTTAGCATTCTATTAAAACATTTAATCGTCATGAAATACTCTTTTTTTAATTTTGATACCGTCCTTTCTTGGTTTTCCTTGTATCTCTTTTTCTGCTCATTTTCAAGGCTCCTTTTCATTCACCTCTTCCTCTTCCCATTCTTTGAGTTGTTGCTTGGTTCCTGACCCCTTCTCAATTTTACCTTCTTTCCTATAGCATCATCTGTACCTATTCTTTGATGATTCCCACATATTCTAGCTCCAGTCTACAGCTCCGTGGTGAGCTGCAGATTTCTACACATGCCTCAAACTCAACATATATAACATTAATTCATTTTCTTCCCATCCAAACTTGCTCTCTTCCTGTTTTCCATTTTAGTCAACACTACTACTAGTTACTCTTTGTAGAATGAGAGTCTACCATTATTTTCTACCTCCAAAAAGCTCTACCAAATGCTGTAATTTCTGTCATCTAAATACTTCTCTAATTCGACCCATTCTTTCCATCAGGCCATCTAATTTGACATATGCTAGAGTACTTTTGCTATCTGCTAATAGGTGTTCTTGCCTCTAGTCTTGTTTTAGTCCCTTTCTCCTAAGAAGCAGCAGTGAATATTTTAAAATTCAAATCTAATATTATCCCTATCCTGCTTAAAATTACTTCTCATTGCCCAGTCTAGATTCTATAAATCAAATGCTTATAGATATCAAATAAGTAACGTAAATAGTAATATTAATAACAACAGATATTTACTGATTGCCATTGCCAATCACTATTTTAAGCATTTAACTTAATCCCTTTAAAGCAGGTGATATTATCCTCATTTAACAGATGAAAAAATAGAAACAGAGTGTTTAACTAACTTGCCTAAGATCAGAAGAGTCAATTTAAATCTAGACAATTTGGCTTCATAGCCTAAACTCATTCTTAACAATAATGTCTTTGGTTTGATATAAATGGGAGTTGGGGACTGTGACAAGTTAGAGAATGCATGCTTGGCCAAAGAGGACACACTTACTGTTCAGCTCCAGATACCTGTCGTCATGTAAGAATGTGGACCCAGTATTGTCAGATTTTCCTGTTTTTTAAGAGTAAGTGGAAATCTGGACTTTTACAAGAAATATCCGAGTTTTAAATGTCAGTAACTAAAGACAAAACAGGATAAAGACAAACCAAACATCTCTCCAGGCTGCATTCAGACAGGTAACCCTCAGTTTGCAACCTTTGGTCTTCGGCATGAAGATTACTTTTCTAGCTTCATCTCTCGTAGATTGCTACTTATAAGTCTAGATACATTGGACAATTTACAATTCTTGTAAGTCTTGGGCTCTTTTTGTGACCCTTGTACAAACAGCTTCCTCTGTCTGGAATCCCCCTTTCCTTGCCTCATTCCATCTTTGCCTTCCTTATTATGGCTTATTTCTCTTCATCATTCAAGACTAACTCTCCTTGTTGGGGCAGGAGGCTTGAATGTTTTTCTATTCCCTGCCCTTAGTCTATATTAGTTCCTCCTCCTGTTTGCTCCCATCACACCCTGTACATACATACAGCCATCTGTCTCTCTTACTATCCAGACTCCAAGTCCTTATTGTCTATAACCTGGCATGCGTTAGGTGTTAAGATATTTAGAAATCCATTTAGAACTAGCTTATAAGCACAAAGAAAGAGCACTGATGGACTCACATAACCAAACTGTAGGAATTGGTAGTCTTAGGGATGACCAGAACCATGGCTTCACATGCTGGCAGGGTTCTTGCCATCTTGGGTCTATCCCTCTCTCTGTGGATCTGCTTCATTCAGCCTTGCCTTAGACAGTCTCTGCCATAGACTAGGAGCATGACCTCTGATATTTCCAGACTCACATCTTTACACCTTCCCTTTGCCTCCAGTTAGACAAATCCTGGATAGGTACTCTGACTGGCTCAGCTTATATCAAGTTCCCACCCCAACCCATAAACATGGGTAAGAGAAAGCATGTGTGTGTGTATGCATGTGTGCACAGGCACACTACACACTCACACACACACAGAAACACACAAATTTAAAATTAGGCAAGATTTTCCTTAGGGCATGATTTTTAAGGTGTCATCTGACTAATTTAAGAGTTAGCCAGGTTACAAGGAGGGAGTAATTCCACTTGAACAGAGACCCAGTAGAAGGATGCCAAATACTTTTAAAAAGGTGAGTCTTGCTGTAATAGACAGAAAAGATTGCAGGGGGCAGGTAATGCTGATAAACCACTGTGCAGAAAAGAGTTAATAAAGAAGGCCTGAGTGCTATCCTTTGAAAGGCCTGCTTCCAAGGTTGGCCCTTGACTGGTATCTGGGAACTTTGATTTTGGGAGTTTCCACCATCCCACTGATGGCTCTCTGTGCCTAAATGGCTCTCTGTGCCTAAACTGTACAAACAATGTGGTTTATGCTGAACATACCTGCTTTCTTTCTGGGAATCTAGAACTTTGGTATGTGCTAGGCAGTGGGTACCTATGTGACCTGCTCCCAATAAAAATCTTGGGCAGAGTTTCTTCTTTCTTTCTTTTTTATTTTTTTAACATCTTTATTGGAGTATAACTGCTTTACAATGGTGTGTTAGTTTCTGCTTTATAACAAAGTGAATCAGTTATACATATATCCCCATATCTCTTCCCTTTTGCGTCTCCCTCCCTCCCACCCTCCCTATCCCACCCCTCTAGGTGATACCAAAGCACCTAGCTGATCTCCCTGTGCCATGCGGCTGCTTCCCACTAGCTAGCTGTTTTACGTTTGGTAGTGTATATATGTCCATGCCACTCTCTCACTTTGTCCCAGCTTACCCTTCCCCCTCCCCATATCCTCAAGTCCATTCTCTAGTAGGTCTGTGTCTTTATTCCTGTCTTTCCCCTAGGTTCTTCATGACATTTTTTTTTCTTAAATTCCATATATATGTGTTAGCATATGGTATTTGTCTTTCTCTTTCTGACTTACTTCACTCTGTATGACAGACTGTAGGTCCATCCACCTCATGACAAATAGCTCAATTTTATTTCTTTTTATGGCTGAGTAATATTCCATTGTATATATGTGCCACATCTTCTTTATCCATTCATCCAATGATGGACACTTAGGTTGTTTCCATGTCCTGGCTATTGTAAATAGAGCTGCAGTGAACATTTTGGTACATGACCCTTTTTGAATTATGGTTTTCTCAGGGTATATGCCCAGTAGTGGGATTGCTGGGTCATATGGTATTTCTATTTATAGTTTTTTAAGGAATCTGCATACTGTTCTCCATAGTGGCTGTACCAATTCACATTCCCACCAACAGTGCAAGAGGGTTCCCTTTTCTGCACACCCTCTCCAGCATTTATTGTTTCGAGGTTTTTTTTTTTGTTTTTTTACCAGTTTCTCTGTTTTGAGATTTTTTGATGATGGCCATTCTGACTGGTGTGAGATGATATCTCATTGTAGTTTTGATTTGCATTTCTCTAATGATTAATGATGTTGAGCATTCTTTCATGTGTTTATTGGCAGTCTGTATATCTTCTCTGGAGAAATGTCTGTTTAGGTCTTCTGCCCATTTTTGGATTGGGTTGTTTGTATTTTTGGTATTGAGCTGCATGAGCTGCTTGTAAATATTGGAGATGAATCCTTTGTCAGTTGCTTCATTTGCAAATATTTTCTCCCATTCTGAGGGTTGTCTTTTGGTCTTGTTTATGGTTGCCTTTGCTGTGCAAAAGCTTTGAAGTTTCATTAGGTCCCATTTGTTTATTTTTGTTTTTATTTCCATTCCTTTAGGAGGTGGGTCGAAAAGGATCATGCTGTGATTTATGTCATAGAGTGTTCTGCCTATGTTTTCCTCTAAGAGTTTGATAGTGTCTGGCCTTACATTTAGGTCTTTAATCCATTTTGAGCTTATTTTTGTGTATGGTGTTAGAGAGTGATCTAATCTCATACTTTTACATGTACCTGTTTAGTTTTCCCAGCACCACTTATTGAAGAGGCTGTCCTTTCTCCACTGTACATTCCTGCCTCCTTTATCAAAGATAAGGTGACCATATGTGCATGGGTTTATCTCTGGGCTTTCTATCCTGTTCCATTGATCTATATTTCTGTTTTTGTGCCAGTACCATACTGTCTTGATTACTGTAGCTTTGTAGTATAGTCTGAAGTCACGGAGCCTGATTCCTCCAGCTCCGTTTTTCATTCTCAAGATTGCTTTGGCTATTCGGGGTCTTTTGTGTTTCCATACAGATTGTGAAATTTTTTGTTCTAGTTCTGTGAAAAATGCCAGTGGTAGTTTGATAGGGATTGCATTGAATCTGTAGATTGCTTTGGGTAGTATAGTCACTTTCACAATGTTGATTCTTCCAATCCAAGAACATGGTATATCTCTCCATCTATTTGTATCATCTTTAATTTCTTTCATCAGTGTCTTATAATTTTCTGCATACAGGTCTTTTGTCTCCTTAGGTAGGTTTATTCCTAGATATTTTATTCTTTTTGTTGCAGTGGTAAATGGGAGTGTTTTCTTGATTTCACTTTCAGATTTTTCATCATTAGTGTATAGGAATGCCAGAGATTTCTGTGCATTAATTTTGTATCCTGCTACTTTACCAAATTCATTGATTAGCTCTAGTAGTTTACTGGTAGATTCTTTAGGATTCTCTATGTATAGTATCATGTCATTTGCAAACAGTGACAGCTTTACTTCTTCTTTTCCGATTTGGATTCCTTGTATTTCCTTTTCTTCTCTGATTGCTGTGGCTAAAACTTCCAAAACTACGTTGAATAATAGTGGTGAGAGTGGGCAACCTTGTCTTGTTCCTGATCTTAGTGGAAATGGTTTCAGTTTTTCACCATTGAGGACGATATTGGCTGTGAGTTTGTCATATATGGCCTTTGTTATGTTGAGGTAGGTTCCCTCTGTGCCTACTTTCTGGAGACTTTTTATCATAAATGGGTGTGGAATTTTGTTGAAAGATTTTCCTGCATCTATTGCGTTTATCATAGGGTTTTCATCCTTCAATTTGTTAATATGGTGTATCACATTGATTGATTTGTGTATATTGAAGAATCCTTGCATTCCTGGGATAAACCCCACTTGATCATGGTGTATGATCCTTTTAATGTGCTGTTGGATTCTGTTTGCTAGTATTTTGTTGAGGATTTTTGCATCTATGTTCATTAGTGATATTGGCCTGTAGTTTTCTTTCTTTGTGACATCTTTGTCTGGTTTTGGTATCAGGGTGATGGTGGCCTCATAGAATGAGTTTGGGAGTGTTCCTCCCTCTGCTATATTTTGGAAGAGATTGAGAAGGATAGATGTTAGCTCTTCTCTAAATGTTCGATAGAATTCGCCTGTGAAGCCATCTGGTCCAGGGCTTTTGTT
Source organism: Leucopleurus acutus (assembly GCF_964270905.1). Taxonomy (NCBI): domain Eukaryota; kingdom Metazoa; phylum Chordata; class Mammalia; order Artiodactyla; family Delphinidae; genus Leucopleurus; species Leucopleurus acutus. The sequence continues at coordinate 56,836,864 of NC_139149.1, forward strand.
TGTTGGAAGATTTTTAATCACAGTTTCAATTTCAGTGCTTGTGATTGCTCTGTTCATATTTTCTATTTCTTCCTGATTCAGTCTTAGCAGGTTGTGCATTCCTAAGAATTCGTCCATTTCTTCCAGGTTGTCCATTTTATTGGCATAGAGTTGCTTGTAGTAATCTCTCATGATCTTTTGTATTTCTGCAGTGTCAGTTGTTACTTCTCCTTTTTCATTTCTAATTCTATTGATTTGAGTCTTCTCCCTTTTTTTCTTGATGAGTCTGGCTAACGGTTTATCAATTTTGTTTATCTTCTCAAAGAACCAGCTTTTAGTTTTATTGATCTTTGCTATCATTTCCTTCATTTCTTTTTCATTTATTTCTGATCTGATCATTATGATTTCTTTCCTTCTGCTAACTTTGGATTTTTTTTGTTCTTCTTTCTCTAATTGCTTTAGGTGTAAGGTTAGGTTGTTTATTTGAGATGTTTCCTGTTTCTTAAGGTAGGATTGTATTGCTATAAACTTCCCTCTTAGAACTGCTTTTGCTGCATCCCACAGGTTTTGGGTCGTCATGTCTCCATTGTCATTTGTTTCTAGGTATTTTTTGATTTCCTCTTTGATTTCTTCAGTGATCACTTCGTTATTTTTTTTTTATTTTTTATTTTTTATGATACGCGGGCCTCTCATTGTTGTGGCCTCTCATGTTGCGGAGCATAGGCTCCAGACGCGCAGGCTCAACCACCGTGGCTCACGGACTCAGCCACTCCGTGGCATGTGGGATCTTCCCGGACCGTGGCAAGAACCCGTGTCCCCTGCCTTGGCAGGCGGACTCTCAACCACTCCGCCACCAGGGAAGCCCCACTTCGTTATTAAGTAATGTATTGTTTAGCCTCCATGTGTTTGTATTTTTTACAGATCTTTTCCTGTAATTGATATCTAGTCTCATAGTGTTGTGGTCGGAAAAGTTACTTGATACAATTTCAGTTTTCTTAAATTTACCAAGGCTTGATTTGTGACCCAAGATGTGATCTATCCTGGAGAATGTTCCATGAGCACTGTAGAAAAATTTGTATTCTGTTGTTTTTGAATGGAATGTCCTATAAATATCAATTAAGTGCATCTTGTGTAATGTATCATTTAAAGCTTGTGTTTCCTTATTTATTTTCATTTTGGATGATCTGTCCATTGGTGAATGTTGGGTGTTAAAGTCCCCTACTATGAATGTGTTAGTGTCGATTTCCCCTTTTATGACTGTTAGTATTTGCCTTATGTATTGAGGTGCTCCTATGTTGGGTGCATAAATATATACAGTTGTTATATCTTCTTCTTGGATTGATCCCCTGATCATGATGTAGTGTCCTTCTTTGTCTCTTCTTATAGTCTTTATTTTAAAGTCAATTTTGTCTGATATGAGAATTGCTACTCCAACTTTCTTTTGGTTTCCATTTGCATGGAATATCTTTTTCCATCCCCTCACTTTCAGTCTGTATGTGTCTCTAGGTCTGAAGTGGGTCTCTTGTAGACAGCATATATATGGGTCTTGGTTTTGTATCTATTCAGCCAGTCTGTGTCTTTTGGTGGGAGCATTTAATCCATTTACATTTAAGGTAATTATCAATATGTATGTTCCTATTCCCATTTTCTTAATTGTTTTGGGTTTGTTATTATAGGTCTTTTCCTTCTCTTGTGTTTCTTGCCTAGAGAAGATCCTTTAGCATTTGTTGTAAAGCTGGTTTGGTGGTGCTAAACTCTCTCAGCTTTTGCTTGTCTGTAAAGGTTTTAATTTCTCCATCAAATCTGAATGAGATCCTTGCTGGGCAGAGTGATCTTGGTTGTAGGTTTTTCCCTTTCACCACTTTAAATATGTCCTGCCAGTCCCTTCTGGCTTGCAGAGTTTCTGCTGAAAGATCAGCTGTTAACCTTATGGGGATTCCCTTGTGTGTTATTTGTTTTTCCCTTGCTGCTTTTAATATGTTTTCTTTGTATTTAATTTTTGACAGTTTGATTAGTATGTGTCTTGGTGTGTTTCTCCTTGGATTTATCCTGTATGGGACTCTCTGTGCTTCCTGGACTTGATTATTTCCTTTCCCATATTAGGGAAGTTTTCAACTATAATCTCTTCAAATATTTTCTCAGTCCCTTTCTTTTTCTCTTCTTCTTCTGGAACCCCTATAATTCGAATGTTGGTGCGTTTAATGTTGTCCCAGAGGTCTCTGAGACTGTCCTCAATTCTTTTTATTCTTTTTTCTTTATTCTGCTCTGCAGTAGTTATTTCCACTATTTTATCTTCCAGGTCACTTATCCGTTCTTCTGCCTCAGTTATTCTGCTATTGATCCCTTCTAGAGTATTTTTAATTTCATTTATTGTGTTGTTCATTGTTGCTTGTTTCATCTTTAGTTCTTCTAGGGCCTTGTTGAATGTTTCTTGCATTTTCTCTATTCTATTTCCAAGATTTTGGATATCTTTACTATCATTATTCTGAATTCTTTTTCATGTAGACTGCCTATTTCCTCTTCACTTGTTAGGTCTGGTGGGTTTTTATCTTGCTCCTTCATCTGCTGTGTGTTTTTCTGTCTTCTCATTTTGCTTATCTTACTGTGTTTGGGGTCTCCTTTTTGCAGGCTGCAGGTTCGTAGTTCCCGTTGTTTTTGGTGTCTGTCCCCAGTGGCTAAAGTTGGTTTAGTGGGTTGTGTAGGCTTCCTGGTGGAGGGAACTAGTACGTGTGTTCTGGTGGATGAGGCTGGATCTTGTCTTTCTGGTGGGCAGGTCCACGTCTGGTGGTGTGTTTTGGGGTGTCTGTGGACTTATTATGGTTTTAGGCAGCCTCTCTGCTAATGGGTGGTGTTGTGTTCCTGTCTTGCTAGTTGTTTGGCATAGGGTGTCCAGCACTGTAGCTTGCTGGTCGTTGAGTGAAGCTGGGTGTTGGTGTTGAGATGGAGATCTCTGGGAGATTTTCGCCATTTGATATTACATGGAACTGGGCGGTCTCTTGTGGACCAGTGTCCTGAAGTTGGCTCTCCCACCTCAGAGGCACAGCACTGACTCCTGGCTGCAGCACCAAGAGCCTTTCATCCACACGGCTCAGAATAAAAGGGAGAAAAAGTAGAAAGAAAGAAGAAAGGAAGGAAGGAAGGAAGGAGAAAATAAAGTATGGTAAAATAAAGTTATTAAAATAAAAAAATAATTATTAAGAAAAAAATTTAAAAAACAAAAAACGGACGGACAGAACCCTAGGACAAATGGTGAAAGCAAAGCTATACAGACAAAATCTCACACAGAAGCATACACATACACACTCACAAAAAGAGGAAAAGGGGAAAAAATCATAAATCTTGCTCTCAAAGTCCACCTCTTCAATTTGGGATGATTCGTTGTCTATTCAGGTATTCCACAGAGGCAGGGTACATCAAGTTGATTGTGGAGCTTTAATCCGCTGTTTCTGAGGCTGCTGGGAGAGGTGTCCCTTTCTCTTCTTTGTTCTCACAGCCCCCAGGGGCTCAGCTTTGTATTTGGCCCCGCCTCTGCATGTAGGTCACCGGAGGGCGTCTGTTCTTCGCTCAGACAGAACGGGGTTAAAGGATCCCCTGATTTGGGAGCTCTGGCTCACTCAGGCCGGGGGGAGGTAGGGTACGGATGCAGGGCGAGCCTGCGGCGGCAGAGTCCGGCATGACCCTGAGGCGCGCCGTGCGTTCTCCCGGGGAAGTTGTCCCTGGATCCTGGGACCCTGGCAGTGTCGGGCTGCACAGGCTCCCCGTAAGGGAGTTGTGGAGAGTGACCTGTGCTCACACACAGGCTTCTTGGTGGCGGCAGCAGCAGCCTTAGCCTCATGCCCATCTCTGGGGTCTGCGGTGTTAGCCGCGCCTCGCGCCCGTCTCTGGAGCTCCTTTAAGCAGCACTCTTAATCCCCTCTCCTCGCGCACCAGGAAACTAAGAGGGAAGAAAAAGTCTCTTGCCTTTTTGGCAGTTCCAGACTTTTTCCCGGACTCCCTCCCGGCTAGCCGTGGTGCACTAACCCCTTCTGGCTGTGTTCACGCCGCCAGTCCTCTCCCTGTGCTCTGACGGAAGCCAGAGCCTCAGCTCCCAGCCCCGCCCGCCCCGGCGGGTGAGCAGACAAGCCTCTCGGGCTGGTGAGTGCTGGTCGGCACCGATTCTCTGTGCGGGAATCTCTCCGCTTTGCCCTCTGCACCCCTGTTGCTATGCTCTCCTCCGCTGCTCTGAAGCTCCCCCGCTCCGCCACCCGCAGTCTCCGTTGGGCAGAGTTTCTTAACGAGCTTTCCTGGTATATATTTAACATGTACTGTCACAACACATTGCTGGGAGAATTAAGCACATCCTGTGTGACTCTGCAGGGAGAGGACTCTTGAAAGTTTCCTCTGGACTTAACCCAATATGCCTGTTCCCTTTGCTCTTTTACTTTGTTTTTTTTTGTTTTTTTTTTTGCTGTAATAAATCATAGGACTATATGCTGAGTCTTGTGAGTCTTCCTAGTGAATCATCAAATCCGGAAGTGGTCTTGGGAACCCTCCAACACAACTGTTTAGGCTGGAATTTATAAGTCTAGGCAAGAAACGATGGAAGCATGGTCCGGGATGTTGGAACTGATTTGAATGATATTTTAAAAACATTGATAGGATTTGGTGATTGTTTTAATGTAGGGAGAAAGAGACAGGAAAGTATCAAGGATGTCTACAAGTTTCTGAATTTAGCAACTGATTAAGTGGTGGCAACTATTTACTAGGGGAGCAGCATAATATAATAGAAGGGATAACTGAACTGTGTGGAGTCAAGTTCAGACGTGGGTGCTTATTAGCTTTGTTGTCACAGGCACATCTTTTGAAACTCAATTGTCCAACTGAGACTGTTAACGAGGATTGAAAGGAGACATTTGAAGAAATTTTCTAAGTTATTAGCTGTATATAACGTTAATAATGATGACTAAGCTACCATTTATTAAGTACCTAATATGTGCAAGGCATTTTACGTATTGTTACTACTGTTTTGCACTGTTATAGTTTTCATTGAGTTTTAAAATTCAATTAGAGTACTTAAAATATTGGGATTTTTTTTTTTACTTTAGAAGTTCTATATTGTATTGTATTATTTTTTATAAGATATATATCAAATTAGAAGCAGATAAAGTGTTGGTTTTAAACACTCAGACTCCCAGACATTGTTATTAAGCACATGATGCCCAGTAAGGGGATTTGCCAAGGGTACACAGTTATTCTGAGGTTGAAACAGAGCACACTTCTCATTCTGCTAAAAGCCTCTTATTGGCATATTGTGTAGATGAATAAAGGGAATTTGATTTCATAATTTCAGATCTGTTGGGCAGAAAATATAATATCACATTGTTATTTTATTACTTAAGTGTTGAGCAAAAACCAGTTACACATGCAAGGAAAGTCATGTATTTGTGAAATTATCTTGAGTACAAAATTTCTAGATTCCAAAGAAATAATGATCTTCTCTTTCTCTTGTAGACCATTTCACCTGCATTGTGAAGGTGCTTTTTACCCTATTGTACACGCAAGGTCTTGTGGCACTTTCAGTTAAATGCAATGAGGATGATAGGTCAGCCTGGAAACACACGGGAGCTCTCAAAAAGGTTAGTGTCTTGTCTGAATTTGTTATTTAGTAGTTAGGTGAATTTATTTAAGTTGGTGATATGAATGAATGAGATTAGACGTTTGAAAGGCAAAACGAGTTATTTTTAATAATTTTAAAAATAGATTTATTTATTTTTGGTTTCGTTGGGTCTTCGTTGTGGCGAGCGGGGGCTACTCTTCATTGCGGTGTGTGGGCTTCTCACTGTAGTGGCTTCTCGTTGTGAAGCACAGGCTCTAGGTGCACAGGCTTCAGTAGTTGTGGCTCGTGGGCTCAGTAGTTGTGGCTCTCGGGCTCTAGAGCGTGGGCTCAGTAGTTGTGGTGCACGGGCTTAGTTGCTGTGCGGCATGTGGGATCTTCCCGGACCAGGGCTCGAACCTGTGTCCCCTGCATTGGCAGATGGATTCGTAGCCACTGCACCACCAGGGAAGTCCACAAAATGAGTTATTAACAGTATTTTAATTGGAAATGGAGCACCTTCAGGCTATAAAAGTTAAAAATGTTTTCCTTGCACAGTGAGGTCTTCTGTATCTATCTCTAAATGTTGACCTTTTCCCCTTTGTATCTGGACAGTTTTGTTTTTGCTGCAAGCCTTAAACTTAAAGAAGTTATAAAAATTGTATCAACACAATTAGCAAGTAATAAAATGTATGTAGACTTACCTGTTTTACTTATCTGTCATCTTCTCCTTGCCTCATCCCCAATCACAATCCAAGATCGCTTTTGACTCACCACTTCTAGATTTAAAAATCCTGGCCTTTTCTTAGTTATACCTCTTTAAAAACTACTTTTTTCCCATGTTTAAAAATATATAGATATATAAGTTCTTAGTAAATTTAAAGGCATTCTCTTTCAGTTAAAATTATACGAACAATTTAGAAAAATTCTGCAAGTTTAGTTAAATGTAAGTATTTTCAGTGGCTTGAAAACAAATGGGACACTATGGAACCAAAGTATCCTATGTATACCAAAGTATACTTTGGAGCCAACTGTACACTGTGGAACCAACTGAGTGAATAGTTTGGCGTAGAGATAGGTGAAATAAGAAGATTACTTCCCTATTTATTTGGGGAAGTTGGTAGGAAAAAATAATAAGTATAGTGTAAATTGAACCTTTTCTTTGGTTTATAGACTCTTAAAGAAGTTTTAAACCTCATTGAAAAGTTTCTGTTAAAATCATATCTACTTGTATTAAAGGAGAGAAAACCAATTATAGATATTGATACATGAAATGTATTCAATATAACCTTCACTGTTTTCACTAGTTTAGTCCCAAATCATGATTATGTGTACAGAAATTTAATGTAGTATCATTATGAAGTTTGTTATATCTTAATTTAGGGATACTGGTTGTTGGCCATTGAACCTGAGTACTAGGCCAAGTTCCTGCCACTAAATAAAGATACTACTTTTTTGTTCAAGACATAAAAACTCTCTGAACCTCAGCCTTGTCATAGGTAAATGAGAAATTAAGAACATATGATTTATAAGGCCCCTCTATTTCTAAAATTCTGTTATTTGAAATAACAAAATGAATTTCTGTCTTTTCCTTCAGTGATTTTTTCCTCCTTGTTTCTAGTTGTTTTGTGGATAATTTTGCCTTCTGCAATTATCTTTCTTTTTTCTAAATATTCTTTTAGTCTCTCTGAGTGCACTCTAATCTGATATTGGGATTGTTTGTATTCAAATCATGTGTAACAGGTTTCTATGCTGTGTCATTGTTTAAATGTTTCTTTAGTAAGTTGTCTAACCATGAAAAAGTACACATTTAAAACATTTTCTGATATAGTTTGGGTCTAAATCTATTCATCTGACCGTTCACTAAAATGACACCTACTGACAGAAAATTAGACAATTGTAAATCTATGATGGAAGGAACATGAAGTAATTTAAGTAACTTCCGTCAGTTTTCTTTCTCAATTTGGTCATTGTTAGCTATTTTTAAAAATAATAAAACATTTAATATAAGGCAGATTCTTATCAGAACATAAATTAGAAATTTATAGCCATATAAATTGCTTCAGTGAATGAAAACAAAAAATTATGATATTCTGCAGGTTGGTTTGCCACATTATTAGCTTTTTCTACCATAAATCTAAACATCTAGGTATATAGAATTGTAAATAATAATATTTATGGGGGCTTCCCTGGTGGCGCAGTGGTTGAGAGTCCGCCTGCCGATGCAGGGGACACGGGTTCGTGCCCCGGTCCGGGAAGATCCCACATGCCGCGGAGCGGCTGGGCCCGTGAGCCATGGCCGCTGAGCCTGCGTGTCCGGAGCCTGTGCTCCGCAACGGGAGAGGCCACAAAAGTGAGAGGCCCGCAGACTGCAAATAAATAAATAAGTAATAAATAATAATATTTATGAATAATGAAATATCACTGATTTCTGTAATTCTGTATAATTCATTCCTCCTTTAAAAAATTTCCTTCTTCCTTTAGTTCTTCCTTCCTTTAGTTCTTCCCTCCTCTCACTCCCTTCCTTGTTTTCTTTCATCATTGAGTCTCATTCATTTCATCCTTATAATTCCTTATCCTCAGGTATGATAATTCCAATGCAAACAGATCTAATCTGGTAAAATAAAATACATAGGTACTGTGTTATTTTCAAAGGGATTTTAGAGTTAATTTGATAATGAGGTTTAGTTGTTTGGAAAAATCATCATTATAGTTAGTATAAATTGTGATCTTTTGGTGAGTGGAATTTCTGTTAAGAGTTTTTATACCAGGATTTCTTAATCTGGGGTCCTTTCCCTTTGTTTTGTTTTGGGGAGTAGGACCATAGGATCCAGCATATACTCAAAGGGCCTGTCACCCCAAAAAGTTTAAGAAGCACTATAATTTTTTCTTTTTTTAAATAAATTTATTTATTTTTGGCTCTGTTGGGTCTTCATTGCTGCACGCAGGCTTTCTCTAGTTGCGGTGAGTGGGGACTACTCTTCATTGCAGTGCACGGGCTTCTCACTGTGGTGGCTTCTCTTGCTGCGGAGCACAGGCTCTAGGTGCGCGGGCTTCAGTAGTTGTGGCACACGGGCTCAGTAACTGTGGCTTGCGGGCTCTAGAGCGTAGGCTCAGTAGTTGTGGCACATGGCTTAGCTGCTCCGCGGCATGTGGGATCTTCCCGGACCAGGGCTCGAACCCATGTCCCCTGCATCAGCAGGTGGATTCTTAACCACTGTGCTACCAGAGAAGTCCCTAGAAGCACTATAGTTTAGACAAAGCATCTACCCAAAACAGCATCTGTTGCATCTGTCAACTCTTAATTCTTTTATTTATTTAACTCACATACTTCTGCCACTTCTCCCACAGGATTCTTCTGATCATGATCCTAGGTCTTTCATCCATGAAATTTCATCCAGAAATCCTCTTCTTAAGCTTTATTTATTTAAAAAAAAAGAAAAGCTTTACTTCTTAAAGCTTATCTTCTTAGCTTTACCAAGGAGCCTACTCTTTGCTGTATTTAAATATTGCTTATGTAAAATATGGTTTTCTAAGACTTCTTATGTATGAAATAAAATTATTTTCTTATCTAATACTCTTCTAATGGGAAGAGTTCTCAATACAAAACAGTGACTACTACATTATATTTGACTTTCTGATCTGATATAGTACCTCCTTTAAGTAAAAAAAAATACTTAAAATGTATCTGATAATAATAATTTAAAAAATAATTATTGCTCAATAACTTGCTTGGGTGATCTGAGTATCATTTGTTTCTTATTGGAGGATATTTTCCCCATAATTTGGAAAGTATTATACTTGAAATACTTTTCTGTTGTTATGCTCTATAAATCTTTTACTCAAAAGAGTATATTGAATTAGGCTTTTAGGCTGTCTTGTATATTTTCACAACTTTAAATATGTCACATTGATTAATAAGCAGCAAAATTGTGGTAATATTTTCTTTTGAATTGCCTATTCAAGAACTACTCTGATTAAATCAATTCTAAAAACATAACATGTTGCTGTTTTGATATTCAGTGGGATATTGATTCTTGTAAATTATATGTAACCTGCAGGTCATCATATTTGGCAAGTGATCATCCTGTTGATTAATTAGGCAGGGGTGGGGTGGGTCACATGATACAAGGATAGCAGTTGCTGAGTCAGGGACTTTTTATAGTTTATTCAGGACATGATAACACTACATGGCTGCATGATATGGCAGAAAGCAGAGGAGTAATTTAAAAATAATGCAAAGAATTGATTATTAAAAGAGAGACATCCAGGCAAATTCCAAGGTCAAAAACTCCATTACCAAAATAAATTCCATCAATTAACTACCAGGTATTATTGCTCAGAGTTTTGTTATGCAAAGGGAGACATGGAAGATGTAAAGCATAGTTCCTGACATTTTGGAATTTACAGTCTAGTTGAAGAGAGCACAATAACATGTGAGAAAGAAAGACAGTATCATCAAACAACAAATTCTGTGGTCCTGACTATTAGGGCCTTAAAAATTCAGGATAAACTTATATCCCATAGTGTTTACTCAGTTCTTATATTTTACTATTTAAAAAATATAGTTAGGGACTTCCCTGGTGGTGCAGTGGTTAAGAATCCTCCTGCCAGTGCAGGGGAAACGGGTTTGAGCCCTGGTCTGGGGAGATCCCACATGCCGCGGAGCAACTAAGCCCATGCGCCACAACTACTGAGCCTGTGCCCTACAGCCCGCGAGCCACAACTACTGAGCCCGCAAGCCACAACTACGGAAGCCCGCGCACCTAGAGCCCATGCTCCACAACGAGAGAAGCCACCGTGATGAGAAGCCCGCACACCGCAACGAAGAGTAACCCCCACTTGCTGCAACTAGAGAAAGCCCGCACGCAGCAATGAAGACCCAGCGCAGCCATAAATAAATAAATAAACAAATGAATGAATAAATAAATAATAAAAGATAATATAAAAAATTTAAAAATTAAAAATATAGTTAATGAATAAACATCACAACAAACTTATTACTTTAAGATTATACTTTCCTGTAATTTGCAACAACTTTTAATATCTGAGTGAATATAAAAAGTGTATTTCTTTATGTACAAAAACCTTATTGAAATAAATTTAAATTTATAAATAGCCATTTTTTTCCTTTCTTATAAAAAGTATAGTCATTAAGCTTAATTAATTTGTAGATTGTTATTTAATGTTTTCTGTAATAAACATATGGTCCTATTTATTTTTTTATTTTTATTTTTTGCGGTACGCAGGCCTCTCACTGTTGTGGCCTCTCCCGTTGCGGAGCACAGGCTCCAGACGCGCAGGCTCAGTGGCCATGGCTCACGGGCCCAGCCGCTCCGCGGCATGTGGGATCTTCCCGGACCAGGGCACGAACCCGTGTCCCCTGCATTGGCAGGCGGAGTCTCAACCACTGTGCCACCAGGGAAGCCTGGTCCTATTTATTTTTACATTAAGGTGTTTTAACAAATTCTATTCAAGGAATTTGAGTAAAACTATAAAAGAAAAAAATTTGGGGTCCACGTTATGTTTCATGCATGTATGATTTTATCACTGTAACGAGTATATATATACTTCTATTAGTTTTTTGCACACCACCCTATAAACACTTTTTTCTGTAGCTCAAATTTGTCATATTTACTGCCTATAAAATATTCTGGTATTGCATAATTTAGGTAACTGCTTCACCTTTTTTAAAAAAATAAATCTATTTATGTATTTATTTTTGGCTGCATTGGGTCTTCGTTGCTGTGCGTGGGCTGTCTCTAGTTGCGGTGAGCGGGGCCTACTCTTTGTTGCAGTGAGCGGGCTTCTCATCGCAGTGGCTCCTCGTGTTGCGGAGCACGGCCTCTAGGCTCGTGGGCTTCAGTAGTTGTGGCTTGTGGGCTCTAGAGTGCAGACTCAGTAGTTGTGGTGCATGGGCTTAGTTGCTCCACAGCGTGTGGGATCTTCCCAGGCCAGGGCTTAAGCCCATGTCCACTGCATTGGCAGGTGGATTCTTAACCAGACAAGTCCAATAATTGCTTCACTTCTGTTGGTCATTTCTAATTTTTCACTATTATAATGCTTCAGTGAATGTCATGGGCATAAAGTTCTTCTTTTCTCTTTAGATTATTTCCTTAGGAAGAATTTCCAGGAGTGAGAATTACTGGGACAAAAGATATGATATAGATATGTTCATTTACACATATATTATGTAACTTATATGCTGTCTTTTAAAGAAGTATTGGAATAGCTTTCATCACCTATCCAAATTCATTGTGAATCCAGAGGTGTACTGTTGTACACAGATTTTGAGAAAGTGAAGTTTACATGCTTGAAAAGTAATGAAATCTTGATTATACTCTACTCATTAAAAGGTATTCTTTCCAATGTAAATGGTTTTGTAATTTTCAGTGACTAATGGAATTAATTTTTAATTTTTTCCAGAATACATGTGATGCAGAGAAGTCTTATGAAGTCTTATTGAGCTTTGTGATAAGGGAACTATCTAAAGGAAAGTTATACCATGAAGAAGGAACGCAGGAGTGTGCAACGGTATGTTCTCTATGACCAGATATAGTGGTTATTTAAAAATTTAGATTTTCTTGCCATTATGAATATTACTGTTTGTTATGTCTATTATAGAACGAATTGTTCTGATTTTCTTTTTTAACTTTAGATTAGCCCTATTGCTTGGTCTCCTGAATCCACGGAAAAATACTTACAGGACTTCTGCTTACATTTCCTCAGAATCACCAGCCTTCTTCAGCACCACCTTTTTGGGGAAGATTTACCTAGCTGCCAGGTATAATTTGTGGTAGAGAGTAGGGAGCCTTTTTTTTTTTAAACAATTATCTAATTTTAAAAAATATACTGACATATAATACTTATATCTATTATATGTCCAGAACTGTCATACAAGTATATGTTAGTCTAACTCAAAGGAATTAATATTTAGAATATTTACTATTATTGTTACTTTTGTATTTGTTGACATCTACCCATTTTTATGGTAATATTACTAATATTTGACATTAGAGGAGTTTCGGATTAGATCTGTGGTAATAAACACCCAGTACTTGAACAGAAGATAGTATTCATATTAATATATTTATCACTAATCGTCATTGGCTTTTAATATCCTTTTTAAAGGGTGTCATTTTATGTTGGCCAGCAAGCTGGTTGTTTGAATATCTGATGGCATTTATGTAATTTTAGAATTGCAAAATATTCAATTTGTAGCCAATTAAAACTTGGATGAATGAATTATCACTGGTTTAATCTATTTTGTAAAACTGTGGCTCAGTGTGAGTAGGCAAGAAAGTGACAGAGTAAGAAACCAGAAGGTAAGTAAACCAAACTGTGTTTATAGGATTATGTCCCTGACATTATCTGCCATTCATTTCCAGGGAATTTGATGTGAGAGTTAAGTCACTTATATTTATGGTCTTTGAAGCCTGCTTGCGGTATATCAGAATTAAGCTGTTGATGGTTCCTTCTCTCTTAAATAATTGACCATTGCATTAAATAGTTTGGATTGCTTGGTTTTTATCAAGTGATTCAAGATAAACTCTGCACATTTGTCCCCAAAACATTCTATTTAGAATTCTAAGATATTGAACAAATTAAAAATATTCATCCATTAGATAGTTTCTTTCATAGTTATTTATTTGTAAATTTGAACTTAAAAGCATGTTTCCTTCTGGCATGTGAAGCCTAGAGAAGGTTAATCAAGCAAAATTTACTGCTTCCTTCATCAGCTTTGCTTTCTTCACATTTAAAAACCAAAGGCTGTGGTTCTTTGTGTTCTTGTTACCTTTGTGTTCTTGTATTCTTGGTTTATTTTGTCATTTGTTTTTATTGGAGGGTATTTTTCTCCCATAAACTGAGAAGTACCTGGAAGCAGAAGCTCTTGTATTGAGCACTGAAAATTAGTCCAAGGCTTGGGTGTACAGCGATGCCTATAGTAGAGCACTGGGAATATACTTAGACCAAGGAAGAAATTTATCTATTAGGAGGCATGAAAAGGAATGGTGTGACATAGTGTCAGAAAGACAGGTTAAGGGGAAATTGTGGTGGATCTTGAATTTCACATGAAAGGAATTTCGACCACTGAAAGGTTTTTGGACAAAAATGTGACATGATTCAAATTTTATTTCAGCATGAAACCTCATTCCAATATAAGACATTTTGTGAGCTGTGAGGATTGGAGGGACTAGGAACAGGAAAGCCAGTTGGGAAAGGAAATATTAGAAATAGAAGAGGATAGGAAGCAATTAAAGATTTCGGAGATGAAATAGTAAGGATTTGATAGCTAGTTGAACATGTAGGAGTCAAGGGAGAAGAAGGAAGCATACTGTACTTGGTTTTTGAGTCTGGGAGATTTGAACCGTTATGGTACAGTTGATGGAGGAGGACTATGGAGCAGTTTTGTGTGGGCCGAGATGAAAGTATTTTGCATATATTCAATTTGAGGGGTTGGTTGGATTATTTGAGTTAAGTAGATATATTCACCTGAAGTGAGAAAAGTAAGATTACAACTTTAGATAGAAATTTGCTCTTTCTGTTTAGAGTTCTGTCATCTGTGTAATCTTTTTTTGCTTTTAAGTATATATGTAATACATAAAAATGTATATAATTATAGAAATACATGAATATATAATATAGAAATAAATATACAGTTAGATATTTGCTTGCTCTTCTACTTTATTCACTTTGGCTTTTTTGTTTCTATTAATCATGATAGTATGCTATAGATGGGTATAATATTATGCCTACTTTTAACTTTTGTGGATTTGACATGTTTTTCTTTATGTCACTTTCTTTCATTTGGAGTATTTTGTTTCACCCATTCATATCTCATACTTTTATCCAAAAAATTTTTATTAAAATTTATTCTTGGGCTTCCCTGGTGGCGCAGTGGTTGAGAGTCCGCCTGCCGATGCAGGGGACATGGGTTCGTGCCCCGGTCTGGGAAGATCCCACATGCCGCGGAATGGCTGGGTCCGTGAGCCATGGCTGCTGAGCTTGCGCATCCGGAGCCTGTGCTCCGCAGTGGGAGAGGCCACAGCAGTGAGAGGCCTGAGCACTGCAAAAAAAAAAAAAAAAAAAAAAAAAAAATTTATTCTTAAAAAAAAAAATTTATTCTTTTGCTCCCTTTGATTCTAATTGCAAATCTACTCATTCAGCAGTTTTCCCTTAATGTTTTCTTCTTTATTTCTTGAAGTTAACTCAGGAATCATTCATTCATAGCCCTTTGTTTCATTTGGGGGAGAAAGGACTAAACATTTATTTGTTCAAAGATATTTACAAAGCAGTATATAATGGCTGGCTGTTTCTTAACTAGCTCATAAACTAGGTTTTCACTTTACAGTGAGGAAACTGAAGGATGAAGACACATCTAAGCTAGTAAGTCAGTTAGAGGTAGAATTTACCACATTCATCTGATAGTATTTATATTGTTCCCCTTTTTCACTTCTTCAACTGAAATTATCTTTTCAATTTTGAGAGGAAAGATGGAGGTGCATATGCACGGAATTGAGTTGATCACATGCCTCAGCTTTGGCGTACTAAGTGTAGTGCCTCTAATATTATTCTCCCTTTGTTCCCCACATGATATCTTATCCCTTACTTCTCAGAAGTAATGTGTATGTCAATATAAACTGCATATAGTGTTATTTTGTGTTTGTTTAACTTGTATAACTGGTATTGTGCTATAAATCTTGTATCTTTCTTACTTTCTTCGTGCTAAATATTATATCATTTAAACCTAATCATGTAGCTCGAGATAATTCTTTCTTATTTCTTCATAGTGGTATTCCAATATATGTGTATTCCACATTTTACTTACTCCTCATTGGTGAACATCTAGGCTGCCTTCAAATCTTTGCTACCATGAAAAAAAAATAAACTGCTGCAATGAACCTAATGTTTTGTATACTTTTAAACTTTCTCTGGATTCTATACCTAGCTAGCTATGGGATTGCCTATGTATGTATGGGATACATTCTGCCTCCTTGCCTTCTAACATGGCTGCTCAAGGTTCACACTCCCATTTGCATTGTGTGAGGGTTCTTGTTTTCTACCCTATACTTGCTAGCACTTTTATTATCCAGTGTTGTAATATTTGCCAGTCACATGGGGGTAAAGTATATGCTTATGGTTAATTTACTTTGCATTTCTCTAATATAAATGCAATTGATCATCAGTCCATGTACTTTTTAGACATTTAAATTTTCCTCTGTATATTTCCTATTCCTATTCTTTGAGCATTTAAAAAAATTGGGGTTTCTGTCACTATCTTGCTATTGCTTTGTCAGTTTTGCAGATACCTTTTTTTTTTTTTTTTTTTTGCGGTATGCAGGCCTCTCACTGCTGTGGCCTCTCCCGTTGCGGAGCACAGGCTCCGGGCGCGCAGGCTCAGTGGCCATGGCTCACGGGCCCAGCCACTCCGTGGCATGTGGGATCTTCCCGGACCAGGGCATGAACCCGTGTCCCCTGCATTGGCAGGTGGACTCTCAACCACTGCGCCACCAGGGAAGCCCTGCAGATGGTATCTTTTAACAGACTTTGTATTGCCCTTTGTGGAACAGAAATATTTAATTTTAATGTCGTCAGAGCTATCACTTTTTTATTTATGACTTGTGCTTTTGGAATCTTATTTTTAAAATCCTTCTCCAGTCTGAGATTATAAAGTTATTTTATATTTTCTTCTCTTATTTTTATAGTTTTGTCTTTACATTTATATTTTTCATTTAATCTGAAGTTTATTTTGTAGTAAGGTATGAAGTAAAGATCTAATTTTTTCTCCATTTGATGAGGCAGTTTTCCTAAGACTATTTACAAAATAATCTATTTATAAAATAACCTGGCTTTTTCATACTAATTTCTTATGCTAACATGTTTCTATATTTCTGGGTTCTTTGTTGTATACTACTGACCTATTTGTTCCTATACTAGTAGCACACTCTTAACAATGGTTTTATTATAGACATTATATCTGGCAGGGTGAGTTTCACTTTTTTTTTTCCTTCTAATATCTTTTTGCCAAATGCTTTTTTCTAAAATTTTTTGCTGGTTAGCTATATATGCACCTTTATTCTTATATATAAATGTTATATCAATTCGTAACTATCTTTCCAAACTCCTACAAGCTGTTAGATGAGAACCGCTTTGAATTATCGTTTTAAGGCACTGAACATAGTTTTTATGTCCATTTATTCAGGTCTTCTTTTAATATTTTCATAGAATTTTAAAATTGTCATCTTAAAGTCTGATATTTTTTATAAAGCTAATCTAGAGGCTTTATGGTTTTAGTTTCTATTTAAATGATATCTTGTTTTCTGTAACATTCTCTGATTACTCCTTGCTGGTATAAAATAATACTATCGATTTTTGTATGTTCTTGTGACTGGGCACTTGCTGAACTCTCTATTAATTCTAGTAGTTTGCCTGTTGATTCTTTTAGGTATTCTGTGTATCATATCATCTGAAAATAATGACAGTATCATCCCTTCCTTTCAAATCTTTATTTCTCTATTGTTGTCTTAATGCATGTCCAGTACTATTTTGAGCAGTGAAAGTAATAGGCAGTATCCTTTTTTGTGCCCTACCCCAAAGAGAATGCTTTTAAAGTTTCCTGTGTATGTTTGTTTTATTGTAAATGGAATCATTTAAAATTACATTTTCCAATATGTTGCTAAAATGGAGAAATCCAGTTGGAATTTTTGAACGTTAATCTTCTATATTTAGCCACCTTGCTAATGAATTCAGTGATTACTTCTAATAGCCAGGACGCTCTTGAGTTTAATAATACACTTTTTTTTTTTTTTTTGATGTTAGGGGTAGGAGTTTATTTATTTATTTATTTATTTTTGCTGTGTTGGGTCTTCGTTTCTGTGTGAGGGCTTTCTCTAGTTGTGGCAAGTGGGGGCCACTCCTCATCGCGGTGCGTGGGCTTCTCACTATCGCGGCCTCTCTTGTTGCGGAGCACAGGCTCCAGATGCACAGGCTCAGTAGTTGTGGCTCACGGGCCTAGTTGCTCCGCGGCATGTGGGATCCTCCCAGACCAGGGCTCAAACCCGTGTCCCCTGCATTAGCAGGCAGATTCTCAACCACTGCGCCACCAGGGAAGCCCAATAATACACTTTTTAAACAAACATTTTATTATCCATGGGACATCATCAAGAATGGTACCTGGTACATGTTCTGACACAGAAGCCTGCTCTCCACACAAATCTATTAGACTCTCCTTATTTAGTTAAATATCTTAGTCTAACACTATTTCTAGTACCATATTGGGGCTGATTTTAGTAACTCATGTGGTTCTCTTTATCTTTGCTCCAACTTAATTGCATCTTCTCTTATTTATACTCTAATTCTGGAATTATTAACAGAGGGACTGGAGGTAGTTTTTGAATTCCATAGCATTGTTTGTAAACTGTTTGTGTATGTGTATTTTTCTTGGAAGAAAATAGTTATCAGTTTGTTATAGGTGGATTATCCACCCACCCTCCAAAGTTGAAAAACCACTGCTCTAATATATCTCCTTTAATTCTTTTGTCTTTCTTCTATCTGTCAAAAGTAGTTCCTCTTCGAGTAATAATGATAGCTAGCATTTATTGTACACTGACTACATGCTAAGCATTGTTTTAAGTGCTTTGCATTTAAATTCATTTAAGGTTCACAAAACTATGAGGTAGGTGTTATAATCTTCACTTTACAGACAAGAAAACAGGCACAGAAAGATGAATGGCTTGCTCAAGATTCACAGCTAGTAAGTAAAGCTGCCAGAATTCAAGCACATTTAGTCCAAATGCCAAATCTGTACTATTAACATCTGAGCTATGCTGCTGCTTAGTACACAAATCAGTTTTTGAGGCGAACATGTTATTTTCTTCTAGTTTTAAGTCTGTAAAAGCCACTGTCTTATTGCATATTATACTCTCTTCGATCTCAATATGAATACTCTATAGACATTTCTTAAAGTATAATAATATAGTGATTGATTTGTTGATAGTCGAATAGACATACAAGAATAGCAGACAAAATTGAAAACATCTCAAGTGTCCATCAGTGAGAAACTGGTTAAATAAATTGTGGTTTATTCATACAATGGCATACTCTGCAGAAGAAAAAGAATAGAAAGTTTTCTATGTGCTAATGTGGAAAAATCTCAAAAATATATTAAGTATCCCAAGGCAAGGTGTGCTTATATTAAATGAAAATAGAGGAAAAATAATGGTACTCATATTTGCTTGTGTGTGTGTATGTATGATACTCTGGAAAAATATGTTAAGAATTATGGTCAGTTCTTACTGAGGAGTTGGGTTAGTGAGTTTGAGATTAGGATAGAAGGGAAAAAAGAATGGTGGAGAGACTTTTTTAAAAACAGTATCTTTTTATACTTCTAGATTTTAAATAGTGTAAATATACCACTGCAATAATTTATAGAAAAAAAGTATTTATTTTTTGAACAGGTAATGTCTTCACATATTTTAAAATTCAAAAGGTACAAGAAGATATTCTATGGAAAATAATCTCTGTTTACCCCTTTCACTAGCCACTTGATTGCTGCCCAGTTGCTATCAGTTTCCTCTGTATTATTCCAGAGACATTTTATGCATATACAAGAAATATGTGTGTGTGGGGAGGGTGTATTTTTTTTTCTTTTAGTCCTCTTTTTATACATTGTTCTTCAGCTTGCATTTTTTTTCCCTTAAGAGTGTATCTTGGAGATCATTTCATATTCAATACATGAAGACCTTCCTCATTTTGTCTTACAGTTTCAGAATATTTCATGTATGATGTACCAGGATGTACTTAATTAGTCCCCTATTAATAAACATTTGGGTTATTTCTAGTCCTTTGCTATTTACAAATGATACCCCAATGAATGATAGTATGCACAAGTTATTTTGCATGTTTTTGATTGTATTTATAGGATAAATTCTTAGAAGTAGCTGAGTAATATTCCATTGTATATATGTACCACATTGGGAAGCTGCTGTATAGCACAGGGAGCTCGGCTCAGTGCTCTGTGATGACCTAGATGGTTGGGATGGGGTGGCGATGGGAGGGAAGTCCAAGAGGGAGGGGATGTATGTATACATATAGCGCTGATTCACGTCGTTGTACAGCAGAAACTACCACAACTTTGTAAAGCAATTATACTCCAAAAAAAAAAAAAGTTTATGCACACACACACAAAAATCCTTAGAAGTGATTTGCTGTTTCAGCATTTGCATACTTTTGTAGTTTTGATGGTTATTGCCAGAGTGCCTTTCATTGAAGTTGTACCAATTATGTTAACACCAGTGATGTGTGAAAGTTTCCCTGTACTTGTGTCTACTTAGTGTGTTATCATACTATTTAATCTTTGCCTCTAGATCTTTGGTCTAGGTAAAATAGCTCAATGTAGATTTTTTTTTTTAAGGTTGTTTCAATTTATATTTTTCCTAAGGTTGAGCATTTTCCTTATGCAGAGCCATTTAGTTTTCTTTACTATGACCTACTTGTTACATGCTGCTTTTGAAAATAATTAGGAAATGAAAATGACTGGGAAAATCATTTAGTATCTGATCTTTAAAAAGTATCTCATGATTTTTTCTTTGTGTAGAATAATCTGCCACTCTCATCTGTTTTGTCCAAGTCAAATGATAGGGAGGAATGAGAAACTTTTCTTTCATTTTTTTCTTCTTTTATAAATTTTTCCTCAGGTTTCTTTCATTTTAGTGACCCACTTTTGGATTCAACATCTGCTTCGTGAGAGGCCAAGTAATCCTGAAGTAGTCTGTGAATCCCAGGAGGAAAGATACATTTATGTAGATCTTTGTTCATTTTTATCCATTGTTGGATATCCTGTCATAAAGAAGATGAAAAAGTATTGCTATTTTCCTACCATTAGTAGTTCCCGTTGTCTCAAGTTGTTTTTGTGCCTTACCTTAGAACATAAATGCCCTCTCTCAATAGAGCAGGAAGATATAACAGCTGTAAATTTATATGCACAAAACAACAAAACCCCAAATTACATAAAGCAGAAATTGACAGAATTGAAAGAAGAAATAGACAATCCACAATTATACCTGGAAACTTCAGTGTTTTTTCTTAGTAATCAATAACAAGTAGATAGAAAATCAACAGGGATAAATGAGACCTGAACCATACTATCAGTCAGCTTGATATAATTGACATCTATAGAATACTCCACCAAACAATATCAGAATGCATATTTTTTACAAGTGCACATGGCCCATTCACCAGAGTGTACCATATGCCAAACCATAAAGCAAGTAGCAATAAATTTAAAAGAACTGAAATCACAAAACATATTTTCTTACCACACAGAATTAAATTAGAAGTCAGTAAAAGAAAGAAATATATAAATCCCCAAATGTGTGAGAGTTAAGCAGCACACTTCTAAATAACTTATGTATCAAAGCAGAAATCACGTAGAAATCAGAAAACACGTAAACTGAGTGACACTGAAAACACAGCATAGCAAAATTGTGAAATGCCCCTAAAATAGTTCTTGGAGAGGTACATACAGCTTCAAATGCTTATATTTAAACAGAGGAAAGGTCTAAAATCTTTTTTTTTTTTTTTTCCTGCGGTACGCGGGCCTCTCACTGTTGTGGCCTCTCCCGTTGCGGAGCACAGGCTCCGGACGCGCAGGCTCAGCGGCCATGGCTCACGGGCCCAGCCGCTCCACGGCACGCGGGATCTTCCCGGACCCGGCACGAACCCGTGTCCCCTGCATCGGCAGGCGGACTCTCAACCACTGCGCCACCAGGGAAGCCCAGGTCTAAAATCATTTATCTAAATTGTTACTTTATGAAACTAGAATAAGAGTAAATTAAACCCAAAACAAGTAAAAGAAAGGAAATTACAAAAATCAGAGCAGAAGTCAATGGATAGTAATGGAGAAACAGAGAAAATCAATTAGTTCAAAATCTGGTTCTTTGCAAAGATCAATAAAATGGATACACCTGAATGTCAGGAGCTCAGCTGAGCTGGGAGAGAGAGAACTGAGCTGCTAGGTACTGGAGTGGCTGATTAAAGCAGGAAGCCACAAATGAAAGAGTTAAACCTTTAATCATTTACTGTGATAGTATAATCAAGAGGCTAAAATCAGAGAAAATGCTGATTCCCCGTTCCATCACCTTCATAGAATGAAATGGTGTACCGTTTAAGGATCAGGTGGATCAGCACAGATGTGGGAATCTGTTAAGGGAGCCACAAACAGAAGGTTCTTGCAGTGTTATGAACTCTGAGGTGGAGAGGAGGGTGAAGGGGTAGGGATAGGAGTGGAAAAGTCCTGGGTACTGAGTCAGAGTGGGGAAAAGTTTCTTAAAGGTTTCAGCTTTTTCCCTTCATAAGCTGGCCTTGGCAGAAGTGTCAAAGTGACCCCTGCCCAAGGCCTCAGATAGAGGGGCCTAGGAATAAAGGCGCCAGGCCTGGGAATGTAAATGTGTGAAAGAGCATGACTGGCCAGGGGGCCTGAGACCATGATTGCAGATCCCTTCAGAGACTGCAGTGCACTGACTGTGTGCCAAGTCTGGTGGAGGGAGGACAGTTTTCACCATGAGACCTGCGAAGTAAAACCTTTGTGATTATCTGTGGTTAGACCTGAAAAAACACATATAGGTTTTTTGTTGGTTTTTTTTGTGTGTGGTACGCGGGTCTCTCACTGTTGTGGCCTCTCCCGTTGCACAGCACAGGCTCCGGACGCGCAGGCTCAGCGGCCATGGCTCACGGGCCCAGCCGCTCCGCGGCATGTGGGATCTTCCCGGACCGGGGCATGAACCCGTGTCCCCTGCATCGGCAGGCGGACTCTCAACCACTGCACCACCAGGGAAGCACACATAGGTTTTTAACCCGGAACCAGACTCCTCACTAGATTGATACGGAAAAAAAAAAAAGAGAGAGAGAGAGAAGATACAAATTACCAATATCAGGAATGAAGGAGGAAATGTTCCTACAGAACCATAAGAGAATATTATGAATAACATTTGCAAACAAATTTGATAACATCGATAAAATGAACAAATTCTTTGAAAGATACAAATTACTAAAACTGACTCAAGAAGAAATAGAAAATTTTGAATAGATCTATATTGAGTAAGGAAATTGATTTAGTTATTAAACTTCTACAATTATTATCCTGCCAAAAAATGAGTTCAACTTTATAACAACAAAGATAACGTCATGATGAATTCTATGAAAAATTTAAGGAAGAAATTTTGTCAATATTATATAAACTCTTAGCAAACAGAGGAAGAAGGGACACTGCATACTCATTTTATGAGGCCAGTTTTACTAATACCCAGTCCAGGCATCATGAGAAAAGAAAACTACAAACCCATATCTCTCATGAACATAGAAGCAAAAGCCTTAATAAAATATTACCAGTAAAAAGGATAATACACTATGACCAAATGGGTTTATCCTAGGAATGCACATTGGCTCAACAACAATAAAAGATCAATAAACTTAATTCACCATATTAATAGAATACATTTTTTAAAAGCATATGATCATCTCAGTAGCCATTTGACAAAATCTAACACCCTTTCATGGTAAAAAAAAAAAAAAAAAAAAAAACACCAAAAAAAGGAATAGAAGGGAAAGTCTGATAAAGGGCACCTATGAGAAACCCATAGCTAATACCATATTTAAAAGTGAAAGATAGAAAGCTTGCCCACAAAGATAAGAAATAAGGCAAGGATGTCTGCCCTCTTCCTGTCTTTTAAGCACTATATTGGAGGTTCTAGAAAGAGCAGTTAGGCAAGAAAAAGAAATAAAAGGCATTCAGATTGGAAAGGAAGAGGGAAAACAATCTGTTTGCAAATTAGATGATCTTGTTTGTGGAAAATTGTAAGGAATCTCTAAAAAGCTATTAGAGCTAATAAACGAGTTTAGCAAGGTTGTAGGATACATGATAAATGTACAAAAAAAGTCAGTTGTGTTTCTGTGCATTAGCAATGAGCAGTCTGAAAATGAAATTAAGAAAATAGGGTGATGGAAATATTCTGGAATTAGATAGTGGGTGATGGTTGCACAATTTTGTGAATATACTAAAACTCACTAAATTATTCATTTTAAAAGGATGAATTTTATGGTATACAAATTATATCTCAAAAAATATACTGAGAAATTTTTGTATCTAGAATATATCAGGAACTCAATAATAAAAAAGCAAAAGACACAAAGTGAGCAAAAAATTTGAATAGGGCACACTTCTCATCAGAATGTATATGAATGACCAACAATACATGAAAAGGTGTTCAACATCATTATTGTTTAGAGTACAAATTAATGTTAAAAGTGTTGGTGAGGATCTGGAGTACCTGACACCCTTCAGTCATTTGCTGGTGGGAATGCAAAATGGTATAGTCAAATTTGGAAGAAATTTGACAGCTTCTTAAAATTAAGCATACTTACAGTACAACCCCCAAATAAATAGGTGTCTACCAAAATAAATGAAAACTTATGTCCACATAAAGACTTTTATATGAATGTTCATAGCAGACTAATTTGTAGTAGTTAAAAACTGGCAACAACCCAGAATTCCATCAACAAGCAAATGCATGAACAAAATGTGGTGTATTCATTCAGTGGAATACTACTCAGCATTAAAAAGGAATGGACTGCTGATACACGCAATAACACAAATGAATCTAAAAATACTGCGCTAAGTGAAAGAGGCCAGGTACAAAAGACTACATACTGTATGATTCCATTTATATGGAATTTTAAAAAATCCCCAAACTGTAATGGCAGATTATAGTTGGCAGAAAGCAGATAAGTGGTTGTTTGGGGCCAGGAGCAGGGGCTGGAATTGATTGCAGAAGAGCACCAAGGAACTTTTTCAGGGGATGGAATTGTTCTAAAACTTTATTGTAGCAGTGGTTGCATGAGTATACATTTTCCAAAATTCATCAGACTTCACTTAAAGTGGGTGAATTTTATGGTATGTAAATTATACCTCAGTAAAGTTAGTTTTTAACATGCCTTATTAATGTATCTATACAAATGGGGGATTTGTGGCCTCATTTCTAGTGATTTAAAAAATCAGCATCTTTTTCAGCCTGCATATTATTTTGCTTTTTCATCTTTATTTCTTTTTTTATTTTGGCTGTGCTGCACAGCTTGTGGGATCTTAGTACCCCAACCAGGGATTGAACCTGGGTCTCAGCAGTGAAAGCGCCAGAGACCTAACCTCTGGACCGTCAGGGAGTTCCCCTTTATTTCTTCTTTATAGCGTATTTCAGAATTTTGTACTTAATCCACACAATTAGTTGTTTTGCAAACAGATGTTTGTTGAATGTCTGCTATGTGCCAAGCACCGGGAGGACAGAGCCCCTACTCCCAGGGACTACTCCCACAGTCTTAGAGGACACGCTAATTTATTTTTAAAGTAGAAAGTATAAATGTAAGAACTGAAGTGTTTACACAGTATAGACGTACTAATTTTATCTCGGTGGAACTAGGTAGTCTAAGGTGTCATTAAATGGGGTCAGGAAAGGCTTCCCTGAGGAGCTGGAATTTGAAGGATGTTAGGAATTAATTGATCCAGTGGACAGGGGAAAGTAGACTAACTTGCCTCCTAAATGGATTTTCAGTTAAATAAAGAGGGGTGGGGGGTATATTTTGGTGTTTACAAGACTAACAAACTCCTTTAAAAATCAGCTTTCAAGATGTGAGTCCTTGGATCATTGATTCCACTGGTTCTGTTATTACTGAGTAGAGCTTCAGATTACCTGGCAGTTAGAGCTCTCAAGTTTTTACAAACTCCACCCTCTTCTTAAAACTGACTTTGTTTCACACCCATTCAGGGTCTAGGCAAATGATTTAGCACTGTCTGTCGTGAATTCCATGTTTTCGCTATTGTTCTTCTTTATCCACACTGACAGTCGATGTCTTTTTAACCAAAAGTCACTTTCCCTTTGCCCCAAATTAACATTTGCTTTCATAGAGTAGCTAGGTGCTATAGGCTATATTCATCAGATATGTGAAAACACTATTTTTAAAATAAATGTATAAATGAAGCAGATGCTATGGCACTTGGAAGTTAAATTTCAAAGAGAAACATTCTGGGAATATAGGATATAACAGCTCGGAACCTTTTCTCTCTTCTTTGCTCCTCTTACTCCCCTCACTTTATTTAGTTGACTCAGTTAAGAAAGTTTTCTTACTATCCAGAAGTAATTGATGAGAATGACACTTTAAATATCGATAATGGGAAATGTTCATGATGAAATGTTTTGAGAATTTTCTATTTCATATCTAAAAGGAAGAAGAAGAGTTTTCAGTTCTTTCCAGCTGCCTGGGACTTCTGCCAACATTTTACCAAACAGAACATCCATTCATCAGTGCCTCCTGTCTGGATTGGCCAGTTCCAGCATTTGATATTATATCTCAGTGGTGTTTTGAGATAAATTCATTTACTGAAAGACATGCCGAACAAGGAAAGGTATGTAAAAAGAGTAATACTCACTTGCTATAGTGGTGACATGCTAATAGGTAAGAGAATAATGAAGAATTTAAAATTTCAGGTAATCTAGTCTTGGCAGTATTTATTAAACTAATTATGTTGAAAAAATGGTTTACTTATATTTATTTATGAGTGTAAAAGCAGAAATGTTTCAGTTAACAAAACTAAGGTATAGTATGTTACTTTTAGTTTGTTTTAGGTCATCAGGTTTTTATTGAATACCTTAAATAGTCATAGCACTATTTGGAAGGTACAAAGGAATTTTGGAAGGTACAAAGGAATTTTAAGACAGACAAGGAACTTGTAAGCTTATTGGAAAGAGGACTGTCACATAAAAATTAAAGATTTGGACTTGCACATCTAAAACATCATGTCTTTAACTATAAAATTTGCTGACTCTATGCTGCCAGCTCGATGGGTGAAGGTGTTGTGTTGGAGATGAGGGAATTGGAAAGGTGGAGTGCAGGCAGTGATGGGTGGCTCTTAGTGCCGTGGTTTGGTGCTCAGACTTTCTTCTATATAGAATTACAGGTTTTTGAGAAATGGAATAATATGATGAAAGTAGTGTTTTAGGGAGGTAATTTTTGTGGCTTTTTTAGTAAGTAAAATTGATGTTATGGAGAAAGGGAAACCAGAGATTATTTAGTGGTCAAGAAAATCTGGATTATTGTTTTGTTAGCCAGCAGAAATTAGACAGAATGTAACCAATGCAAGACACATTTGAGAAAAATATATAGTCCTTGGTGACCAAGTGTACATGACTTTAAAATCTTGAACTCAAGTCATCAGAAGAGTAGTAACTAGTATACATAGTTCCGATAGGAACCTGCTCCTGCTTAAAAACCACTGACGATGGATGTCCCATTGGCTATGGAGAAAGACAGAATCTTTACATGGCATTCACCATCTTGCTTGCCTTTCTAACTTCATTTCATACCGCTTCCCAGCCACCACCTTGCTTAAACCACGAAAGAATATTTCTTAAGTATGCTATGCATTTTTTAAACATCTGTGCTATTGCTTATTGCTGTTACTTTTATTTAAAGCAATCTTCCTACTGTTTTCCTGTTAATCACCCATGAAAGCTTTGCTAAGATAAATGTTACCTCTTCTATAAAGCTTTATCTGAGAGTCCATCTCCCTCTATTATGTATGATAGTACTTTTGCCACCGTTTCTAATAGTTGCCATGTTTATCACTTTTGTTTGTTTAATGTGTCTGAATGGGGACTCCACAAGGCAAAAATTGTTTCTTGTTTATTCTTGAATCCCTAGTTCCTGGAAAGTGCCTGATATAGACTAGTCACCTAATAAATATTTGTGAAACAATTAAATGGTGGATTAATGTCATTGGGAGAAATAGAACTGATGAAAGGGGAACCGATTTCAGGAAAAACGAGAATTTTAATTTAATGTCAAAGGAACAATAGAAAAATTAGTATTTCAGATGGAGGTTGTCACTAGACTTAATTCTTAAAACATTGAAGTGAATAACAAAGGCAAGGTAAGCATAA
Source organism: Leucopleurus acutus (assembly GCF_964270905.1). Lineage (NCBI taxonomy): Eukaryota > Metazoa > Chordata > Mammalia > Artiodactyla > Delphinidae > Leucopleurus > Leucopleurus acutus. Next base: position 56,864,401 of record NC_139149.1, read on the forward strand.
ATAATAAATGTCTCTGCTTTTGTTCATTTTCATTTTCTATTGAAATCCTTAAAGAGATATTATCTCATTTTATACTTTTTTTAAAAGGAAAGGAAAATTGAAGAAGTTAATTGAACCTTGTGTACTATGTATAAAAATATTTTCCTATCTAGTAATTGCTTTATTCACAATTATAGCTATAATCTGAAGTTATATTTTGATGTCTGAAAACCTATGAGGAATGTCTTGGAGTAAGAGTTGGGTATTATTGTAGAACCAGGACAGGAGAAAAAGTGATGAGCATACTTAAAATTATTTTGTCTTCATATGTGCCATGGGATAAGCAATAGATAAAAACGAAATCACTTGATAGTATAAGAATAAGCCTGCCTTTTTAGATGAATGATTATTGTTGTGAATATTGATAGAAAATAAGAATTTACCATTTAAATATATTTCATCTTTTTGTAAAATTGAGTGACAACTATTTGTTTTAGAGTCAGAACAGTAGATATTTATTTATTTATGCTTATGCAGAATTTTTATGTTATTTGAATGCACCTGTATCTGACCTGCATCCCTACACTTGTCCCTTCACTCTGTTCTATCTCTAACCTCAACTCTGTCCATTTGTCAACCAGATTTCTTTTTAACCAGCAACTTTAAATTTGAACAGAGAGACTTAGATAAATATAAACAGTGATTGGAGCTGAATAGTGCAACAGCTTCCCTTGAAAGATAGTCTGAATTACTGCTTCTCCTTTCTTGTAACAGCTAAGATTCTTTGATTGCAAACAGTTTGGTTGCAAACCTCTGGTCTGTTTTCTCTGAAGCGCTACTGCTAGATGACACCATCTCAGCTACTTTCCTTCCCTATATATATGCTCCAAATTCAGATTCCTGGGAGAGAGAATCTGACTGGCCTAATTTGCATCATATGTATACCCCTGTGATGGGGCAGGATCTTGTGATGGGGCAACCCCATCAGATCTGTATGGAGCAGGAAAAGAGGTTATTTTCCAAAATAAGTCATAATGCTGTCAATGTAGGAAGGCAGATGAGGTTGCTAGACAAATTGGAAAAAACGAACACTGGTGGCCCGCTACCTTCACATCTTACCTCCCCAGCACATAGACATCCTTCTTCTCATTCACAGAGTTTCATTTCTTCCCCTGTTTAAAATGATGTAACTGTTCCCTTTACAACCACAGATGCAGCCACCATTTCCCAAATACCTAACCTGAAGTCACATCCTATAGTTATATCATCAAGCTTCCCTGAATCCAGAGGCTCTGGGAGATGTCCATTCCTTCTGTGATTTATTGTTCTTACACCCCAACGGCCTGGAAATTTTTAATTAGCACCTACTCACCCTGAATTCAGTAGTAGGAGAAAGGAAAAGAGAATGAAAAATATTGCAAAAATATATGCCACAACAAGCAAGAAAATTTTAAATTAGTCATAAAACTGTAGCTAATATACAGTCAAATATATGACTTTCTTCTTTCACCTTCTTTGACCAGCACCTCAGCTGGTTGGATTTATTTGAACAAAGATGTGATCCAAACTTTATTCTGAGAGGTCTGAGCTCAGTGATTTGTCCTGTCATGCTTATATAAGACTGTACTAGTTTTGTGTGAAATGTTTACCTTTCAAGCCTGAACGCGCTAGGGGTGGGGGTGGGGTGTATCTCTGAGTTTCAAACATACTGATACTGGAGGTATTTCTATTTTATTTGTTGAGGTCACTCCCTCCAGACAATACTGTAAGCCATTCCCTTTCTTTTCCGAGTGGTATTAGGGAAGCTAGAGTGGTCAGATGACATTTAGTTTTTAATTCAGTGGAACTATTATTATGTCCCTTGTTGGCAGATAGCACACAGCCTCCTTACAATAGTACTGAAACCACAGAAGAATCCAGAATAGCAGGGAAACAGAAATTAAAGACCAAATTTTTAGGTCTAATTATGAGAGATGCCACCCTCTGGTTCCCAAACCTGTGCACTCCATCTGTAAGAGAACAGTCAATCACCCTTATGTACTAGTTGCTGTTTTAGGTCGTATACCTCATTCTGTAGGAGCATATACCTCATTCAATAGGTGTTTCCCTCTAGTTGGTACCATCTAAAAATTCATCAGCAAAGTAGTTCATCATTTAAAAGACCAGTGATTTTTTTCAGATGATTGACTATATGTTAAGATCAGTTAATTCCATAGACATCCACCTATTGTGTTATATCTTTCTTTATGAAGAAAATTCTTTGGTTAGAGACCATGTGGTGTGTGCTACTGGGTAATTTACAACCTAATCTGGATAAGTATCAAGTTCAATGAGGACAAATTGCTGTTCCTTCCACTGATGGAAGGGTTCCATATATAATGAACCCGTTACAGAATATGCAGTCTTTGGAGTCCGGAGTTGGGCACTGAGTATTGGCAAACAGCATATTGTAAGCCCATATATTGTCCTTATCCTTGCTTCCATGGCTGCTTTATCCATGAGCATATTGATAAACACTAAGCTGGATACTTAGTTATTAGACTGATTTAGATGGATTATGGCTATAAGTAATGTGAGATGATCACCACGTGAATTGCCAGCCTCCATACTGTTTCTTAAGATAATAGATTCATACTACATTTTATCTGATTTAAGTGTTAATGAAGTAGCATCTAGAAAAAAAATTAATGCTATTTCCAGTATTTTTATATAACTGCAAAAAATGAACAAAATACCCTGTAGGGAAATTTAACTGATTTGTTTTTTTTTTTTTCACACTTACTGAGAAAATTTATGAAAAGAGTTGTAGCCCCAGCACTTATGGATACAAAAGATCTTAACAGCTTGAGGTGTAAGATTTTTCATCTTCTAGGAATGAAAGATTATAAAGTATTGAAATAGAAATATGAATTATAACCATGATCTTCCCTAAAGAAAAAGCCAATGAATTGTTTGTTTATCTAAGAAAGGTCAAAAACTTGGTTTTGAAAAATGTGTATAACTGTTTAAAATTATGTATTAAGAATATTTAAAAACAAGTACATCTACGTATATTTTCCATGCATGCTTAGTTATATTTAATATTTTTCTTTTAAAGTAATAACAAATTTCAGTGTTTTAGGTGCTTAGTCTAAAAACTCACATCATGTTTTAATTGAAAATTACATTAAAATAGAGAATCGTAATTGTTGAAGTACTATTTTAGTCATTTGCAAAATGGAAATGGGAAGTGTTAATAAAGAAAATAAGCCACATTCTTGGAGACAGATTTTCTTTTCTTTAAAAAAAAAAGGCCTTTTAAAAAATAAATATTTTGTGTTAGTGACTTAAATACATAGGACTAATGAATATTTTTGAATAATGTTTTAGGCCTTGCTTATCCAAGAGTCAAGATGGAAATTGCCACACCTACTACAGTTGCCTGAAAATTATAACACCATCTTCCAGTACTACCACAGAAAAACCTGTAGTGTCTGCACCAAGGTTCCTAAAGATCCTGCCGTTTGCCTTGTTTGTGGTACTTTTGTATGCCTGAAAGGACTTTGCTGCAAGCAACAAAGTTACTGTGAATGTGTATTGGTAAGCAAGAGTAAATAGTATAAAATTTATGAAAACTCAGATCACATGGAAATGTGGTATATATGGTCAAGCCACTCTTCAAATTTAACTACTCTTTGAATTAAATACACAATACATATAAGGATCTTGTTTTCGTTGTTTTATTTATTTTTAACATCTTTATTGGGGTATAATTGCTTTACAATGGTGTGTTAGTTTCTGCTTTATAACAAAGTGAATCAGTTATATATATACATATGTTCCCATGTCTCTTCCCTCTTGCGTCTCCCTCCCTCCCACCCTCCCTATCCCACCCCTCCAGGCAGTCACAAAGCACCGAGCCGATATCCCTGTGCCATGCGTCTGCTTCCCACTAGCTATCTACCTTACGTTTGTTAGTGTGTACATGCCCATGACTCTCTCTCGCCCTGTCACAGCTCACCCTTCCCCCTCCCCATATCCTCAAGTCCGTTCTCCAGTAGGTCAGTGTCTTTATTCCTGTCTTAACCCTAGGTTCTTCATGACATTTTTTTTCCTTAAATTCCATATATATATGTTAGCATACGGTATTTGTCTTTTTCTTTCTGACTTACTTCACTCTGTATGACAGACTCTAGGTCTATCCAGTAGAAGGGTAAAAACAAAAACAATGACAACAACAAAAAAACACCTGGGGTTTTATTTAAGTGGGTAAAACTTTTCCTAAGTGCAGCTTCAGTTCCTCTCCCTAATCCAGCTGCCCTTTAATGGTATATATGTTCAGATGTTGTGCTGTGAAATAGCAGTCATATATGCTGTTGTAGACACTAGCCTCTGAATTAGGTTTAGGTTACCTCTTAATTGATTTCCTAGGTAATCCTTATCCAAATTCCTCCTCATGTATTGTTAATAAAGTATTAAGAATGAGTTAATAAATTTAACTTAGGTGAAATCTGATTTTAAAACATTTAAATATTTCTGTATTATTTAGAAGACAAGGCATTCTTGATATTCTTATAAAGTCCATTTGATTATGAAGTTCAGTCATATATTTTTAATTTTTTAGCATTCTCAGAACTGTGGTGCTGGAACAGGGATTTTCCTTTTGATCAATGCATCAGTGATTATCATCATTCGCGGGCACCGCTTCTGTCTCTGGGGTTCTGTGTATTTGGATGCTCATGGAGAGGAAGACCGAGATCTTAGGTTAGATGTGCATGGATATATCCACATGTTTTATTGAAGTTTGGCCAATAAGAATAATGTACCATTCCTGACTTTGTAATTATAATAATAATAATTTTTTTTATTTCTGGCAGTCATTAATTTAGAACTATTTCTATTTTGGGGGATATTTTCCCCATCATCATGTTAAAGAAATATGAAATAAACCAAATTACTATGTGAGATTTTTGCCATAAAGAATCTATTTTTAAAAATGTGTGTGAAATCTTCATTGTATTATATTACTTTTAATACTTTTTTTTCCCTTTTTATTCTAGGCGAGGCAAGCCTCTCTACATTTGTAAAGAAAGATACAAAGTTCTTGAACAACAGTGGATTTCTCATACTTTTGATCACATCAATAAAAGATGGGGTCCACATTACAATGGGCTGTGACTCACCACCTTAGCATTGCATTATATCATTTTCATTAAGAATTTATCAACAATAAGCTTTAACTTAATTTGGGGGATTAACGCTTTTGCTGAGGGAAAGAAAGAAAACATACATTATAAAGCCTTTCCAAAATTAGGTGCTTGGTAATCACATTAATGGTATAATAATTTTTTTTTAAGTATATGGAGAACATAACAAGTAAGAAGTTAAACCATTCTTTAGTGGTCCTTTTTTTGTTTAAGTCCACAATTAATAAGAAGCACAACTTGTTGACAAAATCATTTAAAAATGATTCTCCCAACAGTGCATATCTGCTATTCATTGATATTTAGAGTGGGTGTGATTTATTTAAAGTTTTACTGCTTCTTTATATCTGTGTATTTTAATTTGCATCTGCTAAACGTAATGCATCCTTTCCCTCTGCCATTCTTGTGTTGATTTGAGATTTTTGCTGTATGTAATTAGAAAAAAATGTAAAACATGATTTATGTGAAATACTGTATAGTAAAATTTGGTCTAATAGTAGAACTTTACATTTTTTTCTTATTGTGAGGAATCTGTTAAAAGTTTAAGGCTTTGCTGAAACTTAATTCATTCTCAGGAATTTCATAAATATTCTCCCCAGGTAAATAAGTGAAATAGTTGTAAAATAAGTAGATAGCTGCTGTTAATATAATACAGTACATTTTGGGGGACATGTGTGGTTGGGGGAGTCCCTAAAAATCAAAATTTGCCATTTCATTTGGATGAATCACTTGAGGTATTAACAAACAGATTTTATTATAAAATCAGAAGTTTTAAGAACATATACATGGCAGATTTTGATTCTCTGCATGCCCACCTTTTATTACCAACCAAGTTTTTTTGTTTAAATGATTGGATTGGAAAAATGCTCTGACTTCCCCACAAATGAAGCATAGTTCTGGAACTTTCCTTATCAGCTCAAGAGGTTCATCTGTATTGCATCTGTGCAGTGTTATCACTGCTATTTCTGCTCGGTTTCCTAAAAGGGAAGGAAAAGGGCTCAGTGGTGATGATCCTCATGAATGAGCTGTACATCTGCATTCTTGTTAGAAGCTGCTGTGAAAAGCAATTTATGTTTGTAGGGTTTTTAAGTTAGTAAGAATGAAAATGATTGAGCTAAAACCCACTCTGTACTTACAGAGGGAAGATGACAGAAAAGCATGTGATATATTGCTACCAAAATTTTTCTTCCAAATGATTCAATAATTTGATGATTATTTAATATATAGTGCTATCAAGCAATTCCTGGTACTTTGGACTTCCATGGCTTGTTATATAAAATTACATTTTTACATGTAAAAATAAACTAAAAAACATCTAATGATAAACTATAAAAATAAAGTCAGATCTGTGTTCTAAAAATTATTGAATGATGACATGATATTACAGGATATAAAAGTGGACATTAAATGATGGCCTTGCATTCAAACAGAAGAGTAAATATTCAAATATGTTCAAAAAGTCAAAAAATTACCTATAGCTCTACAATAAAAATACAATATGGAAGTAGCTTGCTATTTTTATATACATTTCCAAAATATTAAGTTAACTTTCTGAAAGACTAGAATGATTCTGTTGAATTAAACAGCTGTTCTTTCCAACACATTGCTACTTTTTAAAATACTGTATCATAAGTTCAGCCTGTCTTATTTTTTGCATCCGTCATTATGGATACCAGACCAGATACTTTTGTTCTTCAGGTGTGGTTGAAGAACAAAATGCTAATTTACATCTCTAGTAAATACTGTTACAGGATTCATGAACTTGAATAATTATACAGTTTGAAACTCTGATGCTATATATACATGGTATAATGTACTCAGACTTTGGTTACTACATATTTAAAATGGAATGTTTTATGGTTGTGCATACGGATGTGAAGTGAAAATATTAGCCTTAACATTAAAATTTGGGTATTTGATAGTGTTTATTTTGATATTGGTGAATTAGTCACCAGTAAAATTTTAAAAAGCACTTGGTTGAAAATTGTACTTGAATTACATACATGCATGCTGCTAAACTAGAACTTTAATTTTTTCCCCATAACTTTTATAAGTCCCATTTATAAACCCACTTTTAAAAATAACAGGTCCAAGTTAGAGTGATGTGTGTATATTATTCAAAAAAATGTACTGGTGTGATACCTTGTATGAATGATCATTTAAATACAGTACATTACTGTAGAAGCTAAATCAATCTTTATAAGCAAGCAGAAATTACGAAACTAGGAATAATCAACATTGTAAGATATGTTAATAAAAACCTACTGTCATTTGGTTTGTGAAAGGTCCTTAAAATGTTTAATTCTTACATGTTTTTCTTTTTTTTCAAAGATGTTGACAATAATATGTGTAAGTGAGCATAGATGAAAAGATCAAAGCGTAACATCATAGTTGCTGTAAGGTGGAGTTAATATAAAGGGTTTGGCTTTCCTTTAACCACTTATTTACAGAGCTAGTTCCTGATTCTTCTGTCTTTGTCTCATAACTAATGCAAAGCCTTTGCTAAGTGTTCTTTTAGAATCAGGAAATGGGTGAAGGGAGAGGAAATGGGTTTTTAGAGAAGGAAATGGATGTGCAGATCTGAAGAACACTGCTGTGGTCCTTTCTGCTTTCTGAGAATCCCCAGCTAAACTTAAGAAATCTGAAGGCTTTTATGATAATGTTTATTTTGATTGATCTGTATCTTGTTTGAATTGACAATCCTTGCCCCTACCCCTCCATCCTGTAGCTCACCAGCCAGTTATCAACTAGGAATCCATTTGTGTTCACAAACCTTTTTTTCTGTTTTATGTAATTTGATATTGATTTCTGTGACTTAGAAAAGATGCTGACTGAAAGCACCGAAAGCTTGGAGGTAACAGCAGTATTAGAGGAGGTGTGGCCCAAGGGTTTCTGTAACATCTCCAGAATTGTAACTGCTAATCTCAGGTTCCTGTTGTTGGCTTGCATTTGAGGTCATGTTGAACAACAACGACAACAAAACAAAACAACATGGTTTTAACCACTAGAATCAAAACACAAAGACAAGGTGCATTCACTGGTGGTTATGCCTGACACTTGATGGTTACTGGGAGAGCAGAAGACTTGTGACTGTCTCAGTCCCATTCACAGCACGTAGTTCTTTCCTTTAACGTTATGATCTGGCTGGTTGATATCAAGCATTGCTTAGTTCATCAGGGATGAGCTGAATGGCAACGTGATCACTTCTCTGTTCATGGCACTTCAAGCTCCCTTGGTAATGAGGCACATTAACTATGGAAGAGCTATTACCTACCATCCTAGTGTACAGTAATCAACTAGCAGTGGAGTGAAGCTAACTTCAACTGATGCAACACAATGAAAAGGCATAATGGGACCTTATGTAGAGCTGCCTTTGTGTGAGTTAAATCAATGTAAAATGGAGCAATACCAAAATTGATGCAGCCGAGCCCAAGAGCAGGCTAGAGAAGTAGAGTCAAGAGCACAAATAAAAGCTTGAGGGGAAGAAAAAGGGACAAGAGAAAGGAAAAAAGTCTAGAGCAAAGAGGATTCATATCTGATTACCTCTTATTAGTGCAGAGAAGCAGGTAAGAGTTGATAGTGGAACAGGCCTAGTATATGTGGGAGCTTGAGTTAAATGATTAGACATATGGTAGGAGAGAATAGGCTAGAAATAAAGAGAGGTACCACAGAAGTCATACTGAGAGCCCAGTAGGGTTAGAAGCCATAACATCTAAATGGAAGCAATTAGAAAGGTTCTGTGACTTTATAGGGCCCCTGAGATCAACAGGGTTTTTTTCTGATATCTGTTTATATTTACATGGTACATTTTAAGGCAATGGCTGCATTGGTCATACATAGTAGAAACCATAAAAAAGAGTTAAGAAGTAAAATGTACATCATACACTTATGTATATATATTTTTTACAGAGAGGTAAAAAGGCTTATAAAAAATCAATACAGGTAAAGAATGGATTATCTTCTACATGATGATTAGGACCAGATTGAAAAGGAGAAGAGAGGCCGATAGGAAGAAAAGAAAAAAAAAAATCCTAGAAGGAAGGGTATTTTAAGAGAGAGAAACCAGTAAACATTAAGTGCTGTGGAGAGGTTAAGTGACATATAAGCTACAAAAGAATTCATTGTATTTTGGACTAAGTGATATCCTTGATGAGCATAGTTTTGATGAAATGGTAGCGGTAGAAGCCAAGGTATAGCTTCTGGAGGTGAGAAGGTAGAAAATTGACAATGAAGTAGAGGTGTAGAACACAATTTTCTAACTCTCCCTAGAGTGTCCAGGACTTATCCATGTCTGCAGGACACCTGGTCATGTATGCATCAAAATCTACTTCCAATTGGCTTTTATTCTTATTCAGATGGTATGTTACCATCTGAGTCTAGGGCATAAAGTCAACAGAGCTGGGTTTGAATTACCTCTCTTTATCTCAGTATAGTTAGGAATATGCCCTTTTTCAAACAACAAAAACCTGGCTAAGCAATGGCTTGAAGAAGGAAAGGGTTTATTAGTTTCAAGTAAAAGGAAATTTGAAGGTAGGCAGACCAGAAAGGGGCATCTGCACAAGGAAATCATTATGGATCTAGGTTTCCTGTTTTTCTTTCCTACATTGTTAGAGTGTATCATTCAACCTCATGGCTACTATGAGGATGATAGCAAGATGACTGCTAACCTTGTTTTCCAGGCAGGAAAATAGGACAAAAGCTTCTTCCTAAGGTTTTGTCCTTTGTTTAGCAAGGGAAGTCCTTTCCCAGCACACTTTTACATATCATTAGTCAGTACTGTCAGATGGCCACTACTAAATGCAAAGAAATCTGGGAAGGTAAGTGTTTGGCTTTTGAGCCCCAGTGCTAGAGAAATATAAGGGGAAAAACAGACTGAGTGGCTTTTAGATAGCTAATTCAGTGCCTGCCACGCTTCGGTTTCTCATCTGTGCAGGGGAGACAATAGCTAACACATGATTAAATGAATATAGACACTTCTGGATTCTAGTAATGGCAGATTAAGTGATTCTGACTGTTAGTTATCCATTGCTGTGTAACAAATTACCCGAAGATTAAAGCAGTACAACAGTGTTCGTCAGGTCACAGTTCCGTGGATCAGAAATCCAGGAGTAGCTTAGCTGGGTGGCTCTGACTCAGAGTCTCTTACGAGGCTGCAATCAAGGTGTCAGCCAGGGCAGCGGTCATCTGAGGCTTCTGAGTATCATATGGATACTGTAAAGGAATCAAAATTATATAACTTTATCTCCAAGCTTCTCTTTTCTTATGTGACATTCGGGTCATTTTTTACAATGACCTTTACATTTCTTCAGATCAATGCCCTTCACTTTGGTTTTAGTTTTTCCAAAGGGGATATCCCTGGTGAATGACTATGTAGAGATGATTCCATCATCTTGTAGACCCAGGTCTACACATACTGATTGCTTGCCTTAAAATGGATGTTATAGGCAAGCAATTTCTCCTAAATGTTCTTGTTTATTTAAAGGAATAGCTGCTTCAAACAAATTAATTTCTCCCTAATTTTCCACTATTAATTACCTGTAAAATAAAAATAGTTTATTTTACCATTCTCATCTTTGATATGGTTCTCATCTCTGATATTACCATACAGTAACTCTGCTGTTAAAAAAATTCATCACCTAATTTTACTTCTCCATAAGATGATACAAGCAGTAAGGTTCTTTCAGATGTGTGAGGGAAATTAAACTCTTGGTTCTTCTATGTCTTTTCTCCTATTTGGTGCTTGGGATACTGATTTTATTTTATAGAGGGAAATAAACAGACTTCATGGTAGCTAGCAGGTCTGACTCCTATCACACATGTTTTTAGGCATTTCCGACCCTGTTTTGTAAGCTCACTGATATTTAGTCTGGTATGTTGGGGAAATTTTTACAACAAAAAGGTATTTTATCCTAACATTGGAGTACACTTCCCGTATCTCAGCTATCCCGTAATTCTTTTTTTTTTTTTTTTTTGCGATATGTGGGCCTCTCACTGTTGTGGCCTCTCCCGTTGCGGAGCACAGGCTCCGGACGCGCAGGCTCAGCGGCCATGGCTCACGGGCCCAGCCGCTCTGCGCCATGTGGGATCTTCCCAGACCGGGGCACGAAGCTGTGTGCCCCGCATCGGCAGGCGGACTCTCAACCACTGCGCCACCAGGGAAGCCCTATCCCGTAATTCTTCATACCAACTCCACTAGATGGCGCAGTAGAGCGAGCGCTAGATCAGGACCCTGAGTTGCTGGAGGGAGGAAAGCGAAGCCTGTCAACTAATTATACTAGTGATTGAGAAAAGCATTTGTGAAAGCACTTGCTCTGTTGCAAATAATCTGAAATGGAGGAATAAAGAGTGGGAGTGTCCCCAGTGGTCAGCATTTTTGACAAGATAGAAAGATGGGAGAACATTTGAAAATATGAGCACAATTTGAACAAATGCCTCTAAGGTGAGGTTGATTGTGTTATTACTATTGGTGTTCACTAGGACACACACACACACACACACACACACACTGCCATCCTACCCCGACAGGAATCCTTGTTTATCAGTTTACTTCCTAAAGCTCATCCTTCCCCCCCCCTTTTTTTTAATCTCTTTGAAAATATTTTCTTCCTGATCTCATCTCAGTTTTTGGCCAGTTTGTGGCTCTAGCTGTAATCTCTTGGACTCTTTTGATACACTTTTCTCCCATCAGTATTATCAGTTTTATTCAAGAAACATTTTAACAGCCTGCTGTTCGTAAAGCCTTGCCTTAAATGTCAGGTATACAGAGCAGAGAAGTGAGGTAATGACTGTGAGTAAGAAGACATTGTGCTTGGCATTTTGTCCATATTATACTGTTTAATTCTTATAGCAACCCTATCGGACAGACATTATTTCCCCATTTTACTGATGAAGAAATTAGGCTGAGAGGCTAATTGGTGCAACATCACACAGTCAGTTAAGGAGTTGGAACGCAAACCCTAGTTTAACTCAAACTTATTGTCTTCAGTATTTTGCAATATCAAAAATGATTAAGGTGGCCACAATGTTAAAAATGTGCATGAACCATATTTCTAGGCAGACTTAAATAATTGTTAGAATGAAGTTCCATGGGAATGCCAAGAAGGGTTCATTCCATCTGGGAGATCAAAGAAGGCTCAACCAAGAAGATGGCTTTGAAAGTGGCCTTGAAGGATGCATAGGATTTTATTAAACAGGTAAAAGCGATCGGGGCCTTCCGGGCTGGTAAAGTGCAGCAGAAGCAAAGGCAGGTTAGCTGTAGAGCACACACTGTATCTGGGGAATAGAGGCCTTTAAATGCCAAAAAAAGTTTCACGTTAAAAGCGATGAGCTAATCCCAGGTGTTGTAGGGGAGTGATGTGCTCCGTTCTGAGATTTGAAGGGAAGAATGCTGTGGCACTGTGAAGGAGGGGTTGAATCATTACTTTAGTGGTCTGTGTGAGAAATAATCAGGATCTGAGGGAAATGGAGAGAAAACTAAGGAACTGCAAAAAGGTGCTCAAAAGCCCAATCTACTGGATACTGGAGGTGAGGGACACGGGAATTGAGTTACTGAGCCTTCTAAACTCTTTTTTATTAAAATTAAATTACTTATTTTTTAAAGTTATTAAATTACCGAGTGGGTAATGATTCTAGTCCCAACAACGGAGAGCACGGTGGGGGAAGCTTTTTGTTAGAGTGTGGGATTGAGTTTGGGGTAGTTCTGGGGTCCCAATGACCTACACTTGGAGCTTTCTCACAGGAAGTTGTCTGGAGCTTGAGATGCAAACCTGGGGTGACTTCTGTGAGGCCATGAGGATAAGACCCAGTGAAAGAGGGCAGAGTCTCAGGAATACTTCCATTTGCAGGTAATTGTGGGGTCTGGTTACTGTACGGTAGGTGGTGGTATTTGTTAGACTAGGTAAGTCGATGTCCCTAACTAAGGGACTTGAGGATTGAGTGCAACTTGTCTCTTAGTGAATAGGAGGCCAGAGAGTGAGTGACTAGGCCAGGGTGATGGAGATGCAGGGCAGGAGATAAGGAAGATTGTGCAGGAGATCTGGGGACAATGTAGCAGGAAATTCAGATCTCTTCCCACTTAAGAGTTTGGCCTCTCACAGGAGCGACCAGCAAAGGTGGGAGGTCCGCAACCAAGATTCCTTGACGCACTGGAGATTCTGGATTAGCGACAGTTAGGTCTTCTTCCACATACTTTCTCCACACCCACTTCCCTGGAAGCGCTCCCAGACACGGCTTTTAATTCACTCTCTATTTACTGTTACCTTCCTTAAAAGCAAACTCGGACTGTAAAGAGTAGCAAGAGGGAGATCTTACGGTGATCGAATAGATCTGTATTTGATTGTAGTTCTGTATTTGATTATACAGATCCACACATGTGATAAAGTGACTCCCACACCTATTTTACCAATGTTAGTTTCCCAGTATTGATATCATGCTATTGTTATGTAAGATGTAAGCATTGGGGGAAACTGGGTGCAGGATATAGGGTCATCTCTGTACTATCTTTGCAACTTCCTGTAAATCTGTATTTTTTAAGGCAGGTGATTCTGTTCAGTCCATCTCTCTTTGATATCTTTGTTCTAGACCTATTGACTGACAACCAATTTGAGGCCTTTCTCAATACCCCTTAATTGTGTTTAAGCATCAACCTTGAAGTTTTTTGTTTGTTTATTTTTAATTTCTTGGATTCAGCTCCGTTTGCCTCCAGATCTAACTGGCTAGCTTCCAATTCCAATAATACTCTGTCCCCCACCATTATACTTATTTTACTATTTTGAAAAAGAAAGATATATGATAAAAAGATATACCTACATATGTCCACATATATAGATTTATAGTACAGTTTCATCAGTTAAGGGGTTTAACAATGACCCAATGCTCTTTTGTAACTCACCCATCCACCATGTTTATGTAGGCTCTATGTTCTTGTGTTATTCTGTCCTAAAGACCCTGATGCAGACAATCTTCCACCCTTTACCGGTAAGAAAACTAAAAACAGTAACAGAAGTAACTGTCCTAAGATGATTCAACCAGTGAATGGTCAGGCCAAAGGCAGAATTAAATCTTTCAAATATTTCAGCTGTAACTGTTTACTAAATTAGCCACTTAAAAAAAAAAGAAGGGCTTCCCTGGTGGCGCAGTGGTTGAGAGTCCACCTGCCGATGCAGGGGACACGGGTTCGTGCCCCGGTCCGGGAAGATCCCACATGCCGCGGAGCTGCTGGGCCCGTGAGCCATGGCCGCTGGGCCTGCGCGTCCGGAGCGACGGGAGAGGCCACAGCAGTGAGAGGCCCACGTACTGCAAAAAAAAAAAAAAAAAAAAAAAAAAAAGAAGCTCACCAATACTTATGACAAGGACCAAATGAAAACCAGACAGTGTGCCTAAAAGAAATATAAAACATTTCTATCTTTTATTGTCTGTGGAAATTGATGACAAGAAGTAGGATAGAGGAATATAGAGGTGTTTTATGTATTTATTTATTTTAAAGCAACAGGTACTTATTGAGGGCCTTAAATTCAAGACCCTATGTTGGTTGTTCCTGGGAATACAAAGAAGTAAAATGTACATATACTCAAGGGGGTTATGCTGTGGTTGGTGAAACATTAATTTACCTATAAACAGTAATTAGCAATGCATTTATAGTATGAACCACAAATGGCTAGTAGTATAGTAAAAACAAACAAACAACTATAAATGTAGTATAGTAAAAAAAAAAAGAAATCTATAAAAACTTCCTAGGATTGGAGACACTGATATTCTTGAGGAGTATGGACCTTGAAGGAGGAGAAAGGGAACAAGAGATACAAGATAGGCAAGTAGAGGGCTGATGTTCTCAATCTACTAGGAGGAAATAGAAGGTAACTGTTAGAAGCATAGACTTTTCTTCTGCTTACTTTGGGCTTAATTTGCTCTTCTTTTTCTAGTTTCCTAGGGTGGAAACTTAGAATACTAATTTTAGATCTTTCTTCTTTTCTAATAAATGCAGTCAATGCTATAAATTTCTCTCTGAGCACTGCTTTTGCTGCATCCCACAAATTTTGATAAGTTGTGTTTTCATTTTCTTTAGTTCAAAATATTTTAAAATTTCTCTTGAGATTTCTTTGACCCACGTGTTATTTAGAAATGTATTATTTAATCTGCACATATTTTGGGATTTTCCAGTTATCTTTCTGTTATTGCTTTCTAGTTTAATTCCTTGTGGTCTGAGAGAAACTTCATAGGATCTCTGTTCTTTTAAATTTGTTTAAGTGTGTTTTATGGCCCAGAATGTGGTCTAGCTTGGTAAATGTTCCATAAGAGCTTGAGGAAATTGTGTCTTCTGCTGTTGTTGGATGAAGTAGTCTGTAGATGTCAGCTGTAGCCAGTTGGTAATGGTGTTGTTGAGTTCAACTGTGTCCTTACTGATTTTCTGTCTGCTGGATCTGTCCATTTCTGAGAGAGGGGTGTTGAAGTTTCCAGCTATGATAGTGGATTCATCCATTTCTCCTTGCAGTTCTATTAGTTTTTGCCTGTTTGATGATCTGTTGTTAGGCACATACACATTAAGAATTGTTACGTCTTCTTAAAGAATTAACCCCTTTACCACCATATAATGCCCCTTCTTTATCCCTGATCACTTTCCTTACTTTGAAATCTGCTCTGTCTGAAATTAGTATAGCTACTCTTGCTTTCTTTTCATTAGCGTTAGCATGGCATATTCCTCATCCATTTATGTTTAATCTACATGGGTCTTTATATTTAAGGTGAGTGTCTTGTAGAGAACATACAGGTGGGTTCTGCTTTTTGACCCACTCTGACAATCTCTCTTTCAGTTGGTGCATTTAGACCATTGACATTCAAAGTGATTACTGATATAATTGAATTAATATCTACCATATTTGTTACTGTTTTCTATTTGTTGACCTTGTTCTTTGTTCCTATTTTTGTCTGCCACTCTTCCTGCCTTTTGTGCTTTTAATTGAGCATTTTATATGATTCCATTGTCTTTCTTTTTTAGTGTATCAGTTACACTTCTTTTTTAAAATACTTTTAAAAATGGTTGCCCTAGAGTTTGCAATATACATTTACAATTAACCCAAGTCCGTTTTCATATAACACTATACCACTTCATGGGTGGTATGAGTGCCTTATAATAACAAAATAATACTAATTCCTTCCTCCAGTCCCTTGTACCATTGCTGTCATTCATTTCACTTATATATAAGTATACAAAAGCATGTGTGTGTATAAAATCTAATACACATTGTTGCTATTATTATTTTGAACACTGTTATCTGTTAGATCAATTAAGAATAAGAAAAATAAAAATTTTAATTTTACTTCATTTCTTCTTTCTTTGATGTTCATCCTTTCTTTATGCAGATCTAAGTTTCTGACCTATATTATTTTCCTTCTCTCTAAAGAACTTCTTTTAATATTTCTTGCAAGGCAGATCTACTGGACAACAAATTTCTTCAATTTTTATTTGCCTGAGAAAGCCCTTATTTTTTCATTTTTGAAGGATGATTTGACAGGGTACAGAATTCTAGGCTGATGGATTTTTTCTTTCAACACTTTAGGTCTTCCACTCCATTCTCTTCTTGCTTGAATGGTTTCTGAGGAGGAGTCAGAGGTAATTCTTATCTTTGCTCCTCTGTATAGGTAAAGGTTTCTTCCTTCTAGCTTCTTTCAGGATTTTCCCTTTATTTTTAATTTCCTGTAGTTTCTGAAGATGATATGCCTAGGTGTAGTTTATTTTGTTTGTTCTTGACATTTATCCTGCTTGGTGTTCTTAAGATTATTGGATTTGTGGTTTGGTGTCTGATACTAAATTGGGGAAATTCTCAGTCATTATTGTTTCAGATATTTCTTCTCTTCCTTTCTCTCCTTCTCCCTCTTGTACTCCCCCTATGTGTATGTTTCACCTTTTGTAGTTGTCCCACAGTCCTTGGATAGTTTGTTCTTCTTCTCAGTCTTTGTTCTCTTTGCTTTTTGGTTTTTGAGGATTCTCTCGCTATATCCTCTAGCTCAGAGATTCTTTCCTCAACTGTGTCCAGTCTACTCGTATGCCTACCAAAGGCCTACTTCATTGCTGTTCCAGTGTTTTTTTATCTCTAGCATTTATTTTTGGTGCTTTGTTAGGATTTCCATCTCTCTACCTACACTCTCCATCTGTTTTTTTTTTTTTAGCGGTACGCGGGCCTCTCACTGTTGTGGCCTCTCCCTTTGCGGAGCACAGGCTCCGGACGCACAGGCTCAGCGGCCATGCCTCACAGGCCCAGCCGCTCCGCGGCATGTGGGATCTTCCCAGACCGGGGCACGAACCCGTGTTCCCTGCTTCGGCAGGCGGACTCTCAACCACTGTGCCACCAGGGAAGCCCTCTCCATCTGTTCTTACATGCTGTCTACTTTATCCATTAGAGGCCTTAGCATATTAATCACGGTTGTTTTAAATTCCTGGTCTGATAATTCCAACATCCCTGCCATGTCTGGTTCAAATGCTTGCTCTGTCTCTTTAAGGTTTTGTTTTTTTTTTTTTTTTTTTTTGCGGTAGGCGGGCCTCTCACTGTTGTGGCCTCTTCCGCTGCGGAGCACAGGCTCCGGACGCGCAGGCTCAGCGGCCATGGCTCACGGGCCCAGCCGCTCCGCGGCATGTGGGATCTTCCCGGACCAGGGCACGAACCCGTGTCCCCTGCATCGGCAGGCGGACCCTCAACCACTGCGCCACCAGGGAAGCCCTAAGTTGTGTTCTTCTACCTTTTGGTACATCTTGTAATTTTTTCTTGATAGCCAGACGTGATGTATTTGGTGGTTTCTCAGTTATTTTTTCTCCCCCCTGAAGTGGTACAGGATGGCTTAGAGCTGGCTGGAGTTGGGTATTTCCCTTCCCCTGGTCACTTAGACTCTGAAAGTACCCCAGCAGGTCAGGCTCTGATAACCACTTTCCCCGCCGAGTTCAGGCCTTGTTAAAGAGAACAGAGTGCTCTGGCGCATTTCAGAGTGCTCTGGCGCCGCGTTGCACTGCGTGGCGCTTTTCCCCTCCCCCGACAGACGGATGAGGGATTTTTCTCTGATATTTACTGTGGGAAACTGGTCAAGCTCCTGGAGGTAAAGCTCACAGTATTGTGGGCCCCCCATGACCAGGTCCTTATGGAGTTTTAACTCTCAGAGTTGTGGTCCGCACTGAGGCTCCAGCAAGCCGTCGATTGTAGTTCAGGTTTACCTACCCCAGCACTGGCTCCCGCAGCTGTTTCTGCTTGTGAGTCTGCTCCAGCAGCTACAACTCCCGGTATTTGCCTGTCTCTCCAGGCTTGGAGGCTGCAGTTTGCCTTGTGTCCTTGCCTCTCATATGGATCCAAGAGAGTTGACTTTTCAGCCTGTCAGCTTTTTACTTCTTAAGACCAAGTGGCTACTCAAGCTCCTTGCTTGTGGAAACGGAAACCAGGAGTCCCAGAGCAGAGACGTTTGAATCGAAGAATCATCTAATTAGCTCTCTGATCATGGGTAAGTTATACAGTGTCTCTGGTCTCAGTTTTCTCACCTATAAAATGGGAGTTTAAGGGCACTGACTTCTGGGCTCATTGGGAGGATTGAATAAGTTAGAATGGAGACTCCCTTGATGTTTTAGATGCTGCAGTATCTTCCTCCATTTGGTTAACTGTTTACTTTGAGTTTTGCCCATAGTGTTATTCATGGAAGAGAAATGCTTAATTTTGATGTCAAAATTATCAACTGTTTACTTTGTGCTTTGGGGAAGACTTATTTAAATCAGTAAAAAGTACTTAGAAGCCTAGTAGAAAAATGGGCAAAAGATATGAATAGGCAATTCACAAAACCAGTAACCTAAATGACTAATATGTCTAGGAAGGAAATACTCAACCTCACTAACAGGGAAATACAAACCGAAAGCATAATGAGATATTCTACTAGAGTGTGGTATTCTGGCAGTACCTAGCAAAGATGAATATACATGATTTATGACCCAACTATCCCAACCCCGGATATTTATTACAGAGAATCTTTTTACGTAGGACATGGGTAGGAGGTTTACAGTGCTTTTTTATTAGTCATCACAGAGGTAGTAGATACACATTGAGTAAGCTCTGTAGCAGTCAGAAGTAATGAACTATAAGCGTACATAGCTGGAGAGATGATTGTTCAAAACCGTGGTGTTGGGTGAAAAAAGAATAATATTTATAGCACAAACCATTTATGTAAATTAAAAATTTATACACATAAAAACATAATTTTCCAGCTTTATTGAGGTATAATTGACATATAATGAAAATTATGTATATATATATTTATGGTGTACAATGTAATGTTTGTTTTTTTTTTTTTTTGCTGTACGCGGGCCTCTCACTGCTGTGACCTCTCCCGCCACGGAGCATAGGCTCCGGACGCGCAGGCCCAGCAGCCATGGCTCACGGGCCCAGCCGCTCCTCGGCATGTGGGATCTTCCAGGACTGGGGCACGAACCTGCGTCCCCTGCATTGGCAGGCGGACTCTCAACCACTGTGCCACCAGGGAAGCCCCAATGTAATGTTTTGATGCAGGTGTACATTGTGAAATGATTACCACAATCAAGCTAATTAACATATTCATCACCTCACATAGTTATCGGTTTTTGTGTGTGTGTGGTGAGAACATTGAAGATCTACTCTCTTAGCAAAGTTCAAGTATACAATACAGTTTTATTATCTGTAATCATCATGCTGTACATTAGATCTCCAGGAGTTCTTCATCCTGTATAACTGTAACTTTGTACCCTTTGTAATTTTAAAGAATATATTAACATCCAAAGATAATCTCAAGGAAACATTCTCTAGGTCCTTATGTTTGGGGGCAGGGGGAGGACAGAGTGGGAAATAGAATTGGGGATGCTGGAAACAAGACAAAAGATGGACATTGTGTAGGTGGAAGATGATTATCCCAACTCTCTGACCCTAAGACCCCCCCCCCAAATGAAAGCATCCTCAAGTTTTGTGAGGACGATTAACGTTACCATTGTAACAACAGTTGCTGCCTTTGATAGGTAATGATGGTGAGGGAAATATGGGTGAGGGTGAGGAAAATTTTATGAAACAAAAGGATTTTATGGAGAGCTAATGATCTTTGTAAATTAGGTAAGGTTAAATTAAATCAACATACTTCTCAGATCATTCTGCTTAATGCCAAATGCAAATTGTAACTTCAAAATGTAGTTTTACAAATGTTTCAACAAATGATAGTCCTCTAAACTTTCTTTTTATGTTTATCATTACTATTAAAAAGTTGATGTTGAATGCATATTCAGAAAAGTACACAATTCATAGTTGTTTACTTTAATGAATTGTCACAAAGTAAACATATCATCACCCAAGTCAAGAAATGGAATACTACCAGAGAAACCAGAAATCCCCCTGTTCCCTGCCCCAAATGCTGCATCCTTTCTCCTCATCAAAGACCTATTGTCTTCTAACACCATGGCTTAGTTTTGTCTATTTTTGAACTTTAGAACTTTTAAAGGCTTTCGTATAGTAGGAGTTTGAAAAACAATCTAAGGCTGAATATTATATTTGTACTTGATAAAGATTTCATTTTGTAAGTAGTATTTTTTTAAAAAATTGAGTTTCTAATTGTTCATTGCTAATATATAGAAGTTGAATTATTTTTGTGTGTTGGTCTTGTATCTTGTGACCTTATCAAACTCACTTATTAGTTCTAGGAGCTTTTTGTAACTTTCTCAGATTCTTCCTTGAGGACAATCATACTGTCTGTGAATGGGGACAGTTTTTTCCTTTCTAACTTGTAAGCCTTTTATTACTTTTTATAGCCTCATTGCAGTAGCTAGGATGTCAAGTATAATACTGAATAGGAGTGGTAAGAGCAGACATCTTTCCCTTGTTCCTGATCTAAGGGGAGAGTATTCAGCCTTTCACCACTAGGTATGATGTTAGGCAGAGGTTTTTTGTAGATCACCTTTATTTTTATTTTTTAATTTTAATTTTATTTTTGGCTGCGTTAGGTCTTCATTGCCGTGCATGGGCTTTCTCTAGTTGCAGTGAGCAGGGGCTAGTCTTCATTGCAGTGCGTGGGCTTCTCATTGCGGTGGCTTCTCTTGTTGTGGAGCACTGGCTCTAGGCATGTGGGCTTTAGTAGTTGTGGCACGTGGGCTCAGTTGTTGTGTCTTATGGGCTCTAGAGCGCAGGCTCAGTAGTTGTGGCGCATGGGCTTTGTTGCTCTGAGGCATGTGGGATCTTCCCGGACCAGGGCTCGAACCCGTGTCCCCTGCATTGGCAGGTGGATTCTCAACAACTGAGCTACCAGGGAAGTCCTGTAGGTGTCCTTTAATACAGGGGTCCCCAGTCCCTGGGCCACAGACCACTACTGGTTGGTGGCCTGTTAAGAACCAGGCCGCACAGCAGGAGGTGAGCAGCGGGTGAGCGAGCAAAGCTTCATCTGCCGCTCCCCATCACTCCCCATCCTCACATTACCTCCTGAACCACTGCCCCTCCCCCACCCCGCCCGTGGAAAAATTGTCTTCCACGAAACTGGTCCCTGGTGCCAAAAAGCTTGGAGATCACTGCTTTAAAAGAAGTTCCTTTGTCTTTCTAGTCTGCTGAAAGTTTTAATCATGAATAGATGTAAAATTTTGTCACATTCCTTTTCTACATCAATTGGTGCTGCCTTTAGACTGTTGATAGAGTGGATTACATTGATTGATTTTTGATTATTGAAACCAGCCTTGCATTTCTAGGATGAACTCCACTTGGTGGTGGTATACTATTATTTTTTTATATTGCTGAATTTGGTTAGCTAATATTTCACTGAAGATTTTTACATCTATATTTATGAGGTATATTAGTCTGTACTTTGCTTGTACTGTTGTATCAGTGTAGTGCTAGTGTCATAAAATAAGTTGGGAATTATTCCATCTTCTTCTGCTTTCTGGAAGAACATTGTGTATGTAGAATGTGTGCTATTTCTTCTTTAAGTGTCAGGTGGAATTTACCAGTGAAACAGTCTGGGCATGGGAATTTCTTTTTCAGAACGTTTTAACCATGGATTTAATAGTTTTAAGATTATGTAGGTTATTTATTTCATTTAGGGTGAGTTTTGGTAGTGTGATTTTTTAAGAAATTGGTTCATTTTGTCTAATTAAAAAAATTGAGATGTTTATAGTATTTACTCATTATCCTACTAATGCATATTGAATCTATAGTGATATCCTTTCATTCCTGATATTGGGAATTTGTGTTTTTTATTTTTGTTTTCTTTTCAGTCTTTGAAGATGTCCATCAATCTTATTGTTATTTTCAAAGAACTAGCTTTTGATTTTGTGATTTTTCCCTATTGTTTTCCTGCTTTCAATTTTATTGATTTCTATGTTTTAGTATTTCCTTCCTCTGTTTCCTTTGGGCTTATTTTTCTCCTCTTTTTCTAGTTTATTAAGGTGGAAGCTTAGATTATTGGCTTGAGATTTTTTTTTGAAAGTAAGCGTTTACTGTTTGGAGATTTTGCTGGTTTTTCTTTCTGTTGTTGACTTATAGTTTAATGACATTATTGTCAAAGAACATATATTGTATGATTTCAATTCTTTTAAATTTGTTAAGGTTTCTTTTATGACCCCAGTATGTGGTCTGTCTTGGTGAATGTTGTATGTGTACTTGAAAAAAAATACATATTTTGCTGTTGTTGGGTTGAGAATTCTATGAACATCAATTAGATGCCAGTGGCTGATGGTGCTGTTCAATTGCCAATGGTAATTGTTCACACCAGCAATTCTATAATCTTGCAAATTTTCTGTGTACTACTTCAATCAATAACTGAGGAGTGTCAAGTCTCCAACTATAATTGTGGATATTTCTCTTTTCTGTTCTTGCGTTTTTGCTTTATGTTTAAAGCTCTATTGTTTGGTGCATACACACTTAGAATTGTTATGTCTTCTTGGTGAAGTGATCATTGTGTCATTATAGAATGTCCTTCTTTGTGCCTGGTCATTTTCTTTGTTCTGAAGTCCGCTTTGTCTGCAATTAACATAACCGCTCAGTTTTTGTTTTTTTCTTTTTTGAAAATGTGTGCATGATATATCGTTTCATCCTTTTACTTTAAATTTACCTATATCATCATATGTGAAGTTAGTTTCTTGGGTACAGCATATAGGTGGGACATTTAAAAAAATTCATTCTGATAATATCTATCTTTTAACTGCATATTTACACCACTTACATTTAATTATTATGTTTAGATTTAGGTCTATAATTTTAGAATTTGTTTTCTCTATGTGAGTGTATGTTTCTGTTTTCACCTTTGTGAGATCCTAAGCAAAAAGCCTAAAGAGTCCTGCATAGGCTTCTGACTTATAAATAACAGATTTGTGAGCTTTTAAGCTGCTCCTTTTGTGGTAATTTGTTATGCAGCAGTAGAAAAGTAATATAGGTTTATTCCTACATCGAATCAGAGGTGGCCTATGTGATCAGTAGAATATGAAGGAAGCGACAGTGTATGACTGAAGACAACCTCACACAGGCACCATAGTAGCCCTGTGAAGAGGCTGGCATGGAAAGGGATTGAACCCTCCTGCCAAGAGCCCGCGTCATCGTCCAGTCACATGAGTGAGCCGCCTTGGCAGTGGGTCCTCCAGCCCCAGTCAAGTCTTTAGATGTCTGTAGCTTTAGCCAACAGGATCACAACTTCATGAGGCTCTTGGCCAGAACCACTTAGCCAAGCAACTCCTGAATTCCTGACCTCAGAAACAGTAAGAGATTATTGTTTAAGGCACTAAACTTTGGGGTACTTTTTAATGCAGCATTAAATAACTAATATATAGACCTGTTGTAGGTGAGGCACTGTTCTACATGTTAGGGATATAGCAATGAATAAAGCCAAATGCCTGCTGTCACGGAGTTCATACTCTAAGGGAGAAGATAAAAACTATATAAATTAGATAAACATGGCAGGTGATAAAAGTCAATCAGGATAAGAAGGATGAAAAGTGATGCTGAGGTTTCTGTAAGATGGCGAGGGAGTATACCTCTTTGATAAGTAGAAATTTGAACAGTGATCTGAAGTGGGGGATGAAACCACACAGATATTTGGGGGCAGAACACTCTAGCAGAGGGAGCTTCAAATGTAAAGACCACGAGGTGGGAGTGTCCTTAGTGACTATGACGAATTGCTAAAGATAGGAAGAGTTCTGTGTCTAGTTTTAATTGATATACTTCTAGAATGTTTGAATGAGAGTTGCCAGATCAAATACAGGATTCCCTGTAAAAACTGAATTTTAGTTTTTTATTTATTTTTGCGGTACGCGGGCCTCTCACTGCTGTGGCCTCTCCCATTGCGGAGCACAGGCTCGGGACGCGCAGGCTCAGCGGCCATGGCTCACAGGCCCAGCTGCTCCGCGGCATGTGGGATCTTCCCGGACCGGGGCACGAACCCGTGTCCCCTGCATCGGCAGGCGGACTCTCAACCACTGTGCCACCAGGGAAGCCCAAAAACTGAATTTTAGATAAACAACATTTTTTTTTTAAGTGTAGGCATGTCTCAAATATTGCATGGAGAATATTTACTAAAAATTATTAGTTTATCTGAAGTTCAAATTTAACTAGGTATCCTCAGTTTTTATTTGCTATATCAGGCAACCCTATTTGGAGCAAAGGAAAATCTGAAGACAAACAGCTAAAATGATTACAAGAATGGAATATACATTTTTTGGAGGAATAATGAAGGAGTTTATATGTGTATTCTGAAACAGAGAAGGCTAAGAGGATTCTCCCATCCCCAAATTAGGGCAACAGAATAGAATAGAAAATACAGAGTATTGGGAGCTAGTAAAGCTACCTTTACTTCCTGGACAGCTTCCTTTTGATGTTCTGTAGGCAATGGAAACTAAAACCCACTGAATATATACCTGTCTTTGGACAAGCATTCTCATAGGTAGCATAAAAGGGTCGTGTCAGATAATATCTGCAATCCCTTTTGGCTTCCACACTCTGATACAATGAAGGGTTAGAAATTGTACAGTAGCTTGTTGTTTTTCCATCTCCACAGAGAACAGAGCATGAGTTGTTAAGTCTTGCAATGAGACAATTGATTAAATGTAAAGAACTGAACTGAAGGGCAATTAAACACTGGAATGACTTTGCCTGGGAGGCTGTGGAATCTCGCTCTTTTGTGATCTTTAAAAGGAGGCAGCAGCTGTTGTGGGTAACGGAGGTCACAGAGTGCCATCTTGGAGAGGGAGGATTGAACCAGGGAGACTTTTGAGGGTCCAGATCCTGGGAATCACTTCTTTTTGGTCTAGAGAAGTAGAGGGAAATGATCCTTTACTTCTCTTAGGAGTTGGTACCAGTTCTCTAAGTTCACTGTCATGTTGATGTAGCCCTAAAACAGGCTTTCAGACGTGTCTTCTTTATACCTGAATCAGAATTACTCAGAATGATTTAACTACTAGAATTTTAAAAATGCAGATTCCTGAGACCCACCCAGACTGAATCTGAAAGAAGCTTCCAGATTATGCATTTTAACAAGTTCCCCAAGTGGTCCATATGTATACTATGGGTTGAGAGCCATGGTCACTGAGAAATGAGAGTCTTTCTTGCTCTCCTTAGGGACAGACCTTTAATGACCTTTATAGTCTTACAGTGGTGACTGAGGCCTCTGCCTAAGCTTATTTCCTGGAGGGGAGGTACATAACGCTAAGAATGAAACTGGAGAATGGAGATGCTGACGGATTTAAAGATGATTTTGGTCGGGTTGTTCTAGGCCAAGTGAAGGAGTGGAGGAGAGGGAAAGAAACTGGGGTTTACTGGACACTTTGGCCAAACACTTGCATTACAATGAAAACCTATGTCCTGAAACTATTTCTGTCCCTCTTTGTTTTATCTTCTTGAAATCTTCTACCAATTTTTTTCTTTGAAAAAAAAAATGGGATGGTACCTTTATTAAGCCAAAAAGAAGGATGTTTTCCATTCCATAGTCAGGATAGATTGGAGATGCAGAATATCCCAAGCAGCTATGGGTGGATAACCATCCCTTCTTAAAGTTTCTGGAAAGAACCAAAGGAGCTGGTAAAAATATAACAGAGGAGAAATAAAATAACAGAGGAAGAGCATGGGGTCATCTAAGTAATTTAATGTATTTTAATATTATAAAAGGAATCCCAAGTTCCACTCTGACCCTGTATTTCAAGAGTCGTTGTTGTGTGAGTCCTTGATGAGGGAGAACTACGAAGGGAGGACTCGTAGGTAGACCATTCCAGTATCCCCGCCAGCGTCACTGGAGATTCTCCTGGAGCAGGTCCCTCCAGCCAGCTCTGTAAGGTCACATGTCAGCTCCGGGTCACTTTTGGAATCCTCTCCAGACTTCTGCTGAACTCTGACTTGCTTCTCTCTCTCCTCCTCTCAGCGTTTACATGTATCTCTGCTTCAAGTTCGGCTGTCTTCAAATGACCTCCCGCTGGTGGATGGCCCTGTCATTATTAAGGTGCCCTATGCCTCAAACTCCTCTACCTTCTGAGGCTCTTTTGCCTCCTTTCTAGGTTGATGCAGGGCAGGTAACTGGCTTTCCTGGACTTTGTCTCCTCTGCCTTAGACACAGAACCCTGAACCTGCCTATGTGTGGCAGTTGACTTGGGGTCAGGGGACTAGCCAGCCTCTTGCACACTGGGGACTCTGAAACATGCCAGTGTTTACTGTTTGAGCATCTCAACAAGCCATTTCAGCCCAAATGGGGCAAACTCACTTCTTAGCCCAGGTCCACAAAACTTGCCTCAGAATGGGCTACAGCTCGCCTTTGCCTATGGTGATTCCAAACTGATTCTAAACATTTCTTCCAGCAGATTCACACAAAATAAATTTTTCTCCTGGCACAGCAGCCTGGTTTGATTTGGGTTATTTGACTACAAAAGCCCAGAGGCCAAGCATTTATTTAGAAATATTAGGAATCAGCAGCACAAATGAGATTGAGTTTTTGTGAAAAGTTAGAGATTTCTCGTTTAGGAAGGGAGTTCCCGGAGGACCCCATGAGCCAAGCCTCACTAGTAATTAGTCTGATTTCTCAGGCAAGAGGCAGGCTAATTGTCTACCATCCATTCCGGAAGGCCTAGAGACACTTTAAAACCTACCACCCATTGAAAAATATCATTGGAAGATTTCCTGCTGTATCTAAAGTCTTTTCTTTCTTTTTTTTAAAAAATAGAACTTTATTGGAGTATAATTTCTTCACAATACTGTGTCAGTTTCTTCTATTAACTAAATGTTGAAACTGAGATCAATATATGAAAATATGAACAAAATGGCTGATTATAAATGTGTCTTTTCAAATGGCAAATCATGGGTCTATTACTGATGACACTCAACTATAGAGAAGTGGAAAGGAGCTGAAATTTATTAAGCAACACTGTGATATACATGTTATTATCCAAGTTTAATAGAAGAAACAGCTGAAGCTCAAAGAAGGTAAATAACTTTCCCAAAGTCGCACAATGAGTTCGTGGCAGAACTGGGATTCTATGGACTGAAGTGAGTGCGGTTTCCAGAAGCCAATGTAAAGGTCAGGAAAAAAGCAGCATTGAATTGGCGGCGTTGGAGGCTGGCTGGCTGGCTCTCAAGAGCCAGGATGATCTAGTTGTAACTACGTGATCTCCCAGGGACAGAATCCATTAACCAAGTGTGTACAATGAGGCCGATGTTGAAGCCAGTGTAGATGGCTCGGCTTGGGTGTAACATGTGCTCACCTGAGCATTTGGACTTGTCTCACCATGGCGCTTTTGGGATACAGATCTGGAAGCACACAGCGTGTGGCCCTGTAACAGAGTCCTTGGGGGAGGAAGCTCTAGTGGAACTCTGGGTCATGAAGCCCACAGCAGCTCTGGTGCCTGACACTTCAGAAATGCCCAGAAAGGTTCCTCTTAGGAGTAGATAACTCACAGAGACATTGGCAGCTTAGGTGCAGACAGTTCACCCCACCTCCTGAAGTTTCTTTCTTTCTTTTTATTTATTAAACATCTTTATTGGGGTATAATTGCTTTACAGTGGTGTGTTAGTTTCTGCTGTATAACAAAGTGAACCAGCTATACATATACATATATCCCCATATCTCCTCCCTCTTGTGTCTCCCTCCCACCCTCCCTATCCCACCCCTCTAGGTGGTCACAAAGCACCGAGCTGATCTCCCTGTGCTATGCAGCTGCTTCCCACTAGCTGTCTGTTTTACATTTGGTAGTGTATATATGTCCATGCCACTCTCACTTCGTCCCAGCGTACCCTTCCCCCTCCCCGTGTCCTCAAGTCAGTCCTCTACATCCTGCAGTTTCTTTCTGACGCGTTCAGGAGGGCCCCAGCTTGCAGCACTCCCGTGCAGGACACAGAGCACCGACCTTGGCTGCGTCCCCCTCTCTTGACACCAGGGGGTGGCGCCGTTGCCCACTTGACTTCTTCCGCTCCTCCATTCCAGTGTGTACTGGCCTCTGTCACTTCCTTCCACGCTGCCCCCAGAGGTCTCCCAGCTGTACAGTGTTGGGATGGGGTGAATCCCCTTCACCCTCTCTTGTGTTCCCAAAGTTCCAGGCTTCCCGTTTCTTAAAGAGTTCTCATGGGTTGTGCTATTTTATTGATCCTCCTCCAGTTCTGTGGGCTCCTAGGAACCCTGTAGAGATAGATTCCCAAGGGGCCTGTGCCTTTTGTTGGCCCTTCAGAATTGGAGTGTCTAAGACTCCATTGTTAAAAATGCTGATTTCAAGGCCTTACCCCCAGAGACTGAGTTGGTAGGTCTGGGGTCTGGGGCCTGGATGCCGTGTCTTCAATAAGCTGCTCAGGAATTCTGGCACAGAAGTTGCGTTGATGAACAGTGGTGTTGGAGCCGCAGTGCTACCCAGCCTGAGCCGTCTGTGTTCACCGGACTGGCTGGATGCCAAGCTCCCGATGGGCAGGGATAACGGCTCACTCGCATCTACACCTTAGTGTCGAGCCCAGGACCTGGCACCCGGTGTGGCGTCGGTAGATGGCTGGGGCATGAAAAAGTCGGAGGTACTGTGTGAGTGGACTTTTCTTTACCAAGTTAAAGAACTGGCTGAAAAATCCTCCTGTCCTTGGTGCACTGTGTTGACAATGGGCCATCCTAAGTCCCACGTGCTGAGAGTAGAATTTAGGCAGAAGGCAATGGGAAGAGAATTTTAGCAACGTCGGGAACCAGCTCCCAACAGGCAAACAATGGCCAGGCAAGAAGCTTTTAGGGCCCAAATCAGAATCTACATGTGGCTCAGTGAGTGTCTCTGAAATTGTAACAGAGAGGCCGTCAGGCACCTCCAGAAAGGTGGGTGACAGAGCCAGACTGGGTGATGAGCAGGCTGCAGGAAGAGGGGTATTGCCCTCTCCACCCTGGCACAACCACACCCCTCCGCGGCCCCGGTTTCTTCATGCCTTCCAGATCTCTTAGAGGGGAGTTCATTCTCTAAAGGCATTTTTCACTTTTTAAAGTATTTTTTGGAGGCCAAAGAAGTTTGACCTAAGTGGAGGAATTGGTAACTTCTTCGAGCAGAGATTAGGCCTTGATGGTAAAATCGTCCAATATGCACAGCCCTTTGATTGAATAAAGCACGCCTGTATCGTGTCCTCATCAGACAGTGGACAGAGGCCTGAGCAGACCACGGCTTTAATCCCGGGAAGGCCCTTGGAGCAAACACCACGTGGCTCAGGGGGCTTTCTAGATTAGGCTTTCTCCCACTGAGGACCCCTTCCTGCCCTGCAGAATCCGTGTTTCCAGGACCACAGCCCCCAGATGGCCCTGAGCTCTGACCCAGTGGAGCCTTTGTAACTCTTAGACTGCATCTGGAAGCTTCACAGAGTTGGGGGATGGGACCCTGTCTTTATAATAATGCGACCTAGCGGTTACTGCGTTCTGACTGCACCTGAACTTCATACATGCCTGGCGTTTCACCAGCACTGCCTCGTTTATACCACATAACAACCTTTTGAGGACTATGCCTCTCCAGAGAAGGAAACTGAGGCTGGGATAGCAAAGCGGGGCACAGTAACTTTTCTCAGGAGTCAGCTGCTGGTCCACTGGACACCCAGGCCACACTTAATCTCTGTGCCATGCTCATCTCTACTTTTTTGCCCCCAAAATGAAATTTAAAATCAGTCTCTGTTTTTGTTGATCATGACAGCAGGGCATTGTTTATTTTCTGAACTGGACTTGGCATGAAGTTGTGGCTTCCTGAGTCCATTTTGATGCCTTTCCCTCATGGCGGCCCACTGTCCTCCAAAGTGGTTGCCATCGTAGAACACTTGCTTCAGAATTATAGGTAAATTCAAAATACTTCCCAGTTCATGAGCGTCTATAAGCCTGAGTGGCTTCACAGAGATGTTGCCTCATGTCCTTTTCGTTCTGGTTCAGAAGGTTCAGACTCTAAGAATATGTGAGAATCAGAAGAACAGCAGCTATATTTTTGAGCTTTTTATTTGGAGTAATTCATACTTACAAAAAACTTGCAAAAATAAAAATAGTACAAGAGCCCCTATATTGTCATCATTTTTCTCTACTTTATTATTTTAATGTTTCTCCACTCTCTCTATATATATAAGAAAAAACACACATACACACATACATATAATGGTTAAGAAAAAATTATATATAACATATATATAATATACATCTCTATATCTTTTTTTTGTGGTACGCGGGCCTCTCACTGTTGTGGCTCTCCTGTTGCCGGAGCACAGGCTCCAGACACGCAGCCTCAGCGGCCATGGCTCACGGGCCCAGCCGCTCCGCGGCATGTGGGATCCTCCCGGACTGGGGCACGAACCTGTGTCCCCTGCATCGGCAGGCGGACTCTCAACCACTGTACCACCAGGGAAGCCCCCCTATATCTATTATAATAAGTATAATATAATGTTTTTCTGAACAATTTGAGAGTAAGTTACCTGCTTCATGTCCCTTTACCCCTAAATGTTTCAGTGTGTATTTCCTAAGAATGGCAATACTCCATAACATAATTTAATACCTGACAAAGTACGTTTATCTAATCTCCCCTCCATATATCGATTTTGTTAGATGACTTATCAGTGTCCTTTCTAGCATTCCGCCTTCCAGCACAGGATCCAGTGTGGGGTGAGGTCTTGGATTTTGTTGTCATGTCTTTTAACCTCCTTTAATCTGGCTTTTATGACATTGATCCTCCCTTCCCCTCACATGCACCATTTTTTTTTTCCCACATATCTGTGTGCCATCTTTGTGCAGGGGCAATGTTGGTCTTCTTCATACTGTTCCAGTTTTACTATAGTTACTGCCAAAGTGAGCACCACACACCGTTTGGTTTCGATAGCATGCTCCTCATTGTGCGCTTGTCTGGCGTTTCATCCTGGTTAGACTGAGGTTAGACAATCTCAGGTGATGTGAGTCCTGTCCAGGGTATCTGGAGCCACACAGTGTGATCCGCCCTGCACAGATGATGTTAATTTGGACCTGGTCAAGGTGTTGTACAATTTCTTCATTCTGGCTGCTCTTTTGGTCTTTTTTCCCTTGCCACTAATAAGCAGTGTGTGGGGAGTCACTTTAATTAATATCCCAGCAGCAACTATTGTGAGGGCACTTTTCCCAGCCAAACACTGTGAGCCACAGACGTGGCCTCTTTTCATCCCAGGGAGGCTCCTTCTGCTTCTCGTGACCACAAGCCCGTCTCCTCTTGGCTCAAAGCCCTCTCGGGTACGCCGTATCAGGAGTGGGATCAGACCTGTGGTTTCTAATGCTGTGATTAGGAAGCTGCGGATGGAACTGGAGCAGAGAAAAAGAGGGAAGATGAAGTGTTAATTAGAGGATCTGTGAAGAGGGGGAAAGTGCCTTTAGAAGCCTGGCTTGGCTCCGGGAAAGGGAAAAATGGACTGGAGGGACTGGGAGATCAGGAGAGTTAGTCACTGAGCCATGCTAGTGAAGTTTGGCCTGGTTTTGTAAAACTGAGCCCCTGGCCTCCCACACTCTGAGGGATCAGTAGCCCAGGCCCTTGTCTTAGCAGAGTTCCCAGAGGGGCGGAGGCATCCTGCAATGTCCGAGGAAGGATAGCTTCTAGAGTGAGCTAGCAGCTGCCAGGGTTTCTAAAAAGACCACAAAATCCAGCAACCTCATAACAAAGCAGAGCCCCAGAGGAGTCATTTAAACTCCTATCTGGCCCCCGGCTGTGCACAGCCGTTCCAGGACCAAGTGGATGCCAAGGTGCCTGACAGAGCTGAGCTGTGCTGGAAACACAAAACTGTCCAACCATTCATGGAGAAATTCTACCCAGCGCCCAGGGAAGCCAGGTTTTCATCCAGCTCTCTGCAAAGCAAAGAAGTAAATAACGGTGTCTTCATTATTAAATTCTATTGTATGATCTCCAAACAGGCTTAAGCGAGGCCGCTTTGTTAGTGGGCCCCTGAGAAAAAGAGCTGCCAGGAAGCACTGTGAGGCTCTCTCTCAACCTGGGAAGGCAGCCTGGTGGATAACGATGCAGAGACGTTTTTCTATCCATCCATCTATCCATCCATCCATCCATTCTTTCAACCAATGAATATTTCTTGAGTAACTACCACGTACTTAAAGACCCAGGGCACTGAGCTGGAGATTGCGAGGGAAGAAAACTTCCTAATAATGAAAGGAGAAATAGCTCTGTCCTGGTTGAGTGAATAGAGGAAATCTTGACTTTTCCTGTCATTAAGAAAACGTATAGCCTCTAATGATATTTATAAATACAGAATCTAGAATCTACTGAAAGAAAAGAACTTTGTTTTTCTCTTACTCTAGGGAAAGAAAAGAAAGAAACACAAGCTGGTCATTAATTAGAATCAACCATTAAGTCTGTGAGGTGTGGGGCTGCTAAAAGGTGGTAATTTGCTTTGCAGTTCGGCTCTGTAACTGGGACACAGCACAGCCCCTAGTGAGGCAGTGCTTTTCTATGCTCTCTGTCTTGAGCTTTTGGAAAATAGGTCAAGTAAGCCAGAAGCTGCCCAGAGGGAAAAGCCTGGAAAGAAGCTCATGTGCCAGCCTGTCTGGGGAGCAGAGAGTGGGGACTTGAGATGTAGCTCCGGAGACATGAGTCCCTGCCTCTCCAGGGGACTCCCCCATAGACTGAGGAGGGTGCTAAGGGATGACCAGGTGCCTTAGCTGTCTTGTGCCAGGGGGTCTGGGGGGAATGGAAGCAGCAGGGAGGGCCCTTTTCTGAGCCAATGCGCAGACTCCTGGGAAGAGTTGAGATTTCTGCTGTTTAAGGAATGAAATGGTTGGAAGCTCATGTACCCACTGAAAATGCTCCCCAGGATTATACTGACATGTTGGGCGGGGGTTTCTCCAGGTACCGAGAAATTCTGAGGCTGGATGGTGCACAGCAGAGAGAGGTGCTGTGAAAGAAGCTGCCCTTGGGAGCCATTTCTGCAGGATGAGAGTGTGCTGTCTGACAGCCCCATGTCCCCCATGGGGAACTGGCTCACTCGAAGCCAAACCTAGGGGAACAAAGGTTCTTCTTCCATTCGAACCCTAGGGCTGGGGCAAGACCTCATGCTTTTATAATTCTTTGTAAGGAATGAGGAAATCATTGTGAAGTAACCTTCTGACCATGGCTGGCCTTTCTGTCTCCAGCTACAAACATTGACAAGCTTTTTCCGGAGGTATTTCAATTATTTGCTTGTCCAAGTGACTGGTTATATTTCCAACCAAGCTGATGACCGTGACTATAGAGAGAGAAGGAAGCACACCTAAAGCCTAGTTTCCACTGTGGAAACCTACCATGTGTCACTCTTACCAATATAGGACATGACCAAGAATCACAAAGTAAGAAGAACAAAATAAGCCAACAAAACATCTGAGACTCCAGAGTCGATGTCACAAGATGTTCCATTAATTTTATTTATTTATACCCTACCTACTTGCAAAAAATGTGTCAGAGCACGTTTAGATCATTCACATGTGAAATCTCTCAGAGTCCCATTTCGAATCCATTTACATGAACTTTGTATGTAATTCTCACAAGTTGTCTCAGCTCTCAGGTATAAAAAGCAGCAGATAGTTAAATGTGGAAGAAGCTACTATAGATAGGTAAACTGATAACAGCAAGAAATTAGGGTCAACAAGAGAGGAGCCAGAAAAACTACTATAAGAGTCCCAAGAACTCAAAACTAACTATCTAGACCCATTTAGTGTAGGGTTAAAGAACCTTTAGAATCTTAAATCTACTCTAGACTGATACTGATGTTTTTATGGATGACCGTAAGTCTCTAAGAGAAGATAAAATTATGTTCACTTCACCTTGTTTAGGAAGTTGGAATATATTTGGTTAGGAAGATTTTTGCCTCATATCACTAAAATTATAAAACTTTCTGTTTAAATAAATTTTCAAGTATTGGAAGACTTAGTCATCTAGAATGACTCAAGGTTCAAGGTTCAGAGAAGCCCAGGTAGCAAATTTTCATCTTGAACACAGGTGTGTTTAGGGTTTAAATCAGTTGACTCTTGATACAAATTATACTTCCCATCTTGAAAGGTGTAATTTGAAAATGGAATTAATGTGATTCATACAGCAATGAATCAGAACCACAAGACCAATTTTTCATTTGGAATCCATATGAGCTTACAGAGGACCAAATGGAAGTGGTGCCTCCCCAAGTTAAAAAAAAGTGTAGAAATATAATTCGAGGTGTTTGATCTGCTAGAACCAAGTAACTTTTTGGTTCAGTTGGTATGTTCTGGATCCCTGGAATTGGCTGGGTGTAGGGCACACTGGCCACTGGTCTTTGGCTGCTAAGAATCCATTCCCCTCCTTACATGGAGGGAATCCTGATGGAGAGATGGGCTCTACCTCTCACATAGAAGCCAGAGACACCCAGTCACCTCTCCTAGCCCTAAAAGGATGTGAGCATGTGACTCAGGATTGAGCCAGGATTAGCCTTGGCTTTTGAATCCACAGAGGGTGCTAATCTTTGGTGAAGTCTACACTATTTTAATAAGATAAGGAGAAGTGTCAGGGTAGGGGGAAATGATTGCCCTTGGAAAAAAGCAAGCCTTTTTTGTAGGATAGCCTGTGATGTGTGTGTGTGTGTGTGTGTGTGTGTGTGCACGTGAGTGTGCATGCATGTAACGTGTATATGTGATAGAAATACTCCTAGAGTCACACTTTGGGGTATAGGTGATGATTAGCCAAGGAAAATGGAAACAGTGGTACCAGAGAAAGAATCTGGATCTGTCCTAACGTTTACATATTGATACTAGGGTGAGACATGACCTGGATCAAGTGATACAAAAAGTAAACATAATATTGGTAATAATAGTAATAAAAAATCTTATATTCTTTGAATGCTTAATATGTGCCAAGTACTATGCTAAGGAATTAGCACAAATTATCTCATTTAATACTCATTGTTAATATATATGGTAGGTCCTGTTCATGTCCGTATTCTACAACACTAGTCATGACTGCTAGATCACCAAATCCAGGGGTCATTTTTAAGTCCTCATCTTCATCTTTAGTGGCATAGACCACATTAACTTCTTCCTCCTTTGGAAGTTTGCCTACTTTGTTTTCTAGGACACTATATTATTTTGGTTATCCCATTCTCTGGCCACTGCTCTGTTTCTTTTGTGACCTATTCTTTCTCTGCTCTCACCTCTTATACAGGGGTCTTCCATCCTAAGCCTTCACACTCTCTATGGGTGATTCCATAAATTATAGTACCACCTATATATTGATGATACTCAAATAACAACAAGAGTAATAACTAACATTTATTGAGTGGTTTCTATCTTCTAGGTTCTTTGCATATAAGTGGTTTATATATAAAAACTTATTTGATACTCAACATCCTGAAGTAGGTTCAGTTATTGTCCTGGTTTTATAGATGAGGTAACTAAAGTACAGAGGCTTGTAAGGTCACAGTGCTAGTCAGTGTTGCAGGCAGAATTCCAACCCAGGTGTTTACCTCAAGAACCTGAGTATGGGACCCTCTTTAAGAAAAAGAATACAAAATGACAAATAAAAATTAAGTAGAAAAGTGAATATTTATTTAGAATGAGAAAAGAAATCATGACAAGTTGAGAATCTTAAAGAACTGACAGAGGCTTCCATTTTTGGCTAAGATAGAGTAACAGGGACCACATTTACTGATACAACCAACAACACCATCAGAAAAAGTGGACAAAATATATAAAACAATGACTTTTCAAGACACTGGATATCAAGAAGCAAAGGACAATGATCCCTAAGAAATGGGATATCAAGAAGCAAAGGACAATGATCCCTAAGAAATGGGAAACAAATGAAATAAACCTTACAATCTCTCTACCTTACTTCATTTATAGCTTCTAGGCAATAGTGCAAAGAAGGGAAATCCAGGTAGAACCGGGTAGACTACCTGAATTGGGAAGTTGAGCTGAGAGTCTGGGGAAAAGATAGCTAGAGTTCATAAACAGAGTCCTGGAGAAGAAAGAGCTGTAGAAAGAGAGAGAATTCCAGAGATCTGCAGAGAGTTCCCCTTAAGTATTTGACAGAGCACTAATCAATGCATGTGTGTGAGGAAACTACACAAGGCTGGAGAAAGAATCATACGAAAGGATTAGAAGGAACAGTACCTAGTGTTTGTACAAGGTCAAGAATAGTACCTCTTCCCACCAGCCAGACTGGAAACCTTCATGATTCTTGAAACATAAGGTAGAATACTCAGAAGTAAATTGCCTCAGTAGTAGGAAATGATTAGCCCTAGACTAAAGACTGGTCTGCTCTCACCTAAAAATTTTTTTAAAAACAAGGTGAAAAAGAATTAAGCTATTTCCTAGTAAATTAACTGCATCCCAGGAAAAAACCAAAAATATCTACAACAACACCAAAATACCCAACAGCCAACAAGAAAAATTCATGACTGGTATCCAATAAAAAAGTTACCAGGTATGCGAATAAGCAGGAAAGTATGACCATAATAAGGAGAAAGATCAATCACAATGAAACCAGAACTCACACAGATGTTAGAATTGGTAGGCAAGGACATAAGAACAGCTATTATAACTGTATTACATATGTTTAAGGTAAATAGAAACATGAAAATTATAAAAAATACAAATTAAATCTCTAGAGATGAAAACTACAATACCTACAGTGAAAAATATCAATACATTAGAGAGAATTGATGGCAGATTAGACATCATAGAAGAGTAGTGAACTTGAAGACATAGCAATATTTAGCCATTTTAAAGTGAAGCAAACAGGGAAAAATAATTTAAGAAAATGAACAGAGTATCCATATATAGAGGGACATCTTCAAGTGGCCTACACATGAGCAATTAGAGATCCTGAAAAGGAAGTGGGCAAAGAAAAATTATTTGAAAAATATTGGTCCCCAATTTTCCAAATCTCATTAAAACTACATGAAATGTAATGAATCCCAAGCACAAGAACACTGGAGAAAACTACACCAAAGCACACCATAATCAAATTGCTGAGAAAATATTCAAAGCAACTTAGAGGAAAAATGACAAGTTAAGGGCTTTCCTGGTGGTGCAGTGGTTGAGAGTCCGCCTGCCGATGCAGGGGACATGGGTTCATGCCCCGGTCCGGGAGGATCCCGCATGCTGTGGAGCGGCTGGGCCCGTGAGCCATGGCTGCTGAGCCTGCGCGTCCGGAGCCTATGCTCCACAACGGGAGAGGCCACGGCAGTGAGAGGCCCGCGTACCGCAAAAAAAAAAAAAAAAAAAAAAAGACATAGTCAGAGGAACAAGGAAAATAATGACAGCAGGTTTCTCATCAGAAAAAAGCAAACCAAACCAAAAAAACCAAAAAAAAAACAAAACCCAAAAAAACTCCAGCAAGAACAAGAACAACAAAAAAACACATGCAGAACACAAGACAGTAGAGTGACATGTTTAAAGAACTGAAAGAAAAAAAAACTGTTTACACAAGATTTTATACCTAGCAAAGATATCTTTCAAGAATGAAGGCAAAATAAAGCCTTTTACAGACATACAAATGCTGAATGAATTTATCACTAACAGGCTTCCAGTACAAGAAATATTAAAGGAAGTCTGTTAGGCAGAAGAAAAATGATACTAGTTGGAAATATGGATCTACAAAAAGAATTGAAAAGTATTGGAAGTGATAATTACATGGGTAAACATATGAGTTTATCTTACATTTAAATCTATTTGAAAGATAACTGATCATTTGTCATCAGGCAAATGCAAATCAAAACCACAATTAAATATTACTAGGGTAGCTATTGTAAAAAAAGATGAATAATAACATGTATTGATGAGGATGTAGAGAAATTGGAACTTTCATACACTGGAAACTGGACCACTGCTGGTAGGTATGTAAAACAGTGCAGCTCTTCTGGAAAGCAGTCTGGCAGTTCCACCAATGGTTAAACATAGAGTTACTATATGACCCAGCAATTTTACTCCTAGGTACATAACCAAGTGAAATAAAAACACGTCCACACAAAGACATACATAAGAGTGTTTACATCAACATTATTCGTAATAGTCCCAAAGTGGAAACAACCCAATGTCCATCAACTGATGACTGGATAAAAAAGGTGGTATATTTATATAATGGAATATTATTCAGGAATAAAAATGAATAAAATATTGATACATATTACAACTTGAATGAACCTTGAAAACATTATGGTGAGTGAAAGAAGCCAGTCACAAAAGACCACATATTATCTATTCCACTTATATGAAATGTCTAGAATAGGCAAATATAGAGATGGAAAGTAGATTAGTGATTACCTTGAGCTTGGAGGGATGGGAGATTGGGGAGTTATTGGCTAAAAGGTATGAGGTTTCCTTTGGGGGTGATAAAAATGTCCTGGAATTAGTGGTGATAATTGCACAATTTTGTGAATATACTAAAAACCATCAAAATGTTCACTTTCAAAGGGTGAATTGTATAGTATGTGATTTATATCTCAATGAAACTCTAACCAAAAAAAGATAATTGGCTGTTTAAACAAAAATAATAACAATTAACTGTGAGTTTTATAACATATGTATATAAGTAGGATGCATGAAAACATACGTTATAAAGGCCTAGAGGGAAGAACTAGAAATAACACCATTGTAAGTCTCTTATACACTACATAAAGTGATAAAATATGACTTGAAAGTACACCATGATATATTAAAGATGTATAATATAATCCCCCAAAGCAGCCACTAAAATAACAAAGAGTTATAATTAATAAGCCAGCACAGGAGAGAAAATGAATTTTAACAAGTACACAATCTAAAAGGAACCAGGAAAATAGGGAGAAAGTATTAAGAACAGATGGGACAAATAGAAAACAAATAACAATATGATAGATTTAAAACTAACTTTATCAATCATCATATAAAATGTAAATAGTCTAAACACTCCAATTAAAAGGCAGAGATTATCAAATTGAATAAAGAAGCAAGAACTAATTATACGTTGCCTGCAATAAGCACACTTTAAATATAAAGACACAAAATAAGTTAAATGTAAAAGGATGGGAAAAGCTTACCATGTTAATCTCTATCAAAATAAAGCTGTAGTGGCTGTGTTAATATCAGACAAAGTAGATTTCAGAGTAAAGAGTATTACCAGAAAAAAAAAATAAAAAAAGAGTATTACCAGAAATACGGAATATCATTTCCTAGTGATAAAGGAGCCAGTTCATCAAGAGGGCATAAAAATCCTAAGTATTATGTACCTAATAACAAAGCTTTAAAATACATGGAAACTAATATAACTGCAAAGAGAAATAAACAAATCTTCAATTATAGCTAGATATTTCATTACCCCTCCCTCAATAATCAATAGAATAAGTAGAGAAAATAAGAAAATCAGTAAGACTCTAGAAGATCTGATCAGCACCTTCAACCAACTCAACTTAACAGATATTTAGAGAGCATACCACCTAACATCAGCAGAATTCAT
This sequence comes from Leucopleurus acutus, assembly GCF_964270905.1. Taxonomy (NCBI): domain Eukaryota; kingdom Metazoa; phylum Chordata; class Mammalia; order Artiodactyla; family Delphinidae; genus Leucopleurus; species Leucopleurus acutus. The sequence goes on from NC_139149.1 coordinate 56,904,439, forward strand.
ATTCTTTTCACAGTGCATTAGCCAAAAGAGACCATATTCTACAGCAGGAAAAGCAGTCTCAATAAATCTAAAAGGATTCAAGTTGCTCAGTACATGTTCTCTGGTCACAATGGAATTAAATAAGAAACGAACAAAAGAGATCTCTGGAAAACCTCCATATCTTTGGAAACTGAAAAGCATACCTCTAAATGGGTCAAAGAAGAAATCAAAAGGAAAATTAGGAAGTATTTTAAATTGAATGAAAATAAACCACAGCCTATCAAAGATCAGGAAAGGATGGTTTATAAAGGGTCCCAAGGAAAGTTTTGAGGGTTGATGGCTATATTCACTATCTTATGTGTGATGTGATTCACTAACTTGTGGGTGATAATTTCATGGGCATATAACAATGCCAAAACTTGTCAAACTATACACTCTAAATATGTGTTTATTCCCTGTCAATTATATCTCAATACAGTAGTCAATGAAAAGTCATTTAAAAAAGCTAACAGAGGGCTTCCCTGGTGGCGCAGTGGTTGAGAGTCTGCCTGCCGATGCAGGGGACATGGGTTCGTGCCCTGGTCCAGGATGATCCCACATTGCTGTGGAGCGGCTAGGCCTGTGAGCCATGGCTGCTGAGCCTGTTCGTCTGGAGCCTGTGCTCCGCAACGGGAGAGGCCACAACAGTGAGAGGCCCGCGTACCACCAAAAAAAAAAAAAAAACCTAAAAGAGACTGCAAAAGTAAAATAATCCAGAAAAAATGAATTTTTATTAATTAATCTCTGACACATATCTAAAGTGCTTTTTTTCTAAAAAAAATTTTTTTGCTGAATACTCTTTGATTGCCTTTCTATATGACAAAAATCTTGTAACGTTATTTTCTATAGAGAGAATAGAATGTATTCAGCCGTTCCTCAGTCTTTGTTAATCAAAACTGGTTTTTATTACTTACATTTTAGAAAAGTTTCAAGCTATTTTACTCCATTGGTGACAACTATGCGTTCTGTTTTGGCATCATTAGAAATCATCAGGACAAGGTGAATCAGATACGCCAAAATGTGATTTGCTGGGATGCAAAAACATATGTTTTCACCTACCGATATGCTTGCTATTTTTGGTGCTACTCTAGGACCATGCCCTGTGAACACAGGAATTTCGATATACTCCCTTTTGTGCAATTCCAATTGTATATGCTGCATTTTCAAGTATAATTACTGAGGGCCTGTAGGTACCAGGCACTATTCTAAGTGCTTCAGGTATAGCAGTGAATGAGATTGACAAAAAAAAAACAAAAAACGCTTGTCCTCAGGAAGCTTACATTTTAATGGCAGGAGACATAAAGTGATAAACCTTAAAATTTATAGTATGTTGTATTGCTAAGCACTATGGCAAAAAAAAAATGAAGTAGGAAATGAGGAGGAGGATTCAGTTTTATGCAGCGTGGTTAGTGGAAGTCTTACTGAGAAGGTGACTTTTGAATAAAGGTCTGAAGGTTGTAAGAGAGAGAGAACCATGGGAATATCTGGGAGGAGAAGGTTCCACACAGAGGAGCAGCACGTGTAGAGACCTGAGGCTGGCTGGTGAGTGGAGGGCTGAGGGACAGAGCAGCTTCTGTGGGGGAAGGAAGGTGAGAGAAGTAGGAGGGGAGGTCAGAGCAGAGTGTCCAGGTTGTGTAGGGGTGCAGATTTTACTCAGGGTAGGATGGAACATTGGAGGATTTTGAGCAGAGGGTGACAAGGTCTGATTTGTCTTAATATGGTCACTGTAATGGGTTGAAGTCTTAACCCCCAGTACCAGTGAGTGAGAACTCATTTGGAAATAGAATCTTTGTAGATGTAGTAAAATTAAGGATCTCGAGATGACATACTGGATTTAGGATGGGCCCTAAATCCAATACTGATGTCCTTATAAGAAGAGGAATAGACACAGAAGAATCCAGAGACATAGAGAGGAAGGCAGTAAGAAGATGAAGCAGAGATTGGGGTGATGCGTCTACAAGACGAAGGGATGCCAAGGATTGCCAGCAACCCCCAGAAGCTAGGAGAGAGGCATGGGGCATCCAGATTCTCCCTCAAAGGTCTGCAGTGGTCTGAACCCCACTGACACTTGATTTCAGAGCTCTGGCCTCCCGAACTGTGAGAGAATAAATTTCTGTTGTTTCATGAAATTGAGTTATTTGTAATGAGGTGGATGGACCTAGAGTCTGTCATACAGAGTGAAGTAAGTCAGAAAGAGAAAAAAAAATACCGTATGCTAACACATATATATATATATATATATGGAATCTAAAAGAAAAAAGGTTCTGAAGAACCTAGGGGCAGGACAGGAATAAAGATGCAGATGTAGAGAATGGTCTTGAGGACACGGGGAGGGGGAAGGGTAAGCTGGGACGAAGTGAGAGAGTGGCATGGACATATATATGCTACCAAATGTAAAAGAGATAGCTAGTGGGAAGCAGCCGCATAGCACAGGGAGATCAGCTCACTGCTTTGTGACCACCTAGAGGGGTGGGATAGGGAGGGTGGGAGGGAGACGCAAGAGGGAGGGGATATGGGGATATATGTATATGTATAGCTGATTCACTTTGTTATAAAGCAGAAACTAACACACCATTGTAAAGCAATTATACTCCAATAAAGATGTTAAAAACAAAAAAAGATGATGGAGGCTAAGTAGCCAAAGAGGTGGATGGACTGTGCTGGTTCTTAGTGCGAGTTTCTCGGCAGACCACCTTTCAGCCTGGCCAGCTTGCTCCACGTTAAGCTCTGCTGGAAGGGGGTGCCAGAGGGTGACACAAGGCTGGGGAGGGAGGAGTCCATCCTGTGCGTTGATTTCCCTTCCCGTCTGTGGCACTGCAACGATAGCTGGTTCCGATTTCCCGCTTTTCCTCGTGTTCCCAGAGCCAGCCTCATGGGGCCCCCCAGAGGTACCCGCGCATGCTGCCTATAGCTCTCTCCTCGGAGGCCTGGATCTCTGGGCCCCTTCTCACAGGCTGTGGGTTCAGGTGAGCCTGACCCTTCTCTCTGTGCCCCCAGCCGAGGGCGGGTGGCTGCTTCCTGCCCTGACCTCTGTGCTACTTCATGCCACCCTTGTACCTTTTCAGTTCTCCAGTACCTGCTTAATGATTTATATTAAACTCTGTTAAAATAACTGATGGGACTTCCCTGCTGGTCCAGTGGTTAAGACTCCGTGCTTCCACTGCAGGGGGTGAGGGTTCCATCCCTGGTCGGGGAACTAAGATCCCGCCATGGCACGTGGCATGGCCAAACAAAAACAAAAACAAAAACAAAAAAACACAGAGTGCCGTGGTTTCTAGTTCCCAAACAGACTGATGCCTAAAGCATGGATGACTCCAAGAAAAATTCGAGTAACAGAAAGAATGGAGGTGCCTCAATGGAGATAGACAAGCCTGTGGGAGGAGTGGGTTTAGTCTGGATCTGGACAAATTCCTATTAGATGTCTGTTAGACGGCATGAGACATCCGGGAGGGATGCTGAGTGTGGTCTTGGCTCTGTGAATTCCGAGTTCCGGGGAGAAGTGTGGGCTGCAGCTCACCAACACACACAGGTGTTTCGAGCCACAGCCTGTAAGCCTGTTCTGTGACACTCCAGGTCTTAGCACAGAGCTTGGCACAGGGAAAGGCTTCATACATATGTGCTGAATGAAGGACACATGGGTAGAAGAATCAGCAAATGGCGTTAGTTGAGTCATCGTGCCTGTAATAGTAAACTGTTTTGAAAATGAAGTTTCCTAGGAATGGAACTAATATGACAGGGAGGAACTTGTGGATGGACTCCTCCGAATCAACTTGCTTGTCAAGCCGTGTGCAGGAACCTGGGTGACCAGGCGCCAGAGGGCATTTCCCTAGCAAGCATCCCCTGGGAATTTTTTGGAACCCAAGTGTGGTTTCTTTCAGTGCAAAACTAGTGTGTGGAAACAGAGGCTCTGGTTCCCAGCAGTTGAACATACCATCCCCTCTCTGAGCCTCCTGATGAATGAAACATGGCCTTTTGTTTAGCGTTTCTTTCTTTTATTCACCCTGGCCTCACGCTTACCATCCGCTTCGAGTTCCAGTAAATTATTCATTACTCATCTCTTCTCGTCATTTAGCTTGGGAGCAGGACATCCTTGGGGTTAGGCTTGCCTTTGGTCAGGTCGAACGATGTCAGGTAAGGCCCTTCCTCCTCTGGCCAGGAGCTGAGGGAGTGGAAAAGACTGCCTGGACCCCGGTGTCACAGGCAGCCACCTGGGGCTGGCCCACGCTGAGGGCCACAGGTGTTGGGTGGCTGTCACGATCCTGCTTTTTCACTTGTTTGTTGCAGCAGCATCGGAGGTGAGCAGCGAAAGCACCAAAGGAAACAAAACAAAAGGGTAAGAGAAAGAACTCCCAAAGCCACATCCTTCACCCCGGAGAACTGGTCTGTAGGCCTGGCCTATGTGAAGAAGCTGGGCTTGATCTTTCCAGCATGCGTGATTTGTTTTCATCCCAAAGAAGAACTTCCCTTTTAAAAAATACGATAGCTACATCTGCAAATCACGGGATCATGCTTGTCAGCTGCAGTACAAGAGTTAAAATTTGTGAGGTTTAAGTAAACTTGGTTTAAAATATGATTAAAAGCCACTGGCTGTGCACCGTGCCCTCCCAGCATATATTTTTCTTTAACGTGTTCTTGTCAGACAAATATTCAGCAATAGCTGTGAATTTTAGTGCAACTGTGCGGAGTCAGTATAAAAATTTGCCTTTTCATGAGGTCTTTTGGTACAACTGTTTGCTGTGTTCTCTCCACATGCCTCCCCTGCTCTCCCTCTGGGGAGTCAAGCTGTCTGGCCTCCCTTTGCCCTTGGCTGTGGGAGACCTTCCCAGGCTGAGAGTGGCCCACAGCAGCCCATCCAAAAAGAGGCCATGATGCAGATGCAGACTAGTCCCTGCTGAGCGGGAACTTTGGGGGCAGGAGGCTGCTGAATTGCTCAGACCTTCTTGCTCTTTCTTAGGACTTAGCAGAAATAATCTATCAGGTTTTATGCCTATAGTTCAGAAATTTTAGCCTGTCATCAGCCACTGATGTTCTGGGAAAGCTTCAGGGTTCTGAGCACAGATATGTGGTGGAAGGAAGGGGAATTATCCGCCTTTCTACCCACCAGAGGCTGAGCACCCTCTCTTCTTCCCAGCCTCCCAGGGCCGGCCTCCAGGAGCTGATGGAAGGCCCGTGTTATCTGGAGATGAAGATAAGATTACGGGGCTGAGGGTGGTGGAGAGGGACCAGAGAGGGATGTCGCTTTCCTCCCCTCCCTACAATCACTGCTCTCAGACTGATTTATGCCGCTCATTGGCCCAGAAGCCAGGTCGGGAGTGCCTTCCCTGGCAGGCTGTCTTCAGACGGCAGAGATAAGGGGGATCCAAGAGCTGGTCATCAGGAAGCAGTTAAAGAAAATTGTCCGCCTTCCCAGTGTAATGTTTTAAGGTGTACACAGCCCACTGACAGACATTGTTTGCCTTTTGAGAGTTACATTGAGATTTTCATGTGATCACAGAGCATGGCGTGCGACCACAGGTACGTCAAAGGCTCAGTGCGTTCACCTTGGGTAATGCTTAACCGAAAAACTAGTAGTTGGACCACTCTCCCTTCCTCATGATGAGGCAAAAATGGGCTGGGTGAGCACATTTTCTGCGGAGGCGATGGGCTTTGTGAGAGCTAGGAGTTCAACTGCAGCGTCGCCTGGGGTTGGGGCAGTTTGCCAGGCGTGGCTGTTCCCAAGTGCTTTGTTTGTTTGTTTGTTAGTTTTTAACATCTTTATTGGAGTATAATTGCTTTACAATGGTGTGTTAGTTTCTGCTTTATAACAAAGTGAATCAGCTATACATATACATATGTTCCCATATCTCCTCCCTATTACATCTCCAGCCCTCCCACCCTCCCTATCCCACCCCTTTAGGTGGTCACGAAGCACTGAGCTGATCTCTCTGTGCTAGGTGGCTGCTTCCCACTAGCTATCTATTTTCCATTTCGTAGTGTATATATGTCCATGCCACTCTCTTACTTTGTCCCAGCTTACCCTTCCCCCTCCCTATATCCTCAAGTCCATGCTCTAGTAGGTCTGTGTCTTTATTCCCATCTTACCCCTAGGTTCTTCATGACTTTTTTTTTTTTTCCTTAGATTCCATATATATGTGTTAGCATACGGTATTTGTTTTTCTCTTTCTGACTTACTCTATATGACAGACTGTAGGTCCATCCACCTCACTACAAATAGCTCAATTTCGTTTCTTTTCATGGCTGAGTAATATTCCATTGTATATATGTGCCACAGCTTCTTTATCCATTCATCTGTTGATGGACACTTAGGCTGCTTCCAAGTGCTTTTGTCATCTCAGCTCCCACACGCTCCCGAGACCCCCGGTGGTGGTTTCTTGTGCTTTGGGAGTAATTACTTGGTGTTGTCAAGCCCTCTGCTGGAAACACGAAGAATGTTTTCTGGGGGGACATCCTGGACGGCAGGGGACCCCTTGATGGGGATCGTCAAAGACTTTGCTCCCCTTTTCTAACCAGAATGAAAACATAGTCATTCATCTCCATGTGACATCAATCCCCCACGTAAAGTGATACAAATTCAGTTATCATAGGGCAGTTTTGCCTGGACAACACTGTGTACTTCTATGTCTTGGTTTTGACATATGGCTTGGGTGTATCTTTAACCAAAAAGCATTTGCTCTAGTGCTTTTGAATACATTTAGTTTGCTTTTCTTCAGTAATGACCTTGGGTTTGGCCAGAATCTTCGGCTGGATTGTGAATAGGCATTTTCTTTGCCTTTTTGCCAAATAAACCCTTTTAATGTCAAAACAGGAGATAGTGTGACAGTTTAATCAGATACCAAGATATAAACATAAAGAAAGCAAAAAAAAGTGGTATCAAAAATACATGATAGAAATTATTAATATTTTACCAATATTCAATATACTGCTAAACCCATATTCTTTAAATATTAAAAAAAAACTTTTTAAACCAGTAGTCAGGAAACAGTGACGCTTTTAACTTTTCTTAACTGAAATATAGTTGATGTACAATATTGTGTTGTTTCAGGTGTACAGCAAAGTGATTCAGTTACATGTATTTGTATTTTTTCAGATTATTTTCCCTTATAGGTTATTACAAGATATTGAATATACTTCCCTGTGCTATACAGTAAGTCCTTGTTGCTTATCTATTTTACGTATAGTAGGTTGTATCTGTTAATCCTATACTCCTAATGTATCCCTTTTTACTATTAATATGCCCAGGGCAAATTTTCAGTGGCAGGAGGGTTATACTTGAGCTTACATGCAGGATTGGGTTAGTTTATAGATATAGTGTGCTTGGAAAGAGAAGCAGGATAAAAGCTTTTGGCTCATTAATTAGCTGGCCCTGGCCCCTGAGACTGGTTAATCTTCCTGGCGAGGAAGGAGACCTACATTGATTTAAGGGAAACTGCCAGCTTGCTCTCTCTTTCTTTCTGTCTCTCCCCCTTTCTCTGTTTGTCTCTCTTTGCGTCAATCTGTCTCTGTTTCGACTTGGAAAACAAACTTATGGTTACCAAAGGGGAAAAAGGGGAGGGGATAAATTAGGAGGTTGGAATTAACATATATGTACTACTATACATAAAATAGATAATCAACAAGGACGTACTGTATAGCACAGGGAGCTCTACTCGATACTCTGTAATAACATACGTGGGAAAAGAATCTGAAAAAGAATAGATATATGTATATGTATCTGAATCACTTTGCTGTATGCCTGAAACTAACACCACATTGTAAATCAACTATACTCCAATATAAAATAAAAATTTAAAAATCTGTCTCTGTTTCTCTCCCTCTCTTCTTTGTTCTCTCTTGTACCTTTTCTTTTATCAATAAACCTAACAAAATAGTGTATATAATTGCAGAAACACACACACACACGCACACACACTAAAAAAGGCCTGGAAATATATGCCTCCCTGATGTTTTTTATTTTTTAAATTTTATTGGCATATAGTTGATTTACAATGTTGTGTTTAAATTCTGCTGTACAGCAAAGTGACTCAGTTATATATTTACATTCTTTTTTATATTCTTTTCCATTATGGTTTATCACAGGATATTGAATATAGTTCCCTGTGCTATACAGTAGGACCTTGTTGTCTATCCATTCTATATATAATAGTTTGCATCTGCTAATCCCAAACTCCCAATCCATCCCTCTCCACCCTCCTGCCTTGGCAACCACAAGTCTGTTCTCTATGTGGTGAGTCTCTTTCTGTTTTGTAGATAAGTTCTTCGGGTCATATTCTTAGATTCCACATATAAGTGATATCATATATTTGTCTTTCTCTGTCTGACTTACCTCACTTAGTATGATAATCTCTAGGTCCATCCATGTTGCTGCAAATGGCATTATTTATATACATGAACGTTGCCTCCCTGATGTTTTAACAGTTATCCCTTAGTGAGAGGATTATGTATGATTTTACTTTTCTCTTTCCTACCTCTTAATATTTTTCAGCTTTTTAGTGAGTACATTTACCTTTCATAATCAGAAGTTTTTAATAAGAAAGAGAAGTAGGATACTCAGTCTCACATAAGATGAAGGGAGAAGGCAACTTTCTTTGGAATCTGAAAAAGCAGTTTGCACAGGATCTCCCCAACTTGACTGTAATATCTGTTGGGAGTGGGAACAGTGTTTTGCTCACTGTCACGTCCCCAGGCCTGGCACAGCAGTTTTCCCAGAGTGACCTTTGACAGGTGTTTGTGGAGTGAATAATTAGAGATGAATCTATAGTGAAAAGAAGGTGATTTTGGAGGAGGCAACTGTTTGGTGTTCAAATGCTGCTTATCTAAGATTCAGTCTATTTGACATTAAGTAAAAAGGACAATGGATTTGAACTAAAATGCTCTGATTGGATATAACTTAGGCAGGCTCTAATAAAACTCTCATTGTAGACCCCGGTAATCTTTCATTAGAGAGAATATTATAGACAAGAGCCCAGAAGGGGTTGACTGTATGGAAAAATAAATCTGGCATATATATTTTAACCAAGAAAGTCCATTGTGGGAATCCTAAATACTGGTATTTGGTCACTCGCTAAAGGTATCTATAACAGCAATTGTGGGATGCGAGGGAAGCTCCACCCTCTCTGCATTTGACAAGTCCTGATTCTTTCAAGGGGAAATATTAATGGATTTATCTGGTGCCAAATCTGCTGGTGGAGGGAGGAAGCTGACCTTACAGTCTCCCCATTGCACGTTATCTGGGTGTTCAGCCAGCTGGGACTCGAGGCACTGCCTGGCTCAGCAAAGTGCCCTTGTAGGCAGCTCCCAAACTCCCTGGAAGCAACCGCCTACAAGCATCTGGGCTGAAAACTACAAACGTTTAGCGAGTTGGGAAATGCTGCCTATTTCAAAGGGGAGATTCACCCTGGCTATAGCTTTGATGGGAGAGGTTAAAGCTCTGCTAAAAGAATCTTTTCAAAAGCTTCAACTCTAAAGCAGGGCGCTCTGGGACTCTCGTGATGGAGAACCCACACCCCTGGTCTTTCTCCTCGGCTCACTTCTCTAGTTGTCATGTCTCCTCAGGACTCAATTCTGTCACTCTGATGCTTTGGAAATATTTTCTGCTGAGTGAGTTGCTTAGAAAAAAGAAGCAATCAGTGGTAGCTAACAGAGCTTGTATTGGGGATGATTATTTAAGGACTTGAGGTATAATTTCTGCTTATCGAGTAGTCGCTTTATTTGCTTGGCAGGATGAGAGAGGAATCTTTATTTATTTTGCTCCTATAAAAAGACCTTGGGTTGGTTGTTTTTTTTTTGTTTTTTTTTCCAGAGCTAGGCCAAAGCAAATATATTTTTCAATGTCAAAAATATAAGAAAAAAGACTGAAATTTCAACAAGGGGATTTCTCAGACACATTTTCTGCTCGACTAAACTGTGTTTGCTTTTCTGGGCAATCTGTGGACTGCTGTAAGTTTATAAGCTGTCGTGTCAAAGGTCTCATTAGCACTTGTGGAAATAGAACTGTCTGTGAATGGTCTTTCTCCTGAAGATGGATACCTACCCGGTATGGATGGCTGTCCTTGTGCATCCCTGCTTCTGTCTCCGTGTACCTATGTTATCTTTCACTTCAAACTTTCAGGCCCATTTGAAAAACCAGAGCCCTCAGAATAGAGACCCAGATGACTCCAGGAATGCCCTGACTTTCTAAAACCTTCGTGGCCACTCCTGGCCAGCTGTGAACTGTGAAAAGACATCTCATCTTCCCTGCCTCCTACACTTCTCCCTCCCTCTCAAATATAAACATCATTAAACTGGTTAAAGAGGAGGGACTTCCCTAGTGGTGTAGTGGTTAAGAATCCACCTGCCAATGCAGGGGACACGGGTTCCAGCCCTGGTCCAGGAAGATCCCACATGCCTCAGAGCAACAAAGCCCATGCGCCACAACTACTGAGCCTGCGCTCTAGAGCCCATGAGCCACAACTGCTGAGCCCACGTGCCACAACTACTGAAGCCCGTGCGCCTGGAGCCCATGCGCCTGGAGCCTGTGCTTGGCAACAAAGAGAAGCCACCGCAATGAGAAGCCTGTGCACTGCAAGGAAGAATGAGTCCCTGCTCGCCGCAACTAGAGAAAGCCTGTGCGCAGCAACGAAGACCCAACGCAGCCAAAAATAAACTAATTTTTTTAAAAACCCAAACAAACCAGGTAAAGAGTAAATCAGTAAAAACAGTACTGCTTCCTGTGTAGAAATTACATGGTTGTTTTGAGGAGGGCCATTTATTTATTAGATGCTTTGCTGCATAGGATATTACCTTTGCAGTCTGCTGAGCTACCTTGATTGGATACTGGAAGGAAATTATTTCTTAATGTAATTTTATGCTGAATTTATAGATTTGATGCCTATGTCTTTTGTCATTATTTCTGCTGGCATTTAAAACTCTATAATACCTTAATTATGACTTTTCTTTGTTTTTATAGTCTAAGGCTATTTGATGCACAGGCAGAGTTTTATAAATTAAATAAGTAGATATGGTTCACTTACAGAGAAAAAGAAGAAAATAATCAGAGAAAGTAAACACTTTGGGGGAGTGACTATAATCAGTTCCCTAATTTAAACAAAGATCTGCCCACAGCACAGAGTGTTGGAGACCTGACAAGACCATGCCTTCCTGAAATAACGAGCCTCTGCGTGCCTGTCCCTTGTGCGTCAGACACAGGAGAGCTTTCAATCATCCTGCGCGTCTTATGTGAAAGAGGAATAAAATGGTACAGAAACCTGAAGGCCTGTGGATGCTAGTCTTGACTCTTACTTATTGTTTATGTGAACTTGGGCAAATTATTTACTTTCTGCAAGCCTCAGTTTCCACATCTCTAAAAGTGTTCATATAATATCTGTTTTTCTTGTCGTTATAAAGGCTTTGTAAGGGAGCAATGACATAATGGATGTAAAACTACTTGTTAACCTGTGAAAGGCTGTGTAAACATAAGACCACAGCCACATGCTGGCAGCTCTTGGGCCAAGCACTGCACACGTATTTTATTTGGCCTGCACTGTACTTTAAAAAAGAGAGCTAACGTTCATACATAGAAGGATTTACATAATATTTTAGACTTCTGGCTTCTCTTGAAAAACCAAGCCATGTGGCGACCTGGGCCCCGCTTCTGTGTGGCAACAATTGGCCTGAGTTGAACTGTGGCAGCCTTGTTAGGTGGACCATGTGGTTTTCAATTCCTTCAATCTCCACCCCTCCCTGACAGCTCTCCGCCAATGAGAATGGTCCCTTGTGCTGTTTGTGTGGCCTGCCTGGCTCCTAAGTACACTGGATTCATGATGCTTGAGGATGTTTGATAGGCTGCTTTGACTTTGTGACAGAAACCACTGGCCCTGGAGTGGAAAGATCAGAGCTAAAGCCCCAGCTCTGGCATTGGGGCAACTGGGACAAGTCACTTCACCTTCTTGAATATTTTTTCTCATATGGAAAGTAGAACATGGTAACTGTCTCATAAGATTTTGGAGAGATTTTACATAGGATAAGGACCTCAGCTTATAAACGAGACTGAACACCACACATATGTATGTATTAGTAGATATCCAGTTATTTATTACTGTTACCGAACTGAGCTAGGATCTGCTCAACCGACGCACCGGTCTACTTACATTGGGCTGTTGTGAAGGAAAATACAGTGTTTATTTGCAGGGCACCAAGCAAGGAGAACAGACAGCTCGTGCTCAAAAGACCCAAACTCCCCGATGGCTTTGGGGCAAGGGTTTTTAAAGGCAGCATTAGAGGTGAGGGTCACAGGGTGTGTGATCAGCTCATGGACATTCTTCTGATTGGTTAGTGGTAAGGTAACAAGGTGATGTTTTGGGAATCTTAATCACCAACCTTCTGGTTCCAGCCAGTCTGGGGCCTATATGCTTGTGGTCATCACATAGTCACCATCCTCCACCAGGGTGGGGGGTCTAGTTTCTGCAGAACAACTCAAAGATACATGTCCGATGTTATGTATATCCCTTGAGGAGTCCTGTGACTTAGTTTTGTCTCTGAACTATTGTTTAAAGCTATCATTACTTTTCTTGATTGACTGATTTCCTTTGTTTCTGCATTCCATCACTTCTCTAATTAGTAACTGCTGGAGTCTGCTGTTTGGAATTTGGGGAAAGCCTAGGAGACTAAAGCTTTTTTTATACAAACAAGAAATGGGGGACGCGGAGGGGCTTTTGTACCCGGGAGGACCCCACAGGGCCCTGCTCAGTTTCATTACCACAATGATGTGTAACAAATAACCACAAAAATCTCGGTGGCCTATAGCAATAAACACTTATTTTTGCTTATGAGTTAATAAGTTGGGGGTGGCTCTGCTGACCTCGGCTGAGACAAGTGTGCCAACCCAGCTCCATTCTGTGTGTCTCACCCTCTATCAGGCTAGTCTGAGCTGCTTCTCATGGCAGAGTCAGAGGAACAAGCGAGAGAACGTGAAAATGTGCAAGTGCTTTTTCAAGCATTTGATTGTGCTGTATTTGCTAACATCCAATGACCATAGTAAATTCCATGGCTGAACCCAGAATTAAGGGGTGGGACAGAAAACCCCACCCATGATGGGCAGGCACTGCCAAGTTATATACAAAAGAGATCCAGGGAGGAGTGAGGATTTGGAGCCATTTTTGCCATCAATCTGCCTCAGATAGGGTAATCTAAACTGCTGAAACAAATATATTTCCAAAGCACATAATGATTCAAATACAGAAGTTCATTGCTCATTCATTTAACAGTATACGTCCCAGTTGTAGGGGGTGGGGTGGGGGTGACTCTCCTCACATAGTGATTCAGGGACCCAGGCACTTTCCATCCTTTAGCTCCATCATCACCCAAGTCCCATCACTGTCACTATCAACGCCAGGATATCAGGGGTTGACAAATTCTTCCTAGAGGGCCAAGTAGTATATATTTTAGGATTTGCAACTACTCAACATTTCCGTTATAGTGCAAAAGCAACTATAGACAATATGTGAAGGAATGGGCATGACTGTGTTCCAATAAAACATTTACACAACCAGACAGCAGGCTGAATTTGGCCCATGAGTGTTAGTTTGCTAACTCCTGCCCTAGAGCTACAGACCTTATAGGTATTGGATTAACCTTGTAAGTTAACACAGAAGACAGTTTTATCAAATATTTTGCCTATGGGATAAGAGGAATTTCTAGCTTTCCAACCTGCTATATCTGTTTCTTTGCTATCTGGTACCAAACAAACAAGCCAATTCTCATAAGCACATTTTTCAAACAGCAGGTCCCTACTTTGAGATACCAATTTCTGTGTTAGGGTAGCCTAACTGCTAAGAAAAAGACCCCCAAAGCCATGTAACGGCACAAACATAATAGAAAGTACATATGTACCACTGGTCGGTGAGTGGCTCTCCTTTACATGGGGATTCGGGAGCGTCAATGTACTTCCTTTCCCTCTTGGGGCCTTGCCACCCTCTCATTTTGGCCTGTACCCAATGTGTAGAAGAGGAAAGAGCAGGGAGGAAACACATCTACTTCTTTTATAAATAAGTAAATAAATTATTTTATTGAAGTATAGTTAATTTATAGTGTTGTAGTAGTTTCAGGTGTAGAGCAAAGTGATTCAGTTACATATATATATTTTTTTCAGATTCTTTTCCATTATAGTTATTACAGGATATTGAATATAGTTCCCTAGTTCCCTGTGCTATACAGTAAGTCTATTTTGTTATCTATTTTATATACAGCAGTGTGTACCTGTTACTCCCAAACTCCTAATTTATTCCTCCCCGCCCGACTTTCCCCTTTGGTAACCATAAGTTTGTTTTCTGTGTTTGTGAGTCTCTTTCTGTTTTGTAAGTTCATTTGTATCATTTTTTAGATTCCACATATAAATGATATCATATGGTATTTGTCGTTCTCTTTCTGACTTAACTTCACCTAGTATGATAATCTCTAGGTCCATCCATGTTGCTGAAAACAGCATTATTTCATTCTTTTTTGCAGCTGAATAGTATTCCATTGTGTATGTGTGTATATACACACATACACACACATATATATACCACATCTTTATCCATTCATCTGCTGATGGACATTTAGGTTGTTTTCCATGTCTGCTGTGAACATTGAGGTGCATGTATCTTTTTGAGTTACAGTTTTCTCCAGATATATGCCAGGAGTGAGATTGCCAGATCACATGGCAATTCTACTTTTAGTTTTTTAAGGAACCTCCTTACTGTTCTACATAGTGGCTGCACCAATTTACATTCCCACCAACAGATACATCTACTTCTTTTTTTTTCCTTCTATTTATAAGAGATTCACTTTATTTATTTTAACAGATCTTTATTGGAGTATAATTTCTTCACAATACTGTGTTAGATTCTGTTGCACAACAAAGTGTATCAGCCGTATGCATACACATGTCCCCATATCCCCTCCCTTTTGAGCCTCCCTCCCATCCTCCCTATCCCACCCCTCTAGGTCATCACAAAACATGGAACAGATCCCCCGTGCTATGCTGCTGCTTCCCACCAGCCAACTATTTTACATTCGGTAGTATATATATGTTGATGCTACCCTCACTTCGCCCCAGCTTTCCCCTCCCACCCCATGTCCTCAACGCCATTCTCAATGTCTACCTCTTTATTCCTGCCCTGCAACTAGGTTCATCAGTACCATTTCTTTCTTTTTTTTTTTTTAGATTCCATATATATGCGTTAGCATATGGTATTTGTTTTTCTCTTTTTGACTTACTTCACTCTGTATGACAGACTCTACATCCATCCACCTCACTACAAATAACTCAGTTTCATTTCTTTTTATGGCTGAGTAATATTCCATTGTATATATGTGCCACATCTTCTTTATCCATTCATCTGTCAATGGACATTTAGGTAGCTTCCATGTCCTGGCTATGGTAAATAGTGCTGCAACGAACATTGTGGTACATCTCTCTTTTTGAATTATGGTTTTCTCTGGGTATATGTCCAGTAGTGGGATTTCTGGGTCATATGGTAGTTCTATTTTTAGTTTTTAAGGAACCTCCACACTGTATTCCATAATGGCTGTATCAATTTACATTCCCACCGACAGTGCAGGAGGGTTCCCTTTTCACCACACCCTCTCCAGCATTTACTGTTTCTAGATTTTTTGATAATGGCCATTCTGACTGGTGTGAGGTGATACCTCATTGTAGTTTTGATTTGTATTTCTCTAATGATTAGTGATGTTGAGCATCTTTTCACGTGCCTCTTGACCATCTGTATGTCTTCCTTACAGGAATGTCTATTTAGGTCTTCCACCCATTTTTTAACTGGATTGTTTGTTTTTTGGATACTGAGCTGCATGAGCTGCTTGTATATTTTGGAGATTAATCCTTTGTCTGTTGTTTCATTTGCAAATATTTTCTCCCATTCTGAGGGTTGTCTTTTCATCTTGTTTATGGTTTCCTTTGCTGTGCAAAAGCTTTTAAGTCTCATTAGGTCCCATTTGTTTATTTTTGTTTTTATTTCCATTTCTCTAGGAGGTGGGTTAAAAAGAATCTTGCTGTGACTTGTGTCATAGAGTGTTCTGCCTATGTCTTCCTCTAAGAGTTTTATAGTGTCTGGCCTTACATTGAGGTCTTTAATCCATTTTGAGTTTATTTTTGTGTATGGTGTTAGGAAGTGTTCTAATTTCATTCTTTTACATGTTGCTGTCCAGTTTTCCCAGCACCACTTATTGAAGAGGCTGTCTTTTCTCCATTGTATACTCTTGCCTCCTTAAAAATAAGGTGACCATATGTGCATGGGTTTATCTCTGGGCTTTCTATCCTGTTCCATTGATCTATATTTATGTTTTTGTGCCAGCACCATACTCTCTTGATTACTGTAGCTTTGTAATATAGTCTGAAGTCCAGGAGCCTGATTCCTCCAGCTCCATTTTTCTTGCTCAAGATTGCTTTGGCTATTCGGGGTGTTTTGTGTTCCCAGACAAATTGTGAATTTTTTTATTCTAGTTCTGTGAAAAATGCCATTGGTAGTTTGATAGGGATTGCATTGAATCTGTAGATTGCTTTGGGTAGTATAGTCACTTTCACAATGTTGATTCTTCCAATCCAAGAGCATGGTATATCTCTTCATCTGTTTGTATCATCTTTAATTTCTTTCATCAGTGCCTTAGAGTTTTCTGCGTTCAGGTTTTTTGTCTTCTTAGGTAGGTTTATTCCTAGGTATTTTATTCTTTTTGTTGCAATAGTAAATGGGAGTGTTTCCTTAATTTCTCTTTCAGATTTTTCATCATTAGTGTACAGGAATGCAAGAGATTTCTGTACATTAATTTTGTATCCTGCTACTCTACCAAATTCATTGATTATCTCTAGTAGTTTTCTGGTAGCATCTTTAGGATTTTCTATGTATAGTATCATGTCATCTGCAAACGGTGACAGCTTAACTTCTTTTCCGATTTGGGTTAATTTTATTTCTTTTTCTTCTCTAATTGCTGTGGCTAAAACTTCCACAACAATGTTGAATAATAGTGGTGAGAGTGGGCAACCTTGTCTTGTTCCTGATCTTAGTGGAAATTGTTTCAGTTTTTCACCATTGAGAGTGATGTTTGCTGTGGGTTTGTCATATATGGCTTTTATTATGTTGAGGTAGGTTCCCTCTGTGCCTACTTTCTGGAGACTTTTTAATCATAAATGGATATGGAATTTTGTTGAAAGATTTTCCTGCATCTATTGCTATTATCATATGGTTTTCATCCTTTAATTTGTTAATATGGTGTATCATATTGATTGATTTGTGTATATTGAAGAATCCTTGCATTCCTGGGATAAACCCCACTTGATCATGGTGTATGATCCTTTTAATGTGCTGTTGGATTCTGTTTGCTAGTATTTTGTTGAGGATTTTTGCATCTATGTTCATCAGTGATATTGGCCTATAGTTTCTTTTTTTGTGACATCTTTGTCTGGTTTTGGTATCAGGGTGATGGTGGCCTCGTAGAATGAGTTTAGGAGTGTTCCTCCCTCTGCTATATTTTGGAAGAGTTTGAGAAGGATAGGTGTTAGCTCTTCTCTAAATGTTTGATAGAATTCGCCTGTGAAGCCATCTGGTCCTGGGCTTTTGTTTGTTGGAAGATTTTTAATCACAGTTTCAATTTCAGTGCTTGTGATTGGTCTGTTCATATTTTCTATTTCTTCCTGGTTCAGTCTCAGAAGGTTGTGCTTTTCTAAGAATTTGTCCGTTTCTTCGAGGTTGTCCATTTTATTGGCATATAGTTGCTTGTAGTAATCTCTCATGATCCTTTGTATTTCTGCAGTGTCAGTTGTTACTTCTCCTTTTTCATTTCTAATTCTATTGATTTGAGTCTTCTCCCTTTTTTTCTTGATGAGTCTGGCTAACGGTTTATCAATTTTGTTTATCTTCTCAAAGAACCAGCTTTTAGTTTTATTGATCTTTGCTGTTGCTTCTTTTATTTCTTTTTCATTGATTTCTGATCTGATCTTTATGATTTCTTTCCTTCTGCTAACTTTTGGGGTTTTTTGTTGTTCTTTCTCTAATTGCTTTAGGTGTAAGGTTAGGTTGTTTACTTGAGATGTGTCTTGTTTCTTGAGGTAAGATTGTACTGCTATAAACGTCCCTGTTAGAACTGCTTTTGCTGCATCCCATAGGTTTTGGGTCATCGTGTTTTCATTGTCATTTGATTCTAGGTATTTTTTTATTTCCTCTTTGATTTCTTCAGTGATCTCTTGGTTGTTTAGTAACATGTTGTTTAGCCTCCATGTGTTTGTATTTTTTACAGTTTTTTCCCTGTAATTGATATCTAGTCTCATAGTGTTGTGGTCAGAAGAGATAGTTGATATGATTTCAATATTCTTAAATTTACCAAGGCTTGATTTGTGACCCAAGATATGATCTATCCTGGAGAATGTTCCATGAGCACTTGAGAAGAAAGTGTTTTCTGTTGTTTTTGGATGGAATGTCCTATAAATATCAATTAAGTCCATCTTGTTTAATGTGTCATTTAAAGCTTGTGTTTCCTTATTTATTTTCATTTTGGATGATCTGTCCATGGTAAAAGTGGGGTGTAAACATCTCCTACTATGATTGTGTTACTGTCTATTTCCCCTTTTATGGCTGTTAGCATTTGCCTTATGTATTGAGGTGCTCCTATGTTGGGTGCATAAATATTTACAATTGTTATATCTTCTTCTTGGATTGATCCCTTCATCATTATGTAGTGTCCTTCTTTGTCTCTTGTAATAGTCTTTATTTTAAAGTCTATTTTGTTTGATATGAGAATTGCTACTCCAGCTTTCTTTTGATTTCCATTTGCATGGAATATCTTTTTCCATCCCCTCCCTTTCAGTCTGTATGTGTCCCTAGGTCTGAAGTGAGTCTCTTTTA
This sequence comes from Leucopleurus acutus, assembly GCF_964270905.1. NCBI lineage: Eukaryota > Metazoa > Chordata > Mammalia > Artiodactyla > Delphinidae > Leucopleurus > Leucopleurus acutus. The sequence goes on from NC_139149.1 coordinate 56,923,326, forward strand.
GACAGCATATATACGGGTCTTATTTTTGTATCGATTCAGCCAGCCTGTGTCTTTTTGTTGGAGCATTTAATCCATTTACATTTAAGGTAATTATCAATATGTATGTTCCTATTACTATTTTCTTAATTGTTTTGGGTTTGGTTTTGTAAGTCTTTCCCTTCTCTTGTGTTTCCTGCCTAGAGAAGTTCCTTTAGCATTTGTTGTAAAGCTGGTTTGGTGGTGCTGAATTCTCTTAGCTTTTGTTTGTCTGTAAAGGTTTTAATTTCTCCATCGAATCTGAATGAGATCCTTGCTGGGTAGAGTAATTTTGGTTGTAGGTTTTTCCCTTTCATCACTTTAAATATGTCCTGCCACTCCCTTCTGGCTTGCAGAGTTTCTGCTGAAAGATCAGCTGTTAACCTTATGGGGATTCCCTTGTATGTTATTTGTTGCTTTTCCCTTGCTGCTGTTAGTATTTTTTCTTTGTATTTAATTTTTATAGTTTGACTAATATGTGTCTCGGCATGTTTCTCTTTGGGTTTATCCTGTATGGGGACTCTCTGCACTTCCTGGACTTGATTGACTATTTCCTTTCCCATGTTAGGAAAGTTTTTGACTATCATCTCTTCAAATATTTTCTCAGACCCTTTCTTTTTCTCTTCTTCTTCTGGGACCCCTGTAATTTGAATGTTGGTGCATTTAATGTTCTCCCAGAGGTCTCTGAGACTGTCCTGAATTCTTTTCATTCTCTTTTCTTTAGTCTGCTCCCTGGCAGTGATTTCCACCATTTTATCTTCCAGCTCACTTATTCGTTCTTCTGCCTCAGTTATTCTGCTATTGATTCCTTCTAGAGTATTTTTAATTTCATTTATTGTGTTGTTCATCACTGTTTGTTTGCTCTTTCGTTCTTCTAGATCCTTGTTAAATATTTCTTGTATTTTCTCCATTCTGTTTCTGAGATTTTGGATCATCTTTACTATCATTACTCTGAATTCTTTTTCAGGTAGGTTGCCTATTTCATCTTCATTTATTTGGTCTTGTAGGTTTTTACCTTGCTCCTTCATCTGTAACATGTTTTTGTCGTATCTTTTTTTTTTTTTTTTTTTTTTGATGGATGGGGCTGTATTCCTGTCTTGCTGGTTGTTTGGCCTGAGGCATCCAGCACTGGAGTTTGCAGGCAGTTGGATAGAGCTGGGTCTTGGTGCTGAGATGAGGACCCCCGGGAGGCCTCACTCTGATTAATTTTCCCTGCGGTCTGAGGTTCTCTGTTAGTCCAGTGGTTTGGACTTGGAGCTCCCACCACAGGAGCTCAGGCCCGACCTCCGGCCTGGGAACCACGATCCTGCAAGCTGGTCACTGGGGGTTCCTCCCATCCCCTTAGGTGTCTGTGGTCCCCCACCAGTGCCCGGTAGGTGCCCTAGTTGTCACACATCTACTTCTTAAAAGCTTTGGTCATAAGTGTCACACATTGCTTCTCATTATCCATGGGGGATAATGTGGACCCATGGCCACACATAGCTGTAATAGAGACTAGAAAATCAGTCTAACCACGTACCCAGCTACAATCACATAAGTATGCAAAGAAAGAATGGGCAGTAGTGTTTTTTAACTCTTACAGAATGATTCTTAGACCACAAGTGTCCCAGTGCCTAACACAGAACCAGGTATGGAGTGAATATTTGATTAATATTTATTGAAGGAAGGAGGAAAGGAAGGAAGGTGGGAAGGAGAAAAGAAAAGAAAGGAGGGAGGGGGGAGGGAGGGAGGGAAGAGAGAAGGAAGGAGGAAGGAAGGAAGGAAGGAAGGAAAGAAGGAAGGGAGGGAGGGAGTAAAGAAGATGCCAACCATGTGTATGCCTGCCCGTTTATATACAGACAAAACTATCTATAAAGGATCATGCTTCCCCATTTGTGTTTAATCTTTTCAGTACTAAGTAATTATTTGTGTCCCTTGGATTCTGTGAATGATATACCACAACTGTATACATGTCCTCTTTGGTGTTCATAGACCTAGGGGGAAGAGAATTAAAGTCAAAGGGAAGGAATGAGGAAGAAACAAGAGCAACTGGAACAGAACCTCCCTAAGCATTTAGGGCTCAGGGTCATCAGAGGTTCACAGAATAGTGAGAAAGTGTAGCTGTGCCTTCCCCCTCCCACCTTTCAAGTATATCTAAATGGACTTAATTAAGGTCGCCTCCATCACAGGACTTTGCAGTGATCCAAATGGTGCTCTCCAGGTGCTGCCTGTGTCTGGCCAAGGCGAGGCCTCTGGACAGTTCTCTCTGGCTGCACACATGGCTCTTCTCTGCTCAGTTACCTCTCACTACCTTCTGCTGTTCTGGTGACTGTGTGGACCTGTTCTATGCTGGAGCCTCAAGAAATCCTAACATCTTCACCATTGAGGACAATGCTAAGGGCCCAGGGACTGAGAGATCCTTGGCACGCTGCTGGACACAATTATCGTAGGGAGGGGAGAATTGGCCAGGACTCATGGCTACCACCCTACTTCACTCAGGTGAAGGACAGAGGATGAATAGAGAGGTGTACTGGTGCAACTCAAAATGATGGGGAATGGGCCAGTATCTGCTTTGGGGCTTTGTGGAGCTGCAGGGCTGGTTCAGGCTTACTCCAGTATACCCACCAGACTGAGAGTCTGAACTACCATCTTAGCCTGAACTTTTCTCATAGCATTGACTTCCAGTGGTAGGTGTGTCTGGTCTGCTAGACACAGTAAGGACTGACCCGTGATGAAAGATACTTTGCTGGGATCCAACTTCTGAACTGTGATCACTTTTTAAAACAGTGCCAGAGGCCCCACAAACCCCACCTCTAGCCAGGGTATGGGGATCTATAGAGGAAGGGAAAAGAAACATTAAAAGACCCTATTTCTTGATTATATAAAATCTGGCCAAAGAACATAAATACTTGAGATAAATGATCTAGGAAAGGTTTCAATATTTTTCAACTTGGTAGTGCAAAAGAAAATTTATTTTTGAGCATCTTGACACTCTTGCATTCTGGATTGAGTTGGAACAATGGGCCACAGGCTCTTTTTATTTCATTCCATTCCACTACATCATTTTCCATTTGGTAATACTAATTCATACTTAGTGTTTTGTTTCATAGTCAACTTGTGTTTTATAATTTCAAGTGGAATGTTGGTTTAGTTGTAATCACTCGAGCAACCACTGAAAAAATTATACAAAAATATAAGTTATAAAATACATTAATAAATTTAAATGGAATAATAAAAAATGTTCAAATAACCCAAAAGAAGGCAGAGAAGAGGCAACTAACTCCAGCTAATATTAATCAAGGGCAGAGATTGTCAAAATGAATTTTAAAACACACACACACAGACAAGAACTACAGAGAAATAAAAAACAGAAAACAATAAAATTTTAGACCTAAGTACAAACTTATCAATAAGTATATTAAATGTAAATGAACTAAACACACCTGTATTCTGTCTGTAAGAACTCACTTCAAATATAGTCATACAGGTGAAGATTGTATTAGCTTTCTCTGTTGCATAACAGATTACTGCAAACTTGCTTAAGACAGCACAGATCTATTATCTCACAGTTTCCATTGGTCAGAAGTCTGGGCATGATTTAGCTGGATTATCTACTTTACTTCAGGGTATCAACAGGCTGCAGTGGGGTCTGTGGCCTCATCAGAGTCTCAACTAGGGAAGAGCTTCCTCAGGTTGTTTGGCAGAATTCATTTCCTTGAGGCTGCAGAAATGATGCTTCAGTTGTTATGCACATAAATATGTCAGCTTAGATGAAATGGACCAGTTTTTCAAAAAACCAAAAACTACCAAAACTAACCCAAGATGAAATGGATAACTTGAATAGTCTTATAACTATCAAAAGTAATTGAATTCATAATCAAAAGCCTTCCAAAAACCAGATGGTTTCACTAGCTAAGTCTACCAAATATTTAAAGAAGAAATCAGTCCAACATTATCTCTTTCAGAAAATAGAAGAGGAAGAAACACTTCGCAACTCATTTTATGAGGCCAGCACTGATACCAAAACTAGATTAAGGCAGTACCAAAAAAGTATATTCCAGACCAAAATCCTGATGGAACACCAATGACCAACACAAAAATCCCCAACAGAATATTAGCACATCAAATCCAACACATAAACAAAGAATAATACATCACAACCAAGTGGGGTTTGTCCTGGGAACGTGAGGCATTCAATGTTCGAAAATCAATCAACATAATTCACCCTATTAACAGTCTAAAGAAGAAAAAGTATGTGATCACATCAAGTGATGCAGAAAAAGTATTTGAAAATAAAATTCAGCATTGATTCATGATTAAAAAGCTGCAACAAACTAGGAATAGAGGGGAACTTCCTCCACCTGATAAAGGGCATCTACAAAAGCCTTGAATGTGGCAAAACCAATGAAGACTACTTAGATCCCAGTCCACACTGCATAACAACCGTTTTCCTTGCTGTAGGCTGTTCCCCAGTAAAATCCCAGGCAACACCATTCCCACAATTGCACTTGTTAGTTCTGACAATCCAGAGGGCAGCAGCTGGTGAAAGCATAAGTCCAACAAAAGTGAGCTCTGCGTCTTGTACTGTATGGCCCTGGCTTCAGGACCACACCCTGGCTGACTTACCATGATGACCGCATCGTGCAGGACCAGCATGGTGAAGAAGGTTGGTGGAGAAGCAGTTTGCTGACCAAGGATAGAGGTTCTGGGAACAAGGCCATGGGGTAGGAAGCTGGCATTTTGGCTGAGCCAGGCGCCTCCTGGGAACCAGAGCCGGCACTCAGCCTCACACAGGGAAACAACAGGGACCTAGAGATGAGATTTCTGAATATCAGGAAGTAGTCGGCAGTTGAGTCAGAGCTGCAGACCCAGCTGGAATGGAAACCTTTAGCTATCGCACCAAGCAACAAAGCAGCAAGGAAGGGCTTACTAAGGAGACCAGGGAGAATTTGTGTTGTTTTTTTAATGAAGGGACTCAGAAATAAAAAGCTTTGCTTAATTGATGTTACAGCCTGCCAGAGATTCCAAACAGCAGAGTCATAAAGAGAAATGTCTCATGAAGGTTATTCTCTTGTGCAGATGGGTGCACTGGAATCTGTAGTCAGGACCTTGTGCTTTGGAACTTATTTCTGTCAACACAACTTCCTATACTTTCTTCTTAATGACCTGGAACTTCTTTTCCAAACTCTTCCATGAGAAGTTTGGACTCTCAGTCAGTTCAGGCAGAAAAAAAAAATGAAAATTTCAATGTTGAGGCAAAGTTGGAAGTATAATTTGGGGGTTCTCATATTCAGCACACACTCAGCGATGGATATGCGATATCTTTTTCCTCCTGGCCCTACCAGAACTGCTAATGGATGCAGTTTAATTGCCCAAAGAATGTATCAGTTAAAGCGAAGCTTACTTGTAGCTCTGAAGTTGAGCTCCTCTGATTCTCAAGATACTCTAAGCAAAGAGAAGTGTAGAACGTTGCAAAGGAAGAAAAGTGATGTGGGCAAGTCTCCAAAACAAGCCAGCTCTCCCCAGAAGGAAAAACCACCGGAGCTCTCAGTGGCCAACAGAAGAACATACAAGTCCTTACTTGAGAATCACAGCCTTCAGGGTAATGTGGTGTGGGACCCTGGCCTGGGAGTCAGATGGCCTGGGTTCTGACCCACATTTGCCCGGTGGGGTAGTGACTGTGGTGGGCTCTGAAGACAGGTAGTCTGTGTTCTAAGGCTAGATTTGATATTTTCTCACTGTGTGGCCTCAGGTAATTTAGTTCACCTCTCTGTGCCTCAGTTTCTTCATCTGTAAAAAGAAATGGTACCTATATTTACCTTAGAAAGTTGTGAGGATTAAAGGAACTACTAGTGCATGTGTAAAACATCTGGCAGCACACCTGCTCGTATCGAGTGCTATATAAGTCTTTGCTGTTATTATACACTACCTGGGTCCTAGGGCAGTTACCTCTCTGGCTTCAGTTTTCTCAGTTGTAAAGCTAGAAAGCTGGGTTAGGCCATATTTCTCAAAATTTGGTTTGGAGACTTCTAGCATCAAAATAACCTAGGCTATCAGTTTAAATAATATCTCTTAAAGTGGGGTCTGAAAAGGGGCTTTTAAAAATGCTTTCAAAGTGATTCTTATACATAATGATTTAATTATAGCAGAAGTATAATTAAATCAGCAACAGTTGGTGTAGAGCTGCTTTGGGAGGAAGTGAGAAGTTATGCCCTGCAAGGTAGCGGCACTGACACTGTGGCCAATGAGTGGAAAGCCAAGCCAGAGCCACACTCAGGCTGTGCTGGTCTCTGTTCCCCGTGGAGGGGGAATTATGGCTGGAGATGGATGAGCTGCTTCTTCACGAATGTCCAGACTGGCCATGTAATTAACCAATAAAAATCCCCTTCCCTTTTCTATGAGCCCTTGAATATTTGTGACAGTAGGCATTTTAAAAAGTCACTTGTTGGAAATCAGAACTAATAGCTCCATTTTCTATGCCCCTATTCACTTTATTTCTAGCCTATTGTAATTTGCATCCTACTGTATTACAGTGAGTACCTACACTGTGTGTATCCTCCGGAAGTAATGAACTTCCTAAATTCAGGGTGAGTGCCTTATTTATCTTGGTATTCCCTTCTCTCCTCCTCCCTTGCCCTAGCATTTAGCACAGTGATTTGCATGTGGTCGTCCTTTTATAAATATCTGTTGGATGAATCAGCAGAGGATCCAGTTTGAACTGAGTCCTGGGGTGGAGTTTACAAGTCCGTGGTCCCAGAGTGTCTACACTGTAACCATGAGACCCATGGACACAAAGGCGGTGGGAAAATGCTACCTTCATCACAAAGGCATTTGCAATATTAATACAGTGGAAGATATAAATCTTAATTAGTAGCAGAAAAAAGTGATGATGTATCGAGGTTTTCAAAATGTCAGCTGGTGGCTGGGCAATCAATTTATTTACAGCCACTAACCATTGCACTGTGATACTGAAACCAATACTGCTAATTAAAGGTGTAATGACAATCAGCCAGATCACTGTTAATTGATTCTTAATACTTCAGTTACTGCTTTTCATGCCAACTGAATGTAATCAAAAGGGGTCAGAGAGTCCTACAAGGCTTGTCATTTTAGAAGGATTTGCAGGTATTAGCTTTTCAAAATCCAAAAATCCATGTGAAAGAGTACCTGTATTTATATACACTTTACTGGCTCAATAAAGCCTTTGGAAAGTGAAATTAATTCTTGATGACAAATAGAAATATTTCATCAACAAGAGGGAAATTTTATTGCACCTTAGACTTTGGTTTCGTATTCTATTTCTTTATTCTCTGCTGGAAAATAACTCTAGGTATTTTTCTACCTTGAGAAAAAGTTTCAGTTGACCATATGGCTCCCCCTTTCTCTTCATTCCTATTTTTCCCTTCCTGTCATTGATGAATTTGGGGGAAAAAGTGGTTTACAGCTCCTCTGTTCTTCACTCCTGCAATGTGTCTTTTGCCTCAGTTGCTTAGCATCTTTGAAAGCTACCTTTAGCCCCCACTAGCTAAGTCAAATGGCTTTTCCTGGTCCTCAGTCTTCTGGTGGCCTTTAAGACAACTGATCACTCTTTCTTTGAAACTCTGCTCTCCTTTCTTTGAAACTCTGAACCCCCACTAATCTTTCTACCAAGAATATTTTCCAGGAAGGGATTAACATAGCCTACAGGGAATATGAGTGTGAGCTTAAGCGGGTAAGGAAAACCCTGGGGCAGAAGTAGTGGCCCCTTCCCAGATAAAGGCCAGTGGCCAACAGGTTAGAACACCCAGGCCAAAAGGCAATGGAAAATTCCAGTCCAGTTCCAGGTCCATCTCAGTTAAGGGGGCAGGAGGGGAGTATGTCTCTGAGAGGATAGTGTGAAGATATGGGATTTTAGATGCAGAACAAGGCTGTGTTGGATCAAGTTCTCAGAAGTGAAAGAGAAACTCCGCCCAGTCTTGGAAATAGGATTGGTAGAAAGAAGAGAAAGCAGGCCATAGATGACTGTCTGGGGTACTGCACTGGGCTTTTCCTAGGACAGGTCCCCCCTGTGCAGCTGATTGGAGATCCCTCACTTGGGGTAGTGACTTGGAAAAACTCCCTGTTTCTCCTTTACTCTTGTACTATTACCACACTCACAATACTTCTGATGCCAGATGTGTGAGTTTTCCACACCAAGCTATTCTGACACTAACTGCCTAGAGTTAGTGTAGACCCCAGAGTTAAAGGGCCCAGCCCCACAGGACTGCCCCCCAGCCTCACTTCAGATGCCAATCACAAGTAGTAGATCCCCAGGTTACCCACAATTTCTGTCTGACTTGGCCGTGAATCAGAGATTCCATGACTTCCTCCTTGGATTAGATCACTTGCTAGAACAGCTCACAGAACCTAGGGAAACACTTACTTATGTTTACTGGTTTATTGGATAATAAAGGATGCATAACCCAAGCAAGACCAATCAGAATCCTCCCTAGGACCTTTCTTTGGAACTATTAGTCTGCTGGAGGGGCTATAAGTTATACACCATGGGTGGCTGGTGGCCATCTGGTTTTCCATGTAGAGAGATCCTGTTAGAAAGATGGAGAGAACTCTGATTAAATCCTTTGAGTGATGCCTGAAATCCATCAGTCCCTGGATGTTTCTGGAATGTGAGCCAAGAAACATTTTTACGTTTTAAAAAAAGCTAGTTTGAAAAAAACTAGTTGAGGTTATGTTTCTGTCATTTATAATTGGCATCTTGATACACTGCCCATTTTACACATGAGGACACTGAGAGCAGAGAGGTGAAGTGATTGCAGGAGTCTTTTTTTTTTTTTTTTTTGCGGTACACGGGGCTCTCACTGCTGTGGCCTCTTCCGTTGCGGAGCACAGGCTCTGGACACGCAGGCTCAGCGGCCATGGCTCACGGGCCCAGCCGCTCTGCGGCATGTGGGATCCTCCCGGACCGGGGCACGAACCCGTGTCCCCTGTATTGGCAGGTGGACTCTCAACCACTGGGTCACCAGGGAAGCCCCTGTATTTTATTTTTACAAGAGATAAATAAACTGACACCAAGCATTGTAAGTGGATGACCACAACAAAAGCAACGATGATTGCAATTACCAACCACGAAACACCCTCAGACTATGTCATAATATTGACATTCAGTCCAGTAATCCTCCACTGTAACAGCTCCTTTACTTTGCAATGAAAATTGATTTGTATTTTTTGCCTCTAAGTCCTTGTGGGATTTTTTTTTAATTCAAACAGAAAGTCACAAAAATTATAATCATCCTCATCAGTTCACTCCGTCCCATGTAATTAATTTTTTTTTCATCTTGATCTTTTGTTAGCACTTTCATGAATTCATCAGTTTTCCATTAGAGTCCTGAAAATGCTTATTCATTCAGTTCAGCAGTGTAGTCAGTTACCAGAAACCTGTACTTGTCAGAGTCTTTTCCATTAATTCCTCGAAGACGAACCCCTTTTATAGGAACATGTTTGCGAAAGCATCAGAGTACACCCAGTGTACAGGATTTTTAATGTGCCACCAATTATGTGCTCTCTTTTGGGTTATGCTAAGAGTATAAAATGCACGATGCTGCTCATTTTTCTCTAATCTGTTCCTATATAATGGTAGCTCCTGGCTCTAAGCATCTGGCCTGCTAACTGCATAGTAAATAATAGTAAACATGGTGCAAGTCTTAATGAACTACTTGAATAAGATCATTTCTGTATAATCAAGATACTACTGTTGTTGCCGATCACATCAGCCATCGTGGACAGGTGCCTGGGCCCCACCGTGGCCCAATTAAATGAGAATTGCTGAGGGTAAAGCCAGGTCTTGTGTTTTTAAAAGCTCAGTGTGCAGCCAGGGTTGAGAACCACCTGGCTTGTCACCTGGGGGTGGCGGGGGACAGTGCGGTAGGCCTGTGTGACTCGAAAAGAGCCACAGTGGTGATTCTCATATCTCTACTCTTGCTCAGATAGTTGGGAAAAGTGATTTGAGAGTTGAAGGGGTAGTTGCTACTTGATGGCAGGATCAAAGATGGTAAAACAGTTTGGGTGCTGTTTAGTTCCAGCTCCTCTTTTTGCCCAGCTCACCATTCATTCCTTCATTTATTTACCAGAATTTTACTGAGTGCCTCTCATGTGCCAGACACTATATTAAGCAATCAGATTACAAAGGGAACGAGACAGACAAGGTAGATATCAAACAAAAACAAAGCGTCAGCAACTCCATCTTGGACTATGGGGAATGTGATTTATCCAGAAAAGGAATACTACTCAGCAAAGCACACCAACCAACCAATCAACCAACCAACGAGCCACAAAAGAACTACCGATGAGTGTGAAAACATGGGTCAATATTAAAAAAATATGCTGAATGAAAGAAGCCTAACACAGAAAAGTAAATACTGTATGATTCCACTTTTATGAAATTTTGGAACTGGCAAAACTAACCTATGATGATAGAAAGCTGATCAGTTGCTGATTAAGAAAGGAGTGTGGATTGACTGGAAATGGGTACAAGGGAACATTCTGGGGTGGTGGAAATGTTTTGTCTCTTGATGTGTACTTGACAAAATTAGACTGAATAGTGCATGTAAGATCGGAGCATTTCACTCTAAGTAAGTTGTACTTCAGCTAAAAAATAACAACATTAAAGGAGAAATTTTATAAAAATGTTTCTGTCCGTTTCCCCCTTAGCTTGAGAGAGCCTTGAGGGTAGACAACAGAGTCTTGCTCATTTTTCATTCTCTTTTCATTTTAGTATCTACCACAGTATAAAGATAAAATAAATGTTTATTGGATGAATAAAGAATAACAGTATCCTATACTCATGTAGTGGTTTCACATTTAAAATCTTAGTTAATCCCCGTAGTAATCCTGTGAGTTTATAAATAAGGCCCAGAGAGGTAATGTGAACCAGTTGAGGTCACACAGCAGGGAGTGGTATAGGCAGGACTTGGACATGGGTCTCCTGATAATCCCAGTCATCTAACTCCAAAACTAATGCTTTATCCATGACATCCCAATTGATGACATTGGAATAGTTATTGCATTTTTTTCTTTGGTCAGTTTTGTCAACTCAACATATATTGTGCATATATAACTTCTAAATTTTAAAAGTATAATAAAAATTATTTAGAAACTTGGCATTTTTAAATGCCCTCTAATATGAACTCCTCCGTAATGTATCATTTTCTACAGATTTAAAACATGATTTGGTGACTCCTGGCTATAGGCATCTTTCCTAGGAGGTAACTGAGAATTGGAGATAAAGAGAAATCCTTTCCATTGTCTTAAATCAGGTTGACATTTAAGCTACTGAGTAGAGCAGGTTTTCAAGCAGCCCTGCTGGTATTTAACAGTGTTGGCTAACAGAGAAAGCCCACAATCGACTGTTCATCCTTAACTTTCTGGGCCAGAGAAATCCTCTCTGCACTGAATTTAATAGTAATTAACCTCATGTCAGTAGAAAACAAATCAGCATGTAACTGGCTTTAATGCCGCTGTGCCCTTTCAATGTATAGGCGAGAAGAATTGACTCACATTTATTCAACACCCACTGTGGATTGGGAGCTAGATGCTTTATGTTTGTTTTCTCTTTAATCCTTATAACAACAAAATGAAGTAGGTACTGTGGTCCCATTTTACAAGTGAAAAAAAACTGAGGCTCAGAGGGTTTGAATATATTGGCCAAGGCCCTATAGCTAGTAAGTGGCCAAAGCCAGGATTCAAACAGTCGTCTCCTTCACTCTCAAAATGTGTTTCATTCATTATTTCTAGGCTGCCTCCCCAGGGCACTGCTCGCTGCTAAATGCCAGCCACAGTTTTAGAACAGGTGGTAGCCAGAATAATGCGCCACGCCATGCCCCCGCCCCAATGTGCATGTCCTAATCCCCAGAACCTGTGACTATGTTACCTTGCATGGCCAAAGGGACTTTGCAGACTGATTAAATTAGGGATCTTGAGATAGGAATATTACCTGGATTATCCGTGGGCCTGACGTAAATACAAAAATCCTTATAAGAGAAAGAGGGGGCAGGCCAGTCAGGGGTCATAGTCTGAGAGAGATTTGAAGATGCTATGCTGCTGGCTTTGAAGATGGAGAAGAGACCACAAGCCAAAGGTTGCAGGTGGCCTCTAGAAGCTGGAAAAGACAAAGAAACAGATCCTCTGCTACCACAGAACCTTCAGAAGGAACGTAGCCCTGCCATCACGTCAAATTTAGCCCAATAATACCTATATTTAGACTTCTGACCTCCAGAACTGTAAGGTTATGTTATTTTAAGCTACTAGGTTTGTGTTAATTTACAGCAGCGATAGGAAACTAGTGCAGAAAGGCAGAACAGTTAAGCAATACATACCTTATCTTCTTTTGACACTTTAAAGGAGTAAATTTAATTCTCTTTTGAAAGCTCATATCTTGATTAGGAATTCTTATGGCTGATACCAAATTAAAATATGCTTGTATTATAAGAGTCTTAGTACTATAGGAGAAATCCAACACTGTTAAGAGTTTTCTATAGAAATGGCAATAACAAACAAGGTAGGCTGCATAAAAATTCATGGAGTGCTGAAATAATGTGGTAATATATTACTTTCTCTACTATTGTGGACATTATGTGACTTGCCATCTTAAGTCACAGTATTTATTACGTTTATTCATCATTCATTTAACAATAATCAGGTACATGCTATGCAGGTATATGTGTAGGGATGCAGGTAAGTAGATAGATAGACAGACATGCAGAAATTCTGTAGTGCCCTGAGTTCTGACAGGCGGAATTTCATTTTCAGTATTAGTTCACTTATCTTTAAATTAGGTGGTTGCATAAATGTTTAAAAGTTTATCAGATATCTGATTACAAGAGAATATAAATAATTCAATATAGAAAATGACCCCTTTAGAGTTGATAGAAGTGGCAAGTAAAATAAATTTAATATAATATAAATGAGGAACTTCAATTTTATACTAAATTGCTTTGATGATTAATCTTTTTTTTCTAAAAAAGAATTGGAACTCCTGTCAAGGAATGAACATTCTGACATCTATTAGATCTTATAAAAGTTTGATTTATTTCTTTTCTATCAGAGTTCATTTTGAAAGTTAGGAGAATATCTTGATGTTATGAGAAATAATTCGTGCAATATAACAATCCAGTTGGAATTCAAAGCCCCCCATCGAATTGCAAGACCGCTCACTTATCGTGAGACTTGGTTAGCTGGGAACTGAGGGTTGGTCCTGCCGGAGGAGCTTTTTAGGGCCTAGATTAGTGGAAAATTTAATTTATATCTGACTTTTCCTAAGAGTGCTATTCTAAGAGTCCAGTAATCTAGACAACTCTCTGAGCCTCTTTTTTCCTATTAAATGAGGACATGTTTTCTGAATTCTCTTTAATTGCTAAAATGGTATTTGATCCCAAATGAGTGAACCACTGTTCTGCTGGGATTTTTTCTCCCTTCAGAATAGTTTTAATAAAATTATGAATTATCAATTAACACCATACTCACTCAGTCTAGTTGATATATTGATGGAGCACCTGCAATATTTAAGGACTTTGCTACATGCGGTTGAGGAATATGAATAAATGTAAGAAACAGAGAACCCATCTAGTGCTTTTGTGTGAATTACAAAATGCTGTACAACTTGGTGAGTGACGGTGCCTTTGTGATCGTTAGAAAAAGTTTCCCTTTTCTCTGGGTCGATGAAGCCCCGTGCCAGGGCACATGTGTTGACGAGCAGAGCCTGAGCAAGATTTTGGCTCCCACTTGTCTCCTGGGCTGGCTGACTTTGGGCAGTGTACAACTTCCCCAGTCATACTCAGCAGTCATGGTAAGAACAGTTCCCACTTTGTAATCTGGTTGGGGAAATAGCACATCTACTATGTATTCAGTTCTTACAAGTTACTTCTAATGGGTATATGTTGCTGATTTGGTTCAGATCAAATTAGAGGAACTACGATATTTTCATTCTTAATGACTCTTGTGAGGAAACCACCATGTGGCTATTTGCAAACTGTTTTGTCAAGTTTGTTTTTAAATATTCAAAGTGCTTATGAATTTCACGTCTTACATACAAAAGGGAGGTTGCTAAATCAGATCTATTCATTTAGCAGACATATTTTGAGAACTATTGCCAGGCACTGGGAGATCAGCGGTTGATGGTAAACAAGACAGCCACAGTTCCTGCCCACGTGGAGAAATACTCTGGGTGGGGGGGCGGGGAAGCAGTAAAATCTCCAGAGAAAGAGTCTTGTTCTTTGCTAATATCAGGGACTTACTGAGCAGGAGGCGCTGAGGCAGTGAGGTAGATGGTTGCCAAGGCAACCTTTCCCGACTGAAAAAAAATAACAGGTGTCGGGCTGTGCGTGTGCAGACGTGCATATCATCATAGTTGGCCTTTCCACTGTGACTTTGAAAGAAGGGAGCTGAAGGTTTCCCAGTGAAGAGCCTGGATAGGCAGCTAGACACTGTCAGAGGTACTTAGGAGAATTAAGAAGGCTAATTAATGGGTCTTCCTGAGACGGCATAAGCAGGTAGTCAAGACTTCAGAAGCCAAAGCATCTCTGAAGTCACAGAGGAGGTAGATTTGAGAGCTTCCCTGGAGCTGTGTGCATGCATGAAATCTAGAGGGTTCTGACACCTAAGTAAGAAACAGGAAAGTCTACGGTTGCCTTTTACTTAGAAGAACCAGTGATTGAAAACAACCCATTCAGTGTGAGAAATAATTCTTACTATATTTAAATGTTTCTATTTATTTTGATCATTCTCTAGTCTGTGCCATGTCTTTCCCCCCAAAGCTCTGCATAAACCTTAGAAATATATTCAACTCCTTCGATCCAGCAGTTCTACATCCAGGACTTAAGCCTAAAATCACAGGTATGTATACAAGGATTCGCTCAAGAATTTGAAGATCTTGTTGTAATAGTTCTTAAATGTGGGGAAATTGGAAACAACAGAATGTTCACAGGAGATTGGTTGTATACGTTTTGGTGGAGCCACGTAGTGGAAAGAGAAGTGGTCAGTAACATATGTAGACTGGCGGTTCTCACATGAGAGGCACGTGATGTTCTCCCGCATCTGAACAGCATTTATCCAACAGCAAGTCTTAATTGGAGGGTGGGATTGGTTGGGATGTAGCTTGGGAAAAAATTGTGATTGGAAAAGAACCTTCTCAGGTGATTCTGATACTCTGATAGTGGGCATATTCCCTTTTAAGAATCACAATTATAGTTAAATGACGTAGAACCCTACTAGTGTAATATTTTTTTTGAAAAAATCAAATGCCAAACAGTAGATAGTCAACTTTTGTAAACACACACATTCATTTTAAAAAACGTCTGAAGGAAGGATACTAAAACATTGATAATGTTGGGGGCAAGATTATGGCTGATTTTATTTTCACGTATGTCCTTTCCTGTATTTTCCAATATCTTGCCTACAAACATGTACTACTTTATAACCAGAGAAAAGGAAATAACACATTCTTAAATTTAAAAAGGATGCAAAAGATAAAGTAGGAGTCAATCTTTTCAAAAGAGTATTAATTTGGACACACACAAAAGCAATAAAACAGGAAGCCCCTGAATTGCTCATTAGATTCACGCAGTCTCTCAGCTATCCATAGTTTAGGAAAGCCCAGCTTTTTGGCTTACAGAAGACAGTACTTAAACATCACAGCCCCCTTATGGCAGCTACTGAAATTTCAGGACCAGTGCCTAAGAAAGTCCTCTAGAATGTGATGACAAACATCTTAGCTCTCTTTCAAATCAACTTTATATCTGACTGAATTTCTGGAGTCAAATAGTTGTCCAAGGCCCTCCAGAACATTCTATGGTGACACACGTACAAATTCTGTAAGCTGGCGTATGTGTTACCTAATCTCTGTGGAGAGCTGATTTACTTCTCTTTTTTTTCTCTTAGCACTTTGAGGACAACTTTCCTAGGGGACTGGACTTTTCCATTTGTGGGTAGGATTTAAAGTCGAAGGGTAATGAACTGTAGAAGATCACCAGAGCAGGAGGCTGAATGCTTGGGTTTGAGACCTGGTCCCATCATTTGATTCCTTGTCCCTTGCCAGCAAAGCGAAGACAGGAGTGCCAGACCTTCTTGCCTTTCAGAACTTCTGTAAGAACTGAGTGAGATAACACATGCAAAAGTGTCCTGAAAGCTATAGAATGTTATACCTGCGTAGGGTATTAATCCTTTTAATGACAAGCTAGCCTGGATTTTTAATAACCTAAGACTTAAGGGGGCTATTGATTGTACCACTGCTGGGGCCAGTCCCTATGAAGGGCACAAACTCTTTTGCCTCGTGGAGTCATTTTCTCCTTAGGCAAAACCAGGGATGGCAGGAACAGGGTGCGTGCCCACCTACCTCTCAGCCTTGACCTATGTGACCCTCTCCTCGCTTCTTAAACGCTGGCCATAGAACAAATCTTTCAGTTCCTGGAATGTGTGGTTCCCCTGGGCACTCTCTTCTCTGGGTCTTTGTTCTGCCTGGAACGCTCCCATCTTCCCCATCCCTTTAGCTCCCCTCCTGACCTGATCTCCCAGAATAGTGTGGTCCCTGGTCAGCAGCAGCCACATCACCTGGGGCCTTGTTAGAAGTGCACATCCCAGGGCTCCTCCTCGCAACTAATGTCTGAAACTCTGGGTTTGGGACCCAGCAATTCGTGTTTTACAAGCCCTCCAGGGGATTCTGATGCCCCCTAAAATGTGAGACCACTGCCCAGCAGCGACGATTCTCAACGATGCAGCACATTAGACTCCTCTGGGACGTTTGAAAACTGCTGATGCTCAAAACCACACTCTAGACCAATTAAATCAGAATCTCTAGGGGTGGGATCCAGGAATTAGTATTTTTAAATCTCCCTAGGTGATTCCAATGTGCAATCAAGTTGGAGAAGCACTGCCTGGGCTGAATTAGCTCTGTCTTGGGTTCCCACAGCACCTTTTCTGTGACACTCCTGAGCACAAGGGGTCTGCTTTACATCACCAGGACCCGTCACACCACGGCACACTGAGTGCTGATAGACTGGATCCAACCATGCTTGGATTAGAGGGCGTGTTAGAAGGATTAATTTAAAAATACGAATACCAAAGGATTTCAACATGGTGTTATCCAAAATATGATGGGGGCAGTAGAATGGCAACATCATAGTAAATTCCATAGCATTCAGGATGAAGGAAGATGTAAGAAACAGAGAACCCATCTAGTGCTTTTGTGTGAATTACAAAATGCTGTACAGGGGCTTCCCTGGTGGCACAGTGGCTGAGACTCTGCCTGCTAATGCAGGGGACACGGGTTCGAGCCCTGGTCTGGGAGGATCCCACATGCCGCGGAGCAACTGGGCCCGTGAGCCACAACTGCTGAGCCTGCGCGTGTGGAGCCTGTGCTCCTCAACAAGAGAGGCCGCCATAGTGAGAGGCCCGCGTACCGCGATGAAGAGTGGCCCCCGCTTGCCACAACTAGAGAAAGCCCTCGCACAGAAACGAAGACCCAACACAGCAAAAAAATAAATTAATTAATTAATAAACTCCTACCCCCCAACATCTAAAAAAGAAAAAAATGCTGTACAACTTGGTAAATGACGGTGCCTTTGTGATCATTAGAAAAAGTTCCCTTTTCTCTGGGTAGATGAAGCCCCATGTATTCATAGACAGGAGGATAAAAGTGTAGGAACAGCCCCCTGGGAACATGACCAACATCAAAACCACAGTCCTCAGTCTGCCTCTTTCTTCAGCCATTCTTTCTCTCATGTCCTTACACACACAAGTGAGCTCTGTGTACCTGGTGTGTGTGTGTGTGTGTGTGTGTGTGTGGTAAAACAGGTGAACTCCAGACCCCCAAATTAAAAAAATCTCAAATTGAACACATTGTTTGCCCTGTGTTTCAATGGCTGCTCCATTCAGGACAGACTTAATATCCAGAGAGCCTATCTCCTTTTACCATTAAGATCTACCTTTTTAAAAAAGTACCAGCTGATGACTTTGGTTAGATTCTTATTTGACTTAGAATGTCATTTGGAATTGAGGGGTAAAACCCATGAAATGAAAATGTGGATATTAAAATAGAGCAGAAAATGGGTTATTTTGGTCCTGCCAAAAATGCAACTGTTTAGAGTAAAACATAATAGCATATTCTTTGGAAAAATTATCCAGGGGAAGAAACCCCAAAGTTAGCTCTTTTTTTCCTTCCTTGGCAATTCTTCAGCCAACAAATGCTGTGCCTGGCACTCCATAAATGCATGGGGGAGACTAAAATGTTAACCGGCAGTAATTCATTTCAAAATGTTATAAAATGCTTTCCTAGTTTTGAAATGTTTCTGCTGTATAAAAAAATTAAAAACTAAAGCCCTTCTTTTTGATGTCCTTACCTTCTGAAGGTGTTTTCACTTGAGATGTTTGTGTGCAGTTGTGCAAACATGTGGGCACATAGGCTTATGAATGAATATGTTGAAATTTTTTGCTGTTTCCATCTATTTTGAAAAATAAATCTTATGCATAAATTGCTTACATATCCTAATGGCCTTTATTATGTAAAGAAATCACATTCATTCTTCATTCACTTATTCATTCATCCAGTTGGTCACATCTTTCAACATTATAGCTACATACCAGGCGCTATGTTAAGCCTGGGATATATAATGGTGGCCTAGGCAGGCACAGTCCCTGTCGCAGCGTTGCAGACCGTATAGTGATGTCAGCACCTGCAAAAGTCATCTATGACATTCTTTTGCTTCTGGGTTCTTGAGTCATTGCTGACATGATGTGTGTGTATCTTATTCCTGATACCATATTATTACATCATTGTTATCTTGATACCGTTATCTATATATATGGCCGTGCCACGCAGCATGTGGGATCTTAGTTCCCAGAAGGGATCAAACCCGTGCCCCCTGCATTGGAAACACTTAACCACTGGACCACCAGGGAAGTCCCCCCATTATATTATTTTTGATACCATTTTTTTCTCCCACTCTTAGATGAACTTTCTAAGCAAGCTACCTTCCAGCCTTATCGGTACCTCCAAAAACAAGTGGCCATCAAAATCCCAGAATCAAATCTGTTGATAATTATAGTAACACAAATCTCCCCAGATGTCTCCTTGGAGAGAACACATGATACACTACATAATTTGTGGATTTAAAATGCTTATGGTGCTTTAATAGCTAGCTCCATGAAAGCTAGCAGCTCAAGCACATTTAAAATGAATAGATTCTGTCTAGTTTGCCTATTGTTATTTTGAAGCCTGTTAACAGAAGAGAAATTATGCAAATGGCTGTCAGGTTGCCGCTACTGCGCTCACACGGGGAATGAGCTGTAACTCCTTTCTCAGATGAAAACACTCAACTGGAGGCGGTCAGGCTCTCAGCCATTTGCAGGAGCATGTCCCTTCCTTCAGACGGTCCATTTTGAGCTAACAAGTACTGTCAGGGCTGCGGTAGGGGGTGGGGAGGATGGGAAGGAAGGCAGGATAAGTTACTGGGGTGCTGTCGTCTGGAAGGGCCCAGGGAAAATCCCTGGTAAAGATGTTTTAGCTGGTCTTCCTTCGCTGGTGCCTGGGCAGGCTGTCAGTGACCTTTGAAACTGTATGTTGCTGGCCTTCCTGTTCTGCTCTTTCCTGTGAAAACAGCCAGGAATCTCTCTCAAAGAAAATTTCCAATTTCACCCCACTACTTAAGAACCTGGTGTGGCTCCCTATCACCTCTGGATTCAAATTTTAGCCCTCCAGCCGCCGGAAAACTGCTATCAACTGATTTCTGTATACTGACTCATCTCCTGATTATGCCTGTGACCCTTCTACTGGAATCTGTTCTTTTTTGTATCCTGTTCATTCATCCATCCATCCATCCAGTTAGTCATTCAGCGAATAGATGGGATGATCAATCAGTTCAGTCCAGCTATGTTATGATTCTACAAGCTATAATATGAGAATTCTCTAAACTACACTCTTACATCTGCATCCTCTGAGAGCTGTTTCTTGGCCCTGTATTTCCTTCCTGCCTCATCTACATGAATCCTGTTCACTTTTTCCTTCAAAACTGTAGCTACATTTATCTGCTGCGGGAAGCATTCCCCCTGGGGTCTTCGTCCTGGGTTGAAGAGACTCTTCCTCACAATTTATGGATCTAGGTAATCCAAGGCTATTTGCTCTTGCTGCCTGCCGCTTTGCAGTCTTCAGCTGTATCACAAGGGCCTGCGTGTCACCTGGGCTGGCCAGAAAAGAAGCTGGCTGCAGGCAGGTAGGCAGGCCCTGCCTTCCTGTTCCCAGCTCCCCCTCTCTCCTCTCAGCCCAGAGCATGCTGCTGAATGCTGTTCAGCAGTCACTTTTCTTTCCTCAGGAATTCAGAAATGCATGGCATTTCCCCCAGGTGCAACTGCAGCTCAGAAAAGTGAACCTGCCTGCAGGCCTTGACTGAGCCCTTGACTCAGGAAAAGATGATTAGCTTGATTGTGCAATGTCTGGAATGAAGGGGCATTGCAGCCTGAAGTTGCAGGAATACAACAGTGGAAATATTACAGGATGTGCACTTGGAGCCTGGGAGGATGGTTTTGATTCTGCTGCTTATGCTGGTAGGAGACACTAAATAGATCAGGTTCACTACCAATTAGCATCACGTTAATCTTGGCTAATAGTGAAGCACCCCCAAGGATTTGGTAGATTTATCAGCCGCTCCCACAATAGCCCTGTGAAGCTACACCACTTGGAACCTGGGTTGGAAGAAAGTCCTCTGGTGACGATGTGTTGTACATTCTGGTCCATGCTTTCCTCAAAGACGCCATTTCCTGGGCCTGAAGTGTTCGGCTGTTGTTTGGAAGAATGACAATCCAATCTCAGATAAACCGGATTCAGAAAATAGGTCATCAATGTGAGTTGCAGTTATTTTCCTTCCAGCTTTCTTCTGTGCTTGCTTTCAATTGCTTTTCTGCAAAGGGCAGGCGCAGCTGCCCTGGCTGGTGGGCAGGAGAGGGGGGTGACAGTTACTCTGGCCTCAGACCCTTGTCAGGCACCACCCAGATTCCTCGGTCCTCAAGACTAGCATCTGCCTTTTTTCTGGGCTGTTAAATTCTCATTAAAGGAGCGCAGAAATACCCTCCTTGAGTATTGATTTTTCACACACATACACACACACACACACACACACAGCATAGTTCATAGCCACTTGATTTGCCACCTGCAGTTTATAATAGAATGGACCTGTGGGATTATAAACCACTTTATTTCTGCACAGAATTTCTCAGCTTGAGGCCAAATTGAAGGGCATTAGTCATCAGTAACTTGCAGTTGTTTTTAATGTATTTCACTCAGGTTTAAGGCATCTAAAGCTAAGATAAATTTCCCCATACATTGGTGAAGAAGTGAAAAATCCGAGCATTTAGTTAATCATTTGTCATGGCTGTGGGTGTGTATTGTTCCTTAGTGCCTGCAACATCGTGACTGCTTTGTGATTTGGGAACGACGATTTGAACGATAGTAGATAAATTCAATTATGCCATGATTCTTTTTTTCTCCGAGTATTTGTATAGGTTTAAGGTTTAAAATTCATAGAACGCTAGGGAAGGGAACTTAGAGAAAAACCTAGAGATCACTGGTCTCGCCCAAGGAGCTCTGTCAAACATCCATTCCTGGTCTCTCCCCTGGAGATCGGGTGTCAGCAGCTCTGGGTTTGAGCAAGTTCAGTGAGCGGTGCCTGGGGCAGACTTCGGGAAACAGTGATTAGTTCAACCATCTCGTTTTGCAGAAGAGGAAACTGAGGCACAAAGAGGTGAAGAGACTTAAGACACTTGGCAGGATTCCAGAAATACGAGCTTGCCTCTCCAGACCAGGTCTCCTGGTTTCCGGTTGAGTGCACTTTCCACCACCCAAGAGAAGAAAGGCCTTTTTCCTCCTGCTCTAGAATTCACCTGGCTCCGCTGCTCAGCAGCCACTGCGCAGCAGCAGCCCCGCCTGGCGCGGGAGAGGGGAGAACTTCCGGTTAGGACCCGGCTCCTTCCTGCTTCCTTGCTTTGGTCGTCGCCGGGGATCCCCTTGGGCCATTCCCCGTGCCGTCGCCCAACAGGGTCACCTTCTGCCAAACCCGAGGTCTCAGGTAAGACTCAACGGTTGAAAAGCAAACGAACCAATTTTTCACTTTCTTTTCTGCTGCTCGGGGCTCTGTACGAGGTCCCCCGGAGCTGCTCAGGGGTCCCCACAAAAGGCAGCGGTGATCTTCCTCCTCGCACCCATTCCAACCCCGACCTCCGTTCCTCTGAGCGTGACTCTTCCCTGGACCCCAGCCCATCCGGCACACTACCTCTCACCCCTTGGGATCCGCAATAAACCGGGTGGTTCCAGAAGCTTCCTCTGAGGACGAGACGTGTGAGCATAGCCGTGAGTGATGGTAAGGAGGTTGCCGCGTTGCCCCACGGGAGTGGAGTAGGGGATGCTTCCCATCAGCTACGGCCTCTGGCGGGGTGAGCTCCGGCGGGGTGAGCTCCGCTTGCCGAGGGGACAGCGGGACAGCGAGATGGTGGTGACAACGCGCCAGTAATGAGAGTTGGAGGTCAAGGAGGGAAAACGCCCTAGGCGATGAAGGGCCTTGTGGGCCGTGGCAGGAGGTGGGATCCTGTTCTAAACGCAGTAGCATTTGGTGTAACTTTAAAAACAGATTTTGTTTGTAGCTAAGTGAGGAACAGACTATTGGGGACCGGGAGCGAGAACAGAAGCCGGAGACAGGAAGGGAGGCCGTGACTGTGGTCCAGGTGGGGACCCGGGTGGCTTGGACCCCTGGAGGAGGTGGCAGGGCTGCATGTAGTGCCGTGATGGAGGGGCCTGGCAGAGGTGGTGAGGGGTCCTTTTTCTAAGATGCCCGAAAGGCTCCTCGGGGGCTTGTGGTGGCCCTGGTGGTGGTGGTGACAGGTATCTGGATTCAGGAATGTATTTTTAGAGTAGAGCTGACCTGACTTATTGATTGTTCATAAAAAGTGCTTATTAACTAGTTATATTTTGAAGTAATTTAGACCTTGTTAGAATAAGAAATCTTGTAAATTTGTAAGATTTCCTTCCCATCCACATATAGCCCTTGATGATGAAATGAGATAGTTTTCTGTTTTGTTCTCTGATATAGGTTGGTGACTACCTTGGTCTGTTCAGGCTGCTATAACAGCACACCATAGACTAGGTGGCTTAAAAACAGAACTTTATTTCTTACAGTTTCTGGAGTCTGGGAAGTCCAAAATTAGGGTACCAGCATTGTTGGGTTCTGTTGAGAGCCCACTTCTTGGTTTGCAGACTGACACCTTCTTGCTGTCTTCACGTGGCAGGGAGAGAGCGATCATCTCTCTTTGTCTCTTCCTATAAGGGCACTAAGCCTATTCCTGAAGGCTCCATGACCTAATCACCTCTCAAAGGCCCCACCTCCAAATACCATCACATTGGGGATTAGGGCTCCAGCATTTGAATTGGGGGGGACACAAACATTTAGTCCATAGCAGTGACTTTTTGTCTGGGAGCAAAAGCTTTCACCATAGAAAAATGGCATTATTTCTCTAAGTAAAAGCAAGGATTTTACAGAACATGTTCTGTTTATTAATGCTTTTTTTTTTCACTCATAATTTTTGTAAAGTATGTTCACTTTCACAAATTAGAGTCACCTCCTTTCATCCATCTTTACCTGGAAATGTATTTTTAGGCAGCTAATTGAGACTTTTTCATCTACAGGAGCTATTTTGCAAATGTTAGAGGCCTGAGTGACAATGGCTTTATTACGAGCCCATGAAACTATGACTTTTGTCTGATTTTTTCTGTAATCCTTTAAAAAAAAAAGTTTGGCTCATACCCATTATCTTTCCCTGCCACCCTGTGAGCACAGGGTCCCTGCAGCTCAGAGCCCTTCTCCAGGCAGAGTGACCGTGTGCTGGGCCCAGCTGCCCCCCAAGATGCAGTTCTGTGGACAGGGCTGACCACGCCACCTGGAGGCCATTTAGGAACAATTGCTTTTAGCTCCCAGATGGGGTGGTTCAAGTCCTGGCCATACTCTCACCTGGAGCCTCCTTTTTGAAGACAAAATTCTAGACCTTTCCTTAACCCTTCTCCTCCTTTTCCGCTCAGGGGCATTTAGCCCCAGTATTAACCCCACTTCTCAAAACTCTGCTCTCTGTTCTCTCCCTACCTCCCCGTCGGCCCCTCCTGTGGCTCCTCTTCGGTGCCCTGCACCCGCACTCCGTGGACAGATTGTATGAGATTCTGCCCTTGCCCCCTCTCCCCCACACCCACCTCTGCCTTGGGAACCACAGCAGGGTCACAGGTAAACATGCCTCTCTACAGATTCTTCTGCAGTCAGTTCTCCAGCGCAGCCGCTTTCCTGAGCTCCAGTTCCACCTTCTTGTCGCTTATCCTTCAACTCGGCAGGTCCCCAAAAGGACTCGGAGTCTCTCCCCAGAACCGCGCCTTCTCCAGGGCTCTCCATTTTGGTCGACTGTCTCTTAGCTCTCCAGGCTCAAACTTTAGCTGTTTTTTAATTCTTCTGTTTCTTTTCATTCTACAGCCTATGTTTTACCCCAAATTTGTTGATTCTGCTACTATTAATCTTCTCCCAGATAGCCCTTTCTCTCTTCCTGAGACTTCTGCCTTAGTACAAGCCCTCATAATTCTAACCCAAATCCACAGTAGCCTTCTGGTTCATCTTCCTAATTAGAGTCACCTCCTTTCATCCATCTTTGCATGCTCCTACCAGGTGAATCTTCCTTAACGGACCATTAGGTTACTATTAGGTTTGGAAACGTCCATAGCTTCCCACTGGCTAATAATAATAATAATTTATTGAGAGCTTGCTGTGAACCAGGAATAGATCTAGGAAGTTTACATGTATTTGCATGTTTATCTTAATCCGTAGAACAAGCCCATAGAGAAGGTATTCTTATTATCCATATTCTACAGAAGAAGGAACTGAGGCACAGAAATTAAGTGACTTGCCTTTAGAATAAGGTTTACACAACTAGTGGGGTTTTCAAGGCCTCCAGGATTTAGATCCAGCCCTACCATTCAACATTCTGCCAGTGTTTAGTATCTGTTCTGTGTTGGTGACTTAATAGAGCTCATATCCTGTGGAGTGAAACAATAGTAAGTAAACGGATATATAAATAGTATCTATAATAGTGCTGTAGAGGAAATAAACAGGATTATATGAGAGAGAATAATACGGAAAACTACATGGGGTGGTTTTAACTCATGTCTACTGGTGTTTCTCAAAGTGGAGGTGGAGGTGGAGTTGAGTGAGAAATAACTGCTTTAGAATTACTTGAGGGTTCTTGCTAAAAATACAGATTTCTCCACCCATCAACTCAGAAATGCTGGGAGTGGGCCCAGAATCTTCATTATAAATATGTTGTGGGTCTCCTGAAATTCTCCCAACCTTTGTTCCCATCCTGAGTCCTCCATTTTCTAGTCTCTCCCTCTGCTCCCTCTGCCCGGCATGCCTTCTGCCCATCTCCATGTCTCTAGCTCCAGCTTCCTCTTTAAGGCCAAGTCAAAGCCACCCCTGGATCCTCTGGGCTGGATAGACTGTTTCCCTCCTTATGGGACATTTGTCACTTTCTATTTTGCAGTGTAGTTACTTGTATTCAAGTATTACAGTAACTATAAGTAATTATATAACTCTATTCAAGTAAATATACTATATAGTGTATCATGTGTAGTGTATACTTATTGCTGTCTAGTGACTTGTGTTCAAGTCGTATCCTTTCACATACTGAACAGTATGCCCCCTTAGGTCAGGGCTGAATTTGATTTATTTTAGAGTCTCTCATTGACTTGCTCAGAGTAGGTGTCAGTATGCATTTTGTGGAATATCTGGCTAAGCTTAAGCCTAGCTCTCTTTGGACTTTGTCCTACCACTTGACCGTGTTCTCAATGTTCCGATCATAGCACGCCTACCTTGTACTAAGACTGGACAACCAGTTCTGTACTCAGCTTCACCTCCCAAAGTGAGGGAAACACTGAGGAGTGATGAGTGAGAATGTAGCAATTTCCAGCCAGCTACTGTGGGTGCGTCCTGACAGTTTGTTTTAGAAAGGGTCCCAGTACAGTGTAGTTGATGAGGGTTCCCTATGACCTATGTATTCAACAAACATCTTAGATAGAGTGGAAAGAGGCTTCCCAAGCACTTGGCTCTGAAAAAAAAAAAAAAGTCCATTGTGATCACACCTGCTAGAATTGAGGAAGACACTGTTGCTTCTTTGTTCTTGCCAATAAGTTTGGCTGCTCTTAAGGGACCTCCAAGTGACATCTCCTTCAGTCCACCTGCCATGCAGCCACCAGAGTGACTTGTTAGAACGTACGTCAGATGATGTCCTGCCTGCTCAAATCCCACCAACAGCTTTCTGTCTGTCTAAGTAAAAGCCAGGTCCTTACCTTACAAGGCTGATGAAGACCTACATGATCTTCTTTCCCCACCCCGTATCTCTCTGACCCCAACTCCTACTTCTCTGCCTTGCTTATTCCACTGAAGCTGCCCTGGCTTCTTGCTATTCCCTGGGTAAGCCAGGCAAACTCCTGCCTCAGGGCCTTTTCACTTCCTATACCCTCTATCTGGAATGGCTCCCACCCCCACCGCCTGGCTAAGAGTTTTACTCTTTCACCTCTTTCCTCTCATTTCTCAAATGCATCCTGCTCAATGATACTTCTCTGGCCATGCATTTTAGGATTGCAGTTCCCCTACGTACCACCACTCTTTCTATTCACCTTCCCTACTTAATTGTCTCCTAGCAGTTGATCACTACCCATCATCTATTTATTATATTTATTTATTTTGTTTATTCTCTCTCTCCCCCTACTAGAATGTAAGCTTCACTAAGGCATGGTTTCAGCCTTTTTTGCTCATTGCTGTATCCTCAGCACCTAGAACAGTGCCCAACACTTAGTAGATGCTCATCAAATATTAGTTGAATCAATGAGTCATAGTGGGGTAAACAAAAAGATTTAAATCCTGGCTCCCAGCTTAACTTACTTAACCTTTCAATGACTCAGTTTTCCTGTCTGTAAAGTGGAAATAGTAATAGTTACTGTCTCATGGAGTTATGGCACCTGGCATTGTGTCCAGCATCTAGTATTTACTCAGAAAATGTTCTCTATGATAGAAGAGGTTTTACTGGTTACTAAAAGGGTATGTAGTGGTGATATTCCACTCTTTTCTCACGAGTGGATTTTTCCAAGATGTGATAATGAACAGTGTGTTTTGTGCTTTCTGTTGGCTGGGACTACCACACAACTCTGAAAGGTGCGTACTCATTATTTCTGTTTAATGGACGAGGAAGCAGAGGCACAGAAGGTTAAGCAATTCTCCCCTTGCCAACAAAGCTAGTAAATGTAAAAGCTGAGATTTGAACCCGGGGCTGGAGGCCACAGTCTTCACCTTATTTTTTGCTGCTTCTCAGTGTGTGTGTGAGTGAAACTGTTGGAAAAAAGAAGAAAAAGAGTGGCTGTCAGTTGCTTTATTTCCTCCACAGCAGCATGAGGCGTTGAAAGATAGATGGTGCTGGGTGTTCTTCTCACCTCCTCAGTGGAAGTAATTCTTTCGCTCCAGTCAAATCTTGTCAGGGTCCAGCAGTTCCCTCTCCAGTGCCCATAGCTCACTCTGCAGCACCTTCAATTAATCCTTCTCACCTGGAAGCAGGGCCGGGGGCTGTCTGTGGTTGTCACAGTGGAAGGGGGGCTGGCACAGAGTGAGCCAGGGTGTAGGATCCTGGTATTTGCAGGACAGCCCTGCACAGTGAAGGGCTTTCTTGTTGAAAATGCCCAACCTGCCTCCATTAATTTTTTTTTTCTTGAATGTCTTTTCCACAATCCCCACTAATTCAAGGCATATACTTTCTTCAAGGGTCAGCTTAAGTTTTTGCTTTGGGACTCCAAGATTCAGCCCTTTCTGTTTAACTGCACTCATCCTCTTCTTTGGTTTCATAAATATTTGTTGAGTGACAGCTAATGCAAGTGCAGAGGGGACTCATATGAATTAGACAGTCCCTGTCTATAAGGTGCCCAGGGCCTGTTTGGGTGTTGAGGTTTATCCACAGAGCAATACCACAGGACAGCTCCTCATATATGAGCACCATAGAGTTTCAGAGGAGGAGGTGCTGCCTATTTGTGGAGGGGTTAGGGAACATGAGCTGGC
The DNA here is from genome assembly GCF_964270905.1 of Leucopleurus acutus. Taxonomy (NCBI): domain Eukaryota; kingdom Metazoa; phylum Chordata; class Mammalia; order Artiodactyla; family Delphinidae; genus Leucopleurus; species Leucopleurus acutus. The sequence continues at coordinate 56,951,459 of NC_139149.1, forward strand.
TCTTGAAGGGCTGGCAGGATTCTTGATGAATGGATATGGTGGAATGAGCACTCCTGGGGGTAGAAATCGCCTGGACAAAATGACAGAGGTGTGGACGTCCAAGGATGGTTCAGGAAATGGCAAGGGGTTAGGTTGAAGTTCATTATAAGCTTGTCACAAGGAAACGAAAGGAGTTTCGACACAGGCATGGAAGCTGCATTTAGGTTGCTTAAATATTTGAAGAATTTGGTCTTTATTTAATTTAGCAATAGGGAGCCATCAGAGGTTATTTGTTTAAGCGAGATTGTGGCATGAGTGAATTGATGGCTTTGGATGTTGTATCTGGTTGTGAGGTCCATTAGGAGTTGTAATAGAAGGAGACTAGAGGGAGGGAGACAAGAAAGCTTTTGTAGCCATCCCCTGTGAGATGCATAGAGGTGGCAGCAGCGGGGGTGAAAATGGAGGCACAGGAATGAGCAAAGAATGGACATGGCTTAGTGGCTGACTAATGTGAGAGTGAGGCAGTAGCTTGGGCTACCAGGAAAACGATGGGACGCCTGATGGACATTAGGCATTGAGTAGTGGCTTTGAGGAACCACAGGTGGTTGTCTTAGTTTTATACGTGCTATGTCTGAGGATTACGGGGAGCATGTAAGTGGAGATGTGTGGCCAGCAGTTAGTAATCCTGGACTGGGGCCAGAGGAATCGAACGAAATAGGGCTGGAAAGATGGCGCCACGTGCCAAGGCATGATGGTTAAAACCTTCAGTGTAGATGAGCCATTTGGGAGACAAGTGGAGGACTGAAGGCAGGACTTCAGTTTAAATGTCCACATTAATGAGAGAATGGAGAGACAGAATTGGAACCAGGAAAGTAAGATGTAAAGGAAACAAAGGGAGGGGAGTGTTTTAGAAAGGTAAAGGCAGTGAGCAATGGCTGATGCCCTGGAGGGTGAGGATGAGGATTAAGTGTCTTGAATTTCATGACTGATAGAAGCCTTTGAAATAGCAATTCCGTAAGGAGATTGGGCTAGAAACCAGATCATCAGCCTTGTGAAACAAACAAACAAACAAAGCCATTCATCTTTATGTGAGTGTATATGAGTGTGTGTGTGTGTTTGTATCTGCAATGATATTTACAATTAAGAGTGGTTATGTTCGGATGGTGGAATTTTATGAGTATTAATATTTTTATTCTTTTATTTGTATTTTCTTTAGTGTTTTATGAAACTAGAACTGTTTTTTTTTTGTTGTTCTTTTTTTTTTGTGGTACACGGGCCTCTCCTGCTGCAGAGCACAGCCTCCGGACGCGCAGGCTCAGCGGCCATGGCTCACGGGCCCAGCCGCTCCGTGGCATGTGGGATCCTCCCGGACCAGGGCTCGAACCCATGTCCCCTGCATCGGCAGGCGGACTCTCAACCACTGCGCCACCAGGGAAGCCCTAGAACTGTTTTTAAAATTGAGAAGACCTCATTGCTTTTTAAAATTCTGATTTTTAATCCTATGTTAAATAAACATTTACTGAGCACTTATTATACATCAGGTATTTGCCGATGAGGCAGAGAAAATTATTAAGGCATGGCCTCCTCTAGGAGTCACTGGTGGAGAAGACCAACACGTGAACAATAAATGTCAGGCAATGTGATAACTCCTAGAAAAGAGTACATAATACAGTGAGACCATTAAGAAAGGGCACCTCTACTGGGAAAAGTAGGAAAGGCCTTCCAGAACAGATGACATCTGTGCTGTCCTTGAGTGGGTTCTATCTAACCATGTGCAGATAGGTTGTTTGTGAAGAAGTCAATTCCTACAAATGGGCCTAGTCTCTCTTACCAGCCTTGGCCGTTATATCATGTACTTGCTTATATGTTAGTTTGGAATTATTCTCTAATTTGTTCATGCTTATGTGCTACGTGTTTTTTTATTTTGTGTATCTCTGCATATTTATTTAATATTTGTACTAATTTCCTAAATTAGTACAAATTTTCCTCACTGTTCGCCCTTCTGATTTCTTTTTAAAAGCTGTTCTCTAGCTTTGAAAGCATTGTTCTATGATTTGTGATTCGTATAGAACATATTATAACATATAGACAAAATATTCTGAGTAACATACTCAAAAATGGATATCTTCATCATGTTGCTGGACAAGTTTCTATTTAAATCACACTTGCTAGGCATGACTGACCGCAGGAGTTCATGGGGTATGAGCTTCAGATTGCTTTATTTTCAGCAAGGTAAGGCTGCACCTCCACTATGGAATAACACAGGGTATTCAGCAGTGGTACAGGCCAGGCTTCTTTGGGGTTGTTAGGAACTAGAGCTAGCCTGAGAGGGACTCAGATTGGCTCTTGAGAAGGGGGTCTTCTTAGAAGAATGCAATAGGAAATTTCATGGATATTTAAGGACAGACATCAAAGCTCAGCCGGCCTCAGAGGGCCTGGATACAGGATTCATAGGGAACCCACTCACCAGTCCTCTGTCAAGCATGGTTCTTTGGTTTTTTACTTTTCTGCTTTCCTGTTCTTCTCAAGATGGGCTTCTGCAGCCTCACGTGGTTTTTGCTTTTACATGATTTCAGCATGCATCTGGGCCAAAATAATCTCCTGTCTAGAGATCTCTTATTTGTTAAAAAAAAAAAAATTATCTTTTAAAATAAAATAGTGTATGTCCCAGCAAAATATGACCAGTATAGATAAGTATAAAGTTTTTAAAAATTATGTTAATTTCTCTCTTTTCCAACCTCTCTGACTCCTGGTACCTTTCCCTAAAGTTTGAGTTTGTAGCCTTCTGGAAAATGTAGGAAGACACATATAGAGAGAGAGACACACACATAAACATATACATAAAATGGCTATAAATGTAGAGTTTATTTTTACTTGTGCAAAAGTTACCTTTACGCATTGTTCAGTACTTTAAAAAAAACTGTAATTTTACGTATTGGCATTCTTTCCATATTAGTTGAAACCAGACTTACCTTCTTTCTTTTAAGTGGTTACATGTGGCTAGATGGTATTTCATTTTTTGTAATTATTAGGATTTATCACACAATCTCTCCATAATGATGGACCTTGAGATTGTATCTTGTTTTCTATTAGAAACAATCTCCTTTTCTTGGCTAAACTGGTTTTTTATTATCTGTTTTTTCCCAGAGAACTATACCTTTAATTATGTATTCTATTATTTTTCTCTTTTGTAATTCATTAGTTTCTGCTTTTGTTTTTTCTTATACTTTCCTTAGGTTAATTTTGTTGATCCATCTCTATCTTTATAAATAGAATGGTTTTTAAATTCATTTTTATTATAATTTGCTTGGTAAAGTTTTACCTTGAGCCCAACTTCTAAAGTTTTTTGCTACATACTATCTTTAATATTGTTATTTTTTATATACTCTAATTTCAGTTTTATCTGTTTCCTTTGCATCAAGATCTGAAAGAGCTTTAAAATTTTCAGGTAGCTAGGCTTTTTCTTGTTTTTATTATTAGTATTTAGTTTTAGTAAATAAATTAGTATGGTCAGGGAAGATTGTTCTAATTCCACTTTCCTAGAATGCGTCAAGACTTTACTTTGTGGACTAATGTATTCTTTCTTTTTAAAATTAAATATCCCATTAGTGCTTGAAAAGAAGTCTTATGTTAGATTATGCACTTTGTATCTACTGGGTTAACCATATTGATTGTATGATTCATATTTCACATTATTTTGTCTCCTTGTTCTGTCATGACTGACAATATCTGTTACTCTTATTGTGTTTTGTTGAGTTCTTATAGAGGTTTATGCTTTTATAAATTTTAACACTTTATTTTTGGTGCTGAAATATTTATAACACTCGTTACTGATTTAAACTTTGGTATTCTAACAGCATGTAGAACAGTACCTGGTGCATAGTAATTGCTCAATTATTATTACTGAATGTACTAATAACACTTTCTGTTCTTTAATAGTTTTTGCCTTGAATTTACTCTTTTCTGATGTTAATCCTATGATTGTTTTGGTTGTTGTTACCATCTGACTGGCTTATCTTTGACCTCCTTTTACTTTTAACCTTTCTGAGTCATAAAGACTCCTAGATAGTTTATTTTAGTGTGGATCTTTATAGATTTGGTTTGTTCTCATTAAAGAATCCTATATTTATTGATATAATAAATGTTTACATTCTTAATGCTTCTTAACTTACATTATATTTTCTATCTTTAATGCTCCGCCTGTCTCTTACCTCATGGGTTGTCTTTTCTTCATATGGTATACATATGTGTCTTTATGAGTAAGTGTACATTTTAATGATAATGTCAAGGATTTATAGTCTATTTTTTGATCTTTCAGAGATTCCTTTTATAACTTTGTAGAGTGGTTTTAACCTTTATTTATCAATTTATCAATTATTTACTGACTCAGTGACATGAGTGAGAAAATTAACACATAGGCTTTCTCCTTACTTTTGTCAATATTGTCATTTCACTTGGTTAATTTTATAATTTTAAATAGTATATTTAAATCTCAGTTTCTTGATTTATCATCTTTAGAAAGTAGAGAAACTTTCCCCCTCCCCTGAATTTGGTTTATTATTATTTTTTATTACTGAAATGTATAACAGTTCTCTCCGTAAATGTACTTCATACTGCTGCTTTGCATCATTCTAAATATAAATAGGTTCCGATATCCCTATCAGGCTTTCTACTAGACCTCCACATTTATCTCTTTGTTTGCTGGGCTTTGGACTTGTCTTTTTTTTTTTTTTTTTTTTTTAAGTAAGACTCGTGGAGTCACTGAGCTCTTGCATGTCTGAAAATGTCTGTTGTCTTTATATTGAACAACACTTTGGCTAAATATAAAAATATTTGTTCATACTTTTTTCTCTCTCAGACTTTTGTACACATACATTACAGGTGGATTACAGATTTTCCTCTATTGAGTATAGAGTGTTGATGTGGAGAGAAGCCTGAGTTTTTGTTCTGTTTTGTTTGCTTTTCATTTTGTTTTGGGGTACGTATTTGTGTGTGTGTGTGTGTGTGTGTGTGTGTGTGTGTGTCTCCTCTGTACCTGAAAAATTCTATCTATCGTTTATATTCAGTAATTTTACCAGGAACCGTCTGTCTGGACTGTTCATTTTGCCTTCTGAAGTACAAGGTATTGGACATTAGGGGCAGTCACGCTTGATGGATATTGACTTTGCTTTTCTTTCCAAAATATTGTTTAAAATGCTGTGCTAGCATTATTCTACTTGGCAGGAGGCATCTTTTCCTACATATCTTTGGAAATGTAACTTGTTTTAGAATAGAGCCTGATTATTTCTTTTACTTCTTTTAATGACCCACAAAGCTTAGTTTGAGTAATGTAGGCAAAAGGTTCCTACTAAATTCTTATTGCATATATAAGTGATGAGCCTGGACCCACTTCCCTGCTGCTAATTCACCCTCTGTCTCTACTTCTCTCTAAATAGGGAGTGTTAATGAGGTTTTTCAGAATTTTGTCCAATCACCATCTGCCAAACTCACCACACTTCTGGGAGAAGAGAGAGAGCTGGGCTGAGAAGAGAAGTCATTCCTGGTATCTTCCATCTCTCACTTTCTCCAAACGATACTTTTCAAAGATTGTGGCATGAAATTGTATCCCTTGTTCTGTTTGATTACTGCTGTACATTTTGTTTTGTTTTCTTTGCTGGATATCAATTTTTTCTGTTAACAATGTTCATTCACTTAGTTTTAGGGAAACTTGGTACCTGACTTCACTCTTCCTTCTTACCCCAAAAGTTATAAAGCTTTCTTAAACAAGTTTAGAACCTTAAAAGCAGAGCTGATCTTCTTATCCTTCCTTATATTTCTTGTAGATCCTAGTCCAGGGCTTGCATACAATTGGCATTTAATAACTACTTACTAAATGCATAAGTAATAAATGTTATGGTAGGTTGGTCTAATCTATAACCTATTGTTGAGGTACAGTCACCTTGGAATCACCAAGTCTAGTTTTTGATTAATCCACAGAGGTGATGGGCAAAGCACAAGGGAAGAAATGGCCCACAAGGGAAGAAAAAAATGGCCACACTTCACAGTGAGGATGTTTAGTGCCCATTTCAACCTTGGAAGAACTGAGCTCATCTATTTACTTTCAACCCCTCGTGGTATATCAGCTCTTAGGGCCTCTAAAAAGACACAGGTGAATGAGCAGGGAGTTTATTAGGGGTACCGTTTTCCTTTGGATTAGTTTTCTTTTCCTTCTTTTTCACTAAACATATCAGTTTTAAGGGCACCATGTGAAATTTGTTCCATGGCTTCCTTTTATTGCCGAAGCCAAGGCTCACCTTGGACTATCCTTCATTTTCCCTCTAGGCCTTTCACCTGCTGCTTAGGGGCCACCCACCCAGCTACTTAGTGGGTATGTGACTCTGCATTTAGCCTTGGGCAGGTTCAGCTTCATGCCATTGGGCAGTTTCTTTTTCAGGGACCAGATGAAAAGATCACAGATCTTTTTGTTCATTTCATTGTCTGTATATTGATGTTTCTCTCTTCCTCCTTCAGGAAAAAAGAACAGGAGTTGGACGGGCAGAAGAAGGTGACTTGCCTTCTGCCTATTGATTTTCCTGTGCCATTCAGCGGTTCATTAGTTTCTCCTAACTACAGTTCTGCATTTAGCGGCAGCTTGGGCTGGGACATTAGCCACCGAGGGGGACTGACTGTGCCTCAGTCACCTAGAGGTGAACTGGGAAGGTGACTTTCTGACAATATGAGTGTGGGTGCTTTAGAATGAAATGCCAGGGTGTTTTTCTGTTGGTCTTATATTAGTGGTTTACTATTTCTTACATGAGTAAAGTTCTAGCCCACATGAAACTTTGAGACTTTTTAAAATTAATTAACTTATTTTTATTGAAGTAAGATTCATTTACAATGTTGTATTAGTTTCAGGTGTACAGCAAAGTGACTCAGTTATACAAACATATACATCTGTTTGTTTTAGATTCTTTTCCCTTATAGGTTATTACAAAATATTGAGTATAGTTCCCTGTGCTATATAGTAGGTCCTTGTTGGTTATCTGTTTTATATATAGTAGTGTGTATATGTTAATCCCCAAATCCTAATTTATACCCCCCTTTTCCCCCTTTTGTAACCATAAGTTTGTTTTCTATGTCTGTGGGTCTGTTTCTGTTTCGTGTATAAGTTCATTTTTATCATTTTTTCTTTTAGATTACACATGTAAGCAATATCATATAATATTTGTCTTTCTTTGTCTGGCTTACTTCACTTAGTATGATAATCCCTAGTTGCATCCATTGTTGCTGCAGATGGCATTATTTCATTCCCTTTTATGGCCGAGTGATATTCCATTGTATAAACATACCACATCTTCTTTATCCATTCGTCTGTCAATGGACATTTAGGTTGCTTCCATGTCTTGGCTATTGTAAATAGTGCTGCAGTGAACATTGGGGGTGCATGTATCCTTTTGAATTATGGTTTTCTCTGGATATATGCCCAGGAATGGGATTGCTGGGTCATATGGTAGCTCTATTTTTAGTTTTTTAAGAAACCTCCATACTGTTCTCCATAGTGGCTGTACCAATTTACATTGGTACATTGGTTGGGAATGTTGGTGGTACATTCCCACCAACACTGTAGGAGGGTTCCTTTTCCTCCACACCCTCTCCAGCATTTCTTATTTGTAGACATTTTGATGATGGCTATTCTGACCAGTGTGAGGTGATACCTCATTGTAGTTTTGATTTGCATTTCTCTAAGAATTAGTGATGTTGAGCATCTTTTCATGTGCCGTTTGGCCACCTGTATGTCTTCTTTGGAGAAATGTCTATTTAGATCTTTTGCCCATTTTTTGATTGGGTTGTTTGTTTTTTTGATACTGAGCTGTATGAGCTATTTATATATTTTTTAGATTAATCCCTTGTCGGTTGCATCATTTGCAAATATTTTCTCCCATTCTCTAGGTTGTCTTTTCGTTTTGTTTATGGTTTCCTTTGCTGTGCAAGAGCTTTTAGGTCCCCTTTGTTTATTTTTGTTTTTATTTCCATTACTCTAGGAGATGGATCCAAAAAGATATTGCTGCAATTTATGTCAAAGGGTGTTCTGCCTATGTTTTCTTCTAGGAGTTTTATAGGATCTGGTCTTACATTTAGGTCTTTAATCCATTTTGAGTTTATTTTTGTGTGTGGTGTTAGAGACTGCTCTAATTTCCTTCTTTTACATGAAGCTGTCCAGAGACTTTTTAGAATATCATCCAGGGTGGTAGTGGGGAGACAGTTCAGGGGGAGGTGGGGCTGACCACGTGTATGAATACTAGAATGTACACTGACATATGTTAATTACACAGACTTTTAAAAACTTCTTATAATTTCTAAAATAAGGAATTGAAAAACATATGAAAGTAAACAACATTACCATGAACCCTCATGTACTTAGGTTCAGTAATATTCCCCCATGGTCAATCTTGCGTCATGAATGCCCCTTATTTTTTCCACTCATATTTTTCCAGACAGCATATTATTACACCTGTAAATATTTCAGGATGTATTGCTAAAAGATAAGGACTAAAAACACAATCACATTTATCACAACTAAAACATAATTAACAATGTTTCTTTAACTAGTTTCTTTAACCATCAGATAACTAGTTGGTGTTCTAACGATCTCATAACTGTTATTTCTTTAGCTTGTTTTTGTGAATCCATCCTTTATTTCATGTTTGGTATGTATCTTAATTTTAATCCTGAGGTTATCCCTTTCAGTTTATTTATTTTTATTTGCCATTTAGTTTTTGAAGAAGTTGGGTCATTTGTCTGGAGAGTTTCTTACTTAGAGTCTGGATTTTGCTTATTGTACACCTATGGTGTTGCCTAGCATGTTGCCCTGACCTGTGTTATTCCTGTAGATTGGTAATCTAGATGCTTGATTAGATTCAGGTTTAATTTTTTTTTGACCAATGTATAATGCCTGATGCTAGAAATGTATGGAATTTAAATCTCTATGGTGTAATGTTTGATAAAACGTAAGCATGGAATATTTTGACTTATTTTAAAAAGTGCATCCTTTGCTGATAATTGAAACCAGAACTCCTAAGGAAGTCTTTAGACATTCAATCCTGATAAGATAAAGTAGCAGATGTGCTATTAGTTTACAGCCATATGGGAAACTCCTCATTGCAGTGTGAAGTGTAACCTAGGCAAGGTGCCCCTCTCTTGCGGTAAAGGGATCTAGAGCTGAGGTGTTCTGTGATGGAGCAAGACCTGCCCTTGCTGTTAGTTGCAAACAGAGGTCATTTTTAGTCCATTTGTACTTATCAACAGAAAGAATCTTATTGACAGCCTGCTTTCCCAACTGCTGCAAAGAGACACGGCCTCTGCCTCTAGGAGTTTGCCTTCTAAAAACAAGACAAAACAAAACAAGAAAAAGACTATTGTTCTTAACTTCCAAGGGACTCTGTTACCACAAGAATAAAGTCTCTTTTTTTCTTTCTGTTGAAGTATGGTTGGTTTACAATGTGTTAGTTTCTGGTGTGCAGCAAAGTGATTGTTTTATATATATATATATATATATATATATATATATATATATATATATATATATATATATATATATATTCTTTTTCAGATTCTTTTTCCATTATAGCTTATTAAAAGATATTGAATGTAGTTCCCTGTGCTGTACAGCAGGACCTTGTTGTTTAAATTCTCTTACTAGATATCTATCTAACTGTCTATCTATCTGTGTGTCTGTCTTTCTAGCGGCCTAAGTAATGAGAAGTTGGGTATTTCCTAGATATTTGGTTAATAGTGATGTGTGGGCAAAGATAGGGAAATATTCCTTTAATACCTGTGTTACCCTTATTTACTGGATGGGGATATCTTTCCTAGGCGAAAGATATCCCCATAGTGGGACCTTCCCCATAGTGGGAGGGTTTGGATACCACAGGAAGATGGGAGACAGCAGAATCTTGCTCTGAGAGAGTAGTGACTTTGATCAGAAATCTCTTTGTGGCATTGACTTCCGTAATACCGTTACATGCAAAATCAAAGCATATTCATCAAGTCTTCACTCTAGAACAGCCACACACACAGATACGTCCAGGCCCATGGGACTTCTGAATTGGTGTGTAAATTGCCTGAGTTTCCTCTGTGCTGACAAATGCCATCACTCACCTCTTCCCAGATAGATTCGTCCTTCTATTTGTTTTGCAATGAGAGTAGCCCATGTAACTTGAGTTTTCTAGTCTCCTGAGGTCACCCTTTTATTTTGTGTCCAAATAAATGATGGAGGCCCCATCTGGGGAACTGCAGGAAGCCCAGGTACCTCTGAGGGGACTTCTGAGGGTTCTGTAGAGTCCTGAGGTCCCAGGTTCATCCCTCTCACTCCAGACTGCTCCTGGCCCTTCTTTGGTCAACCCTAGCTAGTTCCATGAGGCCCCAAACACAGACATGGGCAGAAGCACAGTCTACCCTGAGGTTAACATTCTGGCCAGGAGCGGCTTTTAGGCTGTCTGAAGGGCCACCTCCACGAGCAATTATCAGCATCTTTATATGGCTATATAAGCATCCACTGTTCAGGCTGGCTGTTAATCATCAGAGAGTTTATAGAGTCGGGTGTTGATTTTAAAGAGAGAAGACTGGCAGCCCTATTAATGTGCACCTGTTCTGTTGCACCTTTATTTAACCTTGTCTGCGAGTGTCCGGATGGACATGATGGGTGTGGCAGTGGGACCTGACGAGTGTGCCTCCTGCTCACCCATTACTGGTGCCAACTGTAGAGGAATCCCTCTGGTGAGTTTTTCTTGTTTTGCAGGGAGCAGAGAGTGCTGTCCATTAGGTCCATGAGGCATTTGGCCTCCATGTGGGAGGGTACTTCCCCCACAGAACTTTTCCATATTTGGTGCAGTTGGTCAGAACCATTGCTAATCAGATGACTCCCTTCATTCTGTTCTGTGGAACAAAGGTCTTGGGCCTAGGGAGGCCTGGATTCCCATTCCTGTACTTCCCCTAAACAGTCCTGTTACCAATCTGGGCTTCAGTTTCTTCATCTGTAAGTTAAAAGTCTATTAGTTTGCTAGGACTGCCATAACAAAGTACCACAGACTGGGTAGCTTAAACAACAGAAATTTACTTCCTCACAGTTCTGGAGGCTAGAAGTCCAAGATCAAGGTGTCAGCAAGGTCGGTTCCTTCTGAGGTCTCTCTCCTTGGCTTGTGGATGACCACCTTCCCTCTATCTTCACATGGTCTCTCCTCTGTGCATGACTGTGCCTTCTTCTCTTCTTTTAAGGACACTGGTGATTCGGGTTAACTCCTGCCCTACCACTCTGCCCCATAACTTCATTTTACCTTAATTACCTCTTTTTAAAGGCCCCGTCTCCAAATACAGTCACATTCTGAGATATTGGAGGTCAAGACACTTCATCATATGAATTTGGGGTGGGGGGGTGAGATACAGTTTAGCCCAGAGCAGGATGTGAGGTGGTGGTGGTAGAGGGTACTTAACCAGTGATTTTCTAATAGTGCTCAGAGGAGATCCCAGGGACTGGGGCGACAAACTGTCCCGGTTTGCCTAGTTCTGAGGTTTCCCAGGACATGGGACTTGCAGTGCTGAACTGAGCAGCCCAGGCAAACCAGGGTGGTTGTTCACCCTGCTGGTCTCCCACGGAAGGCACAGGGCAGGCACTTGCTTCCCTAGCCTCTCTCAGCCAGAGTGGCACTGCTTCTCTCAGCTTATCCATCAGCCTTTTAAGTGAGATTGAATGTAACAAAAGGGTCTCGTGGCCCCAAATCATTAGAAAAACCACTTGATTCAATGGCCTCCAGGGTCCTCTCCTGCTGCCACATGGTATGATTTAATTTCACTTGCACACACCGAATTCCAGCCAGTTGTTTGAAACTAATAACTGGTTGGAGCAAAACGAATATGGTTCTCATTTTGTCTGTGGCTAAGGGTAAAATAAAACAGAGCAAGAAACTGTGTTAAGCCTTACCTATTCCAAAGCAGAACTTGGTGCCGTGCCTTAGCGATGGCAGGTGACACTGGCCAGGCACTCACTGTGCTCACTTTATTTTATCTTCATCCCCTTAGCCTCATAGCAACTCTGTGAAGTGGGTGGCAGCAGCAGCCCCACCGTGCCGATGAAGAAACTGAGGCCCAGAGAGATGGGCAGGTCTCCAGTCTGGTCAGGGCAGGGCCTGGATCCTGAAGGCAGTCTGACTTAGCGCCTCTGTGTCATGGCGCTGAGCCCAGATGCAAGTGGGGAAACAGGGACTGTCCTGGTAAGTGTAATGTAATCCCGTCTAGGCTGATGGGCCAGATTCTTCTCTCCAGGAAGGACATCCCAGTACCCTCCCCACCCCCACTTGTCTGGCCTTGACCAGCACCCCCTGCTGGTCCTGCTTTTTGCTCCTGTAGAAGCAGGGCCTAGAGCAGTTCTCAAGGTGTTCAGAGGTTTTGGTGATCTTGCAATAAAGGACACTGAATCACATAGTGACAAAATTGTTCCCTTGCTAATTCTTTTTCACGTCTTCTGATGACGTTAAGGGAAAAGTTTGTACTAGGCTTTAATTCTACCCCATCACTCCATGATCTCCCTTTTTGCAAAAGAACAGAGGGCAGCAGTATCTGGCTGGACTTGAACAATTGTTGTTTTTAGCATAATCATCTTTTTGCTGTTAATTTTGATATATGGCAAATGATTTAGGGTAGAGATATAAAGTGCCTTTAAAAGACATTTATGAGACTTCCCTGGCAGTCCAGTGGTTAAGACTCCACAATTCCACTGCAAGGGGCACGGGTTTGATCCCTGGTTGGGGAACTAAGATCCTGCATGCTGCACGGAATGCCCAAAATATTTTTTTAAAAAGACATTTATTTATATGAAAAAGCAAATAATTTAAATGTATTTAGTAACTAATAGCACAGGTAATGTACACATATGGCAAGAATTGTGAGGCATTTGCTGAGAAAGATGGATTTTGTGAAACACTGGCCGGGAGGAAAGGTTAGAGTTAGTTAGAATCTTGAAACCAGCGGATGAAAGGCAGGAGTCATTTGACCAGCTGACCTTTTAGGGTCATTGTCTCAACTCAGTGTGAGCCTGGCCTGGGTTCTTGAGCTGCTGGTTGGAGACCCCTTTAGAGCACGGTATGCCTGCCAGGTGAACTCTGGAAAGAGTTCCAGTATCTTCCAGTATCTTCCAGTATCTTCCAGTATCTACACAACAGCTATTGGGATTTTGTTTTGTTTTGTTTTGATAATGGTTTTCAATATCTTTGAAATGCCCCCATCAGAAAGGGTAAGGATTAAATAATGGATTTTTGTTCCAAGTCAAAAGGCTGTGTCTTGAGAGAATGCAGTTTAGAAGATAATTAGAATTACAAGTGCAAATTGGATTGCCCAGCATGAGGCAGAAGTACTCACCTTGGGTGGACACCAAGCCACAGCATGGGGATTGGATGCTATGGCTGTTTGTGTTGGAGCTGATGGTCCCTCCCTTGGGGTTAGAAGCAGCCTAGGGTTGGGACCCCTCTTCTAGCCTTGGAGTAACTACACTTGAAGGGACTTTTTTGTGGGATCAGTCTCGGGTGACTTTGTTTGCCTGCCAAGCTTGCTGCTGGTACTTAAATTCCACAGGGCCATGTCCTTATTCAGTAGAGTACTGCTAAGGCAGTGTGAGTTTGCAGCTTCTGGTTAACCATTCAGTGTGGTTCCCACAGTAGGCTGTTGCTGTATGGATGGGATCTGAGCTCGGCTAATCCTTGCAGGACCCAAGACCTGGATGGCAATGGATACTGTGCACTGACTGATGCTGTTACCAAACCAAACTTGGGTCTGATCACCCGGGCATGGCAAAGCCATCCACAGACACTGGTTGGGGTGAAGGAAAGTACAGCATTTATTGCAGGGCGCCAAGCAAGGAGAATGGGCAGTTCATGCTCAAAAGACCCAAAATCCCTGATGGCTTTCAGGGAAGGGGTTTTAAAGGCAGTGTGAGGGAGGGAGCTGCAGGGTGCGTGATCAGCTCGTGCACAGTTCTTGGATTGGTTGGCATCAAGGTGAAGTTTCAAGCATCACCAACCTCTGGTTTCAACCGGTCTAGGGTCTATGTTTTTGTGGTCAGCAGTTTTCATCTGGTGGGGCTCTGCTTCCTGTAAAAACAGCTTAGGAATGTGTGTCAGGCCTTTGTCCGTACCTTTCAGGGAAATGGGAGTTTGGTGATTCTGCTATGTGGTGGATTTATAGTCTAAATTGTTACCAATTTCCTGGCCCAACAGCTGTTCTTTGTTTCTACATCTTCACATTTCCTAATCATTAACTCTTGAGCCAGTCTTTTGAGACTCAAGGGAGGCCTGGAAGACTAAACATAAGCCTTCTGCTTCAGAGGACATGGTTTCAGTGCCTGGTACAGGCACCAGATCCTCCTTCTTAACAGCCCAGACTTTGCACATAGACACTAGTTTCTAGTGACCATTAGAGAGGTCTGGTCAAGGTTACTATAACCTGGGTACATAGTCTCAGACCCCTGACTTTCAGCTATTTTCCCTGCAGCAGCAGCCACCAGTCCGCAACTTAGAACGACAATTGTCTGGTCATGACTGGACATCTTCTTTGGCCCTTTTACTCCCTCCTGCTGTGCAGATATAATTTCCCTTTTTAGAACTGTGTTTTTCAAGATGTTTCAGAGTCATGTTGCCCACCCCTCCATCTTCTACCCCCATTCCTTAAGGAGGCTTCATATCCCTCATTAAAAAAAAATCTACTTAAAATAGAAGGGGGAAATTAAAAAAAAAGAGAGATAGAGAGAGAGAGAGAAAAGTACCACAAGGTTGCTGGTTAAGAAATAAAAATACTCTTTTATTTTAAACATCTTTATTGGAGTGTAATTGCTTTACAATGGTGTGTTAGTTTCTGCTTTATAACAAAGTGAATCAGCTATACGTATACATATATCCCCATATCTCTTCCCTCTTGCGTCTCCCTCCCACCCTCCCTATCCCACCCTTCTAGGTGGTCAAAAAGCACCGAGCTGATCTCCCTGTGCTGTGCACCTGCTTCCCACTAGCTATTATTTTACATTTGGTAGTGTATATATGTCCATGCCACTCTCTCACTTCATCCCAGTTTACCCTTCCCACTCCCCGTGTCCTCAAGCCCATTCTCTACATCTGCGTCTTTATTCCTGTCTTGCCCCTAGTTTCTTCAGAACCTTTTTTTTTTTTTTTAGATTCCATATATATGTGTTAGCATACAGTACTTTTTTTTCTCTTTCTGACTTACTTCACTCTGTATGACAGATCCTAGGTCCATCCACCTCACTACAAATAACTCAATTTCGTTTCTTTTTATGGCTGAGTAATATTCCATTGTATATATGTGCCACATCTTCTTTATCCATTCATCTGTTGATGGACACTTAGGTTGCTTCCATGTCCTGGCTATTGTAAATAGAGCTGCGATGAACATTTTGGTACATGACTCTTTTTGAATTATGGTTTTCTCAGGGTATATGCCCAGTAGTGGGATTGCTGGGTTATATGGTAGTTCTATTTTTAGTTTTTTAAGGAACCTCCATACTGTTCTCCATGGTGGCTGTATCAATTTACATTCCCACCAACAGTGCAAGAGGGTTCCCTTTTCTCCACCCCCTCTCCAGCATTTATTGTTTGTAGATTTTGTGATGATGGCCATTCTGACCAGTGTGAGGTGATACCTCATTGTAGGTTTGATTTGCATTTCTCTGATGATTAGTGATGTTGAGCATTTTATGTGTTTGTTGGCAATCTGTATCTTCTTTGGAGAAATGACTATTTAGGTCTTCTGCCCATTTTTGGATTGTGTTGTTTGTTTTTTAGATATTGAGCTGCATGAGCTGCTTGTAAACTTTGGAGATTAATCTTTTGTCAGTTGCTTGGTTTGCAAATATTTTCTCCCATTCTGAGGGTTGTCTTTTGGTCTTGTTTATGGTTTCCTTTGCTGTGCAAAAGCTTTGAAGTTTCATTAGGTCCCATTTGTTTATTTTTGTTTTTATTTCCATTTCTCTAGGAGGTGGGTTAAAAAGGATCTTGCTGTGATTTATGTCATAGGGTGTTCTGCCTATGTTTTCCTCTAAGAGTTTTATGGTGTCTGGCCTTACAGTTAGGTCTTTAATCCATTTTGAGTTTATTTTTGTGTATGGTGTTAAGGAGTGTTCTAATTTCATTATTTTACATGTTGCTGTCCAGTTTTCCCAGCACCGCTTATTGAAGAGGCTGTCTTTTCTCCATTGTATATTCTTGCCTCCTATATCAAAAATAAGGTGACCATATGTGTGTGGGTTTATCTCTGGGCTTTGTATCCTGTTCCATTGATCTATATTTCTGTTTCTGTGCCAGTACCATACTGTCTTGATTACTGTAGCTTTGTAGTATAGTCTGAAGTCAGGGAGCCTGATTCCTCCAGCTCCATTTTTCTTTCTCAAGATTTCTTTGGCTATTTGGGGTGTTTTGTGTTTCCATACAAATTGTAAAATTTTTTGTTCTAGCTCTGTGAAAAATGCCATTGGTAGTTTGATAGGGATTGCATTGAATCTGTAGATTGCTTTGGGTAGTATAGTCATTTTCACAATGTTGATTCTTCCAATCCAAGAATGTGGTGTATCTCTTCATCTGTTTGTATCATCTTTAATTTCTTTCATCAGTGTCTTTTAGTTTTCTTCATACACGTCTTTTTTCTCCTTAGGTAGGTTTATTCCTAGGTATTTTATTCTTTTGCTGTGGTAAATGGGAGTGTTTCCTTAATTTCTTCTTCAGATTTGTCATCATTAGTGTATAGGAATCCAAGAGATTTCTGTGCATTAATTTTGTATCCTGCTACTTTACCAAATTCATTGATTAGCTCTAGTAGTTCTCTGGTAACCTCTTTAGGATTCTCTATGTATAGTATCATGTCATCTGCAAACAGTAACAGCTTTACTTCTTCTTTTCTGATTTGGATTCATTTTATTTCTGTTTTCTCTGATTGCTGTGGCTAAAACTTCCAAATCTATGTTCAGTAATAGTGGTTAGGGTGGACAACCACCTTGTCTTGTTCCTGATCTTAGAGAAAATGGTTTCAGTTTTTCACCATTGAGAATGATGTTGGCTGTGGGTTTGTCATATATGGCCTTTATTATGTTGAGTTAAGTTCCCTCTATGCCTACTTTCTGTAGGGTTTTTATCGTAAATGGGTGTTGAATTTTGTTGAAAGCTTTTTCTGCATTTATTGAGATGATAATATGGTTTTTCTCCTTCAGTTTGTTAATATGGTGTATCACATTGATTGTTTTGCGTATGTTGAAGAATCCTTGCATTCCTGGGATAAACCCCACTTGATCATGGTGTGTGATCCTTTTAATGTGCCATTGGATTCTGAAGAAATAAAAATATTCTTGTTTCAAAAGCCCAGTGCCACTAATCCTGTGATTTGTTGCACATAACAAACTTTTCTTCCCACTAGGAAACATCTGTATGGATTGTTTCATTACAGCGCCACGATGCTTGGACTTGAATCGCTTCCAGATCCCACAGATACCTGGGAAATTGTAGAGACCATAGGTAAAGGCACCTATGGCAAGGTCTACAAAGTAACTAACAAGAGAGATGGGAGCCTGGCTGCAGTAAAAATTCTAGATCCAATCAGTGTAAGTAACAGTTATAAATTATAACCACAATACAGTGTTTTCATACACACTGAGCTTTCAACTTCTTTCTTTGTTCTGGGGATGATTTTCTAGGGATAATGAAACCTGGCATGAAATCTCAAAATGAGTTATTGACTCCTTAGCCTAGCTGAATGAAGGGACTCCATTTGGAGTTAAAACTTCCCTTGATTTTCTCTTTTGTCCGTTTTACTATTGTTTTGATTTTGGTCCCCTGGACTCTTCAAATGTTATTCTCTTGGAAAGAGTGATTTGTTAGGTTTATACAGAGGCTGATCTCTCTGTAAGTTACAAAGTGACCCAGACATGTGGTATTCAGTCATCTTAGCCTGGCATCCTATTTCAGAGTGCTGAATACTGAGCCTATAATGCTGTGCACTGTTTACCACAGTGAAGTTGTAAGTGTCCTATCCTGGTTGGGTCCCCTTGAGCTACTTCTCCTTAATTGCTTTGAAAATTCAGACATTTTTAAATTTAAAAAAAGATATTTATGATATTATTATTAAGAATATATAATGAAGACATTTATTGATATAACAGTTAGAAGGCTTTAGTTGGTATCTGAATGTCCATTGTTAGGTATTTTCAAGATATGGTAATGATTACATTAAAAACACAGACTACATATGCTTTATTAAATGGTTACTTGATCGTGATATCATTCCTTACCCTTCCTCGCACATTATACTGAATCCAGCATGCACTTTTTACCTTGTGTAGGATATGGATGAGGAGATTGAGGCAGAATACAACATTTTGCAGTTTCTTCCGAATCACCCCAACGTTGTAAAGTTTTATGGGATGTTTTACAAAGCAGATCACGGTGTGGGAGGACAGCTGTGGCTGGTCCTGGAGGTAAGAGGCTCCCATTGTGTAACCAGCAATTCAAACAGAGCACCAGAGGTGAGCAGACTCATTGTTGCCTAAATAGTGTAAGATGCACATCTGGGGAGGCGGTCTCTCCTGCATGGCACAGGTACCTTACCAGATGTGGTGTTCTCCACGTTCTTATGGGTAGGCTGTGTGCTGAAAATGTGCACGTTTCTCTGCTTGTAAGGTTTAATAATCTTCTAATTCAGTGAATATAGAAACACAGTTGGAAAAGGTTATTTTCTACCCTAGGCTGGGAAAATTTCACAGAAAACATGTTCCAATTGATGTAACTCATTTTCAAAAATTGTTAACCCAAGGTTTACTTGGTTGCCAAGTTTGAATCAGCGCATTCATGTTCATTTATCCTCATCTTAGGTTGGGTTTCCTGAAAACGGACTCTGAGAATTGTGTATGGAAGGTTTATTGGAGAGTTCTTACAGGAGCTAGATGTGCAAGGAAGGTGGGATTGGGCAAGGGAGACATTAAACATCAGTGTGGTTGCAGAGGTCTCAGCCCATCCTCAGGGAGAAGAAGACCTGGGATCCTCTTGTAGGATTGTCCTGGATTTTATCTCTGCAAGAGCCAATCACTTGGTGCATGCCACCCTGGGAGGGGGTGTGGCCTTGGGGGAGGCAGTTCCCTGTAGCTGGGCACTATTCCTGGTGAGAGGTGCCACTGGGACTTGGGAGCAGGGAGCAGCTGATATTCCTGGCAGCGTCTGCTTTGAAGAGAGAATCTGAAGGGAGCACCACTATATCCAGTGTAGTTTTGCCTTTTTTCTGCCTTCTTAATGGGAATGAATGTGTGTAACTGGATGCAAAAGAGTCCCTTCCCCACAAATACAATTCCTCCGTGGAACTAACATGGCAAAGACACAATGACAACATATGAAATTAGTATATTAGGACAGGTCTATTGTATTGCCTCAGGGTAGGTATAGGTCCACCCTGATCTGTCCTGGACTCTGCCCCTCTAAACCAGCCTCCATGCCTGAGGTCACATGTGTGATCCATGAGCACGGGGACATGTGTGAAAGCTTTAAGAGAGAAGCAACAAAGGAGAAATCAGACCTCAATTCACTGTCTGGGGTCTCTTGTCGAAAACCTTCCACCTGGCTCTGGGAGGGCCTGGCCATAAGGCAATATATACTGGCTGCCATGGCAACAATGTATGGGGAATTCACTTGTATTCAAATGGAATAATCTGCAGGGAACATTTCTGTCACATCAATTGCCTTCTTCAGAATATAAAGATGTAAGGGGTTTTGGTTTTCAGAAATCATCTTTGTCTGTTTAGTTGGCTGGTTAAGTCACATAACATATTCTCATAGTATCACCTTTTGGGTTTTATTATTCCCCACTCCCTCCCTGGGAATATTATAGATTTTATCCTGCCAATGAAGCTCTAGAATAACATTAATTTTTTAATGCTCATTTTCATGAGATATGGAAAGTATTGTTTCTAGGGTCTCTGATTGTATTCTTTTTTTTTTAGTTTTTTAAAAAATTATTTATTTTTGGCTGCGTTGGGTCTTCATTGCTACACGCAGGCTTTCTCTAGTTGTGGAGAGCGGGGGCTACTCTTTGTTGCGGTGTGCGGGCTTCTCATTATGGTGACTTCTCTTGTGGAGCACAGGCTCTAAGTACGTGGGCTTCAGTAGTTGTGGCACACGGGCTTAATTGTTTTGCGGCATGTGGGATCTTCCCAGACCAGGGATTGAACCTATGTCCTCTGCATTGGTAGGCAGATTCTTATCCACTGTGCCACCAGGGAAGCCCTGATTGTATTCTTCTTAAGCTCTGTAAGATCTCAGTGTTTTAAACTTCATTATAATTTAATAATGTAAGTACAGTGACCGAGAAGTTTTAGTTTCTTTTCACTTTACCACCGACTCAAAGACTCTGCATTCGGATATAGAAAACTGAACTTCCAGGGATTTTCCAGGGCCTGAAATGGGACCTTCCCTCCCTCCATTTTACCAGGAGAGTAGGTGGGCTGCTCAGACCTGCCACCACCTGGAGAATAATTGCTGTTACTGATGAGGAGTGACCAAATGTTAGTCCCTCAGGCACAGCCAAGGCAGCCAGAAAGGGCCACACATGGCCTTGAAAGATGAGAAAGAGCCCGGAACTATGAACTGAGCCTTGTGCAAATGCTCCCCTGCGACTGTCTCTTGCTTTTTCAGGGTGACTAAGTACAGATAATGAGGTTGCCCTGGCACACTGAATTATTCATACCTCAGCAATACAATATGCTGATATTATGCCCTTTGCAGGTTGTGTTGGCTCATGCCAAAGTTGCTGGCATGGGGAACCAGATGTCCTCAATCTTTTCTGTCCAGGAATGGGCCATCCATGCCAGGCAGCTGGGGTAGGTATGTCCAGTACCTCCAGTATGCTTGTAGACACAGGGATTCCTGGGCTCCTAGAACTGACAGGGACCTCGGCCTTCCTTCTGTCACTCTCCTAGTGTTCAGCTGAGGAACAGAGACCCAAAGAAGGAGTGACATGCCGATGGTCCTATACGAGTTATATGGCAGAACTGGAGGAGGGCAACACTTCAGCACTTTTCTCCCATCCTGTGCTGTTGCTGTCTGCCGGGTCCGGGGAATACAGACTTGGAATCTCTGGTTAAAATGGCAGCAGTTCCTGATTACACAGGAACTGCTTTAGCACAGAATTAGCACACACACACAGACACAGACACAGACACAGACACACAGCTGGAAGATAATGACAGTCCACACAGCACCTTGACCATGTTGCTCTGTCTGCAACTTTTTTAGGAGTGCTTTAGGAGACTTGTACAATAAAATTATTATCTGTTTAATATTGCTCCCCTCATCCTGTATATTGAGATTAAATTTATGTTGCCTTTGCTCTTTTCTTGCCTGAATGTGGTGAAAGGACCAGGGAGAAGCTATTACACAGAGCAATTCTTGAGGATAGAAAAATGTTATTAATAACCCTCTTAAATCACCACAACTCTGAAAACAAAAGCAAATAAAAATGTCATTTCAGAAATTAATTACTAATTGTTAGCAGAAAGCAAACCAAAGCCTTCTTGCATAACAGACACCTACTATAGGAGAAAAATATGGACAGAAAACACTCATACATAATAATGTTTTGGAAAATTTGTGAATAAGTTTTATTCTAAATTAATATTAAATTTGGAAAATCTGTAAGTTCTATTATGTCTCACCTAAATGAAACATGATAAGAAATTAGACTTTTAAGAAAAAGCACCAGAGGCTTCCCTGGTGGCACAGTGGTTAAGAATCTGCCTGCCAATGCAGGGGACACGGGTCCAATCCCTGGTCCGGGAAGATCCCACATGCCATGGAGCAACTAAGCCCGTGCACCACAACTACTGAGCCTGCACTTTGGAGCCTGCGAGCCACAACTACTGAGCCTGTGAGCCACAACTACTGAGCCTGTGTGCCACAACTACTGAAGCCCACACGCCTATAGCCTGTACTCCACAACAAGAGAAGCCACTGCAATGAGAAGCCCGCGTACCACAACCAAGAGTAGCCCCCACTCACCGCAACTAGAGAAAGCCCACGCACAGCAATGAGGGCACAACGCAGCCAAAGATAAATAAATAAAACAAATAAATTTTTTAAAAACCTCATATAAAAAAAAAGCACCATATTTCAGAAAAAGTACCTAGTATGTGCTAAGACATGAAGTACATTTTCTCTTTTCCTTTCAGTATAAAACCTTCAGCCCATAAATACTATTTCAGCCTGAATCACATTCAACTTAAAAGAAATGGTTTAGAGTTTAGAGTGTTAGTAAATGAGAATGTAAAGTAAAAAAAAACAAAAACAAAAAAACCTCCTTATATTTTAAAACCAGACAAAAGAATTATTTTTTAACCTGTTTTTTCCTCTCAGAGGTCTTTGTGTCAGTTCAGTATCTAAGCCAGAAGGGGGGAAAAAGATATCTCTGTTCAGTTTTTGCATTTATATAAGGCCCTAGAAAGTCCAGTCTGGGCCCCAATATCATTGCAAGTTAGCACTTAAAACCATTTTCACCCATTGATATTGTGGCATGAGTCAAGTTTATCACATTAACAAGTCAGGGTCCTAGCAGGACACTGATGGCCTGGAATGTATGTAGCTCTGGCGTTTTGATTGGCCAGAGATGGTTAGAAAGCCCTGGAGCACTGAACACTGACTCAGATGGCAGGTTCTGGCCGGGTTCTAGAATGAGAGTCACTGGAGTGTTGGGGGTCAGGAGGAAAGTACAGAACAGTTGGGAGTGGAGAAGGGAAGAACTGTGAAATATAACCGAGGTGCATCCGATATTTATGCGCTCTCTGCGTTCAGCAAAAGCAAGAGAACGTGAAGAGCTGAGGTGTGGGAGCAATTCTGCCCAACCACCGGTCTGTGCATGTGCCCTGGAGAGAGGCTGAAATGGGAGACGGGAGTCTTGGGGCCCTCCTGCCTCTCATAGTGTGAGCATTTTCCCCCCAACCCCTGACTGGAGCTCCAGAGTTTCAAGTGACATCGTCTTCATTCTTCTAGGTGCAGACCAATGACTTTATCTGGTATCAGTAAAATAAACACAATCTCTCCCAACAGTGTGGAGGAAAACTATGTTGCTTGGCCTTCCTGAGAGGTGGGCAGTGTCCAACACAGTGCTCCCTAAGGCATCTTCCAGAGTAATTTTGACGATCCTTGACTTTTGCTTTATGCCCTCTGTAGACCCTAACACCCTTGAAAGATAAAGTCAACCAAACAGAAGAGCACTGAAAAGAAATTCCTCTTAATTCTGCCATCTGACTAGGGCAAATCAACATGCCAGTATAGAACCTACTTGAAAGTTGCAGTTTTGACTAGAATAAAGGTCTGGTGATTGTGTTGCATGGGCCATTCGTTAATAACATGGAGGAAAGTTGATGGCTTATTGAGCAAGGAACATTTTGTTGCTTGAAATTATGGCCGTCATAGCAAATGCACATACTGTGATTGAATCAATATTCAACGATGTTTTAGAAAATAGATGTGGAATGTAAATGATTTTTCTATTTTTCTTGGTTTGGAGTAAAATGCACGTTAAGTTTTAGATGCATCCAGCTGCCACATTTCCTGAATGCTGAGGGCGTCGGGAGGAATGCAGGGATGGAGACCTACCTCTGTATTTGAGTCTGATGGCTGGCAGGGTGGGCAGGAATAAAAGGCTGCAGATGCCAACCCTCAGGGGTGGGGTAGGAGGCTTGGCTGCCTTCTTACAACTCTAAGGGGATTATTTTATTTGATGTATTTAAATATAGTTCCTTGTCATGCTTTTAAAATGTTCAGTCCATCTCACTATTTACTCCGATTAGACAATTGTCAGTATGTACCTGCTTTCCTTTTTTTTTTTGCTTTCCTTTTTTATATTCCGGTACCCAAAGTCCTTTCCCTGTAACCCACGGGCTGCCCTTTAAAACCTTGCTGGTGGGCTAATCAGCTTCACAGGACCTCTTCCTGTAAAGGTGCCCTGAGCAGTTTATTTATATGTTTCTTTGAACCACAAGTCAGACAGTTCTTAAACTCTGACATTTAGTGAACAAAAGGCACCAACCGAGTCTGATCCTTTTGTTGTTCTTAAATCCACAGCTGAGTTTTGATCCTGCTGACAAAATGGCAGCTCTTAGTCCCTCCGTAGGTTCTAGAGCTATGAAGAAAGTTTATAAGTTGGCTACCTACATAAAATGCCACTGACTAGGCTCTTGTTGCAGAAATGGCCAGATTTAAAGTAGGGCAGGAGAGAGACTAAAATGAGGTTTCAGGGGAAAATTCCAGGGTTGAGTTAGCTTGGATCATCACCCAACACTTAATTTAAATGTTCTCTGGGTAGAATTTTAATAGTGTACTTGCAGTACAGTAAAGCATGTGCCTCCCTGAGACAGGAGCCAGGCTGAGAAGTGGTTCTGATAAAGGCGTTACAGTGCCTTGCACGTCTATTGCTCCTTTAGCTTTAGAGGGTCAAAGAACTTTATTGCTATTCTTATACTCACAAGATCCCTAGACTCTGTTTCTTCTTAACTTTCTCTATCCAGTTGGTACAAAATTCCTGTCGATTCTATGTCATAAAAGTCCCCCATATCTGTCCCTGACTCTTTGTCCTCAGGACTCTTGACTTTTTGACCCTGCTTCTCTCGATTGCTTTAACACCTCCTAACAGGTGTCCAGCTCCCTGTGTCTTCCTGTTCTGTCCACCCTCCAATCTGCTACCAAGGTCATCTTTCTAGAAATCTGAACAGACCTCCTGCCTAAAACCTGTCAATAGCTTACCACTCCTATCTAATGGTATATTATGGTATCATAATATGCGTGTGTATAGTAATAAAGCCCACACTTCTTAGAAGAGCTCACCTGTCATTCCCTGTTACCCCCTTTTTTTCCCTGTCTCCCTGCTCTAGGATTCTGTCCTTTTGTCCCAACAGTGGCAGAGTATGTAGAATTCAAAGACACACAGACATAGACACATACACATACACATGCACAGGCAGACAGACACACTACCTTCCCCCTCATTCTTCTGTGCTCCCTTCCTTTGCACACGGTGTTCCCTTTCCAGGGATGCTCTTCTTCTTGTTCACCTGCCATAAGGTCCTATGTCCTTCAAACTCATTGTGTGTGTTACGTCCTCTGGGAAGATTCCCAGACTGTTCCCTCTTCACCCTAGCACAACAGAAGTCGCCATTCTCTCTTCGGTGCCCACACTCCCCTTGGGCACACCCTTTCTTCCACCTGCCACTCTTACTACTCATGTGTCCATTTCTGGTGCTGAGCTCTTTGAGGGCAGGCACTGTGTTCATGATTGAGTAATGGGTAATAAACTGGGCAGTCACAAGCTATTGAGAACAAAGAGGTAACTTTCTTTTTTTTTTAACATCTTTATTGGAGTATAATTGCTTTACAATGGTGTGTTAGTTTGTGCTGTATAACAAAGTGAATCAGCTATATGTATATATAGATATCCCCATATCCCCTCCTTCTTGCGTCTCCCTTCCACCCTCCCTATCCCTCTAGGTGGTCACAAAGCACTGAGCTGATCTCCCTGTGCTATGCAGCTGCTTCCCACTAGCTATCTATTTTACATTTGGTAGTGTATATATGTCAGTGCTACTCTCTTACTTCGTCCCAGCTTACATTTCCCCCTCCCCGTGTCCTCAAGTCCATTCTCTACGTCTGCATCTTTATTCCTGTCCTGCCCCTAGGTTCATCAGAACCATTTTTTTTTTTTTTTGGATTCCGTATATATGTGTTAGCATACGGTATTTGTTTTTCTCTTTCTGACTTCACTCTGTATGAAAGACTCTAGGTCCATCCACCTCACTACAAATAACTCAATTTCGTTTCTTTTTATGGCTGAGCAATATTCCATTGTATACACATCTTCTTTATCCATTCATCTATCGATGGATACTTAGGTTGCTTCCATGTCCTGGCTACTGTAAATAGAGCTGCGATGAACATTGTAGTACATGACTTTTTGAATTATGTTTTCTCAGGATATATGCCCAGTAGTGGGATTGCTGGGTCATATGGTAGTTCTATTTTTAGTTTTTTAAGGAACCTCCATACTGTTCTCCATAGTGGCTGTATCAATTTACATTCCCACCAACAGTGCAAGAGGGTTCCCTTTTCTCCACACCCTCTCCAGCATTTATTGTTTGTAGATTTTTTGATGATGGCCATTCTGACTGGTGTGAGGTGATACCTCGGTGTAGTTTTTTTGTTTTTTTTTTTTGTGGTATGCGGGCCTCTCACTGTTGTGGCCTCTCCCGCTGTGGAGCACAGGCTCCGGACGCGCAGGCTCAGCGGCCATGGCTCACTGGCGAGCCGCTCCACGGCATGTGGGATCCTCCCGGACCGGGGCACGAACCCGCGTCCCCTGCATCAACAACCACTGCACCACCAGGGAAGCCCCTCAGTGTAGTTTTGATTTGCATTTCTCTAATGATTAGTGATGTTGAGCATCCTTTCACGTGTTTGTTGGCAATCTGTATATCTTCTTTGGAGAAATGTCTGTTTAGGTCTTCTGCCCATTTTTGGATTGTGTTGTTTGTTTTTAGATATTGAGCTGCATGAGCTGCTTGTATATTTTGGAGATTAATCCTTTGTCAGTTGCTTGGTTTGCAAATATTTTCTCCCATTCTGAGGGTTGTCTTTTCGTCTTGTTTATGGTTTTCTTTGCTGTGCAAAAGCTGTTAAGTTTCATTAGGTCCCATTTGTTTATTTTCATTTCTCTAGGAGATGAGTCAAAAAAGGATCTTGCTGTGATGTATGTCATAGTGTGTTCTGTCTGTGTTTTCCTCTAAGAGTTTTATAGTGTCTGGCCTTATATTTAAGTCTTTAATCCATTTTGAGTTTATTTTTGTGTATGGTGTTAGGAAGTGTTCTAATTTCATCCTTTTACATGTAGCTGTCCAGTTTTCCCAGCATGTAACTTTCTTTTTAATAACTAAACCCAACTTTGTTCTTGAGCCCCCAGCCTGCCTAGAGAAGACAATTGATTTTAACTTATCCTGTTAAACTTAGTCCATAGAGTGACTTCTTTGGGAAGGGGCAAGTTCTGGGAATTTGTATCCCATTTTCACAATCCAGTTCAAAGCTTAGTCACTTGGATAAGGACTTAGTTTTTTAGTGGTTTTCTCTTTCCCCGTTCATCTTTCCTTCTCCTGGGTGATATCTGGATTTGGATACAGCAAATGGTCATGTAAAGCCATGGCAGTGAGGTCAGGGACCTCCAACTGGTGACCCTAAGTCCTTCTACTGTCTGCCTTTGGTGTCTCCCCATGTCCCAGGTCCCTGATACTCCTTCTTATCGTGAGGTCTGCACTCACTGTCTTTCCTTCTCATTCAAACTGTAGCCTTGTCCCTGAACCCAAATGGAGCATTAAGTTCTGAATCTCCTGCAAGTCATGCGCAGGCTCTAGGGAACTGTTAGAATCCCAGCCTTGATGGACCTCACCATACCCTACTGCCATTCCACTCGGCGTGAACACCCCTTTTTTGGCATGAGGCGTGAGGTCTCCCCTTAGATTTCCATATAAAAAGAGGTTCATAAGAAATGGTTTCATTAGCATTATCCCCTTACACAACCACCCCCAAGAGGGAGCATCCTCACCCTAATCTTATTCTCTCAAGCTCTCCAAGCTCTATGCCATCAGCCCCAGAAAAGCTTTTCTTTTTGTGGGTTGAGAACTTCCCTCATGTCATGTCCTACATTCTTTCATAATCATTATTTGACTCTGTAGTCAGTTCTCCAATTTTTGTTACTTGAAATATAAATCTAATGTGGGGAGTCCTGAGAAAATTATTATATATTTGTCGAAAGCTTAGCTTTTAAGATTATTTTACAAATCATGACACCGAAAATGCATTCACTGCTCATGAGAGTATTAGATTGTATATTGAATGTTATGTGCCCTTTCAGGGTCATATAAGACCTAGTTGAAATAAAAAGAATGTGGAATCCTTTGGAAGACATTATCCTGGTACTCAACATTAGGGCCATGAGAGGTATCAGTGTTGAGTTACAAGTTACTCCTGACATTGGTAGAGAGAGGATTCCAAGGACACTTATATAATCCCAGACTCATGGGACCATTATAGCCTTCAGTGCACTTCACTGTTCTTGGCTCCTTCCTGAATCATTCCTGACAGATAGTAATTTTATCCTAGTTGTAAAGATTCCTAATTTTGTATTATATTTTTAGTCAAATACTATTGTTTAAGAGCAACTTAAATGGTAAAAACATGGACAGATTCATTTCCAGTTTATCTTGATTGTTAATGTGTGTGCGAGGTGTCTGCTGCATATGTACTGGGGAACGATACACACATCAAACAAAAACACCTGCTCACCATTTATTAAAATCTTGCAGATGTTCATTAGAGTCGAGTAGATCCTAATGTATTATTATCTTGATAAAGAGTGTCTTCTTTTAGCAAAGGTGCTAATCTGTGCTCCTCACATTTCTTTGCTTATGAAAAGCCAGTTGACTCAAGCAGCCACAACCCAGAGGACCCCCAGTTAACTGTTAACTGTTCACTAGTTAACTCTTTCCCAGATTGTAGACAAAGTGCCCGGAGGAAACCTAGGTCTCTAAAGTAGGGTCATAACCTGTATAAGGACAAGGAGTGCTCTGAGTATCCAACAAAAGCTCTGAATTTTCTCAGCAGAAAAGTGCAAGATGCATATACAACGTGCTGCCTACAGTTTCAAGGTATTTACAAGCCCTGCTGAAACAAGTTAAGAACCCTTGATTTAAGATGGCATGTAGCAAACCCAAACAGGCACATTTCCTTCTGCACTTAGTCAAAATCACCCTTGAAAACCCTTAGATTGCTGTGAAAGAATAGTATGCCTGGTTTACGCATTCTCAAATCTCAGTAATGTATAATACGTAAAAAGAGCAAATATGATATACTTTTACAGTGTTTTTAATTACAGGAATAGAAAAAGAAGAGCATAAAGGTGCTGAACTCCTACAGTTGAATATGAAAAGGTTAAATACACATATGATGCAGCTCCACTCCATAAACTTGACGTGCAGTGGCAACTCGAGAAGGAGCTGCTGGTTGGGCTTCTGCTGCCTGCAGTGCCAGCACTGGAGACAGGGAGACTGAAATAAAATGTATTCCCTCCTAAGTGTCAAGGGCGTCCATCTTGCCTCTTTCAGTCTTTCCTTCAAAATGCATGTTTTTTAAAAAATAGACAATATTCATGTAAAATGAAACTATCCCATAAGTCACCATGATTCCTTATATGCTTTCTTTTTTTAAATTTCTAAATAATGTCTTATGCTTTTATATTTCACTTAACAATTTAAAAAATCAAATTTTTGGACATGCACTTTCACTCATAAATCATCACCTTGAATAAACACACACACACACACACACACACACACACACACAGAATGAGATTTGATTGTGTAATGGAAAAGTGAGGTTTAATTGTTCTGACCTGGAGTTTTTTGATTTGCAAATTTATTTTACTACATTGAGTCGGTAATAAGTGGGTTTTTCTTCTTAATGTGCTTTTCTTTTCTTTTTGTTTGTGTTCTCTTGCTGTCTCTCTCCCCTGGCACCTCTTCTTGCAGCTGTGTAATGGGGGCTCCGTTGCTGAGCTTGTCAAAGGTCTACTCAGGTGTGGCCAGCGGCTGGATGAAGCAGTGATCTCATACATCTTATATGGGGCCCTCTTGGTAAGGACGTCCATCAAGCTGGGGGCAGAGGGGGCAATTTGTCATTGGTTGGCTCCCCATTGCATATTAACAAGGGGAAACTGCCCTATAATATGCAAGGTGTATAACAGGGAGGTGTAGCCAAATGTGGACTTTGATTAGATTTTTAATAGTAGGGTAACTGTTTAAAAATAACCATGCAAATTTTCCTTTTCTCTTTCCTGTTGTTTGGTGGCGGTGGGACACCATGCAGGGCCTTCAGCATTTGCACAATAACCGAATCATCCACCGTGATGTCAAGGGGAATAATATTCTTCTGACAACAGGAGGAGGAGTTAAGCTCGTTGACTTTGGTAATGACTGCTTGTCGTTTGTTTTCTTGATGTGTGCGGTTTAGCCAAAGGCAACAATTTATTGCAGTCTCAGACGACTGGAGCCTGTCTTCTACGCCATAGGCTGAGGGCCTTTCCAGTCACACACAGGCTGGAGAATGGGGGGTGGTTCACCAGATGGATCACCCTAGGAGATGCTGTTTGTTAATCTATTTTCAGCTTTAGAAGCAATTTTTTTAAAGAGAATATAAAAGTGTTTCAAAAGAAGAATTCGAGGGAAAAACTTTGGTTTTCTGGGAAGGATTTCACATCTCAGGGCAATTGTCTATAATTTACATTTTGTCTATTCTTTTTTGCATATGAAAAGAGAAAGCAGTTTGGTCTTTCAAATGATTTTCTCTAGCCTTAGGCATACTTATTCCCAGTGAGCAGAAGGTAAAATGGTCCTTTGGGTCTGAAAGCTAACATCCCTTTCAATTGTGATTGTTGCTGTTACATGTGAGGCTGGTTGAACTGGAAACATTAACAGGAAATGGAAGTGTGAAAGGAAACGCAGAGCAATATCACCTAAGGCCAGAGAACTATTAAATATATGCTTGTGACACTCCTGTGTTGATAGGCACAAACCAACAAACCATTTGGTTTTCCTTTTTAAGTTTATCTAATGGTTTAGTCTTCTAAACAGGTTCAACAGCAATTAGTACCTCAGCATGATTGTTATAAATAATGAGAAACCATTTACAGAAGCACTTTTTAAAATGTTCTTTATCATTGTCAGTGTAGTAGGAGAAAAGATTGATGATTTTGAATATTCATTGTTTTATTGGTAAGAAAGAATTCAGTGTTAAAATGTATCAGTGAATCATTTGCTCAGAAGAAATTACTCAAAAATAACTGAAATTACGCTAAGTATATTGGTTTATTTACTAAAAAGCAAAGAAAAATTGCAGAGGGTTTAAATAGAGTTTAAAGAGCCCTCTTTGGCTTCCTAATAAAGAATAAGGAATGCAAGCAGTTAGCATAACAACTACCCTGAAAAAACAACCCATGGTCCTTGGCAAATCTATGCCTAATGTTTTTAAAGGTCTGTTTTTTGCTGATGAGCATATTCAGATTTCTAAGTTCTTATCAACAGCATTAGTGGCCACCATTGTTATTCTCTTAAGGGCTGCATTAGATTTTGCTTGGTATAAAAGAATACCTTATATTTGTAAAATACTTTACAGTTTATAAATCATTTTCACAGTTGTTCCGTTTTTAAAAAAATTTACTTATTTTATTTATTTTTGGCTGCATTGGGTCTTCGTTGCTGCGCGCAGGCTTTTTCTAGTTGCAGCGAGGGGGGGCTACTCTCCGTTGCGGTGCACGGGCTTCTCATTGCGGTGGCTTCTCTTTTGGAGCACGGGCTCTAGGTGCGTGGGCTTTGGTAGTTGTGGCTCGCGGGCTCAGTAGTTGTGGTTCATGGGCTCTAGAGCGCAGGCTCAGTAGTTGTGGCGCATGGGCTTAGTTGCTCCGCGGCATGTGGGATCTTCCCGGACCAGGGCTCAAACCCGTGTTCCCTGTATTGGCAGGCGGATTCTTATCCACTGCACCACCAGGGAAGCCCCCATAGTTGTTCTCTTACTTGGTATTTAAGAAGAACTCTTTGTGTTAGGTGTGATGAGTAGCATTATCCCCAATTTGAAGGTAAGAAAACTGAGGCTCAGAGTGAGGTTGTCTGCTTGAGGTCATACAGTTAGGAAAAGACGTAATTGAGATGGGAAACAGGTCTTCTGACTCCTAATCCAGTGTACCTTTACATCCATTATGGCATAAAGAAGAGAGCTGGCTTAAGACTATGACAGAGTACATTGGAATTATATTAAAATTCAGGTCCCCAACATTGAGCCCTAGATAATAATATTATTAGTCAATTTCTTTTTCCATTTGACAAATGTATTTTTCATGTCAGGTTTCCAGCCTTCTAGGTAAGATAAGGCACTGAAAACTTTTTACTTCTACACTGATGCTCTGATATAGATAATACATGCCAATTTTCTTCCTCCATCAAATGAGGCACCATTTTAAGAAAGATATCACCTGAAATATTTTGGAAATATAGTAGGAAGGTATTTTGGGTTGATTCTAGTTCTTGATGTTTTCTTTTGATTCCAATTTTGCAGCAGTATGGTAGAAATGCTCGATTTAGACAGATACATGCTCCCACACAGTGGTTGGCAAACTACAGCCTGTGAACCGAATCTGACCTGCCTCCTGTTTTTGTACGGCCTGTGAACTAAGAATGGTTTTTACATTTTTAAATGGTTGGGAAAAAGTCAAAAGAAAAATATTTTATGACCGTGAAAACTATGCACCCATAAATGAATTTTTGTGGAAACACAGCTACACTCATTTGCTTCTGTGTTGTCTATGCTGCTTTTCCATTACAATGGCAGAGTTGAGTAGCTGTGACAGAGCCTTAGGCTCGCAAAGCCTAAGATATTTACTGTCTGACCCTTTATGGAAGAAGTTTGCCAGCCCCTGGTCTAGCATCATCTTCTGCTCACTGCTGAATTGTGACACCCTTTTCTTATAGGCGTCTCAGCTCAACTCACCAGTACACGTCTGCGGAGAAACACATCTGTCGGCACCCCATTCTGGATGGCCCCTGAGGTAAGCAGAGGGCAACGATTTCTTTGTATTTGCTGAGAGCCTTGGTACTATGCCTTTTTATGGGAAGGTCACACACTTCACTTTCAGGAAGAAGAAAATCCTTTATCCTCATTGAACTGTGAGGGTTCTGGTTTGGTGAGTGATAATGATGACAAACCAGAACTTAATTTCAGAAAATCGGGATTAAGTCACAGCTGGCCCACAGAATACCTTCATGCAGTTAGAAAAAGGTGCCCCCTCCAGAAGATGCAGCCCTCTACAAGGGTCCTGGCTTGACAAGTTCATCCAGCCATTGTGTAAATTAGAAAAAGTCACCTTCCCTGGATAGATGCAGCCCCAGTGACACATGGCTTGGTGAAGAGACAGATTTCAGCTCCAGCTGGCTTACAGAACTATATGCCATAGTCCTGGTTGCTTTTTTGTTACCAGATACATAGTAACTTCTCTTGTGTACTTTTTTGGCTCTGTAGTAAAACCTGGGATTTCGCCCTAATTTAGTACTGGCATTACCACAGAATCCTCTATGAAATGACACATATAGAAGTTTGGGGAATCTTCGGGCTAGATACCGCATACCCTGAAACAGAGGCACTGTACAGCTTTGCTTGTCAGGTCAGCATTTTAATTCCACAGCACTCTGGCCTGAGAGCAGCTCTCTTGGATCAAGCAAATGGGTTCTTTTAATAAGAGAACTCGGCAATCATCTCCTTAGAGGTCTTTCCATCTCCATTCTGTCCCTGGGCTTTCCTTCCTCTGTGTGATTGCCAAGGTGGTCTCCTAACACAGTAATTGGCTTACGCCAATATGCTCAAATTTATTCTATCTCAATGGCCTTCTCTTTCATACTTGGATAATGGACAGACCCATTTTAGAGAAAAAGAAAATCCCTGCAGATTCCAGTGTTTACTTAAATCTTAAATTGATTTTAAAAACCATGAAACTAGACATACACTTATCTAGTCATTTATATTTGTAATGCTATAAAACCAAAAGGGAAAAAAATATATTATGAAAAAACTGCAAAGCCAGCAGTGTTCAAGTAAACAGCTTTAATTTAATGAGACAAATGACATTGTTTTGTGAAACTCAGTTGTCCTTTGCAATGTGAATATGTTTCAGAGCATGATGGCATGGATTATTTTGAGTTATTTTGTCAACCTTACTACCGCATACCATGTGGTGACCCAGTTCTCCCACCACTTTACTCAGCGAGAGTGATCTCTTTGTTTAAACAGCATCTCCTTTGGCCTCTAACTGGCACGTCTCTGTTGGCTTAGTGCCGGCTTAATAATAAACATAAATATGGGCACTGAAATTGTGTGTCAATTAGCCATCCAGATGATCTGGAACATGTTTTTATTGCAGCTTCTCCCATTTTATTATTATTAATAAACTATCATTGAAACAAAAGCAAAAACATAAAAATTTTCATAGGGACCTCATGAACCCCACTTTGAGGAACACTGTAGGACAAAGTCAAGATTCCTTAGAATGGGGAACAAAGCCTTTCATATTCCAGCTTCTGTACTGTCCAGCCTCATTTCAGGTTACTTTTCCCCAATTTACTTGTTTTTAATGCCTCAACAGAAGTGAACAACAGGTAATTCTCCAAATCTATCCTTATGTGTCATTCCTTTAAACCTTTCCATATATTGTTACATCATCTGGGATGGCCCTCAGAACTCTGGAACATTCCTCCTCAATCTTCAAGTCTCAGCGCAAATGCAACTCCCCTAGGAAACCTTCCCTCATCCTTGGCCAACTGAGGTTCTTTTCCCTGAGTTTCCACTGCAGCCTTTACACCCTCCATTAGCAAACCATGACCATTGTATTGTATTGGGTTGGCCAAAAGGTTTGTTCGGTTTTTTCCTTAAGATGGCTCTAGTAACACTTAGTTGTCTTTAACTTCATTCAAAACAATTTTGTTAGATTGTATTGTGACAGCTGTCATACCAGTGTGCATTTTAAAAAAACTTATCAAAATTGGTGAATTTTTGTGTAGCCATTTTAATATTGAAGATGGAAGAAAAAACGCAATACTTTTGGCATATTATGCTTTATCATTTCAAGAAAGGTAAAAACGCAACTGATATGCAAAAAAAAGATGCGTGCAGTGTATGGAGAAGGTGCTGTGACTGATTGAATGTGTCAAAAGTGGTTTGCAAAGTTTCGTGCTGGAGATTTCTCACTGGACAATGCTCCACAGTCAGGTAGACCAGTTGAAGTTGACAGTGATCAAATTGAGACATTAATTGAGAACAACCAATGTTATACCACACAGGCGATAACTGACATACTCAAAATATCCAGATCAAGCGCTGAAAATCATTTGTACCAGCTTGGTTATGTTCATCGCTTTGATGTTTGGGTTCCACGTAAGTTAAGCAAAAAAAAAAAAACCTTCTTGACTGTATTTCCGTGTGCGATTCTCTACTTCAGCATAATGAAAACGTTCCATTTTTAAAACAAATTGTGACAGACGATGAAAAGTGGATACTGTACAATAACATAGAATGGGGCAAGTGAAATGAACCACCACCAACCACACCAAAGGCCGATCTTCATCTAAAGAAGGTGATGTTGTGTATATGGTGGGATTGGAAGGGAGTCCTGTATTATGAGCTCCTTCTGGAAAACCAAATGATTAATTCCAACAAGTACTGCTCTCAGTTAGACGAACTGAAAGCAGCACTTCAGTGAAAAGCATCCAGAATTAGTCAAGAGAAAACACATAATCTTCCATCAGCATAACACAAGACCGCATGTTTCTTTGATGACCAGGCAAAAACCATTACAGCTTGGCTGGGAAGTTTTGATTCATCCGCCATATTCACCAGATATTGCACCTTCAGATTTCCATTTATTTTGGTCTTTACAAAATTCTCTTAATGGAAAAAATTTCAATTCCCTGGAAGACTGTAAAGGGCACCTGGAAGAATTCTTTGTTCAAAAAGATTAAAAGTTTTGGGAAGATGGAATGATGAATTTGCCTGAAAAATGGCAGAAAGTAGTGGAATAAAGCATTGAATACGTTGTTCAATAAAGTTCTTGGTGAAAATGAAAAATGTGTCTTTTGTTTTTACTTAAAAACCAAAGGCACTTTTTGGTCAACCCAATAGTTGTTCGTAAGCAGGTCTCCCAATTGGACTCTGAACTCTGGCAGGGACTTGGGATGCCCAGCTCTCAGTGTAGTGCTTGATACAGGCTAGATGCTCAATAAGCATCTGTTGGATGAATGAATACATTGGTAAAAAAGTCAAAGGAGAAGATGAATTTGGAGGGTAGTTTGAGGAGAGCTTTAAAACTATTGGTATTCACAAATTTCTCTGTAGATTTTGATTAATTTATTATTAAAGGAAAGCATAACTGAGGCCACTCAACTAATATTTAGTGTGGCATAACTCAGAAGATGGTGTTCCCGTTACAATCCGCGGCAAGTTGGTGTTCTCAGAACCACAAAATACAAATAAGAGAAACCTGCTCTTGGCTTTGTACATTTCTCATGAGGTGTTTGTGACTTTTCAGTTTCAGCTGGGTTGAAGAAAATATGTGGAGTGTTTCTATTTACGGGCAGTTTAGTGGTCCATGGTGAGCTTCTGTTGCCCAGATTGCCTGAAACTGGTTCCCTTCTCATCAGGGAAAAGCCAGTGTTGCATCTTGCCTGCTGTAGTGGATAAATTGAGCAGTAGGCAGATTATGGGGCGGAGACCTTGACAGTGCCTCTCAGGAGCAAGTGCCCAGTTGCTCTGTGTATGACTCAGAGATTCTCTCAGGATATGTGCTTGCATCCAAGATGCTTTGGGACCAGGCTGCAGTTCTTGAGACTCAGTCCTACACAAACTTCACATTTTTATTTTTCAGATGGAGAATTACTCTTTCCAACAAAGAGTCTTTTAAGAGTGTCCACAGGAATAATCTTCCATTTGTCAGTTCAATTCAACAAACTTAAAAAACAAATTTTTATCTTACTGAAGTATAGCTGATTTACAATGTTGTGTTAATTTCTGCTATATAGCAGTGATTCAGTTATATATATGCACACATATATATATATATTCTTTTTCACATTCCTTTCCATTATGGTTTATCACAGGATACTGAACACAGTTCTCTGTGATATACAGTACGTCCTTGTTGTATATCCATTCTATATATAATAGTTTGCATCTGCTAATCCCAAACTCCCAGTTCATCCCTCCCTCATCCCTTCTCCCCCTTGGCAACCACAAGTCTGTTCTCTATGTCTGTGAGTCTGTTTTTGTTTCGGAGATAAGTTCATTTGTGTCATATTTTAGATTCCATATGTAAGTGATATCATATGGTATTTGTCTTTCTCTGTCTGACTGACTTTGCTTAGTATGATAATCTCTAGGTCCATCCATGTTACTGCAAATGGCGTTATTTCATTATTTTTTATGGCTAAGTAGCATTCCATTCAACAAACATTTATACTCTCTTCCGTGAGCCAGGCTTTGGGTCAAGACGAATCCTTGAAAGTATAATCAGTAGTGGTTCAAATGGACATTGTCTTCGTATGGTGGCCTGCATAGTATACTGATCCTAATATGCTTTCACTTCTGCTTGTGTGAATAAGTGGTATTTAGATTAAATATGACAGCAATGTGTGCAATGCCAATGCCAGTGTAATAAAACCATTGCATGCCACCAGTGCTTTTATTTTGAAAACGCAGCAGAATGATCCTTGATCCTATTTTATTTTTGAGAAATTGAACCAAATTATTCTTTTCCCATTTGTATTTCCATTTTGATTTCACCAGCCTAACTACAATATTTAATTCAAATAGGCTATGCTTCAAACCAGGTAGCTAATGGAATGTGACCAGACCACCGTCAAACTTTGACACGCAGTCCAAACAGCAGTTCACCGGGGCAGCTTGAAGCTGCATCATGAACTGACTATCATATTCACAACACTCTCCACTTATTTCCTCTTGACATCTCATGTGGACACTCATAAAGTTGAAAGATGCTGGGTAAAAACAGTATCAACTCAGCAGTGTAGGAGAAGAAAAATTTTAGGGGGTGTGCTTGGTGTGATAGTACTTTGAAACAACGCTACTGGGGAACTATTGGCTGGCATAGCAAGAGTTAATCTAAAAGTCAAGGTCAGTACAGTTTTTTTACAAACTGAGTACGTCAGTAGCATACTATGACTCGGGAAGATGATTTTAAGAGGGAAAGAAAGATGCTCAACATAGAAACTGTATTTAACAAGATTACCCTGAGCAAAATGACTTCAGCAATAGGAAATGAAGCTTCTCCTGTGAGTACAGAGGTAGGTGGTTCCAGACTTTGTTGATTCAGCAGCTCAGTAAAGCCATCAGAAACCCAGGTTCTTAGATTTCCCTGGCTGTGACTGCTGCAAGTTGCATGGCTTCATTGTTAGGGACAGACCTGGAGGCGGTTAGGACAACATCGTCTGTGAGTGTCTGAGGGGCAACAGGGGCTCCAGTATTCTAGCAGCCACCAGTGAAAGCACCCGTGGTACAATCCAACAGACACCCCCTTTATTCCCTTGGAGCTGCCCTTGGCCAGCCAAGAAGTTAAAGTGGGTTCTCCTCCTGTCCTGGGATCAAAGCCGTGGCCACTCCATACTAGTTTCCTAGGGCTGCCATACAAAGTAGCTCAAACTGGGTGGTTTAAAACAACAGAAATTTATCATCTCACGGTTCTGGAGGCTAGAAGTCCAAAAGCAAGGTGTTAGCAGGGCATGCTCCCTTTGAAGCCTCTAGGATCATTCCTTGCCTCTTCCTAGCTTCTGGTGGTTTGCTGGCAATCTTTGGCGTTCTTTGGCTAGCAGCTCCGTATCGCCAATATCTGCCTTTGTAATCACATTGCGTTCTCCCTGTTTGTCTGTCTTCACATGGCCATCATGTTGTAAGGACACCAGTCATATTGGATTAGGGGCCCACCTACTTCAGTATGACCTCACCTTAACTAATTACATCTGCAACGACCCTATTTCCAAATAATTTCACATTCTGAGGTCCTGGGGGCTAGCACCTTAACATATCTTTTTTTCTTTTGGAGGACACGATTCAACCTATAACAACCCTCCAAATACTTAACATCCCTCCTCTGTAGTAAATAATTCTGATTTCCAAGGTAATCAGTCAGTCATTTGCAACCTACAGGTCTACATGTTACAGGCGCTAGCTTAGTTGGAGAGCTCAGCTTTGCCTATCTGCGCACACGCGCGCGCACACACACACACACACACACACACACACACACACACACACTGATCTCTCTCAGCCTAAGGTGTTTGAGGCAAACACAGTTCTTTCTGGATGTGCTAGAATGTACCATATGTTCTTCTGGACATACCATAACAAACGGCCTTCTCACGTGAGCCCTCAGTACCTTGAGAATTTTGTGCTGTCCTACCTGCTCTCTGGCCAAGCATCTTTGGATTATCTCCTGAGATATTTGGCTCAGGTCACTTCCCTCAACCTTCTGTTGACATCGAGCCTCTGGTCTCCCTCCCTGCCTGTGACATTGGCTTGTATCTCAGACATATATATATGTTAACACAGTCCTCCCTTTACCCATGTTTATTGCCTCTTTTCTCCTTCCCTCTCTCCTGATAGCCAGTTTCTTATAAGGATAGAGTAATAACATCCCACATCTGCATAGAACTTTTACAAATATTTGTAGTCTCTGTTAAAATAACGCCTTACAGTTAGCTGGGATGCACTGGTGTGACCACGCTGTTTGTTAAAATATTGAAATACTTCTGTTCTAGATGGTAAGTGGCTGCCATCCAGAACCCCTTGAGTGCTCCCTGACCACGAGAGGTGCCTGTCTCTTCCCTTGGGACACCCAGATTTTCTAATGGTCCAGCAACTCCAGGGGGTAATGTCTGGCGAGGAGGGGACCTCAAGGACCAGCTTCAGTGCCATGTGCAGCTGATTGTCAGATAGTTTGAATATTCCACCTACTAAGCAAGTATACAGTGGGAAGGAAACTTTCACTTACTGAGGACTCACCCACTAATGCACCGGGACTCGGATGGGTGCTTTTTTTCTTTTTTTTTTAACTAAGTACCTAACATGTGTCAGATACTATATGCCCAGTAAGTCATTTAGTTTTCTTTTTTTAAAAATTTATTTATTTAATATATTTATTTTTGGCTGCATTGGGTCTTTGTTGCTGCGCGCGGGCTTTTCTCTAGTTGAGGTGAGCGGGGGCTACTCTTGGTTGCGGTGCACAGGCTTCTCATCGCAGTGGCTTCTTGTTGTGGAGCACGGGCTCTAGGCGCGCGGGCTTCAGTAGTTGTGGCTCGAGGGCTCTGGAGCACAGGCTTAGTAATTGTGGCACATGGGCTTAGTTGCTCTGCAGCATGTGGGATCTTCCTGGACCAGGGCTCAAACCCGTGTCCCCTGCATTGGATTCTTAACCAGTGGGCCACCAGGGAAGCCCCGGGTGCTTTTTTAATACATTATTTTATTTAATTCTCACAACAGCTCTCTAGAGTAGATATTATTTTCTTCATTTTACCACTGAGAAAAATGAGGCTCAAAGAGGGGTAGGAGGTATTGTGCCCAAATTCACGTATCTGGTAAATACTGGAGCTGTTTGGCTTTTCAGAGAGCATGGGAATCCAAGTTACATTTTACAGGTGAAGAAACTAAGGCAAGGAGAGGATACTATTCATGCTAGTTCAGAGCAGACGTGACCCAGAATTCAGGTTTCCTAGCCCACCAGCCTTGTATTCTTTTGCTTCAGTGTGTTTATATGGGATGTACAGTGTGGAAAGTGTGTGCTGAGTCAGCTCCTACAACAAAGCCGTGCAGAGATGGAGTGGTGGTGGAGACACATTATTTTAAAAGACATACATGAAGGACCTATCACGTGTAATGTATAGATTGACTAAACTTTGCCATCCCACCAATGAGAGAAGCAGCCTATATATTAAGGATCCCGTTTACTTGGAATCTTCCTAAAATAGCCAAAGGTCTGTTTCTGTATTAGAAAGCAGCCTTGTGGATAAAATAAATATTTGCTTCTTTAAAAAAAATTTTTTTCATTTTTACTTCCATCTGCTAATTGTTGCAAACAAGAGCTAATCAGCTGAGTAGAGAAACAGATGTGCTGTGACGCTCCAAAAATGGGTCTCTCTCTCCCTGGCAAAGGGTTGACTGGGGACGGTTGCCATAACAACTGGCTTACACCAATGCAGAAATATCGCAGGCTTTTTGCAACCACTGTTGCCTTCGTCAATTATGCCGTTCTTAGCTAAATGATACAATAATGCTATTTCCTTTGGCACTGCCAGGAATAGAAATGACAAAAGAGATATTTTTTGTTGAGGGACTGAGAAAGCCATAAACCACTACAGAGCTGAAATATTATTGTTGTCATTATTACCATTTTGTTCCCTAAGCTCTAGCTAATGGGTTTGGTACCTAATAAGAATTAATAGCATCTGTTGAGTGCTTACTATGTGCCAGGCACTAAGTGCTTTGTATGAATTAATTCATCTGTAATCCTTACAATAACCCCATAAAGTTACTGCTATTACTAGTCCAATGTTTTAGAGAAAGGAAGTAAGTCACAGAAAGTACTGTTCTTGTCCTTGGACAGGTTGTTAGGTGAGGCCACCAGGATTTTAACCCAGGTATTTAGCTCCAAAATCCTCCCTCTTAGCCACTATACTAGAGCAAACCATTTAATTGCAACCACCAGTGTACCAGATAAGATGAATGTCTTTCTTTTCCAATTTAAAAATTATTTTAGATAAAAATTATACTTCCTAATATGTTGAGGAAAGTGCAATATTTCAACATGACACTAGAAACCAATGTAATTAATGCCCAAGGGAAGGATCTGGAAAAATAAAATAACAAAGTTCTTCAGAATAGAATTTAGGAGATTTGGATTTTAAATAGTTACAGCTCTGCCACTCATTTTAAAAAAGCGATTGTGGTTCAGTTATTTTAGTATGGCTTCCTGTTTGGTAGAAGAGATAAGAGCACAAATTTTGGAGTCAGATACACCTGGGAGCAAATCATAGATACCCTGCTTACCCACCTGATCACTGACCAACAGCGTCAGAGGACAAAGTGAAACGATGTACTGAAAGTGCTTGCTGCAGTACCCAGCATAGTAAGTGCTTTAAAAATGGTGGTGCCTATTGCCTGAGCCCAACCCTCCCTATCCTGTTCTCAGCTGGAAGGAGACTGGCCTGGGTAGTCTCTGCCTCCTAGGTCCCTTCTGTGTTTCAGAGAGCATTTATGGTTTCCAGGGGGAAAAGCCTCTTCCAGCTCTCACATTCCGTGCCTCTGGTATTAGTCAGATGAGGAAGGTGGGATCTCAATAAGGGTAAGACAATGGCAATGGCGAGACCTTTAGGGTCTGATGTTACCTGACTCTGTTCTAAAAGACTGAGGACTCTTGGGATCCCATCTGCCAGTTACTTCGCTGTGAGGAATGTAGGCTTTGGTTGCTCAGCAGGTTCGAGTGAGGGGTTTAGAACCTTGGATCCTTGGCTGAAAGACCTGTGTGTCTTCCCCCAAGGCATTCACCTCTGAGATTCTGTAGCCATTTGTGTTCCCCGGTTCCCTCCAGATTCCTGTGTCAGTCTCCAAGAAGTAGGGATTCCCTCCCTTCTCATTCTGGGGCTGACCCTGCCTGCATTCCCAGAGTGCTTCTGCCTTCAAGGGGCCTGGAGCACAGCCCAGGCACCTGGGGCTCCGGCGGGTAAAGGGCCCAGGGCAAGGGCAGAGTGACTGGTGCAGCCCCGGATTGTACCCTCAGCTTCAGCGATAGCTCCCCTCTCAGCTGGAGCTCTGTGGGGTTGAGTCATATGTCATCTGTCAGTGTGGAGGTGGGGGGCTGGCCCTGGAGGTGACGGTGACTTGTTGTTACCCTCTTCCTGGCGGGTCTAAATATAGGACCCCATCTGAGGCCTCAGCTCCCAGATGTGCAGAAGCACGTGAGCCCAGAGCAGAGGCCTCATATCTCCCCTTCCCCATCCTGCCTTCTGCTCAGTGCTAAGTAAGATGTTTCAAAGTAATAGCCTCTGTGAGCATTTGGAACTTTCCAGGCTGTCCTCCCACCCCTCTCTGCGGAGGTGAGAAGGGCAAGACACCTGCTGTTTCCCCTTCTTCATCCACCAAAGAGGAAGAACTGTTCCTGCAGGGGCAGAAGTGTTTGCTGAAGAAACGTCAGAGCCCGCCTCTGCTCTTCCTGAGCTCTGAGTCTCACATCACCTGGTGGCTACCCTCTGGTCAGTGCTTCCACTGCCCCACCCAGGGCATAGGGGCTCAGCCCCAAGAAAGGGAAAGGGAGTTCACGGCTAGGCCAACGCTGCATCGGCTCCTCTGTCCCACAGTCCTTGAGCTGTTGGAGGAAAGAAAAGGGAGGCAGGCAGTCAGCATTAGGAATGGGACCCAGAGGAGCCTTGGGGTGGAGATGAAGCAGGAGCAGGTAGGGGTGTGCAGACTTGTATTTATGGTGCTCTATTATGGCCCAGCTTTTCCCCACACCTTCTTTAAACGGTTAAAGGAAATCACTCTTTGGTAGGAATGTGTGACATTCCCAAGGGCATTCTGGTTTGCCTGGTGACATCAGCCTGGGAGAGGACAGAACCCAGAGACTACGTGCAGATAAAGGGGTATGCCCGTGCGGGAGCATTCAGATATTCTGTTTGATTTGCTTCCCTTCCTGTTTTTCAGATGTACTGTGGAGGAGAACCCCCCCCCCCCCAATTAGTTTCTTGTCACGGGCTTATGCTTTAGTTCCGTTACCTACTAGCTGTATGACTTTGAGAAATTTCTTAGCCCATCCGAATCTGTTTCCTCACCTGGGGTAAGAATACCTGACTTAACAGCTGTAAAATGAACTGAATTATAGAACTCCTACTCATTCTTTCCTAAACTGAACTCTGGTAGAATTGGAGCACTAGCTGACAAAGGAAAGGGGCAGCGGAAGGGAAAGTGAGGGGACAGGGGGAGTGAGAGGCGGCAGGAACTCCATCTGCTTAAATGGAGGGTGTGCTTACACGCTCAGAGTATGGTGTGGCTATGGCTTATGGAGCACGAAATCCCTTTGGCAATGGCTCAGCATTCTGTGTACCATAATAATCCCCAGGAGATGCTTCCCTCATGCGGGAACCATGGAGTTTGCTCCTGGTTTGGCCACAAACCAGCTCTGTGACTCTGGACAGGTCAGCTCTCCCCCAGCACCTTAGTTTCTTCCTCTGTGAAATAGGGGGGTTGACTTAATGAATCCTAGGATCCCTTCCAGCATCCATCTCTGAGGTGGGGAAGCTGCTGGAGCTGGGGAGGGTGGTGGGATAATCCTGGGTCTCTAAGCAAATGTGTTCCTTTGGAGCCTTTGAGTACTAGGACACATACAAAAATTTGGGGTCGCTGATTTACCTTTCACAGGGGAGTTCTGTGATACTGGTCCTGAGTTTGAGAGAAGGACTTACCATATAGTTAAGTATAAGTGATATGTTCCCAGGGCTTTGGGGAATTTAAGTGCAAAAACCACTGTGTATGCTGGCCTCAAACCCAGAACGGTCCCCCTCTGCCCTCCACCAGCCATGGTGGGAAGTGGTGTTGTGTATGTGTGTTCTGTGTCTTTTTATTTTTTTTAATTAATTAATTTTATTTATTTTTGGCTGTGTTGGCTCTTAGTTGCTGCGCGTGGGCTTTCTCTAGTTGCGGTGCACGGGCTTCTCATTGCTG
This sequence comes from Leucopleurus acutus, assembly GCF_964270905.1. Taxonomy (NCBI): domain Eukaryota; kingdom Metazoa; phylum Chordata; class Mammalia; order Artiodactyla; family Delphinidae; genus Leucopleurus; species Leucopleurus acutus. The sequence continues at coordinate 56,995,852 of NC_139149.1, forward strand.
TGGCTTCTCTTGTCGTGGAGCACGGGCTCTAGGCGCACGGGCTTCAGTAGTTGTGGCTCGCGGGCTCTAGAGCACAGGCTCAGTAGTTGTGGCGCAGGGGCTTAGTTGCTCCGCGGCATGTGGGATCTTCCCGGACCAGGGATCGGATCCATGTCCCCTGCATTGGCAGGCGGATTCTTAACCAGTGCGCCACCAGGGATGCCCTGAGTGTTTTTAATTTGAACTTTGTTTTATTTTTCTAAAGGCATAAGCTGAATGTTACAGTCCTGAGAAAAGCCTTGTAGAACATCATATTTTAATTACACCTTTCTGAATTTCATAAGAACAGTATAATTTAAATTATTTCTGGCAGTTTCTTAGCATACAAAGTATAGATTCAGTTCTAGTCTTGAGTTTTATGAATGAACTAAAAAAAAAAAAAGAAGAAATAACCCCCCCCATAAATTTCAGTTCTTCTAGTCCACATCCTCTGAGCAAAAAAACTCAAATCTCAAATGTATCCTCCCTCAAAGTTATATTTCATTCAAGGGAAGAGATTTTATGTGCTTGCTCAGTATCTCAGCTTGTAACACTTTAAGATGTTTGTATGTAAAACTGATGAATAATATTTGCCACTGGAATATTTATAACTGCAATTTACAATTCCAGGGAAATTCCATTTTAGAAATCTTTATGATCAATAACATTTATTAATTATGCTGTGTGAATTATGTAAGCAAAATTAAGAATCCTATTTGCCTTCCTACCTCTCAGCCTATCTTATTTGCCAGTCTATTGACTGTATTTTGGGGCTCAAGGTCAGCCAAAGATTAATAGCTTTAGGTTTATTTGCTTTGCCTCTTTGTGAGCTGAAATTTAGCTCTTGAGATAACAGCATTTTGCCTCTGTACTTGAGTGAAATTTTTATCTTGACCTTTGGTTATAATTTTGGATCACATGATCAATTCTAGTAAGATGAGAAATCAGATCATATAAAGCAAACCTAATTGCATTTTTAATGACATTTTAAAATATTAGTGGAAAAATAAAATAGTCTGAATAACATCTATTGTTTTTTAAATTTGGTAAATCATTTTTTATAAGAGCAAAACATATTTTTCCTTATGGTGGATGGTGCTACTATAATATTATTTGCTTGAAAGTATTGGTTAAAAATCACATTATTGAAAGAGATTTCAGCCCAGCAGCTCTTTGCTGTATCATTTGATAAATGGTTTAAGTTAAATAGGTTGGAGAAATCTAGGTTTTCTGAACGCAGGAGTTCATACATTGACTGTTTTTTGTCCCCTTTACATCCAGTTTAATACAGATGTTCTTTATAGATCATGAAGACTTTGAGATGAGGAGAAACTGTTCTCTAAGTTTCTTATAGCCCAAGTCTTTCTGCAAGAGGTAGAGGGTGGATCTCACCCCCTATCTTGGGAACTTTATCAGTAAGCCCTACTCTTGGTCTAGGCTGAAATGAAAGTGTAATCATGGGGCATTTCATGGGATCGTGGTGCCCTGAGAAAGTGTAAGTACTAACTCTAGTCTGGTGCTTACAATGGAAAAGAATATGGTTGAGAAGAGAATTTCTTTAATTCTTTTTAAATTCATGGGACCCTGGTTTTACAACCAAGACAACACCTTTAACCTGTCACCTTGCTGATGAAGAATCCCCACAACCAGTACATACCCCTGAAGAAGGAAAAGGCAAACTTTCTAATACTTATTTACATTTTCAAGACAGAAAAACAGACGAAACTTGTTCTTTTTCTTATAGAAATAATCCACGTTCCCTGTAGACATTTTAGAAAATGCAAAAAGTTTTAAAGAAGTAAATAAATAAAATGGATATTACTCATACATCAGTGACCTGATGATATCTACTATTAACATTTTGGTACCATAGAAAAAGCTGGGTTACCTGCATTTTCCTAAGCAGTGCTTCAGATAAGACCCATGAGGAAGGGATTGTTTAATTTGCATAGGAAGAAGAGATACAGGGAGATTAAATAATTTGCTAAAGTTATCCAGTGAGGGGGTGGCTACCAAAATGAAGATGGCTTGCTCTGGGATTTTCTTGCACCATGCAGAGGTGCAAGTCTTTTCACAGCCCCAGAGCTTTTCACAGTTACTTTTCTCCAGCTCATGGCTGAGGAAAGGGCCAGCCTCCTCAACAGAACTCAGGGGACCATGCCCGGGATGGATAAGGAGATGACATGTGTCAAAGCGGTTGCGTTATCAAGTTGTGGGTGCAGTTTTACCCTATAAACTCCTTTAGGAGAGGGGAGGAGGGAGTGACTGGGGAAGATTTAGAATCTACAACTTTGGAACCCGTTAGCTTGAAGAAGGCTTACGAAGAACTGCCCTAACAAGGAAAGCTGACTGCTGGCCTTTGCTACAAAGACCAGTAGAGCTAGACTATAGTGAAAACTTATTTCTTGTCCTTGGTTCCCTCCAGAAAGAAGTTTTGGGCAGCCAAGGTGGTAATGACCAACATTTGGAAGGCTCAAGCCCACCTCTGGGTAAAATTGGCATTGAGCACTGAGGCTGTTAGTGCACAGATATTGCTAGTTATCCGAGTAGTAGTGTATTTCCCCTTCCTAAAATAAGCAGCAGTGTAGTCTAAACGTATCAGAAAAGCCATAAGTTTGCATTTCAAGGTAGGAACGTGGACATGCTCCATTAACCAGTATCCAAACAATTGATCTGTCGCTGAAGCTCATTTTCCTTAATGGAGGCATTGTCACAGCAACCAGCATCTTTTCATAGACATTAAGACCTTCTGCAAAATACTGGCAATAAAATCCCCTCAAGGTTCCAGCCACCCAGTTCACACCCCAGAATGATCTACTGCTAGGTAATTTGCATGGAGAGGTTAGTCTCTCAGTTTGAGATATCTTTTTGAGATAAGAAAGCCACTTATTTGGAAATCATTAAGTCATAGAATATTAGAGCTGGAAGGGATAGTAGAGATGATTCATCCCCACCTTGCCATCTTATAGATCTAGAAAGTGGGGTCACTATAACTAAAGAACCCTCAGCTCAGAGTTTTCACGGGACTTGCTCAAAGGGACCCAGCTGGTGAATAATGGAGTTCAGACTTTCTGATTCCAATCCAAAGATTTTTCAACAAAGCTTCTCTGATGAGTGCCACAAATTGATGTGGATGAGGGAGGAAGAAAGATAAGACATAATCCTTACCCTGGGTTACTTCCGTTTACTTCAGAGGTCACATTGATGAGATCCTAAGACTGGCCCCTTTAAAACCTAGAAGGAGTGATGAGGTTAATGATAGATTAACACCAAGTAGATAAAACCACTCATTAAAACTCAGAAACAGTATAAACACTCACCGATGTCATGACAAAGAGTTGAAGATAGTTAAAGGTGAGTATGCAGAAGTATGGAGGGACTTATACATCCTGAAACTCGTTGAGACTCAGCGAGACAGTAATTTAATCTTGGAGCCAATAGGCCATTAGCAAATACTGCACTAGAGCTCTCTTTATTTTGATTCATTTTATTCTGTGCTCTTAGCCTTTGCCAGGTGCACTAAATATTTTGTAACAGTCTACATACACATCTTTTGGAACATTCCAGAAGGCATATCCTCTTCATATGAACATGCTAGTGGGACTTTAAAATCAACTTTGGAGAATTCTTACTTTGTAAAATTGACATTCATTAGCAGTTTTTCTATTCACAATGCTGGATTAAGGTAAATTTACCAGTTTGTTAAAGTTCATGATATATTGGGTTGGCCAGAAAGTTTGTTCGGGTTTTCCGAACGAAATGTAGGATATACTTACTATAATATAAAACTCCGTGAAGTCACTGATAACACATCAGTGCTTTATTGTTACCCTTTAGTATATTCTGCTTCTGATCCTGATGGAATTTTGTTTTTCTTATTGCATCTACATGTGAAAAAAAAGAAGTGAGTTTCCAAGAGCACACATGATTTTTCTGTACCTGGTTAGAGGTAGAGCTTAGACCCAATTTGAACTTGTTATACTGCCTACCAAACTGACTTCTTCTTCCTGACTTCCCTGTTTTATAAATGGCACCATCATTCTCCTGGTCACCCAGGGTCATAATGTTTGTCTTCCTTGGTGTGTCCCTTTTCCTAGCCTCCCAAGTCCTGCAAGTCTTCCCTTGAACTCTCTCTCACACCTATTCCATCTTCCCCATTCCACTACCACCAGCATCATTTATACTCCTATGACTGAAGTAAAGGCTTGAGGTAGAGGAGAGAACACACTTGCCTTAGGCATGTCTCCTCCTGGGGGCAGTAGAGGTGAGGTTGAGGAGTGGAAGAGGACAAGGTGTTTGGGGTCCTGGGCCTGTGTCAATACCATTTCAGACTCCTCTCTCCCCACCTCTCTAATATGACTTACAGAACCTGGGAAACCTGGTGCCAGGGCAGTGCACTTACTTGACATTGCCAGTCTCCTTTTCTTTGTGGAGCATTATAACAACTGATTCAGAGAGCTCTTTGAGAGGTCACTTCCTCCTGGGGGCAAGACCAATCGACCATTTAAGCATTCTTAACTCAGCTTTATTTTACCTAGAGACAAGGAGAATGCTGAGCTAAGGAGAATGAAATTACTTTTTCTCCTAAAGAAATAGTTGCAGATTTTGTTGTTGGATTGATAGGGAATCCAGTTCTAGGATGTGTTGACCTTCAGTTGGGATGCAACCTCTCAGAGTACCTCTTTGAATCCCATCACATGTAACCCAATAAAGAGAGATGGAAAGAGAGACTCCCTCTGAAGAGATAGAGTTTAGGTGACAAAAATCTCAAAAATGTGATTAGTTTGGTCAAAATATGTGTACAGATGCTGATAATTCAACTGTTTCTTGAATATAACCTTTATTACTTAGAGTACTTTTATCACATTGTGATAATCTGTTCACTTGTCTCTCCTCTGCCTGCGTTCAAATTCTGTCCCTGACCATGGCTAGCTATGGGTACTGGGGAAGCTATTTAACTGTGCTATGCCTCAGTTTCCATACCTACAAAAGGTGATAGTAGTACCTACCTGACAGAATGATTATATACCTACCTAGTACCATGCCTGGCTCATGGGTACTCAATAATTATTTGTGAGTTATTTTACTAGAGACATTTTCTATAAACTTCTCTAGAAGGCTAAGCTTAAATAATTCTTTTGTCACATTACAAGCTGAGTTTAGGGAAGAGGATTTGGCCAACGGATACTCTTCTATTAATCAGACTGAGCTGAAGATAATGTGTGACTGTCTGTAAAGAGAAGTGGAAACCAGATAAACGTTTTGAATATTTTATGACAGCACTTGAGAATCGATAGGATGTCTCCATTCCCACATTTGGACGGGTTCTTGGAATTGCCTTCTGTGTCCCATCCAGGATAGCTAGAAGTTGATTTGAATTTCTTTCTGGAAGTTGTGGACTGTGGACACTATTTACTTTTTGTTGTCTTGCTTAGCCTGAATTGGTCTCCCTCTAATATCCCAAGCTTTTGGAGCCCATATCCTTTATTGGACATCCTAGTACGTATTGTCTTAGGACATTTTTAGTTGTCATGGTTTGTCATTTAATTTATTATAGATTCACTTTAAATTTCACTTGGCCGTAGCTCCTGTTGGGGAAGGATAGAGTCTTATTTCTTTTTCTCTCACAGGGATGTATAAGAATGGTGAACTATTTGCTGATTGATAGGTCTAAAATTATGTTTGTCTTACACATTTGGAAATGTCATTTCTGGAAGGGAAGGTGGTAAATAGCCTTCTCTGGAGATCTTTTAGAATAATGTAGTTTCTCACCAGATGGAGGTGATGAAAGTGAGATCTTCGGGGGGCAATGTAATGGCCTCTGCTTCCAAAATCGGAATTATTTGAACTTGAGTTTGAATGCATATTTGAAAATAACGTGTTAAAAGTATGATTTTTGTGTGTTAAAAGGATGTTCTATGGCAGGATAGTCTATTCAGAGGGTTGGGCTGGGATCAGGCCAAAGATGCAGGTACATAGAAAAAGGTTCTTTAGTTCAGAAACCAGAAGAGAAGGGTAGACGAAATTATAGGAGAAGGAACACCAAGTCTGGGGCAAGATGGCGGGTATGTTTGCTTGGCATCATGCGACCAGTGAACTGGGTCTGGCAGAGAGCAGGTGTATGTTTTCTGTCACTGACATCATAATATCACACATTTAGTGACTTCAAACAACGTGTGTTTATTCTCTAGGTCAGAAGTCTGCGTCTTACCCAGCTAAAAGTAGTCTCCATTTGGAAGTCTCACAGTCATCTCAGACTTAGTATGTCCCCAATGGAGCTCCTGCTGTTCAACCCAAACCTACTTCTCCGACTGTCTTCCCCATCTCATTTTGGAATCACCCAGGTTAAAAACTCTGAACTCTTCTTCAACTCTTCTTCCTTACAAGTCCCATTCAGCAAATCCAGTTGGCTCTACCTTCAAAATTATATAATCAGAATCTGATTATTTCTCACTGTCTCTAGTTTGGAGTCCTGCAGTAACATCTTTACTAGATTTGCTTCTTCTATTCATGTTCCATATTATTGTATCCTCAGCACAGTAGCCTGCTAATATATAAGCCAGATCCGTCACTCTTCTACTCCCCATGGCCAGTTGGTCCGTCTTACTCAAAGTCAAAGACCTTCTGACAGCCAAAGAGGGCAGGCAGGACCATCACTTTGGCCCTGCTGCGGTCTCCAGTGATGCTGTCTATCTGCCTCATAGGCTGTTGGACATAACATCATCAGACTCTAATAAAAGTCTCCCACCTGCTCATAGCCATGGGTCAAGGAAGCAGATTTAAGGTCAAATAGGGGCATTTGGTTCCTGCACAGCCTCTGGCCCACCCCTGCCTTCTCCTGACCCCACTGTGATAGCCACCAGAGTCTAAGTGGTGGGACTTTTCCTGTCTGACTCAAAACGTTGATAGAAAAAGATTTCCCCACAAGGTTCCATACTTTCCAAACCAATGACAAGCCCAAGGGCGTTTTCTGGTTCCCCTTCTCTTGCACCTAGTAGAGCTAATACCTGGAGCAGCAGCTGGGCTGAGACACAAACCAGTTGTTGGGGTTTGAGGAGGGGGCCGATTTTCTTGGAAAAGGGGAATGGGAAGGAGTGGTTCCTCTTTTAAGTTAAGCACATCAGTCTCCCAGCAGCTTTCTGCTCAAATGCTGTGCTCTTAGGGACTTTGTGCAGGAGGTAGGCATCTTTGAGAACAGTTGCTCCTCACTGTTGAATTCAGCAGCTGGTAATGAGATGAAGGATCTAGATAAAGCCTTTCCTTAAAGGACATTAGGGTGGCTGTGGTGAGGTATTCACCCTTGTGCCTCCCCTTGCACTGTTCTTGGTATCTAGAGGGTTCAATGCATGTTTCTTGAACTGAACCGATACATTTTTAAAAGTTAATGAACATATCAGATGATAAATCAATCACACAAATAAGGCCTAGGAAATGGACATCTTATTATTACTGGAATTTAATATCAGTATAGCCAAGGGAACTGAGAAGGGGGCTAAGATCGGCCAAGGGCCTTTCAGGACATCTGTGGTGTCAGTGGGTGGGGTTGATGTGTTGTGTCCTGCTTTTGTCTGATAGGTCATTGCTTGTGAGCAGCAGTATGACTCTTCCTATGACGCTCGCTGTGACGTCTGGTCCTTGGGGATCACAGCTATTGAACTGGGGGATGGAGACCCTCCCCTCTTTGACATGCATCCTGTGAAAACGCTTTTTAAGATTCCAAGGTAAGACACAAGATGGCGCTCTTGGCTTATTAGTTCTTTGTGAAAGAGGCTCTTTAAGGATAATAAATTGTTCATAAACAGTTTCTCTCCAAACCTGTGAAAGCCTGATTGTAAAATGTATTTCCTTTTTGGGGGGAAGTGGGGGCAGATGCAGGAAAGTGGGGGAGAGGGTGTTCCTGAAATGTAACATATTCTAAAAATGATAGGACTATGTCATAACAATTGCATATTTTCAGTACTCTAATTTTTTTGACATGTTCATTTTTTGCGCTTTGCACGAGAAGACTGAAAATGTGGTGTTGGATTAAGTAATCTGTCTAAATACTGGTGTTTTCTTTTTAAATTATATAATCATGTCTGGTTATTTTTTTTTTTTCTAGTTTGACTCTTTCTCCAGTATGCTGAAAAACTTAGGGATGAAATAAAATGTATGCCAGCACTAAAAAATATCAGAAAAATGTTACATCAGTCATGACTTTCTCTCCATCCTTTAATTTCTGTCTCAATGGGCAATTGTGCTGAAAGAGATCTATTTGAAGGGTATTTAAATGCCATTTTATTTTCTATTGTCTGTATTCATTAAGGGTTTGTACAAGAGGTTTGGTTGTTTGTCTTTCATCAGAATAGGGCTGATGTTTGGCCTGCTCAAGCCTCTAGTTATAGAAAATGAAGCTCTGGAAAGCTGCATCCAGGAGGTTGGGAGATTTGTACCTTCCACATGTCTCTTTCAAAGGAAGGCCCTGGGCCGGCTGGGAGCCACTTCACTGCTCTAACAATACAAGTGTTAACCTTTCCTTATCTGCACAATCACACAGCTATCACAGTCTTTAAAAATGTCTCCTGATTGCAATTTACATTTCTGATTAGGTCTATTTATATGCAGATGAGGCTCTGTGGCATTCATCATCATAATGTTACCGTTTTATACTTAATCCGGATGTGAACAACCGCCCACCATTATTCCCAAAATGATTCCCACCCAAGTCAGAGTTGGTTTTTTCCGCCTTTTCCAAAGTACAAAAACAGGTTCTGGTGATTAGGACAGAGCTCCTGGCTTTTAAAATTAATAGTCTGATGAATGTTCAAAACAATGTAAGAATGAAGGATCCCAAAACAGTATTGTGTACAGTAATATGTCAGGAAATGAGAACTGGTATCTGGGATGATTTGTGTGTTTTGATTTTTTACAAATGGTTTTACTCTTTATTTACTGTAGCCACATAATTTCTCAGTTATCAGAAGTAAGATGTGGTTTCTGATTAGCAAGACGTGTACTTTTGATAAGAGATCATCTACTTGGATATGTTTTTTCTCTCAGTCTTATTTATTTAATTTTTAGTGTGCATTTGTGTAGAGAGCAACTGTTCAGAAATTTCATAGGGTGATAAATGAGGCAGCCTAGAAAGTGTGTGTGTGTGTGTGCGTGCAAATGTGTGTGTGTTTAACAGACCCTTCATCTCCAGTGACTCCTCTTAGCTTGCTTGTGGTGCCCAGCCAAACCTCTGGTATCTGATAACCTTTATACTTTCACTCCCCTCGCTTCTTCCATCTTGGGAGAAGCTTGCAGATCTGAAACACAAATAACCAAGCCCCCTACTGCTTGCCTCAGGACAGGGCGAACTTCAGGAACAGAACAATTGCTAGAAAAGGATCTTGGGGTGACAAGGATCCTTATCCCAAAGTAGGTTGAAGCTTTCTTTCTTTCCTTCTGGTGTAATCTCCGACCCTTTTACCATCTCTTGGTTCCTGTGCAAGAGATGAATCAGATTGAAGTAGGGAACGTCAACACTAGTCGGTTAGCAGGACCCTCAGTGTGATTACGTGTGCTCAACACTTTGCCTTTATCACAACCTTAACGGCCAACTGGACATTTCTGGACAGGAAGGATGGAGGTTTTTTTTAAAAAAATGTAACATATTTGTATGGACTGTATAGCTTTTAATAATCACTAAGTTATTTACTTAAAAAGTATCCTGTTAATTAGAATCATGCAGTTCTCTTATGAAGGGCTGTAGATTGACCAAGTGCAGTCTCATGTGTGTTCACGCACATGTGTATACTCTATCTTAACCTTGAGTGGTAAAAATGTATCCTTTCCTCAGAAAAGCTCTTTGATGGAAAATGGAGAAATTTAACATTTACGTGCTTTAAACAGGCACTTAGGTTATCTACCTGTATGTTTCATGGGGCTCTCTCATTCTATCTCAGCATTTCCTTTTGTAATAGAAGAAGAGTAAATGACAGGTAATGACAAAAATCCTTTGAATCTATTAGGCTTCAGAATTTTTTTTGGCTATGAGTGTTGTCGGTGTTCTGGAATTCTCGTCAATTAAACGATGAAGTCCACTGCAGAGCACTCTTGGGGGCCAGAGTACTGTGTGTGACTTCCTCCTCTTCCCTACAACCCTCTCCTGACTGGAAATAAATTGAGTAAATTACCAAGTAAGGAAGGAAAAGACCTTTCCTCAGTCAGGGAAGAAGTGACTTTCACGAGTTCTAAAGGACAGGGATTAATGCAGTGCTGGTTACATGTGAGGTGGGAGCCTCAGATGTCAGTGAAGCAGGTGATCACATGGGCTCCCCAGGCTTTGTCATGAAATAGGAGTCGAGACCTGCCTGGATGTGCCTGATTTGCCTGCACAGGGGTCTCCTGCTGTCCCCTCTCTGCCTCCACCCACCTTGCCCTTTCTTTTGACCTTCACATTAGCAGATGACACACGGAGTCGTCGTGACCTGTCTTTGAAACACTGAGACTCACAATCTTTCCCACACTGCAGACACAGAAATTGTCTGCTGATTGGCATTAGAAGATGACACACGGGGTCGTCGTGACCTGTCTTTGAAACACTGCGTGACTGACAATCTTTCCTACATTGCAGACGCACAGAAATTGTCTGCTGATTGGCAGAGCAGCCACTGTTTGCTGAGCCTGTCAGCATGTGTCATCTTGTCTAACGCCTTTGCTCTAAAAAAGTCACCCCTCTCTGACAGTCACTGCTCTGTCTGCTGCTATTTCTCTCCAGGAGTTAGAAGAGAGGAAATGAATGAAAACCATTTCTCTAGGCACCAGTGGGTTCGACAACATCTCTCTCAGGACTCTCTCCTGAGGACTGTAAATTCCAAAGGCTTAGAAGGATCCTGCAGATGACCAGGATATATTTTTCACTTAAAAGGAGATCTGTTTCATAGATTATTTGCAAGAACCCATAGAATTAGGAGTATACAATTATGTACATTTCTTGGCAACCAGGTATCTTTCCTTAGCTTGGAGTCTTTGGCTAATGACCTCTTGGACCTCCACAGATGGGGTCAGGGAGACAGCAGGGACTAGCGTGGGTGTGTTTATTGGACAAGGACTGGGAGCCATGTCACCTGCCCATTTATTTGGGGCCACATAGCTGCTGACTCTGTGCAGAGTCTTACTGCACATTGAGTGCTTCCACCGCATTCCTGTGGAAAAATGCAGAGTGTTTTCAAGATTCCCAGCAGAAATGTCCTCGGTTGGGAGTGGATGGGAAAGAATGGCTTGAACGTTCCAGTCCCTGAAGCCAGTGATTTTTCCTTCGTAAAGAGAAATTTCCCTGTAGTACACGATTTGGGAGAAGAACTTGTGGTAATTCCAGTTTATATTCTGGCTTGTTTTCCTCACCAAATTTAGGTTGTTCCAAACTACCCAGCGAGTTAGTTTCCTAGGGCTGCCACCGCAAGTGACCACAAACCTGGTGTCTTAATAGAAATGTATTCTCTCACAGTTCTAGAGGCCAGACGTCCAAAATCAAAATGTCAGCAGAGCCCTGCTCCCTCTGAAGGCTCTAGAGGAGACTGCTTCTTGCCCCTTCCAGATTCTGGTGGCTTCTGGTGCTCTTTGGTTTGTGGCAGCATAGCTCCAGTCTCTGCCTCTGTTTCCATGTGGCTTTCTTCCCTATCTCTCTGTGTCTTCTTTTCTGTCTGACCAGTAAGGGCACTCGTCATTGGATTTAGGTCTCATCCTAATTTAGGACGATTTTGTCTCAAGATCCTTGTCTTAATTACATTTGCAAAAGACCCTTATTCCAAATGATGTCACATTCTCAGGTTCCAAGGGGACATATCTTTAGGGGGCCACAGTTCAACACACTGCACCAACCAACTTTCATGTTCACCACGTTCCCTGAGAAACTAATTTGGGGGGCAAAATATAGGACAAGTAGCTACATGATGATGGGAACACAATAGCTTAGATTTCTAGAGTGCTAACTTATGTGGCAGGCACAGTGCTATGTGATTCACAAATACAAATGCATTCATTCCCACAGTGACCCTTGAGGTAAGTGCTATTGTTAGACCTGCGCGGTCTCCTAGGAGTTTCGACTCGCCCAGGAAACAACAAGAGTCGGAAGCCGATGCAACACGCAAGAGGTTTATTGAAGGCCGGTGCACCGGGGTTCCTTGGTCCTCACGTAGGAGGTCGAAGAAGGAACCCTTTTGGGCGCGAATATGTCAGTTTTATAGGTTCCCACTTCCCCGTATGTAAATTATAGATTTGGTTGTGTTCTCCTGCTGATTGGTCCCGGCTTAGGCTCAGACCAGAGAGGGAACTTGTCCCCAGCTGCCTGATTGGTCTTTGACAGACACCTTTTTTACATTTTGTTATCTCCCTCCTTCTTGGAAGGGGGCCGGACATCCTGGAAATTCACCCATTGTCTAAGAAGCCCCTATTGTCTGGAGAGTTCTTAATCATTAGCTGGAACAATGTCCCTCGAGTCCCACACTATCACCACCCTTTTTTCTAGAGGAGAAAACTGGAAGCCCTGGGAGAAAGTCGCTGGTCCTGCACCTATAGAAGGAAAATGATTTGAATCTGTAAAGGTTGACTCCAAAGCCCTCATGTTTTGCAACTACACTGAAAAGTTAAAGACCTTCCTTAAATTATACTCATTTATTGATGAATTATGAATTCAGCACCAAGGGGACTGGAGTATAAAGAAATGAATAGGGGGGCACAGTTCTCGGAGCTTTCTGAGAGGCTGTTCCTGAGTTATATTTGGCTTGAATAAAATTTTCCTTTAAAAAAAAAAAGAGACAGAAATGAATAGGATATCCCGGCCTTTAAGAAGCTCAGAATCCAGCTTCCTTCTCCATGCTCCCAATTTCAAACTGACACAGTAAACCTGAGAGTTAGAATTTTATTAGCATCAGTGAGTGTGTCAGTCAAGGAACTGAAGAACAGAAATCAAGAGTCATCATAGGTGAGCACAGGCCCTCCTTGGCTCATTGATTTATGACTCCCAAACCAGAAATCCCTCCCTTCTCCAAACTCCCCTTCAAGCATCTGCCTTTTAGTTCCTGTTTTCGAACACTTAAGACCAGTGTTTGAACTAAAGAATTTCAGGTTATCATTGTTGGTCTCCAGTCCTTTCTGTCCTATCCCACCCTCCTTGCAAAACCTACACCTGCCATGAACGTCAGGGCTCTTTCTGGTAGGGGCAGCATCTCCTCCCTTTCATCTTCCTCTTATTTTTTCAGTAGGAAAACCTTGCTTTGGTTGTGGAGTAGATGGAAATCTGCTTCTGGCGTCCTGATTTGGAATGCATTTTCTCACAGAAACTATTTTAAATGGTTATTTAGGAGGAGGCAATGGAATACATGAAGTTCTCACTTTTCGTGCATTACTAGACTCTTATGGCCACCTCGAGTTTTATAATTGAGTCTGAGGACATAGCCTGTCTCTAGAACTTCATGCTTATGTAAAAAAATGCTTTCCAAGCTCTAAACTACCCATTTACAAAAGTGCTTTGGAACGCAGTCTGCTGGGGATTTGGGAACGGGCGTGCCCTCTAATCTAGGATATCTCTAACTCTGTTCACGCTAAGTCAGGCTTGGGCTGAGTGCTCGAGTTGCAAGGTGAATAAGACAGGGATTTTTTTCTCTCAAGGAGAACATAGTTTACTGTCCCCTCCCCCATTCATTGGCAGAGGTGAAATGGGCAGAAGTCGGATACCCAGGAAAAAGGAGAAAGGAGGAGAAATCACGGAGGATACTCTTGGGCTACCTGGATGCTGTGGACGGTAGGGCTCAGAAAGTATGAGTCTCCGTGGGTCTCAATGCCAGCAATTGACTCTTGTTCTGAAACAGACTCCCTGGGCTGAGTTTTCATCTAATTTCATCTGAATTTCTATCATTTTTAAAGGGTAAAGATTTCTTTTATTCTGAATTTCCCAATTCACAAAGCAAATTGTTCCTACATGGGTGGGAAGCCAGCTCCTCAGCTGTGAGAAGATTCAGAGGCAGCAGGGAGTCCTGAGTCACCAGTAATTGTCTTAGTATTACAGAATTGTCACAGGACATTTTCCCTTATGGCTGTGAAATACAAGGAAAAGAAATTAAAGCTAAACTATTGTTGGAGTGTAATGAGTGAGGAGGGGGTGGGTGTTTAATGGCACAGTAAGGCTGGGTTTACCCTGGGGGAAGTTTGGTTTCTCTTCATCAACCCAGGTCACTTAGCTATTGGCCTCAGCAACAAGCCCTCACAATCCCAGCTTCACTCATAAAGCAGGAAGAGCTAGAAGAATTAGCATCAGTTAGCATTTATTGAGTGCCTAAGAGCAAAGAAAGTTTCGAAATACTCCAGTAGAAAAACCATGGTCTTTTATGAGTCTTTTTCTTTCTTTGGGTTTTTTCTAGTCGCATTTTAGTGGATTGTAATCCCTCCCCATCATGATGCCTTGGGGGTACCCTCCTTCCCCGTGGGGTATCCTCTCCATTTCCTTGAGAACATAACATAGTAGCTGGAGGCAGCTGGCAGAAACGCCCCGGAAGGCTTCTGCTCTGTGGAACATGTTTCCACACTCTTTTTTAATTTGAGTTGAGCAGCTGGGGCTGTTAGTTCCTGTGGAGGTGTAGCTTGCTGCCCCCCCTGAATCCTGACGGGCAGGGAAAGTTCAGCTTTGCAGGGTTTCACCTAGGGATCAGGTGGCACAGCAGGAGCATGCCTCCAGGGAGTGCTGGTCCCCATCCCCCTGGAGTAAGAGGCCCACCCTGAGAGAAGGGAAAGGCCAGTGAATGCGAGGTGCTGACTTCAAGCACTATCTGCGCTTTCTCCCTCACGACGCTGATTTCATTATTTTGGCACCACTTTGGCTAATTCCCATTTAGCTCCTAAATGGTGGAGAGATGGGCAAAGAGGGTAGGCAAGGAAACAGAGCTCGAAATAGTACCAAAGGGTTTGAGGCACCCTCATTTCCTCTTGATTCCAAAGAAAACCAGGGAGTAAAGGTGAAGAATAGTTTTAAACTGTCTTCATGGGTTAGCATAGTGGTGGGGCAGGGGCAGCACAAGGATGAAGGGTGGTAGGGTGGTTATCTGGATGAAGGCTCATCACAGCTGGAGCTCTCCATTCCTGGAGAATCCTGGAGTCAGGTGAAGCCAGCGTCATAGGAAAGAAAATATAGCATAGTGGTCAAGCATTGGGGTTTGCGTCACTTATCTACTGGCAGGTAACAAACCACCCCCAAACTTAGTTGCTTAAAACAGCAATCATTTATTATTTCTCATGAGTCTGTGGGTTCTCGGGTGGATCTTGGCTGGGCTTCCTCGTGCAGCTGTGGTCAGCTGGGGATTTGGCTGGGTGCTGGCTGGTCTAGGATGGCCTTGTCTAGGACGACTTGGCTCTGCTCCATGTGGCTTCTCGTCATCTAGCAGGCTAGCCAGGGCACTTCTCACATTGGTGACAGGGTTCCAAGCATAGATGCAGGAAGGGGTAGAAAACTGGGCTGTTTTTACAATTCATTTACCTCAGTGTTCTGTAGTCAGTCTGCATGGGTTCAAATACCAGTTCTACTACTTTCAAGCTGTATGAATTTGACCAAATCACTTGTCTCTGCACCTCAGTTTCTTCCTCTGTAAAATGGAGATATGAATGGTATCAGCCTCATAGAGTTGCTGTGAGCAATTAATGAATGTAAATTGCTCAGAACAGTATATAGTAAGCATTCCATTTCTGCTGGCTGCTATCAAAGAAAAAAATCTCAAAAGTGTATTTATATTGTAAGGAATTTACTTTCCCTTGTAGCTCAAGAATTGACACCTTCCATTCAAAAGAACCACCTGTGAGATCAGTCATTTGAGGGTTTTAGTTAATTGACTGATTGATGATTATATGGGAAATTGAGAATGGAGACTGATTTCTCAGTAAATCCTTACTACTTCCACTGTGTCTATCTGAAGGAATCTGCCTTGAATATCCATTGTCACAACTCCTTTGTTAACAGACACACTCCTAAGAGATGTGGACCGCCCCCCCCAGTCCCCATACATACCCATGAATGTGATAATGGGACTGCCCCTTGGGGAGCAGAGCTGGCCTTGGTCCCCATTCCCATTATGTCTACAATGAGTAGTGATACTGTCATCCTCTGAGAACTGAGGCTTGCAGGGCTTTTCCTTTCCTCGCAGTTCCATCTTTGTGGCACCTTTGTGCTTGGTGGGTGAGTTGTGTGATGGGGGCTTGGCTGCCTCCCTCTACAGGGTCCCTTCAGCCCTCTTGGTAGGTATAACCTTCCCCCAGGTTCTGGAAATTTCATGTCCCCAGGTAAGACAATGGTAAGAGCTCTGTCAAGATTGGGTTTCATTTTGCTACCACTTTCTCCTCCAGAGGGAATGATTTCTTTCCAGCTCAGCCTGCAAAGGCTATAAACATTGGCAAAGGGAGACTGAAACCCAAGCCAGGTGAGGGGATTGTAAGGAGAGCACTTCGTTGCTCCAGATGAGTTCAAATTTCTTGGCTGGGAGGAGTGATACTCCAGGGACTGAGCAGATGAGACTGCTGACCCACTGACAGTGATCTTGGAAGAATTCTGGAGGACAGGAACAGTGTTAGAGGAGTGGAAAGGGAGAATGTGTTTTAATTCTTCAGAAAAGGGAAGAAGGCAGGACCTGCAGACTACTATCTGGTGAGCTTGACTTTATGCTGGGCTAATTATTAAGATTCTTTCTTTTCTTTGAATAGCTTATGAATTCCTAGAAGGAAAAGCTGTGATCACTAGGAATTGGCATGGGTTCACTAAAAATAAGCTATGTTCGACTAATGTCCTTGTTTGGTGTTACTGCAAGATGAAAGCAAATGGGGACTGTTTTATACAGAATATATTTGGAATATTGCCCTAAGGTTAAAATCTATTTTGATGTCTTTGTGGCCAACATGGAGAAACACAGGCTGGAGGATGGTGGTGGTGATGTTGATGGATCATAGATAGCCCAGGAAGGACTGTGTTGAGGAGCACTGGGTAATGGTGTGGGTGTCAACATGGAGGGAAGTCCTGGAGGCCCTGGGCAGGGCTCTGCTGACTGTCCTGCCTGCTGAATGTTTTAAAATGTGTAATGAGTTGGAGGACATAGTAGCCTGTTGGTCACATAAGGGTAGCTGGTATGCTGCATGGCAGACTTGGAATCCGCCAAAGACCTCTACTGCCAAGAACAATGGGATTCCCTAACAAGCAAGTAGGCTTGCAAACTCTGGTGAGCTGTATAGGCTGAGAGAGCCATGGCTTGAGAATTCATGGGCAGAAAATGAGTTTAATTGTGGCTGTAAGTTCAGTAGGGGTCAAACAGTAAGACAGTCTTTCACGGTTCACGTTTGGAAGTCAGAACAAACACCAGCCCACACTGGCTCCATCCCAACCAGACCTCCTTTGGAATGATGGCTTCGTTCTGGGCACCACACTCAAGCTGCTGCCAGAGAGTCTTACCCTGACAGAACTCTAGCGGGCCTGAAGCTGGCATTTCAAACTGGGATTCGGACACTCAGCTCTGGTTCTGCTCCTGCTCTGTCACCAGTCCATCCTTTCACCTGTCAAGGGGCAAAAATGGCACCATCCTTAAGCAGAATGTTCTGCACTCAGATAACAAGGCCTGTGTAAACCGTTTCCTTCAGCATCCTCTCTACACTTCATGGGTACCAACAGAGGGAAACGTGAGTAGTCACCAACTGCAGGGCCAGAGCCATTCCCTAAGCAGCCGGTCTCACCCAGCACAGAGGTCCTTAATCTTCACTGCAGCTCACAATCTCCTGGGAGCTTTAAAAAATACCAGCGCCTAGGCACCACCCCCAGAGATTCCAATGTAATTGGTCTGGAGTCAAACGCAGCATTTATATGAATATATAATTAATTTTTACAAATATATACATTTGTAATAATATGCATATTGTTTTGTATTTTAAGGTTCCCCCAGACGATTCTGAAGTACAACCAGGGTTGAGAAAAATCCTGCCCTGAAACAACTATTAGACTGTTGTTTGTTTATTTATATTTCCAAACTACAGTGTCTCCCCTGAAAGTTCTGGTTCCTGCCTTCCCCATCCCCAGCCCCTGGTTGAGAGTCAAGAAATTAGAGATGTTACGGATGGGAGTGTGTTGTACATTATGAAGAATGTAGAAGCAGAAAAAAAGCATTTCAGCAGAATAGTCAGTGGTGATTGTCTGGGGTTGAATTGTGGTATGTCTCCCACAAAAAGATATGTTGACGTCCTAATTCCACAGGACCTCAGAATTTGACCTTACTTGGAAATAAGGTCATTGCAGATGTAATTAGCTAGGTTAAGATGAGGTCATACCAGAGCAGAGAGGGTCCTTAATCCAATATGACTGGTGTCCCTATAAAAAGAGGAAGATTTAGGGACTTCCCTGGTGGTCCAGTGGGTAAGACTCCACGCTCCCAATGCAGGGGAGACCAGGTTCGATCCCTGGTCGGGAAACTAGATCCCTCATGCATGCCGCAAGTAAGAAGTCTGCATGCCACAACTAAAGACCCCATATGCTACAATGAAGATCTCGCATGCTGCAACTAAGACAGCCAAAATAAATGAATAAATAAATATTTTTAAAAATTATTAAAATAAAAAAAAGAAGAGTGAGATTTGGACCTAGACACACAGACATATGAAGACAAAGACATACAGGAAGATGGCCACAGTGCCACAAGCCAAGGAATACCTGGGCCACCAGAAGCTGGAAGAGATGAGGAAGGAGCTTTCCCTAGAGGCTTCAGAGGGAGCCTGGCCCTGATGACACTTTGATTTTGGACTTCTGGCCTCCAGAGCTGTGAGGGAATGAATTTCTGTTGTTTTAAGCACCTAGTTTGTGATACTTCGTTACAGCAGCCCAAGGAAAAGAATACAGCAATTTTGTTTGGAGCCTGTTGTTCCTGGACAGCTGCCTAAGTCATGATTAGGGCTAGAGGGTTGGGGATAGGAGTGAGATGTTTGGCCTGTAAGAGTCCTGGGGGAGGGGGTAGTGGGGGAGGGTTACATTGGCTAGACTTCCACTCCATCAACCCCCAGGGGGTATTTCTGTAGAATCAAGGTTCTTACATACCATGCCTAGCAGAACTCAGATAGGAAGTGGGTACATGAGAGTTCCTCCCCTCCCTTGCTTTGGGCCACTGAGCCAAGACTTCTTCCCCATCCAGCCCTACCTGGGCAGGGAAGAGTCCCTCCCTTCCACAGTACTCAGCATGGAGAACGGAGCTCTGCATTTCTTCTCTGAGTTCCTTCCAGACTCTGGACTTGTGGAGTGGAGTACCAGAATGAAAGGAAATGGCTCCATCTGAGAATAAAGGGAACCGCATGGTAGAAGTAGAACTTGGGGCATTGAGAAGTAGCTGTGGTGGCCTATCACGTATCTGGGACAGGTATTGTGAGGCAGGTGAGGATGTCCCAGAAGACCCACGTGTCCTTCTGGGCAGGGCCAAGCACAGTGGAGCACAATCCAAGGAGCAGAATTATGTGCTTTCCGTGTCCCAAGGGCCTCTCCACCTGCACAGAGGACAGATGGGCATCCCAGCATCATGCCTGGTCCTAGCTCTGGGATACAGGTGTTGCCTTCCACCAGGCTTCATCCAGGTTTTGTTCTTTAGCTCCACACCTAGCTTGTGGCCAGTTTAGGGAGCGGTGAGGAGTACTGTGTGTGTGGGAGGGTCTTCTCCTGGACCCTGTGACCTTATCGCTTCCTCTGCATCCAAACCCTCAGCTCCTGCTTACTTTGGCCTCATATTCTTGGTGTGAATTCTGGTTCTGCTCTCTGGAGTCCTGGTCCCCTCCTACCCCTCTTTCTGTGCCACCTGTCCCTTGGGTTGGAAGCTCCAGCACGCATGCTGCATTACTTATCAGTCTCAGTGGGTGTGGCTTCTCCTGCTGCCCTTATCCTGCAGTGCACCCCTTCTATACACCTTCCTTCTGGAAGAGTGAGGGGATGGGAAGCCTAGTGTTTGAAGGACTGAGGAGAGGTTTGAAGTTTGTTACCTCTAGGCCACCGAGTCACAGGGAATCTGCCTGATTTGGACATTTCTGGAAGTCACTCAGCATCTGCAGGATAATACTGACTTATATATTTTTCTAATGTCTTCAGGCGCAGCCCCATAATAGCAAGATCTGAGGTGCACATCCCCTCTATTAATTTCTTACTGCTGCTATAAGAAATGATCACAAACGTAAGTGGCTTAAAACAACACAAATGTATTATCTTACAGTTCTGGAAGTCAGATGTCTTTAGAATCTGACTAAACTCAAGGAGTCATCAGGGTTGAGGTCCATTCTGGAGGCTCTAGGGAGAAATCCATTTTTTGCCTTTTCCAGCTTCTAGAGCCTACCTGCATTCCTTGGCCTCTTCCTCCATCTTCAAAGCCAGCAGTGGCTGGTCAAGGCTTTCCCACATTGTATCACTCTGACACTGGCTCTTCTGCCTTCCTCTTCCCCATTTAAGAATTCTTGTGATTACATTGGGCCCACACGGTAATCTTCCCATCTTAAGGTCAGTTATTCAGCAACTGTAATTCCATCTGCAACCTTAATTCTCCTTTGCTATGTGGCCTAAGAATGTAACCTAACGTACAGATTCCGGGGGTTAGGACATGGACATCTTTGGGGTCCATTATTCTGCCTACAATACCCCTCAGAATACTGCCCAGGAATTCTTAGAAATCTTCAAAGGTGTGCTCCATTTGTGGCCACAGCCATTTTGAGCTACCATCGTGTGACCTCTGCCCTCTTATTTCTCTCATGTCTGACTCTTCTTTGCCCACATCTATTGCCCTCTCAAACGCCATCTCAACACCCCTGCCTGTGGGGCTGCTGGATCTGGTTACGCCCAAAGGCTCTGGTCTTTGGAGGCCAAAGCACTGGTTCCACCCAGAAGAAGGGAAGTAGCCTCTCTAGCTCTGAGCTAGACCCCGTCACTTGCGACCCTGTGCAACTCTACTTGTGCCCAGAGCCTCATCATTTTGGTCAGCTTCTGGCCTTCCTCTCTTGACAGAGTAGCATCAAATCTCTCTAGAATAACAGGTTCTTCTATTTTTATCATCATTCTTTTAATCAGTCCAAGGAGACAGAAAGGAAACAAACCTACACCACCCCCTCCACCTTCCTCCGTACTTCCCCTGCTCCAAACTTAATCCTTTTGGTTGCATGAGTTAGTCAATAGATGCTCTTATTCATGTGAACCTACACTTGAGGTTGAAGCTGAATAAAGGAGAGGTACTGACTATCTAGTGGTCTGCAGGGTGGGAGGATACAGGACAACCCATCTCGGTGCAGAGAGGAACTAGTAAGTCTTCTATACCTATGCATTTTAAATCTAAAAACCAAGAAACAAATTATGCTTTCCTATTACTGAATATGAAGATTGACCCTGGCGCCTTCACTCAGTCCATGTGTTGGATGGTCCTTTCTGGTTTGATCTGCAGATGAATCACGAGGGAGCTCCACAGCCAAGGGGCTGAGAAGGCCCCACTTGTAGGTTCAAGTGTAGAGTCCTAGAAAGCACTGAGGTTAAAGGGTGCTTCATTAAGTGGTTGTATGGCAAATGCCATCAAGTGTCAACTAAATAGATCTTCACAGAGTGGACAAGTGGCTTTAAAAGATTTCTGCAAAGCAACCTCAGATCGTATCTGATTCTCCTAATGCAAGCACATCCGAGCAACAGAAAAAACTTGCTGAGATGATGACACTGCTCCTCCTAGGACAGCTCTTCATCAGCCACATGAGGTTCAAAACAATGATAAGCTAATCAGCTATGCCAAGAAATCAGTTTTTAAAATTCAAAATTACCATGAAGACTATCTGAACTATGGATTTATATCCACTGCTGTTAATGATAAAGCTCTTCCTCAGTATATATTGTGCAAGAAGTCATTAGTATGACACATTCAAACCTCTGCAGTCTAACTGCTGAATGTTTGGGAGTAATGTTAAAAAATATATTATTTATTTCATCTTATTCATTTTTTAAATTTAGTAACACTTGTACACAATTGATAAGAAAGGAAATTGTTATTAGAGGGTACACTCAAAAATTTCTTACTGATAAAATATACAATCAAAAAAATTTGGAGACCACACTCTTCTAAACGTAGCTTTGGGCCCTAGTTCAGCCACTGTAAATAGTTCTAAAATCATTTGTCCCTTCACAATTCACATTTACTGTCTTAAATGTAATTTCTTTGAATCTCCACTGTAATTCTGATAGGTAAGGTTTTTGTCATTTTAGAGTTGAGGATTCAGGGCTCAAAAGAGTTAAGGTTTGCTCCATGACATACAGTTAATAGAAGCTGATATGTAGCAGGGGGTGAGCTTCAAGTGGTCTGTAAACTCCCCAAGATTGAATGCAGAATGGACCATTTTTAGGAAGATGGTTGTCATGAGTTGAATTGTGTTCCTCAAAAGTTATATTGAAGTCCTAACCTTCAGTACCTCAGAATGTGACCTTCTTTGGAAATATGGTCTTGACAGAGGTAGAATATAAGCCCTCCAGTTTGTAGTACTTTGTCATGGCAGCCCTGGGAAACTAATACAGTGGTCCATAACTCTGAAAGGGGTTCAGGACCCTAAAACGCTTAAAACCACTGATGTAATCCAGTGCAATCATGAGCAGAGGAAGAAGCCCAGAGGCTGAGAGTTTCTCTAGGTGATGTGGCTAATTAAGAGGGATACATGGCTGAGTCCCACACATTCTGACTCCTCAGTTCAAATTCAAGGCCAGGAGGGGTGAATGTGGAGAAAGTGGCCTTTTCCCTTCATCACTAGATTTGTTGTTGGTTCTGCCTTGGTGGCCCGCCTCGATTTGGCATGCCTCACCATTCTGCCGGTGACTTTAAAGGAACAGGTGGAAAGTGTGTTGTGTCTTTGCCTTGATGATGATGTACTTCTCTGGAGATCATGGTCTTCCTTCTGCTCCCCCTTCACTTCCTTCCAGAAGTTCACATTTGGTACTTCTGTGTCTATTAAAAGAGGGGAAAAAAAAAAAACCCAACTGTAACTAAATATGTATATGAACAGGGAAATTGTTCATTGGCTTGGTAATGTTAAGCTCTCTAACTGGAAAGGCATTGAAAAAAAATCAGTGCATCTGGCACAAAATTACAAGTCAGGGAAGAATGACTCTAAGGTAAAAAATATTTGACAAGTAAGTTCGGCAAAATATAAAAGTTTCCTAGTTAAAACTAGGAGCATATGTGTGAATAGTGACCTGCTTACAAATGGACTGTAAACTGTTGCTCGGAATTAATTTATTCAATCATCTGATCAGTATTCATCAAGTGTACACTGTGATCAGGCACTGTGTCAGGCACAGCAGTGAACAAAACTAATTTCCTGTCCTCATGGAGTTTTTATTTTGGGTGGGGGAGAGAAATAATAAACAGACAAAATATGTAATATGCTAAGTGGTGATAGGTGCCTGACTGAAGAAAATCAAGTGGGACAAGGGGAGTAGAGGGTGACAGCTGGGGTGGGATTTACTGTTATACAAGGTGCTGAGCAAAAGCCTCTCTGATAAGGTAGAGGGGAGAGTCTAAAAGGAGTGAGGGAGCAAGCCATGCCTAGGGAAAAAGTAAGGGCAAAGTTCCTGAGATGGGAAGGAGGTGGGCGTGTTTTAGGATAGCAAGGAAGCAAACTGGAGCATGATGAGAGAAAGGCAGGGCCTTGTAGGCCACTGTAACGGTTCTGGATTTTTTATGAAAGAGATCAAAAGCCATTAGAGTTCGGGATAGAGAAGTGACATGAAATGACTTCTGTTTAAAGAGATCTTCTGGATAGTACGTGGAGATTGGAATGTTGGGGGGGTGGGTAGGAGTACAGGCAGAGAAACAAGGGAGGTAAGAGGCTCTTACCTGTTACAACATAGGTAAGGGAGAACGGCCCCTTGGACCAAGGTGGAGGTGGTGAGAAGTAGCTGGATTATGGATATAATTTGAAGGTGGATTTCATAGGCTTGCTGATGGATTAGATGTAGGGCATGAGAAAAAGTGAGGAGATCTCAAGGTTGTTGCCTGGAGAAACTGGAAACAGGCTGTTTTCTAAGGTGGAGATGGTTGTAGGAGGAGCTGACTTGGTGGGGGTGGGGCAGGAATTAAGAGCTCTGTTTCTGACATTAAGTTTGAAATGCAAATTGGTCATCCGAGTAGAGCTATTGAGCAGGCAGTGAGAAACAGGAGTCTGGAGCTCCGTGGAGACATCTGGTCTGATGTCATCAGATGGGAGTCATCAGAATATACATGACATTTAATGTCATGGGTCTAGTAGACTTTACCTGCACAGTGGGTGTAGATAAAGAAGGTACAAGTTCCTGAAGGTGACTCCAACATTTAGAGATGGGAAAGATGAAGAGAAACCAGGAAAGGAGTTTGAAAAGTAGTGGCCACTGAGACAAGAGGGGGACTAAAAGAGGGTGGTACTCCAGAAACCAAAGAAGGAAGGGTTGAGAGAGAGAGAATGCTCAAAATGTATCAGTGCTCATGAGTCAAGTAAGATACAGGTTGAGAATTGACTATTGGATCTGATGACATGGAGGAAACTAGTGACTCTGTCAAGAGCTATTTCAGTGGAGCTACGGGGATAAAAACCAAATTGGAGTAGAGTCTGAGGTGATAGCAATATTCTGTTTCTTGAGCTGGGTGGTAGTTACACTAGCTTTAGATTATACATGATATATTACATACTAAAACATTTCAAAAAGGGAGGGGAAGTTGAGATAGTGATTAGAGACAACTCTTTTGATAAGTTTGCTCTAAAGGGAGCAGAAAAATGGGATGGTAGCTGAAGGAGGAGATAAAGAATACATTTTCTAAGCTTCAGTGGTCATTTGTATCTGAGGGTGTTGTTAGTAGGGCACTGCCAGTACGCATGCATAAGACCGTGGTCTTGGTCATGTGTATGATGTAGTCTTTCATTATGAAGTGTATGCAGTATGAAAAATATGTTCTAGAGAAACATGTGCCTGGTTGTGGCATGATTCTATATTTAGCAATGTTACGTCCCACCTAGGATGATTTGATAATCTCAGTTGTTAATCTGCATCTTTGGGGTTGAGGATACAAATGTTTGAGAATAAAATAGATTGGGCAAGCTTAATCAGAGTTTAAAGTTAAAGATATAAATATTTAGGATACCATCAATTGAATATAAATGTGTAAGTACCGACAATGTATGAAGGATTGCTCAAACCTGTGGAGATGCAGAGATCAGACAGGCAGAGCTTCTGCCCTCAGGAGTTCACAGTCTATTTGAAACTCCCTCATGTAACGAAGAGCACACGTAAGGCAGACAGAGGGAAGGTGTCAAGTCTGTGGAGGTGTAAGAGGAGAAATGATTTTGACCAAGGAGATCCGGGAAGGCCTGGATTTGTACCTGCGCTGAACCATTACGGATGGATGAGGTGATACTTCAGAAGCGAAGTGAGAGCACGAGCAGAGGAAAAGTGCAAAAGTGGGTCCAGGACTGGAGTTTTGGGCATAAGAGTTGGGACTTGAAAGTGACTTGGAGAACCCCGTGCTGAGGGTCTTGACGGCCATCTGGAGCAGTTTGTTGGGACTGCAGAGAACTGGAAGCCATTAGCCTTTAGGAGAACAGTGACAAAAACTCCACCTGTGCTTTAGCAAGATACCTCTAGAGACAGAGTAAGGATGAACTGGAGAAAGTACGAGCAAGGAGGCAAGGGGGGCATACAGAGGCTGTGCCAGGGCCCAAGCAAGACAGCACACCGCCGGGGGAAGGGGAGGGGTCGCAGGGGCACAGGTGTCTGGACTTGCTGATGCTTGTGGGGCACGGTCGGCAGGTAGAAATCAAGGCTGATCCATCCCCAGGTCTCCGTGGGTGTGTTTACCCCAGTCGTGTACTGAGGCCTCTCTGTAAATCTGAGGGTTCCAGTCAGAACCCTGAACCTGGGCTTTTCCAAGTCAAGTTCTCACTCTCAAATCCATCTTTACTCACTCCTTTGTGTATCTGGGGTCATTTGTGTCGTTTGATTGTCTCTCTGATTGGATGTAAGGGCCTTTGAGGGCTAGGACTATAACTTTCTGAATCTTTATATCTGTCATAGCGCCTAGGACCAAAATTGTATGCATACTATGTGCTCAAATTTGTTTAAAATAAAGAGTAATTTTGAGGTAACTGAGAGTAGATGTATCATTAAATAAGTCTGAAAACAGAGAAAGAGAAATGGGTTCACGGAAAAATAGGAGACAGTGAAAATTACAGAGGCCAGGTGGCATAGACTTTGAGCATCAGACTTCTTTGGTTGTTTATTGCTGTATTACAAACAACCCTAAATGGCCGAAATGCTTAGTGACCTGAGCAACAGTTGATGGTTTATCATGATGCTGTGGGTCGGGAATTCAGGCTTGGGTAGGTGGTTCTTCTGCTCCGCATAGTGAGAATCAGCTGGAGTATTGGCTCAGCTGGAGCTGCTACATTCAGCTAGTAGTTGACTGGGCCGGGAGTTCTGAGAAGTCTTCACTTACGTGCCCTGGGCTCCTACACGTGGCCTCCCCTATCCACCGGCTTCCCCACAGCATGGTAGTCTCAGGGTTGTTGAACTCCCTGTGTGGCGGCCAACTTCCCAGTGCATGAAAGCGGAGCTGCAGCTCTCATAAGGCCCTGGCATGGAAGTTACACACATCCCTTCTGCTACATTCCACTGGTCAGAACGAATCACAGGGCCAGCCCAGATTCAAGGGGAGGAAAATAGACTCCACCTCTCCGAGGGAGGACTGGCAGAGAATTTGCAGCCATCTGTAATCCACCACACAGACACTCCTGAATTTGAATCCTGGTTCTTCCATTGCTGGTTGTGTGATTTTGGGTAAGTTATGTGAACTCTTTTAGCTGAGATAATATCAATGTTTTTGGGTGCTGTGAGGGAAAGAGATGATATGGCGAAGTGCCCTGGCATGTAGTAGGTGCTCAATAAATAGTAGCTACTGTTATTACTACTGTCACACGCACTCAAAGGATAAGTACGATGAAAATTGGCAAGAGGACGTCTGTTGGATTTGACATTTAAGAAACTTTTCATGACTGCCTGACTTTGGGAGAAAGTAGAAGCAGGGTGATTAGCAAAAGCCAGTGGCAAAGGTTAAGCTGTAAGTGGATTTGAGGGCAGTGAGCACAGCTTGGCAATGAAAGGTGAAATAAAGTGAAAGGGACTGTCATGTGGGGAAGTCAGGTTAAACAGAAGGGCAGGCGGAGAGGTGGAAAATGACATATGAAAGGAGATAATTGACGAGGGCAGAGGTTTTAAAAAGGTTTCTTAAGATTTTACAGATTCATATTTAGAATGCTGTGATTATGAGCCAGAAAGCTGTTGAAATTTGCTTTCATAACAGGACTCCATCTCTAACTTTTCTTGCCTCCTGATAGAGGGGTCTCTTGTCCTCTCACCTTCCAAAGTCTCCCTCTGGTTGGACACAGACACTTAAAGAATTTGAAGCTCCTCTAGATTTTTAAGTCTTGGCCTTAATTTCAGAGTACTATGAATTCTTTGCCTATAAATCACACCACTGGAGACTCTAAAATTCTGAAAAGCTTCATGCATTCCAAAAAGATTCTAAAAGAAAGCACTTTTCTGTATAACTTGGAAGGTAAGTGTGATAAAAACCTACATCATATGTGAATTTGGGAGTAATTATAGCATGGCTGGGGCCAAAATCAGCAAATTAAAGTTATTAGGAACACAGCCAGGGCCCCAGGTCCCCATGCCAAGGTGTGGGTAGTCACAAGCAGAAGGCAGTCAAGGTCAGGCAAGTCAGGGGCCAGGACACAAAGTAAAGGAGCTGTCAGGTCAGAGAGACGCCCAAACCAGGGGTTTCAAGGTAGAGAGAGACAGGCAGGGAGTTAAAGGACTTCAGTTCCCTGGTTGGATTACAGCTCAGGTAATGCCAGAGTTTGTTGCTTGAAGAAAATCTGTGATCCTACTGAGGGCTTACTTTTAGCTTCAACTCTTATACCTTGATTTCTCTCTTCTCTCTAGTTAGGTATCCATCTCTCCATCACTTGGCTTATTCCAAAAAGTATTTAAGGCCATTTAAGAAAATGCAGACTATGCAACGAGATGAAAACACATGAGGGAAGGAATTTGCATAGATAGAAAACAAACATAGGAAAAAGATTAAGCCAAGGGGAGGGTGATAAACAAAATGCACACCATACTTCCTTATTCACTCACGGACCACACATTTGTTTCTGAGCTTCCTAGCTGTCAAGGCAAAAATCAAAATAAAATCAGTCACATGATTTTCACAGTGTTCAGAAGATTAAAAACAAAAGCAGAGTGCTCAGGATAGGTAACGTAGTAAACAATGTTTTCACTATCATCTTCATGGTAAATCCAACAACGGTTTTTCAATGTAGATTGATATTATGACTATAAAGAAAAATTCAGTCAAAATTAATAAAACAGTGCAGTTCATATGTATAGCTCTCTGGTGATTTGGCCTAATACAAGATTAATTTTTGGATTTTCTAGAGTAATAGATTAAATGCCCACTCTGGCTATAAGGCGAAACACATCTGAAGTTAGTAAAGCATCTAATTTTAAGTTTTAAGCTAACTTTAATCCATGTCATTTCCTGGTATACTCCCTGAGTTAAACAAATGGATTTCTAGGTAACTGATCAAGGTGGTTTATTGTTGGTTTTAAACTAGTTATATTTTTGTAGGATATCTGCCAGAAATTATGCCTTGTTTTAGAATATTCTGAAGTAATCTTTTTCCACGGCTCATCTCTCACCTATTTCTGAACAGTTTTTGTCAGTTCTCTGTATATAGAAGTGAGCTTATCCTTTTCTCTGTCTCATGGGGGAGTGGAAGGACTGACGCAAGTGAGAGAAGGAAGTCCCAAATTCTATGAAAGCGTCATAGTAACTAGGGATCTGTAGTGAGTTCATAATTCTTAGTTCATGATGGATTCTCATCTGTGGAGTCAGGAATTAAAGAAAGGTCAATAAGAGCTATAAACAGTCCTATATTGTTCTTAACAGGTTTCTTCTGGTGGTAGTAGTGTAAAACAGTGGCCAATGGACAGAGTGTTTGAAAGAAGGAATCCTAGCAGAAACTGTTCAAATTATTAAATTGAAGGTCGAGTAATATGGGGTTTATATGCTTAAAACTTTGCTTTTCTGTACGGTAACTCATTCAATTTATGAATATTTCTGCCTATCAGTAACTCTACTACAACCTTGGTGGCTAGAGGGGATGAGGAGATAAATTTTAAAATGTAAGACACATCCACTATTCTTCAGTCTTACGGTCATCTAGTTAGAAAGACATATGAAACATGTGAAAAATGTGTGTGTATAAAGGAGTACCAATGAGCAATACTGAGATGGAAGGAAAATATTTGTAACATATGTAACAGATAAAAAATTAATATCCATAATATATAAGGACCCCCTCCAAATAAGTAAGAAAAAGATAGTCCAGTTGAAAAAAGGATAAAAGATAGAAATTGGCATTCTACAGAAGAAATATAAATGACCATCGAAACATGATGCTCAAACTGTTCAAATCACTATACAGAGACATCAAGGAAGTGTGAAATAAAATAATGGGACACACTTGAGTTGCTTCATAGGGTGTGAAGGTTACCTGAATCCAGCTCTGCCCAGGTGAAGGTAACATGAGAGCTGGGGACCTGCTGTTTGCCCAGGTGGTGGCACATCTCATTAAGCCTTCTTAATGTGAGAGATTCCTCCACAACAGAGTGTGGGCCTGGTGTTTAATGATGTGGACTTTTCATATGACAAGGCCCCCAAACATCTCATCTGGAGCTCCAGAGATAGCCTAGGAAAAAAGCTGACTGAGTTGTCCATATTTGAAGCGAGTGTGTATGTCACCAAAATAGCATATTCCTAAGAGATCTTCAGAGGTAATTTTGACTGTATGTGTTTCTTTTTTTACCTTACCACTTCAGAACCTACACTCCACTCTCCTACAAGTAACGTGTGATTTTACTGTGCCACTTTTTTTCACTCATTAGATTTGTTAAATAGGGAAAGACTGCTAATAACAAGTGTCGGTGAGAATGTGGGGAAACAGGCATTACCATTGTCGATGGTAATATTGGTAGCCTTTTGGAGGGCAGTTTATCAGTATCAAAATCTCAATAAAAATACACTTTGGCACAGCAATTCTCTTAGAAATCCATCTACAGACATACTACAAAAGTTCATTGAAGTGAATGTACCAGAATGTTCATCACAGCAGTTTTTGTATTAGGAAAAACTCTCTTAAGTAGGGGAATGGCTAAACAACTATGATATATACATTCTGAGGAGTGATATGCATCCATTAAAAAGAATATATAGATCTGTATGTCCTGACCTGGAAAGATTTTAAACAGAGGTTCTCAAACTTTAGTGTGCATTAGAATCACCTGCAGGACTTGTTAAAACAGATTGCTGGGCCCTGTCCCCAGATTTCTGATTCAGGAGGTCTGGTGGGGGGCAGGGCAGAAAGAATTTGCATTTCTAAACAAGTCTCATGTGATAATGATGCTGCTGCTGGTATGGGGTCTACCCTCTGAGAACAGCTGTTCCAGAACTCAGCTTTCAATGAAGAAAACCAAGTTGCAGAGCATTATGTACAGTATGGTCCTAGTTCCCACAAATCTCTGCATATTTGAATGGACATAAACTCATGGAAAAAGGCTCAGAAGATATACTATAGCAAACTGTTAACAGTGCTTCCCTCTGAGGAGAAGCAGCACTTTTGCTTTGATTCTATGCTTCTGTATTATTTCAATTTTTTACATGGGGGATATATTTATGTATTACTTATGTTAAAAAGAGAAATTATAAAAAGAAACAGAGGACTAATAAGTCTGTTCAGTAGTTTTGAGAGAAACAGGACTAGAGTTTGGATGAGAAAGACTGATACTGATGGGTGACAGGGCCACAGAATTCAAGGTGTCCATTTTCAATTTTGCTTAGTTCTCAGACTCTGGACACAAGGCCGCTTAGATCTGAGGCACCTGTTTACTTCTCCCAGAGCCTGTTCTCTGAGATTTTGGATTTGGTGTTTCTACTTCTTGCTCTTAACTCAGTGCTGTTTCAACCTGTGCTATCTACTAACTTGCACAGTTTGGGCTTCTGTCCTTGTGGCCCTGCCCTGTGTGAAAGCCCTCCACAGCCTGGCAGTCATGGGTAGAGCCGCCACTTTGGGTCGCCTCCAGTTGTTGCAAGGTGTTGGGATGGGGTGGTAGCTTAGGGTAGGACTTTGTAGGGGTGAGGAGTCGGAGCTGTGACCTGAGGGAAGGGTGTCCTCGCCAAGGGAGCTACACCTCCTGGCTAGCCTTTGTATGAACTTAGACACTTGGTAACCGTCATCGTTTATTTCATCAGCCTTTCTTTAGTTGAATTTGTATAGTAAATGTGAGAGAGGAGAAAGAAAAGTGTTTTACTCCAACTGCCATTCCTGCTACTACTACCAGTTCTACAACCATGGAGTTGTGTAACACTTCACCCTTTACACACTGTATCCACATGTATTCTCTCCTTAATTCTCAGACTCTGGAAGGAAGTGTTATACTTATTTTCTAGATATGGAAACTGAAGCCCGTAAAGATTGCTCCTAAGTAGCAGATTTGGAAATCACATCCAGTTTTTGTAACCTCAAGTCCAGGTCCAAGAATTCAGAAATGAGAAGGACCTCTCCCTGTTCGCCTCAGGGTATTATTTTAGTATTTGTTAATGGGGTAAAGAAATGGGTGGGGGAATATAAAGGTGGTGAACATGTTTTAGCTCTAAAGCTTCTAATTGGAAAGTGGCATAATCTTAAATAGTTTCATTTTGTTTTTCAATAATGTACACATTTCCTTTCAACAAAATAGAATTGTACAGGTAGCTCATAATTCTCTTGAATGGGGGGCCTCCGGTGTCTACAGATAGAGATAAATTACAGTGAGAGGACACTGGACCATGAAATGATTCTGTTAACATGTCCATCTGCCTAGAATATATTTTCAAATCTCCAACAGAAGTGTCTAAATTATGAAGGGAGGTGGCCTAGCAAAGTTGATACATTGGTATTTGATACTTTTAACCTCCTCCATCTGCTGCTTCTGCTTGTGTCAAGCGTGGCCCAGTGGATGGAGTATGACATGGCCTAATGCTGAGTGTCTGGAATGCACCATTTTAACATGCAGTGAAACCAGAAATTCCTTAAGCTATGTTATCTTGTGAAAAGTAAGGTATTAGTGCTACTTGTCTAGTCTAAGAAATTGCAGAAATTGCTAAGAGTCATAACGAGAATTTTTACCACAAAGAAAACAAATTTAATTAGTTCTCGCTTTAAGCCCCGTACTGATTCTGATACTACCTACAATGGGATTTGGAAACCTTCCTTATAATTGCTTTTGCCTTTTCAAGTTGCTTTGAATGTAGTCTCAGAATTTGGGGTGGGGACTAGTCAGTTTGGGTGGCCTGTGTGTTCCTGGGTTTCCATACACAACAAGGTGAGAATAGCTCTTTGTGTCTAGGAACCTTGCAGATGCCAGCTGACTGGTAGGGGACTGTTATTTTTCTACATTTTATTTTAATGCCTCTAGCACAGGTGACTTATCTTTCTAAATGAGAACAAAAGAGAATACTTCATTTTTGACTTGGCACATGGAATGGTTCTCTTCCAGTGATTCTCAAAGCTTGGTCCCTGAACCAGTAGCATCAGCATCACTTGGGAGCGTGTTAGAAATGCAGATTCTCAGACCCTAGCCCAGACCTACTGAATCAGAAACTGGAGGTTCGGCCCAGTGATGTGTGTTTTAACAAACGCTGTGGACTATTCTCATGCTCCCTGAGGCTTGAAAACACCTGGGTGGGCCATTCTTCCTTGACTCCTTTCCAAGCCCTCTGCTGCCTTGGTGCAGGCCCTCATGAACCCTGACCTGAACCATTGGAGCAGCCCCTCCCAACTGGTCTCCCTACCTTCAAGTCAACCTCTCCAATCCATTCTCCATGTCACTGTCGGCCTTCTTAATGGAATGCCAACCTTGTCTAGTCACTAGTGGAGCACTCAACACTGTAGAGGGAGCCCACGTTTCTCCCCTTTACTCCACTCATTTGCAAGGGGTGGCCCCGGGCAATGGATGCAGTAAGACCTTGGTAGTGATGGGGGCATGTGTGGGGGGGGGTGGTAACCATTATGAGAAGGAATATTGGGTAACTGATCTTTCTTCCTTTTCTCTTAGATGAGCTTGTGTGATGTGTATGTGTTTTCCTGGAGATCAACTTTATTTGCTATCTAAGACAGGATCAAGAGGGTCAAGATTCAAGAGTGGCTCTCTAAGAAGGATCCATAGAGGCTGCTCAGTGTGCTTCTAGTATAAGCCTGAGGGCTGCCTGGAGCCTAGGCAAAAGGGGTTTTCTCAGATCCCTGAAGTCTGACCCGTCTCATGCAATGACCATCCAGGTGTTTAGGGTCAAAGCCTCAGCTGATAATTAACAGAGCAGCGTGGAGCAGTCCTTCTGCATTTCTCTCTTGGGAACTAGAGGCAAATGTAGGGATCTGAGAATTCTGGGACCCTGGGTCCTTGCTGTATATTATCCTAACAAACCTAGGATCTTCCTTTTGCCTCAAATCCCTGAATGACCCATGATTGCCCACAGGATGTAGTCCAGATATCTTGCTACAGCCTATAAGGCCCTTCATATTCTGGTTTCAACTTGCTTTTTCTTGACACTGCCCAAATGCACCCTGCTCTCCACTCATATCAAGTTTCCTAAGGAAGACATGCTCTTTCCTAGTCCTCTGTGTTTTTCACATACTGTATCCTTAGCCTGGAATGCTCATTGCCCTCTTCTCACATATTCCACATCTTCCACATTCCCCTTGGGCCCTGCCACTAACTACATGGTGACCCTCCTTTAAAACCCAGCTCATATTTCACCTCCTCTGTGAAACCTCCTTCAAACCCATCAGGCAGGATTGGGCTCGTGTATGTATCACGTAATGTTGGTCTAAGAAATACTTTTTGTGACAATTTCCTTATTTCCAGAGTAAGACATTCCCAAGCTTGAAATGCCCCCAATTTCCTGGGCCATAGGTGATAGTAAGAGGCCTGGAGACTCCACTTTGAATGGGGAGGGTGGCTGTGGAAGCCACAGTGTGGTGCTGGGCCAATCAGATTTCCTCTCTTAGAAATTTTAACTGAGACATAGAGAGTCTTCTAACTGGTGGTATAACATCAATATAGACTGGTTGGCTTATGAACAGCAGAAATTTCTCTCTCACAGTGCTGGAGTCTGAAAAGTCCAAGATCAAGGCGCTGGCAGATTCGGTGTCTGGTGAGAGCCCACTCTCTCATTCGTGGACAGCAGTCTTCTCACTGTGTCCCCGCATGGAAGAAGGGGCGAGGGAGCTCTCTGGAATCCCTTTCAAAAGGGCACTAGTCTCATTCATGAGAATTTTGCTCTCACGATGTAATCATCTCCCACAGACCCCACATCTAAATACCAACACATTAGGGACTAGGTTTCAACATAGGAATTTTGAGGGGAAACAAACATTCAGTCTATAGCAGTATATGAGCTGAAAAGCTGGAAAGAGTTGGGGCTGGGATGGACATAATGGACCTATAGCAAGATGGATAAGTAGAGCCAGCTGAGGGGAGAGAGGGAGCGAGAGGAAGGAAACGAGAACAGAGCTGACTAGGAGTCGGTGAGACAGCGTGGTTTAGGAGTATGATCCAAATTTCTTACCTTTCCTGTTCCCAGCCTGGTTCGCTTGGGACCTGTCTGAATGTAATTTTGTGTTCTCAGGTTTATTGGAATGCTATAGCCTTAAATAAAACTCCCTTTGCTCAAGCTATTTGAAACAGATTTTTCTTCAATGCAAACAGGAGAGCTTTAACCAGCCTATCTCTGGGAGCTTTCTGAGGGAAGATAACAAGGCTTCTCCCCTTTGTATCTTTTGTATCCTGGTATTAGTAAATTTTGAATGAGTGAACTAACATTGGGCACTAAGGATGCCGCAGAGCATCTAGGAAATTATTCTGTAGAATCAAAACTGAAAGGTGTAGGGGAAGTTGGGCGGGGGTGGGGGGGTTGACTGCAAAGGAGCACCAGGCAACTGTTTGGAGTGATGGAAATGTTCCCTATCTTGATTCTGGTGGTGATTACATGTCTGTATATGTTTGTTAAAACACACACAGTTGTACACCAAAAAAGGGAGAGTTTTGCTGAACATAAATGATAACTCAATAAACTTGACCTAAATAAACGAATCAATTAGAAAGAAAAAAAAAGAGAGCAAAGTAAATTAAGATTTTCTCCATAACATATTAATTTCCTAATAAAGAATCTCAAAACATTTTTAATGTTTAGTTTATCCAATTCTCTTTTTCCTTTTTTCTCTGCCCTTAGTCTCCAGATAATAGGGATTTTGAACATGATTTTGCTTTCTGGCATGTTCGACATTATTCAAAGTGCTGCCAAAATAGAAGGTACTAGTTCTCCACTTTCTACTTCTGAGTAGTGTTAGAAACAGGAGATTATGCTTGAAGAGAAATGCATCCACTCTCCTGAGCTCTAGGTTCTGCTGGACCCTCATTTAAACATTTTGCCTATTAACTATTTGATTTAAGGTCTAGAAGCAATATTGATTATACTATCCTAAGCCAGCATCTCCCAGACTTAAACACTGGTTCATAGGATGTTTAAACAGGGTAACTGAAAACAACAACAGTTACAGCTTATGAAGCTTGCTAGGGTCAAATGCATTTGGGAAATTCTGGTTTAAACAAAGTAAACAGGCCCTTCTGTTTTTGTTTTAGTTTTTCTGTTTTTTTAATTGAGGTATTATGACAACATTATATTAGTTTCAGGAGTTCAACATAATGATTTGATAATTGTATGTATTGTGAAGTGATCACCGCCATGAATCCATCTCCATACATAGTTACAAATTTGTTTTTCTTGTGATGAGAACTTTTAAGATTTACTGTCTTAGCAACTTTCAAATATACAATACAGTATTATTAACTGTAGTCACCATGCTGTACGTTACATCCCCATGCTTTATGTATTTTATAACTGGAAGTTTGTACCTTTTGATTCCCTTCACCCACTTGGGCAAACCACCCCCTTCCAATTCCTGCCCCTGGCAATCACCACCAATCTGTTTCTGTATCTATGAGCTTGTTTTTTTTTTTTTTTTAACATCTTTATTGGGGTATAATTGCTTTACAATGGTGTGTTAGTTTCTGCTTTATAACAAAGTGAATCAGTCATACATAAACATATGTTCCCATATGTCTTCCCTGTTGCGTCTCCCTCCCTCCCACCCTCCCTATCCCACCCTATGAGCTTGTTTTTTGTGTTTGTTTTGGATTCCACTTAGAAGTGAGACCGTGTGTTTTTTGTCTGTCTTTGTCTCATTTCACTTAGCATAATGCCCTTAGGGTCTATTCACATTGCCGCAAATGGCAAGATTTCATTCTTTTTAATGGCTGAATAATATTCCATTGCGCATATATATATATATATATATTTCATACACACACACACACACACACACACACACACACACACACACCACATTTTCTTTATCCATTCATTTGTCCATGGACACTTAAGTTGTTCCCATATCTTGGCTATCGTAAATGATGCTGTGATGAACATGGGAACCGGATATCTTTTCAAGTTAGTGTTTTCATTTTCTTCGGATAAATTTCCAGAAGTGGGATCTGTGGATCATACGATAGTTCTATTTTTAAGTTTTTGAGCAACCTCCATACTGTTTTCCATTGTGGCTGCACCAACTTACATTCCACTAACAGTGTATAGGGTTCCCTTTCCTCCACATCCTCGCTAACACTTGTTATTTCTTGTCTTTTTGATAATAGCCATTCTGACAGGTGGGGTTTTTTTGGTATAAATTTATTTTATTTATTTTTGGCCACGTTGAGTCTTCGTTGCTGCACGCGGGCTTTCTCTAGTTGCGGCGAGGGGGGGGGCTACTGTTCGTTGTGGTGCACGGGCCCAGTAGTTGTGGCACGCAGGCTCAGTACGTGTGGTGCACGGGCTTAGTTGCTCCACGGCATATGGGATCTTCCCGGACCAGGGAACGAACCCGTGTCCCCTGTGTTGGCAGGCGGATTCTTAACCACTGTGCCACCAGGGAAGTCCCCTGACAGGTGGTTTTGATTTGCATTTCTTTGATAATTAGTGATGTTGAGCATCTTTTCATGTACCTGTTAGCTATCTGTGTATCTTCTTTGGAAAAATGTCTATTCAGATTGTCTGCTCATTTTTTAAATTGGCAGCAAAAAATGTTTTTAGCTATTGAGTTGTTTGAGTTCTTTATGTATTTTGGATATTAACCCCTTATCAGATGTAGTAAACAGGTTTTCTTATTTCAGGACTTCCTGATGTCTTGAATAGGGTCTATGAAATGAGATACTGAGATTTGCAAATGTCTTAGATTACTGCCAATCCCATTTCATCCAAAATTATCAGGTATTTCCATCCCCTTCCTACATCTTTGCTTTGGAACTTGATTTAATTGAATCATTACTGTTACTATGACTTATTTCATGTGTACTATGTCCTAAATACTGTGTTGTTGCATTAATTTTATTTTGTTTTACTTTAGAAAGGCATGGAGCTAGGGCTTCTTGAACTTTTCATGTTTATGCCATATAACACATACCTTAGTTAAGTACTAGCTTATTTTAAAAATAAGTCTTTGGTGCTTGTAAGGAAGGCTCATTGTCAGGGCAGGAATGGTTTTCCTACCTTTTGTTTTGACTTCTGAGGCATGTTTCTTAAGGAATTGTTTCATGCTTTGCAGAAAACGCATAGTGCCATAAAACCAGTAAAATCTGTGCAGAAAACAAAACACACAATGAATGGGTTAAACCAGTGGGCATTCTGTGGGTGTAAAGGTAGAAACTTTCATCTTAAATAATAGTGCTTATATTTTGTTCACACAGGGAAAAATAAAACAAAAATAAGCACCTCTGAGTGATTCTATATATAGTTACAGTGGTCATGGCCTTTAAATACTCTCCATCATTTATGTTTTTTTAACAGCAGAATTTTGTAATCTTTACTAAATCCAAGCTGCAATGAGTGAGGACCTTGGAGATGCCGTTCCATGCTTTTCTGTGCTAGCCAGTGTCATCTCCTGGAAGGGATTATTCATAGATCACTTGTAAATATTATTCCTAGAACAGTGATTGTCACTCTAGACAAATGAAGTGATACAAAAAGTTGGAATGGGTTTCCCATCTATACCTGCTGTCATAGAAAGAGACTTTCACTGAAGTCAGGAGTGGGTGGTATGGAAACTAATGTTGGTTCAAGACCTAAATGAACTGTTTCTAGTACAGCCCGTTGAAATGGCAAATAAATGGGTAACATAGAGAACCTTGGACCGACATGAATGGGTCCTCTGTTATTGATAGACTACTTATTCATAAAACCCAAGCTATATTAATTCTGGTCTCATGATACCCTAAAAAGCTTTCTAGAGTAGAACTCATATGCCTGTGTTTATCGAAGAGCTTCCAGAGTCCACTTCGGTAAAATGAGGAAACATTTTATGTAGTCTGCAAACCCTGTAGCTTAAACAGTCCTGCCGTCTTAATCGTACAGTTTGCAGCTGTCATTAGGTTGTGAATATGGGCGTAGTCACGTGCCTGGCCAATTACAGGAAGCACAGGAATAGATCATCAAATCATTGCTGGAGCCTAAAGTGATGACCATCAAAAAGGCAAGTGGGAGTAGTTAGTATTCAGTTCTTCACAGGTGGATAAAATCATGCCTGGCCAGTATAGCCAATTACCTGTCTTGTAAACATAATTCTTTGATCTCCAGTCTCTTTTGTAGCAGCAATTTCCAGCGTAAATTTCACCAGCGGAAAAAGAGTCAGGACTCTGATACAAAGGGGCTGTTTTTGCTTTATAATTTATTTATTTATTTGGATCATAATTCTGTTTCTGGTTGCTGTATATTTTAGTCTAAAAGATGAGGACTGTTCTGTGAGCCCCCTTCCTGCCCCCCAGATATGGGCCATTTTATGCGTTATGTGGTAAATGGGCTCCAAAGGTAAATTGTTAGTATGCAAAACCTGCTGCTCAGCCAGGCAGGGGCGGCTAAGATACAGTGAGCATCAGCTCTGTTTGCTCTTGTGGAAAATGTCCTGCTGACAGGTCACTGCTGAAGCCCAGTGTCATCAAGCGGCACAGGCTCTTGCAGCCCCGGGTCAGAAGGCTCCTGCCCTCTCTGCTGTTGGTCAAGTAAGCGTCTGAAATGCGGGGCTCTGGGTGTACCTAGAAGCCCAGGCTTAGCAGTAGGTTTGAGGGCTTTGGAAGCACACATACTCTATTCTAATGGTTGTTAGGGTTAATCACATCATTACCAGACTGTTTTTCAAGCATATTGTGCTTTAAATAGGATTTCCCAAGAAGCTAAAATTTAATGGTGATTTTCATTGACCATACTGCTTTGTGGTGACCTCTTGGGCAGTCAACATCTATGGCTGATGCAAAATAATAATAATAGTTACTAAATCAATATACATCAGTTGCTGGTTTTCGAAGAGATTCTTGCTTTGTGCCTAATGTAACTTACAAGGGTAACTGTACTGTGGCTGAGTGTGATTGCACAAAGAACTCACTGAGCACTGCTTTTACAGATGAAAGCCGGTGAGAGGGAAGTGCGTCCTTTATAAATGGCTTCATCTATTCATGCACCTTAGGAAACCATTTCTTTTAGGCTGGTAATTTAAGGATAGCTCTGCTGGGAAGTAGGAATTTTGTTTTAACTGTACTGTTTTATCTGATTACAAAAGTAATATATGCTGACTGAAAAAATTCAGACATTACACAAATATATGTCTTATGGAGAATGAAAGCCTGCCTTAATCCTACCCCTCAGAGAGTAGCACTGTCAACAGTTTGCTGCACATTTGTCAGTATTTTTCGTGCAGAATACACACACACACACACTCTTCTGCAATTTGCTTTCCCGGCTAGCATTTAGAGAAAATGTATTTGAGATGGAAATGTTCTGATATATCATAAAAGAAACTAACTTTTCTATATGTTAGATTTTTCAAATTATGTTTGTGTTCCTGGAATAGGTTAAGATAGAGGCATTTTCAATGCCTATTTATCTCCATAATTATCCAAAGGCCCTGAGAGGCCATGGATGGTTTATTAGATAGATTTAGAAAGAATAACTTTAGTACTAAGCTTTTACCTACATAGTGGTCTTCCAATGCACAAAGCATTACAATTATTTGGAGACAATCTGTAGCCTTGGAAACAATATGGCAGTGGTGACATCAGCAGCAATTATGTGTAATTTTTATCCCCAATTTATCACCAAGGTAACCAGAGCAGGGCTTGAAATTGTAAGAATTTTAAAATCCTATATACAGCAAGGATGTAGGAAAGGATTATACGCAGGATCCCTTCTACGATTCATTCTATTTCCCTTATAAAACAGCTCTTTGGAATTCAGCTAGCACACATCTATTTTTGGCAACAGCTGAATGCTTTAGAAGCTATTAAATAAGAGTCCATATATCCTAAATACTAAAAAGAATTCATTATGGTGTTTAAATTTTATGATGTTCTTCCCTGTTAGAGTATCTTCTGCTTTAAACAGCAGTTATGGGACACATCCTTTTACAGAAGCAGAAGAAAGGGAACAAGTGGACCATCCTTTGGTCCTTTGTAGAGCAGGCACAAACTGGCTCATTCCTGAAACTAACAGCATTGTTACCACTAACAGCAATCATAATTGCCTATTCCTGGGTTAGAAGACTCTGGTCAGTTCTCTGTGCAGATGTCAGAAGGCTGGAGGTGGGCAGTGGTGCCTCTAGTTGAAAATGGCAGTTAAAGTGGCACATTATGTTCAGATTATTGGGTCATTCCTGATAAGTTTGGATAAGTTGAATACTGATGCTGAGCAAATAAGTAAGTGAAAGAATGAATGAAAAATGCATAGATGTGCATCTTTATGCACTATTGCTACAATAAACTGACTCTTCAGTTTCCCAAGAATCCCTTTTGTCCTGCAGCTGAGCAGTTCTTGTGAATTCTTCACTCACATATTCTGTTTTTAGTTCCTTCCATAAGTAGAGAACTCCATGAAACAAAGACCACAGCAATGACCACTCCACAGCTCCTTGCTGATATACAGGGGAAGAGTGTTCATACCATTCATCTATCTTCTTAAATCTAGGGGAAAGGACTGAAGGAGAGGCAGAGAGGAAATGCCTGTCCTTCTGGGATCTGTTCAATTTGAATGTCCACCGAGCACCCTCTATGTGCCATTCCCACACAAAGCAGTGAATCTAACACGAACATTCAAGGGACCCAGAGTCTAGTTACGAAAGGCAGATATGTAAGTATAATTATTGGTGGAACTGTATGACATTCCCAATATTTAAATGTTTTTGACCTACAAACAGCAGCAGTCTCTTGTGGTTCAGCCCAATATGTGTCAGTGTGGTAGTTATGATAACAGAGAAGTATTCGAGTCCAGTGGGGGTGTCCAGAGGGAGTGTGGAGCAGGGAGGGAGAGAGGCAGGCAGAACAGGGAATTTTTCTGAGGCCCTCACAGAATTTTGGTGAACGATGGGGAGAAGAAGAAAGAGAAAGGAAACTTTGGGAAAGGTGTTCATGGTAACATGATTTATTCCCGAAAGAGAGTGGCCTAGGCTTTTTAATTTTTAAAAATTTATTTATTTTTTTGTTTGTTTATTTATTTTTGGCTTGTTGGGTCTTTGTTGCTGCACGTGGGCTTTCTCTAGTTGTGGTGAGCGGGGGCTACTCTTTGTTGCGGTGTGCAGGCTTCTCATGCGGTGGCTTCTCTTGTTGCGGAGCATGGGCTCTAAGCGCGTGGATTTCAGTAGTTGTGGCATGTGGGCTCAGCAGTTGTGGCTCGTAGGCTCTAGAGTGCAGGCTCAGTAGTTGTGGCGCATGGGCTTAGTTGCTCTGTGGCATGTGGGATCTTCACGGACCAGGGCTCCAACCCGTGTCCCCTGCATTGGCAGGCGGATTCTTAACCACTGCGCCACCAGGGAAGTCCCTTAAATTTTGATTTCATTATTGTGTTAAATATTTAAAACATACAGAAAAACTTAGAAAATAATATGACACTTGTGAATCTCCTACATCTGCTTGAATTCCTTTTCCTTAAATGAATAAAGTGTAATAAATAGAAGTAAAGGACCTCTACCTATCTCATTCCTCTCTCTCCTTTCCTATAGGTGACCATCACACTAAAATTGGTGTGTATCTTTCCCATGAATTTTTGCAAACTTTTATTGCATATGCATATATTAATAAAATAGTACATTGTTTGATTCTTTTAAAATGTTACAAAACTGTCTCATACTATACATATTCATTTGTAGTTTGCTAAACATTATGTTTTTGAGGTTTATCCATGCTGATGCATGTAGATCTAATTTGTTCATTTTACCTGCTGCATAGTATTCCATCATTCAAATACATCATACTTTATCCACATTCTTATTGATGGGTGTCTACATTGTTACTACAAACAATATTGTAATTGTCTTCTTGTGTACACGTACAGTGAGGATTTCTCTGGAGGACATACCTAGAAGTAGAACAGCTATGTTATTGGATATGCCCATCTTCAATTTAAACAGGTATTAGCAACTTGCATTTCAGCGTTTTTTTTTTTTGTCTTTATTAATTTATGGGAACGTCTTATAGATTATGGATACTAGTTCTTTATTGTTTTATGTATTGTAAATATCTTCTCTAAGTCTGTGGCTTGTATTTATCTTTATTATAAGACATCTTCATTTTTGAAAAATAGCTGGGAATAGAATGCCATGTTGAGAGCTCTTTTTTCTCAGTATGTTGAAGATGTTATTCCAAAGAATGCTGGCCGTCTGCTCCAAGTCTCTATCTGAAGCCCACCTCTGCTAAGCCAATGGGCTTCACCCATTTCGGGGGTCCTGAGCTCATAGGAGCCTGCTGAAAATCATGTAACCTTCTGCCTAGAAAATGTATAAAATGTTGCCTATTAGTTTGAGAGACTGTGCATGCTCAGAAGCTCATCCATGGCCCCAGGTTAAGAAGACTTGTTATAGGCCCTCCAAAGGTGGGAGGTCTTTCCTTGTGGGAGGCAGACCCTATTTTTCCATGTAGAATTTTGACCCTTTTCCCATTTCTAAGCTCCTACTCTGAGGAGCAGAGCACTGGATTGTGTGTGGGTTGAGTACTTCTTTTGTCCTTCCAGTCTAAGGAGTAGCTGAAAGAGTAAGGAGTGGAAAAAGAAGAAGTTGGTCTAAAGCAGAAGAGATCTGTAAAGGACAGTCCATGTGGAAATTGAAGTGGAAATATAAGTTGCTAAGATGTTACTTATCCATCTGTGTAACCACTGGTGGCTAATGGTACATCTGTACCCACATGGTATACAATAAGAAGGGTGTTTGAATGGGCTTTCCAGTATGAATTATTTAGATGTCTACACATTAAAGCAGACCTATTATAGAAGATTTTTGTTATCCAGGTATTGGGAAGCTGAAGGATAGCATTGTGTGGGATTAAAAGGAGGTTACAGAACTGAGCAGGGGGCTGTAATGGGAAGGTATCAGGGTCTTCATGGGCCATGAGACCACTCTTCATAGCCCAAAGTAGTGCAAAACCTTTGCACCAATTGGTCTCCTTCGCATGTTGAATAGGATTATTAATAGGAGGCAGTCCCTGGGGGAATACACAACTACTTCATCTTCAACAAACGTATTTGGCATCCTTCATGACTGAGGCCCTCACTGGGTGCTGGGATATAAAAATTCACCTTAGGAAAATATTCATTCCCCATTCCCTCTCCCGCATTGTTGC
The DNA here is from genome assembly GCF_964270905.1 of Leucopleurus acutus. NCBI lineage: Eukaryota > Metazoa > Chordata > Mammalia > Artiodactyla > Delphinidae > Leucopleurus > Leucopleurus acutus. The sequence continues at coordinate 57,039,728 of NC_139149.1, forward strand.
AACAGACGGTTAAGAATGTGTGGTTGTTCTCCTTACACCTTGCAAAAGGAATTGAGCTAAATTATAGCTTTCCATTTATAAAACTGGTAGTCTAAAGCTGCAGAGTGCAAAATTCAGAGATTGCCATAGTAATTCTGCTTTTCTCAGGAAGTAATTGAAAAAAGGCACTTTTTACAAAAATAGAATATTGATGTCTATAAAGGAATTAATTTACTGACTGATAGAGGGGAAAGACAAAAGATGAGCCATTGAGCTGCATTTTAATGTGATTGTGATTATCCCCAGGGTGGCAAGCAGCTTAAACTTGTTCTTTTATTTTTGTAGCAAAGAGCGCATTTCAGCTTGGTTTGTGTATAGAAATAGTCTCCAGAACGATATAGCGTAATAAGGAATTAGCACATTTGGTAAAACACTGAAAGGCTCCACTTTGTTTCTTGCCATTATCAGTTCGACGAATGTTACAATTGCTTGCAGGATATTTAATCGCTGTTCATGATTAGCACAGCAGCAATACAATAGAAATAGCTTGTGAGCGTACTTTTAGCAAGGAAATCTAGCCTTTCACAGGTGCCATCATGAGACCAAAGACACAGATATAAGAAGGAAAAATGATTAGGTGAGCAAATAATAATTATGATAATCATGTCCTAAAAATACTATTTGGAGAGTTGATAGAATTTTGATGAAGGCTTATAAATGTGTGTATTTGTAAATGTGTTGATATAAATATATGCCATATATATTTCAGGGCTTGTTCTCTGTGAAGTTTCTTCCAGAGAATTAGAATCATTCCAGGGGTAATTTGTTTTATTTCCAAATCAGGTCCCAGGTGGCTAAAGAGTAATCCAAATGAGTGAATCTCAGACAGTGAAATATTGGGTCCTGTGACGGGAATGGGGAGGGGAACTTGAGGATACGGCCCTCCCCAGAGACCAGCCAGATCATACCCCTGGTACGGTTGGTCTTAGATGGGAGGAAGTGAGAATAATATGGTTCTTCCCTCAGGACTGTTTTCTTTTTAACAAGAGAGGCAAATCCTTACACCAAAGGACTAGAACTCTAGGAGAAAATCTCAAGCAAGATAACCTGCCATGGGAGTTCAGGATGGTTGGTGACTAGGAGCTGTCTCTAGCTCTACGTAGGATTTATATCTCTTACAATGTTTCTTATGCTCTGGAACAGTACATTTATGTATCTGCTTTCTCTACTAGATTATGAACTCATGGAAGGAAGGATAGTGTCTTAATTATCTCTGGAGTTATAGGCCTAGCACAGTGCCTGAAATAGAGAGAATGGGAAATAAATGCCTGAATGATTAGCTTATTAAATGAATGAATCCACTGAGGCAGGCTCATGTCCCATTTTCTAGGACCATCCTTGTTCCCTGGACATTGCCAATGGCTTGGCTGACATAACAGTTACCTTCAGTGCTACTGTGACCCTTAAAATAACTTTCCAGTAAGTTTCTTTTTTCTTAAAAAAAAAAAAAAAAAAGAAACGGAAAATATTCACTGAATGCTTATGGTAAGCCAGGCATTGAGCTGAGCACTTTACATATTATTATGTACATTTAATCCTTCAAAACCCTTGCAGAGTAGGTGCTATTAATATGCCCACTTTTTTTTTTTTTTTTTTTTTTTTTGCGGTACGCGGGCCTCTCACTGCTGTGGCCTCTCCCGTCGCGGAGCACAGGCTCCGGACACGCAGGCCCAGCGGCCACGGCTCACGGGCCCAGCCGCTCCGCGGCATGTGGGATCCTCCCGGACCGGGGCACGAACCCGCGTCCCCTGCATCGGCAGGCGGACTCTCAACCACTGCACCACCAGGGAAGCCCCTATGCCCACTTTTTAGAGAAGGAAACTGAGGCTTAGAAAGGTCAGCTAAGATTTCATAACTAGCAAGTATTAGGGCCAGAATTTGCAACCAAGCAGTTTAGCTTCCATTTCTTTTCCTTTGTTCCCAGGACATTGAGTATAGATGGAAATGAGCTCAATTCTGGGATTCCAGAAATAAGGGTAAAAAGCTTTTTAGTGTGGGAGAGGCTAGTAAGGAAAAAAGATACATCCCTAGATCACAGGAAGAATTATCTAGGGTCTTTGATGAGATCTAAAAGCCTAGGAAGTATCTCCTGAATATCAAAAAACATTCGTGCTTGCCTTGTTAGGATGAGATTATAAAATCTCGGTGTGGCAAAAGTCTTGAATACTCTCAGTGGTATGGCATGCACTAATAAGGGGACTCACTGTTGTGTTGCGTTTGCAGTTTTTTAAAACACTTTCATATCTTGTTTCATCTGATTCAACCCCCTCTGAAGTATGGAGTGCATAGAGCTGGTCAGTATCCCAGTTCCCTTTTGTCTGGGCACAGGGTCAGATTGCATTCACCTATGCCTTTGAAATTGCGTCTGACCATGTGAGTTGCTTTGGCCAAGGAAATGTGAGTGGAGGTAACACATGACATTTCTGGGTGGAAGCCTTTGAAAAGCGAGTTACATGTTCTCTTTCCCCTGACACTCGGATGGACAACGTTCTTGACAGTGTGCCTTGTCAGCTACACGACCGATATGGGCATGGCCTATATTAAAAGAATGGAGTCATAATCTGCATGGAAGCACCTCCCTTACTTCCTACCATACTAGGTGGCTTAGGGCCACAAGAGAAGACTCATTTCCAACCCTCAATCTAAGGATATGTCATTTTCTAAACCCTTACCATATGGCATATCTTATGCCAACCCCTGCCCGCCAACCATGTCCCTCTGGGGAGTAGTAATGCAGAAGGTGCTGGTGTCCCTGGGAGGTTGATAGTAAGGGCACTTGGTGTCTGGGCCAGAGTGGCAGAATAAGGGACTTAGTGCTCCAGTTGTGAGAATACCTATTTCTCCTCTTCTATTCACCTTCGGGTTTTAAAAAGTAGAGGGTCAAGCACTATAGGAAACAACAAGAATGACAAGATTGAAACCAATTCTTGCTGGCTTTTCATCTTGGCACATCTAATCTGCAACCAACTTCAACTAGTGCTCATAAAACAAAAGTGAGGTAGACATCAGGGTATTCTTCTGCCTTTTGAGATTCAGCACCTTACATCTTAAATGACTTATTTGGTAAGACTTAAGAGTTAGGGTTTGTTTTTGTTTTTATAGTCCTCCATCTCAAAACTAGCTAAGAGTGAAGATGAACCAGATTTCCACATGTGACATCTCTTGGAGATTCAAAACGGATCTGGAGAAGAGGTGCTGAATTACAAAGAGAGGGTTTCTTCAGCTGGTTGATGTACCGTGGTGGGTGCTGGCATGCAGGCACACCAGACTCTTGCAGGCTACATCTGTGCAGGCGGCCTGTGGAGAAGACATCTCAGCCTAGGATAGATGCTTCATCAGACAGGGGAGCTGGAATCAACTGGATGGCAATGAGAGTAATTTCCCTGAATGTTAAAGCAATCTTCTTGTCAGAGTGTGGTGATCCCTTCCTCAGCTGAACTGGAAAGACCACAGGCCCCTTAATTATCTACACCAACTGCTCAACCAGGTTTTATTTTGGGGACTGAAGACCTAGGAAAAAGCATCCTAGTTGACTAATGAAGATATCCTAGACTTGAGTAGATTACTTAGTCCTAATAACATATTAGGGTGTCGAATTTGGGGATGTTGATATTTTAGGTTACTTTATACATCAAGTGATTTATCTGAAGTTTGAGGGAATCATAGTCCCTCAAACTGAATTGATAATGGTTATAGATTATCCTATTTTTGTATACTTCTGGGTACAAAACACAGTCCAATTAAGGTGGAATGTTACTAAGAAATTTTTCAGCATTCAAACTGTTCTGCTAAATTCAATTTACGCTTAAAATGATCAGAAGGGGAAAGAGGCAGAATCCTTTAAAGAGAATGCCCTTCGCCGGAATCCCGGCTTCCATCAAGAAACAAAACAGCGGTTGGGAGTTGCTGGGTGGTTTCATGACTAATCTTCAATAGTCTACTTGCTATAACAGATGATAGTTATCATGAGCAATCGTTTCCTGATTGTGTGGTGCAGAGTCACGCGGCAGGTGATGGTGGGGACACACCAGCCCAGTATTTCAGGGCCTTTTTGTGTGTCAGGGTCTGTGACACACAAAAGAGGAGAAAGCCTATAGGAAACAAGTAACACAGAACTGTCACTTAGGCTGAGTGGAAGCAGGAGCCTGAATTTTCCCTCTTAGGGGCTGGCTAGATAATTAGAGCCAGCAGCAGGAGGCAAATTAAAGCCTTACCGGGAAATTCTAAATAGGTAGGTGTTTGTGAGCTTTGGATACTTCTCTGAAGCCCTGAAGCAAGACTCAAGTGTGGGAGCAGGCATCAGCAAGTCTTCCCACCAAGCTGGTTGTGTCCTTCAGCAGCTCTGAAAATTCCTCTAACCCACAACGCTGCCATAGAGAATGAGATCGACAAGACTTCTGATTTTAAAAAAGGAATAGGCTCAATGAGTAATAACAGTTGAAGCTGAAATTGTGTGAATAGAATTCTTATTTTGTATGTGGTCTTGTATTTCTTTAACTCTTACTCCAACTGGTATTTTCTCTTAGAGTTAATATATGAATGTTAGTTAACATGATTATGAAGAGTTTTAGATGGAAAGAAAAATTATATGGGATGGAAGTACTTATTTTAAATAAAAACAGAATTAGTTATCTGTTTTCCACAATTTAAATGAGCTAGCTGTGTTTGGAACTGTGTAATCTCAATCAGTAGTACTTCCCATAGTGGGAACAGCCCCAATTTCAACATGGGATTTCAAAGGGACTAACTTAACTAGTTCTTAGAGCAGTGGTTCCCAAACTTCTTCCTGCCTCCAAACTCCTGAGAGGTGTAACATATACTACTACTAAAAGGAGGGACTTTCCGTAGTTGTGAAGTTCATCCTAGTAAAAGCCCATGGCAGGGGTAGGGGAAAGGGTATTATCTGGAGAGCATGAAGCGTGTTTCGTTTTAAATTGTTCGCTCTCCCTCAATGAGATCACTGCTTTAGAGAATGGGTCCTTGCAAAAACCACTCTTAGATGCTAATCTCTCAGATGTTGAGCATTTTTTAGGAGGAAGAGTTAAAATGTAGAGGTATTGACTATGAGGCAAGGATGAAGGCAGCTTTGGTGTCACGATGCAATTACAAAAAGCGGATAGTTTGACCCAGTACTAAACCTTTTTGATCACTTTATTGTTTGATTGGTTTTTCTATTATAAAAGGACTATGATTAGGTCCTTGTTATAAAAAGATTGTGAGATACTAAGTACTGTAAATCTCTCTATTAGAGGTAGCTCCTGATTACAGCTTGGTTTATATAATCTCAGACATTTTCTATTCTCTCGTGTATGTATGTGTGTATTTATGTGTTTGTGCACCCTTAGTTTTTTCTTGTGCACATACTAATATATATTTATACACACACACACTTTTGTAAATTTGCTTTTTCACCAAAATATGATCATACCATTTGTATTTTACTAACTTTTATTTTTTTCACTTAACAGTTTCAGCAAAGATATCTTTCCTTGTCAGGTCTTATATAGATCAACCTATTCTTTAAAATGGCTGTGTTGTGTTCTGTAGTACAGAAGTTTTATAATATATTTAACTTTTCCCTTAGAGATGAATATTTTGGATGTTTGTTATTTAGATTTTTAGTCCGTCTGGAACTTATTTTATGATTAATTCAAGTAAGGATGTAATTAGATTTCTTAAAATGTGAATAACCTATTGTCCTAATACCATAGGACATATCCTCCATTCTCTACCATTGTTAAGGATAGTTCATCCTTTTCCAGTGAAATGTCTATTTATCCCACACTGAAATATCACATATACATGGGTCTGCTTCTGACCTTTCTATTCTGTTCCGTGTTTAAAACAGTACCATACTGTTTTAATTACTTTACGGTACATTTTTTTAGCTGGCAGGGTGAAACCTCACTTTTTTTCCAATATATTTCTGGCTATTTTCCCACATTTACTCTTCCAGAGGCTATTCACAGTAGAATGTGGCAATGATAATGTCAGAGGCAATTTCCTTCAGACTAGAACTGAAGATTATTTAGTCCTGGTCCAACCCTTGTACTTCTCGTTTCCTAACCTTGTCACCAAGCATTATATCAAGGCTTTAGTAATAATGGGGGGAAAGAGATACAGACTTCCCTCTGTCTGCTAATTAATACCTTCCTAGGACACTTTCCCCTTGCCCATCGCTCAAGTAGTCCCAGCCCTGAGATCCTGTAAGCTTTTGTTCCACATATTTATTGTTGCATAACAAATTACCCCAAACCTTCGTGGGTTAAAACAACAAACATTTTATTACATTTCGTGATTTTGAGGTTAGGAATTTGGGCAGAGTTCAGCTGAGTGATTCTTTTTTTCACATGACATAACCTGGGGTTACCTAGTGGTATTCTGCTGGTAACTGGTCCAGTCTGCAGGGTTGAAGATGGCTTCACTTGCATGCCTTGTGCCTTGGTGGGAATGTCTGGAAGCCTGGGCTCAGTTGAACCCCTCTCCTTATGCATGTGGTCTCTGCAGCGGGTAGTTATCTACATGGCTGTTCAAGGCTCTACGAGCAAGTGTTTCAAGAGACGGGAGGTGAAGGCTGCCATTCTTTTAAGGTCTGGTTTCCCAAACTGGCACTACATCACTTTTGCAAGAGTCTGTTGATCAAAGTAGTCACAGAGCTGGCCCAGATTCAGGGGGTGAGGGCATGGATCCCACTTATTAATAGGGGCATAGACCCCACCTCTCAGTGGGAAGAGTATCACAAAACATTTGCATATGGCCGTTTCTAATGACTTATTTTGGGCATGCTTTCACAGTATTTAGAACTTCCAAGTCAGAACCATGTGAAGCCTTTCTTCATTATTTTATGAACTCCATGGGTGTACATACACAGTTTGTGTGTGTGTGTGTGTGTGTGTGTGTGTGTGTGTGTGTGTGTGTGTGTATGTGTGTGTGGTGGGGAAGTTCAAACTCAAACAGTCTAACCTGGGAAATACTGGCCATTAGTTTGGCTTGTGATTTTCAAAGTGTCCTTGTCAAGTAGAGTTCAGTTGGCTGGAGCACTGCATTCATGACCCCAAGGCCAGGGATGTGGTCCTCATGTGAGATGGGAGGACTTCTGCATTTCTGACCCCACATTAGCCCATCTGCCATTACATGTCTGGATGCCAAGTGACAGCATGGACAGATGACCATTTGGGGGAAAGCAAACCCAGGTTCTTCTCTAGTTGGGTCTGTGATGTCATCTTAGTACATGAAGAGTCATTAGGTACCCACGTACATTTTGTACATTTGAATAATCTATTGAAAAAACTGTTTTTTAATTATTATGTTTATTGTTTTTTGCAAGTAGCTCTGTGTGTTCTCAGGCAAATGGAAATGGGGAAAACATTTCTTTTACACTCATTCATTCACAGGTGATATAATCTTTCTTCCATTTCAAAATCCCTGTGATTTACCAGGTCTTTTATTTTAGGTTGATCACAACATTCTCTGCTTTTCTCTTGACCAGTGACTTGAAAAGGCATATGTACTTTCACTACAGAATAGGGTGCTCAGAAACAGGTGGTGAATTATGCCTTTAATGTGAGAAAATTAAAATGATCTGTTCAGCGAGTCAGTTTTCTTCCCAATGTACCTTTCTTCCTATTATCAATATGATAGAGAATTCATTGCATGTCAGTGGCATGTATGACTCTAAAGCTGTCAAATCCCATTAATTTAGGCTTCCCATCCCCCCACATGGCCTTGAAGTGTGAGGGCAAGACACTTTGTGTCACAGGTGGAGGGAATGGTTTGTCTCAACTGAAAATGGGAAGTCAGTCTTTTATGTGCCTGCTCTGGCTCACAATGAGTACTCGATAAATATTTTTTGAGTGAATGGCTAGGGCAATGATTTAAATGTACTGGCCTCCTATTTCCAGTCTTTTGTTTGCCCTGTTGAACCCCATTGTCTCAGAACATACAGTGATAATAGACTATTCTCAGTTTCTGAGAAAATGTGAATGTTCTATTCCAGCAACATTGCAAGGGGATGCTGTAATTGCTGTACACGGTGCCCTATGGAGGCCTTTCTGGCATTCAGAAACCTGAAAGCAAAAGTCAAAGAAATCATTGCCTCCTGTAATTATTTTTGTAGCCATGTTGCTGAGGGTAAGACATGGACACCTCCCTTCTCTGTGTCTGCACAAAGGCACCTCCCTGGGCCTGGTGGGAATAGATCTCTCTCTCCCACCAATATTTACATCAGTGGATGTGCAGAAATCACTGCTCCCACAACAGTCTTGACTTGTGTAGGGGTCATGCTTCCTTCTCCTTGATCACAGACAGAATCGTTAGTGCTGGGCATACTCTGGGTATATGTCGGTCTCTGGGCTTCAGTGTCCAAGGGGCTGGGTTCAGACACTCATGTTGATTTCATTTCTCATCGTCTCTCAAGAATCCTTTTATTCCTTGATGTATTAAAAATACCATCTTAGTTCTGTATTATGGTTAATGACCCCTTCTCACATTCCTACAGACTTTTCCCAATTAGGCTATCACACTCCTCCCTTCCCCAGCCTTCAAGAAAGACAACACCAAAAGCCACCCCAACAAGCTTGTTCTTTTAGAAGGGACCACGAATTCAAATATAGTCAGAGGCCACATCTAGCCATGAAAGTCTTTTCTAGCTATGAAAGTCCTAAATGGCATCTTCTTCCAATAGAAGGCTGTTTTGTTTATGTTGAAAGTCTGTTGTTTGATGTTGCCACCTTCATTAATTATCTTAGCTAGATCTTCTGGATAACTTGCTACAGCTACTACATCAGCACTTGCTGCTTCACCCTGCACTTCTGTGTTGCAGAGATGGCTTCTTTCCTTAAACCTTATGAACCAACCTCTGCTAGCTTCAAACTTTTCTTCTGCAGCTTCCTCACCTCTCTCAGCTTTCACAGAATTAAAAAGACTTAAGTCCTTGCTCTGGCTCAGGCTTTGGCTTAAGGGAATGTTGTGGCTGGTTTGATCTTTTATTCAGACCACTCAGACTTTCTCCATATCAGCAATAGGGCTGTTTCAATTTCTTATCATTCGTGTGTTCACTGCAGTAGCACTTCTAATTTCCTTCAAGAACTTTTCCTTTGCATTCACAACCTGGCTAACTGTTTGGCACAAGAGGCCTAGCCTTTGGCCTATCTCAGCTTTCCACATGCCTTCCTCACTAAGCTTAATCATTTCTAACTTTTGATTTAGAGTGAGAGATGTGCAACTCTTCCTTTAACTTGAACATGTAGAGGCCATTATAGGGTTGTTAATTGGCCTAATCTCAATATTGTCATGTCTCAGGGAATAGGGGGGCTCAAGGAGAGGGAGAGGATGGTTGGTGGAGCAGTCAGAACATACACAGCATTTACGGATTGACTTCATCATCTTATGTGGGCGCAGTTCATGATGCCTGAACACAATTACAGTAGTAACATCAAAGATCACTGATCACAGATCACCATAACAAGCGGAGTAATAATGAAAAAGCTTGAAATATTGCAAAAATTACCAAAATGTGACACAGAGACACGGAGTGAGCAAATGTCGTTGGAAAAGCACAGAGTTGCCACAAACCTTCAATTTGTAGGAAAAAAAAAAAAAAAGGCAGTATCTGCAGTAAAGTGCAATAAAATGAGGTATGCCTATAGATTCCAATTTCTCCACATCCCCTCTAACACTTGTTATTTTCCATTTTAAAAATATAGCCATCCTAGTGGGTCTGAAGTGGTACCTAATTGTGCTTTTGACTTGCATTTTCCAAATGACTAATGATGTTGAACATATTTTCATGTGGTTGTTGGCCATTTGTAAATTTTCTTTGGGAAAATGTCTATTCAAGTTCTTTGCCCATTTTTTAAGTTAACTGTTTATCTTTTTATTGCTGAGTAGTAAGAGTTTTTTTAAAAAATGCATTCTGGATACTAGGTCCTTATCTGATATATGATTTGGAAATATTTCTTCCCATTCTGTGGGTTGTGTTTTTACTTTTTTGATGGTGTCCTATGAAGCACAATTCATCTTTTTTTTCCTTTTGTTGCTTGTGCCTGTAGTATCATATCTAAGAATCCATTGCCAAATCTAAGGTCATGAATATTTACTCCTTTGTTCTGTTCTAAGAGTTCTCTGGTTTTAGCTCTTAAATTTAGATTGTGCATTCATTTGAGTTAATTTTTATATTTGGTGTGAGGTCTGGGTCAATAATTTTGCATGTGGATATCCAGTTGTCCCAGCATCACTTGTTGAAGAGACTGTTATTTCCCCATTAAATGTTCTTGGCATCCTTGTTGAAAATCAATCAGCCATAGATATTTGGGTTTATTTCTGGATTCTCAATTCTATTTCTTTTGTCTATATATCTGTCCTTATGCCAGTACCACACTGTTTTGATTACCATTGCTTTGAAGTAAGTTTTGAAGTCTGGAAGTGTGAGTCCTCTAACTTTGTTCTTATTTTCCAATATTGTTTTGGCACAGGATTATCTTTACTTGTACCTAAGGCTGTCTCATTCCTTTGCATACCTTCTTCTCCATCCTTTCCATCACTTACATAGTAAGTATCCTAAGATGCACATTTCTTCAGGTGTTCATTCTTTTCACTGTCACAGATGTTTCTGGGGAGTAGAGTTTGCTGTGATTTCATGATACTAATTACCTCTGAACACAGTCTGGGATAGGATGAAATGATAGCAGGGAGCCAAAAATTCGGCACAGCATCCTTCTCTGGCCCATCCAGCTGGGACACCCAGACAGCATTTTGTAGTGGTCCATTTACTTATCTGTGATTAATCTGTAAGCAGTTAGAGTGCAAGGATGGCACCTCTGATATTTAATGACCCCTTGCCTTGAGTAGGAGCTTACTATGCCTGTTTAGTATATTACTGAACAAAGAAATCCCTGACCAAATGTGGGTAAATGTTGTCTCACATCTAGGGAAGGGTTCCAACCCCAGTGGCAAAGGAATTGCTTCTGGTGGTTAGTAAACCAGTTTTTAAATCGTGATCTAATTTTGATCTAAACCAATAGACAAAATGCCATCAAAGCAAACCCTGCATGGAAGGCTAGTGGGAAGGAGAGGAAACGTTTATTGGCAATTAGCTAAGCATACGGGAGACTTTTCTGAATATTTTACTTGGCAGCTCCATGTGGTCCACGTAGACCACTGTGCTAACCACCTTCCTTGTAGTTTAGAGGCCTGTTGAGATCACTGCCATCTGTTAGCCAGGGAAATCATGCCTACCTGCAATTTGGGGGCCATGTTTACCTACTATTATTGTCTGAATTCTAGTTATATTTAAAGCTGGCAAGTTCCCCAGTGCCTTATATGGTGTGGGGATTTTATACCCACATATCTGCAAATGTATGTAAACTATACATGGAGGTGCTATCTATATTTAATTTGTGATGTAATGGTGTTTATTTTCTTAATCACTATGGAATTGCAGGACCTAGACAACTGGGTATCTATTTTTAGAAAGACAAATAAACATATTAGCATTGCCCCCTCCACTGTTCCCATTAATTGACGTTCTTGCTTCCCAAATTTGTAGTTTTAAAATTATAACAGAAACAAAATATTGCATAACATTTTATAAATTAAAAATAAAATCTCTACGTGCTTCTGCATCCTTGATGCCCAATTTGATCTGCCTCCTTGCTTTGACATGCCATTTCAGTCACAGGAGCGATTGGGTAAAATACCATAGACATATTGCGTTCAGCCTGGAGGGCGACCATCAGCAAGTGAAGAGGTGTTTGTCTTTTCCCTCCTTCCCCCTTAACCACAGTTTTTAGTGTTCCAGAGCTATCTGTTCTTATCCAAAGGAAGCTGGAAACAAAATGAGAATAAATAGTTCTTGGTCAGGCTCTAAATGAAACCTCACACCTGCTCATTTCGCCTATAACCTGCAACTTGCACACACTCCAGTGTGTCAGGAAAAAGGTCACATGTGGGCCAGCTGCTCCAAAGCAGGATATATATATATATATATTTTTAAATCATTTTCTTATTTATTTTTATGAGTAGGAGGCTAAGGTATAATTCTCTTAAGAGATACTCCAAGCAGATTAAGGAAGACTTAACAAGGTCTCCTGTAGTCTGAGGAATGTATGACAATTCTTATACCTTGATTTCTGGAGACCCAGGTTTGTTTGAGGCTGTCTGACTCATTGAACAAGCTCCATCTAAAGGTATACCTATGGTCTTCATATATTCAAAAGGCCTCCCTTGCAATGATGTTGTGAGAATAAGGTCATAGTGGGCACTCACTATGAAAGTTCTTCAGGCTGTAGAGACAGAATTGTTGGTGTGGTCTAGGATGGATGTGTGTGGGACTGCACCCACAACCCAGAGTCAGGGCTGGTCTAAGGCAAGCTGGCATGTAGGTTGAGTTTGTCTTTGCAGCTCAGCTTTGCCATTCTTTCCAGAGACCTGCCCTACTTGTGACTGTCCCCTGTACTCCTCCTGCAGTTCCTGTCCTTGTCTTTCCATGCCCCACACATAAGCTCTTCTCCCAGAGCCAGACCCAGGGCATGGGTCCTTTCTTGTTCCCTTCTCGTCTGTACTGCCTGTTCCTGTGTCCCACACTCTGGCCAACAATTCCTCAATAATGGGGTAATAAGTTCAGTAATAGGTTCTGCTGGCCTGGGAGATGATGTTTCAGAGAACTACAGAGCACTGTGACTGCTGTGACCAGATGAAGGCTCAGCATTGCCCTGTGGGTGGGAGACTCAGTTTGAAGTGGCCCTGATGGGGCTGCTCACCCTGACACTGAACATCCTTGTGCTGGTTGTTTCACCTCGCTGAACTTCACTTTCCTCCCCTGTAAAATGAGGGCTGTGACCTTTCCCTCTCAGGGGAGTGGTTGGGGTTACCCGGGATGGTAGATAACACGTATGGCCTAAGGGCAAGATTTAGAGCTCAGGAAATAAATGAGAGTTCCTCTGCCTCCACCCCCAAACACACACACACAAAAAGACTTGGGGTGGAGTGGAAGGGCATATAAAAATCATCTCATCTAATCTCTTGGAGAAACATATCAGTTGTAACCTAGAAAAGTGATTCCAGATGCAGAGGGAGAAATGTCCAGCTGAGTCCTTTGACTGAGAGCTGTGGGCTGCACTTATCCTCAGGGCCAGCCTTGTCCAAGTCTGATCTTGCTGCTATATGATCCAGTGAGAACATCTTTGGAAATTAACACTCAAAATGTTCCTGAAAGGGACTTACTTCCCACAGATACGCAACCAGCCACCTGGACCCCAGATTCGTTTTTAATATTAGTAACCCTGATCTTTTAAAGATACTCCTCTGGGAATGTACTGAATCCATGTTGTATTCTTTCCTCCTCTCTGGACAAGGCCTCTCTTCCTCTCTCCACACCCACCTCTTGGTCACCCTCTCATTCCGGCAGCTGCAGGGAAGATTTCTCTCCAGCTGTCTATCAAGTCTTCAAAAGCCAGCTGGAATGTAATTGTAATCTATTTTCCACCCCTCAATAGTAGTGGATGAACACACACACACACACACACACACACACACACACACACACTGCTCAAAATTGCAAGGAGATGGGAGCCAGCACTGCCTCGTGACTCACGCAGAGCCCCGCGTGGATAATTACTGCCGTTCATACTGGCCTAGGAAAGAAAACAAGGGTCCATTTGGGTTTTGACAGATAAGAGGGGAAGCCTGACAGATAAGAGGGGAAGGAGGGGGCTGTGCTCCCTCCCTACTGCCTCCCGCCTCTGCCCCCCCTTCTCCAACTCACATGCCATTTCCAGAAAAATAACATCCTGCTGGCCATTCCCCTCCCTGCTCTCATCTTTATTATGCTTATTTAATGTGCAGTTTAGAATTGGTACTGTGGCTAGGTTCTGCCAAGCACTTAATCGCAGAAGGCCTCAATAACCTTGAGCTGGGACCTGATGTGCCCATTTTCCTGGTGAAGGTTAAATAGGCTCTATTTCATTAAATCATGTATTCATCCAACCAAAATTGTCATGAACTCAGCACAAAGAGTTAGATTCGGAGGGGAAAGCTGAAGTTGCATTCCTCCCTATGAAGTGTGCTTCCCCTCCCTACTTTAACCCTGTCTAGTGACGTCTCTTTGCAGACAGGTTAGGGTGCCATTTACTGGCTCATCCCAGTCATTGCATTCTCTCCCTCCCCTAAATTCCCTTGGTTGTGCTGCTGTGTCTTACGATCTTTCATTGGATCTTTAACTTGTTAAGGACAGAAAATATAGCTTAAAAGGGAGGAATATATACACAAAAATACATCAATATTCAGCTCTGAGTACAGAGTTTTACATTTTGTTTGCAAGCACTCAATTAAGCAGTATTGAGTGAATGAGTGAGTGAATGTTCACATAAGGAACAATGTATTTTAAGCTAAATGTCTTGGGATGGCTATGGGGAAATGCAAGTCCTAATGGAAGAGTAAGATTTGGGTTAGTTGGCAGAGATAGGAAGTCCTAGAATGGGAAGTGTTGGAAGAAAAGCATCTTGTGCTGGGGGTGAATCTCTGGTGTTAGAATGCATAAAAGAATACACTAAAGCTGTATTACTCAAGATTATTCAATTTTGTCCCCACTTATGTTCCTCGAGGCTGGTCTACCAATAGCCATATATTTCATATAGCATCAGCCATTCCTTACAGGAGTTCATAAACTGTATGGAATTTGTATTGGGTGGTTAAGGCCCTGACTGGACAAATTTAGGACAAATTTTGCTTCAGATCATACGTACCTTATTGTTCTTACTCTTTTATTCTATTGCTTTTTGGTTTCCACGATTCATAAGCAGCACATAATTCCTCATCCCTTTGCTTTTGAAAAGACTGAAGTTTCAGGAAATAAAAGAAGCATTTATCTTATGATTCCTGGAAGTCTGCTTTATTTTGCAGAATGATTCCTCATAAATTTATCATACAGTGTCAGGGATTATCTGGAGAATTAGTTAGAGTGAAGAGACTCATGATTTACTTATAGTTCTTAACAGTAAGGTCAATTTTAACATCACCTATTGAATGTTTACTTGGCTCTTGATATTGCATTTAATGTTTCATGTGAATCATTTTTACTGATCTCATCTGATCCCAATACTGTATGTATCATTGCTATCTCACTTTACATATGATGAAACTGAGGCTTCAGGGGTTGAGAAGTTCTCCAGGCTCATGCAGACAGTAAGCAGTGGAACTGGGATTTGAACCCAGGCAGTCCAACTCAAGAGCCCACATTTTGTAGGTTCTCCCAGCCGTAGCTTCTTTCTGTGACTGGAACTGTGGGCCTGACAAATACCTGGAAAGATCACATTCTTTATCTCCCAGGATCTAGGCAGATCAACACAAATGTGACCTCAAAATGACAGATGTCTGGGCTATTTCAGAGATGATTCCAAAGCATTATTATTATTATTTTGTAGGCAGGATTACTATTGATTGTTACTGCAACTATACATGCACATGTATATACATATGTATATAGTATGTGTGTGTGTATGTATAGATGATGGGGTGTATCAGATTTAGACAGTTAATTATTTATTTAAGTGTATCAATCTGCTGAAGTCTTTCCCAGTTACTCTGAAACCAAGGTATTCCCAGGAAAATCTGTTGAAATTTTTCAGATGATCTCCAAATGAATCATTTACTCTTCCAAAGAGCTTTTTTTTGTTGTTGTTCCTCAGAACAACCTTCTCTAAATGCATCTTCTGAATACTTGTTAAAGTCTTTATTCTAATCTGAAAAGGTCGTCTTGTTTACCCACCTATGCCTGGGCAGGAAATCTTCTTGGAAGGTTGTGTTTCTATTTTTATTGACCTTGAGGATACCATACCGCCTATCTTGGAAGCTTATTGCCATTCCTAATAATCTAGATAGTCAGCAGGTATTTCCTGATGTGCGATCCAAACCTCTCCTGCTACTTTGGCTCATTCCATTTGATTGTCATGATACTGATGTTATCCTGTTTGTGGTCCTGTCCCCAAAGCCAGGAAATCACAGCATTTATAACTGAGTCAGTAGTTATGGTCACATTTCAGTTTCCTTAAGTGCCTCCATCTTGAACAGCCCTCTGAGTCCCCGTTTTTGTAATGTGGCCGAGAAGCTGTGAGAATGCCATCTGTTTGCAAGAATGGGGCCATTGATGGTTGCACAGTTGACTCTGAAGATGGCACTACTGATCCAGATCAAGATTTGAGACTTACAGAATCTTGCCTTGGACAGTTAGGTCGACCCTCACTTTGTAGAGAGATGTGGCCATTTGAGAGTAATTGGGTGGAAAAATGAGCCTGGAGTGGCATTTATATAGCATTTTTGTTTGTTAAGTGTAACTGCTCTACTCAGCTTTGTATAAAACATGGGAGTAATAGGATCAAATTAAGGAAAGCTACTTAGATGGAATAGCAGGGAAGTTCCCTAATGAAGAGATCTGATAGACCACGGAATAGTCTTCCCCAGGAAGGCTGGTCTTATTGAGATGTGGTTATTTACCATGGAACCAAATAGTCCCCTACTGGATGCATCTCAGATCATTTTCACTTTGGTTTGTGACTTTGATTTAATTGGAAAAATATCTCACATCTGTTGTTGACTACCTAAGGCTATGCTTCTCAGATTCTAATCATGGCAAAATCACCTCATAAGCTTGTTAAAATGCAGATTCCTGGGCCCTATTCCCAGAGATTCTGTTTCATCAGGTTTGAGTGTTGTCTGGGAATATTCATGGTCACTAGATTCCCTAGATGATTCTGATGCACAAGTGCTACTATAAACTCCACTGTGACAAACACTGAGTTAGGGCCACTTTAGAAAGTTTCCCAATATTATGGTAAGTATATCTGTACATTTTGATTTGTTCCTTGCCCTCATTCTAATAGTCCATTTTACCCCATCACCAGAGTCCCTTTCTACTTGAGAGGGATCATGTTTGATGGAGGAAATATTTGGTGAAAGGGGGGAAGTTGCTCAGAGGAGCATGCTCCTCCAAGTATACCCTAGCCTCACTCAATCTGGCCTTTCCTGGCTTTCCTGTAAGGCAGCTTGGTGTAGGACAGTGTTTCCCAAAGTTCTATGACATGTTAACAGTTATTAGGAAAAAAGGGGTTGTATGGTCAGATAAGTGTGAGAAACACTGCAGGAAACAAAGTAAACTAGATTTCTTTACTTCAGGGTTTCCCAGAGACTTTATCATGGCAGAATCTTCACATTTTCCTGAACTTTTTTTTTTTTTTTTTTTTTTTTGCGGTACGCGGGCCTCTCACTGTTGTGGCCTCTCCCGTTGCGGAGCACAGGCTCCGGACGCACAGGCTCAGCGGCCATGGCTCACAGGCCTAGCCACTCCGCGGCATGTGGGATCCTCCCGGACCGGGGCACGAACCTGTGTCCCCTGCATCAGCAGGTGGACTCTCGACCACTGCGCCACCAGGGAAGCCCATTCCTGAACTTTTTGACCACAGCATTTCTCATGGGACTACTGATTCATGGAACATGCTCTGAAAAACTCAGTGATTTGAAAGCAAGAAAAATTAGTTTGTAACCTCAATTCTGCACCCAAATAGCTCAGTAACTTTATGCTCTCTAAGTTTGTTTCCTCATCTGTGTAATGGGAGTAATCATGTGACTTTTCCTAGATCACAGGGTTTTTGTGATGATTGAATGAAATACATTTATGAAGGTACTTTGTGAAGTGTAACGTGCCATTAATTGTCATTGGAAAACTTATGAGGGTCACATTCATTGAGAAACTTATGAGTTGCATACAAGTTTGGAGAGTGGAGAGTGAACACTGGACAGTTTCTCTTCATCTTTGCTTAGACTTTGCCTAGACTGGCCAAATGGACTAGAAAATCTGATCTGTTTATTTCACCTGGGTTTGTATTAATACCACATTAGTAGTTAACTAGAAATTCTCAGAATGCTGCTTTCTAAATCATTCCACTGACATACTGATTTAGCCAAATATTATAGCCATAGATACTTTGCAGTCAGTGCAGAAACAGGACTGGGAAGTGGTGACTCATGGTGAAGGAGATGTTCAAGGCCATGAGCCAATAGGATGAAGTGGGCTGGGACTGGGAAGAACTGGAACCTGGGCTGCTGATGTGTTTATTGGGCTGTATCCCATGAGATGGGTGACCCTAGACCAAATTCCATTGTTTCAAGGAGTTTGGACAAACTTGTGCTCAAATAAATAATAGTCATATACAAGGGGTCCAGTATAGTGCGTGGGAAAGGTAGAGCAGTGGGTACTTTATTGCAGAAACAATGCTCATCGTTTAATAGGTGGAGTGATGTGATTCTGAATTGTTAGTGTGGGTTGGAGCCGGATGACAGCTACCACCTATAGGCATGAGTTTGTTGAAAGACAAAGAGAAAGAGAAAATATTGAAATCAACAGGGGAAGAACAGCTGATAATGTGCAGAGGAACAGCAATATGATTAATGGCTGATTTAGCACCTGAAAAATGGTAGTCAGAAGGCAGTGGGATGACATATTCAAAGTGCTGGGGAATACTGATAAAAATTTTATATCCAGCAAAACTGTCTTTCAAAAATGAAAATAAAGGCAGTCCCAGATAAACAAAGACTGAGGAAATTTGTTGTTAACTGACCTGCCTTATAAGAAATACTAAAGGATGTCTTTCATACTGAAAGGAAATGACAACAGATGGTAACTGAAGTCCACAGAAAGAAATAGAGAGACAGGAAATGGTAAATATGTGTGTTAATATGAAAACTTCTTTAAGTATATTTTTTTCAGTTTCTCTCTTAATTTCTCTAAAAGATACATGATTTTGTAAAGCAATAATTATAACACTGTGTTCTTAATATGAGACAATATTGAATTCAGGACCAAGAACATTAAATTAGTCCAAGAAGGGCACTTTTTAATAGGTGCTATTTTTTAATGAAGATATAAGATGTATATCTATTTATGGCATCACATTCATAAAGCAGAAAGTACAAGGAGTTATATACTAATTGCAGAAGTTATTTATTGAACCGCTTTCATTCCATGACAGTTGTAATACATTAAAAAAAGTAAGCAATACTATAAGTTTTTATGAACGTTTCAGGAGTGCTTGAAAAGAGGGGCATTCTCTATTCTTGAGGGACAAGGTTTTATATATATGTGTAAATATATATAAAATATCATATATATGATATATTATTTGCATATATTATATAAAAATATATATACTTAAGTTGTGCCTATTACAAAGACTACAGAGGCATTCTCAGATTCCAAAAGTATAAACAGTACAGACAACATTCACTGTCCACAGTGCAAACAAACTAGAAATAAACAAACACAGAAAACAAAAATTACCTGCCATCTGGGTATGAAAAAAACAAAATCATCTTTAACAACCTAGGCTTAAAAGAAAATCTAAATGAAAGTTGAAGAATATGTAGAAAGTAATAATTATCAAAGTACTACATATCAGAATTAATAGGAAATAGTTAAAGCAGGAATTAGAGGCAAATTCATAGCCGTAAATACTTATATTAATAATCAAGAAAGAATAAAAGTAAATGCATTAAGCTCCTAACACAAGAAATTAAAAAAAATTTTAAACCCAAGTAAAGTACAAGAAGGAATTTAATAAAATAGAAGTGGAAATTAATGAAGCAAAAATGTAGGAAACAATAGAACCAATATATAAATCATAAGCTCTTTTTTTTTTTTCTTTTGCCGTATGCGGGCCTTTCACTGCTGTGGCCTCTCCCATTGCTGAGCATAGGCTCTGGATGTGCAGGCCCAGCGGCCATGGCTCACGGGCCCAGCTGCTCCACGGCATGTGGTATCTTCCCAGACCAGGACACGAACCCGTGTCCCCTGCATTGGCAGGTGGACTCTCAACCACTGTACCACCAGGGAAGCCCCCATAAGCTCTTTTTGGATAAAAATAATAAAATGGATGAATTGTTAACTAATCATGAAAAAATAAAGTTTTAACATACAAAATTTAAAAAAAGAGGAAAGTAACCACAGATGCTGAGGAAATTAAAAGAATCATGGGAGGCTACTTTGCTCAATTCCTTGCAAATAAACTTGAGCATCTGAATGGAATGGGTACTTTCTGTAGGGAAATATTATTTAGCAAAAGAACGATACCAGGCAGATGAGAATGCTGTGTTGTTCACCAGCCACTCACAACCAGGAGGAAATGAGAGAGATTACAGGTTTTCCTCAGGCATGGTCTGAGACCTTCCTGAGAGAGAACAGTGAAATGGGCATTGTGTTTACTCAATATGTTTCTTTTGACTTGATGTTGATGTATTTGTTCTTAATATTCTTAACGTGCAGTAACCAGTGATACCTCTCCCGCCCTCTGTTTGCTGAGTATGCTTGTATAAATATACTTACTGGCATTGTATGTTCCTGCTATAAGAGTAGCAGCATTATGATAGTATAACACAGCCCCTCCTCCCCTGCCCACCCCCACCCCAGGAGGGAAAACAGATTGATTTTTGAAAAGGAATCTGTGAAATAAATACAAATTCATTCATTGGTATGTCTCTAGCATCCCTCTCCCATATTTCTGTTCTTTCAAAAGGTTGCTAAGCAACCAGGTAGGAAAATGGTCAAAGCCCATGTAAAGAAAAGACATGCTTATGATGTCAGATAAATAAACGTGGGCTTGTTCACTTGGGCTTTGCCGGGACTTGCAACATAATTCATTCAGTTTCAATGACTGCAATTGATCTTGAGGTTGGTGAAACAATTGGCCCTATCTGCCCACTGGAGACATGACTCAAGCCACCCAGGTGTGAGAGGGGGTTGCTGCTCTGGTGGTACCTTTTGCCCTTGCAAGGGGATGAATGTTCAGTGGTTTCTCCTGGGGCGAGTCTCTCTGCCTAAGTCTGTGTGGTTCCACTGGCAGTTAGCACAATCTCCATAAAACATCTTTAGAGCTCACACTTAAAAACACCCAGTCTTCCTTAGGAACTGCAGCTGCATCTCCCCTGGCATTTAATATATCCACTTGATTTTAAATGGAGCCTGCTCCTGTGAGCATTGGCATGCATGCTGGCTCTGGTGGCCTAGGCTCAGATTGCTCTAAGGAGCTGCACAGTCTTCCTACCTGGTGTGTGTGCCAGGGTCTGCTCATGGTGACAGGTGTTGATGTTCAGCTGCTAATTTCCCCCATTAGAGACAATGTGGTAGGATCTGATGATACAATCTGTTCATCTGAGGTCTGCTCTGCTTTTTCCTGTCTAGAATATATTGCTAACTTTACTGAAACATAAAAGAAGAAATAGCTGTGCAAAATGCCCTTTAAATGGTTTTGCTTTGCTGGGGAAAAATAAATCCGTAGCAGTCAATTTCTGTTTGTCTGTTATAAATTTATTAACAGTGTGTTGTAATTAGGTGCATGGCTTTGCCTTAGAGGACAAATGGTGCTTCTTGAACTGTGACGTTAGTCTGATTGTGGTAAAATGACCCATTTGGTTTTACCAGCTGTGACTTTAGAAGGAGCTGAATGACAGAGGATGCATAAAACTCAACAGATGAAAACATTCTCAGCTCATACTCCCTATTACTGATCATTTTGCATCCCGAACAAAATGTTCTTTGGATTTGCTTGCTAATGTCTTGGTTATCTGAAGAGTACTGTGTTTAAGTTGAGGGATGTCAGAAAGACAACTGGCTTATTAAATCCGACCCTTATTCCCCTATTAAAAGGACATAAATTGCTCTGGCAGAATCTAAAGATACTGTGGTGTCTAATTAACCAAGAGGAATTCCCAGGTGGGGAAGCAGGATGACGCATTGGTTGCAATTGTGTTCTTCGGGATCAGGCTGCCTGCACCGGTAGCCTGACCACACCATTACCAGCTTCTGAACTGCTCTAAGCCTTGGTTTCTTTATCTCTAAAATAGGGAGTTGTATAACCTGCTTCAGAGAGTTTATGCGAGGATTAAATGAGTGAATTCTTATAACAGTGCTTATTATACATAATAAGCTCTCAAGAAATTAAGGACTCAGACCCCAGAAATAATATTAGATGGTACAGAAGAAAATGGTCCAGCTTAAGGGAAAGTCTTGGGTTCCAGAATGGGCTTGAGAGAATAGGAGGAAGCACCATTATCAGCTCCCCTCAGCCTATTCTGTACCGAGCACTCCTGTGACTGTGTTGGTGGGAAAGGGGGCCCAGAAGAAAAAGGAGTTCCCCTTTGTGTCCATGATCCTGGAATAAGTATTTTGAACCACACTGAGTTTCATTGTTTCCTTTTCTGTGTTGAGAGAAATCTTAGAGGCAGACACAGGAAAGAGTAAAAAGAGGTGTCATGCCACCTGACTCTTCACTCTTTCAGCTCACACAAAGTTGGAATCCTGGAAATGGAAAATCACAGAGAGATTAAGCTTGTATTTGTAGTCCTGTCCCCTCACTGGTCCTTGTTCTGGGTCCCTTTTTCTAAGTTTTTATTCTTGTCTGCCTTTTATCCCAAGTAAAGTTTTGGCCAATAAAGGTTTACGATAGGATGCTTCCCAGAACATTCCTATTTCAATAAGGAGCTTCTGGGATAGAAAGCAATGAGTCTTAATGAGGAAATTTGATGCACCATGACAAAACAGATTTTTTAAGTGGGGGAAGAAGAAGTTTTCCATTATTTCTTCATTACCTCTAAAATATATCCAGCAAGTGCTCCTAAGGCAAAGGAGACTGGACGCATTCAGTTGATCATGGTTGGAAGTTACCTATTGCAAGCCTGAAATAGAAATTTCTTCTTTAAAAAATATTTTATTGAAGTATAGTTGATTTACAGTGCTGTGTTATTGATAATTTCTGCTGTATAGCAAAGCAATTCAGTTATAGATATGTATTCTTTTTCATATTATATTCCATTATGGCTTATCACTGAATATTGAATATAGTTCCCTGTGCTATACAGTAGGACCTTGTTGTTTATCCATCCTATATATACTAGTTTGCATCTGCTAATCTCAAACTCCCAATCCTTCCCTCCCCTACCCTGAAATAGAAATTTCTTAAAATCTGGTGTTTCATCTTAAAAAAAAAAAAAAGAACATTGTAAGACTCCTAACCTCTCTCTGTAAGACTCCTAGCCTCTCTCTGTTTTCTCATTCACTTCTTTCCTGTGCCAGTTATTAACCTAGTGCCTTTCAGCTCCAAATCTACCCTTCTTTCCCCTGCTTTGTGATACCGGAGTGGACTCCTAAACATTTCTCGTTTGCCATATGGCAGAAGTTAAGCTTTGTCAGTAGAGGGCACTGGAAGGCCACTGCCAGAGGAAAGGGCCCGCTTCCTGGTTTCAGGGAGCCTTTTCCTTCTTGTTTCTGTGGCCTTTGGCTAATCAGTGGCATTTGGGACACCCAGTGGTGCTCACCCTCCAGCAAGTTCTACCAGTACCCACTGGGCAGCTTCCTAGTGAGTCTCGGGCACCAGGCAGCTGGTTTCCTGTTTGCCAGCCCTGGCTTGTTTTACCTTGAGAACTTCACCCACCATAGGCCATAGTCACATCTTTTCCAATGAGGTCTGAGTCTCAGCCTTGAGTTTGGGGGCAGGCGCTCTTCCAAATTAGTTTCTTCCTCAGATAATCTGTCTCATCTAGACATGGTAGCTGCTCCCATATCTGCTCTTCGTGTACTTGTTAGAGTTCTCTTCACTCCTTAGTATCTAATCCCCTATTACTAGTTAATAATTCTTTATATTAAATTTTCCCTATTCAAATTATGGGTGTTTTTCCTGTCTTCTGCTTGGACCCAAACTGATAGAGCCTAGAGGATCAGAAGTGGTGTATGCAAATGGTGAATTTGGGAAGGCACTGGACGTGCAGATCCCAGCTCTTTCCCTTCTCCTTTCTTTTGAGAGTCAGCCTGCCCTGGGGGATTGTTCTCAGCCTGCACTCAGCTCAGTGGCCAAGGCTCTGCCCTTGAGTGAGGGACCCAGCCCTGGCCCCAAGACCAGCTGGATAAGTCTGCCTACTCTGTCTTTCAGTCTTAGAAAGCCTACTTCCTACAGGTAAAAGCCACATTCTCTGAGATCAGCTCTATCAGTAATAAAGGTGTCATTTTGGACTCAATCTGCTGACTACTTTTTCTTGTTCCTCAATTAGTTCAGAACCCAGGCAGGGAGAAGTCCTACTTTTTATTGTCTCTCCCTCGCCTACTCCCCAATGATTTTTATATGAAACAACTTTAAATAACTTATCACCAGAAAAATGGATACTCCAGGAAAGCATAGCGTGTCTAACCCATGCTCTTTAGCTTTGCCTGTTCCCTGGCCCACTGTCTTATCACCGTGACTTTCACCCCACCACATATAAAGCTGTTTTTTCTTAAAATGCTAACCTAATTGGGGAGTGATTCTGTATGTACAAAATGCTTTGACACACCTTAGTGATCACCTTCAATGAGTACAATCCCACAGAACCCACAGAAACAGTCCAGAATTTGAGGATAGGAAAAGCATTTAGAAAACGTCATCTATTTGAAACACATCTCTTTAAAATCATGAATTAATAAATCATACATTTAAAACTGTGTGTGGAAAAAAATAGACTTGTGGCTTGCACTCTGTGCATAAAGGACCACAGAGGAAAAGGGTCATTAGCCAGCCCTTGGGCAAGGTCTACTTCCCTGACACATTGGACACTAACAGTTGGATTTGATGGCGTTGCTGAGTTCTTGTTGAAGGAGGAAATTGAAGAATGGATGTCAGCAAATGACCACATTGGCTCAGACAGTGAGCCACACACCACTTGATACAGCAGTTTCTATTGTCCTTGACTTTCTCTCGCACTCTGCATGCATGGCTGAGTTGCCTGTGTGTCCTGTGTGTTTACACAGCGAGAGTACAGAGAAGGGAAGGGTACCCCAATGTGCTTTAGAGAGAATTAGAAAATGCAATTCATGCCTTTTGTAAACATTTGAAATGTTAGTGTAGTGGCCAAGGGTTAATAAAGCTCCATGACACGTCCTATCTCAAGCACAGGACTGACGTGGGGAACATAATGTAACCTTGGGATTCTGAGATGATCTTTGAAACAGATCCTTGTTGGGCTGAAAAGCCGGAGGAAATGAACATCTTGTCACTTACTGATGGTAAATGGTTAAAAATGGGTTTATTATGAGCCATGTGATTTGATGTGGTAACTTTACATTTTAGTGATTACAGCTTAACATTGCACACGGTGTTATTTAAGGGACAGGATCAAATTAGGTTATTAAGAATCAGAAAAAAAAGGAATCAACAAGCTTGAAGTTTAAGTACAAATCTTTGCTTTTCTCCTCACTGCTTTTAGTAACTTCTTCAGTTATTGTAGAATAAATTATCATAGGTATTAATCATAAAACCTCTCCTTTCTTAGACAGTGGTTATCTAAGGCTGAGATGTGACTTAGGCTCCTTTTGTTTTTGTGACACGGTTCAGGACACGCTACCCCTGAATATGGGACCTTGACATATTGAATATTTCAAACTGAAGGAATTTGAGAAATCGTGTGTGCAGGAAGGGCTTTCTGACCTTCCCCAGAAGCAAGTCATAAGACCCTCTTCCTCCCTACACCCGGAGGGAAGGAGCATCCTTACCTCCAAAGACCAAGACAGTGGACACAGAAAGGACCTGCATGAACAGGCCTTGCTATGTTTCCCCAGTTCACCACACTTACTCGTACTCTTTGTTCCATCACGTCTTTCCAGGACTCTCCACTCTTCAACATACTCAGGTTTAACTGTTTCTTCGGGCTTTCATTTTCTTATGAGGGCTCCCATGCATGTAAAACTTATATTAAAGAAATTTGTATGCTTTTCTCTTGTTGTCTGTCCTTTGCTACAGAGGCCCCAGTTGAGAACTTGAAGGGTGAAGGAGTTTTTCCTTTCCTAATTTGCTTCTTTCCAGACATGTTCCCATCTAGCATTGTCCTTGCAAACCTTTTCTTTCCTCCTTTTCCCTGCTTCAGAAGACTGCCCCTGATAGAGCTGCCTTCACTGTGGAGTTAGCACTCTGCATGGGGATCCATTCTAGCCTGGACCTGCCTTTCACGTTTACTGAGGGTGCAGTGCATAGCATTGTGTTTCTGATTTCTGTGTCATTTTCATATCATCTCTTTTCTGATGTTAAAGAAATATCTTCAGCTATTTAATTTTTTTCAAATGATTCCTCTTAAGCAGAATTATATGTATATTTTGAATAAATCTTGATCTGTGTCCCATGTGTCAAGATAATTACCCAGAGGTACCCACTGTCTGAACCAGGGAGCAGGTGCCTGCAAGGGGCAGAGGGGACCCCAGCAGCAGGGTTCTTGCTCTGACCCTGGTGGGGTTGAATAACTCAGAGTTCTCATTCACAGCGTGGTCTAGGGGGTGGTGACCCAGGGGTGCTCTTCACAACCCTACAAGCCCTTTGGGTGGTCGCTTTCTCCTCTGCTCCACAACTGCTCGCTGGGTCACCTCGAGAAAATGAGGCAATCAGCACCTGCTGTCTCTTCATTTGAGTTACATGGCAGGATCCTAAATGTTCACTCACAGGAGGTGTCCGCCACCTAAAAAACATTTTAAAAGTTAGAAATCACTTATGACACGTGTAAACCATTTCAGCCTTCTTTCTAACAGTGAAAAACAACTAGAAACAGCCTGAATATCCATCAGTGGGTGAATGGCTAAGCTATAGTTTGCACACATTATGGAAAACTATTTGGGTATGAAACTGGCATGGGATGATCTTTAAGCCATGTTACTGAATGGAAAAAATAGGTACCAGGACACTTACATGTAGCATATAATCCTATTTCTACTCTCCCCAACTATAAATATATTATAAATACTAATATAAAATTTATATTGTGTTTATTGTATTATAATTTATAGCACAGCAAAAATATTATATATTTATATATATTTATATATATATTATATTTATAACAAATATTTTAAAATGCAAAAACAAAATGTCAGAGAATACAAGCCATACTGATACAGGGAGGAGACTGGGATTAGGGGTGGTAACGAAGAGGTGTTTTGCTCTTTGCTTTCTATGTCCCTGCATTGGGGAATTTTTAAAAATTAAGATGGAGTCATGTATTACAAATAAATACAAAAATTTTGAAATAATTAATTTTGAACAGGGAAGATGTGACTTAGGGCAAAAAGCAGCGTTGGCTGGGGCTAGGTGGTGATACTGAAGGATGAGACGTAGGCACGGATCTAACCACTCACCCTCATTAATGAATCTCACAGTTGTCAGAATGGCAGCTGTGTTGTTGCAGTGTTTAACACTCTCAGAATAGTTCATTGCGCTCAAATGTCTTGCTTTATTGCTTTTATGAGTAAAGACATAGAATAGCTTTTGAACACACTCCTGTGTTTATTTAACTGTATGTTATTATTTATTAACTATTATACTTCAGTCTTTATATCTTCCTCCCTATATTCTCCTTCTCCTTTCCTAACACCCTCCCCCTCTCACCAACTGGTTGATGTATCCTGTTTAGGACCTGCCTCAAAATTGACAACTTCCAGGAAGTCTTTCTTAATTAACTCAGTCCCATTGATAAATCTTTTACTCAGCGTCTCCTTGTTGAGTGTACTTTAATATTAGAGGCCTTTATTTTGCACCTTCTTAGAGGTATTGCCTGCTAATTGTTTTTCTGTCATTTTTTGCATGTATGTTCTCTTCATTCACCTTCCAGAGTAATGGATTCTTCATTAGATGAAATACAGAGAACAGTGTGGTAGACATTGGAGACAGAAATACCTCCTTGAAACCTGACCCTTCCACTTTTTAGTTGGATGTTTTTAAGCAAATTCCTTCTTTTAAGCTGCATTTTCCCCACCTGTGAAACTGGAATAATAATTCCTATTGTTATTGCAATAGGAATATGATTGTTGTGATGTTCTGTTGTCCTACATGTGAAGCACTTCGCATGGAGCTTGGTATACTGTAATACCACTCAACATGGGATAATTATTAGTATTGATCCTCTTCTGTCTCCAACCCCCATGCATGTATATAGTGGTCCTGACATTAGATAGTGTCTATAATGCAGTTTAAATCATGATTGATTTGCTCACTTTAGTCAAGTATGTTCAGGGACCTGGTGACATTTGGGCTACAAACGTAGCCCAAATGATGAGAGATGAGGCTTATATTGTCAAATCCAACTCAAGTTACTACCTAAGTGGACTCCTTTGTTCCTCAAACCCTGCTTGCTGTGAAGTTGCTCACATCCAAAGGAGCTGTTCCATATTTGTCTAATTTTATGCTACTTTGGGGACCAAGGTCATATTTTGTCCTGGCATCATTTCTTGGTTTAATTACAGTATATGTATGTTTGTGTGCATTCATTCATGTAGTCATTCATTCAGCAAAAATTTACTGAGTGCTGCTGTGCTGGGTACTAAAGATACACATGAAGCATGAGTAGGAGCCTGCTAGGTTGACAAATTGGGGAGAGCATTCTAAAACTGAAGGTATAGCATGTGCAAAGACCCCAAGGCATGAAAGAACAGGACTTGCTTTAGGAGCTGCAAGTTCTGCACAGTGCAGTACTGCAGCGTTGCGTGAGCATAGGCAGGTGGTTTGAGATGGGATTGGGTAGATAGGCAGGCAAGGCCATCTGTATATCATGCAAAATAGTTGACATTTTATCATGCTGGCAGTGTAGATCTACTGAAGAATTTTGAGCAAGAAAATAACAAGGTCAGATTTGTATGTTATAAAGAAATTCTAGCTGCCAAGTGCAAGATGGATTAGAGGGAGATGAGGATAGAGGGAAAGAGAAAAAAAAGGAGGCTACTGGAGTAGGCTGATGGAGATGATGGGACTGAACTCGGCTGTGAAGGAGGGGATGGGGTGATAAGAAAGGAATTTAGGAAGTAGAACTGATAGGTGTTGGTGCTTGATTGATGTATTAGTTTTCTATTGCTTTTCTAACAAATTTAACATCTTAAAACAGCACAAATTTATTGTCTTCCAGTTCTGTAGCTTAGAAATCTGACATGGATCTCACTGGGCTAAAACCTGGGTGTCAGCAGGGCTGTACCCCTTTGTGGAAGCTCTAGGGGAGAACTGATTTCCTTGTTCATTCGGGTCATTAGCAGAATTCAGTTTCTTGCATTTGTAGAATTGAGGTCCTTATTTCCTTGCTGGGTATTAGCTGAGGCCCATCAGAGGCCACCAGCATTCCTCGGCTCATGGCTCCCTTCCCCCATCTTCAAAGCCAACAGTGGCGAGTAGAGCACCTTTCACACTTTGAATCTGTCCTGCCTCTTTTTTCTTTCTGCCTCTCTTTTCTGCTTTAAAGGACTTGAGATTAAATTGAGTCCATCCAGGTAATCCAAGGTAATCTTCCATCTCCAGGTCCTTAACCTTAATCACATCAGCAAAATCCCTTTTACCGTGGAAGGTAGCATGTTCATAGGCTCTGGGCATTAGAATGTGGACTTCTTTAATAAGGGGAACCCTTATTCTGCCTTTTCAAGTTGGATGTGAGGTCAATGGAGAGGGGGGAACTCAAGTTTCTGACTTCAACAACCAGGTAGAATGCAGATTTAGGGGAAAATGATGATTTTGGTTTTGAACATGCTGACTTTAAGGTGCCCCTGGGAAATCAAAATGGAACTTCTAATAAGTAGCTGGATGCACCAGCCAAAAGGCAGAGGGAAAATTGAGGCAGGAGATATAGATTAGGAAGCTGATGACGTATAGTGAGCCCTCAGTGAACGTGTAGAACGGGAGGAGAATAGAGCTAAGAACAGAATGCTGGGGCCGATAATATTGTAGGTGCACCAGAGGGAGAAGCACTCACAAAAGAAACTGAAGAAAAACCTACATGGTCTCCCGTCATGGGGTCTGTGTTCCTTGCGGCTCATTTCTTCCTTTCTCCTCTACTTGGCCTGCTTTCTTCTCGTTCCCTGGTTTCCTGCCTGTTCCTAGTATCTGCTTCCTAAAACCAGTTTGTACAGTGTACTCCATGGCCTCTCGTCATGGATCTTTCAGCTTCAGCTCCCATTACTAAAGTGCCTCATTCTCCTGGTTTTTTGTTTGTTTGTTTGTTTTGTTTCTCAGTTCAAGGTGAGAAAAAAGGAAAACCTTCTAAAGAGAATCGAATTGGCCCAGCTTATCATTTGGGGTCATGCCTTGGCATAGGTTACCAGATTAAACTTGGATTGGTTGTCCTGAGGTCAGGTACCCCCCTTCATCCAGTCAGCTACTTCTCTATTTCAGAAATTAAAGTGAATTCAGTTTGACTGTTCAGCAAATCATTTTGTTCCACAGAGGCTTTGGGGGAAGAAGGTTAACTTTATCTCCATCGTATTTGCTGGACCCAGGATTATGATGTCAAAAATGGGCATCGCCCCTTGCTGCTAGCCTCATGTAGCCCTAATCCTGTCTGTGTGCAGGGAATCATTTTGTAGAAATTGAATTTAGGGTCGAAACACAGGAATAAAATCCAGGCAGGCAAACCTCAAATCGAATATAGTCATTCTCCTTTACTGACTAATCTCTTTTCTACATTGCCTTGGTATGTTTATAAACATTATCTGTTTATAAACATTATCCAAATGAGCGCTTGTTATTCAGGTTCGTGGACCTTTCAGGACTCACCATTCATACATCCTGCTCTCAGCATCCGTACACGTACCTGAGTGAGACCTGCCTATCTCAGCTATGCACTGACTCTTCTATCACACTGAATATGAAGCATCTCTCCTTTCAGGGAGAAACCCTTTTGGGCAAGGTTGCAGTTTGCATCTGTAGTGTTAAGAGGAGCCAAAAAGGTGCAATTGTTATTGTTTGGTGCTCTTCCTGGATGGCAGGAGAACTAGAGTTTATATTGCCAATGCAAACAAAGTACTGTAAAGCCTTCAAATTCCTTTTAGTTTCCATTATACTCAGATAGTAATCTTTCACAAGACCTCAATTTACTGAACCTAAGTATGATGGATGGACTCCAGGAAAGGCGGGGCATCTACAAGTTCAAATGAGCTTCTCTAAAACCAAATTCCTATGATGCCAAGCTTCAGAGAAAGTGTTTCCTTGTGTGGGTGGGGTTCACGTGAGGCCACCATGGATTGGTGGTGGCCTGGGTGGGTGGCGATCTGCTGCTTTCCTCTGTGTCCTACTACAGAGGTTCAGGCCAACACATAAACAGTAGCCCCTGCCCATGGTTCCTGCTGAGGGACAGACTGAAAACAGGGAAGGGACAGTGGACAGTGTTCTCTACACAAGTATTGACGCTTCCATCCATTCCTCCGGTGGACCCTTGCCAGGTCATTTCTCTAATTGCAGTAGAGCGTTATCCGTCCATGCTCGGCTGGCCAAGGTCAAGCTTACTAGGGTTTAATAAAGTCTGTTACTCTGTCTACAAGTAACTTCTTCATCCACACGCAAAAACGGTTAACGGTTTTGGGGGTGGATGAAGTGTGTCAGACAGTAGATTGCTTGAGCACCTCTTCTCTGTGGAACTGACCTCCATGAGAGCAGAATGAGCAGGAAACCTGAGCAGAGCAAGGGAAGTTCGAGCTCTGGAGAGGGCTGTAGAGATGATGTAGGGTAAGCTGCTCACTGGGGTGAACTGGGAGGACATGTGCATGTACAATCTCAAACAGCTGGAGCCAGTAAGAACAGGTCAGCCATGCTGGTGTTAAAGCAGAAGTTATGTGATGGTACTTTTATTATTTAAAGATAGCCAGGGAAAGATAAAGGCAAATATTGTTGAATGAAATGAATGAGATAGAGGCAGCCTCCAAAATAACTGAAGGGCAACTTTCAACTGTTACTCTTTCTAGGTGGGTACACAGATAATTTTCCTTTGGGTCTTTGAATCAGAAGATCTGAAGGATGATTAAATTCTTATGCAGAATGGGGAAACCATATATTTCCTCTCATCATTCTTCCTTCCCACCTCATCCTTCCCTTCTACTGTCTCTCCAGACCTGAAAGAATCATATAGTCTAGCCTCAAAAAATTACTCATGTTCTTTGAACCTACCAGACTTTTTTACACTTCTGTGACTTCGTACATCTTGTTTCCTAAGCCTGAAATGGCTTCCCTCTCCTCTGTCTTGAAAAATCCAACCAATCTTCAGGGACCAGCTCAAGTTCACTTTCTTTTTAAAGTCTTCTGGGACTCCCCAGATTGGGTAAGTTGCCCCTTTATTATGCTTCCACTTACCTTTGTAGTTGTGATATACTTATCAAATTGTGTTCTAATCATGTAATAGGATAATACTCTGAAATATGATCAGCTCAATTAGGATTAATTGCATATAACAGTGGCTTAAAGAATATGGAAGTTTATTTCTCTTTCCTGTTAAGGAAGACTAGGGAGAAGCAGTCTAGAGCTGGTGTGGCAGCTTTACAATGTCATCATGAATCCAGTTTCCTATCTACCTTCTTTGCCATACTCAGCTCATAGCTCTCATATTCATTTCATGTCTACAATGGCTGCTGAGGCTCCAGCCATCACATCCATGCTCCAGGAAGCAAATGGGGGGAAGAAAAAAATGGAATGTCTCCCACCTTTTAAGAAGACTTTCTGGAAACACCACAGAACAATTTTAGTAATATATCATTTGGCCAGAACGCAGTCACATGGCCACATCTAGATGTAAGGAACTCAGGAAAATATATATGGCAGCATTGTGCCAGAATAAAAATTGTACTAGAAGAAATGAAAAATGGGATGGTATTGAAGAGGCAAATTACAGTCACATTATCTGATACATTTTTAAAATTTCTGGTCATTCTTGCTGCTTCCCCTGCCTCTGCCTATGGAGGCTGAGCAATCTATGGCTTTAGGAAGCAGTTAGAACCCAAGTGAAGGGTTATATATACAAAGGTGTTTAAGATTTTTAATAGGTTTAAGATTTACAGTCATAATTCAGGTGTGCAGAAATGTAACTTTCTTCATTTGTTGAACTTGACTTGCTCACAAACCCTTATTTCCATTAATAGCTAGAAAGAAAAAATTCTTATCAATTAAAGGTAATGTCCCTTCTGTTTTAAAATTGATTCTCTTTGGGTAAATATTCAGCCAAATGCAGGGTTCTTACTTTTTCCTTTTCCTACCTTCCCACCAGGAAATGGTCTGGTTACCAGAGTCTTTCCACAGTTCTCTAGTTCTCTTGGACCGCCAGTACTTAGTTGTATTAGGTGTATGTCCTCCTTGCTACCCAGGATCTTCTTGGGGTCTGAAACTTGTCTTAGTGGTTTTGCTTTCTCCAGTACCTATTGCAGAGGTTGACATATAGGAAAGAGTTAAAAATGTGACCAGTGAATTTATAAGTATACTTTAATTGCATCACATAATTAATTCAAATGGTAGTATAATGATCTGAAAATCCTGTAAAATTAAAAGTCTATTTCTCTCAAGCCCCTAGCACTCGGTTTATAGCTTTCTTATGGCGCTGATAATACTTAGCTCTCAGTTATAGTGGCTGTGTGCTTGCCTCATCCTTCACTACAGTGTCTGCTCCTTGAGGAATGTTGTTGATCTGTGTAACCCTCAGAGGTCCTGCAGAAAGCCGTGGACATGATAGGCCTTCAGTCAATGGAAATGAGCCACTAGATGAGTAGGGGCTGGCACTTTATAGTTTACCACTGGTGAATGACTCTCACCCAGGAAGAAATAAGAATAGTTTTTTTTTTTTTTTTTTTTTTGTGGTACGCGGGCCTCTCACTGTTGTGGCCTCTCCCGTCGCGGAGCACAGGCTCCGGACGCGCAGCCTCAGCGGCCATGGCTCACGGGCCCAGCCGCTCCGCGGCATGTGGGATCTTCCCAGACCGGGGCACGAACCCGTGGCCCCTGCGTCGGCAGACGGACTCTCAACCACTGCACCACCAGGGAAGCCCCAAGAATAGATTTTATCAGAGCTATTTAGAACAATATCAGTAAAGGCAAGTTGTTATTTTGCTTTTAACGGAACCCTTTCTTTGTAAGAAAAATATTGCTTTTATTTTTCAGAAATCCTCCACCAACTTTACTTCATCCGGAAAAATGGTGTGAGGAATTCAACCACTTCATTTCACAGTGAGTATTTCTTCCACTGAAAATTGCTCATCCAGCAAGTCCTTGCACAGTGATTGGAGAAGTCCAAGGTGTGGAATTGACTTGGCGCTAGAAGTTGTTACGCCTTCTAGCACATTATGACACAAAATTTGTTCCAGTAAATGATAGAAGATGCCCCTGCAGGATTTGAGAAATAAGGAGTTCCATTTGACTCTTGGTTATAATCAGTTCTTCTGATCATATGTGTCACATTCATCTGACTCTGCTCTGTCCTGGGGCAAATATTGCCAGTGGGTCTTGTTTAATAAGGGAGGAGACTGCATCTAAAAATCTGACATCCACTCCTGGGCCAGAGAGGGGACAGAAGGTGGCAGCCTTCAGTAGAGGTTTTGCAGCTTGGAAGTTGGGCTTTGCTTTAGGATCTGTGCTTTGGGAGCAGGGCTCCAGTTCCCAAGATGATTGAGGGGCCAAAGTAAGATCTCAGGCCTGAGGCTCCAAGGTGAGGAGCCCCAGCCAGGGCTCAGAGTGTGGAGAACAAGATGAAAACCCAACTGATGGGCGATGTTCCTGGTGGGAGCTCTGTTACCAGGAGCTAGGCAGTATTGCATGGGACTAAGACAGGAACAGAATCAACAGCAGCACCAACAGGGTGGTGACTGAGTGCTGGGAACATGAGCTTTTGGCCTGTCCCCTGGCAGAGAACCACACTGGTCCTGACTCTGGGGAAGATGCTCAGTATGTTGGAGGGGGCTATACGACCCCAAGCAAGGGGCCTGGTGAACTGCGGGGGCAGGAATCTAGACAAGGCTGTTACAAGCCATATCCCAGCTAGGAGCTGGGAAGAGGTGCTCTCAGTGTCTACTGTATCAAACACGGGGTTCAGAGGTCATGGGAGGAGAAAAGAAGTGACCAAAATAGCTGATAAAC
Organism: Leucopleurus acutus; assembly: GCF_964270905.1. Taxonomy (NCBI): domain Eukaryota; kingdom Metazoa; phylum Chordata; class Mammalia; order Artiodactyla; family Delphinidae; genus Leucopleurus; species Leucopleurus acutus. Next base: position 57,074,674 of record NC_139149.1, read on the forward strand.
AGGAAGTAGGGAAGGGTCAACACAAATTTCTCTAAATTATACCTATGTGCATACTTAACTTCCACCAAGATGCAGAGCAGTGGAACAGACTGGGTCTCTTGATCGCCTTCCTTAAACACAATACAATCCCTTGTTCACAATTCGAAAATCCAAAGACCTCTGAAAAATGGAAGTTTTTTTTGTACTTGAGTCATTTAGCTGCAAGCCCCGACCTTACGTGAACTGATTTGGTGGCAACACATGACGTAAACTGAATTGAGGCTATTTATAGCCATTATTTATCCTACTCGGTGTGAATATTCATGTGAATTGCTGCAGATATATTAATGTGTTTGATTACAGTGTGCTGCCCCAGATCCTGCTGGGGATGTTACATAAAATACAGTAAATGCACGGGTTTACTTTTCTAAAATTTGATAAAATTCTGAATTCCAAAACATATTTGTGTTTCATTTTCATTTCAATGCAACATAGTTCAAGGTCCCTGAAATTGTTTGATTGTCCAGTCAATCCCTCTAGCTTTTTGCCATCTTCCTCAGGAGAGAGGAAGGGTAAAGAACTCCAAGAATTCTACTAGCAAGGCTGTGTCGGAATGTGACCATGAAGTTCAAGGCCAGGGATGGAGGACATTTCCTTGTCCCTTCAGTCCCCACTCTGATGTTGCTGCAGAATACAGCAGCAGCCCCAAGTCAATGGTGGTGACAGTGGGCAATGTTGAGAGGGACAACAGATAACAGCAAGAGGAATGATGCTCCCAAAGGAGCAGAGGAAGAGCCACTTCCTGATATTTGGAAGCCAAAGGAGGAGGTGGAAGGCCCTGGAGAGCTAAAGACATCCTGGTGGCTGATCTGAAATGTGTTTCTTTCAGGGAAAGAAATCCAGGGGCTAGGGTTCCAGTGATTTTGCTGGCAAAGGCTGGAGCCAAGGAGTTTTCCTTTTCATTCCATTGCTGCACACAGATGCCCTTGACTGACCTTCTCTAAGCTGCTGGCCTGGAAAACCACATTACATATTCACAGATACACTTTCCTATACCGAGCTCTAGTGATGCCTCTAAAATGTGACTTGACCCACTCACCAAAGTTTGGGTTCTGTATACTTCTTCAAGAGTATGTTTGTGTTCTTAAACTGAGCACAGTATTGCTTGGATAGATTTGGGAATAAAGGTACATAATTGATGATAGGGTTGGGACTTTCAGGGTTAAATACAGTATAGAAATCCCTCTCTACTGTTGATTTTTCTTTATGGCAAATCCTGTTATATGCCAAATCCTGTTATATGCCAATTAAATCTGCTTATGTCTTCCCCAACTCTGAGAATTCCAAATGCACTCATTTCGAGTTGCTTTAGACTTAGAAAAGTGTTGATACTAGAATGGAGGACTCAACATAGAAAACAATGCCTTTAGTATGCATACATCAGGGGCAAAGCAAAAGCATCTTGTTGAAACTACAGAGTAGAGTGTCTGAAGAGGTTCTAATGACCAAGGAAGGTAAACAGAAATTAAGTGATTGTGTGCTTTATTACTAATTTAAGATATGGAAAAATGTCATCAGTCTTCTATTTATTTAATGACTTGTCCTTATTGGTTTTATTAGTGAAAATATTGTATATTTTAGGTGTTCATGGATTCTTTCCTGACCTCAGCCCCCCAGTCCTGTTTTCCCCATAACATCTGAGATTCTTCAATCATGAGTTTTCCTTTTACAAGATTTTTAGGAACGTAACTATCAAGATTAGGAACTAATTATTATATTTTATATTTTTAGGTAGAAAACTACCCACTATTCCCAAATAATGCCCTTTGGTTTCATAAAGGAGCCAGACTACCAAATGTAATTTTAATTTTCTATTTCATTCTATTTATTCAAATCTCTAATTAAATGTAAACAAAGACACTCACTGGGTTAGAAATGTCTATTTAAAGAGAGAGCCTTGGCTTATTTTTATACTTTCCTTGCTCATATTGGGAGGGAAAGGGAAAAAGGATGAAGGATTAAGACCTCCAGATTATAAAATTTTCATTATTGCTGGGACTGAGGTGGGAAGATGATTATCTGGTAATTTAGGAATAGTTTTTTAGCCTGAATTATCCAGAAAATTTCCTCAATTCCCACAATGCACTGGGACCACAGTGCATTGTAGTAGAGTAAACTAAACTGGTTCTTTCTAAAGAATAAACAGGACAAGAAACATTTTAACAGCTTTAAAACCTTTAATACCCTATCCCCACATGACTGCTGAACCATAGCAGAGTCAATTCAGTAATTTCAGTCTTTCTTGGTCCATGATGGTCACCACTCACCAGAGGACCTTATGGCTTCTCATTGTTGCTGCAGGGGTCTGAAGGGATTGACCAGGCTGCAGGCCAGTGATCACAGCTGTGTAGACAGGGAACTGTGTGTGTGTGTGTGTGTGTGTGTGTGTGTGTGTGTGTGTGTGAGAGAGAGAGAGAGAGAGAGAGAGAGAGAAGAGAAATAAGTGCATGGGTGAGAGCAGGGGCAGGATGTAAGTACCAGGCTATGGCTTAGTGTTTTTCAGACGTGTTTCCAGCCTTCTTTATTTAGAGACAGGAGGAGAGATTTTAAGGTCCGAAATCCTATTAGTAAACCTATTTTGAGGGTTAAAAAAAGAGAAAGGAAACATCAGCCTGTTTGGTTTTGAACCTGTGGTCGTTAGTGATAATTGACTCATTTATATGTGTTAGTTATGCATTTGTCAAAGCATGACTCCTGACAGCTTAGTTTTGATAAATTAAACATGATGCTCACGTAAATTCTGCACTGCTTTTTATGCATATGGTAGGTCGCTGCTTGATGTTTTTTGTCACCTCTGTAATGTGTGGTTGGCTTTGTGGCAATTTCATTATCAGCCCTTTCCCCTTTGGCTAAAGCTATTTGCATAACAAGTTTATCTGGTTCAAGTCCCAGCCAGACTTCTGTATCCGTCAGGAGGCTCCGTTCAGAAGTAGCCTTTTGATAAGATAACAATTTTCCTTCGGCAGCTTCACCTTGGTCCTAAAGGATGTCACTTCTTTTTTCAGTTCAAACTAATTTCAGGTCTTTGGACTAAAAAACAAAAATAGTTTCCCAACCTTTGGCCAAAAGGTATCTGTGAACTATGCTTTTTCATTTTGCCTCTAAAACGTTTGGGGTTTTATTAAGAATTAGATTTAGGACTTCATCAGTGGCTCTTGAGCTGACTAGTGAGACAATAAAGATGGATTTCTCTTCGTCAAGGGCAAATCCATCAAGAGCACTATGGCTGCTCAGCTTTGGGCTCAGTGATGACTTGAACTATATGGTTGCCCACGCACACACTGCTTTCCAGGGTTGGGTGGCTTGAACAGCTAAGTGTGCAGGTGTGTCTACTTCCTAGGGTGAGCATCATGGTCGAGCCCTGCCATTTAGTCATGAAATGTTGAGGCGACCTTTCCTATCCCTGCAAATGACATTAGAATGGCTATAAGCAGTTGCACTGAATGTTAACAAGGTGAGATCACCCTAGCTACTAAAGTACTAAAACAAATGGGCATTTGCATAAATTTATTCCTTAAAAATTGAAACTCAGACCTGGAACATCTGCTTTCCTGTAGGCCTGAATGTTTAAAAGTAATCATTTTGGGGTGGTTGATTCCTTGACATTGAGTGTATTCCCTTCAAGGCAACAATTCTCAGTCCTTTGCCATTCTCCGTTTTGTGTTTCAAGGCAGCGTAATTCCACATAGGTTTATAATGTCAATGAACAACACGCTTGGAATGATCAATATTCTAACTCAGAAATTGATAAGATTCTACAAGTATTCTTGGCGTTTTAAGTCCTCATGGATTCTCAGGTGGCCATGCACAGTGTTAATACTTCCTGAGTAGAAGGATACAGTAACCTTTATTTACGTTACTTCACAAATTGGTAATTTTAATTAAAATGAGCAGTGGTATCTCCAGTGACAGACTCTCTCCATTTTAGATTTATTTAGCCAATGATTAGCTATTACGGTTTCTTGAATTAATTAGCATCTCTTGAGCTATAGGGAATTGGTGAATTAATAAAAACTCATGGAGAGGCTAAAAAAAAATTCTAATTTAAAAAAACCCCAATTCTCCTCTCACCTCTAAACATACATTGATCAATATACTTATAAATGCAACCCAACTTCTTTCTCATTTTGAAAAATTGGGATTTTTTTCCCTTTATGAGGAGAACAAATAAAGCTGTGTGTTTCAAGGTTATATCTCCCTGAAGAGCATCTAATTTAGATTACCTAATAGATCATCTAAAGACACCGAGGGCCTGATTTGATCTCACTTGTACTCCACTTACAAACTCAGCTGATAAAATCTGCTTCTCTCATGGTATAAACCAAGAAGTGACTCAGTATGGCTTGAGGTTTGAAACACGGTACAGTATCCACACATACCTGGAATATGTTGTCCTGGGAACCGTGGCAATGACAGGTTTAGCTTCATCCAAAATAAGCAAAATGCATAATAAGTAGGTGCTCCAGACTCTAGCCAGCATATTCTGTTTATTTCGCACCAAATGCTGAGTTTACATCTTGTAAGAAACCAGGTCTGTAGCATATGTCATAGATTTCATATTAATCCTTGAGGCACATTATGTTAGGTGACTTTTATTTTTATTAATTTTTATTGGAGTGTAGTTGCTTTACAATGTTGTGTTAGCTTCTGCTATACAGCAAAGTGAATTAGTTATACATACATATATATATATATATATATATATATCCCCTCTTTTTTCAGATTCCCTTCCCATTTAGGTCACCACAGAGCACTGAGTAGAGTTTCCTGTGCTGTACAGTAGGTTCTCATTAGTTATCCATTTTATATAAGGTAGTGTATATATGTCAATCCCAATCTCCCAGTTCATCCCATTCCCCCCTTCCCCCTTTGGTAACCACAAGTTTATTTTCTACATCTGTGACTCTATTTCTGCTTTGCAAATAAGTTCATCTGCACCATTTTTCTAAATTCCACATATAAGCGATATTATATGATATTTGTCTTTCTCTTTCTTACCTCACTCTGTATGACAATCTCTAGGTCCATCCATGTTGCTGCAAATGGCATTATTTTGTTCCTTTTTATGGCTGAGTAATATTCCATTGTATATTTGTACCACATCTTCTTTATCCATTCCTTTGTTGATGGACATTTAGGTTGCTTCCATGTCCTGGCTATTGTAAATAGTGCTGCAGTGAACATCGGGGTGCATGCATCCTTTCAAATTATGGTTTTCTCCAGATATATGCCCAGGAGTGGAATTGCTGGGTCATATAGTGGCTCTATTTTTAGTTTTTTAAGGAACCTCCTTACTGTTCTCCATAGTGGCTGTACCAATTTACATTCCCATCAACAGTGTTGGAGGGTTCCCTTTACACCTTCTCCACCATTTATTGTTGGTAGATTTTTTGATGTTAGGTGACTTTTAGATAAGGTTAGAATGTACTGTCTGTACCATTTATTCCATAATGGCTTTTCTTTCTTTCTTCTTTTAAAAAAAATCTTACTTGAATTTCATAATGTAAATCAAAAAGAATCTGCAGTTGAAATAAACAAGTGGTGGTGAGCTCTGCGCTGTCTGTATGTCCACGCACCTGGTGTGTGTGGGCTGGGGGTGGGGAGATGGGGGTGTGGCTCACACATCCGTCCACAGCCTGTTCCCCCTCAGCCCCTCCCCGTGTGCTGCCTGGCTTATCATCAAGAAGAGGCAGCTGTGGAAGAGCAGTGTGTGCGATCCAGCTGTGTCACTTAATAGCTCTGTAACCTGGGGGGAAGTATTTAACCTCGCTGACCTTTGCTTTTCAGTTGTCAAATTGGGGCTGAGAATACCCATCTCAGAGGGTTACTATAAGGATTAAATTATATAATGTGTATGTAGAACCTGGCAGAAAATAATAACTAACATATGTAACTCTTACTCGTGCCAGGCTCTGTTCTCTGCACGTCACACAATTGGCTTAATCCTCACAGTCCTGTGAGGTAGTTCTAATATCCCCACTTTACAGAAATTGAGGTTGAAAGAGTCCAAGAGTCCCAAGACCACAGCTATTAAGGACTGGAGCTGGGATTTGAACACCAGAAGACTTGCTTCGTATATATTCACGCTCAGCCAACAGTAGCTGTTATTTTTATCATCCTTTGCATTTGGCCATACCACTATCCTGAAACTGCTTTTTTGAAAGTGTCACTGGCTCCCTCCCTTTCCCTGCCATCGTGGGGTATGCGGTTGACTGTTCTTCTCACAAGACTTTCAGGATCAAGCAGTTCTTGGCCAAGAAACAAAGGCAGAATTGTCCCATTCCATTCCCTAGTGGATTCACATGGAAAAACTGGTTTTAAACTCAGGTGTAACTCTAAGAGGAGATATTGGAGAAGAACCAAGCTGGGTCTGTAAGGAATCACACATGAGATGGCACACGTGGTGATGCTAAGGCCACCAACGTCTTACCCCATCAAGCTGAAAACATCACCACTGTCTGGACAGTTGGACATTTGTCAGGAGGCTATTATTTTTCTCTTTGTTTCTTTGCCTTTGCACTAGTAGGTTCAGTAATAAAGTGTGACACCTTTTGTTTGGAAAAAAAAGAAAGTGTCAATGACCTCCTGAAAGTGTCAACACCTCTGGAATATTTCAATCTGCTGTCCAGCTTCTCTTTATTTAGATTTCAGCTCACTGACTTTCACAGCTCAGGACACGGACACACACACACACACACACACACACACACACACACACACACACACACTCCTCGACTCCCTTCTCAAGGGCAACAGCAGAGCCCCTCAAGCTCAGCCTAGAGACCACCCCCAGCAGGAGTCAAACAGAAGCACAGACAGCCCTGGCTCTCCCCGCATCCCAGCGCAAACCTTGTCTAGGCTGAGGCCTCTGTCTCTGCTGTCTGCTGGCCACACCTTTCTTGGTAAGGAGGGAGCACTGGGGCAGGAGATGGCTGCCAAGACCCCGGGCAGCAGAACCCACAGAGCATGGCAGCTAACTATGGGAGGAGACAGGTGCTACAGAGAGGGACGAGTTAACCATGACTCCACTGTCTTCAGCATGGGAAAAGGTCTTTTCAGAGAACACATGTTGGGGAGATTAAGAGCACAGGATCTGAAGTCAGGTTGTATTCTAGCACTGCCACCTGAACAAGTTACTTAACCTCTCTGAGCCTCAGTCTGTAAAATGGAAGTACTAATTCTTAACCACTTGGGATTAAGATCAGGTCTGCTGTGATAGAAAATCCCAAATAACAGTGGCTTAAACAGGATAGATTTTTATTTCCTCTCACATGAAGTAAGCTGGGAGTCAAACCATGCATGTACTGCTGGTCTGGCAGGGTATGTGGCAACCACCCAGACTCCTGCCCTCGTGCTGCCCCATTAAGTGTTGTTTCCATTCCCAAGGGCACCTCATGGGCCAAGATGGCTGCTGTAGCTCCCACGTTTATGGGCAGATGGAAGGAGAGGAAAATGAAAGTTTCCTTTCTCTAAGAAGACTTTCTGGCAGTTTCATACAATATATTGTTAGCTGCAGTTTATCACGTGGCCACACCTAGCTACAAAAGAAGCTGAGAAATGCAGTCTTTGGACAGGGCAGCTGCAGGCCCAGGTCAGTACCAGAGCTCTATCCCTACAGCAAGTGGAGAGTGTGTAGACAGGTAGCAGTCTGGAATCATGCTCCTATATAGAGTGTTGTAAGAATTAAGTGAGATACAGATTGAGAGCTCAGCAAATATGAGTGATCATGATGAATATTGTAACTTAGAATAGTGCTGACGTCAAGAGATGAGGGAGTCAGGAAGCCGAGCCAGGCGGTTCTATGGGGTGATGAGTCAAAACAGAGGTGGATCTTGAGGAAAGGCAGTCATGATCCCCCACCAAGGCTGACCTGTTGCCTGAGAGAGATGAGGAAATTAAGGACAAGGTATGAGCATGGAGTGGCCAGGTTCACACGCCTCCTGGTCTTCTCCCAAGGGCTGTGATGTTCTTTTGATTTGATGCTAAGCCCCAGATTCCTGCCTGCTCCTCCATTCCCAGGCCACTGTAGTTTCCACTGTGGAGCTTCCACAGGCTCTGGTGACAAAGCACATCTGGCTCAGGGTCAGTAAGAATTTTAATTAAAAATGGAAATGAAGGCTCATGTCATAGTACTACATTCTTCCAACCCACTGATAATTTCTGGCAGGGTTAAAAATAACAGACATCACCCTTTGGCACTAAGGAGGAAAAGGCTGCTCTTTTTTTTTTTGAATTTTTAAATTTTTGAATTTTATTTTTTATACAGCAGGTTCTTAATAGTTATCTATTTTATACATATTAGTGTATATATATTAATCCCAATCTCCCAATTCATCCCACTACACGCACCCCCACCACTTTCCCCCACTTGGTGTCCATAGGTTTGTTCTCTACATCTGTGTCTCTTTTTCTGCCTTGCAAACCCGTTCATCTGTGCTGTTTTTCTAGATTCCACATATATGTGTTAACATATGATATTTGTTTTTCTCTTTCTGACTTACTTCACTCTGTATGACAGTCTCTAGATCCATCCACGTCTCTACAAATGACCCAATTCCATTCCTTTTTATGGCTGAGTAATATTCCATCGTATATATGTACCACATCTTCTTTATCCATTCGTCTGTTGATGGGTATTTAGGTTGCTTCCATGACCTGGCTATTGTAAATAGTGCTGCATTGAACAATGGGGTGCATGTGTCTTTTGAATTATGGTTTTCTCTGGATATATGCCCAGTAGTGGGATTGCTGGATCATATGGTAATTCTATTTTTAGTTTTTTAAGGAATCTCCATACTGTTCTCCATAGTGACTGTATCAATTTATATTTCCACCAACAGTACAAGAGGGTTCCCTTTTCTTCACACCCTCTCCAGCATTTGTTGTTTGCAGATTTTCTGATGATGCCCATTCTAACTGGTGTGAGTTGATACCTCAGGGTAGTTTTGATTCGCGTTTCTCTAATAATTAGTGATCTTGAGCAGCTTTTCATGTGCTTCTGGGCCATCTGTATGCCTTCTTTGGAGAAATGTCTATTTACGTCTTCTGCCCATTTTTTGATTGGGCTGTTTGTTTTTTTAATATTGAGCTGCATGATCTGTTTATGTATTTTGGAGATTAATCTTTGTCCATTGATTCGTTTGCAAATATTTTCTCCCATTCTGAGGGTTGTATTTTCATCTTGTTTGTAGTTTCCTTTGCTGTTAAAAACCTTTACGTTTCATTAGGTCCCATTTGTATATTTTTGTTTTTATTTCCATTACTCTAGGAGGTGGATCAAAAAAGATCTTGCTGTGATTTATGTCAAAGAGTGTTCTTCCTATGTTTTCCTCTAAGAGTTTTATAGTGTCTGGCCTTACATTTAGGTCTCTAAACCATTTTGAATTTATTTTTGTGTATGGTGTTAGGGAGTGTTCTAATTTCATTCTTTTACATGTAGCTGTCCAGGTTTCCCAGCACCACTTATTAAAGAGACTGTCTTTCCTCCATTGTATATCCTTGCTTCCTTTGTCATAGATTAGTTGACCATAGGTATATGGGTTTATCTCTGGTCTTTCTATCCTGTTCCATTGATCTATATTTCTGTTTTTGTGCCAGTACCATATTGTCTTGATGACTGTAGCTTTGTAGTATAGTCTGAAGTCAGGGAGTCTGATTCATCCAGCTCCTTTTTTTTCCCTCAAGACCACTTTGGCTATTTGGGGTCTTTTGTGTCTCCATAAAAATTTTAAGATTTTTTGTCCTAGTTCTGTAAAAACTTGTAGTTTGATAGGGATTGCATTGAATCTGTAGATTGCTTTGGGTAGTACAGTCATTTTCACAGTATTGATTCTTCCAATGCAAGAACATGGTATATCTCTCCATCTGTTTGTGTTATCTTTGATTTCTTTCATCAGTGTCGTATAGTTTTCTGAATAAAGGTCTTTTACCTCCTTAGGTAGGTTTATTTCTAGGTATTTTATTCTTTTTGTTACAGTGGTGAATGGGAGTGTTTCCTTAATTTCTCTTTTTGATCTTTCGTTGTTAGTGTATAGGAATGCAAGTGATTTCTGTGCATTAATTTTGTATCCTGCAGCTTTACCAAATTCATTGATTAGCTCTAGTAGTTTTCTGGTGGCATCTCTAGGATTCTCTATGTACAGTATCATGTCATCTGCAAACAGTGACAGTTTTACTTCTTCTTTTCCAGTTTGTATTCCTTTAATTTCTTTTTCTTCTCTGATTGCTGTGGCTAAAACTTCCAAAACTATGTTGAATAATAGCAGTGAGAGTGGGTAACCTTGTCTTGTTCTTGATCTTAGAGGAAATGGTTTCAGTTTTTCACCATTGAGAACGATGTTGGCTGTGGGTTTGTCATATATGGCCTTTATTATGTTGAGGTACGTTCCCTCTGTGCCCACTTTCTGGAGAGTTTTTATCATAAATGGGTGTTGAATTTTGTCAAAAGATTTTTCTGCATCTATTGAGATGATCATATGGTTTTTATTCTTCAATTTGTTAATATGGTATATCACGTGGATTGATTTGCATATATGGAAGAATGCTTGCATCCCTGGGATGAATACCAGTAGATCATGGTGTATGATCCTTTTAATGTGTTGTTGGATTCGGTTTGCTAGTATTTTGTTGACGATTTTTGCATCTATATTCATCAGTGATATTGGTCTGTAACTTCCTTTTTTTTTGCAGTACGCGGGCCTCTCACTGTTGTGGCCTCTCCCGTTGCGGAGCACAGGCTCTGGACGCGCAGGCTCAGCGGCCATGGCTCATGGGCCCAGCCGCTCTGCGGCATGTGGGATCTTCCCGAACCGGGGCACGAACCCGCGTCCCCTGCATTGGCAGGCGGACTCTCAACCACTGAGCCACCAGGGAAGCCCTGTAATTTTCTTTATTGTAATATCTCTGGTTTTGGTATCAGGGTGATGGTGGCTTTGTAGAATGAGTTTGGGAGTGTTCCTTCCTCTGCAGTTTTTTGGAAGAGTTTGAGAAGGATGGGTGTTAGCTCTTCGCTAAATGTTTGATAGAATTCACCTGTGAAGCCATCTGGTCCTGGACTTTTGTTTGTTGGAAGATTTTTAATCACAGTTTCAATTTCATTACTTGTGATTGGTCTGTTCATATTTTCTATTTTTTCCTGGTTCAGTTTTGGAAGGTTACAACTTTCTAAGTATTTGTCCATTTCTTCCAGGTTGTCCATTTTATTGGCATAGAGTTGCTTGTAGTAGTCTCTTATGATGCTTTGTATTTCTGTGGTGTCCATTGTAAGTTCTCCTTTTACATTTCTAATTTTATTGATTTGAGTCCTCTCCCTCTTTTTCCTGATGAATCTGGCTAAAGTTTTATCAATTTTATTTCTCAAAGAACCAGTTTTTAGTTTTATTGATCTTTGCTATTGTTTTCTTTGTTTCTATTTCATTTATTTTTGCTCTGATCTTTATGATTTCTTTTCTTCTACTAACTTTGGGTTTTGTTTGTTCTTCTTTCTCTCATTTCTTTAGGTGTAAGTTTAGATTGTTCATTTCAGATTTTTCTTGTTTCTTGAGGTAGGATTGTATTGCTATAAACTTCCCTCTTAGAACTGCTTTTGCTGCATCCCATAGGTTTTGGATTGTCGTGTTTTCATTGTCATTTGTTTCTAGGTATTTTTTGATTTCCTCCTTGGTTTCTTCAGTGATCTCTTGGTTATTTAGTAACATATTGTTTAGCCTCCACGTGTTTGTGTTTTTTTATGGTTTTTCCCCCTGTAATTGATTTCTAATCTCAAAGCATTGCGGTCGGAAAAGATGCTTGAAATGATTTCAGTTTTCTTAAATTTACCGAGGCTTTTTTGTGACCCTAGTTGTGATCTATCCTGGAGAATGTTTTCTGTGCACTTGAGAAGAAAGTGTAATCTGCTGTCTTTGGATGGAATGTCCTATAAATATCAATTAAATCTATCTGGTCTATTGTGTCATTTAAAGCTTGTGTTTCCTTATTAATTTTCTGTCTGATGATCTGTCCATTGGTGTAAGTGAAGTGTTAAAGTCCCCCAGTATTGTTGTGTTACTGTTAGCAGTTGCCTTATGTATTGAGGTGGTCCTATGTTGGGTACATATATATTTATAATTGTTATATCTTCTTAGATTGATCCCTTGATCATTATGTAGTGTCCTTCCTTGTCTCTCATAACAGTCTTTATTTTAAAGTTCATTTTATCTGATGAGTATTGCTACTCCAGCTTTCTTTTGGTTTCCATTTGCATGGAATATCTTTTTCCATGCCCTCACTTTCAGTCTGTATGTGTCCCTGGGTCTGAAGTGGGTCTCTTGTAGACAACATATATATGGGTCTTGGTTTTGTATCCATTCAGTGAGCCAGTGTCTTTTGGTTGGAGCATTTAATCCATTCATGTTTAAGGTAATTATCAATATGTATGTTCCTATTACCATTGTCTTAATTGTTTTGGGTTTGTTTTTGTAGGTCCTTTTCTTCTCTTGTGTTTCCCAGTTAGAGAAGTTCCTTTAACATTTGTCGTAGAGCTGGTTTGGTGGTGCTGAATTCTCTTAGCTTTTGCTTGTCTGTAAAACTTTTGATTTCTCCGTCGAATCTGAATGAGATCCTTGCCGGGTAGAGCAATCTTGGTTGTAGATTCTTCCCTTTAATCACTTTAAATATATTGTGCCACTCTCTTCTGGCCTGTAGAGTTTCTGCTGAGAAATCAGCTGTTAACCTTCTGGGAGTTCCCTTGTATGTTATTTGTCATTTTTCCCTTGTTGCTTTCAATAATTTTTCTTTGTCTGTAATTTTTGTCAATTTGATTGCTGTGTGTCTCAGTGTGTTTCTTCTTGGGTTTATCCTGCCTGGGACTCTCTGCACTTCCTGGGTTTAGGTGGCTATTTCCTTTCCCATGTTAGGGAAGTTTTTGACTATAATCTCTTCAAATATTTCCTCTGGTCCTTTCTCTCTCTCTTCTCCTTCTGGGACCCCTATAATGCGAATGTTGGTGCATTTAATATTGTCCTAGAGGTCTCTTAGGCTGTCTTCATTTCTTTTCATTCTTTTTTCTTTATTCTGTTCCACGGCAGTGCATTCCACCATTCTGTCTTCCAGGTCACTTACCCGTTCTTCTGCCTCAGTTATTCTGCTATTGATTCCTTCTAGTGTAGTTTTCATTTCAGTTATTGTAATGTTTATCTCTGTTTGTTTGTTCTTTAATTCCTCTAGGTTTTGTTCTTTAATTCTTCTAGGTCTTTGTTAAACATTTCTTACGTCTTCTCGATCTTTGCCTCCTTTCTTTTTCCGAGGTCCTGGATCATCTTCACTATCATTATTCTGAATTCTTTTTCTGGAAGGTTTCTCCACTTCATTTAGTTGTTCTTCTGGGGTTTTATCTTGTTCCTTCATCTGATACATAGTCCTCTGCCTTTTCATTTTGTCTCTCTTTCTGTGAATGTGGTTTTTCTTCCACAGGCTGGAGAATTATAGTTCTTCTTGCTTCTGCTGTCTGCCCCTCTGGTGGATGAGTCTATCTAAGAGGCTTGTGCAAGCTTCCTGATGGGAGGGACTCTTTTTTTTAAGTGTATTCAAAATTTATAAAAGTGTTTTCAAATATAATAAATCATTATAGATTCTCTTGGTCTTTCGTCTCCTTTTGGGTATGTGTGTGGCTTCTGGTGACCCCTCAGTATTTTAATTTGGAACCTCCTGAGGTCATCAGGTGTATGATATAGCTATCATACCAGGTTTATGTGTGGGGGAAAAAAATCCCATAATTGATTTTTGATGTGAAGGACTATTGGATGTTTTTTTGAAAGAAAAATTTTATTTAAAAGGCTATATTTTAGTGAATAGTGAGAATTCTTGCCTTTAAGGGAGGCCCAAAACTTAAACCCTTATGCTCAAGCAGTGCTCCTCACACATGTACAGAAAGTCTGGCCCTGATCACCCCATGATATGGGTTGAATCATACCCCTAAAACGTCATATGTTGACGTCCCAAGCCTCAGTATCTCAGAATGTGACCTTATTTGGAAATAGGGCCATTGCACCTATAATTAGTTAAGATGAGATCATGCTGCAGTAGCGTGGACCCCTAATCCAGTATAACTGGTGTCTTTATAAAAAGATGAAATTTGGATACAAACACACCCAGAGAGAACATCATGTGAAGATTGGAGTTATGCCACCACAAGCCAAGGAACTACTAGAAGGTAGGAAAGAGGCCTGAATAGATCCTTCTCTAGCACCTTCAGAGGGAACATGGCTCTACTCATCTTAAGTCTTGATCTCAGACTTCCAGTCTCCAGAGCTGTGAGAGAATAAATATCAGTTTGTGGTGCTTAGTTACAGTAGCCCTAGGAAACTAATGTAGCCCATGACTTGGTGGTTACATGACCTTAAGTCATTTGATCTCTCCAGGCCTCTGATCCCTAAGCTGTGGGTTAGCAGTGTCTGCCAGCGAGGATAAATGTAAAATCCTTTAATACATACAGTTTCATCACAACCTCAAGTATTAGTATTACACCATAAAGCCATAGTGTATTTTCATTCTTCCTTTTCTTTCTTTCCTTCCTTCCTTTCTTCCCTTTCCATGTTTTATTTTTGTTTCTGTTTTTTTAATATGTCTCAAATGTTAAGGGTTTATGTTAAATTCCTCCTCCCAAGCCTACTGCCCAATAGTAAAAGAGGGATACTTTTGTAATTATCAGTGATTTGCTGGCCTTTATTGAGGACTTCAAGAACCAAATACACTTAGCTGCACTAAGATTTCACGGTCACATGTACTTCTCTGAGAGGAAGCAATTACAGTAGAAAGAGCTGGCAGATTGGTGTCATCTTGCATCCCACCACTGATCACCTGATCACCTTCCTAGAATGCTGTGTTAGAAGGATTCTGAGGCCACCTCCAGGATAGAGGATTATGATCACTTAGTGATATTTGCTGTGAGCCTGAACTGGGGTAACTGTAGCCTATAGAGTACAGATACAGAGTTAGAGTTCACATTTCTTTTCTTTTTTTTTTTTTTTTTGGCTTGAAACAACAGTGATTTATTATTTAGCATGGTTTTATGGGTTGACTGGGTGAACCACCCAGTCATGTTGCACATCATGTCAGCCTGGTCTGTCATGTGGTTGCATTTAGCTGGGAGCTTAGCTGAGCTCCAAGAAGGGATGTTCAGGAAGGCCTATGGTCTTCATTCACATGCTTCTTATCATCAGTAGTCCAGCTCAAGCTTCTTATATGGCAGCTGGACTCCAAGAGTCCCCAAACTGAAGCACCCTGCCTTTTTAAACGTTAGGCCCAGAGTTAGCAGACTGTCACTTCTATAGATAAAGCAAATACATGGCCACTCCAGATTCAAGGCGGGGGAGGAAAATCAGACTCCAAGTCTTATTGGGCAGAGAGACGTGTGTTGGAAGAGAAGGAATTGTTGGCAGCTCTATTAGTCAGGGTTCTCCAGAGAAATAGAACCAATAAGAATATATACAAGCTGGAGAACCAGGAAAGCTGGTGGTGTAATTCATCTGAGCCTGAAGCCCTGAGAATTGGGGATGAGGTGGGGTAGGGCTGATGGTGTAAGTCCTGATCTGAGCCTGAAAGCCCTAGACGAAGGGCAGGAGACGATGGAGGTCTCAGCTCAAGCAGAGAGAGTGTGTTTGCCCTTTTTGTTGTATCCGGGCCCTCAGTGGATTGGATGAGGCCCACCCACAGTGGGTTTTCTTAACTCAGTCTACTGAATCAAATGTTAATCTCTTCTGGAAACACCGTCATAGACACACCCAGAAATGACATTTCACCAGCTATCGGGGCATCCCTTAGCCCAGTTGACACATAAAATTAACCATCACAGCAGCCATATTTGAAGACTATCTCTTGTGGAAACATTCATTTTAGACCTTACTGTCTGACAGAGTGCTGCCTTTGAGCTACAGATATTTACCATGAAGGCTGATACCCTGTGAGTGCATTAGTTCTTTTAGAGATGACTTAACAGAGCTTCAGTTGGACCCTGCATGAAGGATGGGAAATTGCTATGGAAGGAAAAAGGAGAGGGTCTATCTGCTGTTCTGATTTTTCACCCGTGAACCAGGACAAACTCTGTAAGTTGGGGAGGGAAGATGGGGACCCTGATTTTAACTGTCAAATTGATCTAGAGTTGTCAGATGGGGTAATTTAACCCTCAGATGAGGGTGATTTATCCCGTGTATTGTAATCAGATAGTCGTCTAAGTTGTTCCCTATGAGCTCTGGTAAATCACTTTTAGTACATATTGAAGGTGACAATATTGTATTTTATCACCAAATTGCAGTCTTACAGTAATAACTAATGCATGTCATCGGCTTTGGCTCCAGCACTGAATTACACTCACTTGGAGGCACATAGATCCAGACGGGAGCTGTCACTTCTGTCTGCTCGTCCATGGCTGGGACCAAAAGGCTGGTAGGGAAACTATTGTTGCAGCCTTTGTAGATTAGCTGGTTCAGAGATACCTGTGGTCTCGTGAAGCATGGAACTTCTCTTCAGTGCAGTTTGGGTCAATATGATCTAGGGTGGACCTAGTAATTCTATTAAATGAGTGATGAGTGCTTTGATGACTAAAGGTGAGGATCTTATTTAAACAGAGAAATAAGGGCTGGTCAGGAATCAGGCTCAAATTATCTCTCCCTGGTCTGGCTCCTGTCCACGTGTCCAGCCTCAGCTTGCTCTGATCCCCATCTTGAACTTTATGCTCTACCTGTACACACCGTACTCTGCTTCTCTGTACCATTGTTCATGTCCTTTTCTTTGCCTGGAATATGCTCTCCCAGTTACCCCACCAATTCCCCTGGTCAGGGAAGATGCACTGCAAACACACCCTCCCGGCTGCCTCACTCCTCTCATTGTTTCATTCGTCACACTGCATTATCATTACTTATTTATGCCTCTACCTCTGCCACTAGACAGACTGTGAGCTCCTTGAAGCCAGGAATTCATTTTATTTTTTTTAATTTTTTTTTAATTAAAAGTAATTGTATTCTTTTTTTTTTTACAATGGTGTGTTAGTTTCTGCTTTATAACAAAGTGAATCAGTTATACATATACATATGTTCCCATATCTCTTCCCTCTTGCATCTCCCTCCCTCCCACCCTCCCTATCCCACCCCTCTAGGTGGTCACAAAGCACCGAGCTGATCTCCCTGTGCTATGTGGCTGCTTCCCACTAGCTATCTATTTTACATTTGGTAGTGTATATATGTCCACGCCACTCTCTCACTTTGTCACAGCTTACCCTTCCCCCTCCCCATATCCTCAAGTCCATTCTCTAGTAGGTCTCTGTCTTTATTCCTGTCTTACCCCTAGGTTCTTCGTGACATTTTTTTTTCCTTAGATTCCATATATATGTGTTAGCATACGGTATTTGGCTTTCTCTTTCTGACTTACTTCACTCTGTATGGCAGACTGTAGGTCCATCCACCTCACTACAAATAACTCAATTTCGTTTCTTTTTATGGCTGAGTAATATTCCATTGTATATATGTGCCACATCTTCTTTATCCATTCATCCGATGATGGACACTTAGGTTGTTTCCATCTCCTGGCTATTGTAAATAGAGCTGCAGTGAACATTTTGGTACATGACTATTTTTGAATTATGGTTTTCTCAGGGTATATGCCCAGTAGGGGATTGCTGGGTCATATGGTAGTTCTATTTGTAGTTTTTTAAGGAACCTCCATACTGTTCTCTATAGCGGCTGTACCAATTCACATTCCCACCAGCAGTGCAAGAGTGTTCCCTTTTCTCCGCACCATCTCCAGCATTTATTGTTTCTAGATTTTTTGATGATGGCCATTCTGACCAGTATGAGATGATATCTCATTGTAGTTTTGATTTGTATTTCTCTAATGATTAATGATGTTGAGCATTTTTTCATGTGTTTGTTGGCACTCTGTATATCTTCTTTGGAGAAATGTCTATTTAGGTCTTCTGCCCATTTTTGGATTGGGTTTTTCGTTTTTTTGTTATTGAGCTGCATAAGCTTCTTGTAAATTTTGGAGAATAATCCTTTGTCAGTTGCTTCATTTGCAAATATTTTCTCCCATTCTGAGGGTTGTCTTTTGGTCTTGTTTATGGTTTCCTTTGCTGTGCAAAAGCTTTGAAGTTTCACTAGGTCCCATTTGTTTTTGTTTTTATTTCCATTTCTCTAGGAGGTGGGTTAAAAAGGATCTTGCTGTGATTTATGTCATAGAGTATTCTGCCTATGTTTTCCTCTAAGAGTTTTATAGTGTGCAGCCTTACAGTTAGGTCTTTAATCCATTTTGAGCTTATTTTTGTGTATGTTGTTAGGGAGTGTTCTAATTTCATACTTTCACATGTACCTGTCCAGTTTTCCCTGCACCACTTATTGAAGAGGCTGTCCTTTCTCCACTGTACATTCCTGCCTCCTTTATCAAAGATAAGGTGACCATATGTGTGTGGGTTTATCTCTGGGCTTTCTATCCTGTTCCATTGATCTATATTTCTGTTTTTGTGCCAGTACCATACTGTCTTCATTACTGTAGCTTTGTAGTATAGTCTGAAGTCAGAGATCCTGATTCCTCCAGCTCCGTTTTTCGTTCTCAAGATTGCTTTGGCTATTTGGGGTCTTTTGTGTTTCCATACAAATTGTGAAATTTTTTGTTCTAGTTCTGTGAAAAATGCCAGTGGTAGTTTGATAGGGATTGCATTGAATCTGTAGAATGCTTTGGGTAGTATAGTCATTTTCACAATGCTGATTCTTCCAATCCAAGAACATGGTATATCTCTCCATCTATTTGTATCATCTTTAATTTCTTTCATCAGTGTCTTCTAATTTTCTGCATACAGGTCTATTGTCTCCTTAGGTAGGTTTATTCCTAGATATTTTATTCTTTTTGTTGCAGTGGTAAATGGGAGTGTTTTTTTGATTTCACTTTCAGATTTTTCATCATTAGTGTATAGGAATGCCAGAGATTTCTGTGCATTAATTTTGTATCCTGCTACTTTACCAAATTCATTGATTAGCTCTAGTAGTTTTCTGGTAGCATCTTTAGGATTCTCTATGTAAAACATCATGTCATCTGCAAACAGTGACAGCTTTACTTCTTCTTTTCCAATTGGGATTCCTTGTATTTCCTTTTCTTCTCTGATTGCTGTGGCGAAAACTTCCAAAACTATGTTGAATAATAGTGGTGAGAGTGGGCAACCTTGTCTTGTTCCTGATCTTAGGGGAAATGCTTTCAGTTTTTCACCATTGAGGACTATGTTGTCTGTGGATATGTCATATATGGCCTTTATTATGTTGAGGAAAGTTCCCTCTATGCCTACTTTCTGGAGGGTTTTTATCTGAAATGGGTGTTGAATTTTGTCAAAAGCTTTCTCCACATCTATTGAGATAACCATATGATTTTTCTCCTTCAATTTGTTAATATGGTGTATCACATTGATTGATTTGCATATATTGAAGAATCCTTGCATTCCTGGAATAAACCCCACTTGATCATGGCGTATGATCCTCTTAATGTGCTGTTGGATTCTGTTTGCTAGTATTTTGTTGAGAATTTTTGCATCTATGTTCATCAGTGATATTGGCCTGTAGTTTTCTTTCTTTGTGACATACTTGTCTGGTTTTGGTATCAGGGTGATGGTGGCCTCATAGAATGAGTTTGGGAGTGTTCCTCCCTCTGCTATATTTTGGAAGAGTTTGAGAAGGACAGGTGGTAGCTCTTCTCTAAATGTTTGATAGAATTCGCCTGTGAAGCCATCTGGACCTGGGCTTTTGTTTGTTGGAAGATTTTTAATCACAGTTTCAATTTCAGTGCTTGTGATTGGTCTGTTCATATTTTCTATTTCTTCCTGATTCAGTCTTGGCAGGTTGTGCATTTCTAAGAATTTGTCCATTTCTTCCAGGTTGTCCATTTTATTGGCATAGAGTTGCTTGTAGTAATCTCTCATGATCTTTTGTATTTCTGCAGTGTCAGTTGTTACTTCTCCTTTTTCATTTCTAATTCTATTGATTTGAGTCTTCTCCCTTTTTTTCTTGATGTGTCTGGCTAATGGCTTATCAATTTTGTTTATCTTCTCAAAGAACCAGCTTTTAGTTTTATTGATCTTTGTTATCGTTTCCTTCATGTCTTTTTCATTTATTTCTGATCTGATCTTTATGATTTCTTTCCTTCTGCTAACTTTGGGGTTTTTTTGTTCTTCTTTCTCTAATTGCTATAGGTGCAAGATTAGGTTGTTTATTCGAGATGTTTCCTGTTTCTTAAGGTAGGATTTTATTGCTCTAAACTTCCCTCTTAGAACTGCTTTTGCTGCATCCCATAGGTTTTGGGTCGTCGTGTCTCCATTGTCATTTGTTTCTAGGTATTTTTTGATTTCCTCTTTGATTTCTTCAGTGATCACTTCGTTATTAAGTACTGTATTGTTTAGCCTCCATGTGTTTGTATTTTTTACAGATCTTTTCCTGTAATTGATATCTAGTCTCATAGTGTTGTGGTCGGAAAAGATACTTGATACAATTTCAGTTTTCTTAATTTTACCAAGGCTTGATTTGTGACCCAAGATATAATCTATCCTGGAGAATGTTCCATGAGCACTTGAGAAAAATGTGTATTCTGTTTTTTTGGATGGAATGTCCTATAAATATCAATTAAGTCCATCTTGTTTAATGTATCATTTAAAGGTTGTGTTTCCTTATTTATTTTCATTTTGGATGATCTGTCCATTGGCGACAGTGGGGTGTTAAAGTCCCCTACTATGAATGTGTTACTGTCGATTTCCCCTTTTGTGGCTGTTAGTATTTGCCTTATGTATTGAGGTGCTTCTATGTTGGGTGCGTAAGTATTTACAATTTTTATATCTTCTTGTTGGATCGATCCCTTGATCATTATTTAGTGTCCTTCTTTGTCTCTTCTAATAGTCTTTATTTTAAAGTCTATTTTGTTTGATATGAGAATTGCTACTCCAGCTTTCTTTTGGTTTCCATTTGCATGGAATATCTTTTTCCATCCCCTCCCTTTCAGTCTGTATGTGTCTCTAGGTCTGAAGTGGGTTTCTTATAGACAGCATATATATGGGTGTTGTTTTTGTCTCCATTCAGCCAGTCTGTGTCTCTTGGTGGGAGCATTTAATCCATTTACATTTAAGATAATTATCAATATGTATGTTCCTATTCCCATTTTTTTAATTGGTTTGGGTTTGTTATTGTAGGTCTTTTCCTTCTCTTGTGTTTCTTGACTAGAGAAGATCCTTTAGCATTTGTTATAAAGCTGGTTTGGTGGTGCTGAACTCTCAGCTTTTGCTTGTTTGTAAAGGTTTTAATTTCTCCATCAAATCTGAATGAGATCCTTGCTGGGTAGAGTAATCTTGGTTGTAGGTTTTTCTGTTTCATCGCTTTAAATATGTCCTGCCAGTCCCTTCTGGCTTGCAGGGTTTCTGCTGAAAGATCAGCTGTTAACCTTATGGGGATTCCCTTATGTGTTATTTGTTGTTTTTCCCTTGCTGCTTTTAATATGTTTTCTTTGTATTTAATTTTTGACAGTTTGATTAATATGTGTCTTGGCGTGTTTCTCTTTGGATTTATCCTGTATGGGACTCTCTGTGCTTCCTGGACTTGATTAACTATTTCCTTTCCCATATGAGGGAAGTTTTCACCTATAATCTCTTCAAATATTTTCTCCGTCCCTTTCTTTTTCTCTTCTTCTTCTGGAACCCCTATAATTCGAATGTTGGTGCATTTAATGTTGTCCCAGAGGTCTCTGAGACTGTCCTCAATACTTTTCATTCTTTTTTCTTTATTCTTCTCTGCAGTATTTATTTCCACTATCTTCCAGGTCACTTATCCATTCTTCTGCCTCAGTTATTCTGCTATTGATCCCTTCTGGAGTATTTTAAATTTCATTTATTGTGTTGTTCATCGTTGCTTGTTTCATCTTTAGTTCTTCTAGGTCCTTGTTAAATGTTTCTTGCATTTTCTCTATTCCATTTCCAAGATTTTGGATCATCTTTACTATCATTATTCTGAATTCTTTTTCAGATAAAGTGCCTATTTCCTCTTCATTAGTTAGGTTTGGTGGGTTTTTATCTTGCTCCTTCATTTGCTGTGTGTTTTTGTGTCTTCTCATTTTGCTTATCTTACTGTGTTTGGGGTCTCCTTTTTGCAGGCTGCAGGTTCGTAGTTCCGTCGTTTTCGGTGTCTGTCCTCAGTGGCTAAAGTTGGTTCAGTGGGTTGTGTAGGCTTCCTAGTGGAGGGGACTAGTGCCTGTGTTCAGGTGGATGAGGCTGGATCTTGTCTTTCTGGTGGGCAGGTCCACGTCTGGTGGTGTGTTTTCGGATGTCTGTGGATTTTTTATGATTTTAGGCAGCCTCTCTGCTAATGGGTGGGGTTGTGTTCCTGTCTTGCTAGTTGTTTGGCATAGGGTGTCCAGCACTGTTGCTTGCTGGTCGTTGAGTGAAGCTGGGTGTTGGTGTTGAGATGGAGATCTCTGGGAGATTTTCGCCATTTGATATTATGTAGAGCTGGGAGGTCTCTTGTGGACCAGTGTCCTGAAGTTGGCTCTCCCACCTCAGAGGCACAGCACTGACTCCTGGCTGCAGCACCAAGAGCCTTTCATCCACACGGCTCAGAATAAAAGGGAGAAAAAGTAGAAAGAAAGAGGATAAAAGAAAATAAAATATGGTAAAAGAAAATAAAGTTATTAAAATAAAAAAGAATTATTAAGAAAAAAAATTTTTAAGTAAAAAAAAAACAAAAAAAACCAGATGGATAGAACCCTAGGACAAATGGTGAAAGCAAAGCTATACAGACAAAATCTCACACAGAAGCATACACATACACACTCACAAAAAGAGGAAAAGGGGAAAAAGTAATAAATCTTGCTCTCAAAGTCCACCTCCTCAATTTGGGATGATTCGTTGTCTATTCAGGTATTCCACAGGTGCAGGGTACATCAAGTTGACTGCAGAGATTTAATCCGCTGCTCCTGAGGCTTCTGGGAGAGATTTCCCTTTCTCTTCTTTATTCGCACAGCTCCTGGGGCTCAGTTTTGGATTTGGCCCTGCCTCTGCGTGTAGGTCGTCGGAGGGCGTGTGTTCTTCGCTCAGACAGGACGGGGTTAAAGGATTCGCTGATTTGGGGGCTCTGGCTCACTCAGGCCGGGTGAGGGAGGGGCACGATGCCGGGCAAGCCTGCGGCGGCAGAGGCCGGTGGGACGTTGCACCAGCCTTAGACGCGCCATGCGTTCTCCTGGGTGAGTTGTCCCTGGCTCCCGGGACCTTGGCAGTGGCAGGCTCCACAGGCTCCCCGGAAAGGAGGTGTGGATAGTGGTCTGTGTTCGCACACAGGCTTCTTAGTGGCGTTAGCAGCAGCCTTAGCGTCTCATGCCTGTCTCTGGGGTCCGCGCTGTTAGCCGCGCCTCGCGCCCGTCTCTGGAGCTCCTTTAAGCAGCGCTCTTAATCCCCTCTCCTTGCGCGCCAGGGAATAAAGAGGGAAGAAAAAGTCTCTTGCCTCTTCGGCAGGTCCAGACTTTTCTCCAGACTCCCTCCCGGCTAGCCCTGGTGCACTAACTCCTTCAGGCTGTGTTCACACCACCAGTCTTCTCATGGCGCTCCAACTGAAGCCTGAGCCTCAGCTCCCAGCCCTGCCCGCCCCGGCGGGTGAGCAGACAAGCCTCTCAGGCTAGTGAGTGCCGGTCGGCACCGATTCTCTGTGCGGGAATTTCTCCGCTTTGCCCTCCGCACCCCTGTTGCTGTGCTCTCCTCCGCGGCTCCGAAGCTTCCCCCCTCCGCCACCCGCAGTCTCCACCCACGAAGCGGCTTCCTAGTGTGTGGACACTTTTCCTCCTTCACGGCTCCCTCCCACTGGTGCAGGCCCCGTCCCTATCCTTTTGTCTCTGATTTTTCTTTTTTGTTTTGCCGTACCCAGTTACGTGGGGAGTTTCTTGCCTTTTGGGAGGTCTGAGGTCTTCTGCCAGCGTTCAGTGGGTGTTCTGTAGGAGTTGTTTCACGTGTAGATGTATTTCTGATGTATCAGTGGGGAGGAAGGTGATCTCTGCCCACATTTCTTTTTAATTATGACCATATTCTCTGCTTTGTGAAAATCTCTGTTCTTGGCAAAACTTATTCCACCAAGGAAAGCAAAGAAGGCTTACGCTCAACTAAATCAGGTGTATCCTAAAACGTACTTGAGAGTTAAAAGTAGTTGAATAAGTTTGGGGTTGTGTGTGTGAAGAGTACAGACATTAATCTTAAGGATTTATTTAAAGCTTGTCATGTGTCACAGTGAAATGGACTTCACATGTGTTGTTTCAGTGACTCCTCACTGCTGCCATATGAGGCAGGTTACTACTCAAATGGGAAGCTGAGCATCTTAGGAGTTAAGTGACCAGCCTGAGCTCTCACAGCTGGACCTGCTAGAAACTGGCAGAGCTAAGAGTCAAACCCAGGTCGGCATCATAGTCCAATATCTGTTCTGAGGCTCATGACGCTGCAGTGCGTGTGTGTGTGTGTGTGTGTGTGTGTTTAATTGAGGTGAAATTCACATAACATAATATTAACCATTTTAAAGTGAACAATTCAGTGGCATCCACAGCGTTGTGCAACCACCACTTCTATCTAGTTCCAAAACATTTTAATCATTCCAAAGGAAGCTCTATACCCATTAAGCAGTTACTCTGTTTCCACCTCTCCTCCAGCCCCTGGCAGACACTAACCTGCTTTCTGCCTCTTCTTTCTTTATGGATTTACCTAGTCTGGATATTGCATATAAATGGAATCATATAATAGGTGACCTTTTATGTTTGTCTGCTATCACTTAGCATGTTTTTGAAGTTTTCCCGTTGTAGTGTATATCAGTATGTCATTGCTTTTTATGGCTGAATGATACTGTATGTATGTTTTTGAGGCAGAATGTCAGCAGCCACCCCACCACCTTCCTCCACTTGGAGATATGAAGAGGACCCATGTCTAGCTGCTCAGATACCTCCTCCAGTTCCCCCCATCAGTCCGTGCATAATGCCAAGGATGACCAGACTGTTGAAATACCAGGCATTCACCCTTCTTCTTCCCCTGTACCCATATAAAGTAGGAATGTTTGGACATGGTCTTCTGTTCCCCGGATGTCCCAAAGAACCCAGAGGCTCTAGAAGTGGGAACACTGACTATAGCCTAGGGTAAGTGGTTCCCCTATTTGCTCCCAACTTAGGGTCATAGTTTTGCTATCTGGCTTCTTTTGGGTGCCTAGATATTCCATCCTACAGGACTCAGCTCTGTGTTGTAACTAGGGCAACAGCTTTTATGTTATTCTCCTTGGTTCTACAACTACAGTCATTGCAAACCATCCTACATAAGGTCTTTCTGAAAAGATCATGATCAGCACGATCTTTCTGAAACCCCAAACTGTTCAAGTCATGCCCTCCTCACAATCATGCTGTGGCTCCCCATTGCTGAAAGGATACATCAGAACTCTTCAACACACAAGGTCATTCAAGGTAGACTCTATATGTCTATGCAATAGCATTCTCTCCTCCATACTCCCTGCACATTCTAGCAAAGTCGAATAAGTGGGGCATCCCCTAACTTCCTAAAGGTGAATTAGGTCCCTTTCCCTTATGCTTTCATGTCAGCATGGTGCCTTTTACAGACCTTCAAATAAGGAGGGGAGAGAAGCAGGTCAAGCCATTCTGAAATTATTTGTTTGTGCATCTATCTCCCCACTCAAACTTTGAGTACCTTGGGAGCAGAGAATGTCTTTTCTGCTTTGTATCCCCAATATCTGGCACAATTTCTGGCACATTGCAGGAGCTCAGTAAGCACCAATTCCTTTTGAAGAACCAAGGATCCTAGAGAGGAGGTGATATCTTCAAAATTATACACAGCGTATGATGCACCTGGTTAGAAGTTGGATGTTATGACTCATGATCTTTGGACAATCTCTTCTAGACACAAACATAATATTAAGGAAGAGTATGAGGGGTGGAAAGGTGGTCAGATGTATCCCCCCAAAACACATACACTTTCTCAAAGCAAAAATAAAATTGCAACTGTCAGAAACATGATAGGATTGTTAAAAGTGAATGATGACAGCTACATGGTTAGCTGGCGATTCTTTTTTTGGTTGCTTTGGATATATGGAAATGACATCAAAACAAATCCTCTCCCCGGCACTCTTAGTGGTTATTCCTCTCCAATAACCTCTGCCCATTCCTCTCTATTTCTCCCATCTTCTTTCCCCTGACCCCAGTCCACTTCTATTATTTCCCCCCATCATATACTTTATCACCTGGTTCAGAAGTCCAGGGAAAGGTTGAAGAGGAGCCATTTCTGAACCCAGGATTAAGAGAAAAAGCTATGTTCTCATAGCTCGTGATGTTTCAGGACCACAGTCAGTGACATGACATTCTACAGAGCTGGCAATTCCCCCCCGGCTTTTTTTAAAATTGAAGTATAGTTGATTTACAATATTATATTAGTTTCAGGTGTACAACATAGTGATTCAATTTTTTATAGATTATACTGCATTTAAAGTTATTACAAGATAATGGCTATATTTCCCTGTACTGTACAATAGGACCTTGTTGGTTATTTTATACAGAGTAGATTGTATCTCTCAATTCCACACCCCTATTTTGCCACTGCCCCCTTTCCTCTTCCCACTGGTAATCACTATTTTGTTCTCTATATCTGTGAGTCTGTTTCTCTTTTGTTATATATGTTCATTTGTTTTATTTATTAGATTCCACATGTAAGTGATAATATAGAGTATTTTTCTTTCTCTGTCTTATTTCACTAAGCATAATACCCTCTAGGTCCATCCACATTGTTGCAAATAGCAGAATTTAATTCTTTGTTTATGGCTTAGTAATATTCCATTGTATATCTATATATAACACATCTTTTTTTTTTTTTTTTTTGCAGTACGCAGGCCTCTCACTGTTGTGGCCTCTCCCATTGCGGAGCACAGGCTCTGGACGCGCAGGCTCAGTGGCCATGGCTCACAGGCCCAGCCACTCCGTGGCATGTGGGATCTTCCTGGACCAGGGCACGAACCCGTGTCCCCTGCATCAGCAGGCGGACTCTCAACCACTGTGCCACCAGGGAAGCCCCCACATCTTCTTTATCCATAATCAGTTGATGAACATGTAGGTTGCTTCCATATCTTGGCTATTATAAATTATGCTGTTCTGAATTTTGGAATGCATCTATCTTTTTAAATTAGTGTTTTCATTTTCTTCAGATATATACTCAGGAGTGGAATTGCTTGATCATATCAAATGGTGGTCCTATTTTTAGGTTTTTGAGGAGTTACCATACTGTTTTCCATGGTGGCTATACCAATTTACATTCCCACCAATAGTGTACTAGAGTTTCCTTTACATCTTCACCATTTGTTGTTTGTAGACTTTTTGATGATAGCCATTTTGACAGGTGTGAGGTGATATCGCATTGTGGTATTGATTTGCATTTCTCTGATGATTAGCGATGTTGAACATCTTTTTTTGTGCCTGTTGGCCATCTGTGGATCCTCTTTGGAAAACTGTCTATTCAAGTCTTCTGCCCATTTTTTCTTTGGGGCCTTTTAAAAAATTGAGTTATATGAGCTATTTATATATTTTGAATATTAATCCCTTATTGGTCATATCATTTGCAAACATTTTCTACCATTCCATAGGTTGTCTTTTCATTTTGTTGATGATTTCCTTAACTGTGCAAAAGCTTTTTTTTTTTTTTTTGTGGTACATGGGCCTCTCACTGCTGTGGCCTCTCCCATTGCAGAGCACAGGCTCTGGACGTGCAGGCCCAGCGGCCATGGCTCACGGGCCCAGCCGCTCCACAGCATGCGGGATCCTCCCGGACCGGGGCACGAACCCACATCCCCTGCATCGGCAGGCGGACTCTCAACCACTGTGCCACCAGGAAAGCCCTGTGCAAAAGCTTTTAACTTTAATTAGGTCCCATTTCTTTATTTTTGCTTCTGTTTCTTTTGCCTTAGGAGGCAGATCCAAAATAATAATGCTACAGTTTATGTCAAAGAGTGTTCTGCCTTTGTTCTCTTCTAGGAGTCTTATGGTTTCTAGTCTTACATTTAGGTCTTTAATCCAGTTTGAGTTTATTTTTGTATATGGTGTGAGAAAATGTTCTAATTTCATTATTTTACTTGTAGCTGTCCAGTTTTCACAGCACCACTTATTGACGAGACTGTCTTCTCTATTGTATATTCTTGCCCCCTTTGAAATAGATTAGTTGACCATATATGTGTGGGCTTATTTCTGGCCTCTCTATTCTGCTCTGTTGATCTATGAGTCTGTTTTTGTGCCAGTACCATGCTGTTTTGATTACTATAACTTTGTAATATAGTCTGAAGTCAGGGAGGGTGATGCCTCCAGCTTTGTTAGTTTTTCTCAAGATTACCTTGGCAATACAGGGTCTTTGGGAATTCCATCTAAATTTTAGGATTATTTGTTCTAGTTCTGTGAAAAATGCCATGGGTATTTTGATAGGGGTTGCATTAAATCTGTAGACTGCTTTGGGTAGTATGGACATTTTAACAATATTAATTCTCCAACCCAAGAACATGGGATGTCTTTCCATTTCTTTGTATCATTTTCAGTTTCCTTCATCAGTGTTTTATGGTTTTCGGAGTACAGGTCTTTCACCTCCTTGGTTAATTTTATTAGGGGATATTTTATTCTTTTTGATGTGATTTTAAGTGAGACTGTTTTCTTGCTTTCTCTTTCTAATAGTTCATTAGTAGTAGAGGACTAATTTCATTTTTAGGATTTTTCTATATGTAGTATCATGTCATCTGCAATTAGTGACAGTTCTGCTTCTTACCTTCCAATTTGGATGCCTTTTATTTATTTATTTTTGTCTGATTGTTGTGGCTAGGACTTCCAATACTGTGTTAAATAATGGTGGCTAGAATGGGCATCCTTGTCTTATTCCTGAGTTTAGAGGAATGGCTTTCAGCTTTTCACCATTGAGTATAATGTTAGCTGTGGGTTTGTTATAAATGGCCTTTATTATGTTGACATATGTTCCTTCTATACCAACTTTGATGAGGGTTTTTATCATGAATGGATGTTGAGGTTTTTTGTTTTTTATAAATTTGTTTATTTATTTATTTTTGGCTGCATTGGGTCTTTGTTGCTGCAGGCTTTCTCTAGTTGTGGCGAGCGGGGGCTACCCTTCATTGTGGTTCATGGGCTTCTCATTGCAGTGGCTTCTCTTGTTGCGGATCATGGACTCTAGGCACACAGGCTTCAGTAGTTGTCGCTCGTGGGCTGTAGAGCGCAGGCTCAGTAGTTGTGGTGCACGGGCTTAGTTGCTCCGCAGCATGTGGGATCTTCCTGGACCAGGGCTCGAGCCCATGTCCCCTGCATTGGCAGGCAGATTCTTAACCGTTGCACCACCAGGGAAGTCCTGGATGTTGAGTTTTGTCAAATGCTTTTTCTGTGTCTGTTGAGATGATCATGTGATTTTTATCCATCCTTCTGTTCATGTGGTGTATCCCATTAATTGATTTATGAATATTGAACCACCCTTGCATCCCTGGAATAAATCACTTGATCATAGTCCAGGGTTCTTTTTATATATTGTTGATTTTGATTTGCTAAGATTTTGTCGAGGATTTTTGATCAGAGATATTGGCCTATAATTTTCTTTTTTGTAGTATCTTTGTCTGGTTTTGGTATCAGGGTAATGGTGGCCTCATAGAATGAATTTGGGGGGTGTTCCATCTCCTTCAATTTTTGGAAATTGTTTGAGAAGTATAGGTATTAGCTGTTCTTTATATTTTTGGTAGAATTCCCCTTTGAAACTATTTGGTTCTGGACTTTGCTGGGATTTTTTAAATTACAAATTCAATTTCACTACTAGTGTTCAGTCTGTTCAGATTATCAATTTCTTTCTGATTCAGTCTTGGAAAATTTTATGTTTCTAGAAATTTGTCCATTTCTTCTAGGTTGTTCAATGTGTCGGCATATAACTGTTTGTAGTATTCACTTACGATTTTTTTTTGTATCTCTATGATATTAGTTATTTTTCATCTTTCGTTTCTTTTTTGTTTTTGAGTCCTCTCTCTTTTTTTCCTCAATGAGTCTGGCCAAAGGTTTATTGATTTTGTTTATCTTTTCATAAAACCAGCTATTGGTTTCATTGATCTTTTCTATTGTTTTTTGGTATCTATTTTATTTATTTACTCTCTGATCTTTATTATTCTTTCCTTCTGCTGACTTGGGGCTTTGCTTGTTCTTATTTTTCTAATTTCATTAGATGGTTTGTTAGGTTTTTTATTCAAGATTTTTCTTGTTTCTTGAGGTAGGCCTGTATTGCTATAAACTTCCCTCTTCCCACTAGAATTGCTTTTGCTGCATCCCATAGATTTCGGAAATTTCCTTCTAGTGTATACATTGCCTCGCCAAGGCTGCTTAGGGGAATACACATGTGTGATGGATGAAAATGAAAGTGTGGGGGAGTTTGTGGCCTGTGACCTAAACTTTGCTTCCTCCCTATAAGATAAAAGCAGGAGCACGTCTCATAGGTGTTCATCTTGGCCACATATGTTAATAGCTTAATACATTTGTCACATCTATAGGTGTTACTAAAAAAATAATTTAGGATAGTGTTAAGAAGAAGAAATTACTCCATAAATTTGATGTTTAAGGATTTTTTGCCTTTAGATGTAAGAGATTTTCTGTCAAGGGGGCTTTTCAAGTTTACACTTTTCCAAACACACAACGACAGGCCACATGTAAAAAGAAAAGGCCAAAAACATACCACTATGGAGGGAAGGAAGGAATCTAAATATTGTGACAGATCAGAATGGGACAAAACCAAAAGGTGCTCAGCCGGGCTGAAGTCATAGTCTGCTGGGATCGGAAGCAAGCAGTGGTGGCTGGGAGTTTGGCTCCTGTGAATAAAAGGATTAAGAGGACTTTAAGCAATTCAGTTGGACTCTGGCTTGAAGCAGTGTCTAGGGTGGTTCTCCAGGGCTGATAAAAAGAGGCTGGGAAAAGAATGGGATAGGGGAGGGGTCATATGATCCTGTGTTCTGACTATGGCAGTTTCTTCCATGTTGTTCTCCGTCACTTGAGGTAGTGCTGGCCGTCACCTGGCACTATGGCTTTTAGCCAGCTTCTGACTCCAGGTGGTAGAAGGATATATAAGCAGCTGGGCCTTCTGCCACAGGGATGGGCTGTTCCATATACCTAATAGGACTATGGAACAGGTGCACAAAATGCCATTTTAAAACCTGGCTCTGGGCTAGAGACTCAGAGAGCTAAGAAGACACAGCCCTAAAATTATTAGACTAGGAGGGTGGACACAGTGGAAGTGAAAAGGAAAACAGAATCCTTCTCCTCCTCACAGTGAGCCTGCCAACTGATATTTCAAAACACATGAAGAAATCTAAGGCTAAGCAAAACAACCCACCAAAACAACAAATGAAGCATAAATACATTTGAAATGAAATTAAGTTCATGGAACAATCTGAAGGAGTGAAATAAGTAACTATTAACTATAAGAAGGAAAACTATTTGGGATAAAACGTGTAAAAACTAAAGAATCAAAAATGGGGGGGCAGTGTTTACTGCATGGTTATGGCATGCATAGATTCTTGGGCTCAAAACGAGGATAGAACTACTGGAAAACTTATAGTGAAGCAAATATCTTAAACAGGTATGGTAATTACTAATAAAGTATAGAAAAATAATGTCTAGTTTCTAAACCAACAGAAGGAAAAAAGGATTTATAGAAAACTTTATTAATCCAACAGAAGAAAGGAAATGAGAAAAAAGAATTAGAGGGGAAAGGTGGTAAAAAGAGATTTCTGTGCATTTGAATTATTGAATTATCAGACAGTTTTTCCCCGGATCTCTACTCTATAAGCAGTGATGTTTAACAACTGACTAGGTGGGGATGGGGGGCTGATTTGTATTGTTTATACTGATTTCTGTGAGGTAAATACTCCTACCATGGCCAATTTCAAGCTACCAAAGTAACATCAATCCATTCACAAAACTCTTGGAAATGTAACAGTAATATGTAGGGAGCTTGTATTTGCTGGCTCCAGCATACTGCTGTTTGTTTGGGATAGACAGGCTTTTCTCCACGGTCTTCATACTATATATAATTTTGACAATAAAATAAAAATTAAAAAACCCCAGATTCTATGCATTTTACTTCTCTAACTGAAACCATATGGAAATTTATTGGGAAACCAGGAGTTGGTGGCATTCTGTTATTAGAGTATTTATCATATGGTTATGGAAGGCTAATAATTTATGATCCTTGCTAGAAAAGCCAGATCAATACAGAGATAAATGTCCTCAGCAGAATAGAATTTATATCATCCAGATGATAATTGACCACTGTGTCATACGTTCAATCATTCATCTCATTATCTGATAAAAAGAGCCAGAAGTCTAATACGTATGTGATTTATTAATGCACACTAATGTGAAACCCATGACCTATCTAACCTGTTACCTGTCCTTGGCAACATAGTATACAGTTGTCTACCGCCAGTAATAGGATCCTACAAAGAGGATCAACAGCTTTTTAAATGCTAGACATCTTTTGTTGAATTAGAACAGATCAGAGAAATGCTTGAGCTATAACTCCCTCTCTTCCTTTCACTTCTCTCTTCCCCCCAGTCATGGGTTCCTACTCTTTTTACTCTTTTTTTTTTTTTTTTTTTTTTAGCACAAGTAGTTTGTCCTAGAGCAGGGTGGGTGGGTAAATGGTCCTGAAATAGCCTTTCATGTCACTGATTTGCTTCTATGAGTATATTTAGCGACACGGTCATTCCACATCACCTGTCTGTGCATGTCACTGAATTACAATGGCTTGAAGCTCAGGACACACCACAGTACCAAAACAGGGAAGTGGCATGTTCCCTGGAGAGAGAGAGAATAGGGAAAATGAAAAAGGAAAACAGAAAGCTAACCATTTAGAAATCTATGCACAGAGTTAGTTCACTAACAGTGGGAGTAGGAGCTATCCACTCACCCCCACTTTCTTTCTCAACCCCCAGGAATATTTGTTCCCTGCAGCATCTATGCGCCTATGCTTTGCTTTGCAAGGCTTAATCAGAGGGCCCATTATTCATCAAATTAAAGGCTTGGCTGCCTGAGAGTTCCTTTCCAAAAGGATTAGGGTCTCTAATGAGGCTTTGATGTAATAGATGGAGCTGTTCTCCTCCTTCATGTTCATGGAGGGGCTTTGAGGACTCCCCAGGCTCTCTTTGGCAGTTGATCTCCCTTGCCTAAAAATGAAAAATATTTTGTCTTACGGAAATTTAGTGCTTAAAGAAGGCTTCATATTGATGTCCTTGGTGTGAGCAGAAGGGGGTGAAGCGTTCATTTCTTGGTCTAAAACCACAGAGGCGCAACATTAACTGGCTTCCTTGGGTGGCCACTTCCTCAGGAAGAACTGTCTCTCCACAGAGCAAGAGAAGTAATCATTTTGGCCTTGTGATTCATCGCCCTTGGAAGGTTTTTTTGTCAGAAACTGGGCAGAGGGATGGCAGGTGACAGGCATGGTAGTGGTTTGTGTCCTCAGAAACATGAACCAAGGCAGCCAATAGCTGTGCAGAATCCTGATTTGCATAAGACATTTACAACTACTTATTATCTGACAGTATTTTCTCCAGGTTTTTCAGTAGTGGTTAGGTTGTTAATGAAAACCTGGCTTAGTTTATTTTCCCCAGTTTGATCTCACACCATTAATAATATTCATATAATGGGCAATCAGCCAGAAAAGTGTTTAGTCGATTTAAATATTTACCAAAAGAACACACGTTAAGGCAGGGCACTGAATGTGGACAGACACAATGCCAGCAAGACTATTGAACTAAGCCATTATCTTTCCTCTTTCCTCCACCTTCATTATATACTATGGCCTGAAATTTTATTTGGAACCATTATTGTCATCATTTAAGAGGCAAATGTGACTGTCCTGTTGTTTCCCTGCCCACTTACATGATGCTCCAGTCCTCTTCCCACCCTCTCCCAACCTCCCCTCCCGCTTTTTGAGTTGCTTTTAATTCATGGACTAAACTTTTAAAGCTATCTTCTTTCCATTCTTTGCAATGAACAGCACATGCTAGCTTAGCACCCTGCCTTTCTTTTCCTTGATGGATGCCAGCATCTGGGCACTGCATTCAGGAATCAAGGGACTTAACTGTACAAAAATTCACCGAATTGCTGGTAGATATATAGTCCTGGATTAAGATCAGAGAGCTCTGTGTTTCCTTGAATTGGCCACCCAGGGAGAATTTTTTTACTAGATGGTTCTTTGAAAGACGATCTCAGTTGGGATTAAAGGGTGTTATAAGAAACAACCCTATGAAACCCATGCCATGTTAACTGGAGGGAAATAATATTTATTACAGTATATGAAGTCATTTCTGTGAAAACTCAGGAAGGACATGTATCTCTAGTCTCCTTACCAGTCAACACGTACATCATCATCATCATTATTCTTCAAGCAGCTGGTCTATTTTTATATAATGAATTTTAAGAAATAGAGAACAGACTGCATTTTCCCTTTCACATTGGCTGCTTGAGAGCTGAGCCAAATTTGTGGCCACCTCTAACAAAGTAGTTTATTTGGTATTCTAATTCCTATTTGTGTTCCCTAATTTCCCTATTGTTTCACTTTTCTCTTCTGCTTTTAATTATTTTTATCTTGCCTTATTATACATACCTTTATTTATTTAAGCACATGTTGTTGTGAGATGCCTTAAATTATTTCTAGAACAAGATGAAGTATTAAAAATCAATTGCCTCTGATGGTAGGAATTTAAAATGATGCAGACACTTCGAAAAATAGTCTTTTAGTTCCTCAAAAGCTTAAACATAAAGTTATCATATGATCCAGCAATTCCACTCCTAGGTATATACACCCAGGAGAAACATATGTCCACATAAAAACTTGCACACAAATGTTCATAGAAGCATTATTCATAATAGCCAAAAAGTAGAAACAACCCAAATGATGAATGGATAAACAAGATGTGGTATATCCATACAATGGAGCATTATTTAACAATACAAAGGAATGAAGTATTGATATATTCTACAACATGGATGAACTTTGAAAATATTTTGCTAAGTGAATGAATCCAGTCACAAAAGACCACATATATTATATGAAACGTCCAGATTAGGCAAATCCATAGAAACAGAAAGTAGATTGGTAGTCTCCTGGGACTGAGGAGGTTGAAGGGAAGTTGGGAGTGATTGCTAAAGGATACAGAGTTCCTTTTGGGGGTGATGAAAATGTTCTAAAAATTGATTATGGTAATGGTAGTTAAACTGTATGAATATGCTAAAACTTTGAATTGCATACTTTAAATGAGTGAACTATATGGTATGTTAATTATATCTCATTAAAGCTGTTATAAAAGTCATTTGCGGGCTTCCCTGGTGGCGCAGTGGTTGACAGTCTGCCTGCCGATGCAGGGGACACGGGTTCGTGACCCGGTCCGGGAAGATCCCACATGCCGTGGAGCGGCTAGGCCCGTGAGCCATGGCCACTGAGCCTGCGTGTCCGGTGCCTGTGCTCCGCAATGGGAAAGGCCACAACAGTGAGAGGCCCACGTACTGCAAAAAAAAAAAGTCATTTGCAGCAATCAACTGTAAATTTTCTGAAGTAGTTTTTGCTGCTTTTCTTACACTTTTAATTTTCACTTTGTGCTAGACATGCACACTCTAGTTAAATCCACTTTTTTTCTGCAGGATCTGCAGACTTGTTTGGGATTGTGAGTCTCCAAGAGTAGGGATAGCCGTCTCTATAGAATGCAAATTCTCTCTGTATTATTTAGTTTGGGTCATTTGATCCATCAGGCAAAGCTTATGGTTGTTCAGTGGCAAGTTCCAAGCCTGTGGGCATAAAGGCTGTTGTTCTACTTCCACTCTTCCTTGTTTTTGCAGACCCAG
Organism: Leucopleurus acutus; assembly: GCF_964270905.1. Taxonomy (NCBI): domain Eukaryota; kingdom Metazoa; phylum Chordata; class Mammalia; order Artiodactyla; family Delphinidae; genus Leucopleurus; species Leucopleurus acutus. Next base: position 57,110,629 of record NC_139149.1, read on the forward strand.
TCTCCTCTATCTTGTCATCTTACTCTAGCTGGTAGTGAAAATAAATGAGCAAGAGTGGTCAGAGAAGTAATAGAATAACTAAAAGATGTAGCATTACTACAGACAAGGAAAGAGAATATTTCTGGGGCAGGTCAACAATGACCGTCAGTGAACAGAGAGGTTGAGTAGAATGAGAAGAGACCATTGAATTGGTAACTTAAAGGCCTTTGGTTTCCATCAAGAGAGATTGTAGTTGGATACTGAAGGTAAAAAAGTAGATAGTTCACAAAGATTTAGCTACAGGTACATCCTTAAATTTAAGTTGGCCCAAGAGTCCACTGGTGGTCCCTTCTTTTTTCTTTATATATTCTTGATTTGTCTTCAAGTTCCACAGCTACAGCCATCATTTTCCCCTTCCCATTTTCTTAATTCAGACTGTATACTTCCAAAATGGATCCTCTCCATGCCTACTTCCCTCCAACTTACTGTCTAATATGGTGCCAGTTGATTTTTTTTAACATCTTTATTGGAGTGTAATTGCTTTACAATGGTGTGTTAGTTTCTGCTGTGTAACAAAGTGAATCAGCTACATGTATACATATGTTCCCATATTCCCTCCCTCTTGCCCTCCCTCCCACCCTCGCTATCCCACCCTTCTAGGTGGCACAAAGCACCGAGTTGATCTCCCTGTGCTATGCAGCTGCTTCCCACTAGCTATCTGTTTTACATTTGGTAGTGTATATATGTCAGTGCTACTCTCTCACTTCATCCCAGCTTACCCTTCCCCCTCCCTGTGTCCTCAAGTCCACTCTCTACGTCTGCATCTTTATTCCTGTCCTGCCCCTAGGTTCTTCAGAACCATTTTTTTTTTTTTTTTTGGATTCCATATACATGTGTTAGCATACGGTATTTTTTTTGTTTTGTTTTGTTTTTTTGTTTTTTTGCGGTACACAGGCCTCACACTGTTGTGGCCTCTCCCATTGCGGAGCACAGGCTCTGGACGCTCAGGCTCAGCGACCATGGCTCACGGGCCTAGCTGCTCCACGGCATGTGGGATCTTCATGGACCGGGGCACGAACCCGTGTACCCTGCATCGGCAGGCGGACTCTCAACCACTGCGCCACCAGGGAAGCCCATGGTGTTTTTCTCTTTCTGACTTACTTCACTCTGTATGACAGACTCTAGGTCCATCCACCTCACTACAAATAACTCAATTTTGTTTCTATTTATGGATAATATTCCATTGTATATATGTGCCACATCTTCTTTATCCATTCATCTGTCGATGGACACTTAGGTTGTTTCCATGTCCTGGCTATTGTAAATAGTGCTGCAATGAACATTTGGGTGCATGTGTCTTTTTGAATTATGGTTTTCTCAGAGTATAGGTCCAGTAGTGGGATTGCTGGGTCATATGATAGTTCTGTTTTTAGTTTTTTAAGGACCCTTCATACTGTTCTCCATAGTGGCTGTATCAATTTACATTCCCACCAACAGTGCAAGACGGTTCCTTTTTCTCCACACCCTCTCCAGCATTTATTGTTTGTAGATTTTTTGATGATGGCCATTCTGACCGGTGTGTGATTTTGATTTGCATTTCTCTAATGATTAATGATGTTGAGCATCTTTCATGTGTTTGTTGGCAGTCTGTATATCTTCTTTGGAGAAATGTCTATTTAGGTCTTCTGCCCATTTTTGGATTTGGTTCTTTGTTTTTTTGATATTCAGCTGCATGAGCTGCTTGTATATTTCGGAGATTAATCCTTTGTCAGTTGCTTGGTTTGCAAATACTTTCTCCCATTCTTAGGGTTGGCTTTTCGTCTTGTTTATGGTTTCCTTTGCTGTGCAAAAGATTTTAAGCTTCATTAGGTCCCATTTGTTTATTTTTGTTTTTATTTCCATTTCTCTAGGAGGTGGGTCAAAAAGGATCTTGCTCTGATTTATGTCATAGAGTGTTCTGCCTATGTTTTCCTCTAAGAGTTTTATAGTGTCTGGCCTTACATTTAGGTCTTTAATCCATTTTGAGCTTATTTTAGTGTATGGTATTGGAAAGTGTTCTAATTTCATTCTTTTACATGTAGCTGTCCAGTTTTCCCAGCACCACTTATTGAAGAGGCTGTCTTTTCTCTATTGTATATTCTTGCCTCATTTATCAAAGGTTCGGTGACCATGTGTGTGTGGGTTTATCTCTAGGCTTTCTATCCTGTTCCATTGGTCTATATTTCTGTGTTTGTGGCAGTACCATACTGTCTTGATTACTGTAGCTTTGTAGTATAGTCTGAGGTCAGGGAGCCTGATTCCTTCAGCTCTGTTTTCCTTTCCCAGGATTGCTTTGGGCATTCGGGGTCTTTTGTGTTTACATACAAATTGTGCAGTTTTTTGTTCTAGTTCTGTGAAAAATGCCATTGGTAGTTTGATAGGGATTGCATTGAATCTGTAGATTGCTTTGGGTAGTAGAGTCATTTTCACAATGTTGAGTCTTCCAACCCAAGAACATGGTATATCTCTCCATCTGTTTGTATCATCTTTAATTTCCTTCATTGGTGTCTTATAGTTTTCTGCATACAGGACTTTTGTCTCCTTAGGTAGGTTTATTCCTAGGTATTTTATTCATTTTGTTGCAATGGTAAATGGGAGTGTTTCCTTAATTTCTCTTTCAGATTTTTCATCATTAGTGTATAGGAATGCCAGAGATTTCTGTGCATTAATTTTGTATCCTGCTACTTTACCAAATTCATTGATTAGCTCTAGTAGTTTTCTGGTAGCATCTTTAGGATTCTCTATGTAAAACATCATGTCATCTGCAAACAGTGACAGCTTTACTTCTTCTTTTCCAATTGGGATTCCTTTTATTTCTTTTTCTTCTCTGATTGCTGTGGCTAAAACTTCCAAAACTATGTTGAATAATATTGGTGAGAGTGGCAACCTTGTCTTGTTCCTGATCTTAGAGGAAATGGTTTCAGTTTTTCACCATTGAGAATGATGTGGCTGTGGGTTTGTCATATATGGCCTTTATTATATTGAGGTAGGTTCCCTCTATGCCCACTTTCTGGAGAGTTTTTATCATAAATGGGTGTTGAATTTTGTCAAAAACTTTTTCTGCATCTATTGAGATGATCATATGGTTTTTCTCCTTCAGTTTGTTAATATGGTGTATCACATTGATTGATTTGTATATACTGAAGAATCCTTGTATTCCTGGGATAAACACCGCTTGATCATGGTGTATGATCCTTTTAATATGCTGTTGGATTCTGTTTGCTAGTATTTTGTTGAGAATTTTTGCATCTATGTTCATCAGTGATATTGGCCTGTAGTTTACTTTTTTTGTGACATCTTTGTCTGGTTTTGGTATCAGGGCGCTGGTGGCCTCATAGAATGAGTTTAGGAGTGTTCCTCCCTCTGCTATATTTTGGAAGAGTTTGAGAAGGATAGGTGTTAGCTCTTCTCTAAATGTGTGATAGAATTCGCCTGTGAAGCCATGTGGTCCTGGGCTTTTGTTTGTTGGAAGATTTTTAATCACAGTTTCAATTTCATTACTTGTGATTGGTCTGTTCATATTTTCTGTTTCTTCCTGGTTCAGTCTTGGAAGATTATACCTTTCTACGAATTTGTCCATTTGTTCCAGGTTGTCCATTTTATTGGCATAGAGTTGCTTGTAGTAGTCTCTCATGATCTTTTGTATTTTTGCAGTGTCAGTTATTACTTTTCCTTTTTCATTTCTAATTCTGTTGATTTGAGTCTTCTCCCTTTTTTTCTTGATGAGTCTGGCTGATGGTTTATCAATTTTGTTTATCTTCTCAAAGAACCAGCTTTTAGTTTTATTGATCTTTGCTATTGTTTCCTTTGTTTCTTTTTCATTTGTTTTTGCTCTGATCTTTATGATTTCTTTACTTCTACTAACTTTGGGTTTTGTTTGTTCTTGTTTCTCTAGTTTCTTTAGGTTTAAGGTTAGATTGTTTATTTGAGATTTTTCTTGTTTCTTGAGGTAGGATTGTATTGCTGTAAACTTCCCACTTAGAACTGCTTTTGCTGCATCCCTTAGGTTTTGGGTCATTGTGCTTTCATTGTCATTTGTTTCTAGGTATTTTTTGATTTACTCTTTGATTTCTTCAGTGATCTCTTGGTTATTTAGTAGTGTATTGTTTAGCCTTCATGTGTTTTTATTTTTTACAGTTTTTTTTCCTGTAATTAATATCTAGTCTCATAACATTGTTGTTGGAAAAGATACTTGATACGATTTCAATTTTCTTAAATTTACCAAGGCTTGAGTTGTGACCCAAGATATAATCTATCCTGGAGAATGTTCCATGAGCACTTGAGAAGAAAGTGTTTTCTGTTGTTTTTGGATGGAATGTCCTATAAATATTAATTAAGTCCATCTTGTCTGATGTGTCATTTAAAGGTTGTGTTTCCTTATTTATTTTCATTTTGGATGATCTGTCCATTGGTGACAGTGGGGTGTTAAAGTCCCCTACTATGATTGTGTTACTGTCAGTTTCCCCTTTTATGGCTGTTAGCATTTGCCTTATGTATTGAGGTGCTCCTATGTTGGGTGCATAAATATTTACAATTGTTATATCTTCTTGTTGGATTGATCCCTTGATCCTTATGTAGTGTCCTTCTTTGTTTCTTGTAATAGTCTATATTTTAAAGTCTATTTTGTCTGATATGAGAATTACTCCTCCAGCTTTCTTTTGATTTCCATTTGCATGGAATATCTTTTTCCATCCACTCACTTTCACTTTCTATATGTGTCCCTAGGTCTGAAGTCGGTCTCTTGTAGACAGCATATATATGGATGTTGTTTTTGTATCCATTCAGCCAGTCTGTGTCTTTTGGTTAGAGCATTTAATCCATTTACATTTAAGGTAGTTATCGATATGTATGTGCCTATTACCACTTTCTTAATTGTTTTGGGTTTGTTATTTTAGGTCTTTTCCTTCTCTTGTGTTTCCTGCCTAGAGAAGTTCCTTTAGCATTTGTTTTATAGCTGGTTTGGTGGTGCTGAATTCTCTTAGCTTTTGTTTGTCTGTAAAGATTTTGATTTCTTCGTCAAATCTGAATGAGACCCATGCTGGATAGAGTAATCTTGGTTGTAGGTTTTTCCCTTTCTTCACTTTAAATATGTCCTGCTGCTCCCTTCTGGCTTGCAGAGTTTCTGCTGAAAGATCAGCTGTTAATCTTATAGGGATTCCCCTGTATGTTATTTGTTGGCTTTCCCTCGCTGCTTTTAATATTTTTTCTTTGTTTTTAATTTTTGATAGTTTGATTAGTATGTGTCTTGGCATGTTTCTCCTTGGATTTATCCTGTATGGGACTCTCTGTGCTTCCTGGACTTGATTGACTATTTCCTTTCCCATGTTAGGGAAGTTTTCAACTCTAATCTCTTCATATATTTTCTCAGTCCCTTTCTTTTTCTCTTCTTCTTCTGGAACCCCTATAATTTGAATGTTGGTGCGTTTAATGTTGTCCCAGAGGTCTCTGCGACTGTCCTCAATTCTTTTCATTCTTTTATCTTTTTTCTGCTCTGCAGTAGTTATTTCCATTATTTTATCTTCCAGGTCACTTGTCTGTTCTTTTGCCTCAGTTATTCTGCTATTGATTTCTTCTAGAGAATTTTTAATTTCATTTATTGTGTTGTTCATCATTGTTCGTTTGCTCTGTAGTTCTTCTAGGTCCTTGTTAAACGTTTCTTGTATTTTCTCCATTCTATTTCCAAGATTTTGGATCATCTTTACTATCCTTATTCTGAATTCTTTTTCAGGTTGACTGCCTATTTCCTCTTCATTTGTTTGGTCTGGTGGGTTTTTACCTTGCTTCTTCATCTGCTGCATATTTCTCTGTCTTCTCATTTTGTTTAACTTACTGTGTTTGGGATCTCCTTTTTTCAGGCTGCACGTTCGTAGTTCCTGTTGTTTTTGGTATCTGTCCCTAGTGGGTGAGGTTAGTTCAGTGGCTTGTGTAGGCTTCCTGGTGGAGGGGACTGGTGCCTGTGTTCTGGTGGGTGGGTGGATCTTGTCTTTCTGGTGGGCAGGGCCACGTCCAGTGGTGTGTTTTGGGGTGTCTGTGAACTTAGTATGATTTTAGGCAGCCTCTCTGCTAGTGGATGGGGTTGTGTTCCTGTCTTGCTAGTTGTTTGGCATGGGACATCTAGCCCTGGGGCTTGCTGGACATTGGGTGGAGCTGGGTCCACCCAGCAGAGACAGAGATCTCTAGGAGAGCTCTCACCCATTGATATTGTTTGGCCGGGAGGTCTCTGGTGGTCAAATATTCTGGACTTGGCTGTCCCACCCCAAAGGCTCAGGCCTGATGCCCAGCCGGAGCACCAAGACCCTGTCAGCCACACAGCTTACTCTTGTTTCCAAGAGACCCTGCAGGCAGAGATCCAGGAGACTGACTGATCCCAGTTCATTTTTTAGAGTAACGATCTAATTGTGTTATCTCCCTGCTCAAAAACGCCACTTCACTGTGACTAAGAAAGAAAACCCAAACTCACTGGCATGCCTTCTAGGTTCTGAGTAAGATGTTTGTGGTCACATTTTCACCCCATCTATTACAATTGTATTATTCTCTTCCACTGTGTTCCCCATATGAGGATTTTACCAATATGCATTTTGGTAAAATGCATTTTACCAATATGCATATTTGGTAATATGCATATTTGGTAAAATGCATATTTGGTAATATGCATGTTTGGTAAAATATGCATTTTACCAATGGGCTTCCATTCCTACTGTACTCTCTGCTTAGAATGCTCCTCCCCTGTACTTCTGTCAATATCCCTTTCATCCTTTAAGACCCAAGTGTCATCTCTCATGTGAAACACTTGTTCTCCTAACTAGGATTGTTTACTTCATCTGAGCCACTCTAGTGCTTATACTTTTTAGGCTTGAATTATTTTTTTTTATGTCTATATCTATTCTACTACTTGTTTCTAAATTCCGTGAAAGCCAGCATCTCACTCCAGGCATCTTTTCTTCCAAGCACTTGATGCAGTGCCATTCACAGTAAATACCTAGTAAGTGTTTGAATGAATCAGTGCATTGAATCCCAGCAGGGTCTATAAATATTTCATTTGTGTAAGTTTGGTATTATCCCAGAAGATAAATTTCTTATGGAGGCATATATCTTTTGTTTGTTTTGTACTCTCCTATCCCCTACCCCAGTCCTGGAGTAGTCCTGAGCATGTAATGGTCATGCACTATGGAACTGGTTGTTCATTTCTCATAGGGTACTGGGTACTAGCTGGGTACTGTCCATGGCTTCCCCTTGTAGGGAAAAAATGCATACAAATGAGAATTATGGATTTAATTCTGGACAGCATGGCAAGTAGGATTAAGGGAAAGATTAGAATTCATATATTCCCTGGCACTTAAGCCTGGACTAAGAAGCAGACCATAACTGTCTGTCAAAATGGAAACTGATTTTTGAATCAAAGAAATTAGCCAGACATTCAAAAACAGGAGTGCCCAGAGGCCTGAACTTGAAAATGCCAAAGTTCTTTGCTTTTGCTAAGTTGTCAGACCCTAGAAGTCCCCATTCTCCCTGAACTTTGAAACTTCTGATCAGGACATCTATCAAATAGTAATTTTATACTGAGTCATGGGAATCATATTGAGAAAAAGTATCTAATTAATGGGCACACTGTTATTCAAGTCTAGCTCAAGGACCCTTTGCACATTAACATTTCTTTTTATAGCACTCATCCTGCTTGGAATTGGGTATGTTATGGCTGTCTTCCTCCAATGCGCTGACTGTAACCCCACCATCTAGTACAGTGGTTGGCCCATATAACTGTCATTTATTGAGTGCTTACTATGTACCAGATACTGTACATGGATTATCTCATTTACTGCAGACAGTGACATTATTACCATTTTATAGAAGAAGAAACTGTGGCCCAGAGAATTAAATTAACTTGCATATCATCACATACCTATAAGAAGTAGAGTTAGGTTTGACCCTAACCCCTGACTTTTAACCTTTATATATTACTGCCCCAATGATAGGCACCAAACATTTTTTAAAATGAGTGAGTACGTGTGTCATGCTTGGGTGAATAATAGTGATTAAGTATACTGTTTTTAAATAAGACTGTTTTAAATATTTGAGATTAATAATAATTTAAATACAATATACATTATATATGTTACATGAATCTATATTGTATCAATTAATAATTAACATAAAGATTAATATCTTTAAAAACTGGGGCTTCCCTGGTGGCGCAGTGGTTGAGAGTCCGCCTGCCAATGCATGGGACACGGGTTCGTGCTCCGGTCCGGGAAGATCCCACGTGCCGCGGAGCGGCTGGGCCCGTGAGCCATGGCCGCTGAGCCTGCGCGTCCGGAGCCTGTGCTCCACAACGGGAGAGGCCACAACAGTGAGAGGCCCGCGTACTGCAAAAAAAACAAAAACAAAAACAAAAACTGGACTTGCCAACATTTAGGTTATTTTGCCCTGACTCACCCACATTTTATATACCCGTTTCCTTTTGAGTTCAGCCATCACTTCCCTCTGCTCCTCATCTTACCTGGGCTGCTTCAAGCAAATATTTCCTTAATTTCCACCTGAAGCCAAGACCTCTAACAGAAGACAGGGCCCACCTCTGGTTTCCTGGCTGAGTCTAGGGCTGACCTGTGGCCAACCTCAGCCCTGTGCAGAAGCCCCAAGAGGCAGCCACAGCCAATACCCAGATCCTTGGGAAGTGATAGCACTGCAGCCTGAGAGATGGAGCCATCACGGTATTCCCATCTCCCAGGGGCCGTGCCTTCCCCGCTCTTTGAACCAGAGGGTGGGATTTGGACGCAGATTTAATTATCCAGTAAACTAGTTGCTGAGGCTGTGCAATGAAGTGATGGCTCATTTTTTTTCAGCACCCTGACTGAACCGCATGGCTAGAGTGGCCTGGAGAAACATGTTTAATTGCAAAGTATTGATACTTTTCCCAAATAAGGAAGAAAGAAACAACGAAAACAAAGAGGAGTGAGAAGGTGGTGACTTGGGGCCACTGGTTACAGCCCTTAAGACAGCCTTAGTCCTAAGACATGGACAGCAGGATCTTTCTTGGCTACAGCATGTCCAGTGGAGGGTGTGCTCATCCCCAGTCTTTGCAACTTGGAAAGCACAGCTGAAACCGAAGAGGGAAGTGGCAGTACAACAATAGTAAGACTGCACCTCTGCCACCATGCCCTCCACTGGCTTCTCCTTGAACAGCTTCTGTGTCCCCTGAGCCCCATCTTGTCTTGTTCCTAAGTTCTGGCCTGGTTCCTCTTGACCCTTCTCCTCACTTTGCCTCCTTGCTTGGCATTTTTACTCCTTTTTCCTTGGTATAGTAAACTCTTCTTCCCTTGGCCCCTCCTGGCCGTGGCCCAGAGGTTGTCCGCCAGACAAGCCATGCTTGAGGATCTAGAATTTCTGTTACCATATCTCCTTCCCTAAGAATACAGTGAGTTAGTCTGGACTTTTCTAATTATTTAGTACTGATCACAGGATCAAAGACATAAAGGTAACATGAAGAGGTAGTTGTGTTCGCAGGTGTCATGCAGGCCACGACCCTGGGTCATTCTGGGTTACGTGTGGTGGCTCTCTGCCCTAGGACTGCCCTCCAGTCCTGGACCCTCTTTTTGCACTGAGACTCTCTCCAGCTACCATGGTGCCCATTCCTTAACTCTGGAGGGAGATTCTGTCCTACCTGTTCTTAGAGTTTATCTTTCGGCTTGAGACCACCCTACACTTTTCCTCCAGTCATCTTCTTCACCTTCTGAGAGTCTTCTCTGGGTGACAGAAGTTGGCTCTTCTCTCTCCCCAGCCTCATGCTTCTGGAAATGCCATGTTCTTCCACTTCGGTTTCCTTCCTGTGTTCCCTTGAGCTCACTCTGGACCTTCAGTGCTGATGGCTTTGTCTAAACGTAGGGCTGACTTGCTGATCTTTCTAACCCTGCACCTGCCTTCTCCTCACCCTAGTGACCTCAGGCAAGATGCCAGCTGCCCTGTGGTCCTGCTGCCCTGTAGCCTCCCTCCCACTTTGCCACACAGGATCTGCTCCCATTACCCACCTCATAAAAAGAACTGAGCTTCCTGTTCTAAAACCCTCCATCCTACCCTCTGAGGACTTTTTTCTTTCAGTGAATCCTGACTTTTTCTCTGATTGATATGCTTCTGGTCCTCACTTCTCTGTTTCAGGTTAGGACCCCACTTCCCCACACTACGTGTGAAGTTAGTGTACAGTTTTAGTTCTCACCAGTGAGACTTTAAAACGCCACCATGTGCAATATTTGCAAACTTCATGAAAACTGAAATGGAGTTAAGTATTCCACCAAACGGGAAGGTTTGGTTTTGCCGAAATAACATATGCAATGTCAAGTTTCTCAGCCTGCCTTCTTTTGAGGCATTAGTCATCTTGAGAAAATGCCTGCTTTTGTCATAGTCCTGTCTTCCAAAATGGAAATTTCCTTCCAAGACAGAGCACCATGGGCTCTGATAGTTAACCTGTAATTAGTGTACCCTCTGCAGGATTTCTCCTCTTGATGAAGAGGCCTCTTTGTCACTCAGGCTTCTGTCTGCTGATGATAGGAACTGCAGATGCAGTGCATCACAGGGCAGGGAAATGCTTGCTCAAATCAGAAACGTTTAGATATTTGGTGCCAATGGAAACACTTAACAATCTAAGCAGCAAACCCAAAGAAAACAGCAGTAAGTATAAAAGACAGAATATTAAAAAAGAAATGAGAAGAGACATAAGTTTCAAGTTTTCATCTAGTTTTGCCCCAATGTGTGGAATAAGATTGCTCACCCTCCTGCTTTTCTCACCAAGTTCACCAGTATTTTTAGTTTTTGACTTGATCAGCTTCTCTTTATCAAGTGTAGTTTAGTCATCAGTAAGCATCCGTTCGTGACTCTTGATAAACAGCTCCCCCTTGCAGGCGTCTGATTCTTTGGTTATGAAACGGCAGTTTACAGTGGCAAGGCAGCCGTGTCTCGACAGCATGATCCTTTGGGAGCAAACGGAAGGAGCACAAGCACTGCCAGCTCCAGAGCCCAACGCAGGAGCCCGACCTTGTTTCTTGTTAAGAAATGCGTCCTGGACTTCCCTGGTGGCGCAGTGGTTAAGAATCCGCCTGCCAATGCAGGGGACACGGGTTCGAGCCCTGGTCCAGGAAGATCCCGCATGCCACAGAGCAGCTAAGCCCGTTAGCCACAACTACTGAGCCTGTGCTCTAGAGCCCGCAAGCCACAACTACTGAGCCCGCGAGCCACAACTACTGAGCCCATGTGCCCAGAGTCCATGCTTCGCAACAAGAGAAGCCACTGCAGTGAGAAGCCCACGCACCGCAACAGAGTAGCCCCCGCTTGCCACACATAGAGAAAGCCCATGCGCAGCAATGAAGACCCAACGCAGCCAAAAATAAATAAATAAATAAATAAATTTTAAAAAAGAAATGCCTCCTTTTTGCCTGTTTCTGGCAGAGGCCAGGCTGGGAGATCCCAGCAAATGGCTGCAACAACCTGTGTTTAATGTGGTGACACTAATGAATTCTGAGAATTAATCTTCAGCCAAGAATGCATGATGGAAGGTACTAGAATTTCAAATTAGGTAATGGATTAAATTTCCTTCAGGGCTGAAATTTGCTTCCTTTTTCTTCTCGTGGACTTTTCTGTCATATTCAAACCACCTTCCATGGCCTTGTAAATCCAGGTAATACATCTCATGGTAGTTTTAATTTTTTTATTCTTTTGTTTTGTATCTTAGCACAGAGATAACCACACCTAAATCCAGATTTTTAAAAGTGACTTTTAAAAAGTCTAGGACTGAAAGAATTACTTATGATTTTGGGAAAAAGGCAACATTCCCTAAATTTAGTCCTTGTTCAATTTCTTTTTTCCAGAGTAAAAGATTCTGGGAAGAACTGAGCTTGGTGAATGTATTTCCCAATTCGAGACAGTCTTCTGCAGAAACTGCAGCCTACAGGTGTCTCAGACATGCTGGTGACAATTAGGGGCTCTGAGTGTCTCCCCTCAATCAGCTGAGATAAAGACTCAGCCGCCAATTTCAAGAGCCTAGTACTGATTTCTCACAACAGAGCTTCCAAGGATGTCATTTGCAGGGCCCTGGTTCTGGTGATACAAAAAAGGATCTGTGGCCAAGTAAGTTTGGAAACATGGATTTAAACAAAATTAAGCTGTTTTCTTTACTTCCATACTTCCAAGAACATTTAATATGCTCACACGCACTATGAAACTCCAGATTTACTTGGTTTAGAGAATCACCAATGTTTCCCAAACCTTTTTGACCAGAAGACTAGTTTCATTTTTCAGTGGAATGTCTCATGTGTCTAGTGTTTCACCCAACTTACCTCACACTGGCTGGCCCCCATTTTCCCATACAGAGGTCAACGTTTTATGCATTTTCTTGTAAAAACGGCTCAATCCCCTGCTGGGGGAAAATATTCTGCATCTGGAATTTGCAATTCCTGGTTTAATAAGCAATCTGAAAATGAATAAGCATATTATAACTTCCTTAATTTTCCATGTTTGTTCTCCAAATCAAGTTAGAGGATTTAATCATGCTTATAAAAGGACATGGAGGCTGTCAGGAGTTCTTACCGATCCCGCTGTCAATTCTGTCTTAATCCACTAAATCCCTGCCTGAAAGGAGAATAAGACAGAAATGGCAAGCTGAAAACATAACAGTATGAGTTTGGGGCACAAAACTGCAACATCTTAAGCAATAAAGAATATGCCCTAGTTAAAGTTGGTAAAAGGACTAAAGCAAAGAATTGTTCTTAGATGTTCAAAGAAGGCAGCTTAGGAGGTGAAGGTCAACGTTCTGGTGACCTCCTGAGTTCCTGGCTACACAGCTTGCCTAGGCTGGCTTCTTTCATTGCTGATCCAGTTTCCCAACCTTGAAATGCCTTCTACATCTTCTCCACATACTGAGTTCAATTTAGTTCCAAAAATTCCCTCCAAACTCAGCTCAATCCTCACTCTTTCCATTAAGCCTTCTTTGGCTGCCCCACACCCATTGCTGCCTAGTATTGTTTTGCACATTGTACCTGTGCCATTTTAACAACACATTGCAGAGTAGGAGGGTTCTCTCATGGGAGCCAGGGAATTGACCTCATCACTATCAGGACTTGACCTCAGCTTCCTCACCTCGTAAAAGAAGGGTTAGAATAGAAAATCTTGGTCCCCAGCTCCAAAACCTTATGCTTTCGTGTGACTATTTCTTATTCTAAATATAAAAGCAAACACTGGCTTCTGCTGTTTCCTGTGTTTCTCTTGTCCTTCCATCTTTATAATAAGATTGTCGATCTTTGAGGAAAATTGTCATAATTTTTTATGAATTCATCTATTTTGACTAATTCCAGCTGTGCAATAAATGTTTGCTGAACAAATGAAATGACATGATTCCAATGACCTGGTATCTAGTAATGCTTGACTTTCGCCATATCTGCTCCTAACATAGAACTTTCCTCTATTTATTAGTAAAATAATAAGTCCATTTCATTCTGGCTCTTTGCTCCCCATGAGAAAAAAAGTATGCAAGAGTGTTTTAGAATAAGGCTCTACCCTCAAGGTCTTCCTGCCCTTCTCCTAAAAATCCGCCAGTGCAGTTGGATATGTCACAGCTCTGCTTAGCATTCTTCCCATATACACTCGGTTTCAGTTTTGCTGATAACGCTGGTATGACATTCAGCCCACTTGGGCCTTACTGAGAGAACTAACAAATAAATCCTCTTGATCATTCCTTCAGAGAGTAGAACACCTACCATCTTTATTTTTTGGATCTCCAGGAGACAACAGATTCATTGTTGTTTCTCCCTTGTCTGATTATCTCACTTCATTATTTAGTCCTCATTTCTCTTACTCCCTCTGTGATCTAGAGAGAGATCCCTTCCAAAATACCAAATGATCTTGCAACCTTGTTTGCAACCTTGCTCTCCCACTGGATGCTAAAATTATGAAACAAGATATAGCACCTTTAATTGCACCCCCAGAATCTAGCAAACACCTATTTTCATAAGGCTGGAGTATGGGTTTCCTGGCTTCTCTCAAACCCTATCTAAGGAGCTTTAATTACCGGAAGTACTGTTCCAAGGCACCTATCCTGAGGGAGAAGGTAGAGGCAGCGCCTGCTCACTTTCCCATTCACCTGCTCTGAATTTCCTATTAATTGTTACACCTCCCACTTTCAGCCCCCTTGAGTTTACTCATCTGAAGTTTTGGCACTAGTCAACAAGCAGTTGAGACTTGCCCAGAAAGCAAAAAAAAAAAAAAAAAAAAAAGGTGGGGAAACTGATTAAGAAATCGGTCTCCCTGTGTTTGGGGATATACTTGGGTACGGGAAGTATGTCTATTTGGTGATGAGAGACAGATGTAATGTGACCTGCACCAGATCCCTGGACAGGCTTAGCTGGGGGTCCCAGCAGTTCCTGGTCTCCCGTCCTACCCATGCCCTCTCGGGGGGTGGGGGTATGTGCAAAGCCACCATGTGCATCTTCAGTAGGAATTCTCAGAGGACACAGACTTTATTTGGGGAGTTTTTATACACCATCTCTCAAGCTAGGAGGATGAGGCATACACCTGTATTACTGACCATATAAACTATCAAGAGGTTCCTTTTTTCCAGGTGCTTAGGGAAACGTTAGCATTTATTTTCCTTTGGTAGTCACATAATTATATACGGATTAATATACATGGAATCTAGGGAACATTGCTGATGTAGAAACATGAACGGAGTATTTTTTTAAAGGATGTGCACTGATTTTTTTATTTTTAGTAGGAAATATAATAGATTATACAAAAGGCCCCTGGACCCATAAAAGTCAAATGATTGATTTCTCCCCATAGCGAGACAGAGGTGGTATTTATAGTCATGCAGGCAGCAGAATGGAGATAGATAATCTAGGTTCTTTTGGCTTTTCTAACTGAAAGCTCCAGTTCCAATAGATAGGAAATCCCTGAATCAATTCTAAAATGGGATGATTGGGAAATTTACTGAATATCTTTCAGGACTAGAAGTCGAGGGATGCGAAAGTGGTTTGAAATGCAAAGATTAAGGCCTTTTTGTAAAACCAACAGTTGAGGATTGTTCTAGGAGCTCTGCTTACATGTTTTGAAAGGATGCTCAGGGTGAGGCTGAACATTTTACCATTTGTCAGTGCATTTCATCATTTTAAATATGTTGTGTTTTACATGTTGCTGGCATGTCACTATTGGGAAAACTGGAAACATTTATTTCATGGAGTGGGCAGAATGGCGTCTAGTATTTATCCTAAGCCTTCCAACGTGAGCTAAATAAAAGCTGATAACTTAAAAGGGCGGATGTTGAAATTTCTTCCTCCCGTCAAGGGCAGCTACTCAGAATGGAAATGCAATGGTAATTGGAGGGGTATTCATCAGATTCAATTTCACTAGAGATTTCCTGTGTCAAAATCATCTTTAATAATATACATCACACAGCAAAATGTACTGAATCATTGTTTTCTTTGAAAAGGGCATTGAACCTGAAACAGAAAGTGGTTATACCGGTGCGGTTTTAACCAATTAACCACAGAGGAGTTTAAATGCAACCCAATTTTTACCATTTTGTATGGACTTTTTGTTCCCTGTTTGAATAATTCCATTCCAATTCATCTGAACTATATTGTAGTCACTTCCTGTTCTGAGGTTTTTCTGCTTCTTCAGAAGATATTAGAAATCAAGGGGTTGAATTTTCTCTGTGAAAGTTTCTTTATGATTCGTTTCTATCCTTGCAAACTCCTAAATGCATTTTCCCCACCACCAAATAGTGGACATTTCATATACTTCTAAAATAAAGTATATAGACTAATCAACTTGGCTCCATTGTAAACATTTTTCTGTAATGAAAATTCAGACAGAAAATTCAGTCTGGCCAGTCTATTTTTCAGTGTTTTGAGTATTTCAAATTAAATTGATTGTGTTTTCAATATATATTTAAAGCAAACTAAAATAGATTTCTGATGTCTTGATCAATTCAACTAGGAGAATTTTTTTTCTGTTCTGGTAACTATGAATAAAGAAAGAGCTATGTTAAGGTTAGTGATCAGGTTTTATAAATGAGCTTTTTCTCCTCCTCTCTCCTATATTTACAGGGGAGCCAGGTTTCTAAGATTGTACTTCAGTTGTTTGTTGATTTTTGTGAACAGGTGTCTTATTAAGGATTTTGAAAAGCGGCCTTCCGTCACACATCTCCTCGACCACCCATTTATTAAGGGAGTCCACGGGAAGGTTTTGTTTCTGCAAAAACAGCTGGCCAAGGTCCTTCAAGACCAGAAGCATCTAAATCCTGTTGTTAAAACCAGGTATGGTCCTCGGCGTCTTCCTGCTTCCTCTCTCTGGTTATTTATGGAAAAAACGGCATGTCATGTGTTTTGATTTGCCCAGCATTATTACTGGTAATCACATCCGTGCATTTTTAAGTTTCATTTACATGACATTAAGTACTCCATGCCCGGTGGATGAGAGCAGGAGAGCTTCAGAAACAAGCTGCCCATTTGTGCTCTTATGGCTAATTTCTCTCAACTGTGGCTGAAATCTCACTCCACCCTCATGTTCTAGTTAAAAACCAATGCATATATATTTATATTTAATATACATGTAGATTTTTAAAAATTCCACCAATAAAGAAAACTGGATGAAAGCAGCCATGGCTGAGATTGTGTGAGAAACCTTTACTTGGCTATTGCAGGCTAGAGAGTATAAGTATAAGTATAAGGTGGTTTTGGAAAGATTACAAGTTAAACACTGGAGCCTTTTTCTCTAAAGTGCTCTGAGCCCATTTTCTTTAGTTAAAAATTCCTTAGAGGCAATTTAGTATTTTTAAATGATTTTTTCCTCCAGATATCATCTATGCTATCTAAAGCAACTGTGATTTCCCCCCTCTCCTATTTTTATAGGGTAGATTAAAAAAATAAATGTTTATTTTCAAGGGCAGTTGCTTAAAACAGTATTCTGTGGTGGTCTCTAAGAAATAGATCTTTGGTTTCTGTCCAGAGGGTGGCAGAATTTCTCTTTAAAAAAAAACTACATGCAAATAAAGCTGCTTCCGCAGCTAAGCAATTATTTGGTTTTACAAAACTGGCCAGGATGCAGATAAGCTCTAATCCATTATTACTAAAAGAACATTCAAAGGACTGGAGGTGAAGAAACTAAAATATCACAAGTCACAAGTTCTGGAACTATTCATGTATTCTGCAGAAAACTGTTTACAAATCAAAAAGCATCAGAACTCTAGGAGCTAGAGGCATAGTTTCAAGGTGACAATATCTTGCCGATCCCCCCACCCCCAACCCAGGTTCCCTTTTTGATAGCTCAAAACAAATTATTTCCTGCTCTTTTCTCTTTTCCACTGCAATTTCTCTTTCTATGGCTTGCCCATTGGGTAGAGAAACGCAGAGAAATTCTTGTAACTTGGTGCCTTTTGAAGCAGTAGAATTTGTGTTCAAGCCCCAGGGAACTGAAATCTTCTTTTCTTCCTCTGCTTTTGTTCCTATTCACCAGCCACCACCCCTCTACCACACACACACACACACACACACACACACACACACGCACACGCGCACACACACACACACACACACACACACACACACACACACACACATACACAACACTGCCACCAAAAATGAAGATGAAATAAAGTACAAACCAAGCAAAAAAAACAAACTCAGAATTTAAATGCTCTCTGTTGAATGAGGTATCTTCTTGTTTCTTCTGATTTGCTGCAGAACAATTTCTGAAACTTAGTTGCAAAGTTATTCAGCTTTTCACTTTTGCCTGAATTTGCCTGTCCAGATGTGTGTCCTCTTTTTAAACACTTTTCTCTCTTTACCATAGAAAGCCAGGACTCCAGGCTCTCTCACCCCCTCTCTCTAATTTCTCTTTATCTTTGTTAACTCCTTTGATGTCGAAGGCCTCATAGGGTCAAAGACCCTTCTCTCAGGGTCTTTGTAATCTTCAGTTTCACTCAGAAGTTTGTGTTTCTTTGAAAAAGTCACTAAAAAATACAACCTCACAAATAGGTATCAAAACTTTAACCAGCCACTTCTTTAGGAGAAAGGAAAATTCTAAAGGAAACACGCTGCATGAAATTAACACATCTTACCACCTGTCCTACACTATTACTTCCTCTTAGCAAGTGGCAGGGAGTTGGCTACATGGGTGTTTTTTTTAAGCCCATCCGGAAAAATTCTCAAATATCATTTGATGCTGGTAATTCAATATATTTATAAAGTTGTGAGTTTCCAAGTTAAGGTGGAAAAAACAAAGAATTATTGAAGTGAGCGCATAGATGAGTGAGGCGAATACCCAATTTACATTTTTCTGCACAATTATGGTCACACAGCAAGTGGTACAATGCAGTGGTTAAAAAAACCCTGACTCTGCCAGGTTTGAATCCCAGCTCAACCACTTATGGACAAGTTACTAAATTTTTCTGTTCCAAAATTTCTTCGTCTATAAGATGGAGATTATTTTGAGGGTTGACTCAATACATTAAAAAAATACTTAATGTTGGGCTTCCCTGGTAGTGCAGTGGTTGAGAGTCCACCTGCTGATGCAGGGGACACGGGTTTGTGCCCCGGTCCGGGAAGATCCCACATGCCGCGGAGTGGCTGGGCCCGTGAGCCATGGCCGCTGAGCCTGCGCATCTGCTCCGCAACGGGAGAGGCCACAACAGTGAGAGGCCCGCGTACCGCAAAAACAAAAAACAAAAAAACTTAATGTTGATAACAGAGTTAAACCTCAGTCAATGGTAGCAGTAGTTGTAGAAGTTGTGTATGTTGTGGTCTGTTTAATTCAGTCCTCCGTTTCTTTCGGCCTTAATCTGTGCAAATTCATCTCTATTACCAAACAACATCATGAAAATAAATAGTACTGAGAAACTAAATGTTAAAAATATAAATCTCTGTCTCTTATTTAAAATCTAATTTATTCATTTATTCATTCCAGAAATATTTATATGTGTGTATGTGTCAAGCCCTCTGCCGAACAGAGGAAATCAGATACAGTTCCTGATAAAGAGCTAATAGTCCAGTGTGTGAAACAGACAAGAATCAGATGAGAAGAGCTCAGCATGAAAAGTACCTGGATAGAGGGTTGCCCGGAGTACCTCCCAGAGTACCTGGGAAGGGTAGACCCTGGAAACTGGTGGGAAGGTGATCCTTGAACTGTCCTGAAGAACGAATAGAAGATAGTTGGGGAAGGGGGGGTTATTCCATGTGGATGAAAGAATGAGCAAAGGGTAAAGGCACAGAGGCTGGAGACAGCTTAGGGGATTTGGTGAACAATTAGTTGGCATTGCTGGAGCTTGGCATGGGACGTGGGGAGGGAGAAACAAGGCAGGAAGGGGCCAGGGCATGATGGGCTAAGGAGCTTGGATTTGTTCCTTAGACACTTGGGAGCCACAGAAGGATTTCAAGCAGAGATGTGCTTTAGGAAGATTGTTCTGATTGCAGTGTGGAGAATGAAATGGAGCTGGGCAAGGCTGGAGCTAGGGAGGCTAGTGAGAGCAGATTGTGGCAATTGTAAATAACAGAAGGTATTAAGGTAATGGTATTGTCAAAGACTTAGTGGTGAATTGGATGAGAGAGATTAGGGAAAGAGAGAAGTGTCACAGGGTCTACCTGAATTGGCTGCCTCCCTACCCTGGTTCATACTGTAACCAAACAGAAATTGCAAGACACTCAGAGACAGAGACCAGTAAAAAGACTTACTTTGCTTCCTCTTCATATCCTATCAAATGCCATGCATAGCCTATGCAATGCCATGTACTTCCAGATATTACACAAAGCTTCCAGCTTTCTGCCCAAAGAAGTGTTCTTCAATGGTCCAAACAGTCCTGGGACCCCCAGCTGCAGAGACTTGTTTAGTTTTGAGAGCTAATGCAGAGAAATGAGAACTACAGCCTACAGGGGGAGATTTTTTTACTGTGTTTTTACTGTTTTACTGTTCCTGTAAAGGCAGGGAATGTTCTGTCCTCTTTAGTACTTTCTCCAGGGGCGAAAGAAGTTGGTATTTTCAGGGGGTTGCAGAGAAGAATGCAGGTTCTTAGAGGATGGGGAAGAACTTGGATAGGTGAAGGGGAGGATCTTATATAGAGGGAGACGTTGAAAATAGAGAGAAGGTAACAGAGGAAGCAAGAGGGAGGGAGATCAAGCACCTAAGAGGAAGATTGAACTTAGAAAGAGCCTCTAGGTTGGGAAAGACACAGAAAGGTTAGATGAAGATATCCAGAAAATTTGAGGGGTGGAGGCAAGAGGCAGAGGAGATACTCTGAGGAAACTCATCTTGAATGGCCTTTAGCTTTCCAAAAAAAAGTAAGCAACATGGTCTCAAAGTTGGGAGTGAGCTGTGGACTCCAGGGAAGTGTTAAATCTTTGAAATAGCCGCTATGAGGAATATGATAAAGGGTTCATTAAAGGTGGGCGTAACGATTGCTCAATAGCACAGAAAACCCAGGTGGAACTTAACTGAATAGCATTACATTGTAGTGAAGTTAATCAGTGTTTAAGATAATGCATGTAGAGCATTCAGGAGAGCATTTGGCATTAGAACCTCTGAAAAATTGTACCATCAACACCATCACCTTTTCCATCTATCATCTCTACCAATTCTTAGCCACAGGAGTAGGAGTAGAGAAAGCAGATACTGTGGTCTTCTTCAGGCTGGAGACTGGCTTGGATGGACATTGATGGGTGGACACGGGGGCAAGAGAATCTGAGTAGGAGAGTATCCTTGAGGTCTTTTCGGAGATTTGGAAGAAAGTGAAGCCAGAGTGGCTTATTGGCTTTGAATGTGGGTCTGGGTCAGGGGACTGGCAGTTACAATGAAGACAAAAAGCAGATTCAGTGAGAGGATGGTGAGAAACGAGATTGTAGAACTGAGTCCTCGGGAACTTTTGAGAGATTATTGGGAACTAGTCATAGCTGAACTTGTGAACAACTTCAGTGGAGGAGAAAGAAAAGTTTTTAAAGAATTGACAAAGAGGAATCTTGAAATTAGAACGTGAGAAGAATTAACAAAGTGATTGGTAGGGTATGGGAAAACCACAGACTGGAATTAGGGGAAGGAGTAGAGAGAAAGGAAAATGGGGGTCAAGTGCTGGAGAAGATGGTACGAGAGGGTGATACGAACTTTTTAAAGATAGAGGTTGGTTAGGGAGAACAATGGATGGAAAAAGGCAGAGGCGAGCCAGGAGGACACTCCTTTCCCCACCGCCTCACCACGAGTGGATGGAAGGTGGAATGAGGCAGGAACATTATGGGGAAATGGTCCATTCCTGTTATGATGAGGAAATAGACACGTATTCAGGAATAAGGCTAGGAATCATGGGGAGCTCATTCACAATAGAGCAGAAGCTGTACTGTGTATTGTTGACTGAAAAAAAAAAACGCACAACCTAAAAGTTGAGAGTTACGTTTTATTCGGTGGACAAAACTGAGGACTTAAGCCTGGGACACAGCATCTCAGATAACTCTGGGAGACTGCTCTGAAGATGCAAGGCGGGGAGCCAGGATATGTAGGAGTTTTTTTGCAGCAAAGACCAGGTGGTTGATTGTTACTTAAAGAAAACCAGATATCTCAAGTTAAGGAATTTAGCACTTTTCTGTATATGGGAAGATGCAAGAGTCTGGGCTCCCTGGAATCATTCCTTTGATATGTACCTCAGCTATCTGGGGCCAGTATCCTGTGCTTTCACGTCCTGAGTCTCCTCACGGTGCACCGTTGGGGGATGGTTGCAGCAGTTGACTGCTGAATGGTGGGCATCAGGCATCTTGTTTCCATCATCAGTTCCCTCAGAACTCATCTTTGGAGATGCTGTAATGTGATGGCTTGATGGCTGCACATCCTCTGTTCACTGATAAGGCAGCCAATATTTTTCATTCACAGTATAAAGAAGAGCTTGAGTGGTGAGGCCCTACGGCTCCTCTCCTGGTGTAAGTGTTCTGGCTCTTCTGAATGGTGCAGTTTTTTGGGACAGCCAGACTGTGATCCATTCCCATTGCACATTACGTATATGAGGCACCTATGGAGAAGTGACATTGTACTATTTGAGATTTGATACCATTTCCTGATGCTGATTGAATGAGTGAAACCATTGGAATTTAAGTTTTTCCAGTAATTTATAATTTTTCTATAGCATATGTTTGACTCAGAAACAGTAGAGAGGTTATGCATCCAAGGCTGACTCTCTCAAAGGAAGTCACATAGCCCTAATATTCGGTGAACAATAGTTTAGGGCTACATTTTTACTTAACCTGTCAGGGATGCTGTTAAACCATGTGGTCATTTCCTTTACATCAGCTCCCATTTCTTTGACTTTCAAAAGGAATTTTTCCCCAAATTACCTTTGCAAATCCCTGAATTCAATATTATCTGGTATATCATGTCACTATCAAAGTTAGAGATGTCGACATGAAAACATGCTTTTTAAAAATTCACTTCACAAGGGTTAGTGGGTAAAGAGCAAAACCTCTGTCTGCAATTAGAGTAGAGGCAGGGAAAGCGCAGGGTGGCTGTGCTGTGACCCGACCTACTCCCACCTTCCAACCTCCCATCATGGACTCAACTTCTAGCCTCAGGAAAATTGCAAAACCCAGCACATTGTTTGTTCCCCTGTGGGTGGTTTGGGACTAGCTGAAACCACAAATGTTAAACCCTCAAACGCCAAGGGTCTACTACCAAGTATTACTTGGTAGAACAATTAAGTTGCTGGTTGTTTCCTGCTCCGGTTAATGGATTTTGATTCTACCCTTGCAATTTGCCTGAGGCTGATTAAAACAATGACCTCAGCTTTTCTGATTTCTTTTCAACCAGCAGCAGTGGCCCTTAAAACAGGTTTGTCACTGCTTCACTGCTGAGCTTTCCCTAGTAAGTCTTGCTCTCGCTTCCTGTTTTACCTGCAAACATGCACCCCCCACACACATATACACACATACATCACATTACATACACTGTTGGGTTCTTGGAATCCTGTGCAAACGAATGACTTTTGAATGATTACTTCATCAAATGCTGAAGACGCTTGCCACATAGCAGGTTAAGGATTTTCCTGTTTTCCTAACAGACAAGAAATAAATCTATACCCTGATGTAATCTGCTATCTATCTCTATCTATAACTGAATGAGTGAATTAATATTTAATTTTCTACTGGTGTCACTGATTCTTGCTGCCTAGAGAAGATAGCTATATCAAATAATATAACTGATAAGATGCTGATCTATTGAAATTCTGGTCAAAAACAATGCTTGGGTGAAAAAACAGGGAGATACTATAGAGATTTCCACCCAAATAATTCTTGTATTTTTAATCTATGTATTATAATGTTTGTTTGATAAATATAAGCTTAAATTTCAGATCAAGATCGAGCTCATGTAGTTAAAGTTATCTAGGTGGTAACTTTACTCATATTTGGATCTCAGTAGGATGGTGTTACACCTAGATGGTTTGCCATTATTTTCCTCATGCTAGGTCCATGATTATGTGATTACAGTAAAGTTCTCTTTCATCCACTCTGTTATCAAGAGGTACACTGAAATGGAAATAATGATTTGGAAGAAATATTCAACATCACTACCTTTGTTGGAGTAATAGTACTCTATCCCCAATTTTGAGTAACATTTTCCTTACTATATGAGATCCATTGAATGTGGTGATAAGGGAATGGTTCCTCTAATCTATCCAAATTGTCAACTTGTTCCTGAGCTTTGTACGTGGCCGCAGAAGCCTTTGTCTTAGACTCGTAAGGACCACCACCTTTGAGCCTGGACCCTCTCCCTTACTCCTTTTCTTTACTCCTTTTTTCTCCGCCCCCAACAGATTTTACTTACTTATCTGGAATCTGGTGGGAGTGTTAGTCATTTTCCACTCCTTCCGGTTCCACTCTTGGTTCCACTCTTGGATGGAGGGAAGGGCTCTGATCCTGAGTGTAGAGGAGTGGAGGTAGAGGTGGCCTTCCCAATGGTCCTCCTGCCATAGGACGACCGTCTAAAAGACCATCAGGCATTTTTCAGTGCAGAGTTTCACCTCTCACTAGCACATCCCCTGTCATTTTTAGACTAAAAGATTTTGTTTCAAATATCGTATATTAACACATATATGTGGAACCTAGAAATATGGTACAGATGAACCGGTTTGCAAGGCAGAAATAGAGACACAGATGTAGAGAACAAACGTATGGACACCAAGGGGAGAAAGCGGCAGGGGGTGGGGTGGTGGTGTGATGAATTGGGCGATTGGGATTGACATGTATACACTGATGTGTATAAAATGGGCTACTAATAAGAACCGGCTGTTCTTACAAAATAAAGATTTTGTTTCCTTCCTACCCTTGAATTATAATTTAGAGACCTTCCTTCTATGCTTTGTTCTTCAACATAGTTGGGCATGAAGGGAAGAATGCCTCCTGCCATACCTACGTGAAGCTCCTGCAGCCCTGTGTGGACCTGCCTACGTGGATGTTACTGCTTCCACAGGCAAAGTTGACAGACAGGAACAGGCTAAGGGATTAAGGAATCACTTTTGGACAAAATATGTAATATTTTGTCAATATTATTCATAGGGCCAGTAACTCAAACAAAGAAGTCTGCAGGCCCAGAGATGAGATATCAAAGAGAACTCCCAGAAATGGTTTTAACCATAATGCAGGTGTAGAGATTAGATTATAGGGAAGCCAACAGCACTTTAGGACTTTATTCCCCCAGTGTCTGAACAAACCTGGTACCTTCTACAGCTTCTTTCCCCCCTCATGGGCTGGACCTAAGACATCCCCAAAATCCCCAATCCTCTATCTCATCTGTGCCCACTGTTGTTTTAGGGGAGCTCCCAGTCTCCACCTCTGGCTCTGTCTCACCGACTCTTAAGATCCAGTTCTTATTCTCCACCCATTGCCTTAGACCTGATGTTTCAGAATTGCCCTCATTCCCACCTTACTTGAACTGGGGACTCAGACACCAGTTTCCCCTTTTCCTGATCCCTGGATCCTTAGGTCAACCCTTCTCACCACTAGCTGCCCCACACCACACCAAACCCAAACTCCAAGAACCAGCCTAAGCCAGGGCTTTGAGTCTCATCCTCTCTAAGCTTTAACCCCAAAACTCCATGTGTCTGGGAAACCAGGCTTGGCAGACAACATACTTAGGGCTTCATGAAAACAAATAGAAAATCGAGCAAAAAGCAGTATAGACTTTGTTGGGATTTGAAAATATCTTCTAAATCATCAAAACTATAATACCTTACCATATACTCTTAATTTAATAGAATGCCTTTTGCTTTACCCAACCATTTACCTATCTCTCCATTCCTCTAAGCTTTGGAATACTCAATCCGAAGTTTTTAGTTGGAAATCTGTAATTTTCACATTAAACAAGGAATTCTTCAGCAAGAATTGATAATAGGTGCTATTCTCAAGTAAGGCACTAGGTGGAGCATGTGAATTTAAAGGAAATTTAAGTTGATGGTTACTGGTGACAACAAATTATTTAACTCAAGAAAACTATAAAAAAATTTAAACCAAATTTCTTTTGATTAATTTCAACTAAAAATAGACAAATATAAAACAATGTAACACTTTTAATAAATGTATGTACTCTAGGATAATGTAAATTAAAAAAGATAAAGATTGGAATAAATAATTTTTTTCTCTTCATTCTCTCCAAACACTATAGCCAAAGCAGGAAAATGAAGCAGGTAGCAGTTTCAGAAGAACACTAGTTGGGGAATACTGAGATAGGGCTGGAATATATATTTTTTTCCCTGAGTGAGAAAATGAAGTGGTCTGTATCAGAGTGGAAATACCTTGCAAGCTCAGATTTGCAGACAGCATCTGCATGATTCCTGGAGGCTAAATCTGTGAGACAGATATACAGATAAGCTCTTCAGGGTTCAGAAGATAACAGTTTCAATCCTGGTGGTATTGCACTGTACATGTTCACAGTTATAGTCACGATTTTCTACTAGACTTTATTTGTGATACTGCAAGTGAGGTTTGTCAATGCTTCCACTTTTAGTTGGCTGTAAAAATGTCATCCAGCGTGCAACTTGACATCCCTATATGCAGTTCAGGCTGACTTCAAGTCCAGGTCAGGAGTTACTGGAAGAAAAAAAAAAATCTCAGGAAACTCACCTTTGACTCAGTGATATTTTGAATTCTGATTCCCCCGGTCAGCCTGTTACCATATACTTCTCAGAGTACCATGCATTCTGTCCAAGGTATTTAGTTGCATTCAATGGAGAGACAGAATGGAGAGTGCTTACTTCATCTTGACCCGAACCAGAGCTGTGGATTTTTTTAAAATTCCTGACTTTCTTTGTCAAAAGATGCTTGAAATAAACTCTAACATAGACTATTTCATACGATTGCAAGATATAAATTTAGGAAGGAGGTAAACTAGCTGAATTTAATATGATGAGAATTTAATTTATTAAAAATATGTTGCAATATTTTGTTTTATGGTGAACTTCAAAGGAAAAAAATGCTTGGGTTTTATGTGAAGACGATTTGGCCAGAAATGTGTACCGTCCTGCTGTTTTATTTGGCAAAGTGGCTAGATAGAAGCAGCTCTGAGTTTTTAAGAAAAGCTGTTTTTCAAACAGATATAATTTTTCTTTGGCATCACTAATATGTTAGAATACAGATGAATAAACTGTTCTAATAATAATTTTAAAATGCTTAGGTTATAAATTTGACTTTATTAAGTAAAATTAAGTTTCATCTACTTTGGACTTCTATATGAATTAGCAGCAAAATTGGTTCTAGCACTGGAGATGACTAATACCATGCTTAAAATACTCCTTCTTCAAATCTATCAATAATAGGGATTAGGAAGTAACTTTTAATTTAATAGGCAGGAAGTTTTTTTAATGCCTGGTGAGTACACCCCCAAGAGAAAATCTCACATATGTACACAAGGAGATGCACATAAAGATACTTGAGTGCTGCTTTGTTTTTGGTAGCAAAAAGTTGGAATCAGCCTAAATGTTGATCAAGACCAATAAAGAAATTGGTACATATTTATATGATGTAATATTACCCAGTGATTAAAGTGACAGTCACTTGCTCACTCACTCTCATTCTCTCTCCCTCTCCCTTGTTCCCTGTCTTTCTCTCTATGTATGTATGTCTGTGTGTCTATCCCTGTCACCTTTTATGCCCAGTATCATCACAGGTCCATATATATATATATATATATATATATATATATATAGAAAGAGAGAGAGAGATGGGAGAAGGAGGGGGTGGGGAATCATGATGTTGAATGGAAAAAAAGTAAATTTGCAAAATGAAACCACCAGTATGATATCATTTTTATAATTTAACATACCAAATCTGTGTATTATGGGTACATATATGTGTATGACCAATATTTTTAAATTGGAAGGATACCCACGAAATAGTGGTCACTCAGGAAAGGGGAGTGGGATGGAACATGGGTCCCAAAGGGATTTAAAATAAACAAGATAAAATGTAAGCATTTATCGATTCGTTGGTATCTGCTATATTATTCTCTGAAGTTTTCTGTAGTTTCAAAAATTTCTCAAGAAGTGTGGGGTGGTGCTGGTGGACAGCAGGAGGGGACCTCAAGGGAAGTACCCTAGTGAGAATTACATGCCTGACACTGAACAGAAAATAATGCAAGGAAGTGCTGTGGTTGGCACGTAAGAAAAGCAGATATAAGTGTTAGATGGGCCCACTTGGCTGTGCTCCTCATGGCAGCGGAAGGCTTGAGCTCTGGAGCTCCCCTTCCCCCCGGGGGGCCCTGAAGTGATGGGGAGAGAGCTGGGGACCTGGACTGGACTCGCTCTTCCTGTCCCTTCTCTGAAGTCTCTGAACACGTTGTGTGGTAAGACTGTGGCTGAGTTGTTCTTGTTGCCTACTTTTTGCTATATTTTCTAGGCATGAAAGGATGCATACCAGAGGACCCTACCATGTGGGAGATGCTGAAAAATACTGCCTTGAGGATGATTTGGTCAATCTCGAGGTTCTGGATGAGGTACTAAATATTTAATGGACAATTTTCACCAATGACATTTGTTTCACATGAGTGGTGTGACCTTTCTGTTGTAGATCATATTCTCCTAAGGTCACTTGAAACTTTAATTGTTTGTATAGCCTTGGGGTGAAGCTCAGGAACATTTGGTTGCTGTGACTATGATCCGGTGTTGTGTGCATTTATAGTCCCCCAAATGTCCTGAATGATGACGAGAAAAGGATTTGGATTTTTCCCGTAAAGGCTTTTATATTGTAGGCTTAAATGATGTATTAGATCAGCTGAAATTATTTTCTGTTTATAGAAAAGTGCAACTTAACCCTTAAATTAAGACAGTTGTTTGCTCTTCATAAAGAGGAGCTTCATTTAGGGAAATAGTGAAGCTAATACAGCTTGAATTCTAAATTTGGAAACTGTGATAATCCCCATTTAAAATATGCATGTTTAATAGAGCTGTTAATTGCACTGGAGCTGCTTCTGCTGATTCTAACTCTGGGGACCCTTAACTGCAATGCATGAATCACTAAAGTGTGATATAAAAGTGTTCAATTCTGCATTCCCACCACATAAATTTTAAGTGTAATGCTTTGAGAAATGAAGTTACAATTTGTCTGTACTTTATTAATAGTAATGACCTATTAAATCAAATTCTAAATAGAACATTTTGGTTGGGTGAGACATGTTTTTCATAATAACAGACAAAATCTTTGTTGCATATGTCAGAGTCTCTTAGCAAGTCCTAAGTGGGCCGAATTCTTTTAGCATATTCCTAATTTTTTCTTTTTTCAAGGCAAATATCTGCATTTAGGATCATTAGGGTCCTAATGATTAGGATCCTAATCAATAGGGTATGACTTAAATGGGCTATTTTAATGTTTTAGAGAAAAATATTCTCGTAAGAATACATTTGTTGTTATTTTAAGGATCACTCCCTTGACTGGAAATAGTGTTTACTCTCAGTACTATTTATCCTCTTCTTAGGATACAATTATTCATCAGTTGCAGAAGCGTTATGTGGACTTACTGATTTATACATATGTTGGAGACATCTTAATTGCCTTAAACCCCTTCCAGAATCTAAACATATACTCTCCACAGGTAAGGGATCCTTTATGATCATGGTGCTCCTTAATAGGAAATGTGAAATCTCAAGGGAAAATGAAAAGGGAGAAAAAATGAGAATAAAATTATGTCATCCTCGGGGTGTACATACCCCAAACTGAAGATAGTAATGCAACACAGATGGAATTGTTACATTTTGGGGGTAACTTTTTAAGTTAATATGTAACAAAACAGCTAACATTTATTTAGTGCTTACCACATACCAGGCACTGGGTTACCTTGTTTCTCTCTCACGAACCTGTGTGACAGGTAATATTATTAAGCCTATTTGGCAAATGAGGACACTTAGCATAGTGAAGTTAATGCCCTTCCACAAGCTTAGGAAGCCAGTAAGTGAAGAATTGGGATTTGAAGTCAGCTCTATAGACTCCAGAGCCTCAGCTCTACAGCCTCCCTGATGCCACAATTCTCCTAATAAGTGACGAAGCCTTGGTTTTGTGGGCAAAAAGGTACTGGGACATTAGAAGAGTTCTTTAAGTTAACGTTTTTCAGTTTTCCAGACTTTATCATGGAGTGAAACGTGCCTCAAATCCCCCCCACATATTTGCATCAGCAGATGCTGCTTACCAATGCATGGTTACTTTCAACAAAGACCAGGTAAGAACTTACTGCCCTTCCCCACCGAGTCCCACAGGAGGATGTGTTCTGTCCTCCTCTGCGGCTCTTAAGTCTCCCTAAAAACTTTCCATTCTGGTTGCTGGTGCTGACTCAAGGAAATAGGCAGTAAAATAGTAGCTCAGGGGAACAGGAACAGTGATACAGCCAGAGTAGCAGGAAAACGTGAAAACCCTTTTCAAGGAATGTGAAACGTCCCTATCAAGGGCACTCACTTCCCCTGGGAAAATATAATAAGGATAATCCTAATATGAATATAAGAACATAGAGCTAACACAAACCTGATGACGTGGCAATGACTGTCATAAAAATGGGATGGAGAATGACGGACATGAAGTTCTTTCTAGTGAAGGTCTCAGAAATTTCATGGTCCAGTCCTTTTTGTATGAAATACTGCACACAGGTTGATAGTGCTTCTGCACCACACTGTTTAGCTGCTGAGAAATTGTGATGAATTGAGTAAAGACTGAACAAATCTTAAACGCAGTGCTAGTTAAACACAAAGCTCACCCATACGTTTTAACTTTCTGGACCTCTGATTCACAGTGGTGGCATATCCAACCTTTGGCCCTTCCTTTACTTTCAATATGTGTGTTTTCCCGTCTGTCTTTATTCTGTTTGAAATAGAAACAATCTAATGTGGTGGGAAATTTTATGAGAGCAGCACAATGTGTATATTTCCTGGGACCTGTGAAGTCCCAGCTTTGGATTTGCTGAGGAGCTGATTGAAATTATAATAGTGCCAGTTACGAAATGGAGTACCTGGATTCACTATGTGTTAGAAACTTGGCTTCTCCACATTCTTACCTTTCCCAGAGACTTGTGGAATGTCCATAGAATTCATAGAAAGGAAGGAAATGAAGAGCGATATATGTGTTTCTCAAGTTAAAAAGTTACCCCACTGTGTTATCTTTTTCTCTGACACTAAATGTGTGTCTTTACCAACACCAGCCAGTTCTCCAATTCCCTGACACCAACTGGCTGTCTAACAATTCAGTTCCATTCAATTCTGATATGAACTATCCATATTTAGCACAGACCTCACAGGCTCAGGGCTCAGTCCCCAGACTGCCCCTACTTCAGACACCAGCTGTGAATGGGGTACCCAGGCTACCTACACTTCCTCCTGGCTGACTGCAAATTCAGGGATTCCCACAGCCCCGCACAGGTTTGATAGTTCACTAGAACGACTCACAGAACTCAGGAAAACACTTTACTTAGGTTTACTGGGTTTTTATAAAGGTTACAACTCAGGAGCAGACAAATGGAAGAGATGCATAGGACAAGATACAGGGAGGAAAGTGGTGTAAAGCTTCCACGCCTTATCCTCCCAGGCCTGCGACATATTCACACCGGAAGCTCTCAGAATCTTGTTCAAGAGTTTTTATGACTCAGTCAATCTCTGGCCCTTCTCTCCTCCCCAGAAGCTGGGGTGGCGGGGGTGAAATTTCCCACCCTCTAAATCATGTGTTTGGTCTTTTTAGTAACCAGCCCCCATCCTGAAGCTGTCTTGGGCTCCACCTTGAACCACTTGGTGAGCAGTTAGGGTTGGTTGAAAGGGACTTGTTTGTGAATAACAAAGGATGCTCTCATCATTCAGGACATTCCAAGGGTTTTAGGAGCTCAGTGCCAGGAACCAGAGACAAAGACCAAATATATGTTTTTTTATTATACCACACCCACTAATCTCCTTTATATATACATAAAGAGCTCCTAGAAACAAATGGTAAAAGACCAATAATATATATTTTAAAAAAGGCAAAATATGGACTGGTCACAAAAAAAGGAAAATATGAATGACCTTAAACTTATGAAAGGATGCCCAATCTCACTCATAATAAAAGAAGTGCAAATTAAAACTGTACCGAGTTATAATGTTTTGCCTATCAGACTGGCAAAAATCCAACATAGCCATTTGGTGAGAGTGCAGAACAGACACTTTCATATACTGATATAGTCCTTAGGAAAGCAATTTGGTATTATCTATCAAACTTATAAATGTGTTTACCTTTTGGTCCAACAACCCCATTTCTGGGAATTTATTCTTCAAATGAACCTGTATATAAATATAATGACCTACGTATCAGGTTATTCATTGCAGTATTGTTTGTAATGACATCGGGAAAATCTCAAGTATCC
Organism: Leucopleurus acutus; assembly: GCF_964270905.1. Taxonomy (NCBI): domain Eukaryota; kingdom Metazoa; phylum Chordata; class Mammalia; order Artiodactyla; family Delphinidae; genus Leucopleurus; species Leucopleurus acutus. The sequence continues at coordinate 57,142,501 of NC_139149.1, forward strand.
ATCAATATGGGATGGGTTAAATAGACTATGGTACATCTGTATAAGGGAGTGACAAACTACTGAAAAGGTTGAGGAAGCTCTCGGTGTACTGAAATGGAAAGATTCCTAAGATATATTGCTCAGTGAAGATTTAAGGTATACAGTGGTAGATGTTATATGAAAACCATAGCTGAACACACAGGGTGTCTACTGTGCTTTGAATTCTTCACCAACACTTCATTTTCTCTGTTAGTGCATTGTCATCAGTGGAGAAAGTGGCTCTGGGAAGACGGAAAGCGCCCACCTGATAGTTCAGCATTTGACTTTCTTGGGAAAGGTATTGACGACCTGCTTTCTGTATCGTGGTTAGAGGACTGCGTATTTTCTAAATGATGGAAATACTGGTTTTTATTAGGGGTTACATAGAAACATTCCATCTTTGTTATGTTCACCTCCTGATCGCTAGGCCTCTTAAGATGTCAGCATGTCCTCCACCTTTCACATAGTGAAGAAAATAATGCCAGCACCAATTTACTAGATTATTGGCAATTAATTTTTCATGTTTTCAATGTAATACAAACATTCAGCCATTAAGTAGTAAAAGTGGTTAAACATTAGGAGCAGGAGCAGGGAGCGCCACTAAGGTGATTAAAGGGTCGGAAATAGAGCTCTCTGAACAAAAGTTGAGGGAAATGGAAATTCTCAGCATGGGGAAATGGACATCAAAGGGTTAGCTTTAAAGATACCCTAGCAGTTGCTTATACTCAGAATTAGTGTATTAGGAGACTAAGAACAAATTTAAGAGTATTTTTTACAGATGAGGTTTATTGAATATTATAGTGAATAACTGAGAAAAGTGATGGTATCTCTCTATTTAAAATTCTTTCTGGGCTTCCCTGGTGGCGCAGTGGTTGGGGGTCCGCCTGCCGATGCAGGGGACACAGGTTCGTGCCCCGGTCCAGGAAGATCCCACATGCCGCAGAGCGGCTGGGCCTGTGAGCCATGGCTGCGGAGGCTGCGCGTCCGGAGCCTGTGCTCCGCAACGGGAGAGGCCACAACAGTGAGAGGCCACAACAGTGAGAGGCCCGCGTACCACCAAAAAAAAAATTCTTTCTAAGCTCTTCAGGCATTTTATCTGTCAAGAATTTTAAGAGAAGTGTAGTTGGTTGTAAAAACTAATGACCTAATCTAGCCTCATCTGATGCTTATACATCTGGGGAAATGCTCATCGGAGAAAACAATGCTGGTGATTGATGCTAATTTCCCCAAATGGAGTTTTTCCCCCAGAGGATAAATGTGAAATCTGTGGGCTGGGTGGTGTGGGTGGACCTTGCATGGCAGCTCTACTGAAGTAATGTTTCTGGAGGCTCCTCCTGACTGTTCTTGTTTGGCACAGGCAAATAATCAGACCTTGAGAGAGAAAATTCTGCAAGTCAACTCTCTGGTGGAAGCCTTCGGAAATGCATGCACTGCCATCAATGACAATTCCAGCCGTTTTGGAAAATATCTGGAAATGATGTTTACACCAACTGGAGCTGTGATGGGGGCAAGAATCTCTGAATATCTCCTTGAAAAATCCAGAGTTATAAAACAGGCAGCGTAGGTGCACTATTTTCTCGCTCTGGCTTTGCGCTGCAATATAGACTGGGCGGCTTTGGGAATTTTCATGGCTCCATTCACCCTTGTTCTTAGCATCCTTGCCCCCCATCCCCACCCCCAGCCTCCCCAAGAGCAAGGAATTATTTAAGCAGAGGATAAGTGGTGACTTCTAACATAAAAGATGTTTACAAGCAGAGTAGAAAGGGCTGGGTGGGATTACACTGGGATAGGTATGCCCGTTCTTCCTGAGTTTGTTATACCAGGTAGAATTTAACAATATGCCGTTACTTTTAAAAATCATTAGGTCCCTTAAAATTGAGCTTGTCTATCAAAAAAGAAGCACTGAGAATATTCCACATGTTCATTTTTTCCCTAGATTGAGAGAGGAAAAAAACTTTTGTTTTAAGAAGAGCAGTATAGCAATAGTCCAATAGCATGGACTGCCCCTGGTTCAAGTGCTGGCTCTGACCTTGACTGTGGGACCCTGGGTATGTCCCCTATCCTCTCTGTGCCTCCTCTGTGAAATGGAGATGCTACTAGAGCCTACCTCATGGGTTTATTGTGAAGATCAGTGAGTTTGTTTATATAAAATGACTTCAAAAAGTACGTGGGTTGGTATATGTGATCAGAGAGTTAGCCACTGTTATTACCGTTGCAGGACACCAGACTTCCTCAGGGGCCTGGCTCCCTTCATGCATTAATCAGTAATTATCTGTTGAATTCCCGCTGTGTGCCAGTGCTGTGCTCTCTGTTGGAGTTGCAAGAGTGAACAAAATAGACGAGGTCCCAGTGTTCATGGGGATTGGAGTGGATAGGGGATGGAAGACGGGTGGGCGGCCAGGGTCGGGGTGATGGGGTGGCAGAGGAATCTCGGGCATTAAGCACAAAAAACTGTAAATGCAGACCAAGTGTGATAAGTACCAGGAAGCAAAGTAAGGTGCTGTGAAGGTAAAACAGGAGAAAGGACAGTAACCTAGTCCAGGAAGAGAGGACTCCCTGTGTAAGAGACATTGAATCTGAGGATCACTAAGAGTGAGCCAATGAGATGAGATGGGGACAGGAGTGGGGAGGAGGGAGAGAGGAGCAAAGACCAGGCTGAGGCCAGGTCCTGCAGGGCTTTGGAACCAGGCTGAGGAACCTGATTCTAAAGGCAATAATAGGAAGCCATTTGACATTTTCAAGAAGGGGAGTCTCGAAAACCAACTTGCATTTTGATATAATGAAATAATGGCTCTGGCTTCAGTGGGGCAAATGGATTGGAGGAGATGCGAGAAGTACAGTTACGGCATTGAGACCACTAGGAGGCTGGTTTCAAATCCATGTGAGCGGGAACGTTAGCCTTCGCTGAGGTGGTAGCGGTGGAGATGGGGATGCAGGGGAGCTGATGCATCTGAGAGATACTGTGCAGGTAGAACCCACAGGACTTGTTTTAGGTTCAGAGCCCCAGCATCTTCTTTTATCATATACCTGCAGTTTCCTCACAAAATAGGGACTCACATGAAAATTAAACAAATGTACCGAAGGCTAGAGTCAGTCATTTTAGCTTCCGTGTGGTGTCTCGATTAATTTTTATGAGGTCCCTACTTCTTTCTTCCCAAATTAGGGTGATTTTAAAGTTTAGGGAGCTACCTCTGAGAGAATGGAAATTATAGTTTTCTGTGTTCAAATGTAAAGTGGTCTTTTATAAGGAAAATGTGAGGAGGGTTCCAGTCACAGCTATGTCACTTGTTAATATAACTATCCTTATACCTTACTTTCCTCATATGCAAAAAGGGCATGATAAAGCCAACCTCACAGGGCTGTTATGAGAATTAAATGAGATGATATGTGATTTTTACCAAATACAGAATCTGAAACATAATTGGTACCTAATAAACCATAACTTATTATTATTAAATTTAGTCAATATGATAACACTAATGGATAAAGTAGACTGAAGACATTGGATGAGGAGAAGATGGGACCTGTGCAAGTTCTGTTTGTCTGACCTTTCTGGTCCTGTCCTCCTCCAGCACATAGTAGGATTCTCCTTCTTGGAACCCTGTGGCTGGATATGGTCATAGGACTAGTTCTGGCAAATGCGCGTTTAATGGAAAGACCCTCCAGAGTGCTGGCAAAGTGCGAGATGGTGGCTGCTCCATCAGCTCGGGCCCAGTGACTCTGATGAGCAACCCCCGCACCCCCTGCACCGTGACCCTCAGTAGACAAGTACTCTGAGCAAGTACTCTTAGCAAGAAGCTAAGACTTTATTGAGTTAAGCCACTAAGATCTTGGGATGTTTGTTACTGCAACCAGATGGATGTCGGTAAGCAAAGCTTGGAAGAATTGAGCGCTGGAAGTATCTGCAAAAATCTATAGGAAGGTAGGACCATGGCGGGTCAGCCAATGCCTGCACTTCTACCAGAGGCGGAAGAACAACTGTCATTCATGCGGGGCATACCAGTTCATGAGGCCCTGTAAAGGCCTTCCCGTCTCAGTGAATGGTTGCCACCATCACCAGATACTCAAGGTAGAAAACTGGGAAGCAACCTCCAGGTCCCTTTCCCTCACCACCCTCATTCATTCTATCTGGACAGTCTTTTAGTTGTTTTTCCAAAACATATCTTTAAGCTTACCCTTGTTCTCCATCATCCCTGCCATTACTCTGTCCCAGTCACTCACTGTCTCACCAGATCCTCCTAATTGGTCTCCTTGCATCCATCTTAACTTCTTACAGTCTAGTCACACACTTACAGTTTAAGACACTTCAAAGAATTCTAATTGCATAATCAACAAAACCCTCATTATGGCCTGACAAGGCCTTGTATGGGCTGACCCTGCCCACCTGCTTCTCACCAGCCTTCCTTTGTTCTACATGGATATCATGCTCAGAGCCTTTTCGTATACGCTGCTCCCTCTCTTGGGGATGCTCTCCCCCTTCTCTCTGTAGCTCCTCCCAGTCCCTTCTCATGCTTCACTGTTTGATTTTAGTGTCATTTCCTTCCAGAGCCCTTCCCTTGACTTGACGCAAGTGGCCCTCACCCCACAGCATTGTTCATCTCAGTCTCTTGTTTGTTTCTTTCAAAGCCCTCATCACCAGTTTCCCCGTTGATTCATCTGACTCCATCACTAGAAGGAAGCTCCAGAGGGCGTGAATCCTCTGAGTCCTGTATCCCTGGCACCTAGTGCAGTGCCTGCCATGCTTGGCACTCAATAAGCTTATTAGTTGAGTGAACAAATGGGTGAGAAATGGCAAGTAGAGACATCTAGAACACAGGGCAGAGCTAAGAATGTATCAGAAGAGCTTGGACAGGATGAACAACCAGAGGAAGACTAGGATATCCAGGAGATGCTGAAGAAAAGAGTGGGGCCCTTGTCACAGATAGGGACAAGGAGTAGAAGGAAGACAGGTTTCTTCCACAGAGCTACGTTGGCCAAGGTGAGGATTTGAGAAAATCCTGGGGCATCAACAGGAGAGAATGACCTCCTCCAAAGGAGAGAAAGGGATGTAGAGCAGGGCTTTTCAAACTATCTTTGCTGAAAGACTAGCTTTTTCAAAAAATATTGGGTTGGGCTTCCCTGTTGGCGCAGTAGTTGAGAGTCCGCCTGCCGATGCAGGGGACACGGGTTCGTGCCCCGGTCCAGGAAGATCCCACATGCCGCGGAGCGGCTGGGCCCGTGAGCCATGGCCGCTGAGCCTGTGCGTCGGGAGCCTGTGCTTCGCAACGGGAGAGGCCACAACAGTGAGAGGCCCGCGTACCGCAAAAAAAAAAAAAAAAAATTATTGGGTTGGCCCAAAAATTTGTTTGGGTTTTTCCTTAAGATGTTATAGAAAAATCCAAACGAACTTTTGGGCCACCCCAATAGTAGTTCACAATCTATTGTGAACCAATACTTTCGTAAAATGTAATTGAAATGTATTATCAGAAAAATTATCACACTCTTAGATGTCATAGCAATATCACTTACTATAAAATGTCTAGACATAGACTTTCTAGTTCCTTGTCTTATCATAGCTGACAGCAATCCACAGACCACACTGAGAGCAGCACCCATCCGAAAGAACCCTGGCCAGGGTGGCCTAAAAGAGGGTGCATAGCAGGAGACCAGGGGACGGATGCAAGCCATTTTGAATCATATTTGAGAGAATACAAGTTTGAGAGAGTAGTCACCTCTCTTCTGCAACCAATTCCCCTCCCTAACTTGCTGTACACCTGGCTAGCTGCTTCCTGTCTTGGGCTTCAGTAAAGTAGGGAGTTTGGCTGATCTCTCTAAGCTGGACATCACTGTCTCTGAAGCAACATGGGCTACAAACAGAAGACGAGTGGCACAGATGCGTAGTCATTTGTTCTGGAAAGATCTCTAAACATATGTAACCTGAGCTGTTACCTATAAATGTTCCATTCTCTAAAACCTCCTTCTGCATATAGTAAACATAAGTGTGTTTAATAGTGTGACATTGTGGCAATTACTATACTAATCCTATCACTATTGCTATTCTGTAATTGGGAAGTAGCATATTTAATTGCCTGTAAATGCAAATTTGCTACAGAATAATATTTTGCACAGAAAGGAAACTATATAAATTACTTGGAGTGGGGAAGCCCAGAATATATTGTTAGTAATGTCCCTTTCCTTTTTTTTTTCCAGGGGAGAGAAAAATTTTCACATATTTTACTATATTTATGCTGGCCTTTATCACCAAAAGAAACTTTCTGAGTTCAGACTTCCTGAGGAAAAGCCTCCTAGGTAAGTGTTGGGGGTTTTAGTTGTTAATTTTTAATGAATATACAATTAGCAATGGACAAAACTTGGAAGTAGTGCGGTTCTCCTAACTGGACACTCAGTCCCTTTAGCTGAAATGCCCACATGAGATGGCAGGAACTACATCTCCCTTTACATTTTCTAGAAAGTTCAAAAACTCAATTGCAACCATTTTACTCAGCATGTGCACCATTATTTTATCACTGTAAGGAAATGCCCTTGCAAAGAAGGAGCCCAATGATGCCCTGGTATTTGGGGTGCCATTTCCAAGTCAGTGCTCATTCTGTTTGGTCATACTCTCTGTAGGTACATAGCTGATGAAACTGGAAGGGTGATGCACGACATAACTTCCAAGGAGTCTTACAGAAGACAGTTTGAAGCAATTCAGCATTGCTTCAGGATTATAGGGTTCACTGACAAGGTAAGTGATTGTCAGCGGAGAAAGAAACTCAAGTGTTAATATTCTTGGGTGAATGTGAGTGAAGATATGAATGTTCTAACTTGGGGCTGGACACTTGCTTTTCAAATGCCACGCTGGTCATGTTATAAGGTCTTGCTACTCAAAAGTGTGATGCGTGGATGAGAAACATTGTCATTACACAAGACTTGTTAGAAATGCAGACTCTCAGATCCAACTAAGAACAGCAGAATCAGAATCTCCATTTTAATAAGATGCGAGGTGAACATTAAAATAGAAGTACCCTTGTAAGTGCCACGTGCCTGTGAATTGTTGTCACTGTCATCAGTTCACGCCAGCTGTGATAACAAACACCTAAACAATGCTGCCCTTTTCTCAGTTGGGATTGGTCCAGCCGTTAGAGCGAATTGTGTAATAGGAGTATAGGAATATGTAGGTTACCCCCAAGCCACAGGAGTATATTTATGCAAGTAGTTCCTCGTGCCCCCAAACAAATTAATTTAAACCTTTTCAACTTTCTTGCAGTCACTTCCTTCTCCATGGCACACAGTTGCACATTATTAGCCATAGCTCTAAGTACTGTACTACCCTTATCATACTAGATACAGGCTGTCTCTATTAAATATATGCCAGAGGTGACAGAAAATATTTATCACTCTAGGCTCAAATATTACTCTGTGGTATATTTATGTCATAGTTTCTGGGCTTCTTGCCATCAATTTTGTAAAATATACAGATTCTTTTGCTTTTCCAACAAAGGAGGTGAATGATTAGGAGGTAAGTGAGAGTGTTTAAATCTTCAGGGATTAGATTACAAGACACTTGAGTTACCCTGGGACAGCCACTCTGGAAAAAGGATTGCTTTTGTAATCTATTGAGTTTGGCCAGCCCTTTCCTCCCCAGCATGGTTGATTTTAGTCATAAAAATACTTTTCTTCTTTCTAGCCAGCTGTTAATTTTCTCTGTCAGCCTCCCATAGACTTTAAACTGACAGACAGTGGAAAATCCCAAGAGTCAGATACAAATAGAAATATATTTCCCTTGGCTCCTTAGAGGAGAGCAACTAAACAGGTTCCAGCGTTGTTAAAGGACCTTTATGGTTATTAATTTATAGAGCTGGTTGTTATCAAAGGTGCATCACCAGAAAAGTCGAAGTTCAGTGGAGATGGCAGTAGAGCCATTTAAAGTCACCTGGGTCATGCCCAAGTGTTTAGGGACATACTTTCTTGAAAGGGTACAGGAACAGTAGAGAAGTCAGTCATAGGGTTAATAATATTTTGCATTCCATAAGTACAATCATGGTTGCAGAATACTGTGGAGAGATTGGTACTAGCTCTAAAGGAAAGGCTATAATATCAGCCCTGTCCAATGATAGAAATGTGCTGCAAATAATAATAAAACAGTTGCTGTTTTAAGATAACAAAATTAAAAATGTTAAGTATGTATTCTTGAAGTAAGCCATCCCTAACACCTATGGGAAAAAAAGTCTAGTAGAAATGAATGAATGGCTGCATAAATAGATATGAAAATAAAGAAACATAAAAGATGGTAAACATTTTAAATTTGTGCCTGGTCTGGACTGTTAAATGAATAACCAGACTGGAATTATATGTATATGTGTAGGTATTCACCATGTCCACTGTTAATTCATACTGGAAATAAACACAATTTATGTCAGTTAGCAGCCCTGGAAATGGAAGGAAGAGTCTAGATCTTATCTTTCTTATCCTTAATTCTTTGGTTATATCTCTGTCTATATCTCTATAGACAAACCATTTTGCTGAATTGACTCAGTTTGCTTTATGTTTGTAAACTCAAAGTAGTTTGACTACATTCAGAAAGATTCAGTTGACTGTAGTCAGGTAGTAGATGCTAAATAGCTGATGTAACAGAATTTCTCTTAAGTTTTTCTGAGGGACATTTCTAGACAGAGCTTGAATGAGCTGGTCAATTTAATAAAAATTATGGATGGTCCCTATCCTTTCTTATAATGTCACTAATTCGGATGCCCTTCAGTTTTTCCAAAACCCTTAGAGCTCCTGGACTCAGGAGCATGAATTAAGTTCTGGGACACCAGCCAAAAGTATCTGAAAGAACCCTTGACCCTACGTTTATTGTAAAGAAACGTCACTGGTGGAAGGAATCTTCCAATAACAATGAAGTCCCTCATGGGGGTGGGGGGTTATACTTAAAACCCTATGATAAAGATCAGTGCTTTTCTACTCTTTGTTTGGGTTTTTGTTTGTTTGTTTTTTCCTTAACATCTTTATTGGAGTATAATTGCTTTACAGTGTTGTGTTAGTTGCTGCTGTATAACAAAGTGAATCAGCTATACATATACATATATCCCCATATCCCCTCCCTCTTGCATCTCCCTCCCACCCTCCCTATTCCATCTACTCTTATTTTTGGATTAAACCATACTGTTTTTGTTTAATATTATGCTTGTCTTGCTGGTATATGAATTATCATAACATATTAAATAAATTGAGTTTTAAGTATGTTTATGTTTAATACTACATGAAGAATTTTTGGCAGGTTATCTGTGATGGTCAAGATTGGACATTTACTGCAGATCACTTGATGAAGAGGTCAGGGAGAAGGCTTTGCGATTAGGGCAAAGTTTTTTTCCTTTTCTTCAAAACAGATTATGAATTGGGAGAGTACTGCTGAGGATAGACTGAGGGTTATATGTTAAAATGTTAATTGGGGGTGTTGAGGATTTCAAGTGTCTTAAAGACAATAGGACTTACCATTGACTTTAAAAACAAAAAACCTTTATTGATGTATGATTGACATGCCAAAAAAATTTTTTCTAAACCAACTACTGACTTGCAAGTTACAAATGTTGTGAGCCTCTGAAAAGGGAACTGAGTAAAGGCATTGGAATAGAGCCTGTAAGGGAGAAGGCCCTTCAGCTGGGCCTAATGCAGTGCTTTGGGCAAAACTGGTGAAAAACTCAAGACATTAAAAAAGAAGCACGGTAAAGAGAGACTGAGACGGCAAGTAAATTCCTAGGGATACCAGAGACACACTGCCATGAGATGCCCATGAACCCAGCCAGAGGTAATTTCCTTAAATCAGCTCCAGGCTAACAGAGAAAACCAGGATTCTCCTCAACTTTCCACTTGGCCTCAACTCTATGGAGAGAATACCTATCTCAGTGAAAGAAGTATCTTCTGAGAAAAAGAGAGAAGAAGCCAAGACCATACATCCTGCATGGGGCTTTGGTGGAGAAATGCTTCCCCACTTTTGCTGATTGGTGGTGAAACTGAATTCACACTCATCAACAGTGAATTGGGAAACCTAATTGGAGGAGTTGTTAGACTTCTTAATACATTTTCCTGTCTTGAGTGAAGTGATTCCATTTTATCATATAGAAAGTTGGAAATTGGTGAGAAATAAAAAGAGAGCAGCTTAGCAAGATTCTATAGGAAAGGCAGGGTTACCAGGAAAGGCTTCATAGCTAGAGATGAGGCAAGAGAAAATGAGCAAGGTAAGGAAGGTGAAAAATCCTTCCCAGGCTGGCTATGCAGGGAAGAGAAGAGACATTGGATTAAGTATTAGGGAGGGAGGAATAACCCCACAGATGGACATACTACTGATTGAACTCTACCCTTATATGAGTAATGTTTTGACCTGAACACAGGAGTGGATGTAGGTTCCTAGGCCAGAAAAGAAGAACTAATTAGCCCAAGAATGGGACTAAAGAGTCAAGTGGAATAACCTGGAAATGGAGCAGGGGGGCACTGTAAGGCTGATACCTCCGTAATGAGGTGATGAGCGTTGGTCACCCCTTCTGGAGTTCCCTTCTCTGAACCAAGGAAGGAGACCCAATCTGCTAACTTCAGCCTTTTGCACAGTGCTTGAACCCCAAAATTTTTGCTGAAGGTTATAGGTAGTTCTCCTCTTTGAAAGAGGAAATCTGAGCATTATGCTGAAAAGAATATTGTCAAAGACACAAAAGGTGAGGGTGTGGTCTTTGACTGTCATTTCCTTTGGGGATGGTCATCTCAGTGGTGAAATGCCTGGAAGCCTTACTTTGGGAGGTTTCATAGCTTGTATAGTTATACATGGTGTGTGTGTGTGTGTGTGTGTGTGTGTGTGTGTGTGTGTGTGTGTGTGTGTGTGTGTGTGTGTGTGTGTGTGTTACTTTGGGAGGTTTCATAGCTTGTATAGTTATACATGGTGTGTGTGTGTGTGTGTGTGTGTGTGTGTGTGTATGTTTTAATTAAAAGAAATACTTTTTTCCCTAAGTATGTTGAGAGTTTTAGATAAGCTCTTTTTTCAATGCATTTTAAAAAATTAATTAATTTATTTTTGGCTGTGTTGGGTGTTCGTTGCTATGTGCAGGCTTTCTCTAGTTGCGGTTAGCGGGGGCTACCCTTCGTTGCTGTGCGCGGGCTTCTCATTGCAGTGGCTTCTCCTGTTGTGGAGCACGCGCTCTAGGCACGCAGGCTCAGTTGTTGTGGCTCGCGGGCTCTAGAGTGCAGGCTCAGTAGCTGTGGTGCATGGGCTTAGTTGCTCCGTGGCATGTGGGATCTTCCCAGACCAGGGCCCAAACCTGTGTCCCCTTCATTGGCAGACGGATTCTTAACCACTGTGCCACCTGGGAAGCCCTAGATAAGCTCTTGAAATAACTGTGTATAGAAATGACAGATATAGAACTCACTGCTGTGGAGTCTCTGTTTTACTGTCAGGGATCTGCTTCTGTGGGGAGTTGCTGGATGCATTCTGTAAGCCTCACACTGTATTGATCAAGGTAATGAGGTGCTGTCATGTTAAATCCATGCTAGTCCCAGAAAACCTGTTTGGTAGGTGTTCTCCTTAGCCACTTTTAAGTTGTGTGATTAAAACAGTGATTCTTGAAGTCAGGAACATGACATCTTGCCTTTGATTTAGGAGTTTGAAGAACAGTATTTTTCTATAGTGGAAGCCCAGTTTAAAATTCTCATTTGTGGGCTTCCCTGGTGGCACAGTGGCCTGCCGATGCAGGGGACAGGGGTTCGTGCCCCGGTCCGGGAAGATCCCACAAGCCGCGGAGTGGCTGGGCCCGTGAGCCATGGCCGCTGAGCCTGCGCGTCCGGAGCCTGTGCTCCGCAACGGGAGAGGCCACAACAGTAAGAGGCCTGTGTACCACAAAAAAAAAAAAAAAAAAAAAATTTTATTTGTCTTTGTAGCATTGTCATGTATCCAGCAGATGTCACTGTTACAGTCCGTGTTCAGCTTTTTGGCTTTACTGAGCGTTGTTTGCAGGAAGGCTTGATTTGGAGACAATGCTTTATCAATGGTCTATGACAGTTCCTATTAGTTTGCTGCTATGTATAGTACTAAATCAAGTTCCCTGCCAGAGTATTTTTTGTGGAAGTACTTTTCTCTATCTATAAGCGTAATATGCAGAAATTTCCTGGCTATATATTTCACTTCTCACCTACAGGAAATGCAAATATTTAAATAAATAATTGTACTTTATTTATTTATTTTACCATTAATGATACTCATGTATTCCACTTTCAGTATAAAAGAGGACTTAGAGCAGCTGAACTTTTTTTACCCCCATCACTTCTGTTTTTACCAAATGTGTAGAGTTTTCTTCCCCACACCAACCAATTCTCCTACAATTCAATTCAATTCTGACACTGTCTGACCTGGAGTTAGCTTCTGATCGCACAAGTTAGGGGCTTTGTCCCACAAGACTGCCCCCACTTCAGGTACCAGCTGCAATTCCCATGTTCTCATATTTCTGATGGACTGGCTGTAAATTGGGAGTTCCCAAGACCTCCCCCTCCTCAGGTTCAATAATTTGATAGAAGGACTCACAGAACTCAGGAAACCGGTTTACTTACTATTACTGGTTTATTATAAAGGATACAACTCAGGAACAGACAAATGGAAGAGATGCATAGGGCAAGGTATTGGGAGAGGGGACACCACCTCCTTTCACCACCTTCCTGTGTTTGCCAACCCAGAAGTGCTCCAAGCCTCGTCAATTAGGGATTTTAGTGGAGGCTCCATTACATACGCATGACTGATCAAGCCATTGCCTACTGAGGATTAACTCCATCTCCAGCCAGTATCCCCTCCTTGAGGTGCGGGGTTCCACTAAAAGGTCCAACCCTTGAATCACTCCGTTGGTGCCTCTGGCAACCAGCCCTTCCCCCACCTATCCTCCAAGAGTCACCTCATTAGCACAGACTCAAGTGTGGTTGAAAGGGGCTTATCGTGAATAACAAAGAACACCCTTCTCAACCCTATCACTCAGAAAATTCCTGGAGTTTTAGAAACTCTTGTGCCAGAAATGGGTATGAAGACCAAATATACATTGGGCTGGCCAGAAAGTTCATAAAAACCCGAATGAACTTTTTGGCCAACCCAATATTATTATATTAAAACACCACAGATAATTTCTAGTGAGTCTTTCAAAAGATTTTCTGACCTCATTCATGACCATATACTCCATAATTCAACTTCGAATGTTCTAGTGAAACATCAGTGAATGCCCCGCCAACTATTTCATAAAAGCTATATTCAGAAGAGGTTAAGGAAACATATCCACTCTTGTTTTGAAGAAAGAACCATACCTGAATTTGGGAGCTGGTATTAGTTAGGGTGAAAGGCTAAAAGTGGCTGAAAGAACAAAGATCAGTTCTCTCTAATGTAAGCATTCCAAGGCAAGAGTTTCAGGTTGTACAACATCACTGTTCCATCAGGTCATCGGTCTCAGGCACCCTAATCAGTGGTGCAGTTGAGGTTGGGTTGCTGGGAGCTCCATCCAGCAATAACGGACAAAATGCCTGGAGAAGGCAGGCTCCATTCTGTAAGGCAGGCCTGGAAATGGCCCGTGTTGCTCTGCTTGCTCCTTTCTTAAGAATTTAGTTACGTGGCCTAACTGCAAGGGAGGCTTGGAAAATCTTTTGTGTGCCCGGGAGAAGGGGGAGGATGGACGTTGGTGGACAGCTAGCAGTTTGCACCACAGCACAAGTGATCTAATTGACTGACAGTGACCAAACATGGTTCTTGATGTCCTTTTCAGGAGGTGCACTCGGTGTACAGAATTTTGGCTGGGATTTTGAATATTGGAAACATTGAGTTTGCAGCGATTTCCTCTCAACATCAAACTGATAAAAGTGAGGTGCCCAACGCAGAAGCCTTGGAAAATGGTAATTATTTGACGCCTGTGCACTGTGTGGCTAAAGTACACGTTTCTTTCACTTTGGGAGTTTTTCAGGACTCTGAAACATGGTGTTTTGTTGCTGGTCGTTCAACTGGCTCTGGGTGTTTTCACTAACCAGTATTTCCCAGAGGCTGTCTTGTAGAACATCAGTGTTCTTTTCATAAGTGGCAAATAGATGTTCTTCAGAAAAGAATTCCATGCCGGGTAACTCTGGGCAGTGATTCTCACCAGCGGCTGCTTTTGAAAATCATCTACAAATTTTTGAAAAAAATGCGAGAGGTTGGACCTCACTCTAAAGTCACTGAATTAGCATCTGCAGGGGACAGAGTTGGGACCTATTTATTTTTAAAGTTCCGCAGGTAATAATGGCAGCACAAGGAATAAGAATTCTGAGTTAGAAAAAACCTAATTTAAATAAACACCTTTTGTGTTAAACTGTAGCACTTTTTATGGTCTTTAATATACTAATGTGCTTTGTGATTCTCCAAGAGCAGACTATACCCTCCAGCAACTGCTCTAACTTATTTGGCCAAAGACCACCTCCTTCCGCATTTTCTTCACCTAACATGTGTGAAGAGTTTTCAGAACAGTTTGGGAGGTATTGCATCAGTCTGGGCGCTTCTTGGGGTTAAGGACCCGGCTTGTTTATCCTTGGCCCTGAAGTGCTGAGGATGAGCCTGGCATGTAGCTGGTGTTGAGTAAATACTGGCTAGATGAATGGATGGATGGGTGGATGGATAGATGGATGTCTGCATTCTCCGGCATCATCCTTACCCTCTCTTCTAGCTGCCTCGGTTCTCTGTATCAGCCCTGAAGAGCTCCAGGAGGCCCTCACCTCACACTGCGTGGTCGCCCGGGGTGAGACCATCATCCGCGCCAACACTGTCGACAGGGCCTTGGACGTCCGAGATGCCATGTCCAAAGCCCTGTATGGGAGGCTTTTCAGCTGGATCGTAAATCGCATCAATACACTCCTGCAGCCAGACAAAAACTTATGGTAAGTTCCCCCGGAGAGCAGAGGCCTTGGGGAGAGTTGTCATTCAGTGTCTCTTAGAGATTGCAAGAGGAAGCATTTGGTTCTCTCTTGGGTTTTCTTTAGTGAAGATCTCAGGCCATCTCCTTTAAAAGGTGCAGTGCTTATACCCGAGAGGCTCATGATTGACGGAGCCATTACAGTGCAGTGTTCAAGAGAACAGTCTTGGCTGGGAGCTGGGAAAACTGGGTTTGCATCCAAGCTTCACAGCTTCATCAGTGCACGTTCGAGGTTGTAGTTTTCTCATCTGTAAAATGAGTATAATATCCTCATCATAGTGTTGCTTTTAGAATCAACTAAGACATTTCATGAAAAGTGTTTAAAGCACAGTATCTCCCAGTATTATTACTACTACGGCTTTTTCTTCGCTGAGCATTAGTGGTTTCTAGATTGTGGAAGAATTGACAACATCAAACTCTAGAGTCTTCTTCCAACTAAGCTTCTTCCAACTAAGCTTTGTGTGTGAGAAAGTAGAAGAATAAATGAGCAGCAGCTCCAGCGCCTTCAAACAGAGTGGTTCCTCTTTAATCTCTTTATAAATGGAGCTTCTGAGGAAGGTTTGAAAGGATTCTGCTGCTTTAAAACAAGAAGTTGGAAGTACTGTTGAAAAACTCAAGGAGCCTATGGTTTAACACACAGTTTCTCCCCCGAAGGTGGCAGGATGCCGATTTCCCTGAGTGGCTACATGTGTTGACAAAATGCAGGCACGTATATTCTCACTGTCCTGAGATGGCTGTTTCCTCCCCTGAAAGGTTTTATTCTTCTCTCTCATGCAGTACTTCAGATGGTGGTATGAACGTGGGGATCTTGGATATTTTTGGATTCGAGAACTTTCAGAGAAATTCATTTGAGCAGCTCTGCATAAACATCGCCAATGAGCAAATCCAATACTATTTCAATCAGCACGTTTTTGCTCTTGAGGAGGTAACAGTGAACTCTGAAGGCACTAGAGCTGGTGGGAAAGGTGCCTCAGGCTGCTCATAGTTTGAAGCAGAAACCCTGTTAGGTTAACAAGCCAAAGACTCCAAAGAAAAACCACTGGTGACTCAGCTCAGTGCTTTGTGACCACCTAGAGGGGTGGGAGGGAGGCGCAAGACGGAGGGGATATGGGGATATACGTGTGCATATAGCTGATTCACTTTGTTATACAGCAGAAACTAACACAACATTGTAAAGCAATTATACTCCAGTAAAGGTGTAAAAAAAAAAAAAAACCCCACTGGTGAGGCAGTCCTGTCAAAATAACTCAACAGTCTAAATTTAGTCTGGAAAAAAAGAGGTCTCGATTTCTGTGGAAAGGTACATTTCCTCCCTTGAGTGAAGCTGGTGACAAGCCAATTATTTAAATGTTGTTTCCAAACTGATTCATGTGCATTGCTCAGAATGCTACATTCTCTTCTGCTTTATTTAACTAAAAATATCTATGATCATGTCCAGAATGACTCAGGATGATCTTGAATTCAGGACACAGGTTCTTGTTGTTCTTAACTCCCAAACTGCCCATCCCCATCCCCTCTTTTGCACACCAGACCCCACAAGAAGTGGTTGGGTATCTTCAGGGAGGAATAAGAGATGTTCTTGGTTTTCTCAAAATGGAAATCTTTCCCCTGTTTAATGGTAAATAAAACAGGATGTGAAGCTAGTGGACCCAAAGGCTAGGGGCCCTTCTCCTCCACCGCATCCTGTACCCCAACCCCAAGACTCTCCAGTATGAAGAGGGATTATGTAGTTGCACAAACTAAATGTTCTGACCAAGCTCCTTGTTTCAATACAGGAGCAAGGACACACAAACTACTATGATTAGATAAACACAAAGACATGGACTAAAAGTACCAGTATTGGTTTTATCACTGGAACTGGATAAATCTGTATCGCACTCTTCTCCCCACACACTTGTACAAAACTAGACCTTATTTCAGTCCAGTTTCCTTCCGTTTATCTTCCTGGGATATCTGGAGTTTTTCTAGTTTTTTAGTCTGAGATGATTCCTTTGCAGAATCCTCTGCAGAAGATAGAAACCTGCTTTCTTCCTGGTTAAAACCTTACTTGTCACTAAAATAAAAAATTTTCAGCTTCCCTTCCTTTCTACATCAGTTTCTCAATTCTGAGTCCCCAGGTCAGTGTTTGGGAGACAGAGAGCCATCCCTTCTCTTGCCACCTTCACCTGCCTACTGCAGAAGAGCTCTGTCCTACTCACATAATAAAATACACCGTGTTCAGTGTTGCCAGACACAAAAAAGTGCAGGCAAACTGGTGGTACCTAGGCCAGTTTTGGGCTGGAGAGATTCACAATCCGTTTCCTTCCAGATGGAGTATCAGAATGAGGGCATTGATGTGACACCTGTGGAGTACGAGGACAATCGCCCCCTCTTGGATATGTTCCTCCAGAAGCCTCTGGGACTGCTTGCACTTCTGGATGAGGAAAGTAGGTTTCCCCAAGCAACGGACCAGACCCTGGTTGGTAGGTACCTTTTGTAAAAGGCATATACGTGCAGAAGAGAACTTGGCTACTGGGCTCACGTCATCAAATGAATGTGGTTTAAGGAATCTTTCCTGTGTATTTTGGCTACCCGGTGATTGTGAAAATATAGACCCTGCTTTTAATGAATTGGAATGTTCAGAACATGTCCTGGTAGAATTTGACGGCAAACCTGTCACCATCTCTCAGACCTTGCTCACTTTCCTGTTTCTGCAAATGGAAATACCTTTACCCTATGTCAATATCATTTTTTCCACCTTCTGCTCCCTTATTTCCCATAACCAGTACTTGATTCCCCTCCTTTCTCATGTCCTTCTCTCGTATCTCCACCTGGACGCCCAGCCATCTCTAGTCCAAGTTTGTACAGAAGCCCCTGCTGGTCTCCTGGGTTCCAGGCTCATATTCTCCCCCTCTACCCTGGACATCCCAGCTGATTTAGTCTTCCTAAAGCTACCTTTTCATTAGGTTACCATTATCTATGAAGTGACAGTAAAACACCTCCTTCTGGCATTCAAGGCCCTCTGTGCTTTACCCCTGTACCTATTGACCTACTCCTCCTCCTTTGTGAATCTTCAGTGTTGCACATGGTCCTGTCTCTCACTTACATTGTGAGATCCTTGGGCAACAAAGCCCCAACCCTTGCATCCCTTTACTAGTTAGCACAGTTCCTCACACAGAGTAGTAGGTCGTCAGTCACAACAAAAGCAAAACTATTTGTAGAGGGAGGAACACGAAGTTTCAAGCCTTTTTCCCAGATGGAAAATTGATCTGTGGGAGAGATTCACTTCTAGGAGTTGAGATTGTCACCCTCAAGTGACTTCCTTTTATTTATAAAATTGTCACAAGTTGCCAAGAGGAGTATAAACCAGGGTTATTTGCCTTCCATGGAATATCTTCATAGTTCTAAAGCTAATTAGCTGGTCTCCGGGTGGCATCAGTGTTCATCCTAGGAGTTCTCAGAGCAGAACGTGATACCGTAGGGAACAGCCTGACACTAAAGACAACATGAAACAAGTAAATGAGAACTCAGTTGTAAATGCCCATCACATGGGGGAACCTTTCTCCATTACTGAACATACAAGAATAATATCAGGCTACTCTGAAATTCCTTATTCTGGGTCATCATGGTTCGAGGAGCACACTTTTGTCTGAAGGACCAAATAGTTCACGTTGTAACTTTTAAACATGAAAATCCACACAGATAAATTTGAAGATAATCTCCGATGCAAATACGTCTGGAGGCCCAAAGGAATGGAGCTGTGCTTTGGCATTCAGCACTTTGCTGGAAAGGTGAGACACGTCAGTTATTAAACCTGAACTTGACAAGGGGTAAGTGTCAACCGTACCCTGTTTGTGGCCCTCATGAAATTGCTTGCAGATTCCTTTCTCCTTTTAATTCTTCTTGAATACCTAATCATAATTCCCAAACTTTCTCAGTGGTGTTGCTCACAGAAAGTAGCCTCTGGCAAAGAAGCACTTTCTCGCTGGGGTGGCCCACAGAGCTGCCATCTGCTTCTCACCTGAGGTTTGGCCTAGAAGTGACAGCTCTCCATAGAGAAAACATATTACAGCTTTTGCAGCGTTTAGTGGTGAATGTTCACATTCAAAAGTCATTTGGAGGGAAAAAAAAAAAAAAAAGT
This sequence comes from Leucopleurus acutus, assembly GCF_964270905.1. Classification (NCBI taxonomy): domain Eukaryota; kingdom Metazoa; phylum Chordata; class Mammalia; order Artiodactyla; family Delphinidae; genus Leucopleurus; species Leucopleurus acutus. The sequence continues at coordinate 57,161,566 of NC_139149.1, forward strand.
CATTTGGAGATGTGTAGGTAATGGAGGAGGGTTAATATCACAGTGGGGCTCAATTTTTAGCACTTCGTAGCCCAAGTGTGTGTCTACAGGGCACCAAAAATGTCTAGATGAAAAGGAAAAAAAAAAACAACTCCATCATCCAGATGTTAAGCTTTTACAACATTAACTGAAATTTCCATTTTTCACCCATTATGCCTGAGTCTCAATTTCAAGTTCCTGAAGCGAATTAGTGAGTGATTGAGGAAATTCTTTCCCCCTGTAGCCAACAATTCATTGCGCACGTTACTCTCAAAGGAGCGGCGTGAATTATGGCTAATTGGTTCTCGCAGGGTCTGCTGAGGCCCTGGGTCCAGAAAATGGATAGGAGCTCACTGAAAGGTATTTCTGATTATTTTGTTGATTTGAGACTTAGTGAAATTATTTTTCATGTTCACATCATGGCATGGAAATTAATTTTGCCTGACTGGAGGTTGGTTAAAAGGCAGTCTAATACAAGTGAAGAGGTGGTTTTTCCCTCCACATAATACATCATGGTATCTATTTTGGATCTTTGCTAGAAATTGCAATCCAGTTTTCGCCCTTAAAAACTTAATTTACCTTAGCATTGAAGCCTGACTGCATATGACATCTACCCTGATCCCCACGTCCCCCTTCTTCTCTGCTCTTCTGCCTTCCATTCCTGTCCCTTTTCTCACACCTCTCTTCCCATCTCTCTGTCCTTTTTCACCTATTTCCTACCCACCCCTCTTCTTCCCTCTTTCTCCCTCTTGTCCTTTCTTGACTTTAAAGGAAAAATAGGATCCTTTTCCTTCTGGACTCTGTGTCTTTTCCTGAATTCATTTGTCACTCAACACTTATTTCATTGGAACATCCCTTAAAATTGCACTGACCTGGATCCCCTCTATCCTGAGAACCGAGAACTGCTCAGAATCCCTGAGCCATCACTCAGGTGCCACGAGAACCTTGGGAAGAGTGAGGGTGCAGTGGTTGTGAGCGTGGAGCCAAACTGCCCAGGTTGGGATACCTGCCCGCCGCTGGTGACACGTGTGACCATGGCACATTATTCAGCCTCTCTCTAAGCCTCTGTTTGCCCACAGTAAAATAGAGATAATAACAGTGTTAACCTCATAGGATGGGTGCTTCCCATATTGTGAGTGCCCGATACAATTATTCTGATGTGATATATCTTTGACAGGACTCTTCTTCAAAGAATAATTGAACAAGAGGTTAAGATAAACTGGCCTCTCAAAAATTACAATTTTCCCCCCTTATATGGTGGTCTGGGTTTAAAAGCATGGCTGTGTCAAGATGAATTCTATACAGAGGTTGATTAATTACTGACCTCGGACAGTGTGCCCGTGTTGCCAGTGATGGGGTTGGTATTGGCTCACTTGTGCTTTACTATTCGTGTTGCAGGTATTATATGATGCTTCTGGCGTTCTTGAGAAAAACAGAGACACTCTCCCTGCCGATGTGGTTGTCGTACTGAGGACATCGGAAAACCAGCTTCTTCAGCAACTCTTCTCAATCCCTTTGACCAAAACAGGTACTTGGAACCTCCCTGACAGCCCTGGAATCTGATGCTTTTACAAGCTCTGCTGGGGTTTTCCATTTTGTGTCTAAATCCTGCCAGGGCTGCACTACTAACATTTTGAACTTTGAGCAGGTATAAAAGTCTATTCAGCTAGGTTCAAGAAAAGGAAAGTGATTGTTTCTTTTGCATCTAATTGCACAGCATCAGCCTATATATACATGTGTGTACACACACACACACACACACACACACACACACACACACACTTTCTATAACATCACCTCTTAGACTTCTCATTTTCCCTGCCTGCTTCCTTCATTCTTCCATTTATAAAAACGTATTTTGGGAATTCCCTGGCAGTCTCGTGGTTAGGACTCCACACTTCCACTGCAGATGGCACAGGGTCGATCCCAGGTCAGGGAACTAAGATCCTGCAAGACACACAGTGCATCCAATAAAAAATAAATAAATAAAGCAGATGTTATTATCAGTTTATGCTAAACACTCTAGGATGATCTCAGTTTACCTAGAATTATTGGGAAGATTATTTCTATTTATGTATTATTTCAAGTAATGGGACTGGGGCCAATCAAAGTCATCCAATCATGGGGTCCTCAGAGGTCAGCTGGTCCAACTTCCCACCTAGTCATCGACCCCAGCCCACTGCTCTCCTAACCTACTTGGAACAGGTCTGTCACTGGCCTATATACACAGCCTTTGTCTACTTACAGTCAGCCTCTGTGTAGTTGCTCAGTCAGTCCTCATGCAGGAGCAGGAAGCTAGAGCCAAAAAGTGGAGCATCCTGGTCTTTGCTGTTTCACCAAGTAGATTCTAACTGGGTCAAGCTCCTTTGATTTCTCTGGGATTCTTCTGCCTTTGGCTGGGCAGCAGACTCAATCTTCCCATAGCTCTCCTCTCAAGGGCTTTATGTTTTTGAGGCTATGCCTGGAAACAGCTGCAGATATGCTTTTAAGAAAGGAGGCAGAGAAACCTCTGTATCATTGTTCATAATTTCTTTTTCTTTCCACATCCCTCGTGAAATTATTGGCATTGTGTCTGGCATGGGGCCTCTGCAAGCTAAAAGAGTGTGGTTGCCAGGCCTGAATTTTACCAGCGTGCAGAGGAATGAAAAGCTTGCTTAAGAAAAAAGTCATAATCTACAACGTTTTTTTCATCTTTACTTTGAAACCATGTTCTTAACTTTTTTCCAACATGCTCCTTTAAATGAAAATAGTAGAGTGCCCATCAGAAGGCTGCCCTCCAGCTTCTTCTCCAGACCTCCATTGGGCACAGCCAGGATTTGATTCATTATCAACTTCGGGGAGAGTGGGCAGCTGTGGGCACAGCTGTGGCTCCCTCACCAGACACTCAGGTGTATCAACTCACTAGGTAACTTGTGCAGAAGCAAAGACATGGCCATTTTTGATAGGAGATGTCCTCTTTGAAATAAAATATATCCAAGTGACTTGTTAGCTAGCATTTATACCCTCCCATAAATATGAGTAATGACTTGTCAAATCTGTTCACAACTTCGGAATTTCTGATTTTTCAACCTTTGGCAAAATAAAAACAAGTTCACAGTCTAGGCCACTGGGTGGCGCTGTGCAAGAGGGCAGGCTCTGCAGCCAGCCTGCTGTTGCCCTTGATAACCTAAAAGCCAGGGAGGAAGAACAAAGAGGTAGCCTCCCCTTCTTATTTTTGCTTTTCTCTGAAAGAACTTTCCTCCTGTCTTATAACTCTTTCTGCATTTGCCTTAAAACTGCACCCCACATGACCTGGAGGAAACAAAAGTGAAAACTAAGACTAGAACAAACATGTTTTCCGGACATGCTTCCTTGTATTCCTGAGTTGTATATTATGCATAATAATTTCTTTTGAGATCCTTAACTTTCTCTTCTCCACTATATTTTTGAGTATAATTAAGAAGCCATGAATACACATCAAAACTAGTAAGCATAATTCTGTTTTCTTTTTCTGAAATTATTCATGGAAAAATGCCTTCAATCAACAAACATTTATAGAAGAGCTGCTAATAATAAGGCACTGTATAGGCAGTAAAGGGGATTATACAGATAAAGATAATGTGGCTTTGCCCTAAAAGCAACTGGAACTTTTTTTTTTTAAATACTTAATTTTATTTATTTTTTTATACAGCAGGTTCTTATTAGTCATCAGTTTTATACACATCACTGTATACATGTCAATCCCAATCGCCCATTTCAACCCACCCCCACCCCCCGCGGCTTCCCCCCCTTTGTGTCCATACGTTTGTTCTCTACATTTGTGTCTCAACTTCTACCCTGCAAACCAGTTCATCTGTACCATTTTTCTAGGTTCCACATACATGCGTTAATATATGATATTTGTTTTTTTCTTTCTGACTTACTTCATTCTGTATGACAGTCTCTAGATCCATCCACCTCTCAACAAATGACCCAATTTCGTTCCTTTTTATGGCTGAGTAATATTCCATTGTATATATGTACCACATCTTCTTTTTCCATTCGTCTGTTGATGGACATTTAGGTTGCTTCCACGACCTGGCTATTGTAAATAGTGCTGCAATGAACATTGGGGTGCATGTGTCTTTTTGAATTATGGTTTTCTTTGGGTATATGCCCAGTAGTGGGATTGCTGGATCATATGGTAATTCTATTTTTAGTTTTTAAGGAACCTCCATACTGTTCTCCGTAGCGACTGTATCAGTTTACATTCCCACCAACAGTGCAAGAGGGTTCCCTTTTCTCCACACCCTCCCCAGCATTTGTTGTTTGTAGATTTTCTGATGATGCCCATACTAACTGGTGTGAGGTGATAACTTGTAGTTTTGATTTGTGTTTCTCTAATAATTAGTGATGTTGAGCACCTTTTCATGTGCTTCTTGGCCATCTGTATGTCTTCTTTGGAGAAATGTCTATTTAGGTCTTCTGCCCATTTTTGGATTGGGTTGTTTGTTTCTTTAATATTGAGCTGCATGAGTTGTTTATATATTTTGGAGATTAATCCTTTGTCCATTGATTTGTTTGCAAATATTTTCTCCCATTCTGAGGGTTGTCTTTTCATCTTGTTTATGGTTTCCTTTGCTGTGCAAAAGCTTTAAGTTTCATTAGGTCCCATTTGTTTATTTTTGGTTTTATTTCCGTTACTCTAGGAGGTGGATCAAAAAAGATCTTGCTGTCATTTACGTCAAAGAGTGTTCTTCCTATGTTTTCCTCTAAGAGTTTTATAGTGTCTGGCCTTACATTTAGGTCTCAAATCCATTTTGAGTTTATTTTTGTGTATGATGTTAGGAAGTGTTCTAATTTAACTCTTTTACATGTAGCTGTCCAGTTTTCCCAGCACCACTTATTGAAGAGACTGTCCTTTCTCCATTGTATATCCTTGCCTCCTTTGTTATAGATTAGTTGACCGTAGGTGCGTGGGTTTATTTCTGGGCTTTCTATCTTGTTCCATTGATGTATGTTTCTGTTTTTGTGCCACTACCATATTGTCTTGATGACTGTAGCTTTGTAGTGTAGTCTGAAGTCAGGGCGTCTGATTCCTCCAGATCCATTTTTTTCCTTCAAGACTGCTTTGGCTACTCGGAGTCTTTTGTGTCTCCATACAAATTTTAAGATTTTTTGTCCTAGTTCTGTAAAAAATGCCATTGGTAGTTTGATAGGGATTGCATTGAATCTGTAGAATGCTTTGGGTAGTATAGTCATTTTCACAATGTTGATTCTTCCAATCCAAGAACATGGTATATCTCTCCATCTGTTGGTATCATCTTTAATTTCTTTCATCAGTGTTTTATAGTTTTCTGCATACAGGTGTTTTGTCTCCCTAGGTAAGTTTATTCCTAGGTATTTTATTCATTTTGTTGCAAAGGTAAATGGGAGTGTTTCCTTAATTTCTCTTTCAGATTTTTTATCATTAGAGTATAGGGATGCAAGCAATTTCTGTGCATTAATTTTGTATGCTGCAACTTTACCAAATTCATTGATTAGCTCTGCTAGTTTTCTGGTGGCATCTTTAGGATTCTCTGTGTATAGTATCATGTCATCTGCAAACAGTGACAGTTTTACGTCTTCTTTTCCTATTTGTATTCCTTTTATTTCTTTTTCTTCTCTGATTGCCGTGGCTAGGACTTCCAAAACTATGTTGAGTAATAGTGGCTAGAGTGGACATCCTTTTCTTGTTCCTGATCTTAGAGGACATGCTTTCAGTTTTTCACCATTGAGAATGATGTTTGCTGTGGGTTTGTTGTATATGGCCTTTATTATGTTGAGGTAGGTTCCCTCTATGCCCACTTTCTGGAGAGTTTTTATCATAAATGGGTGTTGAATTTTGTCAAAAGCTTTTTCTGCATCTATTGAGATGATCATATGTTTTTTGTTCTTCAGTTTGTTAATATGGTGTATCACACTGATTGGTTTGTGTATATTGAAGAATCATTGCATCCCTGGGATAAATCCCACTGATCATGGTGTATGATCCTTCTAATGTGTTGTTGGATTCTGTTTGCTAGTATTTTGTTGAGGATTTTTGCATCTATATTCATCCGTGATATTGGTCTGTAATTTTCTTTTTTTGTAGTATCTTTGTCTGGTTTTGGTATCAGGGTGATGGTAGCCTTATAGAATGAGTTTGGGAGTGTTCCTTCCTCTGCAATTTTCTGGAGGACTTTGAGAAGGATGGGTGTTAGCTCTTCTCTAAATGTTTGATAGAATTCACCTGTGAAGCCATCTGGTCCTGGACTTTTGTTTGTTGGAAGATTTTTAATCACAGTTTCAATTTCATTACTTGTGATTGGTCTGTTCATATTTTCTATTTCTTCCTGGTTCAGTCTTGGAAGGTTATACCTTTCTAAGTATTTGTCTATTTCTTCCAGGTTGTCCATTTTATTGGCATAGAGTTGCTTGTAGTAGTGTCTTAGGATGCTTTGTATTTCTGCAGTGTCTGTTGTAATTTCTCCTTTTTCATTTCTAATTTTATTGATTTGAGTCCTCTCCCTCTTTTTCTTGATGAGTCTGGTTAATGGTTAATCAATTTTGTTTACCTTCTCAAAGAACCAGCTTTTAGTTATATTGATCTTTGCTATTGTTTTCTTTGTTTCTTTTTCATTTATTTCTGCGTAGATCTTTATGATTTCTTTGCTTCTGCTAACTTTGTGTTTTGTTTGTTCTTCTTTCTCTAGTTCCTTTAGGTGTAAGGTTAGATTGTTGTTTTGAGATTTTTCTTGTTTCTTGAGGTAGGATTGGATTGCTATAAACTTCCCTCTTAGAACTGCTTTTGCTGCATCCCATAGGTTTTGGATTGTCGTGTTTTCATTGTCATTTGTCTTTAGGTATTTTTTGATTTCCTCTTCGATTTCTTCAATGATCTCTTGGTTATTTAGTAACGTATTGTTTAGCCTCCATGTGTTTGTGTTTTTAATGATTTTTCCCTGTAATTTATTTCTAATCTCATAGCGTTGTGGTCAGAAAAGATGCTTGATATGATTTCAGTTTTCTTATATATATTTACTGAGGTTTGATTTGTGACCCAAGATGTGATCTATCCTGGAGAATGTTCTGTGTGCACTTGAGAAGAAACTATAATCCGCTGTTTTGGGATGGAATGTCCTACAGATATCAATTAAATCTATCTAGTCTATTGTGTCATTTAAAGCTTCTGTTTCCTTATTTATTTTCATTTTGGATGATCTGTCCATTGGTGTAAGTGAGGTGTTAAAGCCCCCCACTATTCTTGTGTTACTGTCGATTTCCTTTTTTATAGCTGTTAGCAGTTGCCTTATGTATTGAGGTGCTCCTATGTTGGGTGCATATATATTTATAATTGTTATATCTTCTTCTTGGATTGATCCCTTGATCATTATGTAGTGTCCTTCCTTGTCTCTTGTAACATTCTTTATTTTAAAGTCTATTTTATCTGATATGAGTATTGCTACTCCAGCTTTCTTTTGATTTCCATTTGCACGGAATATCTTTTTCCATCCCCTCACTTTCAGTCTGTATGTGTCCCTAGGTCTGAAGTGGGTCTCCTGTAGACAGCATATATATGGGTTTTGTTTTTGTATCCATTCAGCACACCTGTGCCTTTGGGTTGGAGCATTTAATTCATTCACGTTTAAGGTAATTATCGATATGTATGTTCCTGTGACCATTTTCTTAATTGTTTTGGGTTTGTTTTTGTAGGTCCTTTTTTTCTCTTGTGTTTCTGACTTAGAGAAGTTCCTTTAGCATTTGTTGTAGAGCTGCTTTGGTGGTGCTGAATTCTCTTAGGTTTTGCTTGTCTGTAAAGCTTTTGATTTCTCCGTCGAATCTGAATGAGATCCTTGCCGGGTAGAGTAATATTGGTTGTAGGTTCTTCCCTTTCATCACTTTAAGTATATCATGCCACTCCGTTCTGGCTTGTAGAGTTTCTGCCGAAAAATCAGCTGTTAACCTTATGGGAGTTCCCTTGTATGTTTTTTGTCATTTTTCCCTTGCTGCTTTCAATAATTTTTCTTTGTCTTTAATTTTTTGCCAATTTGATTACTATGTGTCTTGGCGTGATTCTCTTTGGCTTTATCCTGTATGGGACTCTGTGCACTTCCTGGACTTGGGTGGCTATTTCCTTTCCCATGTTAGGGAGGTTTTTGACTATAATCCCTTCAAATATTTTGTCTGGTCCTTTCTCTCTCTCTTCTCCTTCTGAGACCCCGATAATGCGAAAGTTGTTGTGTTTAACGTTGTCCCAGAGGTCTCTTAGGCTGTCTTCATTTCTTTTCATTCTGTTTTTCTTTATTCTGTTCTGCAGCAGTGAATTCCACCATTCTGTCTTCCAGGTCACTTATCCGTTCTTCTGCCTCAGTTATTCTGCTATTGATTCCTTCTAGTGTAGTTTTCATTTCAGTTATTGTATTGTTCATCTCTGTTTGTTTGTTCTTTAATTCTTCTAGGTCTTTGTTAAATATTTCTTGCATCTTCTTGATCTTTGCCTCCATTCTTTTTCCAAGGTCCTGGATCATCTTCAGTATCATTATTCTGAATTCCTTTTTTGGAAGGTTGCCTATCTCCACTTCATTTCGTTGTTTTTCTGGGGTTTTTTCTTGTTCCTTCATCTGTACATAGCCCTCTGCCTTTCATCTTGTCTGTCTTTGTGTGAATGTGGTTTTTGTTCCACAGGCTGCAGGATTGTAGTTCTTCTTGCTTCTGCTCTCTGCCCTCTGGTGGATGAGGCTATCTAAAAGACTTGTGCAACTGGAACTTTGTTTTACCATCACTTTCCATCTAGAATTGGGCACTAATTTCTCTCCTTATGACGATATTTGCTTTCAGACTTCAGTTTTAAAGAGACTGTGTGTCCTATGTTGAAGGTCAGAATATTAATTAAGCTTCTAAAGGTTAAAAGCTCCACATTCTATATTTTTTGGTTTTATTATATTATAGCCTTTTAATTATTATTATTAATTTATTTATTTATTTTTGGCTGCGTTGGGTCTTCATTGCTGTGCATGGGCTTTCCCTAGTTGTGGTGAGCAGGGGCTACTCTTCGTTGCTGTGCGCGGGCTTCTCATTGCGGTGGCTCCTCTTTGTTGCGGAGCACGGGCTCTATGCATGCAGGCTTCAGTAGTTGTGGCTTACGGGCTATAGAGCACAGGCTCAGTAGTTGTGGTGCATGGGCTTAGTTGGTCTGCGGCATGTGAGATCTTCCCGGACCAGGGCTCAAACCCGTGAACCTTGCACTGGCAGGCGGATTCTTAACTGCTGCACCACCAGGGAAGTCCCTGTATTACAGCCTTTGCAAGTGGGAAAACCTGGACAGAAGTAGGTTGTATTATTTTTGCTAATAATGCAAATACTTGTTTCCAGCACTTACCCTTTAGGAAGGGCGATGTAGCTGTCCATCTCAGCATTGTGGCTGGCAGCAAGGTCCCATGCATCCTAGCATTTTAGAAAAGAATATGCTAATATTTTCAGCGCATGAGAAACTATTTTCTTGGTTTTTTAAATTTTTATTTATCCTACTTCAAACCCTTAAATACTTAAACAGGGCACTAGTTCAGTGAGCATACATATTATGGACAATTACTTTACAAATTTCTTTTAGGGGATGAACTACAGAGAGGAAGGAGAAAGGTCAAAGTTGGGAAACCTTGGAAGCTATTAACCCCAAACTTTAAAAAGAGGTCCAGGGTTGGGCTCCTCGATTTCGAGAGGAGAGGCCCCTAACGGATGTTGGCAATGCTTTAGCTCCTGGTCTTGGTGGTGGCTGCATGGACTTTGCTTTGTAATATTCATTGTGCTGTACATTTATATTTTGTACACTTTTATACACATGCAATCTATTTCACAATAATACTTCTTTTCCCCGAAGGATAGAGAAGAATCATAAAATGCAAAGAAAAACTTTAAATTTCTTTATCTAAGATGTCCTGTCCAGTTAAGTTCAAGTGTCCTGGTAGCCAGACTCCTGCTCTCCTTTGCTTTCAAACACAGGGGTCAGAGAGCTTCCAGCTGACATTCCTTGAAAAAAGTCAGCCTCCTCTCCTGGACTGCTGGGCGGGTGACAATCCCTTCGTTGGTGGATATCAAATAGAAGTATTGGCCCTTGGTTTAATCGCTTATCAAGGTTAAGAGGATTAACCTCTGAGTATGTTTGTGTAAAACTGTAATATAAAATCAGAGAGAGTAATCCAGTTGGCATTTTCAAGTTTCCTGTTCGCACCTTCCTGTTCACGTCCTACATCCCCAAACACTGAAAAGGGTGGAAAACGTGGAGCATGAGCTCTTGGGTCCAGGGTGGTCAGCTTCTCCCAGGGTGCTGCAGCTCCCTTCCCAGCAGCCGTTTCTGTGGGCGCCCAGCTGCGCCTCGTGGTGGAAACATCTCTGCCTGAAGGGTGTGTTCTCGTTCTGAGATGCCCAGTGACCATCAGGTAAACGGAGGCAGCTGCAGTCAGGACGGATCCTCTCTGTTCCCCTCTCTGCTTTTGCGACCACTCTTTGACCACTTCAGACATGTCAAAATTTTCTTTGTGATCCTTCCTATTAATGGGAGATTCTCTGAAGACTTTATATGTGAAAATTGGATGTGGCAGCAACACTGCTTTCCAACCCTTCAGCTGGGACTTTTCAAACTGAATGGTGGAGGTAGAAAAACATTAAAAGGAAAGATGTTATAAGAAGGTTTCATGGCCTATTTTCCTGTTGGGGGAATGTTCCACTTGCTACAAGTAAACTAGAGAAGAGTTCAAAAGACTCAGGGGAGGAAAGAGAAGAGGGGGTTTCAAAAGGAACTTGAAAAATCCATTTCTGTCTTTGAATCATGAATTCTGACTTCCAAATAGGAGTGTGGGGTTTTAAAGGAGTTAGGAACTTGGGAGAAACTAGAGAAAACAAGAATACCACGGAGGGGATATTCTCTGAGCCTCAAAGTCTGGTTTTGCTTCAGAATCTGGAAATGAATTTTGTCTCTGTTGCCCTCTTCTGTCTGAGGACTCTCAGGTTTCTCCCTTGGAATTTGATTTGCAGTAAAAATCAACAGTAAATTTTCTCTGCCTTGACTTCCGTTGGTTCCCCTTTTTATTTGGATGGGGAGTAGAGGCAAGACGAGTCCCCACCCTGTAGCTGCAAAGCTCAGTAACACCTTCACTGCTGAAATCCTTGCTGTGGATGGTCTGGTCCTGATTCTGTAACTCCCCAAATTAACGGCATTAAGCTCTTAAGAGGGTGCCTTTTTGTAACCATCTCTAAGAGTTTTCATTTTCCACTGATGGCTGCTCCTGCATGCTGGCAGTTCAGCACACGAGTCTGGCAAGATGAGCTGACTCTAAGTGACAAAGTTCCAGGGCACAGACATGGACAGTGCTCTGCTCTTCCTGAAAGGGAGAGGCGCGAATGAGCCAACTCTGTCAGGGAGCCTGGCAAGTCAGTTCCTCCTTGTACAGAGGCCTGCCTCTTTCTTCTAATTTGGGAGTGCATCTCAGTCAACAACCAATGCGTATTTATCATCCTTCTAGATCTGGTGCCTTCTAGAAGGAATAAAAGAAAATCCCAGTCAGAATAGTCAGTGACAGATAAACAGAGCCAAATCCTAAAATGTTTAAGGGATGCACAACAGGCATGTAAATCAATAAATGGGGCAATATAAGCACTGTATCTATACAAGTAAAACTATCAGTAGAAGGAAAAGTCATGGAAATATCATGGTTCAATGTGGAGAAAGTTCTTTTAACTAAGAAAGGTTTCTTGGAAGAGTTTTTTTTTTTTTTTTTTTTAAATAGGAGACTAGAGAAAAATTAAATGTAAAGCCTGGTGTAATGAGGCATTCTACGCCAGGGTCTGCAGCCCTGGAAAGGAGAGGGAGGTGGAAGTGGGATGAGTAAGTGAACAGGATGGGGAGGAAAGGACTCAGGGCAGAGGGAGGGAAGCAGGGTGGATAAACGATGATGGGCTCCTGAAGGGAACAGCTTCAGAGTAAGAAAGAAAAACTTGAACAGGGTGTTAAAGACTAACTAGAGAGAACCAGGTCCTATCTCCAAATATGGTCACCTTCTGAGGTACTGGGCATTAGGACTTCAACATATGAATATGGTCAGGGAAGGGGGGACTACAGTTCAGCCCCTAACAGATCCCTAATTGCTGAGGGAGCTGTTCCATGTGAGCCCCCTTACCAGGGGGCCGTATGGGGCCACCGCCTTTCCCCATAAAGCCCAGGGACTGTTGTGTCCAGCCAGAGAGGGTTTGCAGCCTCACCCAGTCTGAGAAAGAGAGCTCGGCCCTCGCCTTTTTCCTTCCTCCCCCTCCCACGCCAGAGCAGCTAGCCCAGAGCAGCGGGGTGAGAGAGAAGACTGCTTCAGGCCATGATGGTATCAATCCAGCCTGGAGGGAAAGGAACAGTCGGAAAAAGAGCTTTGACTTGAGATGATATTAAAGGTTAAAAATAAATAAGAAAGAATCTTCAAAACCAAAAGTAATCTTTAATAACAGAAAATATCTGAAAATCTGTGAAATGGGCTTAAACATAGTTAATGGAGCTGCCATCCTCACAGAAAGGTGAGGGGTCAGCAGGGGTGGGGAAGTTACAGGAAAAAGTGGAACCGTTTCTTGTTTATCCCCAGTGAACTGAGATGCCTCATTATGCTGATTTCATGCTCGAGGCACAGCAGAGAACCACAAAGCTTTCTGTAGGTGTGACCCTGGGAGGCTGGCAGATTCCATCACTAGCTGAGGATTCCTCCCAGCACCAGCCCAGAGTGGGTGAGAGTCAGATTCTTGTCTCAGGAACAGAGCAAAATAGCAAATGTTAATCACATGGGCGCCTCATCTCCAACAACCTACCATCAGAGCTGTGCAATTCAGTACGTCGGGCTACCCAGCTGTGCAGTTGTGCCTCATGCAACCAGCTTGTCTACTTGGGAAGACTGTAAGCTTCGTGAGAACAAGGACCATGTCTTCTATTTCATTTATATACAGAAAATAATAGTCACGACTGTTCACAGTACTTCACTGTTCCATGCCATTACAACATGTTAATTCTGCTCTGAGATTACTTCTGTCCCCCACTCCCACCCTCATCACCACACCTTCCAACCCTGCCCCTTCCCTGCCTCCAAATCCTTTTTTCTTCCTCGAAAACTCAGCCCTAGCATCACCTCCTCCAGGAAGTTCTTGGTCTGGGTTGGGTGAAATCCCTGGCGCCACTGGGGTGTAAGTTCCATGAGGACAGGATTTTGTCCATTCAGTAAGATTCTCTTTCTAGCTCCTGGAGAGGCACCTGGCACATACGAGGTGCTCAGGAGAGTCTGTCTTTTCAGGCAGGGAGTGTACTTTGTGAACGGAATTTCCTTGTGGTCTTGAGAGCACTTGAAATGTATTTGGGTCATCCTTATTTATGGTGCTGGCTGGGAGCCCACCAGCATGAGAGATATATTTCAACAAGTTGTGAAATCCAGAGGTCCACCTAGAACTCCATATTCTGAATCTGGGGAGACACGCGTGAAGCCCTATTAGGACTCAGATGCCAGAGCAGCTCAGATAGAACCGCAGCTACATCTCTAGCATTTGAGCTTGATTGCCGGCCCCCTTCTTGGTGGAGTGGACAGGGTGGGCTTTCCCAGAAGCAAACAGCACACGCACGTGCTCTAAGTACTTTGTTGGGAAGCCCGAGATCCATGTACTTACTCAGAAACGTGGGCACCCTGGGGACTCTGGGTGCCCGTGTGGTCACACTCCCTTCTATTACTGCCACAGCCAACTGGGAGGACCAGCCAAGAGACCTCTGCTGCCTCTGTGAGGTTCCATGGGGAGCAGTGTCCCCTTCTGCCCTTTGACAAGCTGGAGCGGAAGGCAGAGGGTCCTGGCAACCGCTGGACCTTCCAGGAAGAAACTTCACACCTTCCCGCATCTCCCTTTGTTAATGGTTTTCAGCCCTTGTCTAGAAGAATCTTTGATTTTCTTTGCTAGGCTTGTTGAGGACAAAGTGTATGTGTGGTGTGGTTGTGAGGCAAGAGATCATTCATCTCTTGAAATTCTTGTTTTGGTTTGTTTTTTCGAATCCCTGAATGCCTGTAGGTTTTGAGTTTGTATTCCCCAGGTGCTGGGGTTTTTTTTGCTTATTTGTCTTTTGGTTCAAATGTAAGCAGCTTGAATGTTTCTTTCCTTTTAAAACGTCTACCTGCAGTTTCTTCCACCCAGTCAACTGTGGTGGAATAAAGAGCCCTGGGCTATAAGTCAGGAGACAGGCTGAGTTTGACCTGGGTTGGTACTTTGCACCCAAAGGGTTTAATTCAATTTTCTGAACTAGCTTCCCATCTGCAAAGTGAGGGCTTTGCGTGAAGAAGAACCTCTCAAGTAGAAGGAAGCTTAAGGTCAAACAGACCAACCTCTAGTAATCCCTACGCCAAACTTTCAGTCTGGAGTTACTGTGGTTTGAGAGCTGTCACTGGCTCTCTGTTGTTCATTGGTCTATTGCACCGTGCTGTCCACTGTAATATAAAATGTTCTATTCATCACATTTTCAAAAGTAAAAAGAAGCAGGTTGTCTTAGACCATTGGGCTGCTATAACACAATACCACAGACTGCGTGGCTAATAAACAACAGAAATTTATTTCTCACCGTTCTGGAGGCTGGGAAGTTCAAGATCAAGGCACCAACAGATTTGATGCCTGGTGAGGGACCATTTCCTGGTCCATAGTTGGCTGTCTTTTCACTGTGTCCTCAGATGGCAGAAGGGGTGAGGGAGCTCTCAGGGGTCTCTTTCATTAGGACACTAATCCTATTGATAAGGGCTCTGCCTTCATGAATCACTTAACTCCCAAAGGCCTTACCTCCGAATACCATCACATTGGGGGTTAAGATTTAGCATATGAATTTGTAGGGGGTGGGGAACACAAACATTTAGTCTACAGCACAGACAACATTACTTTTACTAATATATCTTTACTCAACATATCAAAAATATTATCATTCAACAAGTAATCAATATAAAAATTATTGAGATATCGTACCTTTTTTCTTTTTTTAAACTAAGTCTTTGAAATCTGGTGTGTATTTTTTACTTACGGCACATCTAGTTTGGACTAACCACATTTCATGTGTTCTGCAGCTACCACGTTGAATAACGTGGTGGCTACAGAGAATCGCTGCCCTAGCCACAGATGTGCCTCATTCCTGCTCTCAAAGAGAATTGCAGAAATGCCAAAGAGCCCTTCTTGCTGGTCCTTCCAAAGAAAATAAATTCTTCTTTCTTCATAAAATAATATTTTACTGCATTCAGACTTCAGCCTATTTCCCAGTATGTGAGAAAAGTCGGTGTTCTGGATTTGCAGAGTTCCAGCACAAGCTTGTGGAAAGTTCCCTTGGCTCTCTTTGCAGAGATAGAAAGGTCCCATATCGTCAGTATCAAGAGCAGTGTTTTCCCAAGCGTGTTTCATGAAACTCTAGGTTTGTGGGATGTGATGAAGTGTGAGGTAAAGAAGAGATTTCTATGGTCAAAAAGCATGGGGAATACTAGGTGTGAAATTCCATAAGCATCTTTACTGAGAAATACCAAGAGATGGCTCTCCTGTACAGGGCTTCTGAAACCAATAAGATGCTTTTTTGAGAAAAGCATCTTGAGGGTCAAGAGTCAAGTGGGACTTACTGAGGCATTGCTGATCAGAAAATTTTCTCCCTGAGTCTTTCTTTTCCAGGGCAGTCTTCCAGTGTGGATCTTAAATCCATTTCCAAAAGTTCTTCATGCTTTCCTAGCTCTAGGGACCCTGTTGCTGCTGTGTCCTTGAAAGACAAAAACTAAAATAACGTTCACTAATGAGTTGTAATAATGGCTCTAATATTGGGAAAGTATCTGTTATGAATCAGATCCACTATCTTTCCTCAACACATTTTAATACTTCTTTCATAGCTCCTAAACGTGACAGTGAACGTACGTTTTATTTTTAAGTAGCAGTACAATTGAGGGCCATTTTATTTTATTTCTTTAATGATCTTGTCAAGTACAGCAAATATGGCAGCTTTGATTTTTCAAATGGTCAGAAATGCAAGAAAAACAAATTCTTCTTCTCTCACCAGAATCCTTCTTATTCATAGAGAAGAAATATGTTCGCATTTAAGATGAAAGGTTCTTTGCATTTATTTCATAGCTCATATTGAGGAAAAGTCTCAAGGCCATTTACAGTTTATTAATTCATCCCACTACAAAATCTCTTTATCATGGGGCTTTCAGGCCATCCTCCCCCCTCCCCACCTTACTAAAAGGTAACTCCAGGCACTTCAAATAAAGTGAATTAGAAACAAAGCCATCATAATTATAATCTCTCTACTTAGAGATGGATCACAACTTAATGCTTTTTTCCCCAGGAATTTGGGTCATGTTAATAAAAACTATTTTTCTCTTTAGAACACAAGACCAGCTTCTAACAGTCTGGTCCATATGTTAGAAGCATATAAAAGTTAATCATTTTGCTCTGGTGCCAGCGTGTTGTGTGCGAAGAGAAGCTGTAAACCACAGCTGTGTGGAGTAACAATTGTGAACTTTACTGGCTCGCACATGTGAGATGTCAGTAAACTAAATAAAATGTCACTTAACTTTACTGGAGAGTTGGAAGTGGGAGAGGAGCGCTAAGATTTTATTAAGGTTTGCATTTAGTAGAGTGGTTCCATTCTTTACGTTTCACAAGGACAGTTCTAGTTACACAAAACCCAGATCAACTGTTTTCCAGATGATTAGGTTTGGCTGAGCCACAAGGATAGTGATTGCTGGGTAATCAATGGGAACTGTGTGCCGTTCACCTGGTTTGGTATGTAAATGACTAAAAAATTCGGACATCATCTAAAATCAGTTGGGTTCAATCAGTTTGATCAGGCAGCAGTTCCCTCAGTTACTCAGTGGTTTCCTTTGAATGTGGCCAGAAACCCTGAAACAACCACAGAGTCTTTAATTAGGCCATCCTAGTTGATGGGCTCTCTCAACATCACTGCTCAGTGCTCTGCACAGCAGATATCTGACCTCGGGCCATAGGCTTGTATACTCTTTGCCGCCATTTCCTTTCTTGGTGAACTGGGGACATGGCTCACAGTGTTGTATTAAATAATTCATTCTATACACTTAGCATAGTATCTACTACATTGTAGACATTCAATAAATGTTAGTATTTAAGTATTGTTAACTCTTTGCTGATCTGGAGCAGAGGGACAAATATAGGGCAAAATAAGTGGATTTCTACATGTATTTCCTTATCTCTGATGAATTGTTTTAAAATACAGTAGATAATATTATACAGTACTGTGGGTTCTCCTCCCTCCCTCCTTTCTTCCTTCCTTCCTTCCTTCTTTCCTTCCTTCCTTCCTTCCTTCATCTCTTTCTTTCTTTTGAGAGTTTGTGATTTCTTTGTTTTAAAAATAGTACCTTAAGAATATAGATGGGAAAGAATAAAATACACCCTCAAACCTTAAATCTTCAGTTTATTTACTTTCTTTTCTAGTCATCCAACCCAACATTTAATGAGTTCTAGGCAATAGAAAATTGGATAGTCTATAAAACTCTGATTAACCGAAACCCCTAATTAATAATGTTTTATAAATCTCAAAATACATGCTGAAGAGAAGGTCACTAACTTGAGTCAAGTGATTTAGCTTAAACTAAAACTCCGTGGCCAACTAGGACCTCTAGGGGCTCCACGTGGCTCTAATCAAATCCCCTAGACCAGCAACATCTACATCTCCACTCGCCACTGAAACTCTGTTAACTATAAATTTAACGGGAACACTTTATTCCCAAAACTCAATAAACATTCATCCAGCCTTCTGGATGATGAAACCCAGATACTTAGAAGGCAAGTAACTCATTCAAGCCCTCCTAACAAGTAAGTGACAGAGCTGAGACAAACCCCAGGTGGTTCGACCCTAGAACTCACAATCTTAACCACTTCGCCTCTGCAATCCAGGCCTCAAATAGCTTGAGCAAAGTTTCTGAAATATGAAGGGAGAGTGGTATGGCCAGAGACCAGCAAAAAGTTCAGGGTACGTGGAGGGAAGTGAGGTGAGCTGGGGCTTGCTCCTAGAAGGGTATTGGATGTCATGTTAAATAAAATTTAATGCCACACAATTTATTCCGTCACTCATTCATTCACATATATTTATTGAGTGCCTACTATGTGCTAGGTTAATTATGCTAAACACTAGCTATAAAGTGGTAGATAGAATGGACTTAGTGCCTGCCCTAATGGAGCTTAGACTCCAGTGAGGAGTCACAGACAGTGTTAATTAGCTTCATGGGTAGCTTTCAGTGTCACATCAAGGAACATCTAGGCATTCTCTAGAAACATTTAAATCCTAAATCTATTTCATTCAGGCTTATTACTCATCCATGGTGCTATTGAATGCACTAACTCTGTAGAGTGGTTCACTGTCAATTGCTATTTCTTTGGAATAATGAGCCATAGTGTTCTTGGATGATTGAAAGAAGAATCTGTGATACTGAAGTTTTCCAAGAGATGGTAGATGTGATCCATCCATAGAAGGCAAGGATCTACTGTATATAAAGTAGATAACTAGTAAGGACCTACTGTATAGCACAGGGAACTCTACTCAATATTCTGTAATAACCTATATGGGAAAAGAATCAGAAAAAGAATGGATATATATATATATATATCTCCATTCTCTCTATATATATAACTGATTCACTTTGCTGTACACCTAAAACTAACACAACATTGTAAGTCAACTACACTCCAATACAATTTTTTTAAAAAAAGAAGACAAGGGGAGAAATCATCTTAAATGTTGTTCTGGTGCATTGGAGCATCTTCAATAAACTTTTTTTTTTTTTTTCAGCATCTACTATATGTAGGGCACTTCACAAATCTTCTAGCAGGTGCTAAAGAAATATTTTTTGAATTAATGAATGGGAATAGAAATTCTTAGTGCCTGACTTCAGAAACCATGTGACCTATATAAGGAAACAAAGCATTTCTAAAGATAAATACCAATAGAAGGTAAAATATTTGCATTGATCTAAAAGGACTCAAAAGGGCTCAGACACAAGGGCTCATTGATTTAAAAGGACTCAAAAGGGCTCAGTGCACTAAAAAACTGCAGCCTCTAGAATTAGCACAGAATTGTGATGCTTGTAGAGTTCCTTCATCAGAGGAATCTTTTTTGTTGGCCTTTATTCTCAGTAGGGTCTATTCTTTAAAAGAAAAGTCAGTAATTAATTGCATCCCAGGTCTTCAGGATAAGACTTTAATTTAGGAAGATTTGGAAATCAAGGAGTTATTCTGGATGCTATGCCACAGTTCTATAAAGCCAAGTTCTCAAAAAAGCAATGTCTGTACTTACGAAATAAAACTTACATTAACTGCATCCTTCAACACCATGACACATATCACGTTCAGTAGAAGAATCTTTCTGGTCAATGCCATTTTATGAACTGGTAAAAACAAACAAATCTGAGAGAGAGGGAGAGAGAAAGAAGAGAAGAGAGAAAAGAGAGAAATATGTGGGTGTGTTTGTGTCCAAGAAAACCTGTGGCAGTGTAGCTCAGATGTGAGTCACGCTGGCCAGTTAGGCATGTTATAAGCTTTGCTTCCTATAGAGTGTTGCATTTCTCAGTATGCCTGTCCTTTTTTTCTGGATTCTTAAGCTGCTACATTTTTTCTCAAAGATATACACCTGAATGTTCAGACTAGGTCCTTTAAAAAGGCGCTAGGTGATATGAAATAGTCATTCCTTGAAAGAAAGCAAAAGAATTGGTAAGTGGGAAAATTATACTTGGATACCTACAGATCAGAAGTTAACCTTGAATGCTTTCAGAATCTCAATCAAAAAGTTTATATAAGTGATGATTGCATTCATATTAGTACCCAGCTTTTCAAAATGACTGATATTTGCTAATATGCAAACTGAAAAAATCGTAATTTTTTACTAAGAGAATACATATTATGAAGATGTTGGTGCAGAAAGAAGTCAGCAAGAGGCAGAGTGACAGGTAAGGAAGGAGTTTATTAGTATAGGACACTTGTGAGAGATACGAGCAGGCAGGCAAGGGAGTGCCACCCCAAGAGCTTAGTGGGCTACAGTTTTATAATCAAAGGAAAAGTGGGGAGTGGGAAAAGACCGCCTTTTTTTTCATTCTTGAGTAGACTTCAGGCTTCCATCATCAGCTCTTCCTCCACGTTGGGCAGGGGAGTATTTTGTCCCTCCATGGTCAAACTGGGACTGTCATGGCGCTATGGAAATGGCCCAGAAGTCACTAATATATACTAAAATATGGTAAATCATTTCAGGTTTTAGTATAACATCATCTTTCCCTATAATTTTGTTTTTAGTGCATGCAGAGGAGCATGTCCTAGGAATCATTAACTTACCTCACTGGGCAGGATGTGGGTCTCATTCCTCCATATTGTTTGGGGGTATGTCTCATGCTTCTGTTGCATGGTTTTGTTGCTAAGCAAGCCTGCTTTCTTGAGTGATCATTAACTTACAGGGGTCTCCTATACTTTTTTTCTCTACTTACAATCCGCTAGTGGGATTAACTATTTAAACACCTACTTTGTTCCTTTACTCTGTCCTTATCACCTTGACTTACTTAATCTTAAAAACATTGTTGGTGGGGAGCAAAAAACTATACCTCTGCCCCCTCGCTCATGTGCTAAGGAAGAAGAATGATACACAAATTAGAGATCTGAATAAGCTTACTTCAGTCACAATAGCAAGGGAAGGAGGAGGAGTAACTAGAAAGAGATGACAGAAAC
The DNA here is from genome assembly GCF_964270905.1 of Leucopleurus acutus. Taxonomy (NCBI): domain Eukaryota; kingdom Metazoa; phylum Chordata; class Mammalia; order Artiodactyla; family Delphinidae; genus Leucopleurus; species Leucopleurus acutus. The sequence goes on from NC_139149.1 coordinate 57,182,320, forward strand.
CGAGCCGTTGTTAGCTGCTCATGGCAAGCAGCTGTGAAGAGAACGTTGGCAAATTAAATATCCAGGCCTCCATCAAATCATTACTTAGGCTTCCTCCGTTTATCTAAGCCACATTGTCATCACCGTCCTCCCCCCTTCCGTTGCCTGCCAAACTGTGAAGAAATAACACATCATGCAGATTTTAGTTTTATCCTCTTTATTTTGTTCTTTCTTATTTTCTCCACCTCAGCAATCTCTTAAAATGTATTTCACAGCCTTAGATAGACCTTCGGACCTGAATGGAAGCCCAACACTATTCAACCTTTTTTACTCCAGTTTGCATCCACAGATATTACTCTTACTCATGTGCTTGTTGGTCAGCTTGATGTTGCTTTTTTATTTAAAAAAAAAAAAAAAGACTCTAGGTTTTAGAACAGTTTTAGGTTCTCAGCAAAATTGAGAGGAAAGTACAGAGATTTCCCATATACCCTTTGCCACTACACTTGCACAGCCTCCCCCATTATTACCATCCCCCACCAGAGTGGTACATTTATTACAGTTGATGAATCTACATTGACACATCATCATCACTCCAAATCCATTATGGTTTACATTATGGTTCACTCTTGGTGTTGTATGTTCTGTGGGATTGGACAAAGGTATAATGACATATTCATCATTATAGAGTCATACAGAGTATTTTCACTATCCTTAAAATCTTCTGTGCCTTGCCTATTCATCTCTTCCCTGGATCCATGATCTTTTTATTATCTCCATTGTTTTGCCTTTTCCACTTGGAATAATACAGTATGTAGCCTTTTCAGATGACTGTTTTCACTTAGTAATATACATTTAAGGTTCTTCCATGTCTTTTCATGATTTCATAGCTCATTTTTTTAGCACTAAATAATCCATTGTCTGGATGTAACTCAATTTATTTATCTCTTCACCTACTGACATGTTGGTTGCTTCCAATTTTTGGCAACAGGGATTTCTGTGCAGACATGTTTTCAACTCCTTTGGGTAAATACCAAGGAGCGTGATGGCTGGATCATATGTCAGAGTATGTTTATTTTTGTAAGAAACCACCAAACTGTCTTCCAAAGTGGCTGCACCATTTTGCACTCCCACCAGCAATGAATGAGAGTTCCTCTTGCTCCACATCCTTGGCAGCATTTGATGATGTCAGTGTTCTGGATGTTGGCTATTTTAATAGGTGTGTAATGGTATCTCGTTTTAATTTGCATTTCCCTGATGATATAATGTGGAGCATCTTTTCATGTGGTTATTTGCCATCTGTGTATCTTCTTTGGTGAGGTGTCTGTTAAAGTATTTGGTCCATTTTAAAATCAGGTTGTTTGTTTTCTAACTGTTGAATTTCAAGAGTTCTTTGTGTATTTTGGATAACAGTCCATTATCAGATGTGCCTTGTGCAATTTTTTTCCCTAATGTTGCTTTTCAAACAATATTTTTTACTACCCTGACCAGCTCTCTAATCTACAGCCTAGGTAAAGTTCTCACGTGTCCTGGCCACAGATGTCACGCAGTCTTTTTTTGGTACTAGGTCAACATTACACTGTTCCTTGTAGTTCCCTCTCACAAGAGTCCACCCCTCTTACACCACATTGCCTGACATTGATCTAGATGCAGCTGCATAGCACAGAGGGTTTGTTTCATGGATGCCATGGCAAAATGCACATGAGTGGAGGACCACTAATCTACTCAAACTTCTCATTTGATGTGTAGCACAGGTGAGTCATAGAAGTGATCTGAAGTCAATGGCAGGCCTGGGATAAGAATTCAGGTTTCTCAATTTTAAGTCATGTTCTTTTCATTGCTTCTAGGCTAAAGAGGGAGAACTAAAGAAGCACTTATAATTCCAAGCACTCAATCATCATCCTGCAAAATGTGAAGTTAACAGCCTCTTGTTTCTGAAGCCCTGTGTGGCTTTCTCAGTCTTAACTGAAAACACAAGGAAACATAATGTTACGCTTTACACAGGGAAATCTATAACTGACCCACCATGAATAGATAAGGTGTGTTGAGCAGAGCTTTTAGGGAGAGATTTTTTTATCTGTAGTAATCAGTTTATTCTCTCTTGCCTTGGCATTTTATTTAGGATTCTAGTCTTGGACTATGGAATGTGAGTTCCTTGTGTTGCAACAACCTGACCCAGATGAGATTTTACTCAAGACTGTGGCCCCATTAACACTTGTAGTAACTAACAGGTGTGAGTCCTCTAGTGGCTTGTATCCAAACCATTCACCTTTGGCCACACAGTTGGATGAGTATCTACCTAAAGGCCACTGGAAGAGCAAAATTAGCTAAGCTTTTGTCCATGGTCCCACCAGTAGCTTATGGTGTCTTAATAAAGCCTTCCTTTTCCATGTTTTTGCCCTCCAAAAATTTTTTACAAAAGGGTAATTTCTACTCAGTTTTCAGAGTTTCTCCTGTGACAGCTGTTTCTTAAAAGTAATCAGCCTGAAATAATAATACTATCAAAGAGGTATATTTTGGGGTGACAAATTCTGCTCCCCTTCATATGTAAACATTTCACCTGAGTGAAGTAATACACTTATCCATCCATGAAGAAATTAGATCAGGATTAGTTGTCAGAGAAGAAGAGTAACCTGAAGGTTTGGAACATAGGCAGGGAAAGTCTGCCGGGAAGATTTCCAGGGTAGGGCAAGGAAATAGGGAGAATTAGTTGCTGCGGGTAGGGAAGAGACACAGCATTAAAGCCATGTTGCACCTTTGGAAGTGGGAATAGGAATGTGAAAAGCCGTGTGGGGGACCTTGAATATATCCTTTGCCTAAATTATAGTTTTGTCCAGGACTAGCCATGGTTGGACTAGAAACTGCTCTGCTGTGTATGGATGTCGCTCTGAGACTGGAATAAGCAATCCTTACGTGTCCGTGATATGTGGGTGCTGGCAGATATGCATGTGTGGATTTCATTTTTTTCTCAATGGGTTAAGTCTTCTTGGATAGATATCAACAGTCTAGGCTCCAGCACTTTTGTGAACACGTGTCATGTCACTTGGCAGCCATGTTATTTCCGAGTAAACTCCAAGCAAAACATGAGGGGGAAGGCAGACCATACCCAGGGCTTTTCAAAACTAGCTCTATCTTTACTAAGATAGGCTGAACTGGCAACTTCTACCAATGTGGCAATAAAATGCAGGGAGAGCCTCAGCTCCACTGTTGACTGAGTTAAGAAGGGGAAGCCTGATTGCCTCCTTGACACATTCTGATGATTTGGTACAGTTGTTTGCTGTATGACATCCTGTTGATGAGTTTTCAAGTTTAAAGAGCAAAAGAGTTATTATTTTTTCCTCAGCTTTACAATTTTGCAATCTCTGGGCCACAGATCTTTAAAGCTGTAGTTCCAATTCTACATGGAAAAAAAAAAAATCAGTGAAAACCTTGGTTTGGCTTCCTTCAAACAAATAGTCTAGAGGTGTTCACTGTACAGAAATTCCTTAAATTTCCAGACAAATATCAATTAAAAGTAGATACAGAAAAGAGGAAGAGGTTTCTTTTGGACATTGAATTTCCCACATACGTGGTAGAGGCTAGGTTGTGCATTCAGAAAAGAGCGTTTGCTATATGTGCGTATCTTTCTTCATTGGAACAGCCTGGAGGACAGGCTGATCTCTTATTTCTTCCCTCCACAAAACTACAGCCCCTTCTATATATATAAAATTTATCCGTGTTCTTTTCTTGGGAAATTAAGTGGGCTGGGAGCTCTTCCACCTCCCCCCTGCCCATTTATTGATATTAACACTCAAAGCCATAGATAAATGCCAGGAGAGAAAGTGAAAACTGTAGAACAAAACCTAACATTACACTTTCTTTCTTGGCCTCCTACAGCTGTGTCATATTTTTTGTCACTATTTTAATTTACCTCAGTGTATCAAATCTAAAACAAGTCTTTGTTGTATAGATTTAGGATAGATCAGTATCCAAGTGGTTTTTTTTAAACATATAAAATACTATAGTATGTTTTATACAACTACTAAATTTAACCCCTTGCCTTTTAATTGGGTACAGTGTTATTAACTGAAATTAGAGCATTTCATTCACTGCAAGTATCACCCCATCGTAGGTCTGTCCCAAGGTGACTCCCTAACCATTACTCACACTGCCTGTTGATTAGACAAAGTGGAGTTCATTGCTCACCGCATTAAGGGAGACCACCACCTCTCAAAGCTTTGGCAGTGTCTTGGAGAAGGAAAGGCAGGGTCAGAATTTGTTGAGAGATCAAGTTTGATTTAAGGCGGGTCTTTCTAAGTGAGAGGGCATGATTAGGATTGTGTAAAGATCATACACAATACAACCAGTCCATGATTGGTGGAAACAACAAAGTGAGGCTTATTTAAAACAAGGGATTCATAGAATCATAGGGCTTAAACTGTCTTTGGACATTTTCCATTAAAGAGTTAATGGGTCTTTGGTCTTTCAGGCAGTTCTTGTAATGAACAGTCAAACCATGAACAATCTAGGCAGGAGACTCCTGGAAGAAGAAATTCATGCTAATGGAGACTGGAATAACATAAGGTCATTCTCATGTAGACAGGAAGGTGTGATTTTGGTGTTCAGTATCCAAGCTTACTGTAGGGTACAACATTCTAGTTCTCAGGTCTACTCAGATAATCTGGTAACAGAATAGCTGAAGCATTGGATGTTTTCTTTGCAGCTCCTTTTGAGTAGCATTTGACACAAGCCTTTTACTTTTCAGCGTTGCTTTGCAGTCGTTTATTAGCCTATTTCTTGTGTTACAGAAAATTTCCCAAACAAATGCCCACCAGCAGTTACCACCAGAACCCTGCAACCAATCTTTTAATCCCAGAGGGGGCAGCAGAGGGAAGTCAAGTTCCAAGCATGATTATTTAAAACAGCAACCCATCATCTTGGGCAATTCTTAAAGAGGCAACTGAAATCATGGGTGCTGGGTGCTTTCCAAGAGCTGAAAATCCTCTGAAGCAGGCAGGAAATTGCCATCTTTTAAAAGTTTCAGCTCTGTCTTCAGACCATTTGTCTCTTTCCCTTTAAGTTGGAAGCAGGGAAATTATGTGGGATCATTGCAAGCTCCTTTTTAGAGTCTTTCCTAACCCAGTTCCCACGTAGGATATAAATTCCATCCAAAGCCTCTGACTTCCGTTTTCGCTCCCCAACACACGTCAGGCAGTCACAGGAGGGTGCTCTGGGGCAATGAGGCGTCCTTAGCCAAAGAGGCTGTCTGGGGGGTGAAGCAAGGAGGGTGCTTAACATTTGAAAGAAGTGTGAACACTGTATTTACATTTAAATTAAAATGGAAACTTCTTATAGGTAATGTTTCTGAAAGGTGTGTGTGGCACATCTGCCGAGGTCTATTGTTTATTCATGCTGTAAATCCTTTGAAATGTGTTAAAATGCTTCCCACTCATTATAAAGCTCCTGCCACCCCTGGATTACGACTTTGATGTCACCAATCCTGCTTCAAAGGGTTCTTTCTGGGCTATTAATCACAGTTTAGCCTCTGAAGATATCGCCAGAGAAAACATTTGGACATCTTTGTGCTAGACTTGCTAAAAACTTTGAAATCTTGAGTGTCTTGCAAATGCACAAATTGCAGCATTTCCTTTCATTGACAACTTTTTATTTTGCTACAGGATCAAATGACATTTTAGGTAAAAATGCAAACAGATCTCTTGGTTTGGGAGGTTAGGGATGAGAGAGGAGATGAAGGGTGGGTGGTGAGGAAGGGAGATGGGAGTCTGAGCAGGCCGTTCAGACCCTTCAAAGGCAAGACGTGGTAGGAATTAAAGTGGCCAAGACATGGAGGTTCAAAATGGAGTTGCCTTATCATTTTTTCTCATCTTTATATTTTGAACAAACCAGTATTCACAGTAGCCAATTAGTGAGATTCTCTGTTCTTCTCTTACCTTCTACGCTCTGAGAGCTATGTGAACTGTTCAAGCAAATCATCGTCATCATCATCATCGATGCTAGTAACACAAAGTGAGCACTTACCTTGTACCAGCTGTGTGTTGACAGTGCTTTTCGTGAATTATTTCATCCAATGCCCATAAACGGCTCTGAGGATTAGGTAGTAAGTACTGTCTTCATGTTGTAGACAAAGAAACCAAAGCTCTGAGATGTTAACTAACTTGTTCAAGGTCAGCCCCTATGACTCAGAGCCTGTCCCCCCTGCCTAACTAACTCTCTCTTCATCAGCTGTTTCAATGGGGGTGGTCAGGTTCCTCCCTTCAGGCTGAGGGACCCATACTGACAGATCTGCTCATTAGTCTGTACCTTAAATCCTGGCAGTAGTGTTCTCTATTGCCCACTTTCTCTTTCAGGAAAACTCCCAGCATCTTTTTTTCTTCCTTATTTGTCTCTTTCAGTGACTGGTAAGCCCTAATTGGAGACTTTTTGTGGTAAAAACTTATAACGTGAAGCCTACCCTCTTAAGAGACCTTTGAGTATACAGTATGGTATTGTTTACTGTACGCACACTGATGTACAGCAGACCTCGAGAAATTTTTTGTCTTGTATGACTGAAGCTTTGTACCCATTGAACAACAGCTCCCCATTTCCCTGTCCCCCCAGCCCCTGGCAACTACCTTCTCCTCCTTGCTTTTATCAGTTTGACTGCTTTTGGTACCTCATATAAGAAGAATCTAACAGTATTTGTCCTTCTGCAACTGGCTTATTTCACTTTGCATAATGTCCTCCTGGTTCCTCCGTGTTGCCCCAAACGGCATGATTTCCTTCTTTTTCTAAGGCTGAATAAATATTCCATTGTATGTACATGCCACATTTTCTCTATCCACTCACCCTTTGACGGATATTTAGCTGTTTCCACTGCTTGGCTATTGTGGATAATGCTGCAGTGAACATGGGAATGCAAATATCTCTTCAAGATTCTGCTTTCAGTTCTTCTGGTTAAGTACCCAGAGGTGGGATTACTGGATCATATGGCAGTTCTAGTTTTAATTTTTCAAAGAACCTCCATACTATTTTCCGTAACAGCTGTACCATTTTACATTCCCACCGACAGTGCATAAGGGTTCCAATTTCTCCACATCCTCTCCAACACTTGTTATTTTTTGTTGCTGGTGGTGGTGTTTTTTATGTGGGGGAGGGAAAATAATTTTCCCTCTACCTTTCTAGGTTCTTAGCTGAGACACCCCTGTAATAAAAAGACAGATTTAATGGGAGAAAAACAAACAGAAATTTAATAACATGTATACCTCCTGTATACATGGGAGATATCCAGGGAAAACTGACTAAACTTCCTGAAATGACCCAAGCCACCAAGTTAAACATTATATCTAGCTAAAGACAAAAGATGTTGGGGAGGCTGGTTATTGGAGTTGACTAGGAAAAGCACAGTAAACAAGGGTAAGGTTGTTATGCAAATTTAAGTTGGTGCCTTCTCCATTGAGAAGAGTTCCTAGAGGTTTAGAGTCATCTCTTTCTGGTACAGAGAGGGAGACATCTTTACATATGGAGATTCCCCTTGTAAATTTTTCTTACAAAAGGGTAATTTCTGCTCGGTTTTCAGAGCTTCGCATGTGTCTGCATTAAAAAAAAAATAACCAGCTTAGAGTAATCAGTATGTCAAAGGGGCTTATTTTGCTCCTCTGCATTTATAATGGCCACTCTAACAAGTGTGAGGTGATATCTCATTGTGGCTTTGATTTGCATTTCCCTGACTGTTAGTGAAGTTGAGCATTTTTCATATACCTGCAGGCCATTTGTATGTCATCTTTGGAGAAATGTCTATTCAAATTCTTTGCCCATTTTTTAATCAGCTTATTTTACTTTATTTTTTGCTGTTGAGTTCCTTATGTATTTTGGAAATTAGCCTCTTATCAAATCTATGGTTTGTAAATATTTTCTCCCATCTCTGGGTTGTTTTTCCCTCCTGTTGATGGTATCCTTTGCTTTGCAGAAACTTTTAGTTTGATACAGTCCCAATTGTCTGTTTTTGCTTTTGTTGCCTGTGCTTTTGGTGTCCTAGCCGAGAAATAATTGTCAAGACCAGTGTTAGGAAGATTACCCCCTATGTTTTTTTTCTAGGAGTTTTATAGTTTCTGGTCTTACATTTAAGTCTTTAATCCAGTATGAGTTGATTTTCCAGTATGATGTAAGATAGGGTTTCAGTTTCATTCTTTTGCATGTAGATGTCCAGTATTCCCAACACCATTTGTTGAAGAGATAATCCTTTCCCCATTGTGTAATCCTTTCCCCATTGTGTAAAAGATTGTTTGACCATATGTGCATGGGTCTATTTCTGGGCTCTCTATTCTGTTCCATTGGTCTGTATGTTTATCTTCAGGTCAGTACTGTTTTGCCATATTGTTTTGATTACTATAGCTTTATAATATATTTTGAAATCAGGAAATGTAAGGTCTTCAGCTTTTGCTTTCCTTCTCAAGATTGTCTTGGAGTCCTTTGTGGTTCTATATGAATTTTAGGTTTGTTTTTTCTATTTCTCCAGAAATGCCATTGAGATTTTGATGGGAATTGCACTGAATCTGTAGATCTCTTTGGGTAGCATGGACATTCTAACAATATTAAGTCTTCTAATCAATGAACACAGTGAAGGGTAACAGAATATGCCACCCCAAAATATGCCACTTTGGCATTAAAATTATTTTAAGCTGAAGGCAATTGAGAAGAAGCAGATACAAGAAAAGGCTCTCTCACTTCCCCCTATTTGCCCAAAAGCAGGGCATAAATTTGTAAAAATATGCCCCCTCTCCTCTCTACCAGAAAGCACATAAATTAATCACCAGAAACAACTCTAGATGCTTATCAACTCAAAGACAGCACCAGAGGAATCTATATAACGCATTAGCCCTTATCTTCCATTAGCTTCCCTATATATTTACCTTCCCACTATTTCCCGCTCCTAGAAACTCAAAGTTCTTTTCCTTTGTCTTGTCACTTCTTTATAAATTTATTATTCTTTTGTTAAGATGTTATGTAAGCCCAAGTTCTAACCACCCCTTTGAGTTACTCATCACTAAGTACTCCTGTGTATATGTGTGATACATGCGTTAATAAACTTCTGATTGCTTTTCTCTTGTTACTCTGTCTTCTGTCAGTCTAATTTTTAGGGCCTCAGCCAGTGAACCTAAGATGAGTAGAGGAAAAAGATTTTTTTCCTCCCCCACAATGGAATTGCTTTCCTTTTACTTTTGTTGTAGTTTTCAGTATACAAGTTTTCACCTCCTTGGTTAAGTTTACTTCCAAGTATTTTATTCTTTTTGATGCTGTTGTAAATGGAATTGTTTTCTTAACTTCCTTTTCAGATTTTCATTGTTAGTATATAGAAATGCAACTGATTTTTTTATCTGTTGATTTTATATCCTACAACTTTGTTGAATTCATTTGTTAGTTCTGTTAGGGGTGTGTGTGTGTATGTGTGTGTGTGTGTGTGTGTGTATGTGTGTGTGTGTGATCTTTAGAGTTTTCTACATATAAGGTAATGTCACCTATGAACAGAGATAATTTTACTTCTTCCTTTACAATTTGGATGCTTTTATTTCAATTTCTCGCCTAACTGATCTAGCTAGGACTGCCAGTACTATGTTGAATAGAAGTGGTGAGAGTGGACATTCTTGCCTTGTTCCTAATCTTAGAGAAAAACTTTCAGTTTTTCACTGCTGAGTACATGATTTGTGGGCTTTTCATATATGGCCCTTTTATGTTGTAGTAATTTCTTTCTAGTCCTAGTTTAAGTGAATTTGAGACCTTTTGTCCTTTCTTATTTGCTTATTAAACTAATATATATTCAAATTATATTACAAATTATTTATAACTTATAATTTACTTCCAATTTATATCATTGAAGTTTCAAAATTCAAATTTTTCCAAATTTTTCAAATTCAGAGCAGATTATTTAGAACATTCTGAAAAATACAAGGGCACAAAAAGAAAAATTACTCATCATGCTATTGTTTCACTTTTCCTTTTCCTTAACTTCTTTGTCTTTTTTGCTCAGGTAACTTGGCCCAGACAAGAGCCAGGATAACAGCAGCCTCAAGATCTTTGCCTCCGCATTTCAGTGCTGGGAGACCCAAGGTAAGTAGTATGTTTGTACTCAAAATACTGTGGACGACAAGATGTTCCCACCCTAGGGATTATCCTAGGTGGGCAACATTAGTTTCCTTTATCTGGCCCACTACCTGGGCAGTCTGGAAGAGAGATTGAAGGGATTTAGGAATTAGGGCTTAGGAAATTTGAAACAGCACCATGGAATCCTTTGCAATCCTGTGTCAGGGAAAAAAAAATTTTCCTCTACCCTCTTAAGTTCAGTATTTGGGGGAATGTGAAATAAACTGACATATTAGCAAGAGAAAAAAAAAATACTTTAATCATATACATACAGTAGTTCACCAAATAAGTGATTCAAAGGGCCAGTTAGATTTCGGGGCTTATATACCATCTTAATAGGAGATGAAGAGAGGAAGAAGGACGTTTCTGGGACAACAAATGACTTTTGGGAGAAATAAATGGTCCTTTAGGAGAATAGATGGGAGGTATAACAGTTTTATGACAATGTCTATTTAGGTAATTTCTTATCCCAATGCTGACTTCTCATCTCTGGTGATAGGAGTCAATCTTCTCTGATTGCAAAGCTCCCCTCTCGGAGGGGATTTGAGACAGCTGAATTCTTTTGGGAGGCTTTGCTTTTAGGCAGATAAGGGGAGTTACAAAAAGCTTCTTCTTGCAACTGTTGATTCTTACATGTTGATCTTACATGTCTTCAGTTCAAAATAATCCTTATGCCACTGTGGCATATCTAGACCCCTTCACCTGATTTTCAGAAATATCACTTAAGATACAGAACAATGACACTTGAAAATTGTTGACACTTGAAAATAAAGTCCATCTAGGAAGAGATAAAGCACTTTTCCTTGAAGCTATCACCAACCCACAGAGGAGGATAACAAAAGGAGTCAGCAGGGCGGAAATAAACCATACCCTTTCCTGTTTCTCTGCTTTGCTCTCTGAAAAATGAGCAGTGCACTTGTCCATGCAAAAGGGGTGTTAGAAGGGTTCCTAAATATCCCACTGTAAAATATTTTAAACTCTTCCATCCTTCCTGATAATGCTTAGCACAAATCTCAAGGACTGGCTGGTTAATGCTCATTGTATATACTAATACTAACACCAAGAAACAATAATGTTAAAGGTGATGGAGTAATAAACAGGTCACATCTCTGAATTTTCTTACCTTTTTGTTTACATTGAATATTAAATAATTCATTTAATAAAGAATGATCAATACAGCTGCACATAATGCCATTGACTATTATGCCCAAATTGATAGAGATGTACATATCTATATTTACTCTCTTTGAGAATAAAAGACCTGCACATAAATAGGGATTCAGATCATCTTTGTTAACAATAATTTTTACACCCACATTGTTAGTACAATCTTGTGCAGTATTCTACTTTTCAACCTTGTGAATTTGTGGCAAGATGTTAGGGCTATTTAACATGAGTTATATGGGCCCCTCAATGAGATTTACAGAGAAGTTTCAGTGGTTATGAGAGCCTCTTGATATTGCATGTAAAATGTTGTTTGTGTTAAATACAGTTGATTCTCATTATTCACAAGACTTGTGTTCTGTAAAGTTACTGTGAACACTGAATCAGCAAATTCTGAGCATTGCTCCTAGAGGAAATACGCGGTTAGGTTCCTGCAAGCCTCTGGTTACAACACTTTCGTCAACTGATTAATACATAATCTTGTATTATGTGTGTTTCTATTAAAAGATACTTTATTTAATACAATTGACCCTTGAACAACATGGGGGTCGGGGCACCAACTCTCCACACAGTCGAAAACCCACATATAACTTTATAGAGGGTTGTCTGTATCCACGGTTCCACGGATGCAGATTCAACCAACTATGGATCGTGTAGTAGTACTGTATTTACCATTGAAAAATATATGTGTGTAAGTACATCCATGCAGTTCAAACCTGTGTTGCTCAGGTCAACTAGATACTTCTTATAAATAATTAATTATATGTAGTATTGCTTTGTATAAAACAATATTTCAAGTGCAGTATTTGTATCATGGAACTCAAGGCCAACGGCACTATAACTCATGCCTTGAACAAAGCTAATCTAACACACAAATGTTCTCCAACAGGCACTTGACAGCCTCCTTCCACTTAGGAACACTAGACAGCACTTCAGCACTATGATTAGGGGCTATTTTATATTTATTTATTTATTTTTAATAAATTTATTTATGTTTTATTTTTATTTTTGGCTGAGTTGGGTCTTTGTTGCTGTGCGAGGGCTTTCTCTGGTTGTGGCGAACGGGGACTGCTCTTCGTTGCGGTGCATGGGCTTCTCATTGCAGTGGCTTCTCTTATTGTGGAGCACGGGCTCTAGGCACATGGGCTTCAGTAGTTGTGGCACGCAGGCTTAGTAGTTGTGGCATGCAGGCTCAGTAGTTGTGGCACGCGAGCTCTAGAGCACAGGCTCAGTAGTTGTGGCGCATGGGCTTAGTTGCTCCACGGCATGTGGGATCTTCCTGGGCCAGGGCTCAAACCCGTGTCCCCTGCATTGGCAGGCGGATTCTTAACCACTGCGCCACCAGGGAAGCCCCAGGGGCTATTTTAAACAGTAAAATCACGAGCCAAAAGCACAAAAATGCGGCACAAAAATCGTGGCACTTAAGTAGACCTTGAAAAAGACACTTGTTTACAGCATGACAGCTGGAACAAGAAGACAGAGTGTCACCTTGTTCAACCTCAGCTGGAAGCATGCACATCAGATGTCGAAGTTTCCACTGCTCTGCATGTCTGCAAATGACCGTGAAAGCGTGTGAGCACTGATTGCTTTGGAGATTACAAATACATTTCAGCAAGTAGGCAAATTCACAAATACAGCATCCACAAATAATGAGGATCAACTGTATATGTGTTTTTTTGCAGTCATTGGCTTCCACCAGATTCTAAAAAGGATCGTGACACGTTCCTTTCAAAAAGATGAAAGACTCCTGTGTAATATTCTCTGTCAACTCATATTCCCCTCCTTTCCTCAATTTGATTTTTTGACTGCTGGACTCTGCCAGGACCTGTCCCCCTGCCTTCCACATTCGGTATCAGCACGTTGTTATCTCCCTCCCTGCCCTGCCTACATGAGAAGTGTGCCCTCGAGTGTGTGGCGTATATTTACATCACTATAATAAATACAGGTGAGATGAAAATGACTAGAGATTTATTGTCCCTGGGAAAGAATATGAGCTGAAAGTTCTAATTAAGGCATCAGAAAATATGAAGGGTAACAACAGCAATAAAAAACTCCATCAGTTCTTCTCTGCCTTCTCCAAGGTGAAACAGCAGAGGTGGCCTTGCAGAAAGCTGACCTCCACCACGTTCAGCACCCTCACACTGGGCCGGTGTCAAGGCCAGCCTTGCTTCCTCATTCAGTGCTGTGGAGACTTTTGAGGGAAGTGATGCCGTAGGGACTGTTTCCTTGAGAGAGGGATGGATCACTTGACAGCCGTAAAAATTCTTGACCAAAGGCCTTGTCAAGTACCTAAATATAAATACTTCCGAGGTTTTGGGATGCAGATAGTAGGTACTTACGGAGACCAAGGGGGAAAAGAAATCCTTCAGTTTTTCATTTATTGCTGAGATCTAGATGGTTTGTGAGACTTTTTGGAGTCTATTTCTTTATCCTAAAGTAAATTTAGTTGACAGATGAGGCAAATCTTTTTAATAATACCATGCTTTCAGACCCATTCTATAAGTTGTAACAAACCACATAGAAAAGGCAGTATGTAATGTTTAAGGAGTAGGTTTTGGAATCAGAACTGGGTTCAGATCTAGGCATGGCCAGTTACTAGCTGCAGGACTCTGGGAAATTTACCTAAAGTCTTTGAGCCTTAACTTCTTTATATGTAGAATAGGAGTGATAATAGTGTTTACCTCATAGGGTCCTTTTGAGAATTCATTGACATAGTGTAGGCAAAGTGTTTAGCATAGTGATTTCACATTGGAAACAGTAAATGTTTTATTACTCACATTTTGATAACCATCTAAAATTCCATGTGTGTAGTCCATATGTATACAGAAGCTTGCTCATTTCCTGTGGGCTTGGGGTCTGTACCACAATTTGTAAAGCTTACTCATGACTACTTTGAAGGCTAACCAGCACTGCTCACAAGGAATGGGGTAGGACATTTTTCATGTGGGCAAAAAACAAGCTTGCTTAGCTCCAGTTGGCTTATATTGTTGTAGCAATTGGTGGTGTAGAAGACGGGTATACTGGGTTAGAAAGACAATGTTTTTATCCAGAATATCAGTTCTACTGATCATTTTGAAATTGTTTTCATTGGAAGTATTTTCTCTGCCAATAAATAAAAAGATGTCCTTGCTGTGTTGCATGGGCGCTAGTACTCACCTTATTCCATGGAACAAAACCCTGCATCCTTAGTATTGATCACTAAGCTAAGACTGAATCCAACATGGTAATGAAGGAAGGGGAACTGACTGGCCTCTTGTGTGTGTTCAAGGCAGTGGTTTTTAAATAACACAGGCTTTGGGAAGTTAACAAGTCCAAGTCCATACAGCTATTAAGCAGAGGAGCCAGAATTTGAAGCAGGTGTGTCCAGTTCCAAACCCTGTGTCCTGTAGCACATACCCCCTGTGCCTAGGAAGCCTTTCCTGTCTCTTTTCCTCCTATCTGAGGTAAAAACTTATAAGATGCTATGTAGAGGACTGGTTTTTTGTTGTGAAATCCCCACCTTTGGAAAGAACTATTTGTTAGATGATGACCTCAATAGAACCTAATTTCTGGATTGTTTCTAAGAGACATTTTTTTTTTAATTAAATGAGGCTGCCATTAACTAAATTAGTTCAGAAAGACAAGCTCTTAGGTTAGACAACAACCTTCTCATCTCTTTTTTTTTTTCTTTCGAGTTTTTTTGAATTCTGTGGAGGTCATGGCAGGCCCAGTGCAGACAGAGGTCTCCTACTTTGAAAGGTCAAGAGAGGCAACTTCTGGTATGTCCCTTGTCTGAAGTGAAATTCCCTCTTTTGGATCCACACCATGCACAGGAGAACTTCATGACTATGCAAATATGCAAGAGACCCTTGACCAACCCAAGACCTTTCCAAATTCTTAAATTAGAAGGTACCCCAATAGTATATTATTTATTCTTTAAAATATAGTACTAAATATGTAGGTGATGAACTGTAGACAAGCATTAACATTTCCAAGTTACATGTAACACAGAATAGGTTTTTACTTACTTTACAAGAGTTACTCTGTATGTGAGTATAAGGACAGAACTAAAGTCATGCTGGGTGGCTACAGGAGCACACCAGCCCTATACTTGGATTGCAAATTAGTGCTTCCTTCTGTATTTTTCCAATTTGCTGCAGGGGATGGGTACTGATCTTGAAAACAATACATATCACACTTTTTAAATTATGTCTTAGCAGAATTAACATACATCAAAGATTTTTCTGATCACTAAACTGTTAAATTCTCAAATGCCAAGGGTCTACTGTATGTTCTGAGGAAGGGTAACAGGTAAGTGCTACTAGTAGGAGAAACATGGATGAACTTTTCAGCTGCCCTTTCACAGTGAATTACAGCTTGAGAGGCTGGCATTCTCTGGCTAATTTGAATGAAAAGGGAGGGAAAGGAAGGAAAAGCAGGGTTCAAAGCAAGCTGTGGTTCTTCAGGGAGGATCTCTGAATAAAAGAAATAGTGAGAAATTCCCAGAAGTTGTGTGCACATGAAGGTCAGGTGAGGAGAAAGAATGTTTAGGAAAACTCTCAGAATTTACAATTTGGCCGAAGGCAGACCCTAGCCAAGATCTTTCTTCCTTCAGTCCTAACTAGCTTTCCCCAAACCTCACCAGTGCTGAGCTCTATCCGCCAAGTGGGGGTGAGATGGGGAAGAAACCTTCCATGTGGTCCCTGCAGATAACACCATAGGACCTCTGCAGGTGGGGTGGGTGTGTTTGTGTTTTTCTCTTTTCTCTGTGAGAGCAGCCTTCCTTCTCAACACAGAGCTTTCATTTCCTCCTTTCTCATTAAAAATATTAAAAAGTCAGACCTACAGGCAGTTGTACCATTGCTTCAGCTGCATCCAAATGAAATGATGGCTTTGGGAACAGATCCAATCTGCAGCCTAGAGAATGCAAGCTGCACCGCGGACCACCCCCCGACCCCCGACCCCTGACATTACTTCTCTCAGAGTTACCCTTATATTCCTGCTCACTATTTAGGTTGCTTTTCTAGTTTTTGAAAACTTAGCTCCACACTTATTCCCCTTCTTAAACAGACCTGTTTTCTTTATCCAAGCCAGTTGAAGCCTTTTCTTCCATTTTGCACACAGTCTCCTAAATGCCCCTCGAGGTAAGCGTCATTATTCACCCACCTCCCCATGGCCCCGTCCCTTCTAGCACCCACTTCTCACTGTTGTTGAACAAGGCTGCAGACATTCTCACCCCATGGGGGGGTGGCTGCCTGGACAGCAATCCACTGAGTGGAACACACGTGCTGACAGCAGCATCTTCCAGTTCAAATGTCTGTGCTTCATACCCTTGCCACCTGTTCCGAGCAGATGGGAGGCTGCCACAGAGGAGGCTGGTGCTGAAATGCCGCTCATGTGCTCTGCAAACCAAATAGCTTTGTGTGTGCAGGAGCAGGAATTTTATTGTTGTGATAAAATGATGGAACACAGGGTGCCACAACTGTTTGCTACAGTTGTTTTCATTCTAAATTCCTTCCAGTCGGCCCAGGTAGTTGGGGCAGATGATTGGGAACAGGTGTATCCCAAGCTCTGGTCCGCAGTGAGCACGTGGTAACTCTGGGCAGCAGGAGGGGTGTGGCAGGGTTAGTATCTGATGGCCGGAAGGCGAAAGGGCTCCCCTAATGCCCTGTGGTGCAACCGGGGCTTTGGGTCCGGGGCTTTGTAATCACCCAGCCTCATGGGTTTTGCCCAGTTTTCTTTTAAGAAATAATTTGGTCTCATGTGACATTATTGGAGAACTTAATAGTGGCCCATTAGAGTATGGAGAAATACAGAAATAACACTGCTGGGGGTTTGTACTGAGACCATATAGTATGTCACAGAGTTCGGTCATTGTCAAGAGAGTAGAACAGTGCGAATTCTGTTTTTCTTTTAGATGTCTTTAAAATCCTCCCCCATGGTCTGTACAGTTGAGTCCTAAACATCAAGGCCCCTCAGATATTTGACCAAATTACCTTTCAGATTTGGGGAAAATAAATTGTCTGTATCCTCAAACCATTCACCTCTGCCTGTGTTCCAGGTGGACACTCTGGAGGTGATACGGCATCCGGAAGAAACCACCAACATGAAGGGGCAGACCATGGCTTCTTACTTCCGGGTATGGAGGCTTCTTGATCTCTATTCTGCCTGTTTCCAGAAAGGACGTGCCAACCCTTCCCACAAGAGGCCCAGATACCACAGAGTCACTGAAATAAGAGCAAAGCTCAAGAGTCATTTAAGAAAGGTGGTGGTGTATAGGGAGAGGAAAATTATAACAGGGAACCCCCCTCTGAAGACAGTGTTCTCTGATCTCAGAAAGACCAGATGAGCCCTCAAGTGTCTACAGAAGGCCCTCTCTGCCACTGGCACATAGCCCTGTCCATTCAATGTGCTGATTCTGTTAGCATTTCAGCTGCTTCTTGGCCTTAAAACTACTGGAGTCAGCCACTTTTCCAGCATATTTACTGAGAAGTAAAGTAGTTAATACAATTCCAGAAGGTGGTTTATCAAGTTCATGAGAGACTATGTCTTAGCTTTGACTTTCTTTTCCTAGATTGAATTGACCCATTGCAAGACCCATTTGCCTGAGCCCAGTTATTTCCCATCTCTGTTACCACAATTCCTCATGTTTCATCTGGTGAAATGACTCCTTTGAGTAAAAACGTCATCTCTAGAGGGACTCTGTCAAATGCACATTAGATAGGAAAGATAAGACACTGTCAATTTGTACTAATTTGAACAGATTTGTTTATCTTCAAATTATGAAGCATTGGGGTTGGAAGCCCCTCTTAGATCACTGACTATGGGGAGCTGAGGTCCAGGCAGCTTCACGACGGACATGCTGTTAAGCCAAAGATGGAGCTACTGAACTCAGGGACGACGAAATAAGGTTGTAAGTTGGGGTCGGCCACAGGAAGGGGTTTGGCAGGAATGGTAAGTCAAGTGGATCATGAGCTGGAGTTGCCAGGCAGGCTGAAGGGTAGGGCCTGGGAGCCAGCACTGTGCAAAGAAGGTTCCACCAAAAGCTAGCAGGTTCAAGAAAGATGTAAAGCTAAGAAGTCTGACTTATCCAGCTGTGCTTTAGAGGCAGACTGGAATTGGCCTCAGGGGTATGGATTGTAAGGGCCTAGAGGACTTTGGGTCCAGCACTCCATCTGTGCAGTGATCCCTTCTCCAGCAGGTGGGTTTTCAGCCCCTGCTTCATCCCTCATGGTTGGACATTTCTAATTGCCACTTATTTCTTATCTGAGACCTACCCTGATCATGTCCCTTTAGTGGCTTGACTATATCCTCCTAGCATGTGTGTGTGTGTGTGTGTGTGTGTGTGTGTGTGTGTGTGTGTGTGTGTGTATCCCATGGGATTTGGAGGCTCTGATGGACTCTGTGAGGCATCCTCAAGATCCTAGAGTCCCTCTTTCAGCAGAAGAAGCCTCTGGCTTACAATTTTCAGAAATATATCCATAACAACCAGTTGGGTGTCCTCAAAATACTGGTCCCCAAATGCTAATAAAAAAGGCACATTGCCAAGCTAGGTAACCGTGTATTGGATTAGTAGGAGGTAGGATTATGAAATAATGAAGCTGATTTTACACGTGGCTTGTAATTGCCCCTGAAGGCATGTCCGAAAGAGGAGCTGCCACAGTGGGTGCCCGTGAGGAGCAGTGAGCACCGCTCAGCTTTTCCGTGTGCGCTCTCTCTGCGAGCGCCCCTGCCAGACACTCGCTGTATGTTAGTTCATCTTCATTATAATCTGTTTTCCCGCTGATTTTCTTGTTTTCTTTGCCCTCTTTATTTTTCTTGTTTTTCCTCTGCCTTATTAACAATGACATTGGTAAGGTTTGCTTAGACTTTCTGGTGATTGTTAGGTTGAAGAGGCAACTGACCCCTTCCTGAAAGCTGGACATTTTATGAGACCAGTGCTCTAACCCCTGAGTTAGGGAGCCAAAGCTGGATACTTTAAATTATGGGTACAGTTTATGAACACCTGGGCATACCAGAGACAAGCTAGTTCTGGTGATGGAGTTACGAGGTAACCTAAGCAAGTTCTCAGGCGGCTGAGTTTCTGCCAAATGGGATCTTGCCTGGCACCAGGTGATGTTTAAAGAAGACTTTTGAATCTGTGGGCAGTGATAAGTACTTGTCAGAACTTATATTGTTATTTCTTTTTGTTGGATTCTTGTGTAGCCTCAAAGGTTCCATGAGTTGTTTACGAGCCAGCAAACTGCCCTGGAGGCCCAGCAGGCCTGTGTCGTAATTATCTATCATGTTTGTGGTAACCTCATTTCATGTGTGTTTTTCTCCCTGGTAGTATTCTCTGATGGATCTGCTCTCCAAAATGGTGGTGGGACAGCCCCACTTTGTACGCTGCATCAAGCCCAACGATGACCGAGAGGCACTGAAGTTCACCCGAGACAGAGTGCGGGCCCAGCTCCGCTCCACAGGCATCCTAGAGACGGTCAGCATCCGCCAGCAGGGTTATTCCCACCGTATCCTCTTTGAAGAGTTTGTGAAAAGGTCAGTCTGGTATCTTGGGAACTACATTATGTTAAACACAGCTCTGCCAGGGCCCTTCTGTCCCCTGGGATCACTCCTCCTGCCCACTTGCCTCCAAACATGGAATTGGCTAGTTACCAGCTAGCATTTACTTGCTTCATTGCTGTGTTTCTCCTGTGCTCCAGCTGAATTATACAGTCATCTGGAGGACAGGTTAAGCTCCCTCCTGATCACATTTGGAAAATAAAAATGTCCATAGATATTTATCTGTTATATATCGTTAGGTTTCAAAATCTCCAGATATTTAATCGCTATGACAAAATTATCCCTCCATAAATGGGTCAAGATTCTGGCAAACGTAAATGCACCCAGGCATCCACGCCTCTCCCAGCATCTGGCACGATATAATGTGATAGCTAACATCTACAGAGCACCTGAATTGTCCCAAATATATAATCTCCTTTGATCCATACAGC
This sequence comes from Leucopleurus acutus, assembly GCF_964270905.1. Lineage (NCBI taxonomy): Eukaryota > Metazoa > Chordata > Mammalia > Artiodactyla > Delphinidae > Leucopleurus > Leucopleurus acutus. The sequence goes on from NC_139149.1 coordinate 57,202,545, forward strand.
CGCCCTGTAAGCTAGGCTTTATTATTATCCCCATTTTACAGTTGAGGAAATTGAAGCACAGAAGGAAATTAAGTGATTTTACCAAGATCCCATGCTAGTAAATGGTTGAGCCAAAATTTGAACCCAGGCAGTCTGGCTATAGCAGCCACACTTTTAATCTCCTCGGTCTACTGCATTCCATAAATGTTTATTGCAAAAATTGCTGTAGAGCTTTCTAAACCCAGAAACTGCCTTTACCTAAGAGTGAAATGCTGCTCTTTTCTGAACAGCTGCCACAGGTATGCCTTACACATGCATATGATTACAGGTAGGATTTTCACAAAACTTTCCGTGAAGAAATAAGGAACAAGAATAACAAAAAACCATCTCTGAGGAACACTAGTGTCTGAGGATATCCAGAGAGGAAAATTAATATTCATTATAAAATCTGTTTCTTTTTACCACCATTCTGAAACTAATGCCCAAGGTCATTTTTCCATTTTTTCCTCAGGGAAGAATGGATCCTAATATGGCAGGTCGCTTCATCAGGTCTTCCCAATGCCACTAGATTGCATGGAGACAAAAGGGCAAAAAAATTCCTTGCAATGAGAGCTTTTAAATTAAAAATAAGAACGAAATGGCTTTTTAAAACGAAGTGTCGGGCTTCCCTGGTGGCTCAGTGGTTGAGGATCTGCCTGCCAATGCAGGGGACACGGGTTCGAGCCCTGGTCTGGGAAGATCCCACATGCCGCGGAGCAACTAGGCCCGTGAGCCACAACTACTGAGCCTGCGCGTCTGGAGCTTGTGCTCCACAACAAGAGAGGCCGCGATAGTGAGAGGCCCGCGCACCGCGATGAAGAGTGGCCCCCGCTTGCCACAACTAGAGAAAGCCCTCGCACAGAAACGAAGACCCAACACAGCCAAAAATAAATAAATAAAATAAAAATAGATCTCCTTAAAGTGGAAAGAATCACCCTATAAAAAAAAAAAAAAAAAAACGAAGTGTCTTAGAGCCTCTTTTTCCCTCTTAAATTTGGAGGTGGAACAAACAAAGAAAAAAAGATTATTTTAGCTCATGAATGTGACTAGTCAAGTATTTTTAGCCACTAAGTGTTGAATACATAAAAATATTTAAGAAAACAGGTCAAATGCTAAACAGATTGGCACTTCTTTGTTCGTAATCAGAAAGCCAATAGGCAAGTATGAACAAGAGTTTCAAAATGTCAGTAAATCTGAGGGTATCAAAGATTTCTGAGCCAGCAGGTTAATTGGTATTTTGATCCTTTTGAGCAACTTAACAACAAAATGGATGAGTTAACAGTTTCCCCCCTTGATGTTATTCAACAAATAAGTGCGCCTCTTATCTTCCTGTTCAGGAGTGCTGTTTTGTAAACTCTTAGCAGGAAATATGCAGACGAAACAATCAAAGGCAGGGCTTATCAGGTGGTGGTAAATAAAAGATAAAGACTTGTTTAATGTTACTCTTTACCTTTTTGTATTTTCTGGCACTCAGTACTGAAGCCTGACGTGCACACCTGAAAGGCTGTGTTTTGAGGATTATGTTGTCGGGTTCCCAAATGCAGAAGGACTTCCCCAAGTCACCCAAGTCTGCAGACATGGCCAAACCTAAAACATTTCTTTGCCCCATCATCCTTGAATAATCTGGCAAAATGACTTAGAAGTGCCCTTCCTATTCTCCATTCTTGGAGCCTTCAAAGAAAGGGTTACTTCCGACACCCTCTCATCAATGGGGCCAGGTGGATTGGAAGCATTCATCTATCTAGTCTCAGGTAGGCATGAGAAAGGCCACCTGACAGTGCTGGGCAGCTGGCTGAAACCTCCTGGAAGTCATGCTGTTGAGACATCACAGAAAATGACTATGAACACTCATTGGCTTTGTGGTCAGTGGGCTCTGAAGTGTGGTCTGGCAGAAGGTCTATACTGGGGTAACACATATGACTGCACATATTGGGATGTGTTCTGGCCAATGTCTCAAGGGTAGCACAGCACATTCAGTTCAAAGTCTTATGGTTTGTTTATTAAACTCTTGTAGTAAATAATATAATTTAGTGAGGAGGTCAGAGTTCTTGTCTCCTCTTGGATATAGTATTTGGCAAGTAACCTAATATTTCTGTAAAAGGTGTTTCATCATCTGCATGATAAGAAGTCGGGAATACACAGAGCCCACATCCTAAAGATTTTCAGAGATTACATGCAGATTCCGGGGCCTTAGCCTCTGAGTCCTCCAGAAAGGCCCACCTCTCCCACTTGAGCTCACAGGAGGGAGAACTGCATTCCCAGGACCCAATTCATAACAGTTGTTAAATCAGTGTCTGTTGAACAAAGTGAAACTCTTACCTCTTCTCCTTCATCAGCAACTTCCATTTCTTCTCATGATGGCATGAGAGCTATGTGCCCTGGTATCTCCTTCATCTCCTTCTCCCTTCTATTCCTCTACTTCCTCTCCTCCAGAAATCTAGGGTCACCTCTGTCTTCTCACTTTCTTCAAACAATCCATCAAAAGTCCTGCCAACTTTACCTGCTAAAGTTTCTCAAAAAGTTTCCCTTGGGAATTTCCCGATCCCTTCTCCCAAGGCTTTTTAATAATAATAACAATAATAATAATAATAAAGCAACAGCTTGAGATATAATTCATATATGATAAAAATCACCCTTTTAAAGTACACAGTTCTAAGGTTTTAGTGTATTCACAAGTTGTGAACAATAACCACTATCTAATCTGAACAGCTTTTTATGTGCTTATTGGTCGTTTGTATTATTTCCTTTGAAGAAAGGTTTATTCAGATCCTTTACCCATTTAATTACTGATTTTTATATACTCTGGATACTAGCCCATTATCAGATATATGATTTGCAAATGTTCTCTCTTATTCTGTGGGTTGTCTTTTCGATTTCGTGATGGTATCTTTTCATGAATGAAAGTTTAAAATTTTGATGAAGCCAAATTTTTCTGTATTTTCTTTGTTAGTAATGCTTTTGGTGTCATATCTAAGAAACCACGCTTAATCCAAGATCATGAAGCTTTATTCCTATGTTTTCTTCTAAGACTTTTATAGTTTTAGGTCTTATATTTAGATCAGTGGTCCATTTTGAATTATCTTTATGTATGGTGTGAAGTACAGGTCCAACTTAATTCATTTGTTCATAGATATCAAGCTTTTCCTAGCACTGTTTGTTGAAAAGAGTATTCTTTCCCCTGTTGAATTGTCTTGGCAGCCTTGTTAAAAATCGATTGACCATAAATTGGTCATAAGTTATTTCTGACTTCTCAATTCTATCCCATTGATCAATACCTATTCCAAACCTTTTGAGGCTCTTTTGTCCACCCTCTTGACTTAACTTCCTAAATGGACTTCATGCCTGTTCTGTTCTCCAAAGAGCCACAGAGTACAATTTATCTAAAATTCCTATCTAATCATGTTGCTTCCTTGATTAAAATCCTTAATTGAAATGACCATCCCAGACCTCACTGGGTGAGCATCAACCCCTCTGCCTGATATGGGGAGTCTCCCTGTCTGGATCCTGCCCACCTTTCCAGTCTCTTCCTTCTTGTCTTCCCACCTCTCAGCTCACATTCCAGCAAAAACCAGACTACTTAAGAGTTCTAGGAACACCCCACATCATTCCATGCTTCCCTGCTTTGAGCAAAAGCTCATGTTGTTCTCGTGCTTTCGTGCCTGAATCCCCCTTCTCCAAGTTTTCAGTCAGCCGACTTACCCTGGCTAACCCCTGCTCCTCAGGACTTTGAACAGGCATTTTCTTCCCTGCAACACCCTCCTTGACTCTCCCAGGCTGAGTTAGGAGCCCCTCTGATGAGCTTCATCAGTAGCGCTGACTACATTGAGGTAGAAACTAGCTGCCGGTCTCTTACCTTGACATTAACCACCTGGGAGGCAGGGATATTTTGCAGCCAACTTTGTATCTGTACTGTCCAGCACTGTTCAGCACTGTCCCTGATACAAATTAGGCATTTAATAAATATTTATTGAATTGAATCAAACTTTTACTCCTTCCCCTTCATCACTGACTCTTTGGTCCTTGCAGTTCTGAAGTGCATGACAAGAATATGGAGCTGGCTTTGTTGAGGTTAAGTTTAATCTGCATTATAAAGTAGAATCTAGATTGTTAGAGCATAAGATTTCAGGTAAGTGATAAGTAGCTATCAAGAAAAGGTAAGAAACCATAATAAGCTAATAAAAAGTCTCTACCCAGCTTGAAAATGCTATTATTAGAGTTTGATACATTAAAAAGGTGACTTTTAAACAAACTTTCCTTCCTTCTCTCTACAATAAACGCTGATTTTTTTTTTTCTAGAAGAGACAGACTTCACAGGACAAGGGAGATTCTCTGCTCTGGCTCCTTTCTAGACTCTTTTCTCATCTTCCCACCTCTTAGCTCACATTCCAGAAAAGAAGGAATCTTTTAGATTAGAGCTCCCTAACATAACACAACATATGCCCTATTAAGGCAAGAGCCTCTAAAAGCAGGCTGCTTACTTGGTGTGTTAGTCAGGAATCTTTTAATAACAAGTGACTGAAACTGAAGTGAATTGAAGCAAAATTTAAAAGGGGATGATATATTGGCTTACATAACTAGGAAGTTCAAAGATATGTCTGGATACAGGACATCAAGCCATTTTACCAAACCACTGTCTTCTTTTCAGCAGCTTTGCTTCCCCTCTTTGGAGTTTCTTGTCAGCTAGGCAGTTCTTCCTCACATGTCGGCAGAGACGGTCCCTGGAAGCTCCCGTAGGAAGCATCCTAAAGGCTTAGCAACATCAGCAGCAAGCAAGTTCCTGAGAGTTCCCATGCAAGGAACTCTCTGGTTGTCCCAGCCTGGGTCATGTGCCGGTGCTTATACCAGTAACTGTGCCCAAGGGGATGATTGGCAGGGTCTTTGGTCAAGTGCCAGGGCATGGAGTCAGCCCCATGTGAACCATGGTCTGAGGGACTCTGTTAAAGGAAGGAGAGGAAGAGGGTGGATAGGCTAAAACCATAGGCATTCATTACCCCTTATCTGACCAATACATACCCTAGAATCAACTGTAACAGTGCCAAAAGGTCTACCCCAACCTGGGTAGCTAGAGGAGATCTTTAATTTAGAATTTTCTAAGAAGAATAAAAGTTCCGTTGACAATAACAGTGTTAACTCTGGAATGAGAACTATATACAGTTTACTAAGTTAACCTAAGCATAGTTGGCTTTTTGTTTTTTGGGATCTTTGTCTTTTGAACCACCGCTCTACTATACAGCAGGTTTCTGAAAACAGTTTCCAGCTCTGCTTCACCAAGGGATTAGAAAAAACTTATAATCTATTCTGGCCCAGTTTGAGTTCATCGTCTTGCATTTTTGACACTTTTCTCTTTATCAGTATGGGTCATAATAGCCTTGTCCTATCTAGGACTGTGTTGGACGTCACTTTTCTTTGTCAGGGTCTCTCACCTGGCCTCTATTTGTACTCTAAGAATAGTCTTCAGTAATTACTTTGCTCAAGAAGGCTGCTTCTTCCCTTTCATACTGCAGAATTCTTGCCATGATTTAATACTCCCTTAACAAAGCCTTCTTTCTATCTCAATTTATACTCTAAGAGAGAAGACCCAAAAAACTCCTCACTGAGGACATCTCCAGAGTTGACCATTGACTTTCTTGGATTCTAGAGCAATCCTTTGAGATCCACATGCTTTTGCCAGTGGATGGTCTGGAGCAGCTCTAGACATCCAGACATTTTCGAAGTCGACCTTTGTTTTCAAGTCTTTCATATTTGGACTTTGACTGTTGACTTCTTACTTATTTTTGTATCTCTAGCATCTTGTATGGTATGGTGTCCAGCCCATGGTGTATGTTTAGTAGTTCTCAAATGAGGGAATCTATCAATTAGGAATGCATTTGACTGTGAATAACAAACAATAAATATTTTTAGTGGCTTAACCCAGAGTTTCTCAGTCTCAGCACTGCTGACATTTTGGACCAGGTACTTCTTTGTTGTGGAAGGCTATCCCTGTGCCTTGTAAGATGTACAGCAGCATCCCTAGCTTCTACCTTTTAAGATGCGAATAGCAACACCCCCCCCCCCCACCCTAAATTGTGACAATAAATATTGTCTCCAGATATTGGCAAATGTCCCCTGGGGAGCAAAATTGCCCAAACTGAGAACCATTGCCAAACAGATTTGTTTGTTTGTTTGTTTCTCACAAAAAGAAATTGAGAGGTTAGCTATTTTTAATGTTATATTAGCTGTTCAATGATGTTATCAGGGGCCTGTGTATCTTCTGACCTCCGTTCATTTCTTTTTACCATCTTTAGTGTGTATGGGATAGCTTATAGTCTGGTGGTTACAGTGTAGCTGCTACCTCTCCAGGCATTATGTCTGCATTCAAGGCAGGAAGAAAGGGAAGGGGTAGGATGAATAGCTAAGTCAGCCACATTTGCCCAGCTTTTATTAGGAAAGAAAACATTTTCCCGGAAACCATTTCACATAACCTCTCATTGGCCTGGACTGAGTCACATGACCATTCCTAGCTACAGAGAGGGGTTTAGAAAGTGGGGAATGGGTCTGGGGCTGGGTGCATTGTGACCCAAAGAAAAACTGGTGTTCAGTTAACTAGGAAGAAGTGGGAATGGTAATGGGAGAGGCACTAATTATGCTTGTCACAGAAAAGAAATCTAATGTTTATTAATTGAATGAAGGAGTGACCTGAACGACTAAGGGGCTGAATGAACTTGAATAAATACTTTCAGTTCCTCACAACCCGCTCATTTCTTACTCCTTGCTACCAGCTTCTTCCTCAGGATTGTAGTTTAAGAATTTAAAAGTGCAGAAGTGCCTGAGTGGAAGCAGGCAAGATATTGAGGACCCTTTAATCCCATTGCCATGGAAAGATGTTTTTGCAGTTTTAAGCCTGCAACAAATTCTTTTAGCTCTTGCAAAGTGAACTGAATGTCATCAGTTATCACTGTGAAAACTTTATCTATAAGGACAGGGTCCCTGATATTCTCTTACAGAGCCCCAGGGTTAGTACTGGCTCACAGAACAGGAGTTGAGAGAAAAATCAGCATCACAGAAGAATCCAGACATCTCAAGAAAGACTGAAATCCAAATTTCAATTTTCAAAAAATAAAGCTGCTACTTTCTTCTCTGGGTAGTGAGCAGTGAATAGGAAAACACAAATCCTCCAGCAGCTCGGATGGCGATGCCATGCCTTATCTCTCCCAGGACATCCCTGGGGTTGTTTTCTTTTCACCTATAACCGCACAGATGAGAGCCTGACATAAAATAGATCTTAATGTGCTATTTAGATAAGTTACTATAGCTGCAGCTAAGTGAACAGAATCCTCAGTTCCCTGCAAATTGATTTACGAGGTTGCGCGAGATATGTAAGAGATAATACTTAGGGAGGATAATGGACAGCTTCAGCATCGTGAGTAAAATATATTGCATGCTTATGTGAACAGTCTCTGCATTTAGCTTCTAGGGGCAGCAATTGAGTGGTGGCATTCTCTGGGAGGAATCTCTAACAACTGCTGTTCTTGTATACTGTCATTCCCAACCTTTTGTTGTTGTTGTTGTTTTGAGAGAATGAGTTGCTCACCGCTCCCCAACTGTGTGTGCATTGATGCCTTTTATATAGGTGAGACCTTGGATGACTTCTTTTCTCCCTTAACTCTTATATTAATTACCATTGTTATAACTTTGGTTAGTGCAGTAAACAAAAAACATTCTAAAACTACCTTTTAAGATATCATTGAAAAACTCTAGGAGATGGGCTGGTCCAACTTTCCCATTTCACAGATGAGAAGACTGAGGCCAGAGGGATGATGTAGCTTTGCCAAGGTCCCATCTCTAAGGAGCTGACAGTATCAGTAACTCTCCAGTTTACTATGGACTGAAGAGAATTTCTGTGGCCACCTCTCTCCATTCTTAGGGTGCAGTATGGGTTCAACTTGGCCTGGCCTGGCCTGAAGATCCCTCCCAACTTTCCTATAGATGATTCACAATCCCAAAACTTATTCTTTGAAGACCCTCCCTTTCTCACAGAGTCCATACTGCTGACAGCTGTTTCTTATCTATTCAAGTATCAGAAAAATCATTTTTGTAGCTGATAGCTCTGCAAATTGAGACTGAAATCTATAGTGGTGATTTGAAAAGTGGATACAAGAGGTAATATCAATCACACTACTCTCCAAAGATACTGAGTAGCAGCAGTAATAAGCCCAGGCTGTCTTTCCCAATTTCCTTAATGTCTGCTCTCTGGGCAACCTCATGAGCTAATTCAGTTATAGGGAGGAATCCATGTAGTAAAGAAACACAGGGAACAGTGGCCATGCTATGGAAACAGTATGTGAAGAAATAATAAAGGAAAACAAGAAGAAAGATGCTATGAAGATGTTAGACAGTATCAGTGCAGTTGAGAAGACTGCCACCCTGGACTTTTGAACTGGCTGCCTGGCTTATTCTATGAAAATCAGGAGATGTAAAACTCTATGTCCCTGCCTGGAGATTCCTTAAACAAATTTCAGTGGGACTAGCTTATGTTGGATAATAACAATGAAGCAACAGAAGGAAGACAGAATGAAGAAGATCACGGACAAAGAAGAGAAAAGGTAGAAGGTAGAAGAGCAGGAGTATGCGAGGAAACCTCCTGGCACAGAGATGGCAGATGGGCGCCACTTTGCTCTCCAGCCCCAGCTGCAGACCTGGCTCCTCAGTCAAGGCACATTTCCTCCAGAGCCCAGATGGGGCTCTGGAATTCCCTCCAATATGGTGCTCTAAGAAACCGCTGCCCAGTCCATCAGCTGACCCACGGTTGACCCGGTAGTCATTCCTGTTCTAGCATGTTCTATTCACTTTACAGTGCATATCTGCCCAACCCTGAAAACCATGGTTTAGGGATGACTCAGAGGAAAAATTGCTAGCTGCTTTTTCATAGACGTTTGGGTTGGGGAAGAGAAAAATAAATTTTTGTCAAAGAAAGGAAGAGAAGAAAGGAGAGAGGAGCATTTATTGACCATCTGCTTAAGGCAGGCTTCATGTTAGTGCTTTACATATACATCTCACTTACTACTGGTACTAGACCCCCAAATAGATAAAATTATTCCACTTTTACAAATGAGGAAACTGGTTAAAGTCACACAGGTAGTCTGTGGTACAGTCAGGATGTGAAATGAGAGTCAATCTGATTTCATAGCCCATCCTCAAAATACATAAATGACACAGTTGAACACATCCAAATAGTCATTGCAAAATCAATCTGTAGAATTCAGGCAGAAGAAAATACACTCATAATTTTACTAGTTGTGAAATAGAATGATCAGTTTAAAGCTTAACTTTCTATTACAAATTAATTTGTGAATAAACTCAGCCTCAAATCTCTAATTCTGTTTTTCTTCTTTAGAAAGTCTCCCATTTAGAGCATATGAGGAGGCAGCAACAGCATCAGAAACATTTATTAAGCACCTATTGTGTGTGCCAAGTGCTGTAGTGAGCGCTACGGAATTAGAATTTACAGTCTCAGGACTTCCACAATCTAATAGCATAGATCAACGTGACTTTTTATCCGAAGGTCCAAATTTGAAGAGTCTTCTTAAGGATATAACGGATATAATGACTTTTTTTTTTTTTTTTGGTAGCAGATGGTGGCCAGCTGTTCTGTCTTTATTAAAGGCCAAACATGAAGGGAAAAAAAAATTAAAATAAAAGGCCCTATGGTAAATATGAGAAAGAAGTTAATAAACTAAATCTGGATTTTTATACACACTGAAGGGAAATGGGCAATTGGTGGTAATTATCAAATTATCCAAGCCAAAATAGCTCAGTTCCCTCCATTATCTACATAAGAGAAAATTATTTATATGGATTTAATTGTTCAGATAATTGTCCTGTATTTCAGGTGTCTGAGTAGACAATCTGGGTGGTCACTGATACAGATATAGGGTCCCTCAAGGGATATTTTAAAATAGGGAAAGGATTGCTACTCTTCACATGATTGGAGATATTTCTACTTCGATGCAGGAGATATTAATCAAACTCGTATACGGGATTCTTTGACCAGGATTTGGGCCCATCGTAATTAAACCATAACGATTTTTACTTAATGTTTGAAATTAATTTTCAAATTGCAAAAATAATGTATGAATACCATGTCCTCTAAAATTTTAAAATATTATATGTTAGGCTAAAGTCTTTCTTTCTGCATCCCTAATTCCATTTCCCAGCATCCCCATCATGGCCCCTCTCTAGAGTATCCACTATTATTTTTGGGGTAGTTTTATCCTTTCAGAATACAGACACACACACACACACACGGGGGGAGAGAGAGAGAGAGAGAGAGGGGGAGAGAGAGAGAGATTGCGAAAGGGAAAAAAAAACCCTAAATTTTCAGCTTGAATCACACATTTTATACCATTTGGCAACTTGCTTTCCTATTTAACAATATGTATTAGAGATAAATCCATGCTGTTCCATAGCTGTAACAGATTCCTTTTAACTCCCTCATTGAAACCTGTGATATTTATTTAGCCATCCCTCTCCTGGTGGATATTGACATTGTGTCCAATTGTTTGCCAGCAAGGCTCAATAAACAATCCTAAATATTAAACATGTGTGAGAATTTCTTGAGGGTAGATTTTGAACAGTTGCCCTTTCCAAGGAAAAATGATGTGCTCCAGAAAGTCATTTGGACCTAACAAAGAAAAAGGATGACAGAGAGACATGGGAGCCAGTTTCTTTCCTGAGATAGACTGGATCACTGTAGACAAGTCACTTCACTTCTGCGGGATTCCGTTTGTCTAAGACAGTGGTTTTTCAACTTTCTCACACATGAGACTATCCTGGGGGGCTAATCTGTTCAAACACAGATTGCTGAGCCCTGCCCTCAGAGTCTCTGATTCAGCAGGGAGGTGTCTGTGCAAGTTTCCAGGTGATGCTGCTGTAGGAGACTTCCAACTTACCCAAATGTAATAACAATCACCCAAGATTTGTGACAGTAACAGTATTGGGTTAATAATAACTGGGTTAATGATAAACATCAGTTTTAAAATCACAGAAGTAATTATTTAGGCCAAGGGACATGTCAGCATGGCATCTTTGTTGGAAGGAATCTTAAAGGGTCATCCAATTCAACTACCTAGCTAAAACTAGAATTTCTTTGGCAACATGCTTGACCTTGTCAGTCTGATTCCTACTGAACAGCTCTGAGTCTAAGAATTTACTCTCTGGCTCCTGAGGCAGCTCATTCCATGTTTCAGATGTCTGATCACAGCCAAGTCCTTCCTAACCTTGACCAAAACCAACCTTCAGAAACTCCTATACATTCATCCCAGTTCTACCCTCTGGGCTTCAGACAACAAATCAGCTCCCTTCTCCACTTGATGGCAGTCAGCTATTATGTTCCCCTCAGTCAGTGGTTCTCAAACTCTACAGTGCATCAAAATCACCATACGAGCTTGTTAAAATATAGATTCTTGAGCCCTGACCACAGAGATTCTGATTCTGTATCTGGAGTGTGACCCAGGAATCCACATCTTTTATGAAATCTCCAGGTGGATCTGATGCAAGTGGTCTGCACATGACAGTTTAAGAGACTAACTATGTTCAGGACATTCTACCCCAAAATATGACACCTTGGCATATTGAATATTTCAAACTGAAGGAATTTGAGAAATGACGTGTGTAGGAAGGACTTTCTGACCTTCCATGAAGCAGGCCATAAAACTGTCCTGTGTGAGATTTTTCTCTCACCACAGTTAGTCGGAGTTTGGATTTTTCCCACTCTTTCCCGGATCTATAGTTCTTCCTTGTTACTTTGTAGCAGTTTGAGAGTCTTAAGCATCACCTTCCCCTGGAACCCAAAGGAACTTCAAGCTGTGACTAGACTTCCAATGGACTCATCAGACTTTAACCCAACCTGAACCCTGGAGTCTCCTCAGATGTCCATCGAAGAAAATTCCCAGGAAGTTCCAGCTGCCTCTCAACCTGTCTCTGAAGTGTTAATAAAGAACCTTCGTAACTTGACTCTCAACCCTAGTACCAAATTCCCTTCCCTTCTACCAGAATATCCACCTCAACAGGGACTTGGTGAAGGCGTACTCTATAGGAGGAGAGGAGTGAGGACATTGTTAACTGCTTGGGAAGAAGGGATAGAAAGGATGATTCAAGTTATTAAATACCACTAGGGCAACCAATTTCCTCTGACTCAAAGAGAACCTTGGCAGAAGGAAGTTGAGACTTAGTCAAACATGGAAAGATTTAGATGTAGCTGTCATTATTGCGTGTATCATAGAGATCCTTCTGAGGATACTATCACGGAGAATAATTATGACACAGAGTTGATTGAGCCATAAATTTTATTCGTGTACTGTTTTTTTCTTGCTAATAATTTTAGGATCATTATGAAGCAGCTTGGGAAAGCTACTCTAGGAGAGACTGTGCACCAATATTTTGATAACCTATAAGTTCTGTGATGTGTTTTTTTCTTGCATCTCTTTTCTATCTTGATCCAGGTAACTTATAAGGAATCTATATATTGATAGTTTGCATTTGAATAACTTGAATATACTTTAGTTCCACTTCTTGATTTGAGACAAAGAAGCACTAATAGGTCTCAAGTATTGCCTGTTTTAGCAGCCTGAAGTCAGTAAGATGAAATCCAATATCAAGAGTTTGAAACAAATTAACTTGTGTGGAAGGAATGTAAAGAAAACATTGGGTAGTTTGTCTAGAGCATAATTAGAGCAAGGTGTATTAACTAAATTTTCTGGTTTTCAAAAATTTGAATTGTAATAAAAATTTTTGATGTGCTATTTCAATTTTCAGTAGTAAGTAAATGTATGTATGGAGGATCTTATTAAAATTTGAGACATATTTGAGTACCTGTAAAAAAAAAAAAACTGTCTCGTGAATGGTGCCCTCCGTACACCTAGAGGAAAGGAGCATCCTTATCTCTGAAGACAAAGGGACACAGAGAGGAACCTGAACAAACAGGCCTTGTTCAGTTTCCCCCAGTTTACTATACTTAGCTCAAACTCCTTGTTTATCTCACATTTCCACAGCTCTCTACCCTTCATCACACCTAGTATAAAAACACTCAAGTTTAATCATTTCTTTGGGTCTTCATTTCCTTATGAAGGCTCCTGTGTCACATAAAACTTATATTGAATAAATTTGTGTGCTGTGCTTTTCTTCTGTAGATCTGTCTGTGAAAGTCTAATTCTCAGACCCAGACAGGGAAGGACCCTAAGAGAGTCAAAGAAAACTTTCCCCTCCCGTACAAGACCCTGTTAAGAATTTTTGTCTCTTAAGTTCAATGCCCTCAATGTCTTCACCAGTTCTCAGATAATGTGGCTTGAGTTCCCTCACCATCCCAGCTGCTAAAGGCTGCCTGCCAAAATACACCCCCAAATATACTCATTAACCCCCTCTACCCTGATTTGTTATTCTTCATAACACTTGTCCCTACTCAACATGATGTCCTTTATGTACTTGTTTAGCGTTTGTCTCCCCCACTAGAATGTAAGCTTTATGAGGGTGGGGAAATTGTCTGCCTTGCTCACTCATGTCATTCCAGCACTTCGATCAGTATCTGGCACATTAATAGGTCCTAAATGAAGTTTTATTTAATAAACAAATGAGCAGAGTGGGAATGAAAAGTCAATTTAATTTAGAAAGTGATGAATGGGAACAGCATGGTTATATCAGAGCCCTAAAACTGTACAGAACGAATGGTCCATCCTAAAGGAAGTTATTTGCTTAAGGTTGTTTTTTTTTTTTAAAAAAAAAGGAAAATAAAAATGTATAATTAACTTTTTTTTTAAAAGTCTCACTGTTGACTTAGGTCCGTGCACATCTCCATTTAGAGGTATAGATGTTTTGCATGTGTTTGAGTGCAAAATTCAAACTGGAGGGATGAATCAAAGCAGAGCTCATTCATTATAGGTTGGGATCTCAAAAACATCTTTAAAGGAGGCAGATCCTTCCCAAACAACATAAAAATGCAGGAGGAGAATAACTAAGATAAGAGGCACAAATTTAAAATGTCAGGCATTACAAAAATGTAAGCCATCTCCAATGCTAATACAATTTTTACCTAAAATAAATACCTCTTAGTTCTCTCTCTCTTCTTTTCCTTTTCCCTTCCAGGAGTATGGGTAATCATTAGGAAAAAATAGAGGAATTAACTTCATTGTACTATATATTGTCCATTGTCGGAGGACGTCATTGTCAGAAGACTTTGCTGAAAACAAAAGGGAAGTTCAGCCACATCTAATTAAGGAAATGCAAATTAAAACCACAATTAAATACCATTTTACACCTATTTTGGCCATAATCGGTGTGTCTGACAATTCCTAGGGTTGCCATGGATAGAGGGAAGCAGGACTCTCATACTCCACTGGTGAGGCTATAAATTGGCGTGATCACTTTGGAAAACAGCTTGACTTTTTGGTAAACTCTGACATGAACATATTACACTAACCAATATTTCCACTTCAAAGGTTATAAGTAGAAGAGTGACAGTATTTCTGAGCACACTAGACTTTTAGACTGCTTGGTAGCACCGGGTCTACCTAAGGTGAGGACTTCCTGCTTCCACCTGCCCATGTGTTTGTGCTCCTTTGGGTCAAACCTCCATAGCCTGAATTTTTCAGTTTCTTTCTTTCTCTTGTTTAAAGATAATTTTCAGAAGAAGGTAAAATCATGACTTACATATAGATGTAAAGATGAATGTGTTTAAGGAATTTATTTTATTCACATGATATGAGGGAACCAAGCAGATGTAATAATTGGTTCAAAGGAAAAGTCAAACTAGCAGAGGCTTACATGAAGTAAAGGAATGTTGAGATGAATTATGAATAGAGACAAAACTGATTTTTCCACAGTGGAGAGGAAGTCAATTAAAATCATCACCAGAAAGGACAGAATTTATGTATCTATCAGTTACCTACAATTTAGAAAGAGTTGCAAAATAGCTCAAAGAAGATGAATGGGGCTAGAATCTGATAACCCTGGAGGGTACGCTAAAGACAATGTATGTTGTTTTCCATTGAAACACCAACACCTTCTGATACACTATTGCAAGTAGAGTATTGTTTGGATCTCTCACACATGTGTCAAGGAGGGCCTGACAGCTGACGTTCAGATGTAGGAAATCAACACTTCTCCTAAGTCAAAAGCCCAATATTCCAGATCACTGTAGACACTCCAGTTAGCTGGAAATTTCTGGAGGATCAAAGGTACCTGTTAGAGAGTCAAAGATACTACCCAGTATATACAATACATCAGGTGTATACACTAAGAGCTAAGAGTAGACGTAGGTTTGATGAGTGTAAAGAGGCCTGAATTTGGGATTAGAAGACCTGGGGAAGTCTCAGCTCTTCTTACTAAGTTTGTGACCTTGAGCCAGTTGCTCTGGCTCTCTGGCTTTCTCTCAGGCTTTCTCCTCTAAACAAAGTAAGAATTTTTATTGATGACTCTAAATTCCCTTCAGGATCCAAATGTTTATTAGATGAGCCAGCTAATCCCTTGCACAGATGGCCCTGCAACAATGCCCAGGCACAGAGAGTTTTGACATAGGACAGGGAAGATCTGTTTGTGAAAACATGAGGAGGAACAGCTGGATTTGGATGTCCTGGACCCCCAGTGTACAGTACACAAACCCAACATCTGTGGGAAACTTGGGAAGTTCAGTGACAAAGGGAGAAGTGAGAGAGAGGAAAGGAAGTTATCAAAAAATAACCTTCTACCAACTCATGGTTTTGCACAAGACTTGCCTCTACCATTAGTGACATTGTAAGACGTTTATCACCAGGGTTGGCTCTGTCTTTACTCTGTGCTTAAGTAACAGCAAAGGGGAACTGGAACTGTATTAGGGTTCTCCAGAGAAATGGACCAATAAGATGTGTGTGTGTATGTATTTATATGTACAGATATAGGTGTAGATGTAGATCTCTCTCTCTCTCTCTCTCGCTTGTTCGCTCTCAGAGAAAGTGATTTATTTTAAGGAATTGGCTCATGTGACTGTGGAGGCTGGCAAGTCAGAAATTTGCAGGGAAGGCTGTGAGACTGGAAATTCCAGCAGGAGTTGGTGTTGTAGTCTTGTGTCCAAAGGCAGTGTGGTGGTAAAATTCCTTTCTTTTCAGGGACCGTAGACTTTTCTCTTAAGGCTTTCAGCTGCTTGGTTGAGGCTCACTGCATTATGGAGGGTAACCTGCTTTACTCAAATATTAACAATGTTAATTCTTCTGACCCAGAAACGTAGTATCTCTCTCCATCTGTTTAGGTCTTCTTTCGTTTTTCTTAACCAATGTTTTATAATTTTCAGTGCACAGGTCTTGTGTATTTATTGTCAGATTTATCCCTATGTATTTTACATTTTTAAATGTTATAAATGATAATTTTTTTCAATTTCAATTTTCAATTGTTTGTTGCTAGTATATAGAAATACAATAATTTTTGTATATTGATCTTTAACCTATAATGTTACTAAATTCACTTATTAGTTCTGGTAGGGGTATTTTTTGTTTTGTAGATTTCATTGGCTTTTCTACACAGAAAATTGTGTTGTCTTCAAATTAAGACAATTCTATTTATTCCATTCTTATATAGATGCTTTTTATTTCTTGTTTGCGCTGGCTAGAACCTCTTCAGTGTTGAATAGATGTGGTGATAGTACGCCTACATGACTTGTTCCTAAGCTTAGGGGGATAGCATAGGGGGATAGCATTCAGTCTTCCACCATTGAATATGGTGTTAGCTGTAGGTTCGTCATAGTTTATTTTTTCAGGTTGAGGAAATCCCCTTTTAGTATGAGCCTATTGAAAATTTTTGTTTTTTAAAAAATAGTGTTGGATATTGGATTTTGTCAAATCCTTTCCCTCATTTATTAAGATAATATGCTTTTTCTCTTCTAGCTTGTTAACATGGCATAAAGTTGTTTGTAATATTCCCTTATACTTCTAATATCCATAGAATCTATAGAATATCACTAATCTCATACCTTTGTTTTCTTTTCTTCCCTTCCTTTCCCCTCCCTTCCCTTCCCTTCCCTTCCCTTCCCTTCCCTTCCCTTCCCTTCCCTTTCCTTTCCTTTTCCTGATCTGTATGGCTAGAGGCTTATCAATTTTATTAACCTTCTCAAAGAACAGGTTTTAATTTCATTCATTGTCTCTTTTCTGTTTCAATGATTCTTCACTATGATCTTTATTATTTCCTCTCTTCTGCTTACTTTGGGTTTAATTTGCTCTTTTTTTCCCAATTTATGGTGGAGGTTGAGATCATGTATTTGAGACCATTCTTTTTTTCTATTATAGCTGTTTCATGGTATACATTTCTAAGTACTACTTTAGTTAGCAATCTCCCACAGATTTTGACAGGTTGTGTTTTCATTTTCATTGGATCAAATTCAATTTCTCTTTTGATTTCTTCTTTGTTATATGGCTTATTTAGAAGTCTGTTCATAAATATTTGGCAATTTTCCAGATACCTTCTTGTTAATTTCTAATCCAATTCCACTCTGGTCAGACAACATACCTTGTATGACTTGAATATTTTTAATTTATTAAGTCATGTTTTATGGCCCAGAATATGGCCTATTGTGGTAAATGTTTCGTATGTAATTGAAAAGAATATGTATTCTGGTATTGTTGGCTGGAATTTTCTATAAGTGTCCATTAGGTTAAGTTGGTTGTTCATACCTTCTATATCCTTGATGATTTTTTTTTTTTTTGGCCTACTTGTTCTATCAATTATTGGAAGAGTGTATTGAATTCTCTGACTGTAATTGTGTATTTGTTTATTTCTCTTTGCAGTATTAACACTTCTAGGTTCATATATTTTCAAGCTTTGTTTTTAAGTGCAAAAATGCTTCAAATTTTTAGGTTCTTCTGATGAATTGACCTCTTTATCACTATGAAATAAACTTCTTTATCCCTGGTAATATATTTTTGCTCTGAAATCTACTTTGTTTGGTATTAATATAGCCAGTGCAGTTTTAATTTGACTGGTGGTAGCATGGTATATCTTCTTCTTTTACTTTTAACTTATTTTATCTTTATATTGTGCATTTTTTGGTAAGACTTGATGATCTAGAGAGATTCTTTGTGGTGGTTTAAAGATATGTCCACATATCACTTGATACTCCTCCCTTTAAGAGGTAGAACTTAAATTCTCTCTCATTGTATGCAGTCTGGACTTAGTGACTTGCTTCTAATGAATAGAAGAATATGGAAGAAGTGATGATGTATCACTTCTAAGCCTCGGTCATAAATGGCATTGCAAATTCCTTCTTGCTCTCTCTCTGGGATCCCTTGTTCTGGTGGAAGCCATGTTCTATGTTATGAAGATAACTCAAACAGTCCTCTGGAGAGGCCCATGTGCCAAGGAACTGAGAGGCATCCTGACAATAGCCAGTAAGGAACTAAGGCTTTCTACCCTTAGCCTTGTGGCTGCACCATCTTGAAAATAGATCCTCCAGCCTTAGTCAAGCCTTTAGATGACTGCACCCTTGGCCAACATTTTGACTGTAATCTCATGAAAGACCCTGAGCCAGAACTGCCAGATAAGCTGCTCCTAAATTCCTGACCCTCACAAACTATGAGACGATAAATGTCTACTTTTTAGGCCATTAAATTTGTTATGTAGCAGTAGAAAACTAGTATATCCTAGGATCATACAGATCCTTCCAGTTTATGATTCTAGCGTTTAAGTGAAGAAGATTCTCTCCAAATACTTCATCACCAGTAGTGTTGAGCAGTCATCCTGAGCAAGCCTGGCTGATTAGAGCCAAGGGAGCCCATGTTCTAAATGGCCAGGCCTAAAGGAAAGAGAGTAGGAAGTCCTGGTGTTACCACTGACTTTTACATCTTAAGCTATCTATACTTCAGCTTTCCCAAGACATTCACCCCTATAGATTTGCCATCTATTCCCACCAAGCCCATGCACTCTAGGACACAATCTTTTTGCTTTGGTCAAATCCAAATCCAAGAAGCCATGACTGAAACTACAGTCCTGGAGAAACTAGACTGAAGAAACTAGGCTGAAGAATTGTGCTGATGCCACGAACTGCCCAGACCTAAGCCTGACTCCTGGCTGTCCCTCCTCTGGCTTAGCTCCAGAAGACAACTGCTGCGAGCAGGTTCCTGGGCTTGGCCAAATGACCTAGCGTGGTCCTGGCCACCATTCAGGACTTCTGAGAGAGCACTGCGCCTCCTCCTCAAAGGTGGAAACAGAGACCCAGAGCCTTGGAATCATTCCCAGGATCTCTGAATGCAAATGTTTTCAGCAAATTCAGCATTCAATCCTAACTTGTGAAACAGTCTTGTAGCACTAAGATAAATTTAAATGGCTCAAGTGTTAATCGGGTGTGTTTATTTTTCCATAAACAGAAAGACGTGGGAATATTTGGCAGGAGGAAAGGACATATTTTATGTTTTGGTGATTTTCTTAAAAAGTAAAAACAACTCTATATTTTAAAGCAATTCTAAAATAACAGATCACCCTTTCTGAGGAATGACAGGAAAATCCTCTGACAAGGAAATTAAGTTTATTTTTAAACTTCCAAGCAGTAGAATTTAATTATAGATGGCAGCAAAGAGCAGAGGAAGGATCCTTAAAAGTTTTTAAAAGAAAAACTAAGGTAAAGTTTTCTAAAGGATGTATTCAACATTATATACATATATAGGCATAGACATAGACATAGACATAGACATATATATGGACATACACACACACACACACACACACACACACACACACACACACATACACATATATATATATATGGAGAAGAAAGAAAAGGAGAGAAAAACACTTTTGGTGGTGTTCTTTGAATCTACCCAGAAACTCTTTCATCTGGAAGTATGGAAGTTCATTAAAATGAGTAATTTAGGAAGACAAATGTGGTTTTGGTGATTGTCTCAAGAAAACACGCCAACTTTTTACCTTGAGAGAGACATGTAGCTTAACAGACAAAATTAGTCGTATTAGGCTATGATCATTTTTGCTATCTACATATTGCTTCAGATGGGATTTTCAAAGCAGAGTCAAATTTTATACAATGAGATGACAAATTATTTTTATAATAGTAATACTAACATTTAAAATGATGACTTTTACTAGGAGAGCTGTCTAAATTTCAGTTTTTTAAAGGATTAGATACTTTGATTTTGCATGCAAAATATGCCAAGTATGTATTGAATATGAATTGCAAAGCAATATTAAAAGGAAAATACACATAGCAGAAAATATGAAAGTAGGTAAGAGCCAATAAGCATGAATTGTATATATTCCACTACCTAGTACACTATTATTGATGCTCAAGAAATACTTGATATTAAAAAACAAGATATGTCAATGGGCCCAGAGTAATTCTACTATACTGAATCAAATGGTGACTAAAAATGCTTTATTTCACTCTTTTATTTTGTAGGTATTATTATTTGGCATTCAGAGCACATCAAACACCTCTTGCTAGCAAAGAGAGCTGTGTCGCTATCTTGGAAAAGTCCAGATTAGATCACTGGCTGCTGGGAAAAACAAAGGTAGTTCTTTCTTTGTTGTTTAGATTGTCACTCGAGTTGCTCTGCTGTGAACCTTTGTCTCTTATCAGTGATTTGAATAGCTCTGTAAATTGTGTAGCTTAGCAGACAAGACCCCAAGCTAACAGTGATTTTTGCCGGTCTTGGGTCAGGAGTCCCAGGACCTCAGTGACCAGAGGAGGAGAGTTTGCCTCCTGTTCTGCATGTAGTGAGAACCATTTAGCATTTCTAGAATGAGATCTTTGAGCTCATTTTTAAATGTCCCTTTTTCAGTGCTGCTTATTCCAGCACCGCAGGCAAATACACAAATTATACGAATGACAATGAGTATCTTTTATAGTTTTGTGCATTTTTTTTAGACTCGTGATATTTCCTGCCCACTCTGATTAGTAGTCTCATCATGTCCAGCTTTTCATTCAGGGGAACATCATGTCCCTGCAGGCTCCCAGGTTTTTATGGTCCGTTCTGATTTGCCCTACAAAGCCAGCCTTCGCCTGAGTGTGGATGGCAACACTGCTGCCCCTCAGCAGACATAATTAGATCACTGTGGGTCATCCAGGCCCCAATCCCTCTGAACTTCTGTTGGCCAAGGGTCAATTTTGTTGGTTAGCACCTCCATCAGAGCTGTGGAGAAAGAGATCAAGTTGAGAAAATGGAACTCATGGCAAAACTGAGGCTGGCCTGGAGAACATTTAGGATCTCCCAAAACCCTCTTAACTTCATCGTCTGTTTATATCAATAGTCCCACATAGGCTCAACCTTAGAAGGGGAATTGTATTTGCTTCCAAGAAGTCAGTAATGTTAGCATAAATCAAGTCACTGTAAACTTTATTTAGATGATGCTTTTAATATTTACATTAAGAATATGTTGGAGCAGAGTGAATTTCTGTTTGGGAGCCCACACGTAATGCTAAAACTGATGTCTCATTTCAGGTTTTTCTCAAGTATTACCATGTTGAGCAGTTAAATTTGCTACTGCGGGAAGTCATAGGCAGAGTGGCTGTGCTGCAGGCCTATGTCAAGGGGTGGCTTGGAGCCAGGAGATACAAAAGAGTCAGAGAGAAGAGAGAGAAGGGGGCCGTTGCCATCCAGTCAGGTAAACGGTCCTGAATCTTGGCATTTCATTAAGTACTTGAGGCTACTCTCCTATTGCTCTTCTCAGTGGTTCCTTCATCTCCCTCCGTTCCTTCCTTCTTCTTTCCTTTCTTCCTGGCTTCAGCAAATATTTATCGAGTATCTACTGCAGGCCAAACCTTGTGCTAGGTCCTGGGGATATAGCCGTGAGCAAGACCACCATGGTGCCTAACCTCCAGGTAAGCAAACAAGCCATCCCTACCTGAGGCAAGATAGAGGCGGTAGCAGTGGATGGATGTAATACCCAAATCACACAGACGTGTGCCTCAGCTCCCAGATTAACCGCATCATATACACTTCAGGTCCATTACCAGGTTTTCAACATCAGAATTGCTACTGCCACGTCCATGAGGCTTTTCTACCCCAGACAGAGCTTGTAAACCAAGGGAACAAATCACTAGGCTCTGTCATACGCCCAGCCCAGTCAGTGCCTCTTTACAGACACGTGTGTCATTTGTGCTACAAACAGCATTTGAGTTCCTGTGCTATCTCGAGTGGTTGTGAAAGCCCCAGGTCTTGAACACAGTAGATGAATTCCTTTGTGTTCTCATAACCCAGCATCATAATGTCCCCTCCGGACTTCATGACCTCACTCAGCGACTGGAGAGCTGTGGTGCTCAGGGCGAGAACAAAAAGGAGAGCTGGTCATGCTCCTGGTAGCGGCTCAGTGCCCTGGTTCTCTGTCTGAAGAACTTAACACCCCGCCCCCTGCCCCCAGGTTCCCTTTTCCTTTCTCTTCGTTTCTGCATCCATTTCCCGTGCCTTTTCCCTTCCTATCACATGCATTCCCTCCCTGAGCACAGTTCTGCACATAGTCCTCCCTCAGCAAATGTAACTGTGATGCTACTAATCATTATTATTTATTTTTCTCTCCTTCAACTTTCATGTTTATTCCTTCCTCCCAATAAAAAATACGGAGTGGGTTGGGCTATTCCAGTCCTCTCCCACCCCCCAAGTCCTGAAGACAGAGCTTCCTCCATGGATTGGAATGACAGGGACCCACCTCACCTAGATAGGGGTCCCAAGTGATTCATAAGTGGAATCCAGAGGGTTCTGGAAACTCATTGCCTGAACCAAAATAACTCCTTATCAAGAAGCATCTCGGAGGCCAAGCTGAGAGTACAGAGAGGCCCCTCTTCCCCACCATCACTCACGTAGCTCTGCTTATTTTGTTCAGTGAGAAAGTAGGAGGGAGGAGGAGAGGGGTAATAGATTGGAGGGAAAACAGCTTATATCAATTCTCTGGCACATTCTTAAATTAATGTCATTCCTAGCACATGGTTTTATATTTTTAGCCTGGAGAGGATATGATGCTCGGAGGAAATTTAAGAAAATAAGCAACAGAAGGAGAGAGTCTGCTGTTCATATTCAAGCAGGTAATTAAAACATCATTTTCATAGTGTCCACTTGGAAATATTCTGTGATTAAGTTCATATGAGTTTCAAAAAGCTGAAATGTTAATAATTCAGGAGCACTGGAATAGGAGTCAAGAGTTCTCGTGAGGGAGGGTTCTAGTGCTTGTTCTGATGCACACACCCCCCCATGTGATAATTGTGAGAATTGGCTGCATGCCATACTTGGCTAAGGATGCTCCAAGTAGGTACCCTTGTATTCCAAAGTTTATGGGATACAAGAGAGGGAAAATGAGGCACAGAGAAGTGAAGTAACTTGTCCATGATCATACAGCTAGTCAGTGACAGAGCGAGAATTCGTTCACAGGCAGTTTAGATAGATTCCACTTTGCATACTGCCGACTGAACAAATCCCTTTCCCTCTTGGAGTCACCCGTCCCTCGTCTGTGAACAAGAGCATTGGCTGAAAGGGTCTAAAAGACGTCTTCCAACCTTGGAATTCTCTGATTATATGCTTGACCAGTCTCTTGGTATCACAGAGATAGGAACAGCTCAGGGACTTTCCTGGCTAACTGAGTTTCCCACACCCAGACCTGTATGTGGCTAAGGCAGTCCTTTGGGCCCTACAGGGTGAGGGCACTGTGGCTCAGCTTGTGGCTACCTGCTCTTCTGCAAATGGCAGTACCCACGGTGGCTGCGAGGCCCGGCTCCCTCTGTCATTCGGAGCTGCATGTGACTAATTGAGGCTCTGGAAGAAACACCCACAGAGCACACCAGGAGCTCCTAGAGCACAAGAAATCGGAGACAGAACGAGAGAGAAGTGGCCAGTCCAGTGGACTCGGCAGCAGGGAGAGGGAGAGGGTTTCAGATACTGCCACGCATGAAGCAAACGTTTAAATAAAACAGCTGCAACCTTTTTGAGGAGGTCCCTGCCCAGAGCCTGGCTCCAGGGACACTCCTCAGAACTCTCTGGCCCGGTAAAGACCTGACGACTTCATTCAAAACAAAAATATCTGGGAGGAAGGGGTGTCATTTAAATCCAAATGTGTAACTTTTAACACCATCCCCTAGGAATTCTAAGCTCTACAACTTCAAAGCATCAGGAAGAAGGATGCAATTCTAGTTGCAGCTTAAGAAAGACAACTCAAAGTGCATTTTTTTCTCTACCTCCCCACTGCCCAACACACACACACACACACACACACACACACACACACACACACACTACTCCCCACCCCTGCCCCCGCCATTAAGAGAGGATGCTGGACTGATCTTGCCGTTTGGCCCAAAGCCCAACATACATTTCCAGATATAAACTTTGAGCTTATATATTGTTGAGCCACTGATCATAAATAAAGTGTGTGCGATCGTAATCAAATTTTCCCTCTCTGAAAATCATCTTTAGAGGGCTCCCTGTTTGCACTCTGTTATTGCCAAGTGAACGCTGCATAAGAACAGACAAGTGGGCAGCCTCATCACATCAGGACAGTCAGGATTTCATCTCTTCACTGCAGCACCTATGGGATAGGTACCATGGGAGGGTACTTTTGTTTCATGGGACCACAGAGAACACATTTCTTTAAGGAGCTTCCTCTTGTTGTTTCTCTTTTTCCTTTAGCCTTGCAAGCACCCCCCCCCTTCTTAGCCTGGCAGCCATCGTTCCTGCTTATCAAGTGGCATCGGGAGCTTCTGAGTCCGCAGGGGCTTAGGCGGGCATGTAGTCATTGAGGGTGGTACTCACGCCACCTTGCCCTCTTGGCAGGAGAGTGTGGCAGCCAGAGCAAAAGCAGGCAGCGTCACTTTGCCCTTCAGCCAACACCATGGACAGGAACTGAGGTGCTGGTTCAGTGTTAGTGGTAAAGATACTTAGACAGGGTAACAACATTTGCAATTTTATGGGCAGTTTACTTTTACTTGAGAATGTTTTCCTTGTCTTTAGAGTCAAAGGCAATGTGTTGATCTAAAAAGCAAAGCAACTCATTCCAAAGTCTCCGTTTCGGGGTGTGCTCTTCCCAAAGCATAATGCTCTCATTCCAGGCTCTTCTTCGTGCCACTAAGACATTTCAAGTAGAACAAGCCCCAAACATAGGGGTGCTCTTACTTTTGAAGCCTGCAGAAGTGGCTTAGGGATGTTATCATAACGCAACCGTTTCTGGATATTTTCTAAGGTTATTCTGTAATTTATTATTTTTTTCAACAAATCATTTCATTTGAAATTTAGATTCTGTGCTATGTGTTTGTTTATATTTCAAGTTCTGGCCGATAGTCTTTTTTTTTTTTTTAATCGTGTTGCTGAGCTATGTTATATAGTTTTAAAAGAACAGCCCTTGAAATTTAGGAAGCATTTGGCCTACATGTTGCTACAGAGCAGCACATATTGAAATTTGTTTTCCTTTCATCTCCTTCCCAATAAAAGCAGCCGCGCGGCTTATCCTTTTAGCTTCCTCAGAACTTCCTTTCAGAATTCCCGATCTATTACGGCACATTCACATACCAGAAACAAGATGCCTTTTCATGCTGTCAACCTTTTTCATCTGAAATGTAAATTAATTCTTGCTGGTATGCCTTGACAGAGATCAAAGTCGAGGTATTAACCTTCCCGGGCTTTCTCCAGGAATCCGTCCCCAGGACCGGGCTGCTGTTGTTAGGAGGCCGGTGTCCCTGTTACGGGCCCTCCTCCAGGCAGTCCTCGGCCTAGGAGCCGCCATCTCAAAGGCCCAGGGTCCTTTTGGAAGTGACCTCATCAGTACTTTGAAGCAGGTGAGGAACGATCCGCCTAGCTAGTCTTGGGAGAGATGAGCCTTCTCATCTGAATTGTGGGCCCTTCACTCAGATTCCTGGAGCTTGTTAAGTGGTTCTGACAGCTAGTGATCTGGGTGTGATACAGGGAGGGACAGGGCTCCAGATTGGAAACCTCTCCCTTTGCTCCGTGGGTCTTTTCTTGCCTGTCAGTCTTTGAGGTAGGCCACATTTGCATTTTCAAAATAAACAGATGCCTTTCAAATACATGAGCTGGTGGTCTCGAGATCTCTGTGGGCCCGAAACTGTTCACCAGCCAGGGAGCAATGCTGGAAGAGAAAACAAACGGAAAAACACGCCTGGCACATGCGCACACGTTTCCTGTGCGCAGAACATTATGCCGGCAATAAAGGGCCTTTGTGAGATGTGGGGTCGCAGGGAGAGAGCTAGCTGGGGATCTGGGCAAAAGTATCCTTTATCAGTTTCTTTTTTTGGCGGGGAGGGAAACCACTTTGAATGTCACCTTGGTGAGAAGTGGCATGCTTTATTGTGTTTTTATTATTGATTAATGCTGATAATAGGCTCTTACCATAGGAAAACACACTCCTTTAAACACCAAAGAATTTAAAAAATGTACTTTTTTAATCAGAAAAATAATTGAGCACCTATTAGTGTTCAGATACATGGGGTATTCTAAGTAAAAACTAATAGTTGTATGTCATCCCATCACTAATCTGTTTTTTTTTCCGAGTTTCTAGTGTTTATTTTTTAAAATTTTTATTGGAGTACAGTTGATTTACAATGTTGTGTTAGTTTCAAGTGTACAGCATAGTGAATCGGTTATACATATACATATATCCACTCTTTTTTAGATTCTTTTCCCATATAGGTCATTCGACAGTATTGAGTAGAGTTCTCTGTGCTATACAGTAGGTCCTTATTAGTCATCTAACTAATCTATTATTTTTTAAATGGATTCTTAAGTTTCAGAAAGTGGATATAACTAGATTTTGTCAACTAAAATTGCATACCTTCCTCAGTAAATACTATCAAAACAAACAACCTGCAGGGAATTTAAAAAAATATCTACAGTGTCTCAGTCTTTTAAGTTTTTGAAAGCACAATTTTAAAAAAATTGCCCCTCTAATTCAAAATCTTTTTTTAAGCGAGAGCAAAGTGCTGGGCTCCCCATGTCACAGGGGAAAAGCCTCAAGTAGGTGACAGTGGAGCCCTAGAGGCTGGGAAGGAACTGCAAAGAGTGTTTCCAGGAGGAGCTGGCTTTTCCAGCAGTCCCTTCCCGCCTGTCCCCCGCAGCCACCCCTGGAGCAGGAAGAACCCATTGGTTGATAGCACTTTTTCATCTGATTGCTTCAGTGCTGTGGAAATTGTCATTTTCTCTTTCTCTCTGTCCTCTGGTCAGCTTCCTACTTACTCCCCTCCTCGGTCCTCCAGGAGATAACAGCACTAAAATCTATGGCCGTTTGTCCCTCTGATGCCCTTTGGGGGGAGTGCTTTTTGGAGCGGCAGCCTCAACCGTGCGGAGGCTGAGGGGGCCTCTTCCTTGAGCCTGTGAGCAGGCGTTTTAAACCAGCTGCAGCTGGAACCTCTGGGCAGCGCATCATGTGACTCCAGCCAATGAGAGTTGCTTTTTTTTTTTTTTTAACATCTTTATTGGAGTATAATTGCTTTACAATGGTATGTTAGTTTCAGCTTCACAACAAAATGAATCAGTTACATATATACATATATTCCCATATCTCTTCCCGCTTGCGTCTCCCTCCCTCCCACCCTCCCTATCCCACCCCTCCAGGCGGTCACAAAGCACCGAGCTGATCTCCCTGTGCTATGCGGCTGCTTCCCACTAGCTATCTACCTTACGTTTGGTAGTGTATATATGTCCATGCCTCTTTATCGCTTTGTCACCGTTTACCCTTCCCCCTCCCCATAGCCTCAAGTCCATTCTCTAGTAAGTCTGTGTCTTTATTCCTGTTTCACCCCTAGGTTTTTCATGACATTTTTTTTTTTTAAATTCCATATATATGTGTTAGCATACGGTATTTGTCTCTCTCTTTCTGACTTACTTCACTCTGTATGACAGACTCTAGGTCTATCCACCTCATTACAAATAGCTCAATTTCGTCTCTTTTTATGGCTGAGTAATATTCCATTGTATATATGTGCCACATCTTCTTTATCCATTCATCCGATGATGGACACTTAGGTTGTTTCCATCTCTGGGCTATTGTAAATAGAGCTGCAATGAACATTTTGGTACATGACTCTTTTTGAATTATGGTTTTCTCAGGGTATATGCCCAGTAGTGGGATTGCTGGGTCATATGGTAGTTCTATTTGTAGCTTTTTAAGGAACCTCCATACTGTTCTCCACAGTGGCTGTATCAATTTACATTCCCACCAACAGTGTAAGAGGGTTCCCTTTTCTCCACACCCTCTCCAGCATTTATTGTTTCTAGATTTTTTGATGATGGCCATTCTGACTGGTGTGAGATGATATCTCATTGTAGTTTTGATTTGCATTTCTCTCATGATTAGTGATGTTGAGCATTCTTTCATGTGTTTGTTGGCACTCTGTATATCTTCTTTGGAGAAATGTCTATTTAGGTCTTCTGCCCATTTTTGGATTGGGTTGTTTGTTTTTTTGTTATTAAGCTGCATGAGCTGCTTATAAATTTTGGAGATCAATCCTTTGTCAGTTGCTTCATTTGCAAATATTTTCTCCCATTCTGAGGGTTGTCTTTTGGTCTTCTTTATGGTTTCCTTTGCTGCGCAAAAGCTTTTAAGTTTCATTAGGTCCCATTTGTTTACTCTTGTTTTTATTTCCATTTCTCTAGGAGGTGGGTCAAAAAGGACCTTGCTGTGATTTATGTCATAGAGTGTTCTGCCTATGTTTTCCTCTAAGAGTTTGATAGTTTCTGGCCTTACATTTAGGTCTTTAATCCATTTTGAGCTTATTTTTGTGTATGGTGTTAGGGAGTGATCTAATTTCATACTTTTACATGTAGCTGTCCAGTTTTCCCAGCACCACTTATTGAATAGGCTGTCCTTTCTCCACTGTACATTTCTGCCTCCTTTGTCAAAGATAAGGTGACCATATGTGTGTGGGTTTATCTCTGGGCTTTCTATCCTGTTCCATTGATCTGTCTTTCTGTTTTTGTGCCAGTACCATACTGTCTTGATAACTGTAGCTTTGTAGTATAGTCTGAAGTCTGGGAGCCTGATTCCTCCAGTTCCTTCTTTCGTTCTCAAGATTGCTTTGGCTATTCGGGGTCTTTTGTGTTTCCATACAAATTGCAAAATTTTTTGTTCTAGTTCTGTGAAAAATGCCAGTGGTAGTTTGATAGGGATTGCATTGAATCTATAGATTGCTTTCGGTAGTAGAGTCATTTTCACAATGTTGATTCTTCCAATCCAAGAACATGGTATATCTCTCCATCTATTTGTATCATCTTTAATTTCTTTCATCAGTGTCTTATAATTTTCTGCATACAGATCTTTTGTCTCCTTAGGTAGGTTTATTCCTAGATATTTTATTCTTTTTGTTGCAATGGTAAATGGGAGTGTTTTCTTGATTTCACTTTCAGATTTTTCATCATTAGTATATAGGAATGCCAGAGATTTCTGTGCATTAATTTTGTATCCTGCCACTTTACCAAATTCATTGATTAGCTCTAGTAGTTTTCTGGTAGCATCTTTAGGGTTCTCTATGTATAGGATCATGTCATCTGCAAACAGTGACAGCTTTACTTCTTCTTTTCCGATTTGGATTCCTTTTATTTCCTTTTCTTCTCTGATTGCTGTGGCTAAAACTTCCAAAACTATGTTGAATAAGAGTGGTGAGAGTGGGCAACCTTGTCTTGTTCCTGATCTTAGTGGAAATGCTTTCAGTTTTTCACCATTGAGGATGATGTTGGCTGTGGGCTTGTCATATATGGCCTTTATTATGTTGAGGAAAGTTCCCTCTATGCCTACTTTCTGCAGGGTTTTTATCATAAATGGGTGTTGAATTTTGTCAAAAGCTTTCTCTGCATCTATTGAGATGATCATATGGTTTTTCTCCTTCAGTTTGTTAATATGGTTTATCACATTGATAGATTTGCGTATATTGAAGAATCCTTGCATTCCTGGAATAAACCCCACTTGATCATGGTGTATGATCCTTTTAATGTGCTGTTGGATTCTGTTTGCTAGTATTTTGTTGAGGATTTTTGCATCTATGTTCATCAGTGATATTGGCCTGTAGTTTTCTTTCTTTGTGACATCCTTGTCTGGTTTTGGTATCAAGGCGATGGTGGCCTCGTAGAAGGAGTTTGGGAGTGTTCCTCCCTCTGCTATATTTTGGAAGAGTTTGAGAAGGATAGGTGTTAGCTCTTCTCTAAATGTTTGATAGAATTCGCCTGTGAAGCCATCTGGTCCTGGGCTTTTCTTTGTTGGAAGATTTTTAATCACAGTTTCAATTTCAGTGCTTGTGATTGGTCTGTTCATATTTTCTATTTCTTCCTGATTCAGTCTTGGCAGGTTGTGCATTTCTAAGAATTTGTCCATTTCTTCCAGATTGTCCATTTTATTGGCATAGAGTTGCTTGTAGTAATCTCTCATGATCTCTTTTATTTCTGCAGTGTCAGTTGTTACCTCTCCTTTTTCATTTCTAATTCTATTGATTTGAGTCTTCTCCCTTTTTTTCTTGATGAGTCTGGCTAGTGGTTTATCTATTTTGTTTATCTTCTCAAAGAACCAGCTTTTAGTTTTATTGATCTTTGCTATTGTTTCCTTCATTTCTTTTTCATTTATTTCTGATCTGATTTTTATGATTTCTTTCCTTCTGCTAGCTTTGGGGTTTTTTTGTTCTTCTTTCTCTAATTGCTTGAGGTGCAAGGTTAGGTTGTTTATTCGAGATGTTTCCTGCTTCTTAATGTGGGCTTGTATTGCTATAAACTTCCCCCTTAGAACTGCTTTTGCTGCATCCCACAGGTTTTGGGTCGTTGTGTCTCCATTGTCATTTGTTTCTAGGTATTTTTTGATTTCCTCTTTGATTTCTTCAGTGATCACTTCATTATTAAGTAGTATATTGTTTAGCCTCCATGTGTTTGTATTTTTTACAGATCTTTTCCTGTAATTGATATCTAGTCTCATGGCGTTGTGGTCAGAAAAGATACTTGATACAATTTCAATTTTCTTAAATTTACCAAGGCTTGATTTGTGACCCAAGATATAATCTATCCTGGAGAATGTTCCATGAGCACTTGAGAAAAATGTGTATTCTGTTGTTTTTGGATGGAATGTCCTATAAATATCAATTAACTCCATCTCGTTTAATGTATCATTTAAAGCTTGTGTTTCCTTATTTATTTTCATTTTGGATGATCTGTCCATTGGTGAAAGTGGGGTGTTAAAGTCCCCTACTATGAATGTGTTAGTGTCGATTTCCCCTTTTATGGTTGTCAGTATTTGCCTTATGTATTGAGGTGCACCTATGTTGGGTGCATAAATATTTACAATTGTTATATCTTCCTCTTGGATTGATCCCTTGATCATTATGTAGTGTCCTTCTTTGTCTCTTCTAATAGTCTTTGTTTTAAAGTCTATTTTGTCTGATATGAGACTTGCTACTCCAGCTTTCTTTTGGTTTCCATTTGCATGAAATACCTTTTTCCATCCCCTTACTTTCAGTCTGTATGTGTCTCTAGGTCTGAAGTGGGTCTCTTGTAGACAGCAAATATATGGGTCTTGTTTTTGTATCCATTCAGCCAATCTGTGTCTTTTGGTGGGAGCATTTAGTCCATTTACATTTAAGGTAATTATCGATATGTGTGTTCCTATTCCCATTTTCTTAATTGTTTTGGGTTCGTTATTGTAGGTCCTTTCCTTCTTTTGTGTTTCTTGCCTAGAGAAGTTCCTTTAGCAGTTGTTGTAGAGCTGGTTTGGTGGTGCTGAACTCTCTCAGCTTTTGCTTGTCTGTAAAGGTTTTAATTTCTCCATCAAATCTGAATGAGATCCTTGCTGGGTAGAGTAATCTTGGTTGCAGGTTTTTCTCCTTCAACACTTTCAATATGTCCTGCCACTCCCTTCTGGCTTGCAGAGTTTCTGCTGAAAGATCAGCTGTTAACCTTATGGGGATTCCCTTGTGTGTTATTTGTTGTTTTTCCCTTGCTGCTTTTAATATGTTTTCTTTGTATTTAATTTTTGACAGTTTGATTAATATGTGTCTTGGCGTATTTCTCCTTGGATTTATCCTGTATGGGACTCTCTGTGCTTCCTGGACTTGATTAACTATTTCCTTTCCCATATTAGGGAAGTTTTCAACTATAATCTCTTCAAATATTTTCTCAGTCCCTTTCTTTTTCTCTTCTTCTTCTGGAACCCCTATAATTCGAATGTTGGTGCGTTTAATGTTGTCCCAGAGGTCTCTGAGACTGTCCTCAGTTCTTTTCATTCTTTTTTCTTTATTCTGCTCTGCAGTAGTTATTTCCACTATTTTATCTTCCAGGTCACTTATCCGTTCTTCTGCCTCAGTTATTCTGCTATTGATCCCAGCTAGAGTACTTTTAATTTCATTTATTGTGTTGTTCATCGTTGCTTGTTTCATCTTTATTTCTTCTAGGTCCTTGTTAACTGTTTCTTGCATTTTGTCCATTCTATTTCCAAGATTTTGGATCATCCTTACTATCATTGTTCTGATTTCCTTTTCAGGTAGACTGCCTATTTCCTCTTCATTTGTTAGGTCTGGTGGGTTTTTATCTTGCTCCTTCATCTGCTGTGTGTTTTTCTGTCTTTTCATTTTGCTTATCTTACTGTGTTTGGGGTCTCCTTTTTTTTTTTTGCAGGCTGAAGGTTCGTAGTTCCTGTTGTTTTTTGTGTCTGTCCCCAGTGGCTAAGGTTGGTTCAGTGGGTTGTGTAGGCTTCCTGGTGGAGGGTACTAGTGCCTGTGTTCTGGTGTATGAGGCTGGATCTTGTCTTTCTGGTGGGCAGGTCCACGTCTGGTGGTGTGTTTTGGGGTGTCTGTAGACTTATTATGATTTTGGGCAGCCTCTCTGCTAATGGGTGGGGTTGTGTTCCTGTCTTGCTAGTTGTTTGGCATAGGATGTCCAGCACTGTAGCTTGCTGGTCGTTGAGTGAAGCTGGGTGCTGGCATTGAGATGGAGATCTCTCGGAGATTTTTGCTGTTTGATATTATGTGCAGCTGGGAGGCCTCTTGTGGACCAGTGTCCTGAAGTTGGCTCTCCCACCTCAGAGGCACAGCACTGAGTCCTGGCTGCAGCACCAAGAGCCTTTCATCCACAGGGCTCCTTAATTTGGGATGATTCGTTGTCTATTCAGGTATTCCACAGATGCAGGGTATATCAAGTTGATTGTGGAGCTTTAATCCGCTGCTTCTGAGGCTGCTGGGAGAGATTTCCCTTTCTCTTCTTTGTTCTCACAGTTCCCAGGGGCTCAGCTTTGGATTTGGCCCCGCCTGTGCGTGTAGGTCGCCGGAGGGCGTCTGTTCTTTGCTCAGACAGGACGGGGTTAAAGGAGCCGCTGATTCGGAGGCTCTGGCTCACCCAGGCCGGGGGGTAGGGAGGGTCACGGAGTGCGGGGCGGGCCTGCAGCGGCAGAGGCCGGCGTGACGCTGCAGCCTGAGGCGCGCCGTGCGCTCTCCCGGGGGAGCCGTCCCCGGATCCCGGGACCCCGGCAGCGGCGGGCTGCACAGGCTCCCCGGAAGGGCGTGTGGCTAGTGACCTGCGCTCGCACACAGGCCTCCTGGCGGCGGCAGCAGCGGCCTTAGCGTCCCATGTCCGTCTCTGGGCTCCACACTCTTAGCCGCGGCTCGCGCCCGTCCCCGGAGCTCTCCCAAGCAGCGTTCCCAATCCCCG
This sequence comes from Leucopleurus acutus, assembly GCF_964270905.1. NCBI lineage: Eukaryota > Metazoa > Chordata > Mammalia > Artiodactyla > Delphinidae > Leucopleurus > Leucopleurus acutus. Next base: position 57,236,165 of record NC_139149.1, read on the forward strand.
CTCCTCGTGCACCAGGAAACAAAGAGGGACGTAAAAGTCTCTTGCCTCTTCGGCAGGTCCAGACCCCTCCCCGGACTCTCTCCCGGCCAGCCGCGGCGCACCAACGCCCTGCAGGCTGTGTTCACGCCGCCAACCTCAGTCCTCTCCCGGCGCTCCGACAAAAGCCGGAGCCTCAGCTCCCAGTCCCGCCCGCCCCGGCGGGCGAGCAGACAAGCCTCTCGGCTGGTGAGTGCCGGTCGGCCCGATCCTCTGCGCTGGAATCTGTCCGCTTTGCCCTCCGCACCCCTGTTGCTGTGCTCTCCTCCGCGGCTCCCAAGCTCCCCCACTTCGCCTCCCGAAGTCTCCACCCGCGAAGGGGCTTCCTAGTGTGTGGACACTTTTCCTCCTTCACAGCTCTCTCCCGCTAGTACAGGACGCGTCCCTATCCTTTTGTCTCTGTTTAGTTTTTTCTTTTGCCCTAACCAGGTACGTGGGGGGTTCCTTGCCTTTTGGGAGGTCTGAGGTCTTCTGCCAGCGTTCAGTAGGTGCTCCGTAGGAGTTATTCCACGCGTAGATGTATTTCTGGTGTATCTGTGGAGAGGAAGGTGATCTCCGCGTCTTACTCTTCCGCCATCTTCCCCAGTTTCCGAGAGTTGCTTTAAATGCAGCTTCCAGAGAGGAAAGCAAGCAGAGAATCCAGACAGGCTCTGCCCCTCCTCCAGGTTAACTTCTTATAGAAACCCGACCCCTACCTCACGTTGGAACCAAGTTTTTAGTGTTTGAAACTGCCTGAACTTTTCAATCTCTCTCAGGGTAAGGCCTCCTCCTGGTCTTTTCTAACTTTGAAAGGCTGGTTCCTTTAGCATTGTTGGTGGGTTGGCAATGACTAGGTGGTTACAATAATTTCCTAGAACGAGATTTCCAGAAATACGCCTAGGTGCGCAGGACAACTATATTTTAAATTCAGAAATTTCTTTCTTTCATTCACTTTTTCAACTACTGTTTAATTACCTCCTTTATGTTGGAGCTACTACCAAGATGAGCAATAGGATTTCATTTGGGGCCTCAAATTTTCCATCTTCAGTACAGAGGGCTAAAAAGCATTCTCTCCCTCAAATGGATGCTGTTTGTATAATCAGGTCCTCTATATTATGTCAACGGTCAACGGAAGGGAGTTGTATAAAACTCCAAAGAGTCAAAATCATTATAAAATATAGCTGAGGATATACACTGAGAATGGCCCATGCTTCTTGAAGGTGAAAATAATTAGGTAGGTATTTTTCAGTCTGTCGAATCTGTGCATAAGCAGGTTGTTGATCACAAGCCAAACAGTAGAGGAGAGTCAAGCGAATGTACCATCGAGAGAAAAGTCCACTTTGAACAGACAGAAGGAAAACAAGCTGCCCTTTGTCACTCCTTTATGCATCTCTATTTGTCATTCTACCTGTATTCCAATGTTTCTTTACTCACTCCGTTTCTATCTCTTAGAAAGATTCCTGGTCATTTTGCACAAAAAAAATATAACCCTTCTTGGCAGGAGCCAGCTGCCTATCCTTTTCTGGTGTTTTAGGCCATTTCCACACAACAGTAAAGCAGCATCTAGGGGAAAGAATTAACTGGAGCATCTGAGCTTGAGGTGAACTGTCAACTCACGCTAGCTCCACTGTCTTCTAAAGCTCTGCTTAACCAAAGGCAGGGTGCCCTTCAGGCTTACACAAGGGTCCTGCTGAGTCCACTTGCACTGTCTGGCTTTCTCTAACTCTCTGTAGATACAGGTCTGTGGCTGGTGTCTGACAACCACAGGCATAACGTTTTGGAGGGGAAAGTGTTTGGGGGGACAAGCATTGTGATTTACTTTGGGGAAATGTGCCTTGTCTGTGAGCAGGGTCAGGACATACAGAGAGCGCCGGAAGCATGGCTTCAAGAAAGTGGTTTATAGCGGAGAGGAGGCCTGGTCGTAGCTTCAAGGTTTCTGTCGAGAAATGGGATCTGCCAAGCCTCAAGGGGCACAAGCAGTAGAATTCTTGCCATGAAATAACCTGTGATGCAAAGGCATGTCCTTTGCTATGGAATCAAAGTATTGCCTATGTTAGAATTAAACACCCAAAGGGCAGGGTACTATTCATCTAATGCACAGAGAAGAAGCTGCAAAGCCAAAGTGGGTTTGACGTCCACTTGTGCCCGATATCATACTGACATGGCATGGAAATGCTCAAGATGAAACTTTGGCGCAGCAGTTGGCACCCCAGGACTCAAGATTAAATTTCAGAGCAAGCCCATGGATAGAACCTCTTCAGTTTGGAATCGCTTCCTCCTTTATGGACCTCATATAGAGCTCTAGAATCTGGCGGCAAAAAGGCAGTGCCCAAAATGGTAGACTTACCACCTCAACATTGAGTGAAGCAACAACTTTATGATCAGTAATAATTGATTAATAATGGTGTCAAAAACACACTCGAGTTGCCTTTATGTCTTTTCATGTTTTTTCACATAGAATCATAAAATGTGGTATCACGTTTTCTAACCCTTATTAGTTACTGGGCTCTATCCAAGTTACAGTAAAGAAACATTCAGGGGAAAAATTAACTGTGCTATGGCAAGAATTATCAGGCTTTTTTCCTCAAAAGACTCCTGTGTGTACAAAGGCAGATTTTGTTTCCCCCTAAATAGATGAAACAGAAGCACAGAGAGTCTGCATAAGTTGTCTCCCCTTATGTGTTACGTGAGCCTAATGACGGTATCAGAGCCCTCTTCTGAGTCTTTACCCAATGCTCTTCCTAGTAGAACATGCCCTACTAGATGGTTTCCATCTTGGATATGGCACGTGGACATAGAGTACCAGTCAAAACTTCGGGGAGAGTTTTATATACCATCCTAAGCATGTGGACTTTGGAGTCAGAACTACTGACTTCAAATCCTGGCTATACCACCATTTGTCATATGGTTTGGGGGAAATTACTTAACTTCTGAGCCTTAGTTTCCTTAGCTATAAAGTGAGGCTCGTTAAGGTCTAATTCTCAGGACTGTTGTGAAGATGATAGCAGATGATATACACAAAGCATCCTGCATGGGACCCGGCACATGGCAGGTATTCAGTAAGTGTTAGTTTCCTCTCTGTTCCCCCTTCCTAAGTATGAACTTAACTTGAGGGGGAAAAAAAAATTGTCTGTGAAACACTCTTCTATGATTAGAATAATAATGTTATAACTTCAAAAAGATGAAACTATTTCTCTCACTTTTGGAGAAGAAAAAAATAGTACCTGTCAAATCTCAAATAGTTACAATAAAGCCTTTATAAAAGAGAGAATTTTCCAAATCTTAACTTATGTCTTGCTTATCTGACAGGGAAAAATTAAAATACAACAATAGCATGTGAAAGATTTCAGGTGGTTTTGTTTTTATCAAGAGCTACTCTCCATCACGCTGAGAGCTTGGTTCATTTGTGTGGATACATTTTTCAGTGACCTCAAAATTGTTCTGACTTAGGTGGTGTGCTCCTGACATCATTTTTTCCACTCAGGGGTTTGAGGCCCTTCTGCAACTTGTTCTGTAAAATAACAAGTCTACTCCTCACCTCCTTCCAGAAGTCAGAAATTCTAAAATCCAAGAGTTAAATATCACCCAGATTTGCTGGCATGGAAAGCAAGTCGCCTTTCAGATGTCTGAAGAGTTGGAAGATGTTGGTGAGCCTGTCACATTTAACCCACAGTGACGGGTGATTGGCAACATAACAACTGAGCGACAGCCATTTGGCCAAGAGTTCAAACCCCAACATGAAGAGCCATTGCAGGATCACGGCTTGATTTGCTGTGACCATGAAGTCTGAATCACCCAGCACAGAGGCAGAGGCAGAGGTGACAGCTGGTAGCCATTCTCATCAATAAAGTTGTGACGAGTGAGATGTACAAGCGACCAGGGCCTGCTAATTTCATAGACTTTGAGCCAAGTGCTTAGTGTCAAAACCAGCTATGGTCAGTGATGCAAACGATTGTGAAGGGTCCCTCATCAACAGCAAGGCTTTCCTCACCAGACTCTCCTCCTCGTGGGTTAGAAGCAATTGCATCCTGCTGTCCAGGAACAATCCAGTTTGAGGATAAGGAGGACTTATCCTTTTATTTTTTAAAAATTATGGTGACTTTTTGCAAGTCAGATTTATTGAGGTATCATTTATACAGAGTAAAACTCAGTTTGATAAAATTGGGTGAACACATATAGTCAGGTAACCCCCTCCACAATCAAGAAAAGGAACGTTTCCAAAAGTTCTCTCATGCCCCTTCTGTCATCCATCCCTTCCCCACCCCCAGCTTCTGGTGACCACTAATGGTTTTCCTGTCCCTGTAATTTTACATGTTCCAAAATGTCATATAAATGGAGTCATACAGTATGTAGATATTTGAGTCTGGCTTCCTTCACTTATCATAATGCTTTTGAGAGTCATCAGTGTTGTTACATTTATCAGTAGTTTGTTCTTTTTCATTGCTGAGCTGAATTCTGGTCTGTGGATGTACCACAGTTGTGTCCATTTACCAGCTAAAGGACACTTGTTTCCAGTTCCTGCGATTATGAATAAAGCTACTATAAACTTTCAGAAATTTGTCTTTTTAAGAAAAATTTAGAGGAAAGTAAATAACTTTGTTTTATAAGAAGCCAGAATGATCCTAGAGGTAAGAGTTGTTTCCTTCTTGATTAACCAATAGAAATGCTTATTTTTATAACATCTTATACTTTTTGCATGGCAATTTACAATTCATACATTCATGCAAAGGACTTCCACTAACCTTATTCCTGTAATTATCATAGCAACCCTGAGAGGTAGGTTAGGGGTTTTATCCCATTTTACAGACTGTGGCTAAGAAACCTCCCGCAATTCAGACGGCCTGACTCCCAATCTGCTGTCCTTCCCCCCAAACATTCTGAACATCCTGTCTATAAAGAACACTCTGCTGGATGCTTTGGGGGTGGTCACAAAAACAACATAAAAATGTTGGCTTTTTTTCCCTTCAGAAGAGAGGAAGACAGTCTGATGCTCCACATCATACATCATCAGGGAAATACAAATTAAAACATTGGTGAGATACCACTGTTTACCTGTTAGAATAGCCAAAATCTGGAACACCGACAGCACCAAATGCTGGTGAGAATGTGGAGCAATAGGAACTCTCACTCATTGCTGGTGGGAATGCAAAATGGTGCAGCCACTTTGGAAGAGAGTGTGGCGGTTTCTTATAAAACTAAACATGCTCTTACTGTATGATCCAGTAATCGTTCTTCTTGGTGTTTTCCCAAAGGAGTTGAAAACTTGTGTCCACACAGAAACCTGCACAGATTCAGGCAGCTTTACTCTTAAGTGCCAAAACTTGGAAGCGACCAAGATGTCCTTCTGTAGGCGAATGGATAAACTGTGGCACATCCATACAACGGGATAGTTTCCAGCACTGAAAAAAAGTGAGCTATCAAGCCACAAAAGACATGAAGTAATCTTAAATGCATATTACTAAGTGAAAGAAGCCAACCTGAAAATGATACATACTGTTTGATCCCAACCGTATGACATTCTGGAAAAGGCAAAACTATGGAGACGGTAAAAAGACCAGTAGTTGTCAGGGGGTGAGGAGCTGTGGGAAGGGATGAATAGGCAGAACACAGAGGATTTTTAGGGCAGTGAAAATACTCTGTATGGTACCATAATGAAGGACACATGTCATTATACTTTTGTCCAAACTCATAGAATATACAGCACCAGGAGCGAGCTGTAATGTAAACTGTGCAATTTGGGTAATTATGGGAACTTATGATGTGTCATTGTAGGTTCATCGATCGTAATAAATGTACACTTGATGGGGGATGTTGATGATGGGGAGATTGTGTATGTTTGGGGACAGAGGGTTACAGGAGATCTCTGTACTTTCCCCTCAATTTTGCTGTGAACCTAAAACTGCTCTAAAAATACACACTTTTTAACAAGGGGGGATGGTCTCAGATGGAACCAAGACCAACACGCCTACCACAGGCTTGAGAGGAGTACTAAGACAGAGCCAACTAACACAGCCACAGGAGCAAATGATCTATGACGCTCCCCCCCCAAGTCCTTTTTGGAAACAGGCAGAGCATAAATTATAAGAAATGAATCCAACCTGAGGCTGCTGGGAGTTGGGAGAGAAGAGAGAGGCAGTCCCTAGAAGCTGGAATGGAAAAGAAATTCCTCAGTGATGCTCCAGGATAGGCAAGAAACTGACCTCTAGGGTGAGGGAAAGCCTCCCTCCTTAGCCTCCAAGTTAGAGAAAGCAGTTCCCAGACAAGACTTTCTTTGAACTCCGTCAAAGTTTGACCGGAATAATAACTGGAATTAAGTAGTGAAGAATCAAAGTGGAAAATGCTCTCATAGGCGTAAAATTACTAGACTTGTTTTGTGTGGTGGAAATGGAGGCCAGTGTTTCTGATGCAGCTGTAGTGGGGAAAAAAAAGTGTCAATGAGATTCTATTCTTTAAGAATTCGACTTTGTGCTGCTTTTGGTGGCATTTGCCTGTTGGACCTCCAACAAGTTGGCCTCTTTAAATTCTGATAAGATGGCTGCTGACCAGCCGTCACTCCAGCCAGAAACCACAGGGTCCTCGCGCCATTGGCCCGCAGTGGTGAGGAGGGGAAGGCTGGGCTTCTGTGCCTCATCTTTATGCGCCCTCTCTGCCAGGTACAGTGGGCACCTTTGCCAGGTCCGTGGTGAAGGCAGGAAAGCTTACCCAGCCTAGATCACCAACCAGGAAACCTACCCAGTGTCCCTGCTGGAAATAATGCCTGAGTCTGTCCTCTGGGTGGGTCATCAAACACGAGGCCAGAGCCTCCTTCTGCAGCGGCTAATCTGTGGGACCCTTAAAGGCCCAGGCATGTGAATGAAATAGTCTGAACTTTATTTCCATTTGTAAATTAAAAAATAGGACAGTGGAGGTTAATCATTTTTAAATGTTTAAATAAATGGGCTGTACCCTGTAATATTTAGGAATTCAGACTTTAGGGCAAAACTGCTTAGGTTTGAACCCTGAGTCTGCCATTCTCTAGCTGTGTGTGACTTTTTTGGGAAAATCATTTAACCTCCCTGTGCCTCAGTTTCCTCAGCTGTAAAATGGGAATAATAGTGGTCTCTGCCTTTTACAGTTCCTATGAGGATTAAATGAGTTAATTTTTATAAAGGGCTTAGGACGATGGATGGAACATCATAATTCATACATTTGTGTTTGTTAAATACAAATAATGGCCATTTCCCTAGCTCCTGTTCCTAGTTTTTCTCCCACCACCCCATCCCCACCTTGCTGGCCAGTTCAAGCTGAATGCACATACTTGATCTTTTTCTCCTCTTTCTTCTAGTTAAACCTTTAACATCATCAGCTCCCCCTTCTCATATTATTGTAGTTTCCTAGGGCTACAAATTACCACAAACTTTGTAGTTTAAAACAATGGAAATTTATTCTCTCACAGTTCAGGAGACTAGAAACCCAGAATCAAGGTGTCACTGAGATTGGTTTCCACTGGAGGCTCTGAGGGAGAATCCTTTCCATAGCCCTCTCCTAGCTCCTTCTGGGTCCTAGCAATCCTTGGCATCCCTTGGCTTGTTAGGCCCATCACTTCACTCTCAGCTTCTGTTGTCACATGCATTCTCCCTGTGTCTTTCTGTGTCTTCACGTGTCCTTCTTATAAGGATACTAATCGCTGGATTTAAGACCCACCTTAATCCAGTAGGGCCTCGTTTTAAACTAATTACATCTGCACAGACCCTATTTCCAAGTGAGGTCACACATGCTGAGGTTCCAGGTAGATATCTCTTTTTATTCTCACTCTCTGTGTCAGAATGCAAGCTCCATGAGGGTAGGGACTGTGTGTGCCTCCTTAAGTATAGTCTGAGTTAGCCGGCATTAGTTAACACGGGAATGTTTACTGGGCCTCCTTAAAGGAATGGAGAGACATGCCTGGGTGGGAGAGCAATGCTTGAAGCAGGAGAGCCATCCAGAAAGAGGGAGAGAGACGGCATGAGAAAAACCACATCTGAGGAAATAAAAAAGGAGAAAGATCAGAGATCCCAAATATTCTAATATGGCATATCTAGAAGCACTGTCAGCAGAACTGGAAACAGCCAGAATTAGGAGAAGGTGCAGATGAGAGAGAAAACAGGGTCTAGATCACAGGCCAGGGAGAAGGGAGACGGGACAGAGTTAGGTTGATGCCTAAGGGAAGAGCCCGAAGACGGTCTCCTCTGTGGAGAGGAGGCCCCGCTGGCAGGATGGTTTCTTCTAAAGCCAAGGGATCCAGTTGGAAAGGACCTGGTCTCTCCAGATACTTGAGGTGGTCTGAGATGTTGGGACATCTTCAACCCATTGTGACCTTGAGGGTCGTGGAGCATGGAAGCAGACATGGGACAGCCGGGAACATCCCTTTAGCACCTTTACACCCAAGCCATCAGCTGTCTTGGTAGAGAAGTATTTAGGTGTTCATCAACGCGAAGTAAGCTAAACGGGATGATGAAAAGCTGCAGTGGTGACATTCCTCGACTAAGAATTGTGTGTAGCCTGTTTTTTCCATGGCAGAGTAATTGACCATTGACCCACAAAGGTCAGTGAACAGGACTGCATGACAGAAGAGGCCTGCCCTAGAGCAGATGTTTGGAGGGAAGTAGGAGACCTGTCTCTCTTTTTACTGTCAGGTGGAAACTGAAAGGCAACAGGAAAGCCATCCAGTTGTCAAACCAGGAGCCCTGGCCTAGTACACGCATGACCTCTGTTTGTCTCCCAGCTCCCTATTTGACTAACGCAATCAGTGAGACAGAGAGGTTACCCAACCTACCCAATGTCTCCAAGCTAGTAGGGAGTCCAGCCAAGACAGTTACTAATTCTCCTGTTCCCTATAGTTGTGCCCTTTCACAACCACACTGTATTAAATCTTCAAAGTAACACTAAACCCATGGGTGAGATTCATCACCTCAGAGCCTCAAACCATAAGAAAAGTGTGGGTCTCCCTAGCCACACTGTATCTCCCACTTTGGTAATTCGTCTAGGTGTAGGGCATAACCTAGAGAAGATTCTGTTTTGTTTCATTCCACAGGGAGCCCTTCAGACCAAAGCTGTGATCTACACCCCACCGTTGCAGGGGGCACCAGGGGAACTGCCCAGGTTCAAGACTGCAGTGAGCCCGGCGACCACAAAGGTGAGGTCCTTAGAGGTTTGGGATGGGTGTCCTGTATTTGTGGACGCTCCAGAGAAGATTCCAGAGCTGGAAATGATCACCTGATATGGACTCTCTGTCGGGCATTCTTTTTTTCCTACAGGTGACAGCTGATTAAATTCAGGGGCAGCCTTGCAGGGGACTCTGCAAGGTGATTTCACAGAAGGGGAAAGAGTAGACAGAGATAAGCTCAGGCCCTCCCTCCACAGCTGTCCTGGGTGCCCAGTTACCTGTTCACTGGGGAAACTGGTCTAGTTGCAGCTCTCTGTACCAGCTGTCTCCCTTCCACCCATCCTCTTAGAGCAGACGCTGACACGTTTCTCTCTGATTTACCTTAAGACCTTCTGAAAGTTTAGCTTCTCAGGAAGGTCTTTCTATGGTCCTGACACTGGAACATATTGAGAACATTCATGGGGGGAAGGAACGCTGTGGACAAGAAGTTAAAACTTGGCTATCTGGTCTAAGCCTTCCCTTAATTATCGTCATTGTAAAATGAGAGAATTGGACTAAATCAGTGGTTTTCAAACATTTAAAAAATATTAGAATCCTCCCATTTTTCAGTTTGAAGTTCTCTGGACTTCCGCTTGAAGAAGCAGCTACGATTTTTTAAAATATAACCTTTAACGCTAATGCTAGCATTGTATGGAAAGAGAAGCTGAGTTGCCCTGGATTTCACGGTAGAGTTTGTAGTTAGTTTCTCCACCAGGCCCAGTAACGAGGCTCTGGGCACTTCCAGCTCCTTTGGAATCTGCTGCCCAGCCTAGTTTTCAAGAAAATACACAACTGGAGCTTTACCTGGGGGCAAGGAGGTTAGGGTGTGGGGAAAAAAGGAAAGGGAGTGCCCCAGGAGCAGCAGTGTTTCTTGGACTTGAGGAGTCATGGAGGTGGAGACGGTGAGACACTTTTCATTTTCATAAAAGGATGTCTAGCTGTTACAGACCTGCAGTCTAGACCCTTTCTCCCTAGCAGAAGTCAGAAATAGGAGTCTTCCTGTTGCAATCAGCACGCAGGTATGTTTTGTTTGGCCAGACACAGAGTTTTTGTTTTGTTTTTTTACAAAAACATTGAACCCGAATGTCTTCAGATGGGGTGTACGTCCTCTGGCTCACCACAAACCCCGCTACTCCCCATCCTCTGCCTGACACTACACATATTTGTGTTACCTGAGTGACCCCAAAGGCATTTTGAGTTTGCAACACCTGCTATGTTGTTTTCTTTCTTTCTTTTTTTTTTTTTCCTCCTGATGGTCAAATGCTTTTTCATCTTACTTCAAAATGGTCCAGTGGAGAATTGGCTCAGTTTTCCTGGGAAATATGAATGGCTCTAGAGTTCAGCCTGATTTTGGAAGGATGCAACTCCTCCAGAGAAGTCCCTCCCAGTATTTCTTTATTCCACTTAACCAGAATACTTAAGGATGCTTCCCTGAAGACAGGAGACCCATGTCTGGAGGAGCCTCTGTGGTCACACCTGCACATACCTCATGTCTGATATTTTGTGAACTATTGAAGTTCATCATTTAGTTTTCTCAGCCATGTCATTGGTCTGATTCCTTTAACCTGATCTACTCACTTAGACTGAATCACCCTATTTTACTCTACTGTTCTTCTCCATAGCTCCATTTCTCCAATCTCCTTGTTTAACAATTAATTTGCCAGAGAGATGCCAGGTGATTCCAACTGTCACCAGACATATTTAACAATATTTGACAATTTAGGATTTTGCTTTGAACTCAATGGTTTGACAACCTCCTTCTAATTTTTTATTCATTAAAAGAAAAACTTTCAAAATTGAGGTATAATTGACCTACAACATTATGTTTGTGTCAGGTGTACAACATAATGATTACTTCCTTCTTATTTAAGTTTATCTCTTTACTCTGACCCAAATCCTTATCCCTGCTCTTCTGGCAGAGCTGGGAGATGGAGGGGCAGACTTCATCTGAGCTTTAATAAGAATATTCTGTAAGTTTCTGTTTGGTTTTTAAACTTCAAATAACTCTAAAAAATCAATATTTTGATGACTGAAGTGCAAGTGAATAAGAAACAAGGAATGAGTTTTCCCTTTAATTACACGAATAGAAACTCTATGGGTTGTTACTGGAAACCCAGGCTAAGTAACTGGGGGCATTTTGCTAAGCTCCAAATAAAGGTGTTACTGCCTTCTCTCTTCCTGGTAGTGGAAAGGGCACCTTCCTAAGGAGAGCCCCAAACCAAAAGGGGTTGGTGGTCTTTTCCTAGCTTTGCTTGTGCTTCTTCTCCGAATTGCTCCTTTTCATACTGAGGATCTCAAAATAGGTGCAGACAATAGCACCCTCAACTTCCCACATGGCAAGACCATTAGGGTTTGATCAGTGAGTGGTAGCCGTTGGTGCTGCTGAACTGGGCCAGAGAACAAGGTTAAAAATGAGTTGTGTCGATTTTCCTTCTTAATAAGGAAAGAGATATTTGTGCCCCTGAAGTGGGCTTCTCTTTTTGTGTGTGTGTGTCAGTTCTTGATTTTATGCTGCTTAGCACAGTATTACAAGTGAGCTTGGGCCAAACAATGTTTTAGAATCTCTGGGAGAGGAAACCTGCCTGGTCCTCTAACCAGAGGAGTTCATCTATCAAGAGAAGGTGGGGGGGGGGCAGGGGTGGGGATCAGCTCATGAAATTCTAAAAGGCTGTTTTTCTTGATTTCTCCTTTTTTCCCCCTTCTTTTAATATTGTTGTTTCACTGTTTGGTCATAATGTTTGTGTGTGTGTGTGTATAATAATAAAAATGTAATAATGTTCCATATAAAATTTTCTTTTTATCCCTTTGGTGTTTATAGCAATAGTAATAACAACAACAGATGGTCTTATCTACCACTGATAGCGAAAAAGCATTACATTTCTTCTACACAAGAGATAAATATGCCTAAGAAACCAAACCAATAATGTAGAATCAGAGCATACTCTTTCCAGAATAGACGACACAAAAAACAATTGATTTCCGTATTTCTTTTTCTGTACTCCATTTTTGTTGTGTTATATGTTTCATCATCATAACATCAACCTTTTATATTTTATGCACCTTCCACAATATGTCACAATTGGTAAATTTACAGATTATCTTCATTGGTTGTATTTTGGTTTGGATGTTTCTAGATGATCTGAAATAAGGATAGCAAATAAGTGTAGAGTCTCTTTACAACCCTGAAGGATTGGTAGTGACTACATGGAACTATGGTTCTCAGCCTTGGCCACACTTTAAAATTATCTAGAGAGCTTTTAAAAAATGATGCCAACCCCACACCAGATCAGTTTCAGAATCTCTGGGAGTTGGGTTCAGGCATATTTAAAATCTTCCTGGGTGATTCTAATGTACAGCTAGGATTAAGAATTGTTGATCTGGAGCAGTGTCTCCCAAACTTCAGCATGGATCCTGACTACCTCAAGGGCTTGTTAAAAACACATATTGCCAGTCTCCACCCCTGGACTTTCTGGTTCACTTAGGTCAGGGCTGGGACCCAAGAATTTGCATTTCTAACAAGTCTCTAGGCGATGTTGATGCTTCATGAGATGTGTTCTCGATTAGCCGTGATGATGTGGGGTCCATACTTTGAGAACCACTGATGTGAAACGTTGTGTTAGAAAGGAACTTGAAGCCGAATGAAAGTTCAAGAGAGAGGGGCCATGATTAGTCATGGCTGCCATGGTCACAGGAAGGAGGAAGTGTATTTGTGACCCCCGACTCTTGAGAAACTCACCAGTAAGCTGTCCTCAATCACAATACAGACCTGAGTTCCTCCTGGAATGATTCCCTAGTTACCGTAATCCTAGCCATGTTGTGACAGTGTTTCTCGACCACTGTCCTCATCAGCGGGCAGCCCTGCCCAGCCCAGCCGGGAATGGAGGCTGGTCTCCTAACTCTGTCTAGCACTGCACCATTCCAGCTACTGCGTGCTGCTGCCTTCACCATCTACTTCACCTTGGGGCTTCCAACCTGCCCACTCTTTATATCTGTTGTCAAAGAGAGGTAGCTTGTTTTCCTATAGATGAGTCATTTTATCCAATTTGCTGGCTGGGACCGAGTACTGAGCAAGGCCTGTAATCACAGAACAGGTCAGTTTTGATGAGGTGTCCTAGACAAAGGCTGCAGAAAGTCAGAGAGCAGCACGAGGACGGGGAGAGAGGTGTGGCGGAGAGTAAACCCTGCCTACTTCTGAGTTTATCCTTAGTCTCTAAGTACTCATTTGCTTTCTCTCAGTTCTGAGGGGCTCTGTCGATCGTAAAAGCAGTCCACAAGCAGAATCCAGCAATGGCCATGCAGAGACTTCAAGCAACTCTCCAGCTGTTGCTGAGAAAGATCGGTGAGTCTTATCCATAAGATTTCATTCCAGTGGATAATGAAACAACAGTATTTCTTACACTGTGTTCTTTTGGTGAGTTGGAGAGAGTGGAGCCAAAAAGTGTTGCCCATCCGATTCTTCCATGTCAGAGGTCATTACTCTGTGGGCAAAAGTCTTTGTTCCACAGGGCAACCTGACTACAACCCTCTCTTGTGGGTTCTCCTCATGGTGAAACCTGTACTTGGCCTCATTAGGTTAAAGCAGTGGTTCTCACCTGGAGGCAGTTTTGCCCCTCTCCCCCTCTCCTTCTGGGGACATGTCTGGTTGTCACAACTTTTCGCAGAGGGGCTTGTGCTAAGGGCATCTAGTGGGTAGAGGCCAAGGATGCTGCTATACATCCTACAGTACATAGGACGGGCCTCCACAGCAAAGAATTGTCCAGCCTAAAAAGGCAGTAGGCCTGAGGTTAAACAAAACTGTGGGCTTAAGCTAATGCAAAAAGGGTGTATCATTTTTATTACAAGTTTACTCCAGGATTTTGGAGAAATAAGCAGGCCATTAGAAAGTTCTTCGCATATTTTCACCTGGAAAAAGAGGTGGCCTTGATTTGTAACTTTTAAAAATAATTCTTAATTTTTTGAGACATCTTATTAATATTTTTGAAACTTGAAAAATTAAATTCTCAGTCCTTCACTAGTGGTCTCAAACTGCTCGAGCTGCTTTCAAAGTAGACTAAAGTTGTCTCTCGGTAGCCGCGGGCATTGGTTCCAGGAGCCCCCATGGACACCAAAACTTGCAGATGCTCAAGTCCCTTATATATAAAATGTCACGGTAGAGTCTGCCCTCCATATCCGTGGGTTTCCCAACCGCAAATTCAACCAACCTTGGATGTGCGCGAAGCCCACGCCTATGGAGGGCAGATTGTCCTTTCCTAAAGAGTCAGAATAGCTTATTTAAGGGTACTTGATGAAATAGTATAGACCTAACATCTCATATTAGAATAACAAAGTTTAGAATTTCCATTGCAGCAGAAAGACCACTGAACTTGGCAGGTGGAAGACTTGGGTTCTGGTCCTAAAGCTAGCATTTTCCAGTTCTTTGATCTTGGGCACGTCAGTGAACCAGTTTGGGAAATGGCTCCAGCCCCAGCCTGACTGCCGTCAACCTCAGCTGATGACTGACTTTACTCAGAATATCAGGACAGTGCTGTGAGCAACATCCACTTCCCTTCCTTCCACCTTAGAATCGCTCCTTCTGGTCAGCTGTCCTTTCTTCCTTTGCTCCCATCTCAAAAGACCGTAGGTTCCCTCCCTGGCTCACCCCTCTGTGGTGTCCCTGCCCTCCAGGCCCTGCCATCATCAGGTAGCCTAGCCCCTCCTGCCACATCTTCTCTTTCTGCTGCCTCTTCCCCTTTTGCTGATTCCTCTCCCCATTCTAACAAAAAACCTGCCCTTGGCCCTGTCGCTCCCTCTTCTTATTTGACCATCAGACTTCCTCAGACTGACATCCAGCTCAGTTGCCTCATTCCCTCACCAACCCCTCCCTCCCTAAACTTGAAATATGATCTGTGCCCTCATCACATCCCTCAAACAATCCTTGGGAAGCTCAGCTCCCAGTCACAGGAGCCTCATATTCATCACTCTCTACAGCTCTCAGTGCCATGTGCTGTGCTTTCCTTGGACCAGACTCTTCCGTGGGTTTCTACAGCACCGCGGTCCTCAGCTTCTTTCTCCAAGATGTACTCCATCTTTATCCTTCTTCTTTTCCACCCACCTTGAAATGTATACAGTTCTCTAAATCCTTGACTGTCTTCTTTCTCTACTTCTCCCTTGGGTGATATCCTCTCTCACTAGTGTATTCTGGTGCCAACTCTCAGATGAGTGAGTGTGATTATCAGATCTCTGTTCTGAGCTCCACACTCCTACACCCACCTCCTGTTGCCCATGGATTCCTGATCCACATACCAGAGCCTCAATAGAAAAGTCCACCAAGCACCTCCTCCAGCTCACCTGACCTTGCCACTTCTGTCAGTGCTCTCTTGTGACCTGGTCTTCAAACCTGGTGCTCATTTTTGATCCCTACCTCTCACTTAACCCCATTCCAGTCACTTTCTTATCATCCTTCCCTGGCCCAGGCCTACGTCTATCCCTGTCTCTCCACTCGCTCCTCTTTACAGACCAGCTCTCATTTCTGACACCTGATCAATTGTCCTAAAGCCACTCTGACTTTTCAAAGAATATTAATGGCTTCCCATTTTAGACCAAAAGAGGTTCAGACTCCTCAGTCTGCTATTGCAAGCCCCTCCCTGTCTCGCTCCAATTTGTCCTCTAGACTCACCTCCTGTATGACCCTATATGCACCCTCTGGCTACCTGGAGTCAGACTTCATATTGTTCCTACCAGTGTACCTACTTCTGTTCTCTCTTCCCACTCCTTTCTGTTCAGTTCTTACCTATTTCATCAAGATACATCATCATATCCCTTTCTTCCACAGAGACCTTAATTCTCTCTAACACTCCTTGAACCGTCACAGTCCATTTATGACAGTACTACCCAGCGTGCTGGTTCACAACAAAATAATGAGCTGTGTCCAAATGTAAATCAATCCACTGCTTTCTTCATCAAGAAAGTTTTGTCACCAACCCCCCCCCCAAACACACACACACACACACACACACACACACACACACACACACACGTAATCTCAGCCAAATGAAACAAAATACTTGGTAATGAATTGAATTGATTTGCATTCTGGTGCTAGCCCTTACGACATTGTGAGTGGTAACGTTCACAGACTGCGTCCTCAGACCACACTTTGGTGTATCACTCTCTGTGGCTCTTCCTGTTTTTGCCTGGTGTTGTGGTTGACCATGTGCTAGGTCAGCTTCTCAAGGGTGAGGGCTGAGTCTTCATTCTTCCTACTTCCAGTACATGCAGTGGGTCTCAATAAGTTAGTCAAACTGACTTCCAAGACCACTCTTCAGAATTCAGATTTTTATGAAAGAAATGTTCTTCCTCCTCAATCTTTAAGTGGTGGTGGCAACAACAGGATCCAGAATAACACATCAGATAGTGTTTCAGGACATCCCTGCCCCACGGGGCTGGGGGCTCATTTTTCCCGCTGTGTTTGATAGTCACCTCAATGCCCTGTGGATGGATCAAGTCAGGGATTGAAAGGAAGGAAATCTTGGGGGGCGGGGGGTGGGCAGGCAGAGCATAATGAGAAGAGAACTGGGTCATGCCAATGGTGATGCTCTCAGCGGCAAGTAACAGAACTCAATAGATTCAAGGATCCCTCAGGATAAGAGGTCCAAAGAGAGAAGTTCCAGTGCTGGGTTGGCCACTCAGGGATGTGGACACAGGCTCCTTCCATCTGTTTGCTCTGCTATCTCAGCACGTCAGTGATACCACCACTTTGGGGCACAAGGTGGCTGAAGCAGTGTGCTAAGTATCCCTTGTTCACATAGCATTGTCCAAAGCAGGAAAGAAGAGATGGATGTAAAGGGGCCTCTCCTCAGGAATCTCTCTCTTGTTAGGAGGGAGACCTTTCCCAGAAGTCCCCAGGACATTCCCATCCCATCTCATCAGCCAGAATTTGCAGAGGTGGCTCCACAGGGGAGGTGCAAGGGAGGCTAGGAAAGTGAGCATTTTCAGCTGCAAGAGAAAGTACTCAAAGAATAAAGGGGTTGGAGAAGCAACCAGCAAAGTTTTCCAGAACAGTCCTGAAGGGGTAGTGATAGAAGCAGATAAGTACTGGGCAATGATGGAAGGAAGGCAAAATCAGAGGAAGAGTTTATAAGGAAGACCCAGACATGACAAGAAATACTGTGAGGATGGTACAACAGGGACGTGTTGAGGTCACCCAACATTTATGGCGATGGCACGTCTTTCCCACAATTATGTCACATAACTCACACACGGGTCTTTTGGGTGGTGTTCTTGATGAGTAAACCGAACATGGGGAAGGCTAATCAAGTAGCTCCCAAATGCTGGACCAGAGATGAGTGCTGGGTTGGAGGCATCAGATTTACCTACTCCTGCCCCAGTCAGCTAGCACGGGGGTCACCCAGTGTCACAGAGAGTAAATGGCAGGTCTGGGGTTTGAATCTGGATCTTCTGTCTCCAACAATAATAACAACTAATATTTGATATTTGTTAACAACTTCCTGGGCACTATGCTAAGTGTTTCACGTGTATGATTCTTTTTAATCCTCACAACAACCCTATGGGAGAAGTGCATATTATATTGGATTGGCCAAAAAGTTTGTTCAGGTTTTTCAGTAAGATGTTACCCAGTATAATTTCTGACATTTAGAGAGTACAAGGAACTTGCCATTGTCACCTAGTCAGTAAAGTGACAGAGTAAAGATTTGAACACAGGTGTTCTAACTCCAGGGCCCACACTTATAACCAGTACATTCTGCTGCCTCTCTAGGGTTCCAAATGCCTAGCCCAGGGCTTTTTCTATTCTATGTTCTCTATAACTGTCATTGCAGCAAAACTTTTTTTTTCCTTTATTTTTTATACAGCAGATTCTTATTAGTTATCTATTTTATACATATTAGTGTATACATGTCAATCCCAATCTCCCAATTCATCCCACCACAACCACCACTTTCCCCCCTTGGTGTCCATACGTTTGTTCCCTACATCTGTGTCTCTATTTCTGCCCTGCAAACCAGTTCATCTGTACGTTTTTCTAGATTCCACATATATGCGTCAATATACAGTATTTGTTTTTCTCTTTCTGACTTACTTCACTCTGTATGACTGTCTCTATGTTCATCCACGTCTCTACAAATGACCCAATTTCGTTCCTTTTCGTGGCTGAGTAGTATTCTATTGTATATATGTACCCATCTTAAATCACAGCCAGCTAAGGAGTAAACTCTGATCAGCATCAAACTCTTACCCTGTGATTGGTGGAGAAGATTCCAGCACCAAATCTTGGGAGAAAGCCACTGGCCTCATGGGAAAGGTGTTCCCATGGGTGCGTGGTGGGGCAGGGCTCACTTGGCTGGGGAGAAGGAAGCCTCACGTTGCAAGTCGAAGTCAGTGGTTGGCCTGCTCCACTTCCTGTGTGAGCCCATAACTGTACAGTGAATGACAGAACGGAAGTAGTCTTTTATGTTGGGGGGCCTTTGTTCCCTTGA
The DNA here is from genome assembly GCF_964270905.1 of Leucopleurus acutus. Lineage (NCBI taxonomy): Eukaryota > Metazoa > Chordata > Mammalia > Artiodactyla > Delphinidae > Leucopleurus > Leucopleurus acutus. The sequence continues at coordinate 57,254,816 of NC_139149.1, forward strand.
TGGTAATCCTCCATTTTAATGCTGATAAGTACAATAGTGAGGATTACGCCCCTCAGCCCCTAATTTAATTTGGCCTGCGTATGGCAAAGCTCTCACAAGGCTTTTCTTTGACATTCTTTAGCACAACTAGCCTGTTGTTGTGTAAAAAGAAGCCCCTATGAGGGAGGCAGGAGATTGATCTTACTGGTGCAGATGTTTTTACCCAGCAGCTTTAACACACCCCCGGAGAAGCTGCTTCATCCTGGACCACTTCAGTGAGGATTCAGACTCAGAGAGATCGGAACCTTCGTGACTCAGGCAGCTCAAGGGGAGCTGGCACCTCGCAAGAGGGGAAAATGAGCACATATTTCTCCCGTGTGTCATCCTTGCGGCCCCAGGGCTTGGAGCCAGTCAGGCTGACCTCAGAATTGATGAGCCAGAGAAACAGCCTCCCTATTAGGGCCGACTGTGGGCCAGATTTTCCTGTGGGCTGTGAAATACAGATTGCCACATATCTTGACAGACTGTGTGGTGGGTCATTGTAGAAATACGTGGCAGTGCTAAGAAGATTCAACAAAACAAAACTTTTCTTTCCATATCAGTATCCGGAGGAGGTTTCCTCTCCCACCTTTCAATTCCCATGCTAATTTTTCCTTCCACTTTCATTTCACTCCCTCAGGGGGCTAGTGCCCTCCAGCAAATTTCCCACCCCTGTGACCAAGTTAGTGCACTAAAGCATTAGAGGACCCCCTATGGCACCAGAGGGGAAAGGGCAGCAGGTGTAAGAGGAGGTAGGGGTGGTGGCCTTCTTTCATGAGATGCCTATGGTGCTATGTGTTACCTTCTTCTGGTAGAAAATCAGGTGACAGACCTGGGTTTGAATCTTAGTTTAACTGTTTACAAGCTATGAGACTTGGGCAAGTTCCTTCATCTTTCTGACAGCAGTATCCTAGGCTGGAAAAAGGGAACAATTGTAAAGATTAGATATAATCTTACCTCAAGAAACAAGAAAAATCTCAAATAAACGACCTAACCTTACACCTAAAACAACTAGAGAAAGAAGAACAAACAAAACCCAGACTTAGTAGAAGGAAAGAAATCATAAAGATCAGAGCAGAAATAAATGAAATAGAGGCAAAGAAGACAATAGCAAAGATCAATGAAACTAAAAGCTGGTTCTTTGAGAAGATAAACAAAATTGATAAACCTTTAGCCAGACTTATCAAGAAAAAAAGGGAGAGGACTCAAATCAATAAAATTAGAAATGAAAAAGGAAAAGTTACAATGGACACCGTAGAAATACAAAGTATCATAAGAGACTACTGCAAGCAGCCTACATGCCAATAAAATGGACAACCTAGAAGAAATGGACAAATTCCTAGAGAGGTACAACCTTCCGAGACTGAACCGGGAAGAAATAGAAAATATGAACAGACCAATCACAAGTAATGAAATTGAAAGTGTGATTAAAAAACTCCCAACAAACAAAAGTCCAGGACCAGATGGCTTCACAGGTGAGTTCTATCAAACATTTACAGAAGAACTAACGCCTACCCTTCTGAAACGCTTCCAAAAAATTGCGGAGGGAGGAATACTCCCAAGCTCATTCTATGAGGCCACCATCACCTTGATACCAAAATCAGAAAAAGATAGCACACAAAAAAAGACAATTACAGGCCAATATCACTGACGAACATAGATGCAAAACTCCTGAACAAAATAGTAGCAAACTGAATCCAACAACACATTAAAAGGATGATACACCCTGATGAAGTGGGATTTATCCCAGAGATGCAGGGATTCTTCAATATATGCAAATCAATCAATATGATACACCACATTAACAAATTGAAGAATAAAAACAGTATGATCATCTCAGTAGATGCAGAAAAAGCTTTTGACAGAATTCAACACCCATTTATGATAAAAACTCTCCAGAAAGTGGGCTTAGAGGGAACCTACCTCAACATAATAAAGGCTATACATGACAAACCTACAGCTAACATCAAACTCAATGGGACAAGCTGAAAGCATTTCCTCTAAGATCAAAAACAAGACAAGGATGTCCACTGTCACCACTTTTCTTCAACATAGTTTTGGAAGTCCTAGCTGCAGCTATCAGAGAAGAAAAAGAAATAAAAGGAATACAAATTGGAAAAGAAGACATAAAACTGTCACTGTTTGCGGATGACATGATACCATACATAGAAAATCCTAAAGATGCTACCAGAAAACTACTGGAGCTCATCAATGAATTTGGTAAAGTAGCAGGATACAAAATTAATACACAGAAATCTCTTGCATTCCTGTACACTAACAATGAAAGATCAGAAAGAGAGATTAAGGAAACAATCCCATTTACCATCACGTCAGAAAGAATAAAATATCTAGGAATAAACCTACCTAAGGAAGCAAAAGACTTGTACTCAGAAAACTATAAGATATTGATGAAAGAAATTAAAGATGACACAAACAGAAGGAGAGGTATACCATGTTCTTGGATTAGAGGAATCAATATTGTGAAAATGACTGTACTACCCAAAGCAATCTACAGATTCAGTGCAATCCCTATCAAATTACCAATGGCATTTTTCACAGAATTAGAACAAAAATTTTTTTAATTTGTTTGGAAACACAAAAGACCCCAAATAGCCAAAGTAACCTTGAGAAAGAAGAATGGAGCTGGAGGAATCAGGCTCCCTGACTTCAGACTATACTAAAAAGCTACAGTAATCAAGACAGTATGGTACTGGCACAAAAACAGAAATATAGATCAGTGGAACAGGATAGAAAGTTCAGAGATAAACCCACACACCTATGGTCACCTAATCTGTGACAAAGGAGGCAAGAATATACAATGGAGAAAAGACAATCTCTTCCGCACACGTAGAGAGTGGACTTAAGGACATGGGGAGGGGGAAGGGTAAGCTCGGATGAAGTGAGAGAGTGGCATTGACATATATACACTACCAAATGTAAAATAGATAGCTAGTGGGAAGCAGCCGCATAGCGCAGGGAGATCAGCTCGGTGCTTTGTGACCACCTAGAGGGGTGGGATAGGGAGGGTGGGAGGGAGATGCAAGAGGGAGGGGATATGGGGATATAAGTATACGTATAGCTGATACACTTTGTTATACAGCGGAAACTAACACAACAATGTAAAGCAATTATACTCCAATAAAAATGTTAAAAAAAAAGTCTCTTCAATAAGTGGTGCTGGGAAAACTGGACAGCAACATGTAAAAGAATGAAATTAGAGCACTCCCTAACACCATACACAAAAATAAACTCAAAATGGATTAAAGACCTAAATGTAAGGCCAGACACTATAAAACTCTTAGAGGAAAACATAGGCAGAACACTCGTTGACATAAATCACAGTGATATTTTTTGATCCACCACCTAGAATAATGAAAATAAAAACAAATAAACAAATGGGACCTCATGAAACTTAAAAGCTTTTGCACAGCAAGGGAAACCATAAACAAAATGAAAAGACAGCCCTCAGAATGGGAGAAAATATTTGCAAATGAAACAACAGACAAAGAATTAATCTCCAAAATATACAAGCAGCTCATGCAGCTCAATACCAAAAAAACAAACAACCCAATCAAAAAATGGGTGGAAGATCTAAATAGACATTTCTCCAAAGAAGGCATACATATGGCCAAAAAACACATGAAAAGATGCTGAACATCACTAATTACTAGAGAAATGCAAATCAAAACTACAATGAGGTATCACCTGACACCAGTCAGAATGGCCATCATCAAAAAATCTACAAGTAGTAAATGCTAGAGAAGGTGTGGAGAAAAGGGAACCCTCTTACACTGTTGGTGGGAATGTAAATTGATACAGCCACTATGGAGAACAGTATGGAGGTTCCTTAAAAAACTAAAAACAGAACTACCATATGATCCAGCAATCCCACTACTGGGCACATACCCTGAGAAAACCATAATTCAAAAAGACACATGCACCCCAAAGTTCATTGCAGCACTATTTACAATAGCCAGGACACGGAAGCAACCTAAATGTCCATCAGCAGAGGAATGGATAAAGAAGATGTGGTATTTAAAAAAAAAAAAAAAGAAGAAGAAGAAGATGTGGTATATATGCACAATGGAATATTACTCAGCCAAGAAAAGGATCAAAATAATGCCATTTGCAGTGACATGGATGGACCTAGAGATTGTGATACAGAGTGAAGTAAGTCAGAGAAAGACAAATATCATATAATATCACTTATATGTGGAATCTAGAAAAATGGTACAGATGAACTTATTTGCAAAGCAGAAATAGAGTCACAGATGTAGAAAACAAACTTACGGTTACCAAGGGGGGAAAGGTGGGGATGGGATGAATTGGGAGATTGGGATTGACATATATACACTAGTATATATGAAATAGGTAACTAATGAGAACCTACTGTGTAGCACAGGGAACTCTACTCAGTGCTCTGTGGTAACCTAGATGGGAAGGGAATCTAAGAAAGAGTGGATATATGTATATGTATAGCAGATTCACCTTGCTTTAAGCAGAAACTAACACAACATTGTAAAGCAACTATACTCCAATATCATTTAATTTTTTAAAAAATGAGAAAAAAATTTTTAAAAATCAGTTATCTGAGATTAGAGCTTAAAAAAAGATTAGTTATAATCTATGCAAAGGAACTAGCACAGTTCTAGACGTAATAAATGCCCAATTAAAGATGATGGCAAGTTGTTGTTCATGGTGATAGAAGTAGTAGTAATAATAGTAGCGATAGTAGTATTTAAAAGGTTCCTGTAAAGCTATCCTGATATCAAGACCCCTCTGGTTTAGCTCTAGAGCTGTGGACTAAAATAAACATTGAGGATTCCAACACTTTAGAACAATACTTACTCTCAGCTTTAAACTGAGAGCCAAATTTTATTTTCCTGTGTTCCTGGCTCTTATCTCAGGGATAAATCTGAGATTGACTTTGGGGCCAAGACTCACCCTTGTCAATATGGCCAGGTTTCACTGGCAACACCGTCAAATGATAACTTTCAGAGCTTCCTTGATTGTTAGAGCCTTCTTAGAGTTTAAAATATTAATTGGTCACTTTATTTTCAAAACCTTTTTGAAGCCAGAAACCTTATCACCAGCTGAAAGGAGCTTTAACGAAACATCTGTTTTGAATTACATTTTTCCTTGTGGATTTGCTTATGGCTATACATAAATATTTATCTGGACTGTTTGAATAAACCTTAAATCATCAGTGATCCTTATGCAAAGGACTCTTTTAGAAGGACCGTGGATGTCCAGAATGTCAGAAATTAGAGTTTTCTTTATAGGACAAGATTCCAAGGGCCAGAGGCCTTTTAAAATATTTGGAGGTGTTTGGTGGTTTTCAACATCTTTTGTTTTCCTGTTTCTGTATGTCTGTTAATGCTGTTCCTTCTAAATAGAAATCCCTTGCCAGTTCTTTCTTTACCTGTTGATATTTAACCATCCTTCAAGGTCTCACCCATGTGGCACCTCCTGCAGGGCCTTGAAGCAGACTAGTGCCAAAAGAAGAGCAGCCCAGGTGGCAGAATAGAGTGGGCCCTGGCCCCGAGGCAGGATGTACGTGGTGGGGGGCATTCTGGGGAGGATGAGATGTCCGGTGGGATAACGACTGAGGATGGGGTGGAAGTGGTGTGATGCAGGGAGAACTACTATAGGGAATAAGGTAGATGGGAGCCAGGATTTGGGAAGCGTTAAAAGCTGCATGAATGTTTTGGACTTTATTCTGTAAGCCAAGAGACGCACACCCACAGTCACTGGGTAGAATATGGTCTGCAGACATTTAATTTGGCCTGAACAATAGTTTTGAAATTCTCAATTAGTTTCCAACATATAAAAATAGAAATATTTCATATAACAATTCAGATTTCTGATGGCTCCTGAAAAGTTGGTGTATCTAGCAGCAGTCTCTTAGAACTGAAGAGAGGCTGTTTTCCATTGATACCAACCCACTGGCCTGCTTAATTCATGGCCTGACCCCATCAGCATCTGAGTCTGATTCCTGCCCTGTGTGTACTGGGGCTCCATGCAGGTAAAGAAAACACTTTAGGCTGCAGACTCTGGAGCCAAATTTCTTCTCTTCTAGGCCCAGGTCTGTGTCCAACTAGCTAAATGACATTGGGCAAGTTAAGCATATTTCTAACACTGGTATTTACCTTATACGGCGGTTGTGAGAATAAGCCATAGTAAAATTTTAGAGAACTATCTAGCATGTAGTAAGTACACAAAAAATATTAGCTGTTATTACTATATTCTACACAACATAGTAAACTCCAGGGCTTAAACTACCCGTCACATATTTCTGTATGACTCACCAAATCTAGAATCTAGAATCTTTGGCTGTTATAGGCATAAAATAAAAGTAATTAATGAATGGATGAAGGAATATGTGCTCTTGCATTTTCATTTCATTTGGGTCCAAAACTAAATTTTATCACTTTGTCCTCAAGAAATGCTTCCTATTTATCTTGGGTTTGACTTGAACACAATAATTAATTTTTGATGAGGTGGGAAGCTGGCTTTCTCAAAACTCCAACAGTGTTAACAAAATAAGTGAAGGGGGGGATGCTATTAATACTGTGTAGTTTTTCTGTAATGGATCTGCTTTCCTAAGTCAAAAATAAGCCTGCCCCAAGTTTGGGAAGATGTGTAATTATGTATTTTCTTTAAAAGCTCAGTTATTGGCAGGTAGCTGTCTATGGTTAATTCCTTAACTTAAAGGTCAGTTGCCAGGAATCGGCACATAGTGAACTTAAGCAGAAATGATGTTAGGACGCATGTTTGACTTGGGTTCTCTGGCGACCTCCACCCCTACATGAGATCCCTACTTCAAGGCACTGATTTGGTGTCTGGTGCCTCAAAGATGGAGCATGTCCAGAAACGATTTGGACAGTCTGTCAGAACGGGTTTCCAGTATGTCCAACACGTCTCATACATAGCTGAGGTTTCTGTACCACTCCACCAAGGTCTTTAACGTGATCACCTGTGGACAGACTTTTGTGCTTATGCTAATCTGTCCCTAAACACGTTTGCTATCAGCAAATGATGATGACATCAGCAAATGATGGCTTGAGCTCTACGAAGTTGACCTGCAGGGTTGGATTCACTTTCTCTCTGGAAAACTTGCACATTTACGGAGAACTTGGGTCCAGCAACATTTACTTTTATTTGGAGAAACATCATCTAAAACTGAATGATATAGTCTAAAAAACTGCTTTCTAACTTTATACTGTAAATGTCAAGCAGTTCTCTTATTGATAAAAAGTCAATTTTTAGTATGCTAATGCCTCTGCTTTTTCTAAAGTAATCGCAACCTCTCTAGCTCTCTCCCTTTCCTTCTGTCTTTCCTTGTTTCTCTCTCTCTCTTTCTTCATCTCTCTCCTTATAGAATTAATACCTCTATCTCTAAAGTTCTGCTTTCCAATCTAAAGGACAATTTCCAGTAATGACAAAATTGGACAAATTCTTCTGACCATTTTGCCATCCCTTGTTCCCTTCCTACATTACTCTTTTTGTGAGTGTAGGAAATTCTAGAAATTCAGCACATCTCTGGTATCTACTGTGCTTGTATCTTCATCAAGACCTTTGCTCTATTTAAGCTCAGAATGAACTTTTGACAAAAATACCTTTTCATTTTGAGGCTATTTTGAGAGGAAAGAAACTTGAGAAAAGAAAACTTGCTCAAGTTGAAAACATTGCAGGAAACAATATTTGTGTAAAAAATGAATTCTGTACGAAAGCACTTCATTATGAACACTTAAAGAAACTGAGACTATAATCCTTCAGGTTGAAAGAAGATTAACTTTGCACATGTCCATAGCCTCTTTAACTTTATTTCATTTTCTTCTCTGGGTTAGAAGGAAAAAATATTAGTGTTTCAGTTCCAAGTGTATTTTGTGAACTAAACAGCAGTTTGCTCCTACCTGTAGGACACAAATATGCCAGCATATTTCCCATTAGCTCCGGTCGCTTTAAATTCAGAAGGAACCTGAATGAGTGTTTGCCACAGAAGCTGTTGACAGTGGTAATGCCACACTCTCTGTGTGCATCTTAGTAACTTCTCAGACTTGTCTCCTTGATGAGTAGACATAACAGGAGGAGAGTTGAGTTTTTTCTTTTCATCTGAATGGTGTAGGTCAGGGAGACAGAGAGGAATAGAGAGCTCTGGTGAAACAGAGCTCTAGCAACTGCTGTGATTGGGAAATTAGATAATAAACAGTCCCTGATACCAAGATTCTAATGGCCTAAGATCAACACGGTCTGGAGACACAGGCAGGAGTGGCCTTCCGCGCTCTGGCCCAGACCCTCCCTGGAGAGCTCTTTGTGTCAACAAGAGCAGCCAGCGCTCCTGGCTGGCTCCCAGCACTCAGAATGGGGCTATCATTTTTGTTTGCTTTGCAAATATCTTAATGGGAAGTGGTTCAACACCACCTATGGGTTAATCTGAGGGGTTCTGCTTGGCAGCTGTCAGCTCTGAGAACCACATGGCCGTTCTCCGATGGAGGGAGTCGGGCTGACTGTTAACTGCCCAGCGCCAGGTTGAGGCATCTTCTTATTGGATTTACTGACTGGCAGGAAGCACCTTGTTGTCTTTTATTTTTAGTTTGTTCCTCCTGGGAGGGTACGGGTGTTATTCTCAGATTCAGTTATGCTTTTCCCTCTAGGGCAGGATGGTTGTTTGAATTAGTTTCACTAGCATGCACCATATTTCTTTCACCCAAGCTCATTCGCATAGAATCTGAAATGTGATAATAAAAATGGTGGTGTTGGTGGTGATAGAGGTTCTGGTATTGTTGCAGGAAGAAGGATCTAGTATGTTAGCCTGGGGGGGCGGGCTCCACAGCACTGTCTTCACCTGGGATCTCCATAGATGAATAGATACTTAATTTCTTAAGAATCCTTGCTCTACTGTTCCCTTAGTTTTCTCTTCTCTGCCTGAATTTGGCTTTCACTTGTCTTGACCCATGAGAATGCCTCCCTGGGTGACTTGGCCAACTCATGTCTTTCTCGAACTGTGTCAGCTGACATTGGCACAAATGAGCACTTTATTTATTCTTTCCTCCCTGGATTTTAGGCAGGGTTGGATACTTTACACAGTGCAGGTTAGGGAAGTTTTTAGACTAATGACAGACTTGTAGGCAGTTTCCAAATGCCCCATTTGTAAAAATGCATAAAGTTCAGATGACTGTAGATCCTGGAACAAATGTCCAGCTACCCTCAGTAACAGTGCAGCCCCTTGCTTCTAAGACCTTTTCCTTTCCTGAAGGTTTCCACACCTATTTGTAGGGTGGCCTGGTGGTTGAGAGCAGGGGCCCTGGACTCCACTAGACCTGCTACGACTGAGGGTAAGATCTTGATGAACTTACTTATTTTCTCAGAACCTCTGTTTCCTTGTCTTTAAATGGAAGATAAAAATGCCATAATGACTACCTCACCAGGTCATGAAAGTTAAATGAGAGAACACATACAAAGCACACGGCATTTCATCTGACACACAAAAAGCACTCATGAATAGTAGTAATAGGGAGAGTTACTATTGTTCTTTCGGAGGCGTTCACCTTTCTTTACGTAATCTCTAGTATTATACATTCCTTTCCAAAGTCCTCATTTTGAAGTCTGTTAATCCCAACCCTTTAAAATTAAGCAAGTGCCAAACTGAGGACAATTTCAGTATCAAAATAAATAATGATAATAAAAGAATAGAATATTGAATGCAGTAAGAATTCATGAATCCACATTGATGGAAGGAGGAAATGAAGGAAAGAAGAAAGGAAGGAAGGGAGAGAGAGAGGAAGGAAGGGAAGTGGGGGAGGAAGGAAGAAAAAAACAGAGTAAGCTTTTCCTTGCAGTAAGATGTGAAATAATAAATGTAAAAGGAAGGATGAAGGCATAAAATCACCATTTGGCAGCTACCAAAATAATCATTGTTTCAGGCAGGAATCTTCAATGGATGCTAAAATTGGTAGTGAAAGCTTAAGGAGTAACAAGCTATTTGCATAGTCTTAGAGTAAATTTCCATAAGATGCTTATTAATTGCAAAAGGTCAGTGGAAGAAATCTGGCAGACATCACCTTAACCAAGTGATGAAAGTTAGCATCCCCAGTAATCAGACAAATTGACAGCATGTGCCTCCTGATAGGACGCACTGAGAAGAGCACAACATCACTTCTGTGGATTTCCTGCCAAATATGCATAACCTGATTTAATTATGAGGAAACAGCAGATAAACCAAACAAAGGGACCTCTTCCAAACTGACTGACCTGTGGGCTTCAAAGTCAGACGCAAAGGGTGACTGAGGACCTGTTCCAGGTGAAAGGAGATTAAAGGAACACGACAACTGAAGGCAATGTATGATCCAGAATTTTCTTTTTCTGTAGAAGACATCATTGAGACAATAGGCAAAATCTGAGTATAATCTATACATTGGATAATAGCATTATAGTAACATTAATTTCCTGACTTTGATCATTGCACTATCGTCATATAGACGAATGCCCTTGCTTTTAAGAAACACACACTGAAGTATTTAGGGATAAAGGAGTATCAGGTGCAACTGACTCTCAACTGGTTCAGGAAAAATTTTATGTATTTGTATGTGTGTATGGTTATCAGTATACATGTACCAAAAGAAAGACAGAGGGCTTCCCTGGTGGCGCAGGGAAGAGAGTTGAGAGTCCGGTTGAGAATCCGCCTGCTGATACAGGGGACACGGGTTCGTGCCCTGGTCCGGGAAGATCCCACGTGCCGCGGAGCAGCTGGGCCCGTGAGCCCTGGCCGCTGAGCCTGTGCGTCCGGAGCCTGTGCTCCGCAACGGGAGAGGCCGCAACAGTGAGAGGCCCGCGTACCGCAAAACGAAAAAACACACAAAAAAACAAGAAAGACAGAGAGAGACACAGAGAGAGGATAAAGCAAATGTATACATTGCTGATATTTGGAGAACCTGCTGAGGAAGATACAGAATTCCTTATACTATTCTTGCATCTTTTCTATAAAAATGAAATTAGGTCAAAATAAAACGTTAAAATGAAAAAAGTAAGACAGTGCTACTTCCCTTCTTTAGACAGCACAGTCCATCAGCCATTTTCTCTTTAGAAACTGATCCCTCCCCATCCACACCTCCATGTCTGTCCACATCAGCATGGCACTGCTCAGGGTCTGTCCTCGAGCTTCTCCGCTGTGACCTCGCTGACTGGTCAGCACCTGCTGCACACAATCTTGTTCAGGCTTTTTCACTTTAGTTTTTCAGAACTCCCTAAAGTGTTCCTCCTCTACCCTCATGCCCCCGCCCTCATCTGTCTTTAGGTCTCATCACTTAGTGCCAGGCTCATCCTGCACTTCATTTCAGGGCTTCTTGCTTCTCTTTCCCCGAAGTGAACACTGCTTTCAGAATTAAAGGGGGAAAACTGGATTAAATATTATCTTTGGGGCCTGCACGGGCGACAAGAGCATCATCCAAGAAACGTGGATGTTAGACCCATCTCTTCCTCTCACTCACCTGGGCAAGTCCTATCACCCCTCTGGGCCTCAGTTTCCCTGCTTACAACATGAAAAATATATGTAGTAACATATATGTAGTTTCCTTTGCCTCCACAAATCTATGCCTGGCCTAATCTACCCTTTAAAGTGCTAAAACTGTAACTCAACCTACAAGTTACCTTGTGACCCCGCCCAAAGGAGAGACAAAGGTTACAGAATGGAAGCCACTCCAGATACCTGTCATTGTCATTCTCTACCCTGTCGAGCCTGAAGTGTCCAAGTTCAGGGATTTGTCTTTCAGAAGTGCAATAAGTATAGCGCTTTGCTGAGTGTGCATTTTATTTCTAAATTCTGACCATGTATACCTCTCGATTTAATCCTCTTAAAATCCTGTTCTTATATTTTCATTTTATTCTGCCAGAAAGGACAAATTAGGCTTTTTGCCCCAGTTTGGCAAGAGTCTTTTTGTTTTTTTTTTAAAAGAAGATGTTGGGGGTAGCAGTTTATTAATTAATTTATTTTTGCTGTGTTGGGTCTTCGTTTCTGTGCGAGGGCTTTCTCTAGTTGTGACAAGCGGGGGCCACCCTTCATCACGGTGTGCGGGCCCCCCACTGTCGCCGCCTCTCTTGTTGCGGAGCACAGGCTCTAGACGCGCAGGCTCAGTAGTTGTGGCCCACGGGCCCAGCCGCTCCACGGCATGTGGGATCCCCCCAGACCAGGGCTCGAACCCGTGTCCCCTGCACTAGCAGGCAGACTCTCAACCACTGCACCACCAGGGAAGCCCTGGCAAGAGTTTTTATTCATATTTTGCCAGTGCAGAAGCTGAGGTGCTGATTTGCCCAAGTTAGAGTTGCCATTTTTGGCAAATGAAGATTCAGGATACCCACAGAAATTTGAACTTTATATAAACAACAAATTTCTTTTTAGCTTAAGTATGTCCCATGAAGTACTTGAAAATTTTTATGCTAAAAAAACTATTCACCTTGCACCTGGAATTCACATTTAACTGAGTGTCCTGTATTTTATATGGCAACACTAGCCCAAGTGCTTGGGAACTAATATATCATGAATATGTATGTATATATCATGAATATATATATATATCATAAAGTGTGTTGCTAAACTTTTACCAAGTGTTTACATCAGTCCTCTGACCTCTATGTGCCATAACATATAAAGTTTTTTACCTGTTAGGCGCTTTCAGTTGAAAACGTATTCAAAGACATCAATTCCCATTTATTTACTAAGGTCTTTACTCACATATCATCTACTGTACCCACTTCATCTAAAATGGCAGAGCCTGCCACCAGCACTTCCTATGCCCCTTCCCTGCTTTAATTTTCTTCTTTGGCCCTTACTTCTATTGAACATGCTAACATATTTACTTATTTTTTCATTTATTATCTACACCTTCCCTGCTAGAATGTAGGTTCTTATGAGTATAGGCATCTTAGATTTCCTGTTCACTGCTGTATCCTCCAAAACAGTAGGAGACAGATTAAAGGGGCTCAATAAATATTTGTGGAATGAATGAGTGATGTCTGGGAGGCTGTCGAGGACCCTATTGCACAATGTAATATCCGTTCTTATAATCATAGAGAATCTCAAGAAGGCTTGCCACCAAATTGGAGCCTTGAGTGTGGCACAGATGTGTATAATCTTAATATTAGTCCATAGACATAAGGTGAGAAAAGGTCAGCAGGTCAGGGGCTAAGGATTACCTCCAGACCTATTCTGGATTTAACTTGATCTGCCTCCTGCTAGGTTTTCTAGAGTTAAATGTTTGTCACCCCAGGTGTCATTTATTAAGATCCTAAATATGATGGAGTGAATATCTGGAGGAGTCCAGTAACAAAATGGCACTGGAGGGTGAGAGCACACGCTCTGTGTCCACAGGATCTGGGTTTGTATCTGCGTATCTGGGTACCTCCTGGGCAGGTTCCTCCAACGGCCCAAGCTTCAGCTGTGAAATGGAGACCCTGGTAGGATCTACATTTCTAGTGTGGATGCAAGGATTGAATGGTCAGCTCTTCTGGCTGTGCTGTGGCCCTCAGCCCATGGCCATGCAGTCCTTTGGGTCACGTGCTCTTCCTTACTACTGCATCTTAATTGCATCCCCAGCCCTGAGGCCGGGTTTTCTCTTGGCTCCCTTGGTTGCTGGCAAAGAACTGAAGTAAGCTTTGTGGGTTACTTTAAGTTTAGGTTACTTGAAGGGCTCTCCATTGAGTGTCCTTTTTTTCCAATAAGGCAAGCATTCTCAGCAGAATGAAGAAAAGCCTTTGGCTCTTACCTTAGACTTTACACAGTGACAGCTGCCTGCAATAAAATAGCAAAGGAGAAAAAAAAAAGAAATGAGAATACAAGAAGTGGCAAATTAATGCTGTATGGGCTCATGGTTGGGGAAAAACAATGAGGCAAACAAATATGATCAAATTTAAAGGGCTCAGTGGGATTTGGGAAATTACCATAAGTACATAAACTAATAGTGCTAACGTACAGCAGTGGCATTATGAAACATTTATCAGCCTTTCTGAGCCCTTTTGATGAATTTCTCCTTGAGCCATGTTCTAAAACTTAGAATAATTGTGTCCAAGAGCAAAGAAATATCCATAACTTTCAGTATAACTTGCATTCAACTCATTCAGTAATGACACTGACTTGGGGTGAGATACAGAAACAGATACATGCTGTTTGTGCACTCAAAACAGAAAAGTTACCAAGTAGCCAAACCCAGTGAGAAAAAAATAATACAAAAGCTGTCGTCATTCCTCTTTGTTTCCCTTTTTTCCTACTGCGATGGTGATCTTATTTTGCATGATTATTGCTTTCATTTCTCCTATACTCTTTGTATTTCCTTCATACCATATATTAAAGCCCAGGAATAATGTTTTCCCTCTTTAGAAATAAAGAAATGCCAATTAAAATAATCATGAGTTACCACTTTTTTTTTTTTTTGGCTAAAGAGGTAAGCAAAGATTAAAAAGACTGATAATACCCAGTGTTAGTGATACAGCAAATGGGTCCTTTCATAGTTTTATGGTCATGAGTGTTCATTTTTGTTGCTTTTTAAGGGAGAATTTGATGATACAACTCAAAAGCTTTAAAACAGAAAATTTGTTCACCCTTTAACCTAATAGTCTTAAATTTAGATTTATCCTAGTCAAATTTGGCTGGGTACTCATAACTATATGCACATATCTTTAATGACCCATTATTTATAATATCATAAAACTGGAAACAACTTAAAAATCCAAAAAAAGAGATTACTTAAATCATTTTTTTTTTTTTTTTTTTTTTTTTTTGCGGTACGCGGGCCTCTCACTGTTTTGGCCTCTCCCGTTGCGGAGCACAGGCTCCGGACGCGCAGGCCCAGCGGCCATGGCTCATGGGCCCAGCCACTCCGTGGCATGTGGGATCTTCCCAGACCGGGACACGAACCCGTGTCCCCTGCATCAGCAGGCAGACTCTCAACCACTGCGCCACCAGGGAAGCCCTAAATCATTTATGATAATCAACCAATGTAATATTGTACAACCATAAATATGACATATGTGCACACTTACATATGTTGTATTCCACACAAATGTATGGGAAGATGCTCATAATACAAAAGTTAAAACAAATATATCATGAGCCATTATTTTTTAAATGTATATTATATACATAGAAAAGCATCTGAAAACATATACAGAAAGATATTATATCTGGGTGTAGAGATTCTCCCAGAACTTTATTTTCTTCTCCTTGAATATTTGTATTTTATACAGTACAACAGTGAATATATATTATTTTTTAATCAGAAAAAAACTTTAATCAGACAGAGGAAAAAAAAGGGAAACATTTTACCACCAGTTCTTTTAGTCATTTACTTTGGGGAGAAAGTCAGATATTGCTACACTTTCATTGATTAGGGATTGGTGAATATTCAGACCTCTTGGGAGTTTAGAGCATTTTCATCAAATAAAAAATAGAGAAGAAAAGATAACACCGATGAGCACAGGAATAAGAAGAACTGTGATATCTCAGAAGCCAAGTGAATTATGGTAGTTGCTCTTTGCTTTCCCTCCCTTGATCAAAATTTGATGAAGCTTGCCTTTGGTAGATGATTTGCATTTTTAATTGGTCAAGATATGGTACCAGATGAGTCAGTTACAGAACCAAGTTTTCAGTATGGTTATGCTCAGTAGACTGTGGGAACACACCAAGGAGCCTCCAACTCTGCCCTGAGTGGAAGAGGTGACCAGGATGGGGATGGGACAGGAAAGGCTCTTCAGAGCAGCTGACCCCCTGAGCTAAAGGGTACGGATGCAGTGGCCAGGTGGGCAAGAGAGGAGATGACATTGCAGGTAAAAGCACAGAAGTATGAATACAACCCTGGGGAGATTTAGTGTGTGCTTGGCAAATACTTAGGTGGTGGTGGTGAATAGAAAACAACAAAGCATTCTAGAAATCCTAACTTTTCAGTTTTTGTAATAAAAGATGCATTAACTTATACACTTTGGGTGCCTTCGAACTTAACACAATAATCTGTGTTCTTAAAACATTATCTTCCAATCTCCTGTGCCTTCAAAGCTATTTAAATAAATATAAGCAGTAAGAAGAATATGCAATGACACCTAGCTGATATAAATCAGGAAAGAGTTGATACATAGTGACAGCGTGGGTAGATTCAGGTCTGGGTGTTGTTCCACGGTTATACCCTCAACCCTTAAAATATTCAGATTCCATATAAGAGCTAAGTAAGTATGCTTGAGTTGCCAATTCAACCTATGGCCAGTTCATATAGAAACCTTGTTAGCACTCAGTTTAGCACAGGATCTTTTACACAGGTCAGTGTCCTCTTCTCTGATGTCATCCCTTAAATGTCTTAATTTACCTTCAGAACTTGAACTTATTGAAACCATTTCTAAAGGTGTTTATGTTTTCTATTATCTCTCATGGTAATAACTTCCAGAAGGGAAGTTGTATGACTTATTTGTCTGAAACCTGCCTCCCTCAAGATTCATGGGCCTCCTACTGTGTTAAAATATCTTGGTCTGAGCATACCTCTTGCAGGGTAGATTGGCTGCTGATTCTTGGGAAAAAGAAATGACCTCTTTGTATTAAAAGCTCCATGTACAGAAGATTTTTTTCAGAGCTATTGAAGAGGCAGGAACAAATTTGCTTGGTTATGCTGATTAGCCTTTCTCCCAGGGCTACCAAGTAAGACATGAGTTTACAAAGAGAACTACTCCCAAATCTGGACACAGCGGGAAGCTAAGAAAAATCAATCCACAGTGAATAAGCTGCAACCTATCCTGTTTTGAAATTAGATTATGCTTGCAAGTGAATGACTAATGGCTTTCATTTGTGGATGACTAATGGATTTCTCAGTTTGTCTAGAAGCCATTCTACATTATAATTGATAAAAGATAACACACAATCTTGCAAATTTTATCAAAGTTAATAAAAACTGTGCAAAGAAATTTAAATGAAGTTTAGAAAATGGAGAGTCAAAGGGTAGCGTGTCTCTATTCCTGTCCAAGAAAAAAGTTACTGATTCTAACCCTAAACTTGAAAAAGGCCAGTTACAAGACCAGCCTGGTTGGTCAAATCCTGGAAGAGCACCCTGCTTCCTTTGTTTCCATTCTTATGTGTAATTTGGTCTCCAGAGTGTATCAGCCAACTAGTGAGAGGGAAAGTATAGTCCAGATTATCGTATTCACTGTAAAATCACACACTGGCATTCTACTTTTCAAATACGACTCTTCTGAGTTTGGTTAGTACAACTCAGCTCTCGAAAACATCATTACCCCTCAGCAAACTGGCAGACTGACTTTCGGAGGCTGCAAAGCTGAGACCCAGTTTTGGAACAAGGTGACTTCACCTAGTGCTGCCAGCCCAGCATGACTAAGCCAGCTGGCCCCATGGATCTTTGCTGCACAAGAGAGATGCTCGGGCATTCTTGGCAGCCGTGTGCCAGCCTTGCCCCTGCTTCTCATCCGGTCGCACTGGGATTGGGGGTTAAGAAAAGGGAATCAAATGTGACTTTCGTCTCGGGGGCTTTTCAGGCAGAGGCCCAGCAGAAGGGTTTTCAGTGGTGATGGAGAGTTTTCATCTCCCCAAGAACCCACAATTCAGTGACTGCAGTAAAGCAGCAGAGTGGCCAAGCCCTGGAGGCAATCTGCTTAAGACTTTAGTCATGACTTCTGAGAGGCTACAGGAGCCCTAGAAATATGCAGTGAATCGTTTCTAGAGAGACAACTACCTCCTATTCACCACCCTTTGATAACCTTCTGTCATTTAGCATCAGATTCCTTACAGAGGCTGAGAACAGTGTTATTTCAAAAAATTTCTCCTGCAGGTTCAAAATAATAATATCATGCTTCAAAATGAATAATTCCTTAATATCATCTAATACCAATCAGAATTTCCCAATTGTTCTAAGAATTGTCCTTTACACCTGTTTGTCCAAGCCAAGATCTAATCGAGAACATTACATCAACTTGTTATTTCCCTAAATCTCTATTAATATACAATACTCCCTTTTTTCATGGCACTGACTTGTTAAGAGAATGAGCCAATTATTCCATAAAATAACTCACCTTCTACATTTGTCTGCTTGATTCTTTGCAGTCCTAGCTTTTCCCCTCCCCTCTATACCTTGTGTTTGGGGTAAACTATAAGTTAGATCTAAAGCTTTGATTAGATTAAAGTTAAATGTTTTGACTAAAAGAAAAAATACAAATATCCTGGGTGATGTCAAATATTTCATATTGCCTCACATCACAAGACAATATTGTCTGGGCATTAGTGGTGCTAAGATTTGCACTGGATTGAGATGGTAACCTGATTTCTCCCATATGCAGTTCCCTTGCTCCCCTTGTGACCTAAAGAAGGAATCTGTACGGTGGTACTTTGGCACCATATGAATGTCCTATTCACCATCAATCATTTGTCTAAGGTTTTATCAGTAACTGATAATTCATATCTGAATCAATAATTTCCCTTGGAGTCTCCTTTTCTATGTAGGCAGGTTTTATGCTGCACTATTTACTAGTTATGACATGAAACAAGTCATTAGCTTCTTGAGTCTTAATTTCCTCACCTGTAAAACGGGTATAAAAATAGAACCAATCCACATGGTTGTTGGAAGTATTAGATGAGATAACCATGTATCCATGCTTTGCCCATGGCCTGGTGGCATGTGTGCAGGCAATAAGCATTGGATATTTTCTCATTGTGCTTTTCCTTATTTTGGTGGTGACAGCTTGCAAAAGCATTATCCATTTGTTGCCAGGCTCAAGTCCCTGAGGCAAATGACAACATATCTGATAAATTTGCTGCAAAGGAGTTGAGGCAGTTAGACTTTTGAAGAGAATTGACTTAACCCTTTTTTGAAAGGCAAATTGGAACTTGTTTCAAAGAAGGGCTGCTCAGATTAGTGTTTTCTAAGGCATGTTATAAGAACCAGGGCCTCTGACATGCTCCAGGGGAGGGTTCCATTGTTAGGATAACGTCTGGGGGATGCTGCCTGTTCTCTCCCACTCTTAAGGTTTCACTGTGCATATTATTAAGTTAAAGGTTCTGGAAATCATCTTAGGAAAGAAACCTGCCTAACTTTGTTTAGTCAAGTATTTTCTCATTTATTTGCCTTTGGACACTACCCATCCTGCCTCCGCCCTTTAAAACCATGTAACACATGTAAAAATTATATTGAGATGCCTTAGATTCTCCCAAAGGCTTGAATAAGAAGGTAGTCAAACTCATGAGCCGACTGCCAGTGTCTTGTTGGAGGGTATCTGCACTGACCTTTGGACCTGAAAAGCCATGCAAGCAAGAGGAGTTCTTAAGAGGTTTCATTTTCTTGTAGGTACAGGTAAGGCAGAAATTGGAGACCTCTTGGTAATTCAACAGCTAAACTCTCTTCCTTAGATTTTCTCCAAAGCCTATCAGGACTCCTAGAAGAACTGAATCCACCTGTTCTGTAGGTGTCCCACTGCCACTGAGACCTGCCTAAACTGGCAGGAATGAGTTCCTTGGGCCAATGCACAGAGACCTAAGGGCATAGGAGAGGGGGGTGTCATTGTTCAGAGGAAGAGCAGAGGATTTGGAGTCAAACTAACAGGGGTCAGTGTCTTAGCTCTGCCAGGTATGTGCCATGATCCCTGGGCAGATCCCTTGCCCTTTCTGAAATACAGTTTATTCAGCTATATAATAGGGACAGTTAAAGCACTTAGCTCAGATGGTTGTGAAATTCTTATTAGATATATAAAAGCATTTTTTAAAATATGAAGGGCTATATAAATGCTACTTAATTTAATTTTAATGTAAAGGGTATTCTTCATGGCACATATTTTGGGGGTCCACTAGCCCTTTCATTCATTCAAGTTGTCAAATATTTATTGAGCACTTACAGTGTACCAGGCACAGGGTTAGGTGCTAATATAGAGTACAGAATAAAGCAGACCTAGTCCCCGCCTTCTTGGAACTTACATTTCATAGTGGGAGACATATGATAAACAATTATACACACACAAATAAATATATATTTATATTCATCATAGTCTCCTCTCCCCAGGTGCTGATGTGATATTTTTTAAATGGGTATATTGTTTATAATCTATATAGATGCATTTTGAAGGTAATACCAATGAACCATTCACAGAAATTCAAAAAATGAAATTGTCAGTTTAAATAAAGAATAAGATTTTAAATGTGGAACTAGAAGAGCCCTTAGGAATAACTTATTTCAATCCCTTCATTTTATAGATGAGGAAAACTAGAACCCAGAATACTACAGAAATTTACCCAATTGTGTGTGTGTATGTGTGTGTGTGAGTGTGTGTGTGTGCGCGTGCACGCATGCATGCATGTGTGTGTATAAGAGATACAGAGACAGAGAGACCAGAGAGGAAGATCAGGGATCTTGAGGCAGGAGTTAGAATCCAGACTTCCCTTCCCCTAGTCAGTGCTTTCCACATTCCTGGGTTCCATATGAGAGGAGTTGTAAGAGTCTGTTTATAGAACAGTGAGTTATAATCATCACACTTTTTTTTTTTTTTTGCGGTACGCGGGCCTCTCACTGTTGTGGCTTCTCCCGTTGCGGAGCACAGCCTCCGGATGCACAGCCTCAGCGGCCATGGCTCACGGGCCCAGCCACTCCGCGGCATGTGGGAACTTCCCAGATCGGGGCACGAACCCGCGTCCCCTGCATCGGCAGGCGGACTCTCAACCACTGCGCCACCAGGGAAGCCCCCATCACACTTTTATACCGTGTGTTCCAATTTCTGGAAATTGGGGCACAGCACAGTTGATTTTTCCAAACTTTGCTCCATGAAACATTACTAGATGTTAATAGGTTATCACTTTTTAAATTTCTCGGTCACAGTAGTTTAGGAAACTGAATTCTCCCCCTATACACCCTACTTTAGAAACCCATAAATTCATATTGTGATTGTGAAAGATCATTCTGCAGTAAGGAAACCTCTTAAACTATGTATAGTTCAGCATTTCCCAAACTTATTTGACTACAGGATCTATTTTGAATTATTTAACAACGTGATTAATGTGCTGGGTGGGAAGTAGAGCCTTCGCATCAACTTGGTTGGCTACTTGGCAAAGTCTGTGAATGCCAATAGTAAACTAGATTAGATCACACAACTTTAAAAGGGGCAGTTTCTTGGGTCTTAGCATCTCAGGCTGACTGTGGGTGTATGAGCAGCACCTGGTAGGATGCATTTCCTTAAGTTGACCATATCCTTCTAACCAAGGACTGGAATGGAAAACAATGGAATCTTAATTAAAGAGTATTTTCTGATCCATTTTTGGAGGAAAGCAACCCTCTTTAAGTTTTTTTTTAATTATCATTTTCAGGCCTTCTAAAAATTATTATTATTTTTATTTTTAGGCATTCACAAGCCCAGCGTTCTTCAAAAGGGTGTGATGTCTTCGCTGGACATTCAAATAAGGTAGAAGGACATCTTGATTCTGAAGTAACAGTGTATCCTTATTACAGACTCATCCAAGTCCATGGTCGTGGTGCCTGTCTATGGCGACTTGGTCAGGCCATCCAAACATGCACTGTTAGTGATAGTTTGAAGGCTTTGAGACAAAAGCCCAGCTTGCTAAAGAATTTTGGTTCAGCAGAGAGACAGGGAGGTACAGTGAAGAGAGAATCAAAAGCCTGGGAATTTGCTGCTGAGAATAAATGCTAGCTGCTCCCTGAGGTGATTTGTCTGTGCACTCCACTCTCTACAGATGTTAGAGCCTCTTTTTGAGTAAGGACCTGAGGTTCTTTGGTAGCACTTTGATATCCTGCTCGAATTCAATATGTGAAATGGAGGCGTCTCTCTGTGACTTGGAGCCCACAGCAGGCTTTGAAGTCTGATCCAATTTTTACTGCCTACTATTTGATGTTGAAAGGATGAAATGAAGAAAATGTACAGTTTTTGCCAGTAACTCTGCTGAGCATATGTAAGATTAAAAAACAAAATCCTTTGGATGATATACTTAGAAATGTTAAGTAGATTAATACCTTCCTATAGGTTTTCTTTTTTCTTTCTTAGGGATAAAAATTAGTATAGGAGAAAATCAGCACATAGCTGTTTTCTATATGGACTATAATTAATTTAAGAGGGGGCTAGGTTGGCTTGTTCAAAGGAAGACATAAATGGATGAAGCAAAAGGTGTTGAGACTTTGCAGGTAATTGCCCCAAGGAGAGGACCTCTACTCAATTCTGCTGCAAGACACGTGCAACTAACCACATGACCCCAATATACTTAGATTTTTCCCTAGTACCATTGAGGTTAAGGGTCCCTTAGTTAAATGGAAGCCAAGTTCTAAGGCTGCCTCATCAGAGGATAAAAATAATGTTTCTTTTACTGGGTCTTTCTGAAGCACTCAGTTTCTGGGACTGAGTCTGTGTCTTCTCAGACATGCCATGCTGCTCCAGATCGCCCAGGACTGAGACCCTCGAGGGGAACCCCTGCAAAATCTGGTAAGAAGAACATTTTGCATTGCAAGCTGTTTCTACCATTTGCATGCTTTTGTACTTTTTAGTGAGTTGTTTAGGCAGGACTGTGTAGAAGGCAGATAGTAATATAACCTAATGTTAGCAGAAAGTTCAGGTTTGGGAAGCCATAAAGACTGGAAACAAAACTTGCATTAAAAGTAGCAGTTTATCACCCACCTGTGCCACTGAAGTTTACTTTTTTGAAGGAAGAAAATGAATATCAAAGGCCATACTTTTCCCTTTACTTGTAAGAACCTCAAATTAGGAAACCGCTTTAAAAGTTTATTTTCTAGTGCTCGCTTAGGCAGCACATATACTAAAATTGGAACAGTACAGAGAAGATTAGCGTGGCCCCTGCGCAAGGATGACACGCAAATTTGTGAAGCATTCCATATGTTTAAAAAACTTTATTTTCTTAAAGGAAAGATAAATAATTGACCAGCTTTCAGTGGAGCAGACAGTTCAGGGTCAAAATCTAGGGCTTGGTAAAGACTATGGATTTAGAGAGAAGTTCTGCCCTTTTGGCAACACGGCTGTTCTTTCAGCAAGAATGTAGACATCTTGCCACACTTTTATGGAAAATAGAATTTTTGGCCCCTTTTCTAAATTATTCGCTACAGAATATGGTAAAAAGTCAGTTTGGGGCCATATGTATGGCTATAATCAATACTTCTGGAAGATAAAATAGAAGCATGATCATAAGAAATATTTATGAACCAGGAAATACTAAGCACAAGGTGGATTCATTCCAAAGGAAAAAATCTTTTCAACTTAAAATACTAATACTACACTTACTGTCGACCTCATTTATTTTTCTGAAATATGCAGTAGTTTCTTAGGTTTCTCAAATTTTCTTCTTAGTCTGTTTTTCAGTGGCAAAGTAGTACAATATGAAGTGGGAAATGCGTAATAAATGTGTTAGGACCTTCAGTTCATACAAAGCAAACTCTTCAAGAGAGATGAGAGAGGATTAATGTATTACAGCAGAACCTTTTAAATGAATATGCCAAAAATGATAAAACTGTCCAATGGACTAATTTCCCCACAGCCAGATAGTGTTTAGGAATAAGGCCACATGAGGTACGGGTAGGAGTAGTGCAAAAAAGAAAATCAAGGAAAAAGATCGTGGGTGGAACAGAATCCATTATGCATGAATTTGGATGGCATTTTTCTCTATCCAAACAGACAATTTCTACCTTTTAATTGGGATATTTAGACCATTTACATCTAATGAGATTGTTGATATATTTTGGTTTATATCTATCATCTTGCTATTTGTTTTCCATGTGTCCCATCGGGTCTTTGTTCTCTTTTAGCATTCTACTTTAAAATACAAGTAAAAAGAAAATTTTAAAGCATGGTTGAGTAGCCAAAGGCACAGATTCTGGAGTCAGACCTGCCTGGATTCAAATCTCTGCTTTCTTGTGTAGTGTTAATAAAGCTATGTAACAACTCCTTACCTCAATAACTACACATGTAAAATAGGGAAATGGTAGTTCCTAGCCAAAGGGTTGTACTGAGGATTAAATAAGCTAGTAGGAGTAAAGGGCACAGCATGGTGTCTGGTTCAGAGTAAGGGTACATTATTGTGTCAGATGCTACAGTGGTATTTACTGCTACTGATACTATATAAATGCAAATTAAGTATAAAAAATGGGTAGAGAAATAAAGTTCTTACTGTAAGGCATTAAGTTTTGGTGGTATAGTTTAGGAGGAGTAAAAATATATTGCATTTTTAATTAACTACTAAAGAGACTTGTTGGATTATAATCATCTTTCCCTCTCTTTAGAAAAGTATCCCCAGAAGTCAAACTTTTTAATAAGTTTCACATCTGATTTGCTGTAAATGGTTCATATGCACTTTCCTGTCACAGTTGCTCCTTCCTTCCAATCTAGATGGTTTTCTGTTGGGTCTGCCACCACTACCATGACTTCTCCTTAAACTCTTGTAAACAGTATCCTAAGTGGTCTTCCTGCTTCCATTCTTTTCCTCCTTCAACTTCCCTCATGCGTAGGTACCTGAGGAGCTTTTCTAAAGCATACCCTGATCATAACATTCTCTTCCACTATAATCATCAGTGGCTCCCCATTGTTCCAGCATCATCTCTAAACTTCTTGGCATGACATACAAGGCTGTCTCTGTTCTGGTCCTAATCTTCCTTTCTAGCTCTATTGTCTGCTGATCTCGCTCCCTTATTCTGTGCTTCAGAATATCCAAACTACTCTCTATCCTTCACGCATGCCCAGTGTGTTCTTCCTCTCCTTTGTGATTTTGTTCATACTGCTCCCTGTGCCCCACCTGTCCTCCTTTACTGTTCATTCTGAGTCCTCTCCGTTCTTCAGAGTCCACAATGGCTTCCTCTGAGCCCTTTGACTTTCCTTTAGTACTTACTGCATTCTGCCTTGTATTACAGTTTTTTTGTTTTGTTTTGTTTGTTTGTTTGCGGTACGCGGGCCTCTCATTGTTGTGGCCTCTCCCGTTGCGGAGCACAGGCTCCGGACACGCAGGCTCAGCGGCCATGGCTCACGGGCCCAGCCGCTCCGTGGCATGTGGGATCTTCCCGGACCGGGGCACGAATCCGCGTCCCCTGCATCAGCAGGCAGACTCTCAACCACTGCGCCACCAGGGAAGCCCTACAGTTATTTTTATGCATCTACTAGATTTTAAACTCTCTGGGGTCCTATCTTTTCATTTCTGAATTCTCTCCTCGCAACCTAGCCTAGGTTCCCAAATTGAATTCTTGAGCATCCAAAGCTGTGATGAAATATAGTGGAAGCAAGAATGAAATGAAACTCTTGAGTAAATGAGTCAGAGAAAGTTTTAAACCGTATTTTTAATAATCCTGGAACAAAATAAAAGATCTTTTAGACACCCCCAAATAGGTAGAGCATACCGGTGGAACAAGTTAAAAAGATCCAAGTCGTTTCATTTTGTTGCTGTTGTTGTTCTGAGCAGGGGGAGAGGGAAGGAAGGCTTGGGCAGGAAAAAGCATTTATAAATCAGATTCCTCCTGACCTTAGAAGGCAACAAAGATGGATTGAACAACAAAAGTTTTCCAGTTTTGTTTATGTTTTCAAGGTGATAAGCTGCAAAACTAAGAGTATATTTATTCTGCAAGAGACATTTTAGCCAGTTGTACCTTTATATTTAATTCTTTGCCTTAAATGACCCGTTATTTCAATCCATGTTTCTATGAAAGCCTGAGAATATTATGACCTTTTCAGTTTTAAGAAAACACCAACATCCAACGATTTTGCCTTCTCTCTGGCCGTGAGTGCTAACTTCACTGTTTCATAAAGGGGTCTGGGGGATATGGGGGTGGGGGGAGGCAGGGAGTAAATCCAAAGTTGCTTAATCAGGCCATCTCTGCTTAGAGCAGGCAGGCGAAAGAGTGCAGATGTGGGGCTTGGACAAAAGCTGTCTTCTGCCCCTCAGAGAATCTCAGGAAGGTCCTTAACTGATCCATTTGAGATCAACTCATTCCTCACACGAGAGAGGAAAGCACAGTATATCCAGGAAGTTCATAGTACAAATCACTTTGCCACTGATCCAAGCAGAAATTATTTAATTGTACTCACAGGCATATATACAGACCTGATCTGGCTTTACTATGTAAAAATTTTCTCTTTTTTAAAATTTTTAAATTTATTTTATTTATTTATTTTTGGCTGCGTTGGGTCTTCCTTGCTGCGCGCGGGCTTTCTCTAGTCGCGGTGAGCGGGGGCTACTCTTTGTTGCGGTGCATGGGCTTCTCATTGCGGTGGCTTCTCTTGTAGAGGACAGGCTTCTAGGCTTGCAGGCTTCAGTAGTAGTGATTCGCAGGCACTAGAGCGCAGGCTCAGTAGTTGTGGTGCACAGGCTTAGCTGCTCCGCGGCATGTGGGATCTTCCCGGACCAGGGCTTGAACCCTTGTTCCCTGCATTGGCAGGCAGATTCTTAACCACTGCGCCACCAGGGAAGCCCAAAAATTTATTCTTTAACCATCTGTTCTTCTATTTATTTATTCAGCAAATATTTATTAACACTTACTAAGTGCCAGGAACTTTCCTGGGCCAGTGCCTCTCAAAACAGTTTTAAAAGACCCGTTTTGGGTTGGGTGTTTTAATTTCCAATGTGCACAGTCTGATACTTTTGTGAAATATAGTAAAAATGAATTACTAGGTAAATAATCACACATGTAGGTGTGGTGTCCGTATCAAATTGATCTAAACTTTTCAAAATTTCTTGCTCTAACTTAAATTACTCTAAATTTCTTTAGTGATCTATTGATAGTTGGGACCAGTAGCAAGAGTCAGCCTGCAGACCACACTTCAGTAGCACTGTTCCGGGCATGTGTGATACATCAGGGAACGACACGGTCAAAAAGTCCTGTCCTCATGATGCTACATTTTAGCAGAGGGACAATAAACAATAAGCATAATCCATGAGTCAGTTGTATGGGATGTTAGAAAGGCAAAGTATTATAGGGGAGAAAATACAGCAAGAGAGATTGGGCGTGGCCAAAGTGTGGAGGACGGTTTACTTTTAATAGGGTGGTCAGGGTGGGCTGCACTGAGAAGACTTGAAGGTGGTGAGCTAATTAGCCATGTGGATATCTAAGAGAAGAGCATTACAGGCAAAGGAAACAGCCGAGGCAGATGCCCTGAGGAGAGAGCGTGCGTGGAAAATGTGAAGAGTAGAAAGGAGCCCCGGTGATTGGAGCTGAGAGCAAGGAAGAGTATCATAGGGGGTGAGAAGCCAGCTGATGCAGGTCCTAACAGACACCCTGGGGATCTGATTAAAATGAAGGTTCTGATTCAGCAGGTCTGGGTGGCTCCTGAGATTCCTCAGTGCTAAGGAGCTTCCAGGTGTTGCTGACATTGTCCACATTTTGAGTAGCAAGGGTATAAACTCAGTGAATTGGGAGCGACTGGGTTGAGGATAGACTACAGACACTATCAATGTATGAGATATTCTATGTAAGTTACAGTTTCCAGGCAGCTGAAACTTTCTAAAACCTACAACTCGTTTTCATATTAAGTGTACTGAACAGTTCTCCTTATTCTCAGTGTCTCGGGACATGATTATTAACAACAGTTGTCACACTGGCTGTAATGCAGAGATCCTTGGAGACCATTGTGAAATGGGACCACCTACCCGTGCATTAAATGACCCTCAGCCATTATGATTTTTACTTAATGTGCCTAATTATTTTAACTTCCTTCTCTCTCAACACTAAGCTGGTGTTTCCTGCTATTGTTAATGTGCTCATTTTTTGTAACATACTTTCCTTCCACCTTCTCTCTTTTTCTCCTTGGTTGTGGCCTAAAAAAAAACAGGTTTTAAGCATTTTTTTCCCTGCATTTTATCAATTAAAAAAAGGGATCTGAGTGGGAGATGTGAGGAGATCCCAATGAATGAAAGAAAGGGAACTGCCAGAGATGTAGTAAGTATTGACTTTGGGCACATGCTAGGTGCTTTACCTGTATTTTCTTAGTGTGACATACACAAGTTTAGTTTAAGTTTGTGACCTGCTTGTTCAAGGACCGTCATTGCCTGCCCCTGGGTTTCCTGTGATACCTCACCTACATGAGGTAGTCCTGCCCTTGGTTATCTTCCCGTCTACAGGTAGTATAAATTATTTGTATTTTTTTTGAAGGTCAAAAAGTCATTGCATTTGCTAAGAGTAACTTTAACTACATGGCTTTTTAAAGATGGCGCCTAGTACATTTTTAGGGAGCTGGGGAGCAGGAGGTATTGTACCAGCCTCCCAAGGGGGTCCCAGTGGCAGCGTGCAGTGTCAGGGTGTGGTGGAGCCCCCTGCCCCTGCCAGAGCGTCTAATTTGGGGCTTTAGTGATCTGGTTTCAGATCTTTCTTCAGATTCGCTGAGCAAATCACACACCCTTTCTTTTACCCACTTCTCTAATGCCATCTACTTTGTTATTTGCCTATACCTTCCTCACTGCTCATCACTAAATTTTGTTGATCTTGGCAGAAGTTCAGCTATCAGAAAGCAAACTTGGTCTGTATTTTATCCTTGGAACTCTTAATCCTTAGGGTGGCCAAACATCTCAGTTTTCCCAGGACCGAAGGTTTTCCAAGATGTGGATTTTCGGAACTGTTCCAGGCAAACTGGGACAAGTTGGTCATCCTATAATAATACTGGAAGTTGAACTTGATTGGGCCGAGAACTAATTTTTTTAACTAGATCACTGTATCAGGCAAGACTGAGCCTTGGATCTGTGCTACAGAATCACCTCGCACTGCTGCCTGTGTTTGGAAGGGGATACAAGCAACTTGCCAAACCACAGCCACTGTGATCATAAAGGGCTCAGATGTCGCCCATTTGACAGGGAGAGCGTGTTCCTACAACAGAGACTCAAAGGCAACATAATCCCTGTCAGGAAAGCACATGGAAGCCAGACCCTATGGAGGCAAGGCTACTGGGCCTCCCTGTCCCGCGCCCAATGCCATGGCAGGAAGCCACACACAAGGCTTAGAGGCCACTCTTGTGCCCTCACATATGGGTCATCTCTGGTGTTTCGAATCCCTGCTCTTCTTGGCTCCCATATGGCTGATCCCTCTTTTCTTCTTGCCTGGGTACCACGGAATTCACCATAAACCCTCATCGTGAAGCCTCGGTCTCAGGACTTTTCTCAGTGAGATGGTAAAAGAACTACAGGCCTAGAGTTCTTACCTTTAGTGCGGGGGGTGGAGAAATACACCTCTTTGTTAAAGGAGCATTTTTAGGCCGGTGATTCTCAACCTTCAGTAAATGTCAGTGTCACCCAGAGCACTTGTGAAGACACAAGTTGCCGGCCCATTCCATAGTTTCCGATTTTGGGTGGGGTATGGGAGAGGGGGGATTTGTATTTCTATCATGTTTCCAGGTGATGTGGTGCTGCTCGTTGGGGAACTGCCCTTTGAGAACCACATCCCCTATCTCTATGATACTATATTGAATCAGAAAAAGTGAACTTTATATATATGGCTTTCTATTCTTTCACTTAACAGACACTTACCAAGCACCTACTGTATGCCAAACACAGCCCTGGCAGTGAAGTAAGACACTTAAGAGACAAATGCAATTCTAATGGCTGGGTCTTTGCAGCTGTTATTTTCCAAAGCAGGTTTGGTGACATATGTGTCCACATTTATCTCAAGTGGTCTCATTAAATTCTCAGGAAGTTGTCAAGAACAAAGTTTCATTTACTTGTAACTTTGCTATAGAGGAGGAAGAGGGGAGTGTTCCAGACTTTTAAAAGTGTCTCAATTTCTAAAATTATTAGAAATTACTGCCTTTAAAAGATATTTCTATTTTATAAACTCTACTGCCTCTGCTAGCCTCCCGCAAGGCAAAAGTGCTCAAAACACTACCAGATCTGAATATTTGCTTGTACCTCTAATATGTATGTCGTTGCCATAGCGTTTGTGTCCTGGCTTTTTGCAAAAGAATTTAGGCAAGGCCAACATAAGGAATGCATGGTTTGAGGCTTGAAGGCATGAGGGCAGAGGAATGGAAGGAGAAAGAGGAGAGACTATAGTTCTCCTGATCCCAAATTTAATTTCTAACCTATAGCCCCATTTATATTAATCACACACCTTCCCTATTCTGTTTAAAAGACCTTCCTCATTTTACTAGACCTTGTCCATGTCTTGCTTAATTTTGTAATTTTGGAGAATGCAGAGCGCTTGGGTCGTCGATTGCAGTCATGGCCGTTTACGCCAGCTGAGGCTTCTGTGCAAAATTGTGGCTTTCTACAGGAACCATATACGGTACCTACCAAGAGGCAAAGATTCCTTTTGGCAAAGCATTTTCCCTGAAATTTGGGGGTGTGGAGGATAAGGAAGAAGGGATGCGGTCCACATAGGTCAGCACTGCATCCACCCCTCAGCCAGCTGAGTCAGTGAGATTTGGACTCCACGGGAGGAGTTGAGGCTGGAGGGGAAAGTGGCTGCCACTGTGAGGGCTGGTAGGTAGAAGCCATGAGGTCATTTGTCAGCCACAATTCTTAAGGTCACATACCTCAGGGACAGCCTTGTGACAGCCTTTTCTCATTCTTGCAGCTCATTAAAGCCTGTTACAAAGTTGGATAGTTTGGGGACATTATTTCTGCTTAGATTGTTACTGCAAACATTTCTGAGGAGGGTTCAGCAGAAACTTTTAAGGTGCTTTCCTGAGTGCATTAGGTCAGGATGCCCTCTTTGCTGATGCCCAGTTAGGTTCTGGCATTGACCCAGGATGTCAGGAGCGTAGCTGCCAAACAACGCAGGGCAGGGGTGGGGGCATGTGTGAGTCAAGTTAGGGTGCTTGGCTTTCAGAATTGGACGTTGATGGCATGGCTGTAAAACGTGCCGAGAGGAATTTTATTTTTACATTCTTTTCTTACTCGATGTATTTGAAACTGCACAAATTCACTGTTAACCTTGGCTGCCTCATTTCTTTCATTTTAAAGGATTCTTTTCAACTTTAAAATGAAACATAGTTGTGTAGTAGGCATGGAGTGATTTTTCTTTTTTACTTTTATTTGTTTTCCAAGATTGGGAGTAATAAATTTTTTGAGTTTTTTTTTTAATTAATACTGTTCTTTAATAGTTTTGGGTTTTTAGAAAAACTGAGCGCAAAGTATTGAGTTCCCATACACTCCCTTACCTCTCCCTCTCCCCCCAGTTTCCCCTATTATTAATATCTTGCATTAGTGTGGCTTGTTTGTTCACAATGATGAGCCAATATTGATCTATTATTATTAACAAGGTCCACAATTCACATTAAGGTTCACTCTTGTGTCGTACAGTCTGTGAGTTTTGACAAATATGTAATGACATGTATCCATCATTGCAGTGTCAGACAGAATAGTTTTATTTGCCTAACAATCCCCTGTGCTCCACCTGTTCATCCCTTCCTCTTTTTCCTTAGGCTCCTGGCAACCACTGATTTCTATTTTTTTTTTTTTTTTTACTGTCTTCATAGTTTTGCCATTTCCAGAATGTCATGAAGTTGGAATCACACATATTATACATCAGTATATAGCCTTTTCAGATTGACTTCTTTCCATTAGCAATATGCGTTTTAGATTCCTCCATGTCTTTACATGGTTTGATAGTTTATTTCTTTTTAATTGCTGAAAACAATCTATTATATGGACGTACCACAATTTGTTCACCAATTCACCTACTGAAGGACATCTTGGTTGCTTCCAAGTTTTGGCAATTATGAATAAAGCTGTTATAAACTTTTTTGTGTGGACATAGGTTTTCGACTCCTTTGGGTAAATACCAAAACGTGTGATTGCTAGATAATATGATAAGAGTACCTGTTTAGTTTTATAAGAAACTGCCCAACTGTCTTCCAAAATGACTACACCATTTTGCATTCCCACCAGCAATGAACGAGAGTTCCTGTTGTTCCTCATCCTCGCCAGCATTTGGTGTCGTCAGTGTTCTGGCTTTTTGCCATTTTAATAGGTGTGCAGTGGTACCTCATTGTGGTTTTAATTTGTATTTCCCTGATGTGGAGCATATTTTCATATGCTTATTTGCTATCTGTATAACTTCTTTGGTGAAGTGTCTGTTCACATCTTTTGCCTGTTTTTAAGTTGTGTTGTTCGTTTTCTTATTTGGAGGGTTTAAGAGTTCTTTGCATATTTCTGATACCGATCCTGTGTGAGATATGTGTTTTGCAAATATTTCTCCCAGTCTGGGGCTTGTCTTTTCATTCTCTTAACAGTGTGTTTTGTGGAGCAGTAATGAATTTTTTATGTATATAATCAGGGAGAAAAGTGTTTTTAAATAAACCTGGCTCTCATCTTAGTATAGTACCCACTCCCTTTCCCAGAAAAGGAAACAGCCTGAGAGGAACAAAGTGGTTGGTTGTTCAGTAATTGAATATTTGAGGACCGTGACATGAGTGTGTTCCCTAAATTAAATGTAATCAAGTCTAAGTGTTATAGGGAGGCAAGAGAGACATAGTCCAAAATTAAATGAGGGGGAAAACACTGTGGTTTTACAACTGTTTGTAGAACCATGGTAAGATTTTTCTCTGTTTTCATTTTTATTTGACTCTCTTTTAAGTAACTAGAACTCCTAGAATGACCAGGACGATTCTGGGGTTGTCTGCTTCCAGTAAAAACTGTACTTAGCAAGAGAGAAATTGTCGGTTTAAGTTCAAAGAGGGCTGGGAGAGAGTGAAATGTACCTTTATTACCCATTCATTCAGGTACTCAATCAGCTGATGTTTACTGAGCAGTTATTAAGTGGTGGGTGCTATATTGGGTGCTGGTGGTATATAATGCAGCAAGATCCAGGCTTGCCCTGTGGGTTTACAGTCCTAGGGAGAAATGGATAAGTAAACCTAAAATCAAATCTCCTTCAGCCAGGGTGTTAGTAAGATCGAGCCTTGGGTGACCCCTGGAGTTGTTCTATGACAGGGATACCTTCGTGGTCTCATGGGAGCAGAGAAGGGTCAGTGGACTGACACCAAAGCTGAGAACTGAAGGGGAATCAAGAACCAGCCAGGCAAAGAGTGAAAGATGTTTCTGGCCCTCTGCCTGTTCCCTCTTCACACCAGGAAAAGCTCACACATGAGAGATATCAGATTGTGGTTGTTTTGTTTTTAGCCTAGTTTTAAATTCTGAAATGTAACATGCTGACAGAAAAAAAAAAGGTTTAAAAAAGAGATGGACAGCATAATGAATTATTATAAAGTCCCTGCACAATTACAGCTGAGATCAGAAGAGAGAACTTGCAGCACCTCAGAGCCTTCTGCTACCCTTTCCTGATGCTGACTGTCCTCCTCCTCCCTAGAGGTCACCCCTAAGTATGCATCCTAAATATCATAGTTTCATTTGGCCTGCTTTTCAGCTTTGTATAACTGGAATCACACAGTATATATTCTTTGGTTTCTAGCTTTTACTTCTTCTTTTTTTCTTAACATAATATTTTAAGATTAACGTGTTTGTTTTCAATGCTGTACAGTATCCCATTTTATGAATCCATTCTTGTGTCGCTGGGCATCTGGTTGAGATCCTTTTGCTCAACCGTCTCATTTTACAGATGAGAAAACTGAGTCCCAGTTGGTCAACCCAGAGCTAGAACCCAGCCCAAAGCTGTGTTCTAGGGAGAAATCAAGGAAGTGATGCCTCTGGACCAGCTCTTAGGGCCCAGATCATTCTTTTTTTTTTTGCGGTACGCCGGCCTCTCACTGTTGTGGCCTCTCCCGTTGCGGAGCACAGGCTCCGGATGCGCAGGCTCAGCGGCCATGGCTCACGGGCCCAGCCGTTCTGCGGCATGTGGGATCCTCCCGGACTGGGGCACGAACCCATGTCCCCTGCATCGGCAGGCGGACTCTCAACCACTGCGCCACCAGGGAAGCCCCCAGATCATTCTTGATGGTACTTTGGATGGCCATTTTAGCCTCTTAAATGTATTTTCCTCTTTGCTCTTCAGAGGAACAGAGAAAAATAGAAACCTCAAGGGGCTGAACACTTAGCTGTATGTTCAGTTGTAGACTCTGAAGTCTGCTACATTACACTCAAGTTATTTGACGGTTTGTTCCTGGCCAGAGTTTAGGACGTCATGGGCTCTATCCTGATTAGGCTCAAAGGCAGGAAGGCAAAATAAGGAACATAAAGCCATGCCTGGGGGATTATTGGCATTAGGTGTAAGTGTTTTGTTTAGCTCAGACTGCTGCTGGATTTAGATTAAAATTACTTGTGATTTAAAAAAGGGAACAGATACATTTTTTATAAAACTGTGAATATGAAGTTGGGATAATGACAGGAGGGAGAAGTTCAAGATAAACAATTGATATTAAATGAGTCCACAGATTTTCTCCCAACTCAGAACAATCCACAGCGATCTCCTGATCACCTGCAAGTCACTGTACTCTATCCTAAACCAAAGCCTTCCTGAGCTCTGCCCACCACCCCAAACCTGTCCACTCCCACATTTTGCCCATATTTCCACTGCTTTGCTAGTACTTAAGCCTTTTATTACACTGAACTTTCCTGCTCTGTGATCTGTGTTCCTAGGATGTGTGTGTGTGTGTGTGTGTGTGTGTGTTGAAGACACTCTGGCAGCTTTGAGGGAACTCTGGGTCAGAACTTTGTCCTTCAAAAATAAGATGCCAGATTATGGGCTTAATGCATGAGAATAGAGCCTGGCATATGTAAAGCACCTAATAAATGTTTAGCTGCTGCTGCTGCCATTTCTCCCTCCTGAAATGAGAATCACTTCTGAAAGCACTTAATTTTCAAGTTAACAACTCCTTCCTTCCTTCTATTCAAATTGTCAAGTCTTATGGAGTGTGCTAAGATTTCTAGAAACTGCATTTGTTTTTTTCTCGATGCCACCACGAGTCCTAAGAGTTTATCACCTTGGAACTTCACCACATTTAAAAAGCGTGGGACTAATTTGTTGGTATTTTCTGTGGCAATTTGTATAATGGGAAGGAGTCATGTTTCAGTAATCCACCTAAATGGTATAAGGACTATTTAGAGCTCCCACCGACTCAGAGCCCCATTTCCTTTCTCTGCTGTGCAGAGGGTCTGTTAAGCCTGCTTGGCGGTCGGTAGTTAGAACAACCAGTCTACCCAGACACTAGGCTGGGTTTGTCTGACCTAATATACACAAAGATCAGTGGTCCCAAAGGAACACTTCCTTTTTAAAGGAAGAAATTAATGATATCCCTTTTCATTACACTGGTGCCGGGAATTTTCTCTAAGCAGCCTCTTTTAAAGAACAAATTCAAACAGGCCCCAGAAACAAATGCAAGAGATCTACAAAGCTCTTAAGGGATGAGTTTACACACTATCCTAATTTCAAAGGAGAAGTTTTGATGCCAGCACACAATGGCTGGGCTCTCCCAGTGGGCACACACCAACTTTAAATGCCAAACTCTGCATTTGTGCAGAAATCAGATAAGTGCAAAGAGCTCTAAGCTTGTTTCAGCTCTTAACTGAGATGTCCTCCAAAAGGACAGTTTGCATGCTAACTTATTACCCAGGGTCTGAATGTTTGGGGTATGGGTGGGGGACAGAGCATCCAAGGATCCACTCCAAATCTCCAAGGGTCAAATTACAAAGTGTCCGTTCTGTTTGCCGTTCACTGCTATATTTATCCACACCCAGAGCAGTCCAGCTCACAGCCTCACACTTGCACTCTGCCCTCTGATCTTCAACTTGGGCTGCCGTCTGGGGTCCAGGCCCTTCTCATGTGTTGTGGGCTGCCATTCTTTGTTCTAGACTGCATCCCCTTACTCAGCTTATTAATGGAGCCTCCACTTCATGTAGCAGTTTCTGCGGAGCACTGTGGGAAAGCACTGGCAAAAAGTACATCACATTATCTCTCCCCATAAAGGGGGAGTTAAAATAGATGCTCCCTCCAACCCACCACGCTGAGCAAATTATTTGATGAACAACCTGTAAATAATTGCTGAATGATTAGAGGATTGAACACACACTGCATAAAAGTTTTGCTTACATTATCTGTAACCACTGAATTATAAATATTGACCTTAGAGTGATTATCTTCTCTCTAGCACTCCTGACAAATGGTCATGCAGGCTGATTTCATGCATTCTTTTGCAGACTTTTTTATATCCTGAGCCCCCTTGAGAAGCTGATGTAATCCACGCCCCCTAAACCCAGAAAAATGGACAAATGCACAACTGCACCATTTTGCGCATAATGTCAAGGACTTCCTGAACATCTTCATGGTTCCATAAGGGTCTACATCACACATTAAGAATCTCTATACCAGTGAGAGTAGCTGACTAATTTTGAAGATTTATCAATTTTATGGTTAGAAAGCTTGATAGAAGTGCTTTTCTTCTTGCTTCGCAGTAACAGAACAATTTAAAAAAAAAATGGCTACTTCCTTTTCCACGTGGTAGTTCTTCAAATATTTGTAGATTGTCATAGGTTTCTCAGTGAGACTTCTCTTTGGGGCCTTTGACAGTATAATTCATCAAATAACCCTTAAAAGCTATGGCCACATTAGGAAATTTTTGTGCCAGGATCTCAGGCCTTGGGTCTAGAAGACATGCATGCAATCCAAAAAAGATAGGGGTGTAGTTCTCAAAAATGCCAAGGTAGGTTGCTATAGTATTTTCCTTCTTCATTAAAATAAAACAGAACAAAACAAAACAACTGATCCCTTTAAAAAAAAATTTTAAACCTCAGAATTCTCTAAAAGACTAAAACATTGAGCTCTGTTTATTTCTCCATCACCTTAACTCTTTTTTTTTTCTTTTTAAGATGTTGGGGGTAGGAGTTTAGGAATTTATTTATTTATTTTTGCTGTGTTAGGTCTTCATTTCTGTGCGAGGGCTTTCTCTAGTTGTGGCAAGTGGGGCCACTCTTCATCACGGTGCACGGGCCTCTCACTATCGCAGCCTCTCTTGTTGGGGAGCACAGGCTCCAGACACGCAGGCTCAGTAGTTGTGGCTCACGGGCCTAGTTGCTCCGCGGCATGTGGGATCCTCCCAGACCAGGGCTCAAACCCGTGTCCCCTGCATTAGCAGGCAGATTCTCAACCACTGCGCCACCAGGGAAGCCCACCTTAACTCTTTTTTTAATTAAAAAATATTACTTAGGGGACTTCCCTAGCGGTCCAGTGGTTAAGACTTTGCCTTCCAATGCAGGGGGTGCAGGTTCGATCCCTGGTCAGGGAGGTAAGCTCCCACATGCCTCCTGGCCAAAAAAACAAAACATGAAACAGAAGCAATATTGTAACAAATTCAATAAAGACTTTAAAAATGGTCCATATCAAAAAAAAATCTTTAAAAGAATATATTACTTAGCTATTGCTCAATTTTCCATACTTAATAGAGAGAGAAGGAGAATTCTTAGTAGAATTCTGGACTGAAAGATGGAACATAAAGATTGAGATAAAATCATTTTACTTTGAATTCCCTGCAAAGTGGGGCTAATATTTTCTGAGCCACTTGTAAATGCTCAGATACTTGATGCACAGCATACATTAGTATTTTTGCTCTCCTTGAAAGCAGTTACTTCCTGCTTCTCATTAATATCAATCTGAACTTAGATGTTACCCTATTTTGACTTCATAGGCCACTAATTTTATAAAAGTATTAACGGTCCCAGAAATCTCATATGTTGTATTTTAAGAGTTTTAAAATCGTGCTTGGTTTTTTTCTTTCATTGAAGGCTGAATTATAACTAGATAGAATTTAGGAAGAATCAAGATACAGATAAAACAATAACAAAGCCTCATAAAACCCCCAAATAACCAAAACAAACTTGACTGAATGTCTAGAGATGAGGTATTTGACTTGGTTTTAGGCAGTCAGTTAGCCATCACTAAAAAATGAGTAGGTTGGACCAAGTCATGCCTGAATTCCCTAAACTTACAAGATTCTATGTAAGTAAGTTCAAGAAATATATCAGACAGAATCCCAGGAGGAAGTAGATTGCACACTCAAATTAGGATAGATTGGGTTTTGCTTAATAAAGGGATTATTTTAAAAGGTTATGGGCAGGATATAAGGAAACTATAAAGGATAGTAAGGATAGTATGGTACCCTGGGGGCTAATGAGAGTGGAGCAGTTAGCACATACACCTAAAAGACAAGGAAAGGTCATGGCATCTGGAACCCAGAAGGAAAGATCCATGTGAGTAGAAGGGCCTTGAGAAGAGAGATGACCTTCAGTCAAGAACACAGTCAACACAAGACAACCACACAGGAAGGAAGCTGTGAAATAAGAGAGAGTGTTTTATTTCTCTTTCCTCACCTTCTTCCTTCCTTCTGATGTCCTGCTAGGGCTCTTCATTGGCCAAGCCACTGGGAAGCCAGAGTCCTCCATATAGGTCAGCTTTTGGGTCAGAGAACATGGTAGAAATAGGGGGAGAATGGATCTACTGGGAAGAAATGCTACACCATTTAAAAGGATCCAATATAACTTCAGTTCCTAATAAAAAATTCACATTCTCTTTCACAGAGATGAAAGATACTTCTTTGGAATATATTTTTTAAAATAGTGCCTTAGTCAGGGATTGTTCTCTGCTTAAATAAGAGACACTGGAACACAGTGACTTCAGTAGATAAATGTTCATTTTCCTCATGCCACCAGAACTCCAGAGGGTAGGCAGTTTTTGGTATTGATTCAGGATATCAAGAATGTCAGGCAAGGCCAAGCCTCTGCAATTCTCTTGGCTTTTTTTTCATGGTCTCAAGATGGCTGCTGGAGCTCCAGCCATCGTGGCTGCATTCTTTGTGAAAGGACTAAAAGGATTTTCCTAGAGGCCCTATGCAGTGCCTTCTGTTTACATCTCATGGCCCTCCTTTATCTGCAGGAGAACCTAAAAAAAAACATTTAAGTTGATCATGTTGTTGCCCCTATGATATAAGTGTTCTATTGGGAAAGAAGCAAGAAATAATGAGTGTTGAGTAGACACTAATATTGTCTACCCA
Organism: Leucopleurus acutus; assembly: GCF_964270905.1. NCBI lineage: Eukaryota > Metazoa > Chordata > Mammalia > Artiodactyla > Delphinidae > Leucopleurus > Leucopleurus acutus. Next base: position 57,293,711 of record NC_139149.1, read on the forward strand.
AGACAGAATTTAATCATCTCAGGTGCATATGCTAAGGACATAGTTTCAAAGGACATAGTTTCATGCTGGTTTCTGATCTGGGGAATTTTCAAGTCATATGAATCAAATATTCCCTCCTGAATGATCAGATTTAGCCTCCGATCTTTCTTCATGGAATACCAAGGCCTGCAGTAAAGAGAAAGGCCACTTATAAGAGATGGCTATAAAATTCTAAGGCAGATTTTCAAGTGTGTCTTTGAAACAGTTTGTCCAAACAAAATGAAACTATTTCTGGCAGAGTCTAGAAATGGGAGAAATGGAAAAGACACACTTGGTTAGCATGCTGGTAGAAGTATAAAGGAACAATTTTTGTGCAGAAATATTTTGCAGTGTATATTGAGGGACTTTTAAAAATGGTCAGATCCTTTATCCCAATAATTTACTCATAATCTGCCTTTTAAAAAGTCTAGAAAAAGTTAAGAGAACTAAATAAATTTGATACCGCTATATTGTGGAATAATATATAACTATTAAAATTATATTACATTATATAAATGCATTTATGATAGCATAGGAGAATTGGTTTTATTATCATATTAGCCTAAGGTTCTGCTGCAGTTTTTCTTGAGTATTTTAATTCTCTAGGTCTCCCTTTCCTTTAATATCCAACCGAAATGTCTGGAGCCCCCATCCTAGTATTAACAGTAGGATTTATACCCTCTACTCCATTGCTGCTCGTCAAACAAACAAACACCCCTTCAGAAAGAAATTGACCAAGAGTTTTAAAGGGACGTTCATAAAAGGAAAAAATACAAATGACCTATGACTATATGCAAAAATGTTCAACCTCAAAATTTAATAAGAGAAATGAAAATTTCTCTCACTTATCAAACGGGCTATGATGAAAAAAAGATAATACCTGGGCTGTCAGGAAAACGAGGAAGCAAGGGCACTCATAGTATAGTTTGTGGCAGGGCAACAGCCTCTTTTAGGGCATATCTGCCAGTATATCATTTGGCCCAGCAATACCTGCTCCATAAACTTATCCTCTGTACATAATTGGATAAGCACATTGAAAGCAGTATATACTATTCTGTGGCTAGTTGTATTGAAGTATAAAAAGAACCCAGTGATGTTCATTCTTGGTCACTCTGTGAATTTTGGTAGATAACAAACAGGGAAGTGCTTGACATGGTATCTAGCACACAGTAGATGCTTAATAAATGTTTATCAAACGATAAGTTAATTCAGATGGGTAGACACTTTGGGGGAAATAGGTTTTGTCTCAAAGAGTATCTTGCATTTTAGTCTCGTGTTCTAAATATTTCTGGTCAACATTTGTAGCTGTGGGACTAGAGCTTAGGAGATAGGGCACAGCCATCTGTCAAGAACAGTGGGAGACTTTAAGGGATGAGATTTCTTTCTGTTTGTCTGCCTTTCTTGTCTTTTTTGTACAAATTAGCTATGAAAATGAATGTGGTCTCCAAACAAGACCGGAGAAGGAGATTAGTAGTGAGCCTTGGAAAAGTCTGTAGGGGGCAAGGTAGACCAAATCAGGTTGCTCTGTGATTTATTTAGCTTATGCAGTGCTTTGGGTGAGAGAAAAATTAACTGGGTCATCTGATTGACAAGCATAATCATTTTAGATAAATTTGCATAGTCTGGAGAGATGGTCTCAGGCCCTGCTGAAAGGAGGTGTAGCTTGCTTTCAAGTCTTTTCTCCTCCTCTGCTCAAACACTTTTCCCATAACACACCTGAAAAATCCCCCAACCTTTGTTGCAAAAGAATTTAGCTACAGTAATCAGTGAAGACAACTTGAAATATTGAACTTCATATCAGCAGGTTACAGCACATTAAAATAAGCTTGGATTTTAATGATGAAAATATGTCGAATTAGAAACTTCTGCAAGTTGCATTATTTTCTCAGCAATTCCCAACAGAATATGTTTAAATCACTCAATGTGAGAAAGCATCTAAAATAGGTTAAGAGACTTGTTCTTAACTGTTTGTGTTACAAAGGGAAGGATGAAGTAACGCCGCTCAGTTAGATGGACTTTGGATAGAAAATTCAACTTAGGTATATAACATGGTGTCTAAGAAGAAAAATGAGTTTTAGAAAATGGCTATGGCATTATTATTTTTTTTTTAATTTTTATTTATTTATTTATGGCTGTGTTGGCTCTTCGTTTCTGTGCGAGCCTTTCTCCAGTTGCGGCAAGTGGGGGCCACTCCTCATCGCGGTGCCCGGGCCTCTCACTATTGCGGCCTCTCTTGTTGCGGAGCACAGGCTCCAGACGCGCAGGCTCAGCAATTATGGCTCACGGGGCTAGTTGCTCCACGGTATGTGGGATCTTCCCAGACCAGGACTCGAACCCATGTCCCCTGCATTGGCAGGCAGATTCTCAACCACTGCGCCACCAGGGAAGCCCGGCATTATTTTTTTATTGATTGTAATGCCTGAGAATTTTTACCATGTGAATTGTATAGGCAATTAAAGAAAATAAAGCTTACATTTTAGTCTCATTTTGAATATACATTATGGCTAGAATTCTATCATTTGAATTTTTCTAAGTTCTGCTTACCCCAGCAACTAAATATTATTATCCACTTTACAGAGAAAGTTATGAGTGGCTGGTAAGAAAATCCTAATTTTTTCCACAGCATTTTCCCCTGACTAATTTATTAACGTTATCTGTACCAAACTTATTCAAAGTATTGAAATCTATGATGTTATCAGACGAGGCTGGCAAAAGAAAGCTCAGTTTTTAAAAAATTATACACCAAGTGTGAATAGAGTTGGCATTTTGAAGAGGGTCTCACTCTCAGTAAGTAAATCTTCTCAGTATAATTCTGAAGCTCAAATGTTTCTGATTAGTGTCCTGCTGTCTTATTGGTACCTCCTGTAAGTCAGAAAGATTAGTAGAGTGCATGCGGTCCTCACATCTCGGCATGATTGAGTCCAGGTTTGAGAGGAGGGCAGTGACCTGATGAAGAAGTGCAGCCTTCTCTGCCCGAGTCACAGACTCAAAGCTTTAGAACTTTAGCACGGGTGTTTGTCAACCATCTAATCTTTAATATTGTCGTATTTTTAAATGAGACACTCAGCCCGGTGGCCTGTGGGAAACCGGTTATAGAATTTTTGCAAGCAACCTTCGGTTAAAACAATTTGAACTGCATTTATTGTCATGAGGAGGGTGTTGTCTTGTCTTTCCAGAGATTCCTTCTAAGAGGAAAAATAAAATGATGCAATGCAGGAAGAAGAAGGAATGATTTCAGTTATAAACTTGATGTTTAGTTTTAAGCTTATTATTATATATTTGTAATAATAACTAAAATATATTCTACTGAAACTGTCATTCTAATATTAAAATGATAACTAGATGAGTGTTAATGAAATCAATAAGAATTTCAATAAGATCTTTGTAAATTTCTTTAAGTTTCTCAACTGAAAATGTTAAATTTCTCCCCTACTGAGAGATTTTAGGTGATGCTAGTGAAGATTGCAGGAGATTCAAAGAAAAGGACTTATAGAAATGTTTGAAGCTGTCTTTGGACCTGAAAGTATGGCATTCCTTTGCTCATATAAAAAGTCACATAATGAAATGTTTAAGAAAGTTAACAGGGTACAGATCAAATCAGAGCCGCAAAGAAGAAAATCACTGAGCTTCACTTCTGATCAGCGTAAGATGTTTTGTTTGGGTCCTTTGGCTAAAGTTGGAAAGGAATGACGTGCTGTGTGGCTCATCTCAGGATGCTGAGATGCCTCCAGGCAGAAAGTCCAATGGAAAAAAAACAACCCTCAGCCAGACTCACAAAGTGAATGTCACCGTGAGGAAAGCCACACCTTTTACTGCTTCTTATGGGGAACAGAAATAACTACAAGTGTTTGTAGAGTCTTAAGTAGTCTTAACACAGACCCAAACTGTGGAAAGCTCGATGAGATTAAGGAGTGGGGTGATGAAGAGTCATGCACATTTTTATGTGCTTTCAAATAAAAATTTCATATTCCGTTTAGGAACTTTTTAAAGAAGTGATAGTGTTAACATCACCTAGAAGCAAATACATTTTCCAATAGGTCTTCGTGATGTGCTGCAGTGCACTGGTGGGTTGTTGGGGAGTTATGCTTGTGCCAATATATCAAAGCAGTCAGGCCTAACTGGGCAACCGGAGTGCCTCTGTTGGCCTGGCTCGCCGGGTTGTGCCACACGAATAGTACCCTTTTTCTATGTGTGTCATGACCTGGCGGAGGCTAAAAACCTGCTTTGCAAAATTCCTGAAGTCTGAAAGAAGGGACATGTAAAATTATTTTATGAGTGAATAAACAGGCAGAAAGAGTTCAGCGTCCCCTAAAAGGACACATGACATGCGTGGTAATAACGGGCCTGGAGGGAGTCCAGGGGACTTCCCGTCGGGCTTTTTTTTCTTTCTTCACTTGACCACGCTGACACTCTAACAATAAATACTCAGAAACGTTCTAGCAAATGTTCAGGAGTGACGGCATATGGAGCGTTTGATTTTGTTTGTGTTTAAAATACGATTTCCAAACAGATGGCATTGGTTTAGCTGTTGTGTGCCTTTGTATCTTTTTGTTCTCAATAAAGAGATGAGAACCATAGCTCTTTGAAACATCCAGCTCCCAGGTTTGTATTCCATAATCTGCCTCCCCACGTTTGCAAAGTTACAGGATTTTGTCCCTAAAATGCGTTTGCTTGTCAGTGAGATTACAGTGACTCTCAACAGTGGTTTCAGCTGGATCTTGGGTTAAGGCAACTGTTTCGTTGAAAAGTTGGATGGCCAGGGACGAGGCTTACAAAAATGAAGTCAGTGGCATATGTGTCCTATTAGATAAGTTGGTATTTAATATCCACATATATTTTTAGACATCCAGTCTGTCATTTTTCCCTTTCAACCTTGGTGGTGAGGGCAGTTGGAAGAGAGAAAAAAAAACAAAACAACATACTAGAAATTCATAAAATTGTGGATGTCACTTTATCATCATACCTGTACTTTCCCATTAGCTGGGACCTGAATATTATTCCAGGGAACATTAGCATGCCAGTTTTGTTTCCCCTTGTCTGTATTTAGCTTCCCTTTTGTCTGTATTTAGCTTTTCCTGATAGCTCTTCACCCATCTTTCCAAAAGTTAGCTAAAGTCAGTGTTTCCCCACCAAAAAATGCAACTTCCAGCAATATTCAAGTAATATGTTCTTCTCCTCACACTAACGTGGTTGATGTCTTAGGTAAAAACTGATATATAAGAAGACGCATGCTTAATCACCAACAGCCTCTGCAGGATATTTCACTGGAAGCTGTGAAGCTGCCCTTGAATTGTAACCCATAAGCAGAGGAGTCATTTTCTTCCTGGGACCTTGATAGAGAGACTGTCTAAAACCAAACTGGGTTATCTTCTCAAGCTTCAAGTTTTGAATTGTGGTCCATAGAAAACTGAGAGTCATGGAAATATTTTGCTCTTTTATTCCCTAAATTCTAGAATTCAGGATATTTTGCTAATTTTTTTTTCTGCAGGATCTGGCTCTTTTTAAGTGTCCTCATTATAAGGTGGTGTGGATTATTTGAAGACGAGAGTATTTGGTAAATGCTTCATCCGACTAAACCTAATTTAACTAATTTGGAAGAGGATTAAGGAGACTCAGACCCTGGTATGATCCGGGGGGAAGAGCTGCCAGAACTATTGTTTCAGACGTTGTGAAATCAGGTTTAGATCTCATACACAAGTTCTTGGCTGAAGAAAAAGAGTTTTCCAGTTTGGAGAGAAAACCAGCTTCTCCCAGCTGCTGTAACAGGAGCATGAAAATGGTGTTTAAAGGAAAGAAAACCTGCATTTAAAAAATTGGTTTGAAGGGTTGGAGTCCAATTGGTTTTCAGTCTTCCTTTTTAATTTAGCTCCTTTTCTTAGGCTACTCTGGATAAAATTAATCTTTTTTTATATTGGATCTTTGTGAACAAAGTAACAGAATCTCCCCATTTCACAGATGAGGAGACTGCTGCTCCCAAAGGTTAGGTGCCTAGCACACACTCACACAGCCAGGAGCCAGGATTCTACGTGGGTTCTTCTCACTGGAAAGCCTGGGCTGTGGACCACTGTGCTCTGTCATCTTCCACAGCAAACTGATTATTCAACTCAGTGTCATTGCACACTGTCTCAGTCTGTTACAGCTGCTGTAACAAAAATACCACAGGCTAGGTGGCTTTAACCACAAACATTTACTTCTCGCAGTTCTGGAGGCTGAGAAGTCCATGATCACTGTGCTGGCAGATTCAGTATCTGGTGAGGGCCCTCTTCCTGGTTCATAGACAAGGATCTTTTGGGTGTCCTCACATGGCAGAAGTGGTAAGGGACCTCTCCCGGGTCTCTTTAATAAGGGCAGGGGCTTCTCTGGTGGTGCAGTGGTTGAGAGTCCGCCTGCCGATGCAGGGGACACAGGTTCGTGCCCCGGTCCGGGAGGATCCCACATGCCGCGGAGCGGCTGGGCCCCTGAGCCATGGCTGCTGGGCCTGCGCGTCCGGAGCCTGTGCTCCGCAACGGGAGAGGCCACAACAGTGAGAGGTCCGCGTACCGAAAAAAATAAAATAAAATAAGGACAGAATCCCACTGAGGGCTCCTCATCACCTCCCAAAGGCTCTACCTCCAAATACTATCACACTAGGGATTAGGATTTCAACATATGAATTTGGGAGTGGGGGTGGGGAGACGGATACAGACTTCTAGTCTGTAGCAGACACCTAACCCAGCTTTTTGGTGGTTTTCCTTAATTACTGTTGTATGGCTGGCAGGGCTGATTTTGTTTAGCAAGTGACCCTTCTGATTACTGGTCCTTAAGAAAATAATCATTTGTGTTTTATTCTGGCCTAGTTTTTAGATTCTTTATTTGCAGTTTTTCACTGTGGTTTTGCAGATCTCTGTACAGTTTCTCAATTATTGCAGACATCAGTATAAACATTTGTTCTGCAAATTAGCAGCACCCCAGCAACCCATCTGTAAGTGATAGGCAGGAATTTGAAGTTCTCACAGCCTTCTCCTTAAGCCTCTCGCTATCATTGTTCCCTAACGTGGTGCTCGGAACACAGTCGGGACTCGATCTTTGTGAAATAAATGAGTCTATCTGATCATCCTGAAAGACTCACCAATACCATCTCCCTTGCTGACTTAGGATTACCTCCTAAAAGCCTGCTGTTTACATAACCTTATGTTTCTCAAGATAGTTAACACTTAGATAGATTTAATTTATCAGACTAGCTGGCTTTCATCTAGCAAGGAGTGATTTCTAAAGGAATTGGAGATGTTGGTGGATGTTTTTGAGCAAGAGCAACTAAAAGATTGGTACATTTCTTGAATATACACTCATTTATCATTTGTTTTGATACAAGCCACAGAAATAGAAAGATGAATATGATTCTATACCTGCTGTCAGGTGGGATAATTGTTATTATGTTGTTATGTACAGGCTGACATGGGAACCCAGTGTTAGGTCATTCAGCTTGCACTTAGGAGTAAGGGAAGGTTCCAAGAGAAGATGAGCCTGAGATGGTTCTTCAGGGCTAACAGATGGAGTTTGTTGTTTTGGAGCATAGGCTGAGCTCTGAGGAATAAGTAGGAAATGAACTGTAGAGGTAAGTAGGTATCAGATCAGGAAGGGCCTTGTGGGCTGAGCTGAAGAGTGCCATCTCCTGAAAGTTATGGAAGACCACTGAAGATATTAAGCAGAGGAATGACATGCTCATTTTGAAAATTATCTCTGGCTACCTTGTGGAGAATAGATAGGATGGGGTCAAAACTAGAGATGAGATTAACAGAGAGGCAGTCACTGTAGTCCAGGCAAGAGTTGAGGAGGGCCTGCATTGCAGCAGTGAGATAGATGGAATGCTTCCCATTCGGAGGCTAAAAGTGGAAGGTACAGGCCCTGGTGACTGATGTATGGTGAGGAGTAGTGGAGAGAGGAACCTGGAATGAGATTCCTTTGTTTCTGCGCTTTGTACTTTTCCTGAACACATTGTAGAAAAGTGATGCCTTTTCAATAACTTTATAAGGCAGTGAGTCTCAATGGCAGCTGCTAAGGTTATGATGAAATAGTGCTAAAGAAATAAGTGGGAAACAAGGGTTAGTCTTTCAATACACAATTGAAACATTGGTGATCAGTTGGTAGAAAAGTGGAGGAGGCTGTAAAAGGTTGGCATTTCCTCCACCCACCAACGGCACAGGCCCCACCCTCATGGTCATGGTTGGCACCCACTTATGCAAGACACCCCCAGGTGCAATATAGCAGATGCTCCACTGGGCCTATGCTTCTTGAAATAATTTTGACAAAGATAAATATCTATAAACACATTTGGCTAAATTGGGGAAACAAATACACAATGTAATATGTGTTGTGAATCTATCCTTGGTTCTCATTTTTCCATGCCAATCTATTATGAGAAAGAATCTGTGTCACGAGTGGTTTTCCTCTAGATATTCCTTATTCCTTCAGTAATTTGTCATATAAACTCCAGTCTTCCATATTTGATATTCAGCTGTATGTACCTTGAAGTTGGTCTCAATGTGTTACTAGTCAATAATAGGGCTCCAAAATAAAGGCATATAGATATATATAGCTGGATACATATAGCTAGATTGTAAACTCTAAAGCAGAACCACTCTCTATAGAAGACACTTGTTATTCTGGAGATTAGACTGCTTCTAGGAGATAGCGTATGTATGCAGACTATGTTGTATCAGCAAAGTTTGACTGAATTGAGAATCAAACTGCATTACCTAATAACTAGTAGGTTGTAGGGTGTTTGTCAGTTAAATTCCAAGAAACTAGAGAGTGGCTATTTGGCAATTAACTCAAAATGAACACATGATTGCATTCTTCCAGAAAGAACTACATCTGGGCTTAAGAACATAAGCCCTCCTGCAAACCAAGGAGGGCTCTCAACTCCATTAGAAGTCTGGGAAACTTTATCTTCCAAAGTAAAAGGAATAGCTGACAAAAGGCAATTAACCTTATGAAATGAGCAAGAATAATTTGTGACATTTAGTGGTGTGCAGGTTATGGACCTTTGATTGACACAAAATTCCCCTAAAAATATTTTATACCATTAATTGAATAAGCTCTAAAGGGAAGGAAAGACTATCCCAGCATCAGCTAGAAGAACATTTCAAGTTAACAGGTGAAAAGATAATGCCAATATTTGTTTCACAATACATTTTTTTTAAGAAAAGAAAAAGACCTTCTAAAAGACTGTGTAGTCATAAAAAAGATGTATAAATGGTCTTGTTTAAGATTAATTTCCATCAGTCAACGATAGTTGCACTTTTTCCTCTCCAGTCCTTCTTGAGTTAATTAGTAACTATAGTCCCGGTAAAGTTTAAAGTTCCTTTAAAATGTGTTAGATAACACTCCTGCTATTACTTCTTATTAGTGCTTAGAGCTGGAATATGCCTTACAATTCACCAGCCTAATCACCCCATTTTACAGAGGAAGAAACTAAGGACCAAGAAAGGGAAATGACTTGCTATAGCTCAACACGAAGAAAAAGACTTTCACCCAGAACACTGAAGCAGTTAATGTAGCATGCGTATCTTTGTTAATCAGAAAAGCTTTATTGTGTTCTGTTTACTGAAGTTAAGTAACTCACAAAGCCTTAACTAGTTTGTCCCTGAAATAAATGTGACCATCTTGATGTGCACACATGGTGGGCTCTCATTAACCTTCGTCGGGTTTAAGCAATATTTAGTTCTAATTGGCTTCATTTCCAATTGGCCATTATTTAATCTATTGAGATTGACCAGTGTAATATATGGCTTTCAGGATTTGAACACAATTTGGGGAATTTTTTGCAATGCAGATATTTTCCTTTTGCCCGAGGCAATAATAGACAGGGATGCAAACACTGCTTTAAAGAGGGTGTCTTCTGATTTACATATTTTAAAAGTATTAAGATCAAAGGTAATGAGAATTTAATCCATATGGCATGCAGAAGATAAATAAGAATATTAATACTGTATCAAATACTAATTAAAAGAAACACATGGATCTAATTTTAAGAATGTAACACAGGGATAAAATACTCTTTGTAAAGACCCTATTCTTTCATAAAAAGGACAGTTATGGTGAGTTGCTTTTCCACCCTCAGGGTGAACTACTGGTTGGTTCATATATGTAGCTTTCATAGAATCATGATAATAATTATGAGACAGTGATTTTGCTTTAACAGTTTACGAAGTGCTTTCACATCTTTTTTGACCCTCAAAGCAAACGTTTTAGGCCCTAGAACTCTTACCAGCATATCATTGAAGAGGAAATATGCTCATAGAGGCAAACGAACCTGGACCTAATCTCAACCTCAGTTTTAACCTCCTCCTCCCTCCCTCTCTCTCCCCTTCGTCCTCTCCCTTCCTCTCCCCTCTCTCTCCTTTAATGATGGTTACTCAGAGGATACAGAGATAAGCGCTCTCACTCACTAAGAATAATGGATGTGTAAACAACATTTTTAGACTATAACTATTCATATAGTTTATGCTAGTCATCTCCCTTAATTTTAGGAAATAATAAAAGATATTTGTGGCAATTATAAGTGAAAAGTATTAATAAACCAAATGTCCAACAACATCTTAAATGATGTAATATTAGGAAGCTATTAAATCTTGTTTACAAAGAATATTTACAGTTACCATCAAGTGTTTGTATTTAAGTGTTAAGAGAAAAAAAGTAGAATATAAGATATATAATGTAATTTTTCATATATGTTTACATATACCCACATATTTATATTTTATCTATATCAAGGGTTGGCAAATATTTTCTGTGTTGAACCAGAGAGTAAACATTTTAAGTTTGGTGGGCCATAATATCTGTTGTTGTAGGGTAAAAGCAGCATAGACAGTACATAAGCTAATCAACATGACTGTATTCCAATAAAACTTTATTTATGGACACCTAAATTTAAATTTCATATAATTTTCACAAGCCACAAAATATTATTACTCTTTTGATTTTTTTTCAACTATTTAAAATGTAAAAACCATTCTTTGGGCACAGGCCATACAAAAATAGCAGTGGGCCTGAGGGTGAGTGTGCCAACCCGATTTACATCACTGAAAGAAACACCCTAAAATAGCTGATTACCTCTGGGTAGCAGAATTATAAGAGATCCTTATTTTTTTCCTTAATATACTTGCCTATATGTTCTATATTTTCTTTTTTTTCTTTCTTTCTTTCCTTTTTTTTTTGTGGTACGCAGGCCACTCACTGTTGTGGCCTCTCCCGTTGCGGAGCACAGGCTCCGGACGCGCAGGCTCAGCGGCCATGGCTCACGGGCCCAGCCGCTCTGTGGCATGTGGTTTCTTCCCAGACCGGGACACAAACCCGTGTCCCCTGCGTCGGCAGGCGGACTCTCAACCACTGCACCACCAGGGAAGCCCAATATATTTTCTATAGTACATATATTATACTTTAATAATAGAAAGAAAAAAATAAGCATTATTTTTTAAAAGAAAGAATTTGTCCAAGTTTAACAAACGGTAGGTGGCAGGGGCAGGTTTTGAACGGAGAACCCCTTTCTGCCGTACCCAGTGCCCCCTAGAATCGCATGGCTAGAACAGTCTTTAGAGATGTATGAATAGTACAACCCTTTATTTTACAAAAGGAAGTGAAGACTCCCAAAACTTAACAACGCGCTCAAGATACATGGCAATCAGTGGCAGAGAGGCAATTTTTATTACTGGTGGCTTTGCTCTTTACTAAAGAGTCAAAGGCCAGAGGCTGAGGCTTTGACAGTGTTTAAGAATTTTTAAGAAGGAGAGCAGGGAATTCCCTGGCAGTTCAGTGGTTAGGACTCCAAGCTTCCACTGCAGGCAGCAGGGGTTCAATCGCAGGGAACTAAGATCCTGCATGCCACGTGGCACAGCCAAAGAAAAAAAAAGGAGAGGGCTTCCCTGGTGGCGCAGTGGTTGAGGGTCCGCCTGCCGATGCAGGGGACACGGGTTTGTGCCCCGGTCCAGGAAGATCCCACATGCCGCGGAGCAGCTGGGCCCGTGAGCCACGGCCGCTGAGCCTGCGCGTCCGGAGCCTGTGCTCCGCAGCGGGAGAGGCCACAACAGTGAGAAGCCCGTGTACCGCAAAAAAAAAAAAAGAAGGAGAGCAGAGGCAGGCCCTGAGACAGCGTCAAGATTTCAGGTTTCTAGAAATAAGAGCAGGCTACCCCCGGTCCTTTCCTCCCAATTGGCCCATCAACATGCTAGCATGAGGAGCTGAAAGCGAAGCTGTTGGAAGTTAAAGTAGTTTCTGGGTTGTGATTCATTTGAACTTGTATGTGTTCTAATGGCTCTGAATTCATATCCCCAGAATATTAGAAATACCAACAAAAATTTAAAAATAAACAGGTTCCCATGTCCTGATGACCACAAAAAAAACAGACTCAAGAAAACTTTTCCTATTCAGATAAAGTTTTTGTTATTTTTAAGGTGAAGAAGGAAGACAGGTTATAAAGGATAACTCTAGTCGAAGGACCCAAACAAAGGTGAAGGACTTACCATTCTTCAATATTTACTGTACTCGCCGCATATGGGTTATATACCCTGTGAGTGCTTAATGCATGTATATAAAACTATATCATAATATAAGCCCACATGGTCCTTTATAGTCACACATATGTTTAATTACAAGATGACTTCGTTGTCAGGCTTTTGCTGGCAAGTCATTGCACACCTAACTCAAACTAGCTGAAACAATGAAGAGGATTTACTGGCTCACTTAATTGAAGTGTCCTGAGTACGTGAGGCATGACTTGCTCAGGACTTCAGGCTCTGTTCTTTGCAATTCCCTTGACTCTGCCATCCTGCCTGGTTTAGCTTCACTCTTGGTTTGGTTTCTTTTAAGATGGCAGAATGGCCACAGCAGTTGTAGACTTTACATTTAAACAAAACCCTGTTCCCATGGAGATAGAGCCTCCATGTCCCACAGTTTGACTGGACTACCCCTAACCAATCCCTGTGGCTGTGAGCTCATTGGCTGAGGCCTGGGTTGTTATGCACCAATTACTCTAAGGAAGGGAATGACGTTGCCCCAGCTTAGACCAATTAGAGCCTATCCCTGGGTCAGGGGCAGGATCAATCTCTCCCAAATACAACTGCTAGGCATTGTAGAAGGGGTAGAAAGGATATTGGAGAGGTAACAGTGTTCATTTTATCATTCAAGGTCCAGTCAGGAGACAGGAAACCACACCAGATATTTTAACTGAGAGAATTTAACTCTTTAGTTGGTAACCGATATTAGAGAACTGAAAAGGCAAAAGGGGAGACCCTGCAGTATCCTGGAGATAATAACTTTAGGAAGCAGCTACCACTCCTAAAGTTTGAGGACCAAAAGATGTGATTGTTAGAAATTAGGCTTGGATGAGGGGCCTCCCAGAGCTGAAGTTCAGACCTCTGAGAAGGGTCACTGTCCAGCTGGTGTTGGTGTCTGAGGGGATGCCGTGAGGCTAGTTCTGGTGTGTGGGCACACTGTACATTGGAACTAACTGTGACTGCTGGGATCAACAGTGCTGCCAGGATGAAGCTTTGTGGCTGCAGTGATGCTCATTGGAACAAGAAGCAAACAGAAAGAAGCAAGTCCCACCTTCCCCTGCCTCACAGTCTCCCTCTAGCGCCCCCCGTTGGCAGAGCCTTATAGGAAGTCATATAGCAAAGGAGAAGTGATTTGTCAGGTCCCATCCCTACCATCAGAGAGTGTGGAACTGAGAGTAATAGTAATAGTATGAGGGCGAGAAGAAAAGAAAAGAAATTAGTGTGCTTGTGCATACACACTCGTGCATAAGAAAGTCAAGAAGAAAATACATAGAGCTGCTATAGTCCTTGTTACTATAAATGAAATGGTCATAAAGCCATAGTTGATGCTTATAATTTCCTTAACCTGTGATCTCTCAGCCAAGAGGAAAAGGACCAGCTTGCTGAGAATCTCAGCTTGTCGAGGATCTTTACCTCATTCCTGAAGGTTCTGAATCTTCACTGGTTCTGCATATTTCTGCTTGCTTTAGTTTGCCATTAACTTTTACTGTTGGACATGGAAGTACTGAGAGGGCCAAAGAAGGTCCTGAGTTCCAGACAGCGTCCTCTTTGCCCCATTGTGTGGTCCCAATTCCCTGACAATCAGGATCATTCCATTCAGTAATCCCTTTCTGTAACCTGTTGGTTCAGTGGCATAAGGAGCCCCAAATGCCAAGTGGCAGCCTCATCTTCCAGTTCATGGAACCACTGTTATATCCCCAGGTGGAAGCATTCCTCTCTTGGGTACCAAGACCTTCAAATCAGGAGAAGTGAAAGTTGTGGGGATAAGAAGCAAAAATTCTATATCAAACTATTTTAATTATTTAGGAAGTAATAAAAGTTCTAGAATGGATCCATTATCTCTGATCTATTACTCCCTGGAAAAATATTTTTACCTTAGACTTTAATCTCCTGGAGGGCAAAGTCTCCAACTTGTTCTAGTAGGGCCTTTTATAACATCTGTAACCTGAGAGGCAGTGAATAAATGCTGGTTGAATGTATTGGTAGATAGATAGCTAGATATGGGCTAACTGGAGTGTGTCAGAAGACTAAAATTTTTTTTGTTTTCACTTTAATGTTGCCAGCTCACACATGAAGGCTAGGTTTCTTCAGTCTGGACTTAACGAATAAGTTCTAGTAACCTATGACTCAGCACCCCATTTACTGCGCACTTTAAAATGGAATATCTTAAATTTTAGAAGATTCCTTTTCCTGTGACTTTAAATAGGGAAATATTTCATTAGCTCCTCTTCCCAAATCCCGAGGAGCTACTGAAATGTGAACCAAAGCAGTCTTCCACTGCCTGGAGCTCCTTCACAACATCAAACACTTAATGAAAATGTTTTCCTCAAACCTCAAGCATTTCCAGATATTAAATGTGAAAAGGAAAGATTTTGCTCTAACTGCAAAGTGTTCTACAACTGCAGGGTAAGTGAGAATGCCTGTGTGTGTGTGTGTGTGTGTGTGTGTGTGTGTGTGTGTGTGTGTATTTCCCATTTAATACTTCTGAGATAAATTGAATATTATGCCCAAACCCTCTCTAAACAAGGTTGCATAAACAATACCTGTTTGGGGTATTCTCAAGGGTTCATTAGGAAGAGGTAGGAGGTATGTGTGCCCTCCCCCAAACACAGCCAAGCTGTCAGCCTGAGAGAAAGTGGGTTCTCATGCACACAAGGTTGCTGTGCTCTCTCAGGGCTATAATATCTCGTGACCCAACATGGTTTGTTTCAGGGGAAGAGGCAGGGGGTGGACAAAAAGGTACCAAGCAGCTTAATTTTAATTAGATCTGTTTTGCTAAAGCACAATTTTAAGGGCTAGCCTGGACTTTAAAAACAGAACAGCTGTTCTATATTTGAAGGTTCACCCTCTCCTGAGCTGCTATGAAGTACTTTGTTTTAAATAAATAATATCAAAAGTAGTTCCCCCAGGCTTCCCTGGTGGTGCAGTGGTTGAGAGTCCACCTGCCAGTGCAGGGGACACAGGTTCGTGCCCCGGTCTGGGAAGATCCCACATGCCCCAGAGCGGCTGGGCCCGTGAGCCATGGCCGCTGAGCCTGCGTGTCCGGAGCCTGTGCTCCGCAATGGAAGAGGCCATAACAGTGAGAGGCCTGAGTACCGAAAAAAAAAAAAAGTTGTTCCCTGTGAGAGGGTATTGGAAAGTTAATAAATATTTTCTGTTAAAGGATTTCAAAAGCATCCTAAGGTAAATACAGTGAACACTCTTAATTACTGTTAAAAATTTGCATTTTACATAATTTATACTTTGTTTAAAATATATTAAATATCCTAGGTTAGTAATATATTTGCTGTATTATCCACAATCTGCACTCATTTCTCTGAACTAACTGCTAAAATATTCACATTGTTCCCTTGCGAAACTCGCTTTAAAAGAGTAGATATTATGGTCTAAGTGAACAGACGCCCCCAGGAATTGTGTTGTCCCCAGCTGATGGTGGCATTACATGGAGGGCCTGGAAAGCTTACTGAAGGCTTGGATCTTCAGCAGTAGCTCCAAAGAGCTTTGCACTTTCTTAGAGAAATGACTTTGTTACAGAAATTCTACATAGTATGGGGAACAAGTTATTATTTTTAAGAAATTCATATTCTGATTAGTCCCTAAATCCTGGCCAACAAAAAGTTTATGGATTGCATTTACTTACTCAGCATGTTTGTAGAGCTTGTCACTATAGAAGCAACTATTCGTATAAAAGCAATAAAATATGCTTCTTGGTTGTGTAATAAAATGAGAAACTATGACCAGCAGAGAACTGGAGAATCAGTATCACTTAATTTAAAGATCCGTAATTTGTAAATAGTTCTTCCTTTGGACAAGACCTTTTCAAGTCATTTGAGCACAGAGTGGGCACTGCCAGTTACAACCCCAATTGTCAGTGCTTTGGTTTTTATATACGTATATATAAAGTAATAAAATATTTTCAAACACCCAGAAAAGAAGAAAAACAGTACTAAAACACCCCCATAAGAAGTCTTAATATCCCACCCTGTTTGCATCGTTTTTTTTTTAAATTTGAAATACTGTTGAAACCCCCCTTAACCTTTCCCAATCCTATCCTTCCTCTCTTATCCCTACGGTAATCACTATTCTGAATTTTCATTTCTTTCCCTAACATGTTATTAACTTTTTGTTAAATGTGTAGTGACTTGGCTCAGGACACACTACCCCAAAATATGACACCATATTGAATATTTCAAGCTGAAGGAATTTGAGAAATGGCGTGTGCAGGAAGGACTTTCTGCCCTTCCCCTAAAGCACATTGTGAAACTCTCATATAAGAGGTGTCCTCCCTATGCCTAGAGGAAAGGAGCATCCTTGTCTCCCAAGAGAAGGGACACAGAGAGGAATCTGATCAAACACACCTTGCTAAGTTTCCCCCAGTTTACTACCCTTAGCTCACCTTTGTCCTAGCACATCTTTCTACTCTTCAACAAACCTAGCATAAAAACACTCAAGTTTAACCATTTCTTTGGGTCTTCATTTCCTTATGAAGGCTCCTGTGTCATGTAAAATTTATATTAAGTAAATTTGTTTTTCTCCTGTTAATCTGTCTTTGTCAGTCTAATTTTCAGACCCAGCCAGGGACCCTAAGAGGGGTGAAAAAAATAGCCAGAAGCCTGGGTTTCCCTGGTGGTGCAGTGGTTGGGAGTCCACCTGCCGATGCAGGGGACACGGGTTCATGCCCCGGTCCGGGAAGATCCCACATACCGCGTAGTGGCCAGGGCCGTGAGCCATGGCCACTGAGCCTGCGCGTCCAGAGCCTGTGCTCCGTAACAGGAGAGGCCCGCGTACCGCAAAAAAAAAAAAAAAAAAAAAAGGCAGAAGCCAATTTACCCTGAAACTAAAGAATTTTAGGCTCAGGAGCAGCCACTCCCACCCCTTCCTCCAAGACCCAGAAGTTGTCAAGGTAGAAGTCTGGAGCACCACCCAAGGATGGGGGGACCTCTCTGGGCCTGGAGTGGGGGCCCTGGGGCTGCCAGGATGACCTCTGTACCTTCCAGCTCCCAGCTGCCAGAGATTTTCTGCCCCTGCTAGATCTTCCTGCACCTCTGATTCCCCTCAACCTGTGAGAAGAATCTGCTCCTTGCCCAGGGGCCATGCTCCAGGCTGCCTGGGGAGCCCTGCCCAGAAGGGTCAAGTAGCCATTCTGCTGTGCAAGAAGGACAGAAGTTACAGAGTTGTGATGCTTAAAGAATCTTTTCTAAAGGATCCTTTTTTTTCTTATATTTGTTGATCAGCCTTACTAGAAAAAGGATGGAATTGTCTTTTAACACTCTCTATAGAGAAATTTATTACAAAATTGAAGTCAAAGAGAATGAAGCTAACAAATATAAGAAAAGATTGTATTATGGAGGTGTGCTGAATAGTTAATATTACATTGTTTTTCTGGATTTTATTCATGGTATTTGTCAGCTTTTAAAAATTTATGATTTGTGTTTTTCTTATTCAAAATTAATATTCAATTTTGTACATAATTTTATATTCTATTTGATATTTAAAATTTTTCTTAATGAGGCCCCCCCCCAAACTATATAAGCTTCAGGTCCTATACAAGCTTCTATATACAAAAGCATAAATAGTATATTTTTTAAACTTTACAAATGCAGAATATATTTATCACTCTGAAAGCTTATTTTTTTCTTAAAATGTTTCCAATATTTATCCATGTTGATACACGTATTTTGTTAATTTCATGGAAACAGCACAGCATCTATTTTGTGTTTCATTGGCATTTAGGTTGTTCATGAGTTTTCAGTGTTCCAAATGATGCTGCGATGGATGTTCTTGTGCATGTCTTCTTACATAAAAGTACAAGGGTGTATCCCTTCCTAAATAGGAATTACTGGGTCACACAAGATGCACATCTACTGTTCAGAATACTGCCAAATTTCTCTCCAAAAATAAGGTACAAATTTGCACTCATACCAGAAGACTGTTAGCCTTCCTTTTCTCCATGTCCTCACCAACCCTAAGAATTTTCAAATTTTGAAAAAAAACTTTCCAGTCAGAAACACAGTGATGTATGGCTTTCTGTGCCTGTCTCTGGCTAATAATAAAGATAAGCACTTTCTCATATGTTAATGGGTATCTGAATTTCTTTTTTATGAACTGCATATTCATGCCCTTCATTTATTTTTCTATTGGGTTGTCTTTCTTTCATTGATTTGGAAGAATTATTTCTATATTATGGATATTTTTTGTGCCTTAGACGCACTGCAAATATATTCTCCTAGTCTGTGTCTTGTTTTCTGTATTTATGTATAGTATCTTTTACTGAGCAGATGATTTTAATTTTAACATAGTTTTACTAATTTCTTCTTTATAGCTTGTGCTTTTTGTGCCTTGTTTAAGAAATCTTTCCTCTCCAAGCTCATAAAAATATTAAACTTTATGTCTCTTAAAAGTTTTACTATTTTGCTTTTCACATGTAGGTACTCACTCCACCTCAAATTTATTTTTGTATATAACATGAGAGAGGGAACTAATTTTCTTTTCTTCTATATGGATAACCAGTTGGTCCCGCTCCATTGGTGGAATAGTATGTTCTTTCCCTACTGACTTGTAACATAGATTATATTCATTTCCTATGGCTCCTGTAACAAATTACCACTAATTTGGTAGCTTAAAACAACACAAATTTATTATCTTACAATTCTTGAGGTCAGAAGTCCAAAATGGGTCCTGCTGGGCTGAAATCAAGGTGTAGGCAGAGCTTCATCCCTTCTAGAGGTTCTAGGGGAGAATTCATTTCCTTGCCTTTCCAACTTCTACATGGCTTCTGCATTCTGTGGCTCACGACCCCATTCCTCCATCTTAGAAATCAGCAATGCCAGGCCACGTCCTTCTCACAGTGCCATTTGTCTGACACTGACTCTTCTGCTTCCCACTTCCACTTTAAAAGACTTTTGTGATTACATTGTGCTCACCCAGATAATCCAGGATAATTTCACTATTCTAAAGTCAGGTCAGCTGATTAGCAACTGTAATTCCATCTGTACCCTTAATTCCCCTTTACTATTGTAACCTAACATATTCACAAATTCTGAGAACTGGAATGTGTGCATCTTTTGGTGGGTGGGTGGGGTTGGGCATTATTCTGCCTATCACATCGATCAAGATTCCAAGTCAGTTTCTGGGCTTTGTATTCTGTTCTATTGGTTTATTTGTCTATTCTTGTGCCAATACCATACCATCTTAATTATAACAGCTTTGTAATAAATTTTGATAGCTGGTAGACAAGGCTTATCCCCCTCCATACACCTGGTGTTATTCTTCAAATTGTTTTTGAATATTCTTGCTCTTCTGACCATCCATGTAAATTTTAGGATTAGCTCATCAAGTTGCATAGGAAGTAGATTGGGATTTTGTCCAGAATATATAGTTTAAATTGGAAAGAATTTCTGTCCTCAAGTAAAGAATATTGTATCTATTCAGTTTGTCTTTTATGTCATTCAATAATGTTTTTTAAAATACTTTTTCTATAAGCCTTTCATATCTTTCCTTAGATTAATTTTTTAAATTTTTGTTAAACTTATTTATCTATTGTTGCCTAATTACCCCAAAACTTAGTTACTTAGAACAACAAACATTTACTATCTCAACTTATTTACCTGTTTCTGAGGGTCAGAAATTCAGAAGAAGTTTAACTGTATGATTCTGGTTCAGGATTTTTCATGAAATTTAAGTCAGGATATCAGCCAGGGCTGCAGTCATCTGAAGGCTTGACTAGGGCTGGAGGAGGATCTGCTTCCAAGATGGCTATTGGAAGGAAGCCGCAGTTCCTTTCTGGTTGTTGTCAAGAGGCTTCACTTCTTCACCACGTGGGCCTCTCTTTAGGGCTGCTTTAGTGTCCTCATGACATGGTGACCACAAGTGATCCAAGAGAGAAGGGTTGAAGCCACAATATCTTATACAATTCAACCTTGGAAGTCACACTTTTGTTATTTCTGTGGTATCCTATTGATTACACAGGAATACCTGGAATGCAGGGAATGGGGGGCCCATTGGGGGCCATCTTGGAGGTCGGCTACCACACTTATATTTTCTGTTACTATTATAAATGGGACTGAAACACTGTTGATTTTTGTATGTTGATTCTGAATATCAACTTGCTGGACACTTATTAGTTTCAATAGTTTACAGATTGTCTCAGGCTTCCTATATAGCCTATAACATTGCTACAGATGAGAAGAAAATTCTCTCTTCGTTTCCAGTGATACCCTTCTTTTTTTCATGCCTCATCATGTTGTCTAGAAGCTTCAGTACAATACTGGATATTAGCAGAACTAATGAGTATGACTCTTTCCTGACCTTAAGGAGAATGCCTCTAAAGTTTCACCACTAAGTATGATTTTTACTGTGTTTTAAATAAATTAATTTAATGAGATTAAGTATATTATCTTCTGTTCCTAGTTTGATAATGCTTAAGGGTATATTTTGTCAAAAGCTATTTCTGTATCTACTTAGATGAACCACAGAACTAAAGTTCTTCTTTAATTTCTAGGTAGTATGCTGTGTTGGTATTACACATTACTAAGACTTTAAAAATATTGAGGCATCCTTGAAATCCTGGAATTCTATTTGATCATAATGTAATTTTTTACACACTACTGAATTTTACTTGCTAATGCTTTGTAGCATTCGCTGTAGTTTTGTAGTTTTTCCTCAGAGCTTAGCACGGTCTGTGGAGTCATTGACTTATGTAAATGTTTTGCAGAGGTTTATATGCAGAACACTGACTGACAGAGTTCTTGGGTGCTCTTTTACTGTGGTGCTTTTGGTCTGCCAGAGCCCCTGTGCTGTCACCTCACTATTAGTCACAATACTCCAGACAACTTGCCTATGCAGGGAAAGTTAGGTAAAGACTGAATGCTGTGTTCCTGGGGTGGGGGGAAAATATATATATATATATATATATATATATATATGTATATGTATATGTATATATTTTAGGCTTGCGCTGTAGAGGAACAAGATTTGGTACTCCAAGATTGAGTTCCTTTTACTCATTCTCATGGGCAGTAGCTGAACATTTGACACAGTAGCAATGACCATAGGTAGGAATTGAAACTCATGTGATATTACTCAGTATTAGGAGAACCAGAAACTGGCAGGTCTTGGTTTGGAATTTTTTTCTTCATTGTTGCTGTTGCCAGGTTTTAATTGTATACTTAAATAGGCACACACACATGTGCTCTGGCATTTATCTACTTTTTTCCCCTCTCTTGTTATAGGAGTCCTTGTAGGCAGGGGACATTATATTCAATTAAATAATTCAATAAACATGAAGCAACTTATGTGCTAGGCATGAAGTTTTAGGCTATTGGCACATAGTTACAAAGAAGACAGAGCGCTTTCCCCTCATGAAATTTACAGATGGGAAGAAAGACATTTAAGCAGTGATAAACATGAAAGGGATTATTTGAAAGGGGAAGTTCAGGAGGCTATGGGAGCAAATAGAAAATTAACAAAGCCTAGTCCCAAGGATCAGAGAAGACTACCCTAGAAAAGTTACAACTAAGCTTCGATTTAAAGGATGAGAAATAATTAGTCTCATACGAAATAGCGGGAAGTGTGTTCCAGGCAGATGGAATGATGAAAAAGCTGGGAGAAAAAAGAAAGCAGGGAACATTCACAGAACTTGAAGGACTGGAGGAAGTTCAGTCCACCTGGTGCATAGTGTACCATAAGCTTGGAGAGGGAGGCAAGGGGTGGGTCTTGTCAACAGGCTAAGGATTCAGGATGTTATACTAGGGACATTTTCCATGTACCTTAATAGGGCTCCTTGCTCACTGGCAGATTTTAATTAATGTTTGTTAAATGATTTAATACAAAAGTCACTTGGATTTCCTTCTGTCTGTGCATCTCCTCAGTAAATAGGAAACTCCAAACACTGCTTCTCTGATATCTATAGCCAGTGCTGGCTCCAGAATCCCCACAGGGGCAGCTCTTAGGGACCGCAACCTGGTTGGAGAGCTGCTAGAAGACTGGCTTTGAAGCTGTGTTTACACTGCAGTACCATGGCTTCTTCTGAGACTGTGTGTTTACTGAAGTGGCTGTGGAAGGGCTGCAGGTGCGGATTATCGGGAGGGACCCCTAAAGCCGTGCCAGCCTCTCATTTGGACTTCTGATGGGCTGAAGCCTTCTCTGCACACTTGGCTCTTGCTGAACCCTCACAGTTACGGCTAGGCAACTTAACCTCTATCTGATTTACTACAAAAGCTAATATTTACTTTAGGTACAATAATAACATTATGGTTTTGATGACGGCGTATGTTAATGAGCTATCTTTTCACACAAGAATCTTTTGTGGCAATTTTCATGAAGCTATTAAAAATTATGTAGTGTAAAGGAGCTGAAAGGCACATGTCATTATTAACAAGTGAAAACAATCCAAAAGTCAAGAATTGTCTTAATCTAATGTAAGATATACCTCAAAGTTGGACAGGCCAACAATTGTAAGGCAGCCTGTTGATTTATAAACTACCTTCTAACCACTTTTCAGGAAGAAAAAAAAAAAAACTTTTGCAGGGGCAAAGGAAAGGCTCTTTCATGTAACATAACTTTGTGAGAAAGAAGTTCTAGGACTGTAAGCAGATTGAAGTTGGGGATGGCTAGAGACACACCACCAGTAGGTCTGGAAGATTCCCAGGAAGCAGGGAACGGAGCTCCTGGGATTTTATGTCACTCAGAGAAGCAGTTTGGGAAGGGTTGAGGGTGGAGATAGGAAGTTTGGTGGACAACCGCTGCTTCATTTCTTAGACTCAGGAAAGAAAACAAAACAATATAGGCTTTGGGGCAAATGTGTGTGGGATGGAGTCAAGTCGTGGGGGAAGAGCACTGTTTTTGAGGAAAGATGACCTCATCACCAATTCTCCAATTGCTGGGGCCATTGCTGGCGTATGGGACGTGCTGGCGTAACCACGCCCCTGGCTAGTCCCGCTCTAAATGGCACCCAGTGAGGACTCTCCAGTTTCCCACAGTTTCTTGCTTTTCCTCACAATTCTCCTTTGTCTTCTTTGCCCCCCTTTCCTTCCTCTACTTCTCTCTCATCTTTTTCTTTAAAAAATACAAATCCCAGCAGGAGTTGTGACTTAAAGGTCCCCCAGAAGAGTGAAATAAGTACTCAGCAACAGACATTCAATATTTACACCTTTTATTAAGAAAAACAATTGTCTTTGTGGCTTTTATCTCTTGGGGCCCTGGGGAGAGGAACAATGGGACTTTTTCTTTCACTCTCCCACAGAATGCCCTCCCGAGCTTACTCTCTGGAGGTTGACAGACCCTTTTCTGCAACAGCTCACTTCAAAGAGTGAATGTTGCAGCTTGGCAAAGAGACACAACCCCTCTCCGCAGATGCAAAACTAGCCCTGGCCAGAGCACTGGGGGCCCAACCATGCCCCGGGCCCTCTGGCCAGTCCTGTCACTCCCGCTGCCCCTGGACTGCTACCACGCTGCAGAAACCACCCCCAGGTCCTAATGGAACTCAATGGGCTTGAATTTTAGCATTTGAGCATATTTGTTTGTATAGTTAACTCTGGTCTCCCCTACCAGATTGACAGATTCTTGAGAGCAGGGACCAAGTCTCCTTCCACCTCTGGTCTTCTCTGCATCCTGACCCTATGGAGGAGAGCTCAGCTTCCCCGTGGACAGAGGCCCTCGGTGAGCAGCCGGGTCCTTTCTCGCTGAGCCTTCTCCACTGGCTGCTAGGAACATTGTATCCCTTCTGAATTTGCTTTCACCATTCCCTTGGCCACATCCAAGGTCTCCATGAGAAACAGGGATGACAGGTCAAGGCTGGAGGCATCACTTTTCTAAATTTTCATTTATTTTATATAGAGTCATTGATCTGTATTTACATCTGAATCTAGGTCTTTGCTCTGAGGGATCCATTTCTGTAAGAATTGAGTTTCTCTGAGAAAAATCAAGATGGGTACTAGGCTTGTCTACCCATAGTAAGTAACAACAATAATAAATATTTCATGAGCATTTTCCCCTGTGCCCACACCAGGTTCAAATGTTTTTCACACGATATCTTAAATAAGACAACGTCTTTATAAGTAGGTACCATTATTCTTCCCTGATGGGGAAAGAGATTTAGTATCTTGCCGAAGGTCACACAGTGGGCAAGCAGTACGGCCTGACCTCAGACTCAGGTCTCACGGTGAGGGGAAAAAAAGTCTTTCTCTCTGAAGATGTTATTTTCATATATAGCAGTAACCTTATAAAAAAAAATTAAACCTCAGAAAGCAAGCTAATTTACAAAGTGTCTCTTTGGTTTTTAGTCTATCCTGGCAAAGATCTATTTTCATCCTCTCCTATGCCTGCCTTGTTTTCTTTTTCTCTGTCTGTAGTTATGTTCACACAGTGACAAACAACTAGACCAAAACGAAAATGTGGTAACATCCAGATTTAGGATGTCTTGTGTACATGCTACCAGGCATCTGGCTAATTAAACAAATCTGAATTTTTCATTTGATTATAAACTCTTCATCCAGGACTGTGGTCACCCTGTGGGGCTCTATCTCTGTTGTACAATTCCCTCCAACAAACTTGGAGGTATTATAAAATCGAAGTAGATGAGGTGTGGTTATCTCTACCAAAGCTACAACTAAAACTTTTTTCTGTTTGTTTTGTTTTGTTTTTAAAAGAAAAACAGAATCTGTAGACCCATCACCATTTTCATGAAGTATTTATTTACCAATTAGTCAGCACTGTGAACTGGTTGATTTAATGATCTCTCCTATGATTTATGCATAACTTTTATGAATTGAGCCTGTGGAGATGAAGGGTGGATATAAATTAATATGGAAAATGTATCACTCGTCATTCCTTTAAGGAAATACAGTTCTCTTCAAGAATCTTTGCTGGGTTTTTTTTTCCCCTTTAAGTGTTTCTTGAATTTTAGGTAGAGAGTTATGTCAGTACTAGGGAATACTCATAGGGTGTTGTTTTGGACCTTTCACACTTGTGTTTTTTGTTTTGTCTTTTTTTTTTTTGCGGTACGCGGGCCTCTCACTGTTGTGGCCTCTCCCGCTGCGGAGCAGAGGCTCCGGACGTGCAGGCCCAGCGGCCATGGCTCATGGACCCAGCCGCTCCGCGGCATGTAGGATCTTCCCGGACTGGGGCACACACCCGTGTCCCCTGCATCGGCAGGTGGACTCTCAACCACTGCGCCACCAGGGAAGCCCCACACTTGTTAACACGGTGAACAAGACCTTTTATTGATCTGTAAGGTGATTCTTAATACTTGAAGTATTTCAAAGGGAGAAGGCAATAAGCTAAAGTTAAAAAGCAACTTAGAGCTTCCACAATTTTCATCAGCCAAACAAGCTGCTGATGAGTTATTTTTAGGCTGTCTGCCTTTGATTCTGACCCTTAAGAGGAAAACTGAAATAACTTTTCAGCAGACACTAAGTAGCTACCCTAGAAATCTGGGACGCTTTTAACAAGTCAGCATAACTGACAGCATTTCCACCCTTCTCAGTTCCTGAGTCGGGGTCCATGCAACTGTCATTCCTCTAATACAGCACTTCTCAACCTTGGCTGAGAATCACCAGGGGACCAAGTGATTCCCCATTGGAATCACCAGGGGAGCTTTAAAAAACATCGAGCTGCCTGGGTCCCACCTCCAGAGATTCTGATATAATTGTTCCGGGGTGTGATCTGGCCATCAAGATTATTTTCAAGTTCCTCAGATGACTCTAACGTGCAGTCAAGGCTGAAAATTACAGCTCCAGGGACATGCAGAGAGAGGAAACCTGATAAATAAGTCTCGAACATAAATTCCAGCATGTCCTCAGGTTGCAAATGTTTCTACTAGCCTGAATAATGCATCGCAGACGAATAATGTGTTACTCCTAGTGATTCTTTGTGTTCTGAGCCAAGAAAAGTTTCAGGAGTCACTTGAGTATGTCTTTCTTTTAAGGGGGGGCCAAAAAATAATCAGTTCTTATACCTCACTCACCTCCAAAAGCTCCTCTGGACCAGCAAGAAGCAGCACAGTTGTGAGGTCTGCTCACCTTCCCCACCCCCCGCCCCTCCCCCCACTGCACTGTAGGGCCTTGAGCTCTTGCAGAGCCGTCCCCACTTTTGCAAACCATTTCGTGGTTTTCCAGGAGTGGACACAGGGTCACCTGGGGCACAGGCGTGCTCTCGGGTTTGCCCCCCAGTGACATTTGTGAGATGACCAGCCGGCATCAGGGGCACCATTTGTGGACAGCGGAACAGACCCAGGTGATCAGAAAACCTACACCTGTGACTTCACTAGCAACAGTCTCTAAACAAGCAACTGAATAAGGAAATAAGCAAAGTCACAGCTCTTGGAGTTGGAAGTCACTTCAAGAAGTCACACGGTGTTGGTACAGGGAGAGGTTTTATTATCCTCATTTGGGAAAGCAGCGCCCTTGGTGAAGTGAATTTACTAAGCAGTGGAATGAAAAGTAGAAACTAGAATGCAGGTCTCCTTCTAGCTCAGACTCTATTATAAGCCAGTAGTAGATCTCCGTGCTGCTTTGGATTTGGTCTTTGACTTGTGCTCTGTAGCTATTTGTTTTAGTTGCCTTTACCTTGTGACCTAAAGTTCACAGGCCCGGTGGATTTTTGGTTCCTTGTACTAGACTCAACAGAAATACGAGGCTGAGAGCCATCATTTTCACAGCAGGCTGGGACTCACCAAAGTGATTTATGTGTTTTTACTTGCAGGCTATATTTTAATGCCGAGATTTTTCTGATTATCTTTTTGTGTGCACCCGCTCACCACATGGGTTCTTAATTTAGAAAATATTCAGCAATTACATGTGGAATTGATACTTTACATAAAAGCAAAAATGGTGCCTGTTATATATGTTACTGAAAAATTCGAGGTCTTTTATTTTTCTGGCAACAGAGATACGTGACCCAAAGAAATTGCTCATTGGTTTTCATTTTCTGTGAGATGAAAAGTTCTTAATTTAAAAGTAGAGCTGCCCCTGAATAAAGGTCACATGGTGGAAGTTTCGGTTTCAGTGGCCCTGAAGACTTTGCCAGGCACCAGAGATTCTGCTGTGTGCTCATAAAATTTAATTATTGATGGCTCCGCATCAAGTCTAAATTTGATTTAAACTAAATCTAAAATTTTGTGAAATTAATTTTGATGCCAAAATCAGATACTTTGGCAGCTTCATAGAAAATAATTCTTCCAGGAACTGCTACTTTGACAGCTGATTATCCAAATATTTAACAGTTTGTATAAACAACGCTTAAGTAAAAGCTTTGGAAGTCAATTCAGATTTTTTTTAATAAATGGGTATGTTAGTTTTCAGCTTTGCCAACTCTGCCCAGTGCCAACAAAGTAAGAATTTCAGCACTTTTCGGGAGGGGCATTTTGCGATAAAGAAAAGTCAACCAACTGTAGCAGAAAAGGCTTAGATAACTTTTCACACCTGCCTGTGCAACAGTGCATGACATGGGTTTTTGTTTTGCTGAAATGACACGAACACAGGTAAAGGAAAGAAAACAACTATTCCCAAACACAAAACCATAGGGGATTTACGTCTGTATTAGCTTGGTCAAAATATGCCTCAAACTTGTTTTACTTCCTGTAGTTAATATCCTTTATCACAACCACTGTCCAAATTATAGTGATCTCAGAGACAGAAGTGTTTGTTATATATATACCTATATATATAGACACACTCTATACATATACACATATGTATATGTTATATATTATTTCCATTATATATATACATATTATATATACATATAAATAATATATACATAAATATATAAGTATACATATATACAAATACATATATGTTTTTATATATATATAGGAAATTACTTTCCAGTACAGAATTCTTGGTACAGTTACTTTCTCTGAAAACAACCAAAAGGCACAGGAGAGTGAATGCTTCCTATGAATGAAAGGACAAAGGTTCAAATAGGGTTTTTTCCTCAAAAGTTCTATCCTAACTTTTCTCCTTTGAGAATAAGAGTTGGCACCCTAAGCTGTTTGAAAACAAATGGAATTACTCTTCCATATTTTGGTTTTACCTCTAATGAAATTCCTCATTATGGCCCCGCCCCTATATTAACATATTTTATTCTTAATCCACCTGTAATGAGTGAGCCAGGCACCGAGCAGACCAGGAACCAAATGCTCCTCTCCTCGCACCAGCTAAGACTACTGTCTTCAAACTTTTTTTTTCAAACATCTCCCTTTCCATTATCAGAAGTCATGCACTAAATAGTTTTTTGTTTGTTTTTTCTTTTTGTTTTGTTTTGTTTGCCTCAAATCTCTCTAAATCTACAAAATCCAGTTACCTGAAAGATCTTTCCTCATCTGCCTATTTATCTCTGTGAAGGACAAGACATAGAACTGAGCTAAGAAAATCTGGCTGAATTTGGAGGGAAAAAAATGCTCCACTGCTCTCTGTTAAACCCAGGAAGGAAGGGTGGGAGGGGCGGTGCTACACTTTGATACCAAATTTAGAATCTCCTGGGAGGGGGGCTGGAGTATTCAAATGGCTTCTCTCCATCAGGGCCTCTAGGGTGCTCCTGGGAAAAACACTCGGCTGAACCACTCTCTTCACACTCGCCATCCCTCACACTTTTGATTTTGTTGCGGGATCCTTGAGTGAATTAAATTGATTATGGCCCAATATTCAGAGGCCACAGAGCCCTGCCACAAGGGGCTGATAGAAGAAAAAGGTCATAATACCACACTTGCTCTCAACATTTAAAAATGAACATCATCAAGCTGGGCCTTTGGATATTTTACTACCTCTTCTCCCTGCTTGGAATTTTTTTTCCAATAGCCTGAGGCATGCTAATTTTTTTCTTTCCTTAGCAAAATCTATTGACACAATTACTAATTTAGGTTTCTGATTGCTCTCCTTTGAGCACCAGCGGCTTCCTGTGGATTTAAGAGCTTGTACAGTGTCAATATGTGCCTGCAGTTTTAGACCTTCACAAACACTAACCTCATTCCCAGGAGGCCTAGAACTCTTGCCTCTGTGTTAAAGGTACATAGGGCCTCTATTGTTTCTCATGATCTTGCTAAGTGAGTTCAAACCACTTTCACTGAGATCAAGTATTAAAAATCAAAGATATGATGGGGTTGTAAACCGCACCTTTTCACATTTCACTGGACAAAACGGGCTTTCTATGAAAACGTGAGGTTAATGACAACAGAGGTTGGTGGTAACATAGGACAGCTAACAGTCATCAGTCAGCAGGTCCAGTGTGGGAAGAGAGAGTGAGGTAGAGTAGAATGAAAGATATTTTTTCCTTTTTCTCAAATTCCCTCACAGACTTTTAGCAAAGCCTGGAATCCTAGAACTTTAGAATTTATAAGGATATTCGAGGTCACCTAGTCCAACCCTCTTGTTTCATAGGTGAGCATCACACTTCCTAGTTAACCTTCTTAATGTCTCTTCCCCCAGCCTTCTGCTAAAAGAATAATGTTATGTACTAAACTCACTTAGAACACATTAAGCCTGCTAATACAAATCTAGAACTAGCTCCAGGTGCTTTACTTTCCAGCAGGAGTTCCTTACAGCTACCATTTTGCAATTAACATGCAGTCACTTCTCAAGTCAAGGTAGTATATTCCATTTACTAATACACTCCACACCAGGCAACCCCCCATACATTATCTTGTTCAATCCTCACAATATCCCTGTTGAAGCAGTTTTTTTTCTTCCCATTTACACATATGGAAAATGAGGCATGAAGAGGTTAAATCGTTTGTCCGAAAATCCCATTCAATTGCTGAGATTCCAACCGAATCTATCTGAATGAAAGCCCTTATCATAACCACACTGCCTCTTATGGGTATTGTAAAATCACTCTTACAGGCACCTTTATGTTGATAGAGTTGCTTGCTGAGGCTGTTTTAGATGGGGTGGGGTAGAAGTATCTCTGCAAGCTTTACATTGGGGTCAGGTTGATGGTCTAGGGGCCAGGTTGGCAACAATAATAAAACTGTCCTTTAAAGACAGGATTCAAGTGATAGTCCCCAGTGACATTCCCTTTAATAAACCCATTTTCTGTGCCCTGGGTGAAGAGGAAAGAGAGCCAAAGATTCACAGAATTTTAAAGCAAGATGAAACATCAGAAAATCTCTCCAAACCCTTCAATTAACCCCATGAGAAAACTGAGGCTCAGAGAAATTAAGAGATTTGCTACCATTTTTAGATTAAGACAGGATGAGTGAGTGGATTGGCAGGAAAAGGGAAGACAATTCACACTTACTGAGCACTTACTGTGTACCAGGCTCTGTGCCAGGTGTCTTTTGAATATCATATCCTTTCATTGGTCTCCTTCACTGATGGCGGGGATCCTGTCCGTGCTGTTTAGTGCTGTATCCTTGGTGCCCATCACACAGCCATGCTAGATGCTCAATAAACATCACTGTTTGAACATAGTGATGAACGAATTCCTCACCACTTTTAATGAGAGTCTTAACACCTCCGTTTTACAAAGGAGAAAACTGAGGTTCAGTGACCCAACGTAGCTTACTGAGGCTCACAGTTTCCCTAAGTCCACTGACTCCAAAGCCCACGGCCCCTGGCACACATCAGCACAGAAAAGATACATCGTCAAGCAGATAAACAGATCTGAATATCAACTTCCACTGCCTCTCTCTCAGTTCTTAGCGAAAGCTGGAGAACAGAGACCCGAGTGAGGTCTGTTACTCCTACGACGTCATTATTCTCACAAAACATACTGGGATCCACTTACAGTATGCTGTGAGGTATCATAAATAATTAAAAGAGAAGTGCACATCTTAAAATAAATGAGCTCCATATACTTGAACACGACGCAGCCTTGGCTTTCCACTGTTTTGTTTCCAATTCTCTCTGATGTGCACCCTGGTAGTCATTAGTCAGGAGCATCTGTAAGATTTTCCTGTGTCATGAGACGTCTGCCCATTTTTCATGGAGAGTCCATATCATTTCATGGAGCTCTGATTTTGTACACTGTGATATTCATTAGCGTTGTCAGCATTCCTTCTCCTCCACTTCTGATCATGTCACCTGCCTTCCTTTGGGAAATTGCTCCCCACACACACACACTTCCTGCGGTTCTGATGAGATGCTCAAATTATGCCAACTCCTGGTCAAACCTCTGGGAATGAGACCCCGCGCCTGGTCTATCAGAATCCCTGATTGCCCCGCCCCCGGCTGCTGTGATTGGTACAGAGTGGGAGAAATGCCTCAAGTTAGGCCCACCTGAGGTTTTATGTATGGCTGTTTCCCTCCCCCAAATCACATCCTCCAGCACCGTCACTCTCCCACCTCCACCAGGTGGAGAGAGGCTGTATGAAGTAAAAGGGAGCATGGTCGATGCCTAGGGAGGAGCAGGGCTTAGGGACAGAAGGAAGGGGGGACGGTGGGCATACAGGAGACCGTAGGAGAGAGAAATTCCAGGTTACATGATGTGAGCCCCCGGAACACCTGAAGCCAGCTCTTCCTCCCAGAATGTTCTGTTCAGTAAGCCTATGTTTCCTGTGCTGGGAGAACAGATTTGAACTGGCTCCTGTCACCTGAGCTAACGGACATTTAACACATTATCTAATAGCAAATGGGAATTTTACCACGGGAGTAAACAGCAAAATGGCTACCTTTGTGCTACAGAATCATCTCCCTGAGGGCGGCCGGTCCCGAGCAGCCCCCGACGCCCCACCCAGCGGCGGATGTGTCGAGCTAAACTGTGCCCCAAGCCCGGCCCCTCATTCGCCACCGCAGTCCCCCCGTGTTCCAGCCCCTGCTTCCTCCTCGCAGGGCTCCCCACGCTTTGCTCTGTCGCTCGCGGCCCCCCGCGCCTCCCTGTGCGCTCTCTCCCAGCACA
Organism: Leucopleurus acutus; assembly: GCF_964270905.1. NCBI lineage: Eukaryota > Metazoa > Chordata > Mammalia > Artiodactyla > Delphinidae > Leucopleurus > Leucopleurus acutus. The sequence goes on from NC_139149.1 coordinate 57,326,095, forward strand.
CACCTTCAGTGCCCAGCTACACTTACACGCCTTCATCTGTCACTTTTCTCTCTCCCTTGCTGAAGGCAGCCCAGTACCAGGCACAGAAGGTGATCATTAAAGCTTCACTGGCCGCACCTGACTCAGCCGTGAGGGTTGTGTGGCGCCCTAAGGCCAGGGTCACGCCCGCGTCTCCAGAGCACCTGTGCAAGAGAGGGACGCGGGCTCCGACATCCACGAGCCTTGGGATCTCGGGCAAGTCACTAACCCGCCTAGAACCTAGGTTTCATGAACTGTAAAATAGGAACCACAGCCACCATTTTGCAGAGGTGGGGGGAGGAGAAAAGATAATATATGCCCATTGGGCAGCCCAGCCCCTCGCGTGTAGGAGGTGGTCAAAAAAATGGCGGTAGTTCTTGCACCACCACCTTGACTGAAGATGGCCAGATGGTGGGATGGGAAGCTCGTGGCCACCAGGGAGATGAGCTAGCTGCCAGTCTTTAGACAGGCAAGACTGAATGACGAGGTCGAAGCCACTGTTGGCCCTATACCTCTGCCCTGCCCCTCCTCCCCACACGGCCCACTTCTCATTTACTGTTACTCTCCAAGGGCTCTAAGGGCGTTCGGGCGTCTCCCAGCTCCAAAGGACATACCATCTGGGCCTTCATTGGCCTCCCTTCTTACTCTTAACCCCAACCACTTCTTCCCCCTTTCTCAGCTAGTCTAATGAATGAATGAAGCTTCTAGTCGCTATTCCTAATGAATTCACTCTTCCTAAATCTGGTTGCATTTTAGTGGGGACCTTTGCAGTCAAAATGCCCAAATCCAGGTGTTCCCAACATTTCTTGTCACTTTTAACACCTTCTATTATTCTCTCTTGTGGCTATTTTGAAATTTATATCTTCTTCCAAGCACACAGTTTATTAAGTAAAATTAACTTCCTCACTTTATTAATTATGGGAATGTTTGCCGTTAGGGCTTAACCCACCAGCATGATAAAGTCAACAGCACTACATTGAGTGAGTTCATTTCAGGCCAAAAGGAAAGAAATGTGACGTTCTAATTAGCCTGTCTTTGATGCTGGCCGGGTTTTTTCGAATACTGAAAATAAGAAGCCCCATCACAACCATTCTGAGGGGCATGCCTACCTTAACCCCTCTCCCCCAAAAAAGCTGTCATTTCTGGTACCAGGCCTGAAAGAAAGCTGGCCCTTTAGCCCCTCACGTCTCACCTCCTAGGTGGTCCCTCTGTTGACTGGTCCCAGCCCCAGGGGCTCCCTCTGCCTCTCCTCATCCGAGCTTGCTTTTACCTAAGTTCAGCTGGGCCTCAGAGTACAACGTAAATCGTGCAGAACACTGTTTCTAGCTGTTCCACATACCTAAGCATTACCGCACATTCCTAATTGGCCTTAATTTGGCCATGAAATTCCTTAATTCTGATTATATGTTTTCTCTTACCCATAACATTCACAGGCGGAAGAACGACCCATTTTAAATAAGCATCTCTTCTTCTGTTCTTTTTTCCCCCCGCCTCTGCCCCTCAACTACCACTATCCCACCCACCTCACTGCCTCCAGGGCGGAGAAGGCCCTTTAAGGCGATAAGAAATGATGCATTTTGTAGAAGGCAACCTCCCAGCTGAAGTAGGCCTAAGAAGCCATTGTTCTAAACACACATTCACCAGCCACAAGCCTGTGAAATAAGCTTCGATTCCTTCAGGAAGGAGTCTCTTTCACTTGCTAGTGCCTGCTCATTAGGTGCTGCATCCTACCTTTACCTCTTCTGTGACCCTCATAGAGTTGGTTTTCTATCCACACATTTTCCTGCTTAGGTCGGAAAACGTGGCCTGAAAATGGAAATGGTCTCCATTTTAGGAGTGTGGTACCAGAATCTTTGGCTGCCTAGCATTGACCTTGCCTTGCTCTTAGCAACCCCATCTTCCTGGGGGAATTTCCTCACCATCTAGGTGGGAAGTACGGGCGACCTCCACTTCTACTACAGGTCAGCCCTTAAAAGAGGCCCTGCCCAACTGGTGCCCCCCAGACTCTTAAGCCAACCAGGCAAAGACGTGGGGAGGAGGTGGAAGCATCAGCATAGCAGTGGCCTTGCTTCTTTCCACTCCCTGGCTTTCCAGACTGCCTCTGGATCCAACCTGTTGTCCAGGCTGGGTTGGCTACCTCCCCATCAGTTCTGTGAGTCCCTGACTTCCTTCCAGTGATTTCCCCTTTTTACTTAAGATGACCTCAGTTGGTTTCTGATGACTGCAGTCAAGACCCATAGCTGATTCTGGTACCAACCACATGGTGAAGGAATCTTCTGACCACGTAGATATAACAGTATCTATTAGCGGTGGTTCTGCTGCCAACGTTTCCGGCTCTGGGGCTCTGCTGTTTATTGCTCATGTAACTGAAAAGCTTTGCATTCTAATATAATGAATTGGAATAAAATGGCTAAGAGAAAGATCAGGACAGTATTGGAGTAGGGAACAAACAATTCTAAAAAAGATCTAGTTGTGCAACTTGTTTCTCAACATAGCATTTAAACGTAATCATAGCATTTGGGGACAGCTAAAGTGATTGATTTTGCAGAAAATATTTGTTGTTTAATTACAGGATCATATGGGTCTTTTGGCAACCAACAGATGCCAAAACAGACTTTAAGCACCATCTTGAGAAACTTGTGATTTGCTTAGTGTGCTTTTAATTTAAAGCATATGGCTTCACATTCAACTGCAGTGTCCAAAATGAAGACATTAGTAATGAATCACCCTATTGGAGAAAACGCAGTGCTCCCGGACCAGGTCTTTGGTCTGTGTACTCAAATGGTTTTATTTAGAGGCATAAACATGAAGCAGCTCTCCCTGTTTGAGCTGGGTGTTCCTGGGATGCATGTGACATCAAAGGACCTCACAAACGAATTCCTTTTCAATGTACAGTGCTTGGCACCAGGGTCTGCCTCCATCTGAATAAACAGAGTGCAGTTTGGTCACTGGAAAGTAGAAGGCCCAGAAAGACCATTTCTTTTGTGGCAGCTTTTCCATTTTTTAGTCTCTCAGTCTCCTAGCCTAGCCTGATGCTTCATGGCACTTGGAGAATGCAGCCATCCTGTGTGGAAATTCAGAACTACAGCCCTTCTACCAAGAACCATGTTTGTGGCTACAGGCTGAGGACCTGGGTCCATTCAGACCACATGTGGTCTCCCTGCTAATGAGAGATGGCCAGTGAGGAAGTAGAGTGTAGTGGTAAGAACATGGGCTCTGGAGTCAAAATTTTAATCACCTGGCCATTTTCTAGTCATGTGAACCTGAGCAAAGCATTTCAGTTTCCTGAGTCTCAGTTTCCAAATCTGTTAAATAGGGGTAATAGTACCAATCTTACAGGGGTTGTTATGAGAATTAAATGAAATCACCCATATCAGAGCTAAGCTAAGCATCTGGTACCTAGTAAGCCGTAATCATATAATTAGCTATTATTGTAATTATTGTTAAAGGTAGGACCTACTTCATCTCTGCCTCTTTGCCTCTAGTTATGTCATGCCTTTGCTTAAATTCAGTACACTTTGAATAAAGTGCCTACTGCAGGCTGGTTCTCTGTTTTAGATGCTTTTACATTCTTCTCAGTATTGTGTTGCTTGAAAAATAGATTTAGTATTTCTCTGCTATCTTCTTTAGTGTTTCCACACATCCTGGCTTCATTTCACTCTACAAGACCTTCTTCCCCACACCCGTGTCATGTTCTTAGTCATCCTCTATTTCCTTACAGCAGAAAGGGCTGTATCAAACTAAGGTATATAATTCTGTTAACACTGGGAGCATCCATTTGCCCATACTCTGGGTAACTGTGGCTGTCTTTCTATCAAAGGAGAGGCATTTCAGGTGTGTCCAGTCTGCTATATTCTATGAAGAGAGAGAGCGCTGAGTAGGAAATCTCTTCCTCTCAAAGATTTGTAATAGCTCTTTATACATGAGGCACAGTGATCTGTTGTTCAATATAGATGTTACAGATATTTTTACACTTTGTTGTTTGCCATTTATTTATTTATTTTGCTGTTTTTGTTTGCACCTTTACTGTCAAAAGGTTTTTTTTTTCCTTTCTCATTTTAACGTAGTCAGCTCAATATTTTAGAGTGTCTGTCTTTGGTCTCCTGCTTCCAGAGATTTTTCCCACCCCCTAATTATATATTCACCCATATCTTTTATCATTTTAAAAACGTTTTTAACATTTAGATTTAATATAAATATCCTTAAAATGTTTATTCTTAAGCTATCTAGAATTTACCCAGCACAGATGATTAAGTTCGTGAATCAACCATCACTGCTGACTATATCTTCCATTCTTGGAGGTCTTGCCTCGCTCGCTACCTTATAGCAATGATGGCTCATGGAAGGCACCAAAGAAGGCAAAAGCAGCCCATTCAATGTAAGCAACAGAGCACTCCGAAGACACTCACTTCCTTGTTTATATTCATTTTAATGATTTGTTGTGACACACTTTAATGGTTTAGCCTTTTAATTGGGCTTTCTCCTGCATTCATAACAAAATTTTGAATGCAGAGTGAATCGCTGTTAATTAATGGGATCTGTCTCACTTCGCAAGGGTGTTGGGACAGAGAAAAAGGGTTAAGATTCACTCTTAGGTCCTTTTCACTTTTTGTTTCTGCTGTTCTCGCCCTAGCCTAGGTTTTCCTCACCTCAGCGTGGACTCCTGCGGTGTTCTTTCTGATTCTCCCTTTTGCCCCTCCTCTAATTCATTCTACGTGCCACTGCCACTCACAATTGGCCCTCCCCTCAGAATCTGCAGGTTGATTGAATCCGTGGGTGTGGAACCCACAGATACGGAGAGGCGACAGTACTACGCCATTTTATACCAGGGACTTGAGCATCCACGGACTCTGGTGTCCACGGGGTTTCCTGGAACCAATCCCCCAGCAGACACTGAGGGACAACTGTACTGTGTCATGTTCCTGATCAGAAACCTCAGGTTTCTCCACAACTTACAGGATAAAAGGCAAAATCTTTAAGACTGACTTCCAAACCTTCACAACCAAACTTTATTTTATGTATTTCCAAACAGATCTCCACCTCCCTAACCCCTGAAACACACCTTCCTAATTAATGATGATACTAGGGGAAGGCATGTGAGCACTTGGCTTCCATAATACATTTATTAGGCCCATGAAAAATCTCCCCCAAATAAAAGCAGTATCTTTTTTTCTTCTTGTTTATTAGGTACACTCTTCTAAAACATCTAACAAGATTTAACTGAAACATAAGCAGTATAAAATTTTTTCTTTCTTTTTAAAATTTTTATTTTATATTGGAGTATGGTTGATTAACAATGTTGTATGAATTTCAGGTGTACAGCAAAGTGATTCAGTTACACATATACATGTATCTATTCTTTCTCAAATTCTTTTCCCATTTAGGTTATTACAGAATATTGAGCAGAGTTCCCTGTGCTGTACAACAGGTCCTTGCTGGTTATCTATTTTAAATATAGTACAGTGTACATGTCAATCCCAATCTATCCCTCCCCCTGCAAAAGTAGTATTATTGTTTGAAATTGAAAATACTAATTGTCCATGTAATATAAAGTTTGAAAGAAAGCATCTTTAGAAAACTTCGCCATTTTGAAAAAATCTTGTAGCATATTAGCCAAGAAAAGAAAAAAAGAAACACCACGTACTTGTTATATAAGCCATTTGATAGCCCATATACTATTTCTTTATTCTAAAGGATTGTTTTTCTAAATGTCTTAAAACTTTCATATTTGTTCTTTTCCTTATTATTCCTATGACTTATGCTTATTATTCCTAAAGGCTGGGGTTGCTGTTATCCCCAGATGTCATAAATGAAAAAGTCACCAAAATACCAGCCATCTTTCTTATCACAAACTATAAAAATATCAGTTATTCCCAGTCTAACCTTCTTTGGGATTGGGAATAACAACTGTTTAATTAACGTTGGGCAAAAGTTTTGTGTATTGTTGGGCAACGGTCTTATGTAATCACTTAAAAACATTCTTTATCTTATGGTTTTAAGATGCTAATAAAAACCTACATCTTCATCAACAGAAAACTTATTAAATGATGGCACAACCATAAAAATGTAATACTAGGAAACCACAAAAAAGAATGAGTTGTATCCATATGTATCCCTATGGAACAGCCTCCATATTATATTGGAATATGAGGAAAGCAAGGCACAGAGTGTAGAAATATGCCCACACCTCAGGGGCTTTGGGGGTTTGGGTTTTGCTCTAACAATAGGAGCTATAGCTTTAGAATTGTATCTGCATAGACTATGTCACACAATACGGTAATGCCAGTGGTTTCCTCTGGAGCAAGGACTGGGGCCTGGAGAGGACTTCTTATTCATTCTGTAATCTTTTGTGCTATTTGACTTTTTCCTATACCTAAAATGCGTACATTTTTCAATTAAAAATATTAATTAAACATTGTTTTTACTAAAATGTATAATGAAATTTTACTCTCGTTTAATAACCCTAAAGCTAAGAGGGAAGTGAACTGTACCAAGAGATACAGAAACCAGCTAGGTCAGCATTTTCCATAAATATAGGAAAAGAAAGTGGAACAGGAGACGATGCTTGCGGAACAGAGTATTTCAGAAACTGGCCACATCATGCAGATGTGCAGGGTTCTAAATGGTTAGCTAGTTCTCAAGCCTACATTTTTGCTGATGGAAGAAAACAATCTGGTAGCTTCCAGGTAAACTCAGTCATTTCCAGGATTTTTCATAGTCTTTTTTAAATGAATACTGTTAATTCTGGGCTCTCCTCCCTTACCCTTCTTCACTTTTCTACTTCTTAGCCAATTTTTTTTGCCGTTTTAGATTTTGCAAATGTACTTTTTTAAAAAAAAATTTTATTAGAGTATAGTTGATTTACAATGTTGTGTTAGTTTCAGGTGTACAACAAAGTGAATCATATCAAAGTGAATCAAAGTTATACATATACATATTATCTACTCTTTTTTAGATACTTTTCCCATGTAGGTCATTACAGAGTATTGAGTAGAGTTCCCTGTGCTATACAGCAGGTCCTTATTAGTTATCTGTTTTATACATAGTACTGTGTATATGTCAATCCCAAATTTTAAAACGTTTTTTACTGTACCTATTGCCTGTATTTCCTCCCCTACAGAACTCCTTGGGCTCATCACTCTCCTGAAACACACTTCCAGGGTCGCTGGACACCTCCAGTTTGCTAGGTCCAGAGGACCTTCTCTGTCCTTTTCTTATTCCACCTCTCTCAGCCTTCATAAACCATTCCCTTTTCTTAGTGTCTGCGAAGACGCATCCTCCTGGCTTTGCCCCAACCTCATGGCTACTCTTTGCTTCCTACTAAAACCTCTAAATGCTGGGGTTACTCAGGCATCCAAAAACCTTCTTTCTTCTCCATCTACATTTATTCCCCAAACCTGAAACCCCACTGATGTGTTGATGACTCTTCAGTTCCTATGTCCAGCCCAGATTGTTTCTCCGCATTGCAGACATGCTTCCCACTCGACATCTCCGCTCAGATGTTTCGCAGCATCCCATGCGTCACGTGTCCAAAACAGAACCCTTGATTTCCCCACAGCCTCAGAAACCTCTGTCTTCCCTGGGTGTTCCCTATTTCAGTATATGGCATAGCACGCACTCAAGGACCCAAGCCAGAAGTCTGGAAGTCATTCTTGGTCATGCCCTTTTCCTCACCTTCCACATCCAGCCCTTCAAGTTCTGTTTTTGTTTTGACTTACAACATATATCTTGATTTTGTCCCCCTCTCTTCCTCTTCACCACTACAACCTGGTCTAGACAGCCATCACCTCTGACCTACAGTGGCTTCCTCACTGGTCTTCTTGCTTCCATACTTGTGCCTCCACACGTATGGAACTCCAGCCAGAGAAAGTGCTCTTTGTTAAAGAAATAAACTGTCTCATGTTTTTTTTCTTCCCATCTCCTTCAGTAGCTTCCCATTGAATTAAAATTCAAATTCCTTCCATGGCCATCAGAGCCCTGGATGATCTGTCCACAGCCTGTTTCTCCAACTTTATCTCACGTTATGGTCCTTTTCCTCACTACAGTCCAGCCACCCTGGTCAGATCTGATCTGCCTGGAGGACACAGACAGGGTGTCTGTATATGCTGTTCGCTCAGCCTGGAATGCTCCCCACCCCCACTTTTACCTTCTCTTCACGTGGTTGGCTCTTGTCCTTCTTTAGGCCTCATCTTAACTGTCACCTTTTCAGAGGGATCATCTCCTACCACCCTATCCTTTAGCTCCTTTTCCTATGTAATTGTGACTTAAGACAGCATATTTGTTTTCTTGTTGCACTTAAGATCCTTTGCAATAATCTACCTGTTTAGAGTTGAACTCCATCACCAGAATGAATGAAATCCCCATGAAGGCAGGGATCATGCCTGTCTTGCTTACCAGTGCATCCCTAGGAACTGACACATGGAAGACATTCAGTTGATCATTGATACTGCTATGGTTTTAGGAATGAGTATTTAAATTGCCACCATTTTCTAACTCTGCTATGATGTTCCTTATAAAAGGAAACAAAGTAATAATTATGTTCTTCTCTTAATAAGCAATTACACCTCAGAAGGAAAAGCATTCATGAATACAAATTTATATTCCAATTTTTCTCAATTATAATAATTTGAATCACATGAGATTGCTGCCATTAGATCATTTGTTACTACCAATGGCAATTTCATAAGCTGCCAGCTAATAAATAGTTAATTAAAGTGTCTATCTCTGGTTTAAGCTATTGTTTCAGGATAGATTAGATTATGCTGCAGAAACAAACACTCCCACACCTTAGTGGTTCACAACCACAAAGGCTCATTTCTCACTTGTACTGTGCCGCTATGGCTCGGCTGTGCCTTTGCTGTGTGTTATCTTCACTCCAGGGCCCAGGCTGGTGTAGTGGTTTCTGTCTAGATCATTGCTGGTAGTTGCAGCAGAGATTTGGTGAACCACATTCTAGCGTCTACCTAGAAATACACACATCCTTTTGTGTGTTTCACTGGCCTGAAAAAGTCACACAACCACTCCTGAGTTCAACAGGGCGGGGATGTGAGTCTTTCTCCTGGGAGATGCACTTTAGGGGTGGCAATAGAAATATTTGGTATAAAAGTAACACAGTCTGTTACAGTAATCCTGAGCAATTACTGCTTTCACCTGATACTAGGTACCTATACTTCAAGTATATGTCCTAGTTGTAAAATGGACTAGGTTTATGCCCTTTAGCCCATTTGTAAAAGCAATATTATATAGTAAAAATATCTACCTTAGTGTTCTGACTTGTATTTAGCATTTTAAACATAATAATGTAAGTTTGTTGTATTTAATGACAAGCTCTAGGAGAAGGCACAAAGCTCATAGAAATCAGGAATTCCAAAGAGTGACAGAAATCTCTCTGCTTGCTGATTTGAAAGATTTGTTTAGTGAAGGGGAAATAATATCATTAGGGGTTGCTGATTTTGATGTAATTTTAAAAACTCGTATACCTTTAAAACAACCTATAGACAAAATCCAGGGATGTTTAAGAAGTTGCCTGAATTTTGGGAACAGGTGCATTTTTGGAGGTTTTCTGTTCTGCTAAGTTAGTCTCGTAGTTACAGGCATGAGGTTGGTATGGAACACGGTGTGGGGCTAATCCCCATGTCTTATTTGCTATGTACTTTTTCTTTCTAAAAGATATAAAAATTTATAGAGTGTAAGTTCCACAGACTTCTCAGTACAGTTCATGGACTATAAAATAACTGATAATCAATTAATAGACTTTGAAAGGATGGCACTTTGTAAGCATTGCTTTGACTTCCCAGTGGGATTATATAAGATGGAGGGATGCAAAACACACAGAGAGAAGTGTCCATAAATGATAAATAGCATTTCTCACAGCCTCCTCACCTTCCCTTCTCCAGCGCCAGTACTGCAGGTTCTTATTAACGTCTAAATGTTCTTTACATAGAAGCTCTTGGGGAAAAAAAAAAACAAAACTTTTCTTATGGCCTCCATGTGCTCTGAGTGACTCATTGGAGGCTGAAGTCCTTTCTCCCCCTTTCCCCCCTCTCCCCATGCGCCCAGCCTCTCTCTCATGAAATTAACCATTGATCTGAAAGTCAAGGGATGCAAATCCAGAGAAAACTGGAAGCATTCCAGGGCCCACAAATACAAAGTTAATTACCTAAGGAAAACTACAAGAAAGACTTTTGTTTTCCACCAAAATCTCCTCCCCAGGCTGTTAGTTATGTCGTACATGGACCCGATCGATATATGAGGGCTTGAGAACCAAAGTCCCTTGGAATAAATTAATCTGTCAGGGAAAGAAATAAACAAAGAACAAATTAACATGTTTTAAGACATTGCTTAAATTTTCATAAATATAGACCTTGAGATGGGATGATGAGTTCCCAGGGGCCAGAGCTAATATTTGGTTGTAATTAAGAGTTGCTCTTTCATGTTTTGTCTGATGTAGGTGGGAAATTGGCCACGTTGTTTGCTGAGTTCCTTGCTCATGCTTCCTCACAAATGCCTCTGTTTACTTCATTAATAAGAAATGGATGTCTCAAAAATTACACTGGCACACTTATCTTGTTTCACTTCTAGCTAATATTAAAATCATGAAATGCTACACACACACACACACACACACACACACACACACACATACACACACACACACACCCCCATATAAGCATGATTTTTTTTTATAAGCATGATATTTTTTTTTACATCTTTATTGGAGTATAATTGCTTTACAATGGTGTGTTAGTTTCTGCTTTATAACAAAGTGAATCACTTATACATATACATATGTTCCCATATCTCTTCCTTCTTGCGTCTCCCTCCCTCCCACCCCTCTAGGTGGTCACGAAGCACCGAGCTGATCTCCCTGTGCTATGCAGCTGCTTCCCACTAGCTATCTACCTTACGTTTGGTAGAGTATATATGTCCATGCCTCTCTCTCGCTTTGTCACAGCTCACCCTTCCCCCTCCCCATATCCTCATATGCTCTAGTAGGTCTGTGTCTTTATTCCTGTCTTACCCCTAGGTTCTTCATGACATTTTTTTTTCTTAAATTCTGTATATATGTGTTAGCATACGGTATTTGTCTTTCTCTTTCTGACTTACTTTACTCTGTATGACAGACTCTAGGTCTATCCACCTCATTACAAATAGCTCAATTTCGTTTCTTTTTATGGCTGAGTAATATTCCATTGTATATATGTGCCACATCTTCTTTATCCGTTCATCCGATGATGGACACTTAGGTTGTTTCCATCTCTGGGCTATTGTAAATAGAGCTGCAATGAACATTTTGGTACATGACTCTTTTTGAATTATGGTTTTCTCGGGGTATATGCCCAGTAGTAGGATTGCTGGGTCATATGGTAGTTCTATTTGTATTTTTTTAAGGAACCTCCATACTTTTCTCCATAGTGGCTGTACCAATTCACATTCCCACCAGCAGTGCAAGAGTGTTCCCTTTTCTCCACACCCTCTCCAGCATTTATTGTTTCTAGATTTTATGATGATGGCCATACTGACTGGTGTGAGATGATATCTCATTGTAGTTTTGATTTGCATTTCTCTAATGATTAATGATGTTGAGCATTCTTTCATGTGTTTGTTGGCAATCTGTATATCTTCTTTGGAGAAATGTCTATTTAGGTCTTCTGCCCATTTTTGTATTGGGTTGTTTGTTCTTTTGTTATTGAGCTGCAGCTCAATAACAAGCATGATATTTTTTAGGAACCTCCATGTATTAACTTTCTAGTGGCTCAGAAGGACCTAATGACCTAATCTGTGATGGACTACACCCATCTGAGAAACTTAGGCGTTGCTGACAGTGGACCGTGGTGGGCTCCATGCCGGGTGTAGGTGTGGAGTCTCAATGCTGGTGATTAGCAGGGAGGGCAATAACTATGTAAGTTACTCGTCTGTAAGGACAATGTAAGAATTCATTTAGATCCAAGAACCAGAAATCCATCTCATACTAGCTTAGGCCATAATGCACTTTGTTAGGGTTTAGACAATGTCATTAGGCCCCTGTCTCTCCCTCTCTCTCTCAGTACTGCTTACCCCTTTTGGGCTGCCACTTTCAATGTTGGTAAAATGGCCACTGCCAGCCCTGAGCCAGTATCCACTACGTAGAACTTGAGATCCCAAAGGACAAAGGGCTCTCTCTCCTCCAGTGTCCACACTCAGATCTCCTAGAGGAACTCTAGCCCTGTGGCTTGTGTGTCCACCCCTGAACTAGTCACCATGGGTGGGAAAGGGGGACTCTACCAGCCAGGCCTGGGCCACGTGTTCAGCCTGGTCTGGGGGAGAGGCAGAGGAGGGGAGGGCAGCCACATCCACATTCCTGGAAAGTGTTCCCCACGGGAAAGAGGAAGCTCTTTTACCAAAGCAGAGGGGAGGAGATATTAGGGCAAAACAACCAGTATCCACCTGGAAACTTTTATTCCCATCATATTCATCATGCTCAGTTGCTGAATGTAGCTTATTTTCAGAAGGGGAGGCCAAGGCAGAGATCTCTGTGATTACACAACAAGTCTAAGCTCTGTTGACAAAATTGACTACCCTCCATCAGGTTGTCGGTAGTTTTCTATCAAGTTCTGAACAAAAACTCCCTGTGGGTCTTGAATAGCAGAATTGAGGCACCTATGGATGTTCCTTTTACAGCTATAGTAGCTCTCTCAAAGTCACTTTCTTTTTATTTCCCTATACGTGTTTAAGTATTATTCTAGTTCGTGGAACATATTTGTATTAAATATCCTAATACTTACTATTACTAAGTCATACCCAGGAGAAAGAAACAGGGTATAGTACTTTTTATCAGTTGAGAACTTTTAAAATACTTCTCTATTTGAATAATTTCATAACTCAGCCCTCTTGAGGATTTTGCATTTGGGTAGTAGATAGAATCTGAATTGCATATTTTGATGTGAAATGCCAGTTCTAAGTATTGAGCAATTTATATATTGCGAACCTAGTATATATAATTCTCAGTACAAGATGGAAATATACTCTTCAAAGCTATGCTATCACAGAAGAGACTAAAATCTCTGGAGCAAGTAGTTGTAGATCTGGAAGGTCAGAAAGATTCACTGAGTCTATTTTACTGCTTGGGAGGCAGGATAAGCATAGTTTGACTTTACTAACCTTCATGTAGGATTCACAGATCAACCCCAGCTAACAGCATAGCAAATTCATCAGCACTGCAAACAAACCATGTTCTGGAATGGATAGAATTAGCAGGTCAGCTCTGTTGGCAATTAGATGAGGCATCACCTAGATCCTCATGGAGTAGAGATTTGGCTGACCTAAAACACTGTGCCTCAAAATAACTTACATAACATCACTTAGAAGCAGGACATTTAACCCATGATTGGGGAAACTTGTTTAAATAAAGATACTATCAACAAGTCATATGTCTTAAATGATTATGGTTTTTTGCTTTATCCATTTAAATAGCAAGGGCCGGAGTCATTTGACAAAATGGAATGTCCAACAACTAGCTCCTGGAATAATGTTTATTGCAACAAAACTTCACCATTTGCACAAAATGGGAGCGTCAAGCACAGTGGAGCCTAAGGGAACTCTACAGATTGGAAATGAAATCAGGAGTAGTTCAATGTTTCCTCTCTGAGAAGTCCATTCCTGGAGATGGGAGAGGACAGGCATAAGAGCTCAAAACGCCTTCTGCTGTTGCATTCAATAAAATAAATAAAAGGTGGCACACTAAAGAGACAACAGTAGTAATCAGTAGACAAATCTTTTGTGCAGGTTTAGTATAAGATTGGCAGCAAGTTTGCATCAAGGTTGGATATTTTTACCAAACAATTTATTTAAAAGAAACTTCTCATATCCATTCCCAGGAACCCATAACCCTAATCAGTACTCAGTTTCCATTATTTAAAAGTCATGTTCACATAGATAGTCACACCTACCTAAGAAAACTTCCCATGAGAACTGTCAAAATCGGCATGAGCCGAACTACAGAACTTTCTTTTTCTTGCATCACAGATTTTTATTTTATCATTATTATTATTATTTTTTACATTTTTATAGCCTCCTTTCCTGGCCCTCTCGTTTTTAAAAAAAATTATTTATTTATTTATTTATTTTTAACATCTTTATTGGAGTATAATTGCTTTACAATGGTGTGTTAGTTTCTGCTTTATAACAAAGTGAATCAGCTAGATGTATACATACAGCCCCATATCTCCTCCCTCTTGCATCTCCCTCCCACCCTCCCTATCCCACCCCTCTAGGTGGTCACAAAGCACTGAGCTGATGTCCCTGTGCTATGTGACTGCTTCCTAGTAGCTGTTTTACATTTGGTAGTGTATATATGTCCATGCCACTCTCTCACTTCATCCCAGCTTACCTTTTCCCCTCCCCGTGTCCTCAAGTCCATTCTCTACGTCTACGTCTTTATTCTTGTCCTGCCCCTAGGTTCTTCAGAACCTTTTTTTTTTTTTTTAGATTCCATATATATGTGTTAGCATATGGTATTTGTTTTTCTCTTTCTGACTTACTTCACTCTGTATGACAGTCTCTAGGTCCATCCACCTCACTACAAATAACTCAATTTCGTTTCTTTTTATGGCTGAGTAATATTCCATTGTATATATGTGCCACATCTTCTTTATCCATTCATCTGTCAGTGGACACTTAGGTTGCTTCCATGTCCTGGCTATTGTAAATAGAGCTGCAGTGAACATTGTGGTACATGACTCTTTTTGAATTATGGTTTTCTCAGGGTATATGCCCAGTCCAAATACAGAACTTTAAGGATAGGATTCCTCCATGCATTATATCCACAATGTTCTATCTCTGGGTATTTGCATGTCTCTTTTTAAACAAGCTCTGTTCTGTGTGACTGGACCTTTAATTAAAACACGATTTCTCGGCTTCCCTGGTGGCGCAGTGGTTGAGAGTCCGCCTGCCGATGCAGGGGACACGGGTTCATGCCCTGGTCCGGGAAGATCCCACATGCCACGGAGCGGCTAGGCCCGTGAGCCATGGCCGCTGAGCCTGTGCGTCCGGAGCCTGTGCTCCGCAACGGGAGAGGCCACAACAGTGAGAGGCCCGCAAACCCCCCAAAAAATAAAATAAAATAAAAACACCACGATTTCTGACAGGCTAGCCACTAATGGATGTAAATTTGTCCAAAGTTTACTAAAAATTATCCAAATTCCAACTCTCAGAATCTTGTGTTTCTACTGGTCTGCTAACCACCTTGATTTCTTTACCAAATGATGTCTATTGCCTGGGTCAGCAGACAATGTCACCTGACCGTCCACTCCACTCTGGTGACCCTGAATCTGAGAGACCACAGTGTCTTAGATCTTCCTTTTCACTTTCTCCCTTTCCCAGGCATCTGTAAACTTGCCAAAAGCTCCATGAGGATAATTTTAGCTACTATTCATTCTTAACAATACCAGAAGAGTACATCCACCATGTAAAAAACAAATACAACCCTGAGTCCTTTTCCTTGCGCTGGCTGCTTTGTTATCAGAACTTAAAGTTATACCAAAGACCAGTGTTAGAATCGTACAATAATGAGCTGGAATGCAAATTCCTCTGCAAATTCAACTATAATATTAATGATTCTTACAAAGAGATTAGCAGCTTGTTCTAAATTAGTATTGTAATATATCTTAAAGATCATGTTATGAGGCTTCTTTATTCTATAAGCCTACAATCTATGACCAAAAGAAATAAAATTCTGTATTTTAAACATTTTTTCTTTCTTATTTATAGATAAGGTAAAGGGGGAGGGGGACCCAAAAGTCTAAAAAGAAAAAGAAGAGAAAAGCAACTTAATGAATAATGTGAACTGAGTCAGTGACCAGGTAGATGCAATTGTGACATCTGTGACTGCCTGCATCTGCCACGTCTTTGTACAGAGTGCCTTAGAATGACCTTAGGAAGTGAGCCATGACTTGTTTTTAAATTTTTATTGTGTCAAAAATTACAGCTTGAATGATCAACTTGTGCATATCCTAAGTAAAGCTGTCAGGTTTTCTCTTTTTCATCACAGATTGGATTATAATGCACAGACTACAGTTAAATGTGTTATTTGCTATGAACTCTGCCCCACACTTCAGGCTTCACAATTGCTGGTACCTCATTATCCAGCTTGGGTGTTCTGATCACTAGCCACTAGCAAACCATTAGTCAGAGTTTCTTGGGCTGGTCCCACCTCAGGTGCCAATGACTGGTCCATTATGGCCAGGGATTGACCTGGAAATGTGGCTACCTGGACCTACTCTCAAAAAGGAAGGACCCACTTGGAAAACGACATCACTGTTCATGTTTGTATCTCCAAGAAAGGGGTCTCCATGAAGTCCTTTTTTAAAAAAATCCAGCTTTGACAGCCTCTGTCCTTCCAGATGGTGCACAGAGCCAAGCCTGTCAGAGACCCTTAGTCTCCTGCTGCCTTTTAATGCTGCTCCTTGATTGCTAATGACCCCCAGCTGGACTGGCTCCTCAACCCATTTAACCCCTCCCTGCTGGGTCCCCATCTCACGCAGGGTGAGAGGCAGTGAGAGCTGGAAGTGGGAAGGTGCCAAGCCATCCAGGAACTCCCGCCCTTCCAGAGCTGGTGGCATGTTTCCCGGCGCCATCACGCATGTCCAAGGTTGCTCCAGTGGAGAGCTCCTGTTAACATGATTTTCACTCTGTTGTCAGATAAATGCTACCAGGCTTCAGATTGTTAAAATTTCATTTGACTAAGCCAGCAAACACTGAAAGAGCATTTCCTGTAGGGTTCGAGAGTTGAGGACTACTGATATGAATCCCCTGAAATATGTTAGTTTGGAAACTTAAAATTAAATTGCACTGGAACTGTCTTTTAGTCTGGTCGAACTTAGTGATCCGAGCAGATCGTATGTGTCAGTATACAAAGTCACTACAAAGAAACCTGAGTGAAGGTGATAATTTCCTTGTCTCGGCCTAAATCACTGTATAACACAGGAGATACCCATTTCAGGTATGCGGATAATAGCTGTATTTACTTTGGTTAAGCTTGGCTTGTTTTTTGTTTGTTTGTTTGTTTTTTGCAGTATGTGGGCCTCTCACTGTTGTGGCCTCTCCCGTTGCGGAGCACAGGCTCCGGACGCGCAGGCTTAATGGCCATGGCTCACGGGCCCAGCCGCTCCACGGCATGTGGGATCTTCCCGGACTGGGGCACGAACCCGTGTCCCCTGCATCGGCAGGCGGACTCTCAACCACTGCGCCACCAGGGAAGCCCTTGGCTTGTTTTTTTGCAACATGCTGGAATGTATTTTTTGCAACATACTGGTCAGGTGACTCAGAGAAGGGGGATTTAAAAGGGAAGAAAGCTGATGACATTAATTTGTTGAAAGATCTTGAGTCCAGTGGAGAAACTCAAACTCAGATCTCTCCGGACCTACTCATGACAAAATAACCTTCAATGAGAACAGAGGGAAGTGGAGAGCTTGAGAGGTCATTATTCTGTGTATGGTTTCATAAAGGGTTTTCATTAATCTCATATCAAATTGTAAGAAAACAAGGCAAAGAAATTAAATAATTCTATATGACCCTAAAGAACCAAAGTCTAAACTCTTGATCTGAGCAGAGAACTGGGAGCTTTGTGTCTCACTATTTTTATAAATCTTTAAATGTTTACTGGATAGTTGAACCAGATTTAATTTACAGTGAACTAAGGAATTTTTTTCCAACATGAAGCACAAGATAGGAAAATAACCCAAATGTAATTATTTTCTATTTAACTTTGTTTCCCCCAGACACTTCCTATTTTATTGGTTTTTTTGGAGATTAAAGCTGAAAGCACCAGAGTGATCTACTTTTTCACCACGAATACTGCATTGATCTCACTTTTGCATCTCATTAGTTTAATGCAAACAAAAGTCATACCTGTGATTTCATTTCGTCTGTTATTCACATTCTCTACTGTTGCCCACAGGTGCGCGCACACCTGCCAGTCATTTGTGTGTATAATCGCCCCGAACCAACTCATCCATACTAACGACTGCTCTCTCTACCTGTAAAAATATTTTAGAATTTATGAACCTTGGTGGGTGTTTGTACAGCTGTACGATATTAACCGGTACATTGCAGTTTTTGCTCACAGCTGGGGAAAGACTAAGTAACTGGTTAAAATGTGGTCTTTTAGTCCATCAGTGACTATCCAGAAAGGGGTTCGGATAAGGCCACCTGGTGCAGCATTGCTTTTTAAATGAGTGAATTGCGTTAGAATAAAGTTCTGGTATAGTTATGGAGAATTTTCCTCCCTGAAGCCCTGAATGCATTTTGTTTGGTCATCTTTAAATTCCAACAAGCCAGTAAGGTCAACAGCATTTATGTCCGTTTTGCAGATGAGGTACTAAGAGGCCAAGCGGCAGGAAATCTGCAGCCACAGCATCTTAAAGTTGGCAGGGACCTTAAAGAGCCTCTCAACTAATGGTTCTCACCCTTTACCTGCTTTCACACTGGTTTCATGCAACAAACCTCCATCACGTACATCTTTCACTGCACACAGTTGCTCACACATTGGGAAGGAGCATGACTCCTAGGAGAACAGCTCAGAATCTCCAGGCAAGAACAGCTGTAATGTCCCACATCACCACCCTCTTGAAAAAATCACTATATCAGTCCAACCCCCTGTTTCACAGATAAAACATGGCAGCCCAGGGGGCTAAGCAATTCACCCAAGGTCACATACCAGTAAGTTCCAGAACTTGAACTAAGCCCAGGCCTTCTGACCCCAAGTCCAGTGCTGGTGTCGCTACAGCTGACCGGCCCTTTGCACGCTAACAGCAGGTACCGGAACCAGGTACCCAATTTAGAGAGCCAGGCAGAGCTGGGGATGAACACCCTGGAATCCCCTGCCACGAGGAATCAAAGACCCATTCACAATTAGTATAGTAAAAACCAGCACTATCTGGTGTCCCATATCCTCAAGCATTCAAAATGTCGTTGCAATCTTCAAAGACATTCTTCCGTTCCATTTTTATCTGCTTTTACCTAGGACATTGTTTCCCAGCTCCCGAGGAGTTCACTAGGTGATTTGCATCTCATTAGGAGCTCCAGAAATGATATCTCCCAGCCTGCTGCCTGGCGCCATGGGTCCACTAAGCATCAGATACAGGTCTTAGATTTTTTTTTTTATGTTGACATTTTTGAAAAAGCTGAATTAATGCTGTTTTCCCACTGGGCACAGTTTGGGTGGCCATTTTGGCCTTAATTCCTGCCCCCCCCCCCCCGCCCCCACAGGACCAAAGTTAGAGAAGAGCCATTGTCAGGGAGGGTACAGAGGAAGTCAGTCATCCCACATGAAGACACCTGGCTGGAAAGGAATATTGTGAGACATCAAAATAAGCAGTTAGAAAACTCCTAAAAGCAGAGAGATGGGACATGATACAAACAATCTGACCACTATGCAAAGTAAAACAAAAAGAAAACCAACAGCAACCCATTAGAATCTGTATAACTGATTCTAAGCTTGCACATTTTAAACATTTTTGTCTAGTTTCAAATCTCCTGACACCTGAGTTTTATGTTTTGCTTTCAAAGGAGTCTTACTAGGTCCAAAAGGCTTTTCAGCTTTGTCATGCATTCATACTGAACCCTCGAGAAGAGCACTGAGCAGCATCGTACCTCTGGAAACCAGACATGTTTCCATGATCAGCAAAACTGTTCTCTTGGAATAAGAGAAATGATTTTCCCAGTGTCCAGGGAAATTAATGTCTGCTTTGGGCTCAAGCCATTTGATGCAGCTTCCAGTGCAAAGAAAATGCTTGACGATGCCGGGAGCTCTACTGGAGATGCTTCCCCTTCCCAGAATTCCTTCTGCCATCTCAAAACCTCTCTGACCCTAGGCCAACTTTTCAAGATGCAGCTAGCTAATCTGCAAAATCAACCTAAGCTCTTAGGAAAGAGTTAAATATCTGGTTTTTCCAACCCTGGCTACAAATTAAAATCATCTGAAAGGGGGAGGTTTTTTTATTTGTTTTTTTTTGTTTTGTTTTTTGCTGTACGCGGACCTCTCACTGTTGTGGCGTCTCCCGTTGCGGAGCACAGGCTCCGGACGCGCAGGCTCAGCGGCCATGGCTCACGGGCCCAGCCGCTCCGCGGCATGTGGGATCCTCCCAGACCGGGGCACGAACCCGTATCCCCTGCATCGGCAGGCGGACTCCCAACCACTGTGCCACCAGGGAAGCCCGGGAGGGTCATTTTTTAAACAATAAAAATGCCAGAGACCTAACCCTAACCAACTGAATTAGGATCTCCAGGGATAAGGCTGAGGCGTCAGTGTTTTTCAAAAGGCCTTCAGGTGATACTAATGTACAACCAGGACGGAGAATCACTCTCATATAACAAGAATCACGACAACCCCTTAGGCGCACCTGCTCTGCCTCGGGTGCCATGCTTTCTCTTTCCATATATTATCTGTCATCCTCACTACAGCCTTACTTGCGTGATCATCATCAGTGAGTTCAGACTTCTAACAAGTGCTAGAGATGGGATTCATAGTCAGTTTTTTCTGACTTCTTTTTTCTTCTGTAACATTCATGTTTCTCAAAGTGTGGGACATGGACCTCTGGTGGTCTGCAAGTTGATTTTACATGGTGTGTGGATGTGACCTTAAATAACACTGAATTGTGTAGAAGAAAGTTACTCCTTTTATAGTCCTCAGTTTAAATTCTTCAGGTTAAGGAGAAAGTCATAGTGATGTTAGTATGTCTTACGTTCCTCTCACATTTACTCACCTGTCTTTTTAACAAACCTTTAAGAAGCCCAGAATGTTCTGTGGGAAACAGAACCTAGCTCAGCTGTGAGAATATTGTTTTGTTCTTACTGTATTTACTTTACGGTTTACTTCTATTTATGGCAAATGACACATGTTTTCCCTTTACAGTAGTAGTTTCATTTTTAAAGAAATGTATTTAAGAGAAAAAGAAATTGGCTGATTTTAAAATATTAAATAAAGAATAGTACAGGTGTCTCGAATATAGCAAAAAATACTGAAGTGGCAGATGAATGCAGAAGTTTGAGAAATACTTTCCCACAACATGGTAATTTTGAAAAATGGGCATCTCTACACCTACTAGCCAATGGGACCTCTCATCCTTTCACACCAGACAGGCAACTAGTTCCATCCTTTTTAGGTCCAGCCGGGACCTTTGAACTTTGCTGCTGCTTCCAACTCAAGAGGAATCCTGAAACACAAATGGCTAATAACATGGGAAGGGGGAAAGGAAGGGCACTTACCCTCTCAAGTAATCAATGAAATGCAAATTAAAACAAATGACGTGCCATTTTTTCACCTATTGAATTGTCAGGCTTTTTCTTAAAGATGCTGACCCATGCTGGTGAAGGCCTTCAAAAACAGGTAATATCAGGTACAGGTGGTAGAAGTATATTTTGCTACCCACTTCCTAGAAGGCAATTGGAAATAAAATTTTAAGTTTTTAAAATATGTATAGTCTTCGGCCAGTAATTCCACTTCTAGGGATTTATCCTAAGAAAATAATGTGAATTATCAAAGATCAAACTATAAGTATGTTCCTCACAGCATTGCTTATTAGAGAAAAACATTGGAAACAACTTCCATGCCCAAAACAGGAAACTGTATAAGTTAATCACGGTTCATTCATAAAATGAAATAGCATGCAGCTATTAGAAATGATGCCATTTAGACTAAACTGGAAGACAGATAAGAAACTTGTTCCATCATTTGCTACTATTATGGGAATGGGATTGGGGTTTTTTTTTTTCACTGCTTAACTTATTTGAACATCATTCATTACTTTAAAAAATGTAACTCTAGAAGTATAATACTATTTTTAAAGTAGATTAAATCATGGGAAAACATTTATGACTTTATTGTTAAGTGTGGGGAAAAGTAGTAACAAATTAGATGAATGATTAAGTTTTGGTTTTGGTTTTTCTGGCTAAAAAAGTGAATACATATTCCTAGAAAAAATATTGAAAGGATATTAAGAAAAAAATACTTAATGAACCTTGTTTTTAAAAGGCCAGTTTCATCGCCCTCCTTGGTAGACTAAGGTTCCCCAGAGATGTCCCAGGATAAGAAAGTCCTTGGCAATAATATTCTAATTGACAGAAACAAAGAGTGGACCACAGAGATACAACAGACCTTAACAAGAATGATGAATAGTAACCATTCATTCATTCAGTCATTCATTGTTTGTTGAGTGTGTGCCAGGACCTGAGCTGTGAGATCGTTTTAGCGGAAGTTATTACCACTTCCCTAACTAATAAGGGGAGAATTCCATATAGAAAATTTATAACTCCACCATCTTCCACAGGCACTAATTTAACTCAGGGATATTTTCTTTGTAGCAGTTTTGCAATTTTGAAGAAGATTGTTCATGACATAACATGGCAACTGGGAAAATTTGTAGCTTTCCTTTCATCTTAGAAAGGAAGATCTGAATTACATGCACCCCAGGAGAAAATCTCTCTTTCTGGTTGTGTGTGTGTGTTTTACAAAAGCCTACTGAATTCCTTCGTCCCTCCCGAAGTTAGATGTGGTAAGGTGAAAGCTTATAAGAACGTCTCATTTAAAGAAAAAGCATTGTAATAGAGACCATGGCCTGGGCCTTGAGGTTTGAATCAAAAGACCTGAGTCCAAGGCTTAGGCCCTGAGGGGAGACCAGCAGAGGGCCCCAAGCTCCCTGGGCTTCAGACCCCTTAGATATAAAAGCAAGGAGCCTAACCACAGAGGTTATCATCCTCCATGTCATAACTTAAAATTGAATTATCTCTGAACTACCAGTCATAATTTCTCCCCTTCTACTCCCTGTCAAGGCTCTGAGCATCCCTGACATAGCCCATGCCTCAGCAGATCAGGAGCAAATGCTTTACAACACACTGGTTGTTTATCTGAAATTCAAATCTAGCTCAGTGTCCTTTTTTCTTCCCTAAATCTGGCAACCCTAATTCCATAGATTTCATAACTCCATAATTTTCCAAAGACTGCATTTTTAAGGTAGTGCAGATTATTGCAGACTTTCTGCCAGTGTGGTTGTTATTGGGAAGGGAAGATTTAAGATGGTCTAGTACCTTGTCTCTCAGCCATGGCTGCACATTAGAACGACCTAAGGAGATAAAATATGTGTTTTTATATATATATATATATATATATATATATATATATATGTATATGTATATGAGATAGATAGATAGATAGATAGATCTATCAAGGTCCTTATCTGAGCACTGGTATTTTAAAAAGCTGAACATCTACTGTAGTGTGAAGAAGATGACCCTAAGTAGGATGTATCTCGTAACTCTGTACAGGATTTGCCATCTGTAAATCTGGAACGCTGAACACTGTGTTTGCTAAAGGGCTCAGGGGGATGCTTTACTTGGCAAGTGACGCTGGGAATGCCTCATCCACAAAATGGCAATCAGATCAGCAGTCATACTGCTCAGAAAGTATCCCTGTCTGCAGAGGCCCTCAAGGACGGTGCAAAGACTATGGCTCTCCCAGTATGCCCTCTCCCAAGAACCCTGCTCACTGCCTGTCCACTCCTCAGGGACCTGGAATCCATACTGTCCCACCCAGGACGGGGAATATTTTGGCTGCATGTGCCATCCTGCCGTCCCTGTGGTTGTCCTTCCACCGCTGCAAGCCCAGCTAGGAAATTTACCAGAACTGGCACATCTGTAATGGGTGATGGAAAGTGAAACTAAGTGTTAGGGGACAATGTTAGGCAAGAGCCTTTGTGGCCAAAGTAGCTGTAACTCAGCAAGTCAAATAGAGTAAAGGAAGTCATTTCTTTCTTCATCTCTGAGACCCTGAGAGAAAACAAAAAGCCTCATTTGTAACTAAAATTGTGTTTGAATTAGGGTTGCCAGATTTAGGGGGAAAAAAGGACACCTGGCTAGATCTGAATTTCAGATTAACAACCAATCACTTTTTAATATAAGTATGTTCTGAATATATACTCACACTCAGAAGGTATTGGTTGTTTATCTGAAATTCAAATTTAACTGGGTACCCTGTATTTGATCTGGCAACTCTAGTTTGGATATACCTGCATGTTCAATAAAGAAAATTGAAATATTAAATTTCCAAACCAGTTGTTTAAAGTTACGGAACAAAGCTATCAACTAAATTCAGCCATTTGTCTCTCACCAAGGACTTGGCCAGTTGTGCCGCCACACAGTGATCTGGAATCAGGGAATAAGGAGGATGCATTTCCTGGTGCTCTTGAAACTCTCTCCATATTTCTTCCATGTTCCGACAGATTTCTCTCCAGTTTATTATAGAGCTCTGTGACAACTCAGAAGAGAAGGGTGTATTCAAGGTCTCAACTATGAAATCAAAAAGTGCAGGGGGAAAAGAAATGTACAGGGGTTCCTAAAAGGAAAGAGAACCTATGTTAAGCTCAAACTGGTATCTATGATATGATATACTTTTATAAAGCACAACAGGTAGGTAGCACCCAGAGTATTACAAACTGGAGAATTTGGCCTGGCTTAACAAATATTTATGTGAAACGGAAGTTGGCTACTTACAGAATATGAACATCATTGTCTTCAAAGTAATAACTCATATTCTAATGTATATCTTCAAACTTGAACTGCCCAGCTTACCTACATAAACTAGTCAAATGAACTAGGAAAGTGCCAGGTAACCCTATTGTTTTGTATCTCCTATGAGCAAACTGGCTCAAGAGCCAGAAGACAGAGGTTAAGCTTCCACTCTGCCACTTACAGATTTAGCCTTTCTTACCTATAGTTTCTCTATATATTGAAAGAAATCATAATTTTTGTCCAACATGCCTCATTTTTTATTTTTAAATTTTTAAGGGAAAAAAATCATGACAAACTTCTCAAAGTGCACACATATTTAGATTTAATCGGTATGCCATATGCTATTTCGTATTTGCTTCTTTTTCTGAACTTTGAATTTTCATCTATCAGTATCATACCCATATTTATCCTCATTGGTGCCTTTATGGTATGACATCATATTTATATCTCAGAGTTAACTTGTCCCCAATTATCAAATATTTATCATGTTTCTGGCTTTTTTCTGTTAAAGAAAGTATTGTTCTAGCTTTTTTCAGTTAAAGTATTATATCCATCTTCGTACAAATGGTATTTTTTTCTCTTTTGGTTTACTTTGTTGGGACATGTTCCTTGGAACAAGTTGCTTAGCTTTTGTTATCTATTGTCAGGTAACTTCAGGAGAAGTGGAGCCTATGGACTCATATGTGCACCTGGGGCCTCTCCCACACTGTCTTTTTACTTTTTGATTTATCCTAATTAATAGAAAGACAGTAGTAATTGCTTTAATTGAAGCTCTTTGTCAAGGTGGCTGAATGTTTTTCAATATCTCATATCATAATTGCATTTCAACATGTATAAATATTTCTCCATCTTTCTCTTGCCTCAGCCTTTCCACATTATGGATAATAGACTTTTGTGTCTATATTTTTAAATTTGTTTTTATCTTTTGTTGCACTTTCTTTCATCTTAAGGTTTTGTTACTGTCCATCATATAGAATACTTCACTTTAATATAATTGAACCCATCCTTGTCCCTAATATCTTCTTCCACATTTAGGATATATAGTCTATTTCATTTCCTTCTAAAGTTTTTATGGGAATGTTTAAAATGTTTAACTATATAGCTCATCTGGAATTTATTGTGGCTGGTGAGAATCAAGAAGTATATTGAGAAAAGTAAAAGATTTAGAATTAAAAAAAATTAATTTGAGTCCAACAGCAATAGCTATGGCCTTAGGCAAGTCACTTAACCTCTTAAGACTCAAGGTTCTCTATTAGACTGAAGGTAGGGACCTTGTCTTTTTCCTTGTTGTCTTCCCTACAATACTGAGCAAAGTTCTTTACATATAGAATAAGTTTTATAAGGTGTATATTTAAGTTACATTTTTTGCATATTGCTATCCAGTTGTTCCAACAGCAGTAATTGAATAATGATTCATTTCCCAATTATTTATTTGGTTGCTTGTGATCGATCATATATCAGTGATACTCAGATTTGTTCCAATGGCAAAGCACCTGGAAGTTGTGGCACTTCTTGCAAAACATCATGAAATACAGAGATATTAAAGTTAAAATAATGAAAATTAAAATTTGATGCTAGGGCTTCCCTGGTGGCGCAGTGGTTGAGAGTCCGCCTGCCGATGCAGGGGACGTGGGTTCATGCCCCGGTCCGGGAAGATCCCACATGCCCCGGAGCGGCTGGGCCCGTGAACCATGGCCGCTGAGCCTGCGCGTCCAGAGCCTGTGCTCCGCAACGGGAGAGGCCACAACAGTGAGAGGCCCGCGTACCGCAAAAAAAAAAAAAATTGATGCTAAATCAGACACCAGCTTACATTAGATTCTAGTATGGTATAGATACCACCAGATACCAACAGTTTGTCTTAATTTATGGGAAATGTTAAAATAGGTAAAATTCAATCCAATAACTGAATTCTTTCTAAGAATCAGGAAAAGAACACCCACCTATGAAACAGCAAGTTCATCAAGAGCAAAAGTTGAGAACCACGTCTTATAGTAAGCATTCCCAGTTGAGAATATAAAATAAAAGCTTCTGATCAATTGTAAACTTTACATAAAGTCCAAGTGAATGGGGCTGAATGTCAGCTGAACCCCAAAACTATTTAAGATCAGTCTTTTGAGTTGTCAAGTTTGGAATTCCTGTAATAGTAGAAAGTCTAAGAGGGAGTAGATGTCAGATCTCCAGTGCATACTCACACCAGCAACCTTAACTCTAGATGTTTCTGTTCATTAGTCTATGAATCAGAGGAGATAACAAAAGAACCTCACAACCTTATGTTCTACCATATTACAGAATATGAACTTCATAAAGCGTATGGAGGTAGGTATGTTGGAACTATCAGAAAGTACCCTTATCAATTCTGGATTCCTTGTACTCTGAGGATGACGCCAGTACCAGAGGCTTGAATCCTGTTCTCTGCACAGTTCCTGAAGATGTGGACAGGGATGTCTGTTAAGGTTATTGGAACCTTCTGCAAGCACCATCATATGGCTAAGCTAATTAATATTTTTTCATGGAGCTTACTTTTACTTAAATTTGACTTTTTTTTTTTTTTTTTGCCATACGCGGGCCTCTCACTGTTGTGGCCTCTCCCGTTGTGGAGCACAGGCTCCGGACGCGCAGGCTCAGCGGCCGTGGCTCACGGGCCCAGCCACTCCGCGGCATGTGGGATCTTCCCGGACCGGGGCATGAACCCGTGTCCCCTGCATGTGCAGGCGGACTCTCAACCACTGCGCCACCAGGGAAGCCCTAAATTTGACTTTTTAAAACAATTTTTTTATTAAGAAAGACAATATGCTGTAGTTTTTTTTTTAACTGCCAGAACAGGAGGTAAGAGATCTAAGGTTGGGTCCCCGCTCTGCCACTTGAACTGGGGTGTGTCATTCATTTTTTCCTTTTGTGAAAAAATGGGTATTTAGAATGGATGGTTCCTAAAGTCCTGTATGGTTCTAATAGTCTTGTTCAAACATAGATATGTTCCATTCAAAAAAAAAAAAAAGACGCAAAACTTCATACTTAGGAAATTGATAATTCACTCTTCATTATGGTCCTTGCTGAGTCATTCTTCACTTAGAAAATTCCCCCAGAATTTCCTTGTATAGTAGGAATCTCTAATGAAATCAAGCTATGATTCCAAATACAAAGCTCCAACTCTTTTTTATAAATAATTAGTTTATGGTATACCCTTGGTCCAAGAAAGTGATATGTCTTCTCCAAACCATGACATTCATGAGCAATATTTTATGGCGGCTGTGTTTGCGTGCATGCAGGCACGCGCACGCGCGCACGCGTGTGTGTGTTGGCAAGAAGTTAGAACTGCTGAATCCTGATTCAGATATAGTGCCAAAAGGACAGCAGATTTCATGAAAATCATCTGCTTGGAAGGGAAATAAATCATGACTTTGTTGGACCTGTGGTTTCTTAATTTCTAGTACACTCTTGGTCCAGGGTTCCAAAATCAGGACTAACACAGAGAGGCTGCTCTGTGAAATCGTGCAATCATCCTTTCCCCTTCTCCTTTACACTACCTCCAGCGACTGCATGGATCAGTGGTATTGTTCAAAGCATTTCAGAAAATACTAGCTCAAGCCATTTGCCCTCCAAAATGTATCCCCCCAAAATGTATCCCACCAAAAGGTTTGCTTCTCATCTACCCAAGAGTGTGTGTGCTCCAGATGTCTTTGAACTCTCACTGTAGGATGTGGTGCAAACTGCCCCAGATTGCCTTCATTGCCTTAACTGAGTTATCTCACCAAGAGGGCATTCTCTACTCTACAAAGGCTGACCACCAACCTCTACTTCACCAGCATGGACAAACCAATTTTCTTTCCTTCACTCTTGACTGCTGACTCATAAGAAAGATGTAGGCAAAGTCCTCGACAGCTGCCCTTGTTTACACTTAGCAATCTGTGTGTGTGTGTGTGTGTGTGTGTGTGTGTGTTTAGCATGATATTTCTCCTAATATTAGCAAAGCTCTAACGTGCCCGTTAAAACAGGACAGAGTTTCTGCTATGTGCATTTATGTGATGAGCGATTTTACACTCAGTTTTCCCAAAACCTCAGATGCTTTACAGTAAAGTTTTGCTATCCTGTTGCAGATTCAGAAAACGGTCTTGCACAGAAGCAGCGAACACCTCACCGAAGATGTCAGCAGCCCAAAATGTTGAGTAGTCCTGAGGACACCATGTACTATAACCAGTTAAATGTGAGTTCAAAGTGGCCATAAAGCTGTTTCACTGGCTTTGTTTCCAGTTAATAATTCTGTTATTAATACCTGTTCCAGCCCCTCCAGCCCCGCCCCCACTCTCTTATACTCTCCTCTTGAACATGTGCTTAGGCCCTTTATCTGTTGCTTTCATGTCAGGATGTCTGCCTTCACGGTGAATAATTGATGTGGTTTATCAAAGACGAGCAAGATGCATGCTTCATCAGGCTCACTTGAGCCCTTTGATCAAAAAAATTATGCTGTGACTTCTGATATTATCAGCATCTGCTTGCATTCAACACAAAATCACTTTGAATTAAAAATTAACGACTTGCTGCTTTCCTTTGACTGTGTGTTCTTGGCCCTCTCCACAGGGAGCTCTAGAATATCAAGGGAGCAAGAGGAAGCCAAGAAAACTTGGGTAAATATCTGTCTTCTTAGTTCTAAGCAACTGTAAACAGAAGGGGTCCTTTGTGATATTATAGAAAATGCAAAACTTTCCAGAGAGGCTTCTAAAAATATGCAGTGGGGATATCACCACTATTATTGACACTGGAAACTACTTTTCACAGTAGCAAGTATACAAAACTTGAATCTATTCTGTCTGAAAAGACTGAAATTGCCACCAAAAGGCAAGTGTTATTTTTCATAATTACCCCAGGAAATTGTACTGTGCTCATAATTTGAGACGTGTATCAGGCTGTATAAAACTCTCCCACAAATCAGAGCACTCCATGCAGTGCAAATAGGCCGCTTCCCCACGTTCCCCTACCCGTGGGCCTTAAAGGTACACAAAGTATAATTGCCCCCAATGGTTAGCCAGGGACACTGCGGAGTTTGTGGCTGATTTGCTTGTTAGCATCTCGATTAAGAATAGGAGTGAGACCGGTCAGAATGGCCATCATCAAAAAATCTACAAACAATAAATGCTGGAGAGGATGTGGAGAAAAGGGAACCCTCTTGCACTGTTGGTGGGAATGTAAATTGATGCAGCCACTATAGAGAACAGTATGGAGGTTCCTTACAAAGCTAAAAATAGAACTACCATACAACCCATCAATCCCACTCCTGGGCATATACCCTGAGAAAACCATAATTCAAAAAGAGTCATGTACCCCAATGTTCACTGCAGCTCTGTTTACAATAGCCAGGACATGGAAGCAACCTAAGTGTCCATCAACAGATGAATGGATAAAGAAGATGTGGCACATATATACAATGGAATATTACTCAGCCATAAAAAGAAATGAAATTGAGTTATTTGTAATGAGGTGGATGGACCTAGAGTCTGTCATACAGAGTTGAAGTAAGTCAGAAAGAGAAAAACAAATACCGTATGCTAACACATATATATGGAATCTAAAAAAAAAAAAAATGTTCATGAAGAACCTAGGGGCAAGATGGGAGTAAAGATGCAGACCTACTAGAGAATGGACTTGAGGATACAGGGAGGGCGAAGGGTAAGCTGGGACAAAGAGAATGACATGGACATATATACACTACCAAACGTAAAATAGATAGCTAGTGGGAAGCAGCCACATAGCACAGGGAGATCAGCTCGGTGCTTTGTGACCACCTAGAGGGGTAGGATAGAGAGGGTGGCAGGGAGGGAGACGCAAGAGAGAAGAGATATGGGGACGTATGTATATGTATAACTGAGTCACTTTGTTATAAAGCAGAAACTAACACACCATTGTAAAGCAATTATACTCCAATAAAGATGTTAAAAAAAAAAAAGGTACAGATGTAAAAGAAAAAAAAAGAATAGGAGTGAGGTAGGTAATTGGTACTAGTCTGAGAAGTAAAGATCAGGAAGGGAACTTTCTCATCTAGAGGGAACCAGACAAGTTAATTCACATAATTTAAGTTGCAATATGATTACAATTTCCAGATACCACTAAATTGGGCCCATTATTAGTGTCTGACCTAGATGTGAAAGGCTTTGTGGATCAGACACCAGTTCCTCCGGGCTGGGGGACCCTGAGCTACCGTAAGCTGCCCCCCCAACTCAGTGTTGGGGCCCAACCCTGTTCCAAGTACTCACACAACTTAAGCTGCCCCATTGATGACTGCTGCACTTGTTTTCTTTTTCTGCTGAAACTCTTTCCTTTGTTGCAGCCAAATCAAAGTGCTTGATGGGGAAGATGACTATTACAAATCTCTGTCACCTGTGGGCTCTATCCCCGAGGAAGACAGCTCAGCCCACCCTCTCTTTTTTTCTTCATCCTCAAAGGGAGCATCTTCTGCTCAGCACTGAGCTGTACTTCCTGCCCCCCAAGTCTGTTGAGGGTAAGAACAATCATGGTAATTGACTGATTGTCATTTAATAAGAAAGTCGTGCAATGGGGTCAGCTTCTATGGACGTGTGGTCTGTTCTGGAGCCTTACTGAACAATTTTCAGATTTCAAACCATTTTCTCCTACCTCTATCACCCTCCCCACATCTGCTGTGTAGCCTGACCTAGGCAACCTCTCCTCTCCTCATCCCATGGGTCCCTGTGGGACACTGAGCACACCTCCACTACAGCAATAACCATCATTCATGCCCCCAACATCTAAGAGGGTATCAGTCTCACGTGTGGACACTGATGATATTTCTTTATTTTTCCCACCATGTCATTCCATGCAGAATCCGCCCCTGTGGAAATCCAGGAGTCCCTTTCCTCCTCGCATCTACACTGCATCCCCTTCCCCTTTGCTGGTCTTTTCTACCCCATCCTGCCTCTCCGCAGGGTCAGGGCTCCATTGCTGAGTGCCCCCATCCTTGAGGAGTACACTCAAGGTCTCTGAGGCCAGGATAATTTTTCATGCTCAGGGGAACCTGAATCTTTCAGGTTCTTCCTTTAAGACAAATGAACCCCTCTCTTGCTAATTATTATCCTGATAAAGCCTTTGCCTCTTTATTCTACCTTACCAAGACATCCCCATCAACTTGGCAGTAAAAAGAAAGGAATGAGATGGAAAGAAAATCTGGACCTGTCAGAGTCCATGTCACATCGTTTTGTAACTGTCCATTCTCTGGTTGGCTGTCTCCATGAGGCTGTGAGTGGCTGCAAGGGAAGCATTTTGTCTCGTCCACCTTTCTGTGCACAGAGCCTAGCACGGTGCCTTGCACAGAGAGGACATCCAGTAAATGCCCACCCTTGAGTGAGTGGAGAGACTTAGTTATACAACATATCTGACAGGAAAGTTACTTTCAATTATATGTGATAGACTATTAATCACTTTTCTTACACCATAAGCTCTGATTTTTCAATGAAGTTTGGCCTAGTCCTATTGTAATGATGTTTTACCATATATTATATTACTCAGTGTGATTCAGTACAACAAGTGTTTTGAGTAACTACTCTGTGCACAACAATATGTGAGAGATTGCTGTGTGATATGAAAACCTAACAAGACCCTTTCTCTAGAAAAGATGTTCTTAACATCCTTCTTGCGGGGCGCCTTCAAGATGGCAGAGGAGTAAGACATGGAGATCAATTCCTCCCCAAAAATATATCAAAACTATATCTACATGTGGAACAACTCCTACAGAACACATACTGAACGCTGGCAGAAGACCTCAGACTTCCCAAAAGGCACCCTCAGGTGACCTACATGCAGAGGCAGGGCCAAATCCAAAGCTGAACCCCAGGAGCTGTACAAACAAAGCAGAGAAAGGGAAATCTCTCCCAGCAGCCTCAGGAGCAGTGGATTAAATCTCCACAGTCAACTTGATGTACCCTGCATCTGTGGAACACCTGAATAGACAAAGAATCATCACAAAATTGAGGAGGTGGACTTTGGGAGCAACTGTAGACTTGGGGCTTGCTTTCTGCATCTAGTTTGTTTTGGTTTTATGTTTATCTTTGTTTAGTATTTAGAGCTTATTATCATTGGTAGATTTGTTTATTGATTTGGTTGCTCTCTTCCTTTTTTTTAAATATATATATACATTTTTTTCTTTTTTCTCTTTTTGTGAGTGTGTATGTGTATGCTTCTTTGTGTGATTTTGTCTGTATAGCTTTTCTTTTGCCATTTGTCCTAGGGTTCTGAATGTCCTTTTTTTTTTTCTTTGTATAGTTTTTAGCACTTGTTATCATTGGTGGATTTGTTTTTTGGTTTGGTTGATCTTTCTCTCTTTTTTAAATTACTTTATAATGTTTTTGTTTTTAATAATTTTTTTCTATTTTAATAACTTTATTTATTTATTTTTTCTTTCTTTCTTTCTTTTATTTTTTCTCCCTTTTCTTCTGAGCCGAGTGGCTGACATGGTCTTGGTGCTCTAGCCCGATGTCAGGCCTGAGCCTCTGAGGTGGGAGAGCCCAGTTCAGGACATTGATCCACGAGAGACCTCTCAGCTCCATATAATATCAAACAGCGAAAGCTCTTCCAGGGATTTCCATCTCAATGCTAAGACCCACCTCCACTCAACGACCAGCAAGCTACAGTGCTAGACACCCTATGCCAAACAACTAGCAAGACAGGAACACAACCCCACCCATTAGCAGAGAGGCTACATAAAATCATAATAAGTTCACAGACACCCCAAAACACACCACCAGACACAGTCCTGCCCACCAGAAATACAACATCCACCATCATCCACCAGAACACAGGCACCAGTCCCCTCCATCAGGAAGCCTACACAACCCACTAAACCAACTTTACCCACGGGGAGCAAACACCAAAAACAACGGAAACTACGAACCTGCAACCTGCGAAAAGTGGACCGCAAACACAGTAAGTTAAGCAAAATGAGAAGACAGAGAAATACACAGCAGTTGAAGGAGCAAGGTAAAAACCCACCAGACCAAACAAATGAAGAGGAAATAGGCAATCTACCTGAAAAAGAATTCAGAGTAATGACAATAAAGATGATCAAAATCTTGGAAATAGAATAGAGAAAATACAAGAAACGTTTAACAAGGACCTAGAAGACCTAAAGAGCAAACAAACAGTGATGAAAAATACAATAAATGAAATTAAAAATTCTCTAGAAGGAATCAATAGCAGAATAACTGAGGCAGAAGAACAGATAAGTGACCTGGAAGATAAAATAGTGGAAATAACTACTGCAGAGCAGAATAAAGAAAAGAATGAAAAGAATTGAGGACAATCTCAGAGACCTCTGGGACAACAAAATACACACCAACATTCGAAATATAGGGGTCCCAGAAGAAGAAGAGAAAAAAAAAGGGACTGAGAAGATATTTGAAGAGATTATAGTTGAAAACTTCCCTAATATGGGTAAGGAAATAGTCAATCAAGTCCAGAAAGCACAGAGTCCCACACAGGATAAATCCAAGGAGAAACACACCAAGACAGATATTAATCAAACTATCAAAAATTAAATACAAAGAAACAATATTAAAAGCAGCAAGGGAAAAGCAGCAATTAACATACAAGGGAATCCCCATAAGGTTAACAGCTGATCTGTCAGCAGAAACTCTGCAAGCCAGAAGGGAGTGGCAGGACATATTTAACGTGATGAAAGGGAGAAAACTACAACCAAAATTACTTTACCCAGCAAGGATCTCATTAAGATTCAACAGAGAAATTAAAACCTTTACAGACAAGCAAAAGCTAAGAGAATTCACTACCACCAGACCAGCTCTACAACAAATGCTAAAGGAACTTCTCTAGGCAGGAAACACAAGAGAAAGAAAAGACCTACAATAACAAATCCAAAACAATTTATAAAATGGTAATAGGAACATACATTCGATAACTACCTTAAATGTAAATGGATTAAATGCTCCAACCAAAAGACATATACTGGCTGAATAGATACAAAAACAAAACTCATATATATGCTGTCTACAAGAGACCCACTTCAGAACTAGGGACACATACAGACTGAAAGTGAGGAGATGGAAAAATATACTCCATGTAAATGGATATCAAAAGAAAGCTGGAGTAGCAATTCTCATATCAGACAAAACAGATTTTAAAATAAAGACTATTACAAGAGACAAAGAAGGACACTACATAATGATCAAGGGGACAATCCAAGAAAAAGATGTAACAATTGTAAATATTTATGCACCCAACATAGGAGCACCACAATACATAAGGCAAATGCTAACAGTCATAAAACAGGAAATCGACAGTAACACAATAATAGTAGGGGATGTTAACACCCCACTTTCACCAATGGACAGATCACCCAAAATGAAAATAAATAAGGAAACATAAGCTTTAAATGATACATAAAACAAGATGGACTTAATTGATATTTATAGGACATTCCATCCAGAAGTAGCAGATTACACTTTCTTCTCAAGTGCTTATGGAACATTCTCCAGGATAGATCATATCTTGGGTCACAAATCAAGCCTTGGCAAATTTAAGAAAATAGAAATCATATCAAGTATCTTTTACTACCACAATGCTATGAGACTAGATATCAATTACAGGAAAAGATCTGTAAAAAATACAAACACATGGAGGCTAAACAATACACTACTAAATAACCAAGAGATCGCTGAAGAAATCAAAAAGGAAATAAAAAAATTCCTAGAAGCAAATGACAATGAAAACACAATGACCCAAAACATATGGGATCCAGCAAAAACAGTTCTAAGAGGGAAGTTTATAGCAATACAATCCTACCTCAAGAAACAAGAAACATCTCAAATAAAAAACCTAACCTTACACCTAAAGCAATTAGAGAAAGAAAAACAAACAAAAAAAACCCCCAAAGTTAGCAGAAGGAAAGAAATTATAAAGATCAGATCAGAAATAAATGAAAAAGAAATGAAGGAAACGATAGCAAAGATCAATAAAACTAAAAGCTGGTTCTTTGAGAAGATAAACAAAATTGATAAACCATTAGCCAGACTCATCAAGAAAAAAAGGGAGAAGACTCAAATCAATAGAATTAGAAATGAAAAAGGAGAAGTAACAACTGACACTGCAGAAATACAAAGGATCATGAGAGATTACTACAAGCCACTCTATGCCAGTAAAATGGACAACCTGAAAGAAATGGACAAATTCTTAGAAAAGCACAACCTTCCGAGACTGAACCAGGAATAAATAGAAAATATAAACAGACCAATCACAAGCACTGAAATTGAAACTGTGATTAAAAATCTTCCAACAAACAAAAGCCCAGGAGCAGATGGCTTCACAGGCGAATTCTATCAAACATTTAGAGAAGAGCTAACACCTATCCTTCTCAAACTCTTCCAAAATATAGCAGAGGGAGGAACACTCCCAAACTCATTCTACAAGGCCACCATCACCCTGATACCAAAACCAGACAAAGATGTCACAAAGAAAGAAAACTACAGGCCAATATCACTGATGAACATAGATGCAAAAATCCTCAACAAAATACTAGCAAACAGAGTCCAACAGCACATTAAAAGGATCATACACCATGATCAAGTGGGGTTTATCCCAGGGATGCAAGGATTCTTCAATATATGCAAATCAATCAATATGATAAACCATATTAACAGACTGAAGGAGAAAAACCATATGATCATCTCAATAGATGCAGAAAAAGCTTTCTACAAAATTCAACACCCATTTATGATAAAAACCCTCCAGAAAGTGGGCAGAGAGAGAACTTACCTCAAAATGATAAAGGCCATATATGACAAACCCACAGCCAACATCCTTCTCAATGGTGAAAAACTGAAACCATTTCACCTAAGATCAGGAACAAGACAAGGTTGCCACTCTCACCACTTTTATTCAACAGTTTTGGAAGTTTTAGCCACAGCAATCAGAGAAGAAAAAGAAATAAAAGGAATCCAAATCAGAAAAGGAGTAAAACTGTCACTGTTTGCAGATGACATGATACCATACATAGAGAATCCTAAAGATGCTACAAGAAAACTACTAGAGCTAATCAATGAATTTGGTAAAGTAGCAGGATACAAAATTAATGCATAGAAATTTCTTGCATTCCTATACACTAATGATGAAAAATCTGGAAGAGAAATTAAAGAAACACTCCCATTTACCACTACAACAAAAAGAATAAAATACCTAAGAACAAACCTACATAAGGGGACAAAAGACCTCTATGTAGAAAACTGTAAGACACTGAAGACAGAAATTAAGGATGATACAAACAGATGGAGAGATATACCATGTTCTTGGATTGGAAGAATCAATATTGTGAAAATGACTATACTACCCAAAGCAATCTACAGATTCAGTGCAATACCTAGCAAATTACCAGTGGCATGTTTTACAGAACCAGAACAAAAATCTTAAAATTTGTATGGAGACGTGAAAGACTCCGAATAGCCAAAGCAATCTCGAGAAAGAAAAACGGAGCTGGAGGAATCAGGCGCCCAGACTTCAGACTATACTGCAAAGCTACAGTAATCAAGATAGTATGGTATTGGCACAAAAACAGAAATATAGATCAGGATAGAAAGCCCAGAGATAAACCCATGCACATATGGTCATCTTATCTTTGATAAAGGAGGCAAGAATATACAATGGAGAAAAGACAGCCTCTTCAATAAGTGGTGCTGGGAAAACTGAACAACTACATGTAAAAGAATGAAATTAGAACACTCCCTAACACCATACACAAAAATAAACTCCAAGTGGATTAAAGACCTAAATGTAAGGCCAGACACTATAAAACTCTTAGAGGAAAACATAGGCAGAACACTCTGTGACATAAATCACAGCAAGATCCTTTTTGAGGCACCTCCTAGAGAAATGGAAATAAAACCATAAATAAACAAATGGGAACTCATGAAGCTTAAAAGCTTTTGCACAGCAAAGGAAACCATAAACAAGACGAAAAGACAACCCTCAGAACAGGAAGAAATATTTGCAAATGAAGCAACTGAGAAAGGATTAATCTCCAAAATATACATGCAGCTCATGCAGCTAAATATCAAAAAAGCAAACAACCCAATCCAAAAATGGGCAGAAGACCTAAATAGACTTTTCTCCAAAGAAGATATACAGATTGCCAACAAACTCATGAAAGGATGCTCAACATCACTAATAATTAGAGAAATGCTAATCAAAACTACAATGAGTTATCACCTCACACAAGTCAGAATGGCCATTATCAAAAAATCTGCAAACAGTAAATGCTGGAGAAGGTGTGGAGAAAAGGGAACCCTCTTGCACTGTTGGTGGGAATGTAAATTGATGCAGCCACTATGGAGAGCAGTATGGAGGTTCCTCAGAAAACTAAAAATAGAACAACCATCCGACCCAGCAATCCCACTACTGGGCATATACCCTGAGAAAACCATAATTCAAAAAGAGTCATGTACCTCAGTGTTCATTGCAGCTCTATTTACAATAGCCAGGACATGGAAGCAACCTAAATGTCCATCAACAGATGAATGGATAAAGAAGATGTGGCACATATATACAATGGAATATTACTCAGCCATAAAAAGAAACGAAATTGAGTTATTTGTAGTGAGGTGGATGGATCTAGAGTCTGTCAAACAGGTGAAGTAAGTCAGAAAGAGAAAAACAAATACCATATGCTAACACGTATATATAGAATCTAAAAAAAAAAAAAGAAATTGGTACTGAAGAACCTAGGGGCCAGACAGGAATAAAGACACAGATGTAGAGAATGGACCTCAGGACATGGGGAGGGGGAAAGGTAAGCTGGGACGAAGTGAGAGAGTGGCATGGACATATATACACTACCAAAGGTAAAATAGATAGCTAGTGGGAAGCAGCCGCATAGCACAGGGAGATCAGCTTGGTGCTTTGTGACCACCTAGAGTGGTGGGATAGGGAGGGTGGGAGGGAGACGCAAGAGGGAGGAGATATGGGGATATATGTATATGTATAGCTGATTCACTTTGTTAAACAGAAGAAGCTAACACACCATTGTAAAGCAATTATACTCTAGTAAAGATGTTTAAAATAAATAAATAAAGCTCCCACCCCAAAAAAATTCTTCTTACTTTAAAATATTTGGTAGATAGTACACATGGGGGTACCCAGATTTTGAGAAAAATAAACTTGAGGAAATAGGAAAAATAATTGTTACTAGAGCTTTCAAGGGGAGAGTTCTAATAAGCATCTTACAGACGTAATGAAATGAGGCATTTAAAGATCTCAGAAATTTTAATGTTACAAGAAAAAGAAATAGAGCCAATTATTCAGTAGTTACACTTTACTTTTTAAAAAATGAGTCTTGGGCTTCCCTGGTGGCGCAGTGGTTGAGAGTCCGCCTGCCAGTGCAGGGGACACGGGTTCGTGCCCAGGTCCGGGAAGATCCCACATGCCGCGGAGCGGCTGGGCCCGTGAGCCATGGCCGCTGAGCCTGCGCGTCCGGAGCCTGTGCCCCGCAACGGGAAAGGCCACAACAGTGAGAGGCCTGCATACCGCAAAAATAAAAACAAAATAAAAATAAAAAATGAGTCTTGATCTTTTTTCCAGATCTTCACCCCAAAGGTAATGTTCATAAGGTATGCAAGTAGAGCAGGAGAAACACAAATGAATTTTATTTTATTGTTTAAAATATAGTATCTAGAATATATAGATTTTTAAAGTTATTAGTAATATGAGTGGTTTGGGGAATTTCACTTTCATCAATTCATGTACGTTTGATTTGATAATATTAGCTTCTCAAGTTGTTGAATATAAATGTTCATAACTTCCAACTTGTCAGTGTACAATTGTATACCTGCCTTGTTTCTAATTAAAATATATCTATAAAGTTTAAAAGGAAATAAAAGCCATTATAAAATCATAATTCAGAAGCTCTATAATAACTGGTCATTGCCACAGTAATGCCATAGCTCCTAAAAATACTTTAGAAATGGTGTTCATTATCAACTACAACACAGAGAAGACAGACTGTAGATATTATTCTTTGACAAGTCATAATGCCACAAACTCAAAGAGCAGTTCTTAAATCAGTAGGTTAGAATGATACAACATGGAATCTCATAAATGTCTTACTAGATTTATCAAGGTAATATGAACATGGCAAAAACAAATCAAAAATCAAATCATCCAGAGCAGTCTTCTTCTCTGTGCTCCTTAGTCCCTCTCGCAGAAGCAATCATTTTTTAAAAGTATTTCTAACTCTTTTAATGCTTTCCATCATATCTCTGAATAATTTGATTCTGTTGTTGATTCATCATTTCAGACAATATCTACTTTCCTCCCCTATGAAAGATGTGCATTTATCTCAATTTCTTCACCCCTCTGTCTTATTTCTTCCAGTGCTTACAATTTTGTTTTTAAATTTTTGTCGATTACCTTTTAGACTTTGAATTATATAATTAAACACCTATTTTTTGTGCCATTAACTTTAGATAGTATCTCTATGAGGATAGCTGACCTGAAGAAAACCAACAGGCTGAAGGGTAATGTCAAGACTAATAGAATAATGGTCCCTGGACAAAATAAAAATAATTATGAGAATAGAACAATTTTTTAAAACTTCACTGCAACCATTGGTGTTCATGTTCTGAGCTGCTGTTTCTTCCTCCATTTTGGCTCATCTGCACATATGCTTCCATCCACTTTTTAAACTTAATTTTTAAATATAATACAAATACAGAAAAGTGCACAAATCAGAAGACTCAGCTCAATAAGTTATCAGAAAGTGAGTATCTATGTAACCACTCCTACAGTCAAGAATAGAACATTGTCAACTGCCTCCTTCATGTCCCTTACAGTTGCTCCTACCCCCACCTGCCTCCTCATAGATAAGCACTCTCATGATTTTTATGGTGAACACTTCCTTGATTTCTTTATAGTTTTACCACTTACATGTATCCCTAAACACTATAGTTATGTTTTACCTCTTATAGGTAGGTTTGGGGAACTTTATATAAGTGGAATCATGTAGTATGTAATTTGGGGGATCATGTTCCTTTTATTCAGTGTTATATTTGTGAGATTCATCTGTGTTGTGGGATGTAAATGTAGTTCATTTTCGTGTCTGTGTAGTATTCCAGGATATGAACATGCCATAATTGATTTACCCATTCTGCTTTTGATAGACAAATATGACTTGTTTCCAATATGGGGCTATTTTGCAAATTGCTACTACAACATTGTTGTATATGTGTCTTAGTATATATTTGCATGCATTTCTGTTGGCTATATACCTAGGATTAGAATTGCAGGGTCCTAAGGTACACATACCTTCACTTCAGTAGATGATGCCAAACTGTTTTCCTAAGTGATGTACCAATTTATAGTTGCTCCAGTGGTACAAGAGAGCTCCCATTGGTCTGCATTCTCACCAACTCTTGCTAGTATCAGTCTTCTTCATACAGGCACTCTGATGGGTATATAGTCTCACTGTGAATATAGCTCACACATGGCTGAGTAATAATGATATTGAGCACATTTGTATGTGTTTAGTGACCATTTTAGAGATCTCCTTTTGTTACGTGTCCATTTTTAACTGGTTAACAATTTTTCTTTTAATTTGAAGAAATGTATCATATATTGTTAGTTACATGTGTTGCAAATAATTCCTTGACTAGGTGGCTTGCTCTTAAATTAACTTTTGCTTAAAAAAAAGTTTATAATTTTAATATAGTACAACTGATCAATCTTTTCCTTTTT
The DNA here is from genome assembly GCF_964270905.1 of Leucopleurus acutus. NCBI lineage: Eukaryota > Metazoa > Chordata > Mammalia > Artiodactyla > Delphinidae > Leucopleurus > Leucopleurus acutus. The sequence continues at coordinate 57,367,384 of NC_139149.1, forward strand.
GATTAGTCCTTTTTTATAGCCTGTTAAGAAACTTGTACTCAAAGGTCATAAAGATATTTGCCTTTACTACCTTCTGGAAGCATTATTGTTTTGCCTCTCACATTTAGACCTTCAACCCACACAGAATTGACTTTGTGAATGGTGGGCAGTAAGGGTCAATTTTCAGGTTTTCTATAATAGATACTCAGTGTCTCAGCGCCATTTAATGAAAAGGCCATCCCTTTCCTACTGTTCTAAACAACTACCATTTACATAAATCAAGTGTTTATGGGCCTATTTCCAGAGTCTCTATTCTGTTCCATTGATCTATCTGTTATCATTACCTTAAATACCATACCTTTATAATAGGCCTTCGTGTATAGCGGAGCAAATCTTCCAACATTGTTTCTCTTCTCCAAAACACCTGTGATTAGTTTGGGTCCTTTGCATACTGTAGAATTAAATAGTCAACTTCTAGAGGGGGAAAAAAAAAAAAAACCTGTTGGGATTTCTTTGGAATCATCTTGAGTCTATAAGTCAATCTGGAAGGAATTATCATGGATACAATACAATATTGGATTTTTTTTAATCTGTGAACATGGTATATCCTTCTATTTATTTAGTTGTTTCTTCTCCTCTCTCAATAATGGTTTATAATTTTCTGTGAGAAATCTTACATATATTTTGTTAGTTTTATTTCTATGTATGTACCATATATAATTTGATGTTATTTTAAAAATTTCTAACTATTAGTTGCTTGCTATAGACAAAATGTCTATGTCCCCACAAAATTCGTATGCTGACTCCCTCTTGCAAGAGCACCAGAATCACAACTAACTGCTGGACAGTCGTCTACGGGAAGACACTGGAACTCACCAAAAAAGATACCCCACATCCAAAGACAAAGGAAAAGCCACAATGAGACAGAAGAAGGGGCGCAATCAGAATAAAATCAAATCCCAAAACCACTGGGTGGGTGACTCAAATGCTGGAGAACAATTATTCCACAGAAGTCCACCCACTGGAATGAAGGTTCTGAGCCCCACGTCAGGCTTCCCAACCTGGGGTCTGGCAATGGGAGGGGGAATTCCCAGAGAATCAGACTTTGAAGGCTAGCGATATTTGATTGCAGGACTTCAACAGCACTGGGGAAACAGAGACTCCACTCTTGGAAGGTACACACAAAGTAGTATATGCATCAGGACCCAGGGGGGAGCAGTGACCTAACAGGAGACTGAACTAGACCTACCTGCTAGTGTTGGAGGATCTCCTACAGAGGTGGGGGGTGGCTGTGGCGCACTGAGGGGACAAGGACACTGGCAGCAGAAATTCTGTGAACTACTCCTTGGCATGAACCCTCCCTGAGTCCACCATTAGCCTTACCAAAGAGCCCATAACCTCCAGTGCTGGGTCACCTCAGGCCAAACAACCAACAGGGAGGGAACTCAGCTCCACCCATCAGCAGTCAAGAGGATTAAAGTTTTACTGAGCTCTGCCAACCAGAGCAACAGCCAGCTCTACCCACCACCAGTCCCTCCCATCAGGAAACTTGCACAAGCCTCTTAGATAGCCTCATGCACCAGAGGGCAGACAGCAGAAGCAAGAAGAGCTACAATCCTGCAGCCTGTGGAACGAAAACCACATTCACAGAAAGATAGACAAAATGAAAAGGCAGAGAACTATGTACCAGATGAAGGAACAAGATAAAACCCCAGAAACATAACTAAATGAAGTGGAGATAGGCAACCTTCCAGAATAAGAATTCAGAGTAATGATAATGAAGATGATCCAGGACCTCAGAAAAAGAATGGAGGCAAAGATCGAGAAGGTGCAAGAAATGTTTAACAAAGACCTAGAAGAAATAAAGAACAAACACCTAGAAGAATTAAAGAACAAACAAACAGAGATGAACAATACAATAACTGAAATGAAAACTACACTAGAGGGGCTTCCCTGGTGGCGCAGTGGTTGAGAGTCCACCTGCCGATGCAGGGGACACAGTTTCATGCCCCGGTCCGGGAAGATCCCACATGCCGCAGAGTGGCTAGGCCCATGAGCCATGGCCACTGAGCCTGTGCGTCTGGAGCCTGTGCTCTGCAATGGGAGAGGCCACAAAAGTGAGAGGCCCGTGTACCACAAAAAAAAAAAAAAAAAAAAAAAAACTACACTAGAAGGAATCAATAGCAGAATAACTAAGGCAGAAGAATGGATAAGTGACCTGGAAGACAGAATGGTGGAAATCACTGCTGTGGAACAGAATAAAGAGAAAAGAATGAAAAGAAATGAAGACAGCCTAAGAGGCCTCTGGGACAACATTAAACGCACCAACATTTGCATTATAGGGGTCCCAGAGGAAGAAGAGAGAGAGAAAGGACCCAAGAAAATATTTGAAGAGATTATAGTCGAAAACTTCCCTAACGTGGGAAAGGAAATAGCCACCCAAGTCCAGGAAGCACAGAGAGTCCCAGGCAGGATAAACCCAAAGAGAAGCACACCAAGACACATGGTAATCAAACCGATAAAAATTAAAGACAAATTATTAAAAGCAACAAGGGAAAAACAACAAATAACATACAAAGAACTCCCATAAGGTTAACAGCTGATTTCTCAGCAGAAACTCTACAAGCCAGAAGGGAGTGGCCTGATATATTTAAAGTGATGAAAGGGAAGAACTTGCAACCAAGATGACTGTACCTGGCAAGGATCTCATTCATATTTGATGGAGAAATCAAAAGCTTTACAGACAAGCAAAAGCTAAGAGAATTCAGCACCACCAAACCAGCTCTACAACAAATGCTAAAGGAACTTCTCTAAGTGGGAAACACAAGAGAAGAAAAGGACCTACAAAAACAAACCCAAAACAATTAAGAAAATGATCATAGGAACATACATATCGATAATTACCTTAAATGTCAATGGATTAAATGCTCCAACCAAAAGACACAGGCTTGCTGAATGGAAACAAAAACAAGACCCATATATATGCTGTCTACAAGAAACCCCCTTCAGACCTAGGGACACATAGAGACTGAAAGGGAGGGGATGGAAAGAGATATTCCATGCAAATGGAAATCAAAAGAAAGCTGGAGTAGCAATACTCATATCAGATAAAATAGACTTTAAAATAAAGAATGTTACAAGAGACAAGGAAGGACACTACATAATGATCAAGGGATCAGTCCAAGAAGAAGATATAACAATTATAAATATATATGCACCCAACATAGGAGCACCTCAATCTATAAGGCAACTGCTAACAGCTATAAAACAGGAAACTGACAGTAACACAATAATAGTGGGGAACTTTAACACCTCACTTACACCAATGGACAGATCATCCAGACAGAAAATTAATATGGAAACACTAGCTTTAAATGACACAATAGACCAGATAGATTTAATTGATATTTATAGGACATTCCATCCAAAAACAGCAGATTATACTTTCTTCTCAAGTGCACATGGAACATTCTCCAGGATAGATCACATCAAATCAAGCCTCAGTAAATTTAAGAAAATTGAAATCATATCAAGCATCTTTTCTGACCACAGTGCTATGAGATTAGAAATCAATTACAGGGGAAAAAACGTAAAAAACACAAACACATGGAGGCTAAACAGTACATTACTAAATAACCAAGAGGTCACTGAAGAAATCAAAGAGGAAATAAAAAAATACCTAGAGACAAATGACAACGAAAACACAATGATCCAAAACCTATGGGATGCAGCAAAAGCAGTTCTAAGAAGGAAGTTTATAGCAATCCAATCATACCTCAAGAAACAAGAAAAATCTCAAATAAACAATCTAACCTTACACTTAAATAAACTAGAGAAAGAACAAACAAAACCCAAAGTTAGTAGAAGAAAAGAAATCATAAGATCAGAACAGAAATAAGTGAAAAAGAAATGAAGGAAACGATAGCAAAGATCAATAAAACTAAAAGCTGGTTCTTTGAGAACATAAACAAAATTGATAAATCTTTAGCCAGACTCATCAAGAAAAAGAGGGAGAGGAATCAAATCAATAAAATTAGAAATGAAAAAGGAGAAGTTACAAGGGACACTGCAGAAATACAAAGCATCCTAAGAGACTACTACAGGCAACTCTATGCCAATAAAATGGACAGCCTGGAAGAAATGCACAAATTCTTAGAAAGATATAACCTTCCAAGACTAAACCAGGAAGAAATAGAAAATATGAACAGACCAATCACAAGTAATTAAAATGACACTGTGGTTAAAAATATCCCAAGAAACAAAAGTCCAGGATCAGATGGCTTCACAGGTGAATTCCATCAAACATTTAGAGAAGAGTTAACACCTACCCCTCTGAAACTCTTCCAAAAAATTGCAGAGGAAGGAACACTTCCAAACTCATGCTATGAGGCCACCATCACCCTGATACCAAAACCAGAGAAAGATACTACAAAAAAATAAAATTACAGACCAATATCACTGATGAATATAGACGCAAAAGTCCTCAACAAAATAGTAGCAAACAGAATCCAACAACACATTAAAAGGATCATACACATGATCAAGTGGGATTTATCCCAGGGATGCAAGGATTCTTCAATATATGTAAATCAATCAGTGTGATACACCATATTAACAAATTGAAAAATAAAAACCATATGATCATCTAAATAGATGCAGAAAAAGCTTTTGACAAAATTCAACACCCATTTGTGATAAAAACTCTCCAGAAAGTGGGCACAGAGGGAACCTACCTCAACATAATAAAGGCCATATATGACAAACCCATAGCAAACATCATTCTCAATAGTGAAAAACTGAAACCATTTCCTCTCAGATCAGGAACAAGACAAGGATGTCCGCTCTCGCCACTCTTATTCAACAGTTTTGGAAGTCCTAGCCATGGCAATCAGAGAAGAAAAAGAAAGAAAAGGAATACAAATTGGAAAAGAAGAAGTAAAACTGTCACTGTTTGCAGATGACATGATACTATACATAGAGAATCCTAAAGATGCCACTAGAAAACTACTAGAGCTAATCAGTGAATTTGGTAAAGCTGCAGGATACAAAATTAATGCACAGAAATCTCTTGCATTCCTATACACTAACAACAAAAGATCAGAAGAGAAATTAAGGAAACAATCCCATTCACCATTGCAACAAAAAGAATAAAATACCTACGAATAAACCTACCTAAGGAGGTAAAAGACCTGTACTCAGAAAACTATAAGACACTGATGAAAGAAATCAAAGATGACACAAATGGAGCGATATGCCATGTTCTTAGATTGGAAGAATCAATACTGTGAAAATGACTATACTACCCAAAGCAATCTACAGATTCAGTGCAATCCCTATAAAATTACCAATGGCATTTTTTACAGAACTAGAAGAAAAAAATCTTAAAATTCGTATGGAGACACAAAAGACCCTGAATAGCCAAAGCAGTCTTGAGGGAAAAAAACGGAGCTGGAGGAATCAGACTCCCTGACTTCAAACTATACTACAAAGCCACAGTCATCAAGACAATATGGTACTGGCACAAAAACAGAAATATAGATCAATGGAACAGGATAGAAAGCCCAGAGCTAAACCTACGCACCTATGGTCAACTAATCTATGACAAAGGAGGCAAGGATATACAATGGAGAAAAGACAATCTCTTCAATAAGTGGTGCTGGGAAAACTGGACAGCTACATGTAGAAGAATGAAATTAAAACCCTCCCTAACACCATACACAAAATTAAACTCAAAATGGATTAGAGACCTAAATATAAGACTGGACACTATAAAACTCTTAGAGGAAAACGTAGGAAGAACACCCTTTAACATAAATCACAGCAAGATCTTTTTTGACCCATCTCCTAGAGTAATGGAAAAAAAACGAAAGTAAACAAATGGGACCTAATGAAACTTAAAACTTTTGCACAGCAAAGGAAACTATAAATAAAAGGAAAAGACAACCCTCAGAATGAGAGAAAATATTTGCCAACAAATCAACAGACAAAGGATTATTCTCCAAAATATATAAACAGCTCATGCAGCTCATTGTTAAAAAAACAAACAACCCAATCCAAAAATGGGCAGAAGACCTAAATAGACATTTCTCCAAAGAAGACATACAGATGGCCAAGAGGCACATGAAAAGGTGCTCAACATCACTAATTATTAGAGAAATGCAAATCAAAACTACAATGAGGTATCACCTCCCACTGGTCAGAATGGGCATCATCAGAAAATCTACGAACAACAAATGCTGGAGAGGGTTTGGCGAAAAGGAAACCCTCTTGCACTGTTGTTGGGAATGTAAATTGATACAGGCACTATGCAGAACAGTATGGAGGTTCCTTAAAAAACTAAAAATAGAATTACAATATGAGCCAGTAATCCCACTACTCAGCATATACCCAGAGAAAACCATAATTCAAAAAGCCACATGCACCCCAATGTTCACTGCAGCACTATTTACAATAGCCAGGTCACGGAAGCAACCTAGATGCCCATCGACAGACGAATGGATAAAGAAGATGTGGTACATATATACAATGGAATATTACTCAGCCATAGAAAAGAACGAAATTGGGTCATTTGTAGAGGCGTGGATGGATCTACAGACTGTCATACAGAGTGAAGTAAGTCAGAAAGAGAAAAACAAATATATTAATGCATATATGTGGAATCTAGAAAAATGGTACAGATGTACCAGTCTGCAAGGCAGAAATATAAACACAGATGTAGAGAACAAACATATGGACGCCAAGGGGGGAAAACGGGGTGGTGGGGTGGTGTGATGAATTGGGAGATTGGGATTGACATATATACACTAATATGTATAAAATAGATAACTAATAAGAACCTGCTGTATTAAAAATAAAAGAAATTTCAAAAAGAAATTCGTATGCTGAAACCTAGGCCCCAGTGTGGTGGTATTTGGTGGTGGTGCCTTTGAGAAGTGATTAGGTCATGAGGATGGAGCCCTCATGAATGGGATTAATGCCCTTGTAAAACATACCCCAGAGAGCTTGCTTGCCTCTTCTGCCTTGTAAGGACACAGTGAAAAGATGGCTGTCTATCAACCAGGAAGCAGGCTCTCACCAGACACCGTATCTGCCAGCACCCTAATCTTGAATTTCCCAGCCTCCAGGGCTGTAAGAGATAAATTTCTGTTGTTTAAGCCACCCAATCTATGGTATTCTGTTATAGCAGACTGAACAGACTAAGATATAGTCCTTATATGGAAATGCAATTGATATTTTGCACTTGAGATCCATCAACTTTGCTAAATTTACTCATTAATTCCAATAATGTATCTGTAGATAATTTTGGATTTTCTACATACACAATCTCTGCAAATAACTATAGACTTTTTCTTCCTTTTCAATATTTATACTTGGTTTTTTCTTGACTTACTACCTGTTTCAGTTAGTTATTGCTGCACTATAAACCACCGGAATCAACCACGTATTTCTCACAACTCCTGTGGGTTGGCTGAGTGTTTCTGTTGATTTGAGAAACCTATGGTTTTTCTCCTTTATTTTGTTAAATAGTGAGTTATACTGGTTTTCTACTGTGAATAAACCTTGCATTCTTACAACATATACACTCTATCATGTTGTATTATCCTTTTACATATTGCTGCATTTGATGTTATTTTTTAAAAATGTTTATAGCTATGCTCATGATAAAATTAGCATGTAAAACTTTTATTCTCATAATATCCAATTTGTCTTTCTTAGGAAAAGTTTGTGTAAGAATGACATTAATTCCTTCTTAAAATTTTTTAAATTCACTAAGGGAGCTATTTGTGCCTGCAGTTTTTTGTTGTTGTTGCTTTTGGTTTTTTTTAATTTTTGGCCACAGCACGTGGCATGTGGGATCTTAGTTCCCAGACCGAGGGATCCACAGAGTCTTAACCACTAGATCGCCAGGGAAGTGCATGCCTGCAGTTTTTTATAAGGGGAAAATTTTAATTACGGATTAAATTTCCTTAATAACATGACTATTCATATTTTCTATTTCTTCCTGTGTCAGTTTTGGTAAGTTTCATTTTTCAAGGAATTTGTCCATTTCTCCTACATTTTCAAATTTGGTTGTATTGTTCAAAATATATCTTAAGGTATTTTTAATATTGTAGAATCTGTAGTAAGGTCCCCTTTTTCATTTGTGATGGTGATAATTTGTGTTCTCTCTCTTTTTCCTTGACTAGTCTTTTCAGGTTTGTCAATTTCATTAGTCTTTTAACGAAAACAACTTTTGATTTTGTTCATCTTTTTTATTACTTATTTGATTTCTATTTCACTAACTTTTACTCCTTTACTTACTATATCTTTTCTTTGATATAATTTGCCATTATTTTTCCTAACTTCTTAGAATTTTAAGACTTCCTTTCTAATACATTCATTTAAGCTATCATTTCCCTCTAAGTATGAAATTAGCAGCAACATACAAGTATTTTTATTATTATTGGACTCAAAACATGTTTCGAACATTCATTCCTTTTTTTGACCTTTTTTTTAATGAGATTTTTGGAATTTTATTTATTAATTACTAAACATATAGGCATTTTCTCTTCTTTTTGTTGTTGAGCCTAGCTTAATTGTGTTATGGCCAGAGAACTAATTCAGTATGAGTTGTTGAGACTTTATGGCCCAGCATATGATTTTTTTGGATAAAACTTTTATAAATATTCCATATATGCTTTAAAATTAGGTGTATTCTGCAGCCTTCAATATATGCACAGTAGTTCAAGTTTGATAATTGTCATCTTCCCCATACTTACTGATTTTTTGACTGCTTCTTCTGTTAGTTATTAAGAGAAGTCTGTAAAATCTCCCTCTATGATTATGAATTTGCCTATTTCTCCTTTTATTTTTGTATATTTTTTCTTTATATATTTTGAGGCTATGTTACTAGGTATATACACACACTTTTATCATTCTCTTGTGGCTACCCAAGAAATTACAATGTGTACCCTTGACTTATCAAACTCTAATATTACTTGTGCTACTTATACCCTCTTCTTAGATCACTCAAGAATCCAAGGACCTTAAAACACTATCTGTAGTTATCTATCTATCTATCAATCTGTCTATCTATCTACATTATATACATTCTTCCTTGATTATATTGCCACTGTTATGGTGTATCTCAATTTCATATACATTTTATGTCCCACAGGATGTTATTATTGTTTTCATTTCTCTTCATTTCTTCCCACATCTCTGACCTTCTATTCTAGAATCTGTTTCCTTCTGCCTAAATAGCACTCTTGAGTGTTTCCTTCAGTGTGAGTCTGCTGCTGTAAGTTTTTGTTTAACTGAAAATGTCATCATTTCACCTTAATTCTGGGAGGATATTTTTGATGAGTGTAGAATTCTATATTGGCAGTTATTTTCTCTTGGAACTTTAAAGGCAGCACTTTATCTTCTGGTGCTCATTGTATCTGTTGAAAGGTCAGCTGTAAGCCAAATTGTTATTCCTTTGAAGGTAATCTGTCTTTTTCTGTGACCACTTTTAAGGTTTCCTCTCTCTGTGGTTTCCAGAAGTTTTACTATGATGTGGTTCTCATTCATGCAATAATGGAAATTATATTTGCAAAATTATTTGTAAAGGTAATTTGAGGCCCAGGATAGTATTGTCTTCCTCCATAAAACTAATATTTGCTGGGGGGCATGAACAAATCAGGACCACTTTATTCCAACTTCAGAGCCTGGGATGGTTGGAAACGGACCTGCAGTCCCTGTGAGAGCAGTCTGCATCTGGTTCCGTCTCTGCTAGAGGGGAGCTCTTTGCAATCCCAAGTCAGAGTATGTGTGTGTGTTGTGGAGGTAGGTGTTCAAGACTCCAGCTTTTGTCCGCTTGACCCTGCACTGCACAGCCTAACAGCTTCTCCTTAGTTGTCTCTTCTGGAATTGGCAAATGTCTCCCAGAAGGAAAGTTGCCCCCAGCGCTCAGGTATCCTCTCGGAATTTCTGTCCTCTCCTAGACCTTGGTTCAGTATATATTCACTCTCATGCTAGCTTTCGAGTGCCTTCAGTCAGGTATATATATTTTTTTAATTTTTATTTTATTAAGTTTTTTGATTTTTTAAAATAATCTTATACAATTTTTAAAGGTTACATTCCATTTACAGTTATTACAAAATATTGGCTATGTTCCCTGTGTTGTACAATATATCCTTGAGCCTATCTTACAACCAATAGTTTGTACCTCCCACTCCCCCATCCCTATATTGCCCCTTCCCTCTCCCCACTGGTAACCACTAGTTTGTTTTCTATATCTGTGAGTCTGCTTCTGTTTTTGTTGTATTCACTAGTTTGTTGTATTTTTTAGATTCCATATATAAGTGATATATTTCAGTATTTGTCTTCTTTTGTCTGACTTATCAGTGTTATTTTAAATTTTGTCCTAACTTACTATTTGGCCTCAAAAGAAAGGCAGTTTGAATCACTTAGTCCTTTATGACTGGAAGCAGATACCTTCTTCTATCCACTTTTCATCTTCCAGAAATATGTTAAGATCTTTTCCCTTGATAATTCCCTCTTCCATTCTCATCATTACTTTGAGTTTATTCTTTTTTGTTCTTCTTTACTGCCATTTAAATGAGGTCTCAAGAAATAGGAGATAAAAATGTGTGCATGCTTCATCTGCTATGTTGTAACCTGTCCTGCTTAAAATTATTTAAATGATTTTAAATCATTTACAAATATTAGTATTTGAACTTTTATTTTTATAGCAGCTTTATTGAGATGTAATTCACATACTGTACAATTCACCCTTTTAAAGTGTACAGTTCAATATTTGAACTATTATTAAAAATAAATGATTTGTTCTACACCTCATGACTAACCGCCAGATATTACCGTTTTAAGACGCTATCATTGCGCTGATCTAGGAGCTTACAATATAGGAAGGAAGTTGTGACATATGCATAAATATTTACTAGGAAATGGCAGAGTAAGTAAGGTCAGAGCAGGGACCATAAAGGAATGCTTCATGAAGGAATCAGTATTCATCCTGAATCTTGAATGGTGGATACAGCAGAGATGGGCAGAGGTAGGACAGACTGGCATCCCATAAAGTGAGACTCAAGGGATGCTACTAGCCCCTAGTGTGAACTAGAAAAAAATACCTCCTCCCTCCCCATCCCAAGCACCCTTATGCAACTTGAACAACCAAAAGTGTCCCAGAAGAGCTCCATCAATCTGAAGCAGCAGGAAAATTCAGGTCCTGTTCCGGCTTGATTAGAGCATAGAATATATATAAAAGGCAAAACTGGAGACATTGATTATGGAGGACTTTGAATGCTGTGCTAGGGAGTCTGTACTCTCCTGGGAAAAAAGAAACCAATGAGGACTTTCTTCAGAGGAATGCCATGAACAGAGCTAGGATTTGGCAAAAGCTTGTTGGCAGTAGAGTGAAGAGGAGAAGTGAGAGGCAAGGAGATCAGCTGGAAGACTTACATGGCAGTTCAGCAAAAGACAATGAAGACCTGAGTAAGAGTAATAGAAAAGGGTATGAAACCAATACCTCTTGCAAAACTATCATTTACATATTGGGTGGTAGGGGGTGGGAAAGGAAGGGATGGGACGGGATAAATTAAAGATGACCCCATGCAGAAGAAATGGAACTGCCCTATAATTTATTAACTGGATGTTTGGGACAGTCACTTTAGTTTCCTGTGGCTACAGACTACTTCTCCAGAAACTTAGTAGGAAAAAGAAGGAAAAAGGTGGAGAGGTAATTCAAGGAGATTGTAGTATTGTCCAGATTTTTAGGATGGAAACAATCAGAGGCTGAAGAGAAGGATTAGGATTGAGGTTTAGACTGAAGACAGGAGAGATTAAACTTTTTATGTTAATGAATTAGGTGAGGTTCAAAAGTAAAAAATCATTGTAATAACTGGACTGCACTGGACATTAAAGCCATCATTGAAAGGTAGTTTGTTCAGGGCTGTGTGTGTTGTATTTTCACACTGCTAATGTTGCTTTGTGGGATTTCATAAGGTATTTATTGCCAGCTCCCTGATGACAGTTAACATAACCTTCAAGAGACAGACTGTTATATCATAGATATCATTTTAGATATACATTTCAAAGTTCAGAGACTATTTCCTAAAATAAATGTTTGGGGATTTCTTCTTTTTTAAATTACATATGGTACCCCTTTTCTATATAGCTATTATTAAATTACATTAGTCTTCATCCTAAGTCAAATTTGTGTGAAGTAAAAAATGTAAAGGGATGTTGAGATATTTCCTCTTAAATATTTTCTTATTTGTATCCATGTCTCGCTCATAGAACTGTGTCTAATCATACCGAGTGGTTAGAATCATTTGATCCATTGAGGACCTCTCAATAAAGTCAGACTAGTTATTGATCAGGCTAACTGGCTGAATGACTGACCTGGTCATCAGTTCAGACTGTGTCTATGTGTAAACACCAGTTTGGCTGTTTTTACTGAAGTGCCCAGCCAAATCAGGTTTTCAGTGTACTCAAATTATGTTAAAGATAGAGAAGGATTTTGTGCATTTACACATGACATACATGAACCATACATGGGGAGAGCCTATGCTTAATTCATTTACTTGCATAATGCTTCCCACTTATGTAAACCTCTGATGTTTACTGTTCTCCAAACCAGCCCCTTGATCAATGGCAGCAAAGAATGCTAGTCTTTTTTTTTTTGGCTGCGTTGGGTCTTTGTTGCTGCATGCGGGCTTTTCTTTAGTTGCAGTGAGCGGGGGCTACTCTTAGTTGCAGTGCGCAGATTTCTCATTGAAGTGGCTTCTCTTGTTGCGGAGCACGGGCTCTAGGCATGCTGATTTCAGTAGTTGTGGCTCTCGGGCGCTAGAGCGCAGGCTCAGTAGTTGTGGCTCACAGGGTTAGTTGCTCCGCGGCATGTGGGATCTTCCTGGACCAGGGTCGAACCCGTGTCCCCTGCATTGGCAGGCGGATTCTCAACCACTGCGCCACCAGGGAAGCCAAGAATGCTAGTCTTTCAAGTCACACAGGAATGTCTTCTTCATTCACACACGCTTGTGGTTTTACTGGGCCACGTATAGTTCAAAACAAAAGGAGGGGAACAAAAATAAAACAATAGAAGTTTGACTGCCACTCACCCTACAGTGTTAAAAACAGAAAATATTTCTATTAATTAACATTCCCTTGACAACATTGGATGGCTGGATGTCACTTGCCGGTCTGTGGACATAAAAATGACATGTCACTGCCAAGACTTAGAAAATCCCTAGGCCAATCTACTCTTTTTACAGATGACAGAGCAGAGGTCCAGTGACTTGCTCAGGGGTTACACAGTGAGTCAGTAACAGTAGAGACAAGAATCTAAGTCAGTTTATTCTACTTTCTGGTACTTTCTGTACCAAACTGTCAGCCTTCCCAGTGATGTCGTACTGTCTAGGACCTGCCTCATTCCTACACACAGCAAATAACCTACTTAGAAAAGAGATGTTTTTCTTTCCAAAAATATTTCTTTAATTCTCCCAAAATGTAAGATGTTGATACCAGACATAGTGCCTTGCAAGAACTCAACAGATATTTACAGATATAATCTGAGGACATCTAAAGCCGTTATTGAAATTTAAATATTTAATGCATTTATTTAATGCAATTTCACTGGCATTCTCCTATCTAATCTTCACACCAGCTGTGTTAAGCAGGTGACAAGCATAAACGTAAAGCTCAGAAAGGTTACGTTTACCTGACCCTGGTCAGAGAGCTAGGAGGAAGGAGCTGTCTGCAAATCTAGGTGTATCAGAGTCCTAAACCATGCTCTTTCCAGGAGCCAAGCAACCTGCGTTTCACTGCCCATTAACTGATCGTTAAATGACAATCTCCCTGGGGCCAGATAACTAAAACTCAGATTAATATAAAATATGCTCATGCTTTCATATAATTTTTATCTGAGAATAATATAACTGGCATGTATTGAGTACCCATTATGTGCCAAGTCCTGTGCTTTACAAAGCCCTAACACTCCATTTAATCTTCACAGTAACCTGTTAGATAGACGTTATCATCATCATTAGTAGCATTTTCATAGGAAACCAAGGTGTGGAAATGTTCAGTGGGGCTTAATGGGGCAGAGTTGGGAAAAAACTTGAAGGCTTCAGACAATTATTAGCTTATGAAATATGAAATTACTAGAGGTCTTGAGGCAGTGTGGAATAGCCTGCGCAGGGATTTGCAGAGAAATTCCTGATTTCTTGGTGAAAATTAACAAAGCAATGGGGAAAATGATGGTGAGCCTTCTGTTTGGAGACCACCTAAGCCATCTTTTATCCCAAAGAAGAGTGCATTAAACTATTGTCACAATCTACACTTCTGTTGTGATTAGTTTCTCAGATGAGCTAACTTCTGAGAGTTGGTGCTGAAACAAGGAACCAGGAAAAACAAGTTTTTTGGAGACTGACGGGCAGTAAAAAGTCTGGGGCATGTTGTGCAAAGACAGCTATTGGCAGTAGTTCTGACTGTTAGAACCTAAACTAAAAAACCCAGGCAAATATCCAACCATTGTACAAATGTAACTCTAAATTCACATTGTCTTTATTTTCAAAAGGCTTTCGTTAGAAATAGCATGCTGTTCCTATGTCACACAATATTTGGTTAACAGTCACTTCTGCTTTCATTCACAGAACATTCAGACTGAAAAAACAAAGACTAAAACTCATCAGCCTTTTGCCTCAGCTATTTGGTATTTAATATCCGGGTAGTAAAATAAATAATATGGACTTTCTTAACTACTGATATGCAGAATTATTCCCAACCGTGGCCATGCAGGGAAATGGCATTTCTCAAGGCTAGTGGTTGACATACTATAGCCTGTGGGCTGTATGTGGCCCATAGCCTCTATTTATAGATAGTTTTATTGGTGTACAGCCACACCCATTCATTTGCATGTTGTGCATCGCTGCTTTCACACCGCAACAGTAGCGTCAGGTCAGCATGACAAAACCCTCATGGCCCACAAAATCTAAAATATTTACTATCTACCCTTTACAGAAAAATATTATTAAATATTTTTTAATTAAATTTAATTAAAATTTTTTTAATTAAATTTAATTAAAATTAAAAAATATTATTAAAATATTTACTATCTACCCTTTACAGAAAAACCCCTGCTCTAGACTGTTACTCAGAGAAATGGAGGGGAAACTTTTTTCTAACCACTTTCCAACCATTCTGGGGGGACATCAAATAGGTTTAGCCTAGTGAAAAATTCTTGGACCAAAAACTTAGTAAAATGGTTCTGTTGCCCTTTTTTTTAAAGTTGCGTGATTAATACTCTAATATATAAATTGGACTATAGAATATGAGCCTTATTGATCGTTGACTATGGGAAGAAGGAGGACAGTATGGGATGCTTAAAGGCTCACCAAGCAACTTCAGAAAAGGGGAGAAAACATGATCGAAGGGGCCAGAGAGGGAAGGAGCTGGGAAAGAATCCCTTCAGAACTGTAGTTTCCTGCTCTGTCCTGTGAGGGCACTGGTCTTCTCCATGGGGCCGATGCCTGGGTTTCCAAGGACCCTCAATCAGTAGCTTCCTTGGCTTTTCCTGAACCAGCATGAAATCCCAAGACTTTATGTCCTGAAATCTAGCATCCTACATTCACTCCCAGATTTGGATGTGTTCTTGAATCCTGCCATCAAAAACCATCAAACCACTGAAGCATCTATTCAGTAGACTAGGTCCTTCCAGTTACTTACTTCTGTAACTAAACATCTTTAGTTTGTATATGTGTAATCTGTCTGGGTGACTTAGCAACTTTTTAAAAATTATTAGCAAATTCACATCTCTTCCCCAATATTTATACATACAAGCTAGATATAACAGGAAACAATTCTCATTAAACACTGCAAGAATCCAAAGTTCTATAAGGCCTCAGCAGTATATTTCTGGCAGTATATCCTTAATAACTAACTGCAGACAAATGTATGCATCTTGGATCAGGTTAGTTTCTTGTTATACGTAGCGATGATCATCTCAACAGAAGCAATATCAGTTAATGAAGAAATGTTTGAGAGATTTAATTGGAATAGTATGAAAGCACTTGGTTCAGTTCCCATTTTCACTGGGATTCACTTCTTTTCCCCTGCAAATAGGAAGTGGGAGGGAAGTAGGTGTCACTGACGTTAAAAATTAATCTTGATTTTGTTTCTTGGCCTTCCTGACCTCTCCACCCCCATCTGAAGACTGAAGCCATCGTAATGACACACCACACTAAGGGTATCCTTAGGGATAAAAGGCTGGAGACAAGATCATGACTTATAATAGAAACACTTCTCCCTGATCATCGTATTGTAAGCTCCAGTTGACCAAGTTATGTCATGGCAAGTTAAGTGTATAATTCATTTCTTTGGGGGAAACCAGTCCTACGATAATGGTACATTTTATGTGCACTCTGTCAGCAGGTACTACTTTGGTAAAGAGGCCATATCACTAAGACATTTATAGAACCAGATTTAATGTATCTAAGCAATTGATTCTTCTCTTTGGTGATCTATTATTATTGTGAAGGCATGCAGGCTGATGCTAGATTTCAGGACTTCAGAAATAGACTGAAAAGTGAAAAAGTTCTATCGTCATCTGGACATTGTCTGTGGCACACCAGTCATCACTGGGCTTTTTCCAAATAGCATCAGCATGTTCTCCAAGTCTCAGGAGGACAGTGTCCAGACTGAAACCTCCATTTATCAGTTGTTTGTGTGGGCTGTATAGACATAGCTCCATGCCATAACTCATAGGAAGAAGAGGGGAAATCCTTTAACATATAGGATAACTGCTTGCTAAATTAACTTTCCCTGACTTACAGTATGTAGGACTTTCTGTAGTTCAAATAAAATTCCCTCTGAATTGTCAAGATCTTACTCATGAATAAGAAGAGTCTTATTAACTTTAGTGGCTTTTCCAAATTAAGGGTTCAGGAAAATAAGACCTGTTCTCAGAGCCTGAGTGCAGCAATTCATTCTCTATTCTTATAAAGCGGTGTGTTTATTAGTTTGTAATGTAAGTCAGCTATGAACTACAGTGCTTTTATTAGTAACAGGTTTCCTTACTGGAATCCATTTTATATCAGTAATATTTTATATTGAATAAAGTATGCTTTCCTTTTGAAAAGCTATATAATTTAGGTCTTATACAAAGTCAGACTGTCCACAGCACAAATATACACCCATTCTAAAGTAATGAAATATACCTGCACTAGTGCCATTATACAAAACACTGTAAACTAGCACAAGTGTTTTACCATGTAGTCCACAAACTGAAAACTACATGGGAAACATTTGGGAAAAGAACATGAAAAATTTGGGGAAAACCAAGATGGGTGTCTATCCCTAATTCCTAATAGTGAATGTCCTTCCCTTTAGACCTTTCTCTGTTATTGGGCAAGAGGAGAGAGATCAAGGAATAAGGACAGACAAGGCTAAGATGAAAGAAAGTTTACCAACCGCCTGCCAGGTGGGAAAATCCTTACAATTCACGAGCATCTGAATTGCCCAAGATTTTTTACAGAGAGACGTAAGTTATACATAGAAGATAAATTGCCTGAGTATTGAACTCAAAAAAATCTCTAAGACCACCTAATGTTATTTTTTTAATGTATGAATACATACATCTCCATTTTTACTTTATAATCTGAGCTAGAGAACATTTACTGCAGCATTATTATCCAGGCCTCATTACCTCGTGATTAATTAGCTAACATTTGTCAAGTGCTTTGAAGATGAAAAGCATCATATAAATGCTAAGAATTATTAAATAATATGAGAGGAAAATCATAAAACAGATACATTGTTAACATTAATTTGTATTTTATCTTTTCTTATTATCTGCTCCCTAGCATTTGACATTTGGGGCTGAACTATATATAAAGGCTGAGGGAGTTGCCACATTTATTATAGCTATGAACGGTAGTATTAACCTGGCTGCAAATTAATACTTGCCAAAAATGAGTCCTCAAGTGGAAACAAATTAACTGTCCAGATCAGCACTTATACTGGTTGAACAGTTAACTAGTTAAACATTTTGTCCCCTCCAGCAGTTAAAGGAAAAGCTGTATTAATTAAGAAGCAATTAATAAACATTTCTGCTTTGTTGAAAACAATGCAAAATATACAAATGAATAGTAAGATCAGTCAAACAATCTTGGCATGAAACATATGATTCTATTTAGCACCCACTGTCTAGCTGCAGATCCTGCCGCTGAATAGCTTGGGACAGTATATTATGGGTATATTATGTAGCATTGACTGTTCCCTACTCTTTGCTGTCATCAAAGCGAGTTAAACTTTTCTTGAAGCTGTACTTCTACTCCCTGTCATTGCACCTCCTCCCTCCCCCAATCCTAAATGGACAGAAGGACAGACAGAGGCAAACCTGCCTTAGAAGGTCTTTGGCAGGCTGCCAGGGACTGATCTACAAGGAAGGAAAAGCCATAGTCAAATATTCTTGAAATATGCCGTATCATGAAAGCTTTCAATAAAACAGGAAATAATAGATCAAGTACATTCAAAGTATTTGCAAAGTGTTTAATTGGGTAAAGGCAAGTCAAACTCCTCTCATCACAGCAACATCCTTATTGTAAAGCCAACTTCAGTAATACTAAAGTTAATCCCAAGTCCTGTTACAGGAAACTCATCCTTATTAAAGTAACATTAAGTGCTCCCTTTTTATTGATCTTCCCCTTCAGCTTAATGATAGAAACTTACTGATGTTTTAATAATAACCTCACAAGCTTTATCTCATCTTACTTTGCCTTGGTACTAAAAGATGCAGTGGAAACTAACTTAGCATAAACATTTTGCAGATGTCTTTAAAGGCCAGGGGGAAAAAAAAGATTCAATTGAGCTGCGCGTTAACAAAGATGGCTGAAAAACTAAAAGATAAAAGGGAGGCTCCAGTGTGAACATCAAAGAATCGTTAATGACAAGAAATACCATTAGGGTTAGCATCTCTTTTGTTTCAACCCTCTCACACCTGCAATGTGTGATGAGCTAAGCCTTTGTTCCAAAATCTGAATTACCTCCATTAGCATTTATAGAAATGCTATAAATGGTTGCAAAACAACAGAAACATACTTTTGGCTCTCCCCTTTTGCTTGAAAAGTCAGAAATTAGGTGTCTGTGGATTCTCTTCTAGTTGTTGGGTGTAACTATAGAGACTATAGAGGTGTAGGGTAATGGTTGCAAATAAGCTTGGTTGAAATGTGAGAATAGCTTGGTAACTAAAAAAGAGAGGTAATAGAAGCAACGCTGAGAAGCACACATAAGCAGCTCAGGCATTAGCAATAGCAAAATCAGAGCGTGAAATTCAGATTAGCCCTCCCCAGGCTGTGAGAGGAAGGGGGTATTGCAAGACTTGGCATGGCTAAAGGTGTAACCTGTTTTATTTGGCCCCTGAAAAATTTTAACAGATGGTGGGACCAGCTGTCTTTTTCAGCCATTTAATAAACTCTTCGGTGGTAACAGTTTGGAAAGTGGGGGTTTTTTGTTTTAGGCCAGAGGAGAAAATAAAGAAATCTGTCCCAAATTGTCTTTGCCAAGTAGCAAAGCCTGGAAACATTATGAAAAGTTAAAGGGGAAAAATCTAATCAACTAGCTTATTGTCATTGTATCTTTTAAGGAATTTGTTCAAAAACGAATTCCTCTCTGCCAAATTAGATGACTAACTACCAGCAAAATGTATTTTGTATCGGTATCTTTATCTAGGATTGGGTCCTTATATGGGATTTTATTTGGGGTCTTTCAAAAAGAGCTGCCTGGCTATTGTGTTTAACGCTCATTGACAAATAACACTTTAAGGCAAGTATGCACAGCATTGCAAAAAGAAGCAAACTAAACATTTATTAGAAGTTAGTACTCATAGGCAGTAAATACTTTGTCATAATGAACAAAGGGGTGAATACCCTCCAACTTACATCATTAGTTAAAATGGCATAGAATCCTCCATCATGTCGGGTAAATTACAGAGCCCAGCTCCAGACCACAGGGAATGGCAACAATGTTCATGTCAAGTTATTTTCAGGACAGGACCTAAGAGATTTTCTTTCCTGCCTAATATATTTTGTAAAATTGGCATTTTTTTCCCCACTAAACAGCAACTCTCAATTATGGGAGAGAGAGTTTGTTTATAAAGCGTCTCCCCTGATTGGCCACAAACACAACTCTTTTTGCAAATGTCCATGATTCCTGGCTGAGCAACAGGCACTGTCATTTGACAAAGCTTTATTTTATCTACAGGCCTGTTATAGATCCTAGAGTGTTTGTCTCAAATAAACTGCAACAATAAAATATAAATTCTTACTAAATTAGGAGAAACGAGACACACCTTTTTAGATGCCCAAAGCATATGCGACATTCATTTTATTTAGTAAATCTCTTTTGCTTAGCTTCCAGTTTGCCTCTTTGCAGGACTACTAGTGAGGTATGGCTTCTAAAGAGTTAGCCAGGGGTAGGTGATGGAGAAAGGAATAATGAATAATTCTACCTGGAACAAGTTAGCTCAGTCATCTAGAATAAGTTCACTTATCCAGCTAGTCACCCAAATTAACAGAATACCATTTCTAATTCCCCAATTACCATGATTTGTGAAATGCCCTAGATAACTGATAGTTCTTACCTAGAGGGTACTTTCTGTAGTCTGTAACGCCAGATCACCATTCAGTCAATGCTTTTTTTTTTTTTTTTTTCGGTACGCGGGCCTCTCACTGTTGTGGCCTCTCCCGTTGCGGAGCACAGGCTCCGGACACACAGGCTCAGCGGCCATGGCTCACGGGCCCAGCCGCTCCGCGGCATGTGGGATCTTCCCGGACCGGGGCACGAACCTGTGTCCCCTGCATCGGCAGGCGGACTTTCAACCACTGCGCCACCAGGGAAGCCCCAGTCAATACATTTTTAATGAGCACCTACTATGGGCCAGGCATTGTGCCAAGAGCTGGAGATCCTGAGGTGAACAAGATACAAAAAACTCCTGCACTCTGAGAGCTTGTATAACCCCATAACTTCTTCACTGTATAAAGAGTGAGAGAGGGGCTTCCCTGGTGGCGCAGTGGTTGGGAGTCCACCTGCCGATGCAGGGGACGCGGGTTCGTGCCCCGGTCCGGGAAGATCCCACATGCCGCGGAGCGGCTGGGCCCGTGAGCCACGGCCGCTGAGCCTGCGCGTCTGGAGCCTGTGCTCCGCAACGGGAGAGGCCACAACAGTGAGAAGACCGCGTACCGCAAAAAAAAAAAAAAAAAAAAAAAAAAAAAAAAAGAGTGAGAGAAATGCCATAAAGACCTCCACCAACTAAAAAACATGTCTAAATGATGCGGATGAGCTTGACAATTAAATGTGGGGGAGAACGAACTTGGCCTCCACTTTCAATGGAAAAGCATTAAGGACAAGTGGTAGAAGCAATTGCATGTTCTTCCTAGAGATCCTTAGCAAAGCCTCTGGCTTTTCATTGTATCATTTTTGTTTTCCAGTCACTGGTTTCACACAGACATCATAAGGCCCTCACTAAACTGTGATCATCCAGAAATTATATGCATTATCCTTACACATTACAGAGTGCTCTTCTAAATTATTGGGACTAAACAAGTAGGCCAAAAAAAATGTTTTAATGGAGATTTACTTTATAGAAACAGGAGCATTAACACTGCATCTGAAAACTAGGTTGATCTCATAACTGGAAGGCAGATTTTATTATTTAATTCCAGCCCCTACCTCCAAAATTTCAATACCTTTATTTCTTATAAGTCACTTACAAGTACTAAAGTCAATATAAACACTGACACCAATTTGCCAGTTTTTCCAGAATGTAGAAATGTAGCTCCCCATGAATACAAGAGAAGAATGAGGACATTCATGGATTTTACAAGTGCTGAAAAATTCATCTGTTTCTCTAGAGAGTATTATACTTTTATTTTTCTTTGAATAGCATCAAATCAACAGGGGATATGGGAGTGGTGAACAACACGAAATTTGGGACTAGTTGCCATTTTAAATGTCTTTAGGTTAACAGTTAGGATCCCTGTCTATGGGCAAGGGAAGCATCCAGAGGTTGCTTAGACTTAGACCCTCACTGCCGTGGCTGCCCAGCTCACCTCCACAGCTGCTGGGCAGATTACCAGCAGTGGCTATGGCCCCAGCAGCGACCAGCAGGGTAGCCCATGGAAAAAGGAGTAACTCTAGGAATAATCTCCATGACACCCAAGTAGCAGTTCTTGTCATGGACTAAGCCCACATATTTATGCTGCTTCCTTAATGCTCGCCCATAAATAAATGCTCTGACATCATTTTTCTTTCTAAGAAATCTCTCCTGAGATACTGAACTGTAACATTCCTAGCAGAGACAAAAGCAAAATTTTATTCTAATGAAAAGCTGGGAATGATGAAATAATAAAGCCCATTAAAAGGTAATAAATAAATAAATATTGACATAAGTTTCCTTAGAATTGTCAAGAAATGTCATTAATTTCAGAATTCTCCAAATATCCAGGAAACTCTGAAATTCAAAAAAAGTGCAAGAACTCTTTATGTTTTTATTAGACATTTTCTAAGAAGATAAATTCTTTTCCTAAATTGTATAATCAGTAACAGTTAAATTCTTAACACTTAAAGGGCCAGTTTAAAAAATTAGTTAACAAATTAGAAGTGCATGCAAAAATTAAATTATTTCCAGTTTAATTGCTATAATTAATTAAAAACATTCAAAAAGGATGAAATACTTGACAAATAGTTCTCAGTTTCATTAACAGCATTCAAAAGATATGTATTAAATATTTGCTGTGTGCCAGATAGAATGGTGAACAAAATAGATACCATTCATCTGGGACAAAACGATAAAAAACAAACAAAAAAAAAACTGAAGGTGACAGGGAGGGAAAAAAAGAAGAAAACAAGAAATAGGAAAATAAAGAAGAAAGGAGAATTTTAAAATATGCTGTCAAATTTCCAAAAAATAACAGAATTTTACTGGCACCAGATTGGACAAATTTAAAAAATGCAGCAGACAAGAAAAACATGAAATAAACACAACTATATGTAAGTATTTCTTAATGATAAAGCTGAAATTTCAAATCAGTGGAGAAATGATTCAATTAATGGTGCTGGGAAAATTAATTAAACTTTTGGAAAAAAGAAATTTCAGTTTTTGTCGAGAACTGTGAAGCTCTCACACTTTTACTCACTTGCACACTAACAAGTTAGCCTGCCATAGTTTCATGGATGTTGGCAAAAGACACAAGACTCCTGGGTCAGAGACAGAGTGCAGTAGCAATAGCCAGAGGATCAGCATTGGCACTGCTTCCCTGAGCCCCAGTTCCCACAGGGCGATGCAAAGAGGGCCAGATGATACTTGCACATACAGTGGGGTGTATTACAGAGAGGAACCCCAAACTTAAGGAACTCTATTCTTTTGTAATGGGCAGTAAGCCTGCCTAACCTCTGACCTGAATGAGGCATTATCTTAATTACATTGGACAACCTATCAACCTACTCTCTGCTCCTAAGGGGACACTGTCCATATTTTCCCAGGCTGATCAGTATGCAAACATCCTTGAAAACATAATTTAGAACAAAGGCAGTCAGTGCCTCTGCTCAGAAGACGTGCAGCCACACAAGAGACACATGGAGAATTATCTCCCGACAGTTATTGACTAGTGTTTTATTTAAAAAGAATTCTAGGTAGATTAAAGAAAGAGTTCAGTGTAGAAAAAGAAGGAAAGAAAAAAAAAAAGAAACTAAAATCTAAGAGAAAATATATACAAATGCTTCCATAGTTTTTAGGAAGGGGGACCTTTCTAAACGTATTATCAAAGGCAACTTAAAGGAAAAAGAATAATGCATTTGACTACATAAAAATTTAAAGGCTGTCCACGTCGAAGACACCATACAATAAATTAAATTGCACTGGTAGAATGGGGAGTTACTGTTTAATGTGCACAGAGTGTCAGTTTGGGAAGATGAAAAAGTTCTGGAGATGGATGATGATAATTGCACAACAATATGAATATACTTAATGCCACTAAACTCTAAAAAATAGTTAAAATGGTAATATTTTTATGTTGTGTGTAATTTTCAATAATATTTTTAATATTAACATTCAAATATAAGCTAGAAGTAACATCTGTTGCATATATGATAAAGGCTAATATTCTTACTACTTTTTCATTGAATACGTATTGACTGTTATGATGCACTAGGAATACAATGGAAATCAAGACGTTGTAGTCTTGCTTTCAAGATCCATAATGAACTCCCACAAACTATTAACAAAAAACACCCCAAAAAAGAAATGAAGAAAACCGGCCATGCACAGGCAGTTCACAAAAAAGAATACAAATTGATACCTATGGAAAAGAGGGCAAACTCTACTAATAAAACAGATTACAAATAAAATACTATTTTTACTTTCAGAATGGCAATTTTTTTCCTTGATTAAAGTGCTCAGTGTTAGTGAGAATACTGGGCAATGTGCACTCTCAAGCTCTGTTGGTTGGAGTAAAAATTAGCATGGACTTCCTGGCCTGCAACCTCAGTGTATATGTCAAAAGCCTTGAGACAGCTTACCCTCACTCCTCATAGGCATGTATCCTGAGAGAATGGTCTGAGATACGTGCAAAATGTTGTTTTCCCCAGCATTGTATATAATAACAAAAGAACTAGAAACAATTTAAATATTCAATATTAAGGTGTTAATTAGGTGTATTATAGTGTAGCCATACCATGGGATAATACAGTATAGTCTTTAAAATGGCTCAAAAAGATGGAAAAAGAAGCCTGACTTTTAAAAAGTGCAAAACAACACTATTTTCTATTTTAAAATAGGTCTCTGTAGCCATGAAAATTATTAGAAAGACATATCCTAGACGGTTGTCAATGGTTGTCTTTCTGAATTGAACATTTTTTTGTGTGTGTGGTAAGCAGGCCTCTCACTTTTGTGGCCTCTCCCATTGCAGAGCACAGGCTCCGGACGTGCAGACTCAGCAGCCATGGCTCACGGGCCCAGCTGCTCCGTGGCATGTGGGATCTTCCCGGACCGGGGCACGAACCCGTGTCCCCTGCATTGGCAGGCGGACTCTCAACCACTGCGCCAGCAGGGAAGTCCTGAATTGAACATTTAATAACTGTTCTTAGGAAAGAATTGTTTAAGGAAAGAAAGTAACTAGCTCTTTTTTCTTCACTAGAAATTTGTATTATTTATGCTTGAAAAAAATCTAATAATAATTCATTCTCTAATGCAAAATGCTTTTCTGTGTAATCTTTTTAACATTGTCCAATCTTGTTTTAAACTGTTCTGTTTCCTGTTAAAAGCTTTTGGGATGGATGCTCCATCAGTCATCCAGAGGAAAGGTCTTATAAATTTCTTTATTAAGATCATTTAAAACTTATGACACATCATTAAAATGGACTATTACACAACTATTAAAAATTAAAATGGTGTTAATTATGGAGAAAGATGGGAAAACATGGTAAAATATTAAGCAAGACTGGCAGGATAAGTATATGTGATGGACATTATAGTTTCAACAATGTATTATATATGGGAACACAGGAGGTGATAGATATGAAGATGACTAGAGACATGCTAGGAGGATGAAATGATGGATAATGACATTTATTTTTATGTTTTCATTTGAATTTGCAACAAATACAGAAAGAGGGGCTCTGTGAGAGTAGACAGAGGATTAATTTTGTGAGAGAAAAGCTAGATGACTTAGACCAAGCCTCATGGGGGCCTGCAGCTTTGTGGGGTCACCACTTATCAAGGGGTACAGCCTCATCTTTGCAAGCTCAGCTCAGTTGAATCACTTTATCAAGGGATGGTCTGGCTCTGGAGGATTGACACATATAACCCAATAATTTGCAGAATGTTTTAAGTCAAGAGCCCTTGACTTCCTTCCTGTGGAATCACAGAAGTCCATGAGGCACAGAGGGAGGGCCCAGCTCCTCCTGCCCCAGCCCCCCAGCGCCACACACCCTAGTGCACCTCTGCTGAACTCCTAGCCTTTTAGACACGGTGAAACCTCTGTCCACCTAATTTTGTAGAAGACAGGTTTATCAAACAGGATACCAATTTATTGTCAGTAGGAAAACCTACTGTGCAGACTCTGAGAAGGTCAAGTTAAGACGACTGGGGAGGATGAAGCCAGTGGGTCAGAGGAGCAGTGAGCACGTTTCTCAAGGTGCTGGCGAGACCCATGCTCATCACAACCGTGGCAGGCCAAGCACCGTGTTTGCAGAGCCCCAAGCTCTAGTCTAAGCTCACTGATCAGAGTCTCCGAGGGTAGGGCCCAGGAGTCTGAGCTGCGGCACACTCTCCAAAGGGGGGCTATTGTAGGGAGAGTGTGTGGAGTTAAGATGGCCTGGTACACCAGCTCCATCAACTACCCTCTTCCCCGGGGATATGTTTTCCTAGAAGGCAGGACTGCTTGTGTCAGGCTGGCTGAGCACAGTCTTCTCACGACTGACAAATACTTCATTCTTCAAGACTGGTTCCAATGTTCATGTCACCATTATCCTCTGACCTTACGACATTGTCTCAGGGCAGGCAAAACACCAATAATTAGAATACTGCTCATCCTGTGTCAGTCACACGTTCAGATGAGAGTTCGAGGAGAAACATCAATTTCATCACATTGGCTAATAATTTCTTGGTAGTATGAGAGATTTCCAAAGATACAATAATCTCATACATGCTTATGTTATTTAAATTTCAGAGGGAGATCTTTTCTTATTATGTTGCTAATTTTGGCTATACACTTAGGTTCTGAAAATCTCTGTATATCAATAAAAATCAGTACTCTAAAACTGAACTCCTAACAGAAAACGAGAACCAGATACTTCAAAACTCCTTTCCTTCCTGGCGTTCTCTTTTCTTTGACTGAAATAAAAACTTCTAAATAAAAGGCAATGTCCAGGACACTGCTCTTTTTACTTCATTTCTGACAGCAGAATTCAAAGCCTAAAACTTTGCATTAATTATATTATTCTTTTGATAATAAAAGAGATGCATCTAATTCTTTGAAACAGTTGTGGCCAGATGGAAGTATAATGTGGATAGGACAGTGTCTATGAAAGTTGTTGGACTGACTGCTCTGGGGGCCAAAACTTGAGATTTCTCTGCAAAGCAGAGTGTAGAACACAACAGCGAAGAATTTAACTCTGGTTGCCCAGTCTCTGTCACTGAGCCTCAGCCTTGCCTGCTGGGGCCACCAGCTCCAGGTGGAAGAGTAATTTGGTCTCCCCTCGACTTAATCCTCGCCCGTCTGTGGAGAACTCACCAAGGGTGCCAATTATAAGGATGGTTCTGGGTTTCAAACACCTGTCCACTAGGAGCTGGACTTATACCCCCAGCTCCTTTCATGCAGTCGCAAGACAGACATCAGATGGTAGCAACTTCCGGTCCCTCCTGAGCAGATCGGTTCCGTTGTGTCCAACGGCTCCCCGCTACAGCTTCACTATTTTCCAGATATTTATCAGAGTGTGGAATTTTGAATGTAGACCAAAATAGAAAACAAAATCTTTTTTCAGGAAGCCTTGCCAGAATCACAGGCAACATGGCTTCGGTTTCCTTTCATTTGCTCTCACAACAATCCTTTATTCTCATTGTATTTATTTATGTATGTTTAAATTTTTAATTAACATTAATTTTGTGCATTGTTCTGAGCCCTTCACATTTATGAACTGTTTTAATCCTCATAACCCTATAAGGTAGGTACTGTTATTATCCCCCTGGTACAGATGAGAAAATGAGGCACAGAGAGGTTAAGTAAAGTGTCCAAGGTCACAAAGCATTAAGTGGCAGAGCTGGATTCACACCCAGGCAGTCTGGCTCCAGGATCAGTGCCTAAGGTATAACACCAATTATTTTCCTCATTTTACAGATAAGCTCAGGCATTGAAAGGTTATTTGATTTACTCCAAGTCACATAGCTTGAACTTGCCTCTTCTAACTTTAAGTCCTGGCTTGTTCTGCTTTTCCTGCTCTGACAGTCTTCATGATGCTGGTGTTGGTGCCCTTGTCTGCATCCTTCCAGCCTGTCATGTTTACTCTGAGGGCCCACTCTATGACCCGTTAGAGCCCTGAAACTCTCAGCACAGGAGTCAGTAACTAACTTGAGGCTCTGCCTTCTGCCCAGGCTTCCCTGACCTTGACCACCCTGAATAAGGAGGAGAGCAGGACCTCCTTAGGGAGCTAACTGGGGGCTAAGTCCTTTCCCACCACACACAGTAACTGGACCCTCGGTTCATTCATTTGTTCTCTCATTCAACATACATTTAATGGGAGCCTACTGACCGGCACCACGCCAGGCACTGGAGACTGACTGGTGAGCAGGGCGCACGCCAAGGAGCCGCCAAGGAGCCCACAGTGTACAGACGATGGAGGCAGTTCCAAGATGCAGCAGCAAGTGTCATAAGAGAGACAGATAAGCAGGCGTGCTGTGGAGCTCAGCGAGGGGCAGACCCCGGGGGAGGGCTCTCAGGAGGAAGTGCCACCCGCTCTCACCTCGGCTTGCAGCACATGTAAAACGTCCACAGCAAGATATCGCTGCAAAGTTCACTAAGGCTTGCGTGTAGGATCTGAGGGGAGGCGTTAAAATAGTCCTTGAGGAGTTTTAAGCCAGGAACTGACGTGACCTAAGTTCAGTTCCCACTATAATAACAAGTGCTAGCATTCACTGAGCTATTAATGTGTCCTAAGCCTCTACGTGAATTATATTTGAATTGTATTTGTCATAGCTTGGGCTGCTATAGACTAAGTGGCTTAAACAATAGAAATTCATTTTTCGCAGCTCTGTAGGCTGGGCAAGTCCAAGATCAAGGTGCTGACCGATTCTGTTCCTGGGAAGAGCTGTGTTCCTGGTTTGCAGAAGGATACTGTCTTGCTGCATCCTCACGTGACAGAGGGACAGAAGGGGAGAGCAAGTTCTCTGGTCCCGTCTTATAGCAGAGACCATCATGGGGCTCCACCCTCACAACCTCATCTAAACCTAATTATCTCCTAAAGATCCCACCTCCAAATACCATCACGTTGGGCATTAGGGCTTCAACGTATGAACTTGGGGGTACACAGACATGCAGTCCATAGCAATATTCATTGCATGCTCACAACAGTACCCTGATGTTGGTGTTCCTGTCCCATTTCATAGATGAGATACTGAGGCATGGAGAGGTCAAGCTACAAGGTGGTGGAGCCAGGATTTGAGCCCAGGCAGTCTGTCTCCAACACCTGTGCTCTTATTACTCTTCTAGACCCCCTACCTCACAGCACAGCGTCACACAGAGTACGTAGCAAATGTTTGAGACGTGTGGTAGCTACTTTTTCACTTTCCCCTGGTCTAAGAGTTCTTAGCCCTGCTTTCTATTGGAATGACCTGAAGTTTCGGGAAAAAAAAAAAAAGTATTCCAAAGAAATGAAAACTTATATCCCCACAAAACCCTGTACATGAATGTTTATAGCAGCCTTATTTGTAATAATCAAACACTGGAAATAATCAAAAGTGAATGGGTACATTGTGTCATAGCCATACAATGGAACAGTACTCAGCAGTAAAAAGGAACAAAACTATTGATATGTGCAGCAACTTGAACGGCTCGCACTCAAGGGCATTATGTCCAATGAAAAAAGTCAATCTCAAAAAGTCAAGTACTGTATGATTCCATTTATGTAACATTCTCAAAATGACAAAATTAGAGAGGTGAAGAAGCGATCAGTGGTTCCCCGGCATTGAGGATGGCGAGGGGTGGCAGCTAGGTGTGGCTGTAAAGGGTAGCAGGAAGGAGGCTTGCAAGGATGAAATAGTTGTGTATCTTGAGTGTTGTGGCGGTCACGCTAACCTAGACGTGTGAAAAAATGACACAGAACTATACACACACATTGACCCGGTGTCAGTTTTCTGGGTTTATGTATCATGTAATCATGGGATGAAGGATACACGGGGCATCTCTACACTGTTTTTGCAATGTCCTATGAAGCTGTACCTATTTTTGAAATAAAACCTTTCTTTAAAATTCCAGTGCCTGGGCCTCACAGATTCTGATTTAATGTGTCCGGGTGGGGCCTGAGTATCATGAAAATTTCCCTAAATGATTCTCACCTGCAGCCAGAGTTGAACACCTCGGAGACAGGGCCTGGAATCCTGTGATTGGGGGCACTCTTTTGAGTTGAGCTATTATCTTCAAGAGGTCCTAAAAGAAGGTAAGAGGAATTTTATGAGATTCGCTTCCTGTCACCTGGCAGAGGATGTGTCCCTGAGAGGCGAGGATGCCAGACAGGTCCTCGTGAGTTATGAGTTGAGGGAGGGGCGGCCTAAAGCAGAGGGGATGGCCAGCAATTAGCAGCCTTCAATTCCCAGTTTGCTCCTTTGGTTGAGCTCCTTGCCCTCGCCTCTGCAAGCCTTAGCCCAGGTGTCCACAGTTGAATCCCAAGTCCTGCCTTAAGACTTTCCTCGCTTTCTGGAGGCCTCGGCTCCCAGGCAGTTTCGAGGCCTTGTCTATTTAATCTCTTACCACGACCTCGTAGGAAGGGTCGCTGAGTCCCAGATGGCCAACACTGATCTACCAGGTGACAAACTGTCTCTGGGACAGATCTCATACAGAAAGGTGCCAAGCCTGTTTTCACCACCCTGCAACCCAGCAGACGTTAACCTTTTCCAAGGGGTTACTAAATTGGTATTGATTAAGCGCAGGTCAAGAAATCAAGCACTTTATACTTGGCAGCTGGCAGCTCAGGTTTCCACTGGAAGTCTCCAAAACCTCCAAAGAGTTTCAGATCAAGAAAGGAAACAGATACGGGGCGTCTGAAGTTCCCTGGTTGCCCTGGGACCCCTAGTGAGATAGGAGCCACGTGTGCTCCCACGTTAACACAGTGGCCACCCACAGAGCCTTCTAAGCAGCTGCAGGAGTGAGCCCTGGAATGTATTTTCTGGTAGCTGCATCTGGGTAAGTGGCAGACTTCCTGGCTGCCTCTTTTTCTTTTTTATAGCCTCTTGGCTGTCTGTGCGCGGAGATGTTCTGGCAGCTGGGGACCGGCTGTGGGGCGGATTTGGGGTCGGAGTCCTGATGAGTGGCTTTGTTCTCTTAAACACTATTGTCATCCAACTCACCTATTACTGTGAATAATTTGCTAATTTTGGCCATAAAAACAAGTTCTTAGACAATCTCCAGTAATGTGTCTTTTTACGTTGATCGGGGAGTATTTTCCTGCCTTCTCTTTGTTTGATATGGAAATGAGCCTGGTAGCTTTCTAGCCAGCCAGGAGTTGGAGCATGGGAGAGAAAGAAAATTGTGTCCACTGTAAAGGTGGCGGCTTCTGTTCTCTTCTGCAAGTCTTTGAAGAATTAGTTCTTGGAAAACAAAGACTCTCAAAATAAATGAACATCCAATTAGAGTTCCCAGGGTGTGCATGAATGCGTTCTGGGTATCTAGGAAACATAGATATTATGGAACACGTGTTGCCTGGTCTGCTCTTTATGAATCACCTGGGACAGAGCTTCCTTGTGAAAGGAATTAACTGGGTTGAAAAAGTAAAATCTTCATAAATCCTGTGAACCTCTGGGTCCATAGTCATTGTTCTGGTCAAGGCAGATCTACCTCCGAATGCCCAGGCCCACGACAACCGCAGGCAACTGAGGCCAAGTACAGGCAGAGATGCACAGATCTCCCCACTCCTGGTTTCCCCTTCCTTCGGTCTCCTGCATTAATACCCACCTTTTTAGCAATCCCAGCAACCCACCCGTTCTGCTCACTCTCTGGCCCCAAACAAGAAAGTTTCTGATAAAATCACTTACACTTGTTGAGGGGATTGGTTTAGTGGGCAGAGTGTCAGTCAACTTACCCTAACTAAGCATTTTCAGTTTAAGAGACTGTAAGTCTTTGTTCTATGTTCAGGTATTTGAAGCATCCACGGACAGGTGGCTGTGGGGAAAATAGACCAGTCCATGATTTTTCACTAAACTTAGCTGATTGGAGGCGGTGGGCCTGAAGTCAATGTGGTTTGGCTGCTCTGGGGCAGAGATATTTGCAGGTTGGATTCCCTAGCCTATTCCAAAGCCTGGGTCTTAGACCATCACTGAGTTCCCATCTGGCTCTTCTCCCTCCCTCCCCTCTCCCTCCTTTCCCTCTCCCCCCACTCCTCCCTTCCCCCCAGTTCGCTGCCCTCTCCCCACATCAGTCTTCCTACTCCTACTCCTCTCCCACCCCCTCCTCGGACCCTAATGTCTTCCCCTGGCTCTGCCCAACATTCCCAGGTGCACACCTTGTTTTCCAGCACAACTGATGCTATTTTCCCTTCTACCTAATGCTATTTTATTTTATTTTTTTATTTTTTGCGGTACACGGGCCTCTCACTGTTGTGGGCTCTCCTGTTGCGGAGCACAGGCTCCGGACGCGCAGGCTCAGTGGCCATGGCTCACGGGCTCAGCCGCTCCGCGGCACGCGGGATCCTACCGGACCGGGGCAGGAACCCGTGTCTCCTGCACCGGCAGGCGGACTCTCAACCGCTGCGCCACCAGGAAAGCCCCCTAATGCTACTTTAAACCCCATAACCCTTCTTTTAGAATGTACTGAAATGCAGCCCCTCATTCCCTACGGTAGAAAAAGTACTTGGGCTGGAAGTCCTGAGAGCCAGAGTTCTGGCCCAGACTCCTACACGAAACTGCTGGGTGACCCTGCATGAGTCACTTAACTTCTCTGGGCCTCAGCTTCCACATCAGTAAAATAATAGATTGGATTTCAAGGCCTATCTCTAAAATTTTATGATCCTATCTACCTACAGGAACAAGGTTACTTTAAAAAAAAAAAGTGTCATTGCTTCAGATTAAAAAAGGAAGGAAATCTGACACATGCAACAACCTGGATGAAACTTGAGGATATTATGTCACAAAAAGACAAATATTGTTTGATTCCACTTATATAAGATAACTAGAGTAGGCAAACTCATAGAGAAAGTAGTATGATGGTTGCCAAGGGCTGGGGAAATGGGGAGTTGTTGTTTAATGGGTATAGAGTTTTAGTTCTTCAAGATTAAAACGTTCTGAAGATTGGTTGCACAACAATGTGAATCTACTTAACACCACTGAACTGTATACTTAAAATGATTAAGATGGTCAATTTTAGTTATGCATTTTTTGCCCAATTTAAGCTTATTTTAAAACCCTCACATTTAACATATCCAAAAAAAATAAGTGTCATTACTATCTGTTGGAAACACATTACTATGTGTTGGAAAGAAAAGCAGAAGCAAAAAATAAAAAATTGTCCCTTATTACACAGGTGAAGAAAATGAGGCCCAGAATGGTCAAGAGCTTTGCCCAGGGTCACTCAGCTATGCCCGTGTGCATGCACAGAGGGCTGGACTTCTTACTATCTTGTAATCGCAATAAGAAGGTTAAAGAACTTCATGTTTCCCTGTACCGCTTTTAGAAGAAAATGATGTTAACTCTTCATGTTATGGCAAGAGAACAGAGCAATATATATTTTTGTCAATTGTTAATTAGGTTTATGGAGAACAAACTACACAGGTATTGCATATAGTTCTTCCTTTCAGACTTAAATTGAAGGCATCGTATTCTTTAGTTGTTGATGTCTGAAGCGTGATACCACCATTAGGGCAAATGATGTGGAAAGTTATTAAAACCCTGCCCTGGTGCTAGGATGGGAGTCCAGGCGCCATCCTGATCCAGAAGGACAAAGCTGCCCTCCCCTCAGCAGGCACATGGGAGTGGGGGAGGGCTACCTCCCTGCCCTGGGCCACACTGAGATGCCTGAGGCCCAAAGGCATCTCCCTCAAGTGCTGTGTAATCGTGCTAAGACCTGAGGGCACCTCTCTAAACTATCAAGAAAAATTAATGCTTTCTGCATCTTAAAAACCCATCCTACCTAAGCAAGCATAAAATATTGTCATTATGGGTGAAGTCATAATTATTCTAAAGGGACAGCTAAGTTAGGAGAGTGGCCCAGAGGTATTCAACAGGCAGCTATGTGCTAATTTTCATCATCTATTCCAGAAACAGGTAAATAAATTCCCATTTATTACTGTCGGACAAAAGTAATGTTATTGAGTAACTGAAAAACTGCTTCTGGTACAGAGTCCAGGTTTTATTGTTAAAACTGAATGTTTAAATTAAGTAAATATTAACCTCAAAAATGTCCCAGGTTTAATAGGAGTTTTACTCTGTGATAATGAGTGAAGGGAGATGATAACGATCAATACTTACTAACATGAGCACGTAGTGCCATATATAAAATCGTCAAAGCTTCTCTCTTATGGGGCTTGTGGAAGGCTGTGTTCCTGAACACACTGAATCTACCACATCCCTAATAATCAGGCTTTATTATATATGTGAAAATTTAGATGATTAACCTTAAAATTTCTCTCTCTCCCCCCCTCTTCCACACGCACACACACACACACACACACATACACACACACACACACACACAATGAAGTAGTCCTATTACATAGTATATGATTTTAGAGCTTAGTTTTATGTGTCTTATTTGTATGAATTTAATAACTTGGGGACTGGTAAAAACCTTTTCTTTAACTGAATAGAATTTCATCCATCTGGTAACTGGCTGGTAACTGGCTGGTACCATGGCCTCCTTTGTCAGAGAAAACTGTGTGAAGGAAATTCCTCCTTGTTCGATGGGATGTAGAGTTGGCATGTAGACTAAGATGTCATGAGGACTGAGCAAAAATTGGCATCCTTTGAGACAAAACACACACACACATTCCAAAATAATTAAATCCCTAGAATGGTTAGCTGCTGGAGAGAAATAAAGAAGGCTACACCTAGATGCCCCTCCCAAGAGACCCTCCTCCCAAATCATTTGTGATTTGAAAAAACAGTTCTCCTGGGAGATTACATATTGTCAAAGACATATGATTTGTTGTTTGCTGAATATTTTACTAGAAAAGGTCCTAAGAGGTCATTTAATCCAAACCTCTTAGTACAGATAAGTTCACTGCTGCTTCCTTGCAACTCAAGAAATGTTTGAGCCCACCTACCATATACAGAACAATGCTCTAGAAGAGTAGAAAGCCAAGAAACATCTGTAATTTTATGGTATTGGATTATATGACCTTCAAAATGTCATTCAGATCAAAATTGCTAAAATTTCAGATTAAGGGTCTGTGGGGAAGGAGAGATTAATTGGAAAAGGTAAGGCTAAGAAGGCTTCTTAGAGTAGTGCCGTTCAGAAGGATGTAGCTGCTGAGCACTGAAAGGTGGCAAGACCGAGGAACTGAATTTTCACTTTAATCAATTTAACTTTACATGTAAATAGCCACGGGCGGCTACTGGCTACCATGTTGGACAGCATAGTCTTAGGGGATGTGAGATTTGAGCTGGCTTAAGAAGGATAGGTAGGAGTTTGATACATACAGAAAGTGAAAATTCCAGGCAAAGGGCAATGCTTGTGAAAGTTCGTCAAGGTAAAAACGTTTCAGGCCCGGCCAGGTAAGACTGGAATGAAAGGTGGTAGTGAAAGTGGAATCTAAGGTAGGAAGATTAAGAACTATGGGGCACCTTGGACGCAAACCCAGAAAACATACAATTAATTCCATATTCAGTGGGGAGACATTTCAGTTATTTGAGCAAGGTAAAAACATGAGCTGCTCGGTGTTTTAGCAAGGTAATCATTAGACAATGTGCGATATGGATTTGAGGGCTGTTTACCTATGGCTGTATAACAAACCACCCTACACTTAGTGGAGTAAAACCACAGCCATTTCATTGTACTTATGGATTTTCTGGGTCAAGAATTTGGACAGAGCACAGAAAAGATGGCTCATCTCTGCTCCATGATGTCTGGCACCTTGGCTAGGATGACTGAAACATCTGGGGGCTGGAATCACCCCCAGGCTTCTTCACTGACATGTTGGCTCTTGGGCTGGGGTGACCCAAAGGCTTCCTTCAGCTGGGACTGTTGACCAGAGCACCTCTAGGCAGATTCTCATGTAGCTTGGGCTTCTCATGCTGGGTTCCAAGAGGGAATGTTCCAAGGGGGAGCATCTGGAAAGCAAGCACTCCAAGAAGTCCAGGTGAAAGCCACTTGAACTGTATTGACCTAGCACTGGAAGTCACTTCTGCTGCCTCCTATTGGTTATAAGTGAGTCACTAAGGCCAGTCAGGTTGTGGGATGAGAGATATTGTCGGGATCATCTCTGGAAAGTATAGTCTGCCACAAAGGCCATGAAAAGGGAGTTGAAAGATAATGAAGGCTTCAACCAGGAAAATGGAAGTGGGAAAAGAAAGAAGTAAGAATTAGATGACAGCATGGAAATGCAACTACAGTAATGGAAGTGGAGAGTAAAGAAGGAGGAAGCTCAGTTGAGATTGGACATGATTCAATTTAAAAATCACCAACCAGAAATCTTGGGAAGATGAGTTGGTTTGAAAAGTGGGGAGAGGAGCTGTTTCCTTGGGATATATTTATTTTGGAGATCTGGCGGGACATTCTTTTTTTTTTTGTGGTACACGGGCCTCTCACTGCCGCGGCCTCTCCTGTTGTGGAGCACAGGCTCCGGACACGCAGGCCCAGCGGCCATGGCTCACGGGCCCAGCCGCTCCGCGGCATGTGGGATCTTCCCGGACTGGGGCACGAACCCGTGTCCCCTGCATCGGCAGGTGGACTCTCAACCACTGCGCCACCAGGGAAGCCCTGGCGGGACATTCTTGAGGATATATCAAGAATGGCAGTTAATAATTCAGGGCTGGAGTTCTAGAGAAAGGTCAAAGTTAAAGCTGAAGACGGATTCGGGAATCATGAGATTAGGAAATGGTCAAGGGAGTGCATATGGTAGGAACTCAACAAATATTGGTTGAATGACATAACTCCACTGTAGCTGGGACCAGAGTGACTGGACCAAAATTAGTGCTTATAATGAAATGGAACAGAATATCAATCCCTGGGCAATTCCCTAAAGGAGAAGTGAGAACCTGGGAATGTAGACTAGGAATTAAAGTGAAGCAACCTCATAATCAGCAAATGTAGCAAATATTTGAATTGGTTCACTTAGTACCTACTCCAATCTCTTTCTAGGCCAGAAAGTTAAAAAAAAAAAAAAAATCTATATTTTCCAGACTCTCTTGCAGCTAGGGTTCCAGATCTATGATTTAGATTATTCCAATCAGATGCAGCGTACCAAATTTGGAAGACAGAAGTAAACAATTGTGAGGCAGGAACTGTGTTTCTGCTGTCTCTACCAGTAAGCAGAGTTCTGGTACATTTGCTTTTTCTATGACAGTTGTAACAGAGGTCCTAATGTCACAGCCCTACATACACAGTTGTCAAGAGACAAGGTACAGACCACAGTAGAGGTGGCATAATTCTGAAACTGGGCAGTTGTTACTGTGGCTTCCCAGTAGGCAGGCAGCTTTCTAATTCCACAGCCTTCTGATCCTGGCAGAGGCAGTGGTTTCCTTGTCCACCCTAATAGCTCAGCTGAGACTTTGTTTTTTCAGCCCTCCTGTCAATCTGTAAGACACTGGCTACCTTGGAATAAGTCCCTTTATGCTTAAACTAGGTCCAGTGAATTCGACTCACTTAGCTGAGCCCTGACCATACAGTAAGCAAGAAACAAGTATGGATCCTGCTGTAGGTCTTAGAGCCTTGTGCAGCGGCCACCTAGGCGAATCTTAGAAAGATAATAAATGAGAAAGATTTCAGGGAGCAGCTATGAAAAGGCAAAAGGGAGAGAAGAGAGCAAATGGAGAGGAGGGTCAGTGAGGGTCCCCAAAGGGACCATCTAGGTTTGAGTGATTCTGCAGGGGAAGGTCCAGGGTAAAGAGAACAGTTCCTACTTGAAACCAAACCGTGATCCTAGAACCCACATGA
This sequence comes from Leucopleurus acutus, assembly GCF_964270905.1. Taxonomy (NCBI): domain Eukaryota; kingdom Metazoa; phylum Chordata; class Mammalia; order Artiodactyla; family Delphinidae; genus Leucopleurus; species Leucopleurus acutus. The sequence continues at coordinate 57,405,189 of NC_139149.1, forward strand.
AAGGGTGTTGTTTCTCAAGAGCAAAAGGCCCATGGGTGAGCTGACCTTTTAAACAGAACTGGGGACATTCAGAGACCTGATGTTTGTGTTAGTGTGTCCCCAGCTGGACCCCTAAAGATATCGGACTCGTTCTTATATCCTTAAAATTGGAGACCTAAACCTTCCAAGGTAAATAGCTGATTCTGTGTGCCCCCTGGTGGCTTGGGATGAGGGTGAGGGGGAGAGAAGAGTACTCTAGCCATGAAACAAAAGGTCATAGACCCATACTATCCTCCTTGAGGTCAACCTGTCTCTCTCCTTGGGTAAAACAGAGCAGACGTCTCATGTAGGTCTGACATTTTAACCATGAGGCAAATAACAAACAACCTGTAATGCGGCCAATAAATTACCCAGGCTTCTTGTTCAATACCATCACTGCAGACCCATAGACACATACATTGTTTTTCTAGTAATAGGAAGACTCGCATTCGCTCAGGGTGGCACTCTATCCTGAGGGTTAAAAGGTTGCCCTCTGGAGTAACATTACCTGGATCCAATTCCAGCAACAGGATCTTGGGCAGATAACTTAACCCCTCTGTGCAACAATTCCCCCATCCATAAAATAGGGTTGTGAGAGATTTGGTGAGACCTTGTATTGCTGTGATGACAGTGTGACCCACAGGACACAGTCACATAAGCACACTGTGAGTGAAAGTGCCTGGTGCACAGACAGGGCACACGCCGTGGCCACCCAGAGACCACTACCAGCACACCAGAGAGATCGTGGTGCAAACCCACCACCTCATCAGCACTCCTTTTTCCAGCCTCTGGGCCACAACCCCCTCCATCCAGGGGGACTGGACTGAGAGGGTTAAAAATGGAGGGTACAGAGTTTATTTGTATTTCTTGATATGCAGAGAGAATCTTTATTAGACCTGTATCCAAAGTAATTTTCCTTTATATTAATGTATGTTTTCATTTTATTGCTATTTCCAGATCACATTTCCAGAAATTTATGTGTAAATTTATTGTGTAGCTTAAAGATTTATCACTTTCTCCTCTTTTAAGGGAAAAAATGCTCCCACAAATGAGTAACAGGTCAGGGAAAATCTTTCAATAGTCCTGTTTTCTGTCGGCACTGGAGAAATAACATAGGCACGACTCAGTTCTTCCACTGTGTTGTGTGATCTCAGGAAGCCACTCACATCTTTGGGCCTCAGTCCTTTCACCTGCCCTCAGTAACCTCCCCGTGGTCCTGTGACCCAAACTGTGGCTCCCCTGTGAGCTTTCTTGTCCTCAGGACTGGATTCCAGACCACCCAAGGGCAGGGTACATCTTCTTTATCTCCGGAACCCCCCCAACTGTGCCTGAGCTCAGCTGCACACACATCCTCTGTACTCAGTGCAGACTGGGCTCCCTGTGCCGAGGAATAAAGATGGGAGACGAGCTGCAGAATGAGCTTAAGCTTCTGCAGGCTCCTGCCACGACCTCAGTCCTTACACTTCTCTGTGCCTTTATTTCTTCTGGCATCAAGTGATCCTTGTCACAAATCAAACACGGGGTCATTTTAAAACATGAATATTAATGGATAAACTAAAATAGGAAAAGATATCCTTAAGAAAGGAAGTTTGGAAGCCAGCTAAGCTCACCACTATACCACCAACACCACTAAGAAAGGAAGCTTGGTACTACCTTTTCTAGGATATGTCTTTTGTAAGCGGGCCTTGTCTGTACCTAAAGATCACTCATATCCATGGTAGTGCTGTTGAAAGCAATTTTTTTGCCTACAACCCAGAGAAAGCAATTTTATATGCCCCCCCCCTCAAAAAGCATGTTTATGTGGGTACCTCCCTCCCATGGGAGGCAGGTAACACCCCAGGGCTTCTCCCCCTGCCCCACATGACAGCCCCCAGAGCAGGACATTTGCACTGCCCCTCTCCTTACCAGACAGGAAGGTAAGGAGAGGGGCTGCATTCTTGTCTGAGGAAATCCAAATGCCGGTAGAGTGGGCTAGAAGGCAGGGCTTAAGTGTGTGAGGCCTGAATGCAATCAAGTAAAACACACAGGACAAGCCCTGGCACAAGTAGGTATAAGCATCGCCTGATCTGTAACCCGTTTCCAGCTGCACTTTTAATGTGGGACCCGCCCCCCCACCCCCGCCTTCGCTCTCAGCAATGACTTTACCTCGTACCTTTTTTTTTAATTGAAGATTTACAATATTGTGTTAGTTTCAGGTGTACAGCAGTTATACATACATATATATTTATTCTTTTTCAGATTCTTTTCTATTATAGGTTATTACAAGATGTGAATGTAGTTCCTTGTGCTATATACTAGGTCCTTGTTTATCTATTTTATATACAGTAATGTGTATCTGTTAATCCCAACTCCTAATTTATCCCTCCCCGCCCCCTTTCCCCTTTGGTAACTATAACTTTGTTTTCTATGCCTGTGAGTCTGTTTCTGTTTTGTAAGTAAGTTCTTTGTATCATTTTTTTTTAGATTCCACATATAAGTGATATATGATATTTGTCTTTTTCTGTCTGACTTAGTATGAAAATCTCTAGGTCCAGCCATGTTGCTACTACCTTGTACTTTTAAATGAATAAGTAAGGAGCTTCCCCCTTGAGTTTCATTTGGCATGCCCGGCCATCAGAAGTTCCCTCCTGCAGTTTACACTTGCTTGCCTCTCTCTGCAATTCATCAAAGGAAGGCCTCACACCTCCACTGCAAACACCCAGTCTCTAGGCTCCTCACCTAAAACCGCCCCCTCTTTCTAACATTTCCTTTTAACCACATCCTAAAACACACACATGAGGCTTTTGCCTTGACCCTGCTATCTGATCCAGCTGCTGCTTAGACTAATCCGCTTCCTGTCCTCACCTCAGTTCTGAGAGTGGATTCTCAAAGCTTCCTCCCAAATCAGACAGACTCTCTGTTTCGTCCTACCCTTTCTCTAGCCCTTCACCCCACCTCCGATGCCCTTGGTCACGTCCAGTGTTCTTACTCATCTCCCACCTCGACATTTTTTTGTTTTCTCTGGCCTTTCTTGACTCCTTATCCTTTGGCTGCTTTGATGGTTCCTCTCCCTCTGTTCATCTTCTAATTGGGATTTCCTTGCAAATTCTGCTGTAGCTTTTCTCTACCTGCTTGACCTCCACCCACTTCAGTGAGCTCACTTATTCCACCATTACTACTTCCCCAAAATTCACAAGTCCTTATCTCTAGCCCCATCGCTTGCTTGCACTGCCCACTCCCCACACTTCCAGCTTTCTGCAAGCATTTCCCCACGAACATCCAGCCTACATCTTAGACTCAATTCGGCCCAAAACTGAATTCAGGACTTCCACTTAACTCCAATCTGTCTGTCTTCTTTAATCTCCCACTTTGTCAGCAATTGAACCGTTCTTGCTGCCTCACAGGCTAAAACTTTGAGTTCCTTTTGATTTTTTAACAGCTTTATTGAAATATAATCAGGCATCACATTATTCATCCATTTAAAGTACACAATTCAGTGGTTTTTAGTATAGTCACAGAATTGTACAACCAGCACCACAATAAATCTTAGAATATTTTACCCCCACCAAAGTCCCAAAACCATCATTTCCTATTCTCCCCTCCACAAAGGGCCTGGTAACCACTGATTTACTTTCTGTCTCTGGATTTGTCTATTCTAGACATTTCATATAAATGGAAACATACTATATGTAATCTTTTGTGACTATATTCTTCCACTTGGTATAATGTTTTCAGAGTTCATCCATATTGTAACAGGTATCAGTATTTAAGACATTTTTACAGCTGAATAATATTCCATTGTATAAATGTAACACATTTTGTGTATCTATTCGTCAGTTGATGAACATTTGGGTTGCTTCTACCTTTTGGTTATTGCGAATAATGCTGCTATGACATGCATACAAGTTTTTGTGTGGACATATGTTTTCAATTATCTTTGATCTATATTTAGGAGTAGAATTATAACTATGTGGTTAACATTTTGAGAACTGCCAAATTGTATTTCAAAGTGGTGGCACCATTTTACATTCCTACCAGCAGTTCATGAGAGTTTCAGTTTTATCACGCCTCGCCAAAACTTACTATCTTTTTCATCATAGCCATCGTTGTAGGTGTAAACCAGGACCTCATTTGGTTTTTATTTGTATTTCAGTGATGGCTAATGATGTTGAGCATCTTTTCATGTGCTTATTTGCCTTTTGCATATCTACTTTGGAGAAATGTCTATTCAAATCCTTTGCTTTTTTAAAAAAATTGGGTTAAAATTGTTGAGTTGCAAGAGTTCTTTATACATTATGGATACAAGTTTCTTATTAGATATATAATCTCCAAATATTTTCTCCCATTCTGTGGGGGTTTTCACTTTTTTGATGGTATCCTTTGAAGCACAAAGTTTTAAATTTTTATGAAGTCCAATTAATCTATTTTTTCTTTTGCCACTTGTGCTTTCGGTATATCTAAGAAGGCGTTACCTAACCCAAGGTCATAAGGCCTTACTCCTATGTTTTCTTCTATGAGTTTTATAGTTTAACTCTTGTAGTTAGATCTATGATCCATTTAGAGTTAATTTTTATGCATGCTGTAAGGAAAATGTCTGACATCATTCTTTTACATGTGGATATCCAGCTGTCCCCGCACCATTTGTCAAGAGAGGGATCTTTTCAATTATTCCCTTTGTTTTATCTTTTATTCCAACCTGTTAATCAAGTTTTGTTCTTTTTCCCTTTAAAATGTCTGTCACTGTTTCACTGCCACACCAGTTCCCAGATTAGGCCTTGACCATCTCACACAGAGATATCTGCATCCATGTTTATCCTTCCAAGCCCTCAGCAAGCCAAACTTCCTAAAGAAGGAAATTTAAGAAATGAATTTATGTAATTCACCTGCTCAGGAGCCTAAAGTCCTACTACTGAATACATATAGCATCAGGGCCAAACTCTTCTCTCTGATTTTCTAATACGGCCCCACCCAGTTTATACCAGCAAATCAAAGATGCAAAATTTCATCTTCCATGGTTATTCAGCTCCTCCCTGAAGGGGAGTTCTCCTTCCTTGCTGTACTTTCCCCTCCCTTCTGTGAACCCAATTAAAATTCCATAGGTCCTTAAAGGCTCCTTCAAACCCCAGCTCCCTGATAAACCTCCCTTAACTACCCCAGCCTTTGCCAGTGCTCTCCTCTGTGTCCCTACTGCATTTGTGTGTTCTGTAGCACCAATCACTATGCAGGTAACACTGGTACACCCAATTCTACGCTACCACCCAACACCGATAAGCATCTATTGAATAGCTACTGAAGTTCACAGCACCGAACAGGCATGACACATGTATGTGAACATTGTTTCCTTCTGCCGTCAAGTGGGGGAGTCTAATTGGATGAGATAAAGTATCCCTCCTAGATTTAGAATTCCACTTCTTCCTCCATTACATACTGATCCAAATTTGAAGAGTAAGCTTAAAGTTAACTCAAGGTTTCTAACTGAAACTTTCCAAAGCCAAGCCAGTGTTTTCCAAAGATTCCCAGCATTGTAATTCCTTGCTACAAAATGCTCTCGGCTGTAATAACGATCCCGGCCCTGTTTCAGGCGCAAGCATTAGGGCATCTGTGATTTGGTTTGCAGTTTAAACTGTGAGATGGCTCCAAACCCTCACAGTTAAGAGTGTGTCCGAGTGCAACACCCCCCCCCACCCACCACTATTTAAAAAAAACAAACAACAACAACAACAACAACTTTCAAATTGAAGAGGCAAAGTTTGATCTCTTCCCTGTTGACAGCTGAAAACAATAGCAGCTTTCTGCTCTAGCATACCTTCAAAAGGCTGCCGAGTGACTGCTCTAAGTATACTTGGTTGTAGATGACCGAAGAAACGCACCGGCCTCCTCCTGCGACTCTGCTCTGCTAGCACGAGAGAAATTCTGCCCCCTCCCCTCCCAGCACCTTTAATAAAACAACGACTGGTACTGTATTAACTAGGCGGATGCGCGATCTTGGAAGGTTAAGGCTTTGCCAGACAAGGGGCGAGACTGGGAGGTCAAGCAACACCTTGCTGTAAAGAGCCGGTGAATTAAGAATTTGTCGAAATGACCTAAATCATGTACAGATTTTTAAAAAGTCAACTGAAAATGGGAGACCGGTTGGATTGACCCCAGGGGCAGGAGTCCCCGGTTGCTGCAAGAAAATGCCTGAGGCGAGGTACCAGGCTCAGCGCGAAGTTGCAGCCCCAGAGCTCTCAGTAAACACTTTTTTTTTCCTGGAGTAGATTCCGGAGCGCGCACACCAGGTCAGTCCATCACGCTAATGCCTGTGCGGGTTCACCTACCCGCCTCTCCTCGCAGGTAGCACCTGGTCAGCACTTGCCTGCCCGCGAAGAAACCGCGAGGCCAACTTCTCAGCCTCGAAACCCTGCTGCACGGAGAGCTACTAGGAGAACGGCTCCACTGCGCCAGCAGCCGCCGGGAGGCTGGTATTCCGCCTCCCCGCCCCTCCTCGCCGCGGTTAAAGTTTGCTCCCCATTCGCCGCTTCCCACCCCCGCCCCCTGCCTCCGCCCGCGGGCTGGAGGACCACAGAGGAGTTCCTGGGTCCTCGGTGCACAAACACACCCACCAACAAAAAAAGCCCATTAAATCTTCCCTCCTGCGAACTCGCGCCCCAGCGGATACCTCTTTGAACTGACCCCACCCCCGAAGCCCCCGCAGCCCCCGCGCCGTCTGGGGATCGCCCAGCCCTCCTGGGCTCACTCCCTCCTCCCGGCTGCGTACTTTTGCAGCGCGCTTGGTCTTTGATGTCTCTTTACATTATGGCAGAGCAGCCACACGCTCTTCCCGGGCGCAGGGCTTTGTGTAACGGAACTGACATTTGGCCTTAATACCTGTATCTCTTGGTGATTGCAACAAATTTCAAAAATAAATATTGTACTTTGATCTCCCGGCATTGCATTTTTAATGGACGCTCCGAACAGTACTTCATTAAGAATAAGTTTTTCAGGAGCCCCGAGTGCAAAGGGAGAGAGGCTAAACAGCACTTTGTGCAAGTCTCTCTCCAGACTTCAGCTTGCGCCTGGGAGGGCTGGAATCCCGGCGGGTGTTCACAAATGGAGGAGAGGCCCAGAGCCAGGACTTCAAACAGTCAAGGGAGGGCCTACCGTGCACCCGCACAATCCTAAATACTTTGAATGTATTTACCTCTTTTAAGCCTACAAGGACTCTACAAGGTGAGCATTGCTATGACCCCCATTTTACAAATTGGGAAACTGAGGCACAAAGCGGTTGTGTAAGTTGCTGGCCGAGGTCATCAACTAGAAAGTGGCATCTAGAAATCGGCCTTCAGATTCTCAGAGTTGGAGCTCTTAACACCAACCCACTACTCTCTCCCTGCTGGCCACTGATGGTGGCTTATTGGCTAACGGGGCATCTTGGAGAAAAAGTACTCTTCTATAACAACTATGGAGATGTGAATTGGCTTCTCTTGCCTTTTTGTTAAAATAGTGAACAGATTCGGCAAACGAGAATGCCTCCTAGCCTGCTTGGCCCAGCCTGGCCTGCAACCACCGATAGTGGAGGTCGAAGAGCCCAAAGGAGCCCGAGAGGAAACTCACTAAGGGACCAGGCCCGCTTCGACAGTGCCGACAGGTGCCTGTGTGTGTGCGCACCATGGGACTCCCGGCCTCTGACTTGCAGGCAGGAAAGGGCTCCTTCCCCTCCCAGGCTTCGCGGGTAATCGATTTTCTGGACGCAGTGTGGACAAGTGTAGGTCTTCCGGGCCTCCGGAGCAAAACACTAAGTCCCCTCTCATTCCTAGCTCCCAGAGCACTCGGACCTCCTCTTCAGGAGCCAGACCGCGTCGGCCGAGCTGTGCAGTCACTGCTCACCGTTCCTGGGTGACACCTTGTTGCAGAGAAGAGGGGCGTGCAAGGACGGGACTCGAGAAGTGCTCAAGCATAGTATTGGGGCTGCATTCGGCCCATTCGCCTTCAGCAAGGTGTTTCTATTTTGCTGGCCGGCCCTGGGTGTGGGGAAATGGCCTGGTGGCATAGTGTCCTGACCCCTAATGCGAGTGCAGAGGGCACCAATACACAGCCCAGACTCCGAATCAGAAGCCTTTTGGTGTTGGGGTAACCGCTGGCGCCGCACGGCGAGTTGGACCACCTGATCCGACCTCTCCACGTCAGTCCCGGCTGCTGTGCGGTACCCGGGAGGACCATACGCAGGAAGCCTGGGCGCGAGTTGGCTCAGAGGATCCCTGCCAGGTCGGCCGCGTCGCAGAGAGGAGGCGGTGTACCCGGACGCCGCAAGTGGAGCGGGGTTGGCCAAGCGCAGGCGGCCCACTCTGCTGCGCCGTTCCACGGAGCGTGGCCGCCGGCTGGAGGCCTCAGAGGCCATTCCCGGCCCTAATGCCCTCCAGCGCGGTGAGGACACCGAGACGCCGCTCCTGCTCTCCCGGGTGAGGAGATCTGGGTGTCCGTACCTCCCCTGCAGGACGCATCTTGCGCCGTGGGCCGGAGGAAGGCAGGTGGCCTGCCGTCCCTCCTGGGCCAGGCATTACTGGCAGCGAGGGTTTGGGGAGACCACACTCTGGAGAGCGTTTTCCTGACCCCAGCGAAGCACGGCCCGCGCCTGAAGAAATTTCTTTTCTTTACAAAGGTGCTGGGAACAACAGTTTTTATTGACTTTTCTTTCCGATTAGGGAGCCACCCTCGTACTATCTGTGGTTTGCTCAACAAGAACAGCTACGGTCTTCCTCCACCGCGCCTTACTTTTTTCGGTTAGTTCCCTGTAGGTGTGTGCGGCTTGCAGGCGTGCGCACTTGCCTGGCCGGGCTTGGCGCCGGGGTGGGGATTTCTAGCATCTCTGTGGGTTTCGGTGGGGCTTAATAGCAGTCAGCTTGCCTGCTCCGAGAGAGAAGAGCAAGACACCAAACATTTCCCCCTCGAGTTGCTCTGAGTGTCCCGCCAAGCTTAGCTTTGGGGGTAAGCGTGGCCCGGGTGTATTTCGCAGGCTCACTATTTGCAAAAGTTGTGGCCCGAGAACTTCCAGGTCGCCAGCCGGAACGTCGCAAGAGGGGCGGGCGGCCCTGGAGCGTGCGCGCCACCCACCGCCGCCCTGGGCGGCCGCCCGGCCCCGCCCCGGGTCCCAGGGCTGCTCACCGCTCCGCGGGGGCTGGGCTGGGGGAGGAAGGGGGAGCATGAGGCGGGCGGGGCGCAGGGCGTGCCACGTTCAGCCCCGGGAATTCCCTCGGGTCCAAGGTGTGCTCGGGTTGACGACGTGCTCGGGCCGGTGCCTGTGCTGTCCGGGTGCCGGGTGTGTAAGTACCGGGGGCGGAGAGGAGAGAATTACCCTCATCTTCGTCTCCAAGTCCCGCGCCTGGAAGCCGAAGGCAGATTTCTCTGGAGATAGCAAAGATACTTTGTCACTTTGGGCGCTGCCTTGGCGCAAATCTTTAATTGCAAGGGAGCGGGGGGGGGGCGGCGGGAGAGGGGGATAGAGTGTCTCAAGCAACCCAAGCGCGGGTCTCCAGGCGGCAAGGCCCCCTTTGATCAGGAAAATCCAATTATTTGTGTATATACATTTCCCACATAGTGATTACTTCATTAATTGTCCCGCCTTTATCTCCTCCCTTCCCATCCCCCCTAATAATCAGTTCTTTTATCCAGACCAACAAACACACCATAGGAGCTTTGTGGATTCAAAGGATTTGCTTTCGCTTCTGAAAGAGCCGCTATTCTTTGATGATTGGGTAGCGGCAAACTTCAAAGCCATAAATCTTCCCTCTGACTGGCTGGCGGCCCAGCAAAGTCCTTATCAAATTCTTGGAGGTGAGCCTGAAGCGCTCAGACCGCTCGCGGGGCGAGCGAGCGGGTTGCGGCGAGGGGCGCGGGCGGGGAGGGCCCCTGCGCGCAGAGAGGGCGCCCGGGAGGGACGCTAAGGCGGCCCTTCGTCCTCGCCTTCGGGTCTCCATGCCTCAGCAGCGCCCTGCTCCTCAGCCAACGGCCCGCAAGCCATAGCCATGGCCGCCGTGGCCGTCCTCCGGAACGACTCGCTGCAGGCCTTCCTCCAGGTCAGGGCTGGGCTCGGAGGGGGCGAGGGAAAGGTGGGAAGGGTCATGTCTGGATCTTTCCTGATATTCTGTGCACCCTGAATTTCAAAGGGAATCCCGCTCGGTGGATACCAATGGAGTGAGACCTAGGGGTGCCCACACCAACTTCACACTGAACCCTGGTGTCAAGAGTGTGGCCTTTGGGGGAGGGACGCGCGTATCCAGGGCTTGTTCGGAGGTGCGCGTCTGGCTGAGAACTGGTCCCAGCTCACCCCGCTGGGCCCTCCTGGGGCGGGCAGAGGAGGAGCGCGAGAGTAGCGTGGAAATGAGAGCTTAAAAGATGGGAGGGAAGGCGGATGGGCATCCGGGCTGTGGGTGTTTCCAGACCCTTTCTGGCCGCGGAGCCGGGAGTGGCCCGTCGGATCTCTCTCCCCTCCCACTTTGTGCCTGCCTTCCTCTGAGGCTAGATGGCGTCTCTTTGCACCAAGTAGTTACACAGGAAGCGCTCCCGCGCTCCGCGTCCAGGTAGCGCAAGCACCAAAAGTTTCCCGGGACTGGTGGGTGCGTGCGTGGTGTGCGGTGGCGGGGGAGGGACACCCAGGACGGGAGAGGGGCTGCGGTATAATAGCCGGCGTGGGTGTGGCGGGCCGGCCCGGAGACCGCGCTTGGAGCGCTAACCTTTTGTCTCTTCTCCGCCCTCCCGTGCCGCCGCCTATGCAGGACCGCACCCCCAGCGCCTCCCCAGACCTGGGCAAGCATTCGCCCCTGGCGCTGCTAGCCGCCACCTGTAGCCGGATTGGCCAGACGGGCGCTACGGCGCCCCCGGACTTCCTGCAGGTGTCCTACGACCCCGCGCTGGGCTCGCCCTCCAGGCTCTTTCACCCGTGGACCGCCGACATGCCGGCGCACTCGCCCGGCACGCTGCCATCCCCGCACCCCAGCCTGGGGCTGACGCCGCAGAAAACGCACCTGCAGCCGTCCTTCGGGGCGGCGCATGAGCTGCCGCTTACACCCCCTGCAGACCCCTCGTACCCCTACGAGTTCTCACCGGTGAAGATGCTGCCCTCGAGTATGGCGGCGCTGCCCGCCAGCTGCGCGCCCGCCTACGTGCCCTACGCGGCCCAGGCCGCGCTGCCGCCCGGCTACTCCAACTTGCTGCCGCCGCCCCCGCCGCCTCCGCCGCCCGCGTGCCGCCAGCTGTCCCCCAACTCGGCCCCCGACGACCTCCCGTGGTGGAGTATCCCGCAGGCCGGCACCGGTCCGGGAACCTCGGGGGTTCCGGGGGGCAGCCTCTCCGGCGCCTGTGCGGGGGGGCCCCACGCGCCCCGCTTCCCGGCCTCAGCGGCCGCCGCTGCCGCCGCCGCCGCCGCCGCGCTGCAGCGGGGCCTGGTGTTGGGCCCGTCGGACTTCGCGCAATACCAGAGTCAGATCGCTGCGCTGCTGCAAACCAAGGCCCCCCTGGCGGCCACGGCCAGGAGGTGCCGTCGCTGCCGCTGCCCCAACTGCCAGGCGGCGGGCGGCGCCCCGGAGGCAGAGCCGGGCAAGAAGAAGCAGCACGTGTGCCACGTGCCAGGCTGCGGCAAGGTGTACGGCAAGACGTCGCACCTGAAGGCGCACCTGCGCTGGCACACGGGCGAGCGGCCCTTCGTGTGCAACTGGCTCTTCTGCGGCAAGAGCTTCACGCGCTCGGACGAGCTGCAGCGGCACCTGAGGACTCACACAGGCGAGAAGCGCTTCGCCTGTCCCGAGTGCGGCAAGCGCTTCATGCGCAGCGACCACCTCGCCAAGCACGTCAAGACGCACCAGAATAAGAAGCTCAAAGTTGCTGAGGCCGGAGTCAAGCGGGAGGACCCGCGGGACCTGTAAGCCCACCCGGGGGCGACTCGATGCCTCTCCTGCCTCGGGCTCCCTACCCAGCACCTCTTCGGAGAGGTTCCGGTGGCCTGTGGGCAGCCGGCCGAGAGGAGACCCAACTGAGGCACTTACTTGCCCCTTCCTGCTTGCCCGCCTCCCAAAAGCGACGCCAGGCCTCCAGCTCCCTGGCCGGCCTGCGGACAAGGACCGTGTGCCCAGGAAGAGCAGGGGAGGTAGGGTTGAGAGCTCTGTGTCACGAAAGAGCAGTTTCAGGCTCTGAACGATTCCCACCATCTGGGAGACCTACAGTTTGGGGGGACTACCCTGGGCTGACCTTTGTATATAGGAAACGCTGCTGAAATCAAAGCGGAAGAACCTTGAGAGATTTGAAATAGTGCTGTGTTTTTTGCTAGGACTGGGCCGGGCTTTGTACAGGTTATTTAATAGCTTTCTTAAAGAATAATTATAATAATTATAACATTAATTAAAATGTTACTTTTGTCCTCAGCTCCATGCAGAGCTACAGCATGAAATGTCTCTGTAAAGCAATCAGCAGTTGCAGCGTGAAAATAAATACGTTAACTCCGGGGTCACCTCGGGAAGACCCCGCTGAGCCGGTCTCATTTGATCTTTTCTCCTTCCGGGAGGCTTTACAAAGCTGTCAGGTTTCACCGGGAATTTGAAGGCTCCTGTAGGCTGCCTCTGTCGGAGGCTTCTTTGGTTTGGAAGGTTCTGGGCAAGTGTGTCGGGTGCAAAGATGCAGAAAGTAGGAGGGCAGGGTCAGTTTTGTGGTAAAGAGATTAGGGCAAGATTTTCTAGTCCCACCTTGAGTTTCTCACGCGGCCTTAGGACTTGACCAGAGACTGTCGGGCTTCTCTTAAAAGTTGATACCTGCTGCACATACAATACACGATCTTTTTATCTGGCGAATTGCTTGTGGCTTTCCATTTGTTGGTACTCTCAGAGGTCACAGGCGAGCTGCGCTTCCTCCTGGCAGCCGGCTATGCTGCTGTCTGCAGGGGTACTGCTATCTTGAGGATCTGTTCACAGATGAGATTTTGGAGAGTTACAGAGAAACTAGGGGCTCTTGTTCAGGTTGGTCTTTGCTTGGGAAAGAAGCGGCTCTCCTGTATTTCAGCCCCGTCATGATACACAACCTTGTCTTGCTTGTTTTCTTCTTAATCCTTTTGCTGTGGCAATCTTACCAGTCTTGTTTCACAATAGCCTCTTAGGGATTTCTGTTTAGGCCTGGAAGTTTAGTTCCATTTTTTGCCTTGGGACTTTATTTTTTCAATCACTGCAGTAGACTAAGATTTTCTCAGGGAGGAGCCAGGAATACTCATATCTAGGTTTCTCACCTGTCTCTAAAATGTGAAGTTTTAAATGTGAAGTTTACAAGTGTTTTTTCAACTCGGCTGACTCCTGGATGTTTTCTAATATGTGAGTTTTTAACCTGAAACCAAAACCTTAATCTTCTGATTTAGAACTAGCAAAGAAAAGAAATTGTTCTCAATTTTGTTACTATGTTAAACTGGCTGGCATCATTAATGCCAAATTTCAATCGAACTGAATAATTTTTTCATGGTAGTAGAAGTGTATATAAATTGATAGGATTTCACAGTTTACACACTGCTGTTACCTTGCCTTTCGTTTGAAGTCAAACTGAAGGGTAAGTTCTTAAAAACCAGGAGGGTTGTGCTTGAGACTTACTGTATTAAGTAAAACTCAACCAGCAACATAGTTGAGATGAAAATTACTTTTATCCTCCTAAGAAATAGCATTTTTACTTTGTAACTTGGGACAAGGTGGTAACTACTAAAATCAATTGTGGGACTATGCCTTAGAACCTGTTACTCTCATTAGAGATTTTGGAACTATTGAATGACAAAATGGAATGTGAGTCTTTAGGGTTCTTTACCTGGAAAGGGCAGTTTGGGCTGGCTAAATTCTCAAGGCTGTGACAGTTTTGCAAGCAATAGCAATAAGAAAGTTGCTACACAGTAACATTAATATGCATTTAAATGTGTAATCTTAATCTACATCAAGATTGTTGAGAATAATTTCTATGAAGAGTTACAGAAACTCTCACCTCTGAACCATGCCCTGGGATTGACTTCAGAGCCAGAAAAGGTTTTTTGGCAGATGACAGGGAAAGAGGAGTCCTTGTTAGAGAGTGTATAGACCAAGGGCTTTCTTCCGAAAATTTGAAACGATTCTCTCACGTGAAAGAAAATGCCCTTGGTAGAGAAAGAAAACTGGCAATTTTGAAGTGACTCTACTATCTATTATTGACAGCTATGATCATTTAGCATCCAAACAGGTGAAGTGTTGAAGATAAAATTTCCTTATAACTTTAACTTTGTTGTTAAGAGAGAAAATAGGTAAAATGTATGAAATTTTGTATCTAAACAGATAAGGTGTTGAAGATAGTTTTCCTATAACTTTGTGGTGGTTAAGAGAAAGATAAAATATATGGAATTTATCTAAAAATACAATATTTATAATTTTAAAAAGCAGAATGAAGTCATTTGATGACAAATCACTTTCTTAGTTTTTAGGTAATTGAACCTGCAAATTTTAAAAGTTTGGTAAAAGTATAGACTCTAGACTAAAGACTGTTCCTTATTGTCAGTGCAAATCTGTGTTCCAATTACTTTAGAAAAAAATATTTATGCCATTATCCAAATAGAAGCCAGGAAGTCACAATAATGTGATATTATTATCCAAGTGTAGGAAAACATTTCATGTTTATACTGAAAAATAAGCTAATAAATGCTCAGAAATACAAGTTTGACAATGAAGAAATGTATTAGATTCTGTAAGCTTTTAAAATGTGAACTGCTGCTGCATGCTTTATTTGGTTCATAAAACTGCAACCTACTATGGTATTATCCATTTATAACTTTAAAAAATTATTATAAAATAAATCAGTATGCAAGAATTATATGCATAAATGATGTAAATTAAGCACATTTAATTTAATTTTAATGACATTCAAATTAAAAGAAGTTCAGAAGCAAATTACTTTTAAATGTAAACTGAAATTTATTTTTTATTTGGAATTTTGCCATCATCAGAAAAGAAAGTTTAATCCACCAACTGAATTCAAGGCTTTACTTAAGAACTCCAGAACCAAATTCAATTGAGTTAAAAACCAATTGAAGAAACTATGTTAATGATGCCCTCAAATGTCAATAGACATTTTGTTTTTTAAGCAACTGTTTTAGTAGCATGCAAATATAATGTAAAGTGTCATATTTTAGAAAATTCTAAAGTAAGTGTGATATGATTACATTGTTTAACACAATTGATAAATGAACCATTTGACCAAAAACTTGGAAACATAGAGAAATTGAGTTGTCAGTAATTTAGGTAATTTGGAATTATATGTTTCTGAACTTATTAACAACACTGTATAGTTTTCTGCTTTTCTCAAGGGAAAATTGTGCAAATTTGTCCTTTGCTGACCACTAATTTGGAATAGTTTTGGTAATGAATGAAAGTAAATTATGTTAAAGAAAATACAGCTACATTATTCACCATCGTGTTAAATAAGTCTTTTCTAGTTTCAGTTAGAGTTTAAATCTTATAACTATGTTGTGTATGTTGTTTAACTTATTTTCCCTTAAGTCAATCAGACAACACATGCCTATTTAAAAAATTAACATTGATGAGATTGCTTCTGGCAGAAACCTACATGAAACAGTATTTGTAGAAAAGGCAGTTTTTCACCCCAATTTCACTCCATTTCTATTTTAATACTATTGGGTTTAGATATTCAGTTTAAAGCAGCATCTTCAGTGTTTCCCATCTGTTTTGGTTCTGCTGTGAGACTTTCACAGAACCTTTAGCGGTAGCTATATCTTTACACTAACGTGAACACCTACTAAGTTGTTTAGGGCTCTAAAATTGCAAACCACTTTTACTTGTGTTAGCTAACCACATTAAATAATGACAAGTTGTGGTAAATTGACATTATCTCACTGGGAAATCATCTGTTGTGGAATCGGATTCAAACCTCAAGCTTTGTTTTCTAGTAAATGTGATTATGCTTTGCTAATGTCCCAAATTGAGGGCCACTCAAAACAAGTCATACTAATGTTCTATTAAATATCATTTCCTTCCTCTGGTTTGCATGGTAGAGGGGAACTTAAGAGTATGAAACCAAGGGCAGCTTTGACATGAGGACATGTGCCAACATAGTTTGATAAACTAGGAACAAATAAGGAAAACATCTAGATAGAAAGATGTATGTTGGTAATGAGACATATATTTAGATTAATACACCAAAATGACAGGTTTCAGTATTGGGCCAGTATAATTGTAACCTGATTCATGTGGCATTCAATATATATAAACAGGGACTTCCCTGGTTGCACAGTGGTTAGGAATCCGCCTGTTAATGCAGAGGACACGGGTTCAATCCCTGGTCCAGGAGGATCCCACATGCCGCGGAGCAACTGGGCACGTGCGCCACAGCTGCTGAGCCTGTGCTCTGGAGCCCGCGAGCCACAACTACTGAGCCCATGTGCCACAACTACTGAAACCCGTGCGCTTGGAGCCTATGCTCTGCAACAAGAGAAGCCACCGCTGTGAGAAGCCCGCACACCGAAAGGAAGAGTAGCTCCCGCTCGCTGCAACTAGAGAAAGCCCGTGCATGGCAACGAAGACCCAACGCAGCCAAAAATTTAAAAAAAAAAAAAGTATATATATATATATACATATATATGTATATATATATATATGTAAACAGTATATTTTTCTCTGGTGTTCAGACTCGACACATTTTTGCATAAAGATCTTTGTGTCAGTTCCTTCTCCCTTGATTGTTTTTAAAGAATCAGCAATGTTTCAAGTTAATTTATGGACATTGTAAAATAACTTACATAATGTTACTTCCTAAAATGAGTAAGTGATACTGTTCAGCAAAGATGTAATCAAACAGCTATGGACCTTCATAATTTTTTTTTGATAGTTTCACAGTTGTTTTACTGTTACAGTTTATTACCAATTGAAGATTCGCATGTGATGATTGATATAGTATTCATTTTCATGCTGACGTTTTGATGACTTCCCTTTCTAGACTTTATATACTTCTCCTTCCATGTCTTTAGTGATTATGTTGAAGCATAATCCTCAATGGGGTATTTGACACTTAATTCGTAATTCAACCCATGCATGTGAACTGCAGTAGTTTCTGCACAACACATAATAAACTATATTAACTAATATATTTTGGTTGTCTACCTAATA
The DNA here is from genome assembly GCF_964270905.1 of Leucopleurus acutus. Taxonomy (NCBI): domain Eukaryota; kingdom Metazoa; phylum Chordata; class Mammalia; order Artiodactyla; family Delphinidae; genus Leucopleurus; species Leucopleurus acutus. The sequence goes on from NC_139149.1 coordinate 57,422,324, forward strand.
CCAAAATTCAATTCAGGGGAAATGAATCAGTTCCTAGTTTGATACAGATCTTCCTTGACTAACGATGAGGTTACCTCCCAATTAACTCATCGTGAGTTGAAAATACCAAAGTTGAAAATGCGTTTAATACGCCTCACCTACCGAGCATCATAGCTTGGCCTAGCCTACCATAAACATGCTCAGAGCACTTACATTAGCCTACAGTTGGGCAAAATCTAACACAAAACCTATTTTATAATAAGGTGTTGACTATCTCGTGTAATTTATTGAATATTATACTGAAAGTGAACAACAGAGTGGTTATATAGGTACAGGATGATTGTGTTTCGGTTGTTTACCTTGGTGGTGGCGTGGCTCTCTGGGAGCTGTGGCTCGCTGCCCTGTCCAGCATCACAGGAATACCCTACAGCATATCGCTAGCCCAGGAAAAGACCAAAATTTGAAGTTTGGTTTCTACTGAATGTGTATCACTTTCACACCATCATAAAATCAAAAAATTGTATGTCAATCTATCGTAAGTCAGGGATGCCTGTATATAAAAGTCTGCAGCTTTCACTTCTCAAAAAGTTGTTTCAGCATTATGAAGATTTGGTTTGCCCATTATAAAATGGAAGTTTGTTTTATAGGAAAACTATTTAATTTATTTTCATTAGTTGCCAAAACCCTAACATCAAAAATACACTAAAATTTTCTGAGGTCTAAGGCAGTGTCTAGATATCACCTGATTTGTTAATACAGTGTTAAGCCATTCAGTCACATGGATGCTTTCTAATGATTTTGTGTTTAGCATAATCTAAAACACGGATGAAAAACATCTGGCCCTTAGCTTAATTTCATCCAATTCACAAGGCAAGTATCAAAGCTAAATCCTCATTTATGCTTATGGTTGGGAAAATGTGTCTTAATTTGAAAAGTGTTTGGTGACAGTTTCCTGAAACTCTATGTAAGGTACCATGAAAGCTTATTTCTCTTATTTCTGTCTTTGTAAGTTTTATTCTTGTATTCTGTATGTCTCTTTACTTGTGGATGCCACGTCTTCGACATATTCGTGTTCATCTCTAGCATGGAAACTCGTTTTGTGTCGTGTGTCTCTCTTCCTTTTCTTGATGTATCTATGCCCATTATTTTATTTTGCTCCCTATAATGCAGGACTTGACAGGATTCTAAACTCCAATTATTTAAAACCTGTTGTATGTTTAACAGACACATATTCCTTGGTCTAAATTTTACATGTGAGTGAGTTCAATTTAGAGTTCTATTTATAGATTCAAATCATGTTTTATTTATGCATTATATGACTGCTGTTTACTGTGGCTTTCTGAACATCATTTTACTTTCAGTTGTCATGGAAAAAATATTTCCATGACAATTGAGAGTAAAATTGTAAAATATGGTAGAGAATTATGGTTTGAGGTAATACCAGGTTGGATAGATTTTAATTAGTAAAAAGCATACAAAAGAAGTAGATGACCTAAATCTGTAAACATAGCCCTTTATTTATCGAGCTAAGGTTTTAATGAAGGGAATGTGAACTAAGACCTATAAGCATTTATCTATTTTTATTCCTTGTTAAGGTTATTATATTTGATGGAGGTTTCTTTTTCTCTCAAAGCCTTTATTCTCCTCTGTTTGATCCTTGGTGAAGTTCATGTCATCTCTCCATACCTCAGACACCTGCCAAGAAAGTCATTTTGGTAACAGATTTTGTACCGAGACTGGGTTTGGAGTAGAAAGTTGCTAAAGTTTTCTAAGGAGAAAGCACTCCCTTCATCGATCATGATTCAGGCTTGTCAATGGCAAGTCTGTGTGCCCTGAGTAGCTAGTAGCTGGAAGCTGCCCCCTTGCTTCTGTAGCACAGAGGTCTAGAAGTAGTGAAAAGGGAAACAGATCAGAGGGAATAACATGACCATGGGGAATAACAGACATTTGGAAGATCCTGTTTAGACAGGATGTTCCTAAAGGGGTGGACATAGGGCCATTGGGTAGGAGCTGAAGGAAAAGGCTTGATCACTTTCTCAAAGTTAGAATGGACCCCGGGAAAGTGCCTCCCTCACCCCAGGTTGCTTTTTTCTTCCTTAAACCAAAGCTGAGTGTGAGTAGAGGCTGTAGGGGAGATGCAGCCCTTGACTGAGTTCGACTTGGAGGATCTTTATGGTCTCTTCCAAAGCTGAAATGCTTCAAATCTAAAATCTGTACATCAAAAAATCCAAATACATTTTATTAAAGCTACTAAAAATGCAACAGTTGTATGGATATTCCTGGCATCTGATTTCAGAAATCCAGTTTGGGAAAATATAGTTTATTCTTAAATAGTTAAAGGTATTAAAGAGCAGCAGAGTAATTTGGGATAAATCAGTCAGCCTCTCTAGAAGTAATATCAGAAGGTAGTCACATGATCTTAATATTGATTTTTGAAAAGAACACTTCTGGGGATGTCAGTCTTTGTAAATGCTGTACCATGATGCACATCACCAAGTCCTGTTTTTATGTATGGAAATTTCACAGTACAATGACAGGATGGAAAAGTATAGGTGACTTTTCAGTAGTTATATAGGTGTAATCATTTAGATTTACAAACTGTGGCCTAGCTAAATTTAAGGAAACCATTCTTTCCCCATACCCTCGAAGTCAGTCAAGTTGATATATATAATTAATACGTGAGCTGCATACTTAATTCAGTATTTGTTATTTATAATTATTAGATGCAGAAAACTCAGGCAAAACAAATTCAAAACATGTATACATAACTAAATTCAAGGCACCAAACATTTATTTGAGTTTACAAGATGTAAGGTACATTGAGGATTCGAAGATGAACACAATGCAAAGAGCTCACAGTCATAAAGGAGTTAAGACATATACACAAATGAATGTAAGACAAGGCCTAACTAAAAACCCAATTCTAAACCCAAAACTAAAAATGAAATTCCTATTATAACAAAAAGGAAAGAGAAATTACTTCAGGTAAAACAATGTTAAACTATTTCATGCCATAAATATTTCTGTCTTCAGAAACAACAGTCCACAGACTCCACCTGCAGCCTTCAGAATCCTTTTAGGTTTTTACATGGAGCTGAGAGTTCAAGACAGTGTGGTCCCTAGACCAGCAGCGTTAGCATCACTTGGGAACTTGTTAGAAACGCAGATTCTTGGGTCCAGTTCCAAGTTACTAAATCAGAAACTCTGGAAAGGGGCCCAGCAATCTGTGTTTTAATAAGCCCTGCAAGTGATTCTGATGCACACTAAGGTTTGAGAACCACTGGTCTAGGAAATGGTACCTTTTATAATGCATAAGATTAACCCATGGAAAATAAGCAAATTCAAGCCTAACACATTTCTCATAAGCTATTCTGGGGACATAGAGAATGGACAGGTCACTTGGCTGAAATCCCTCACCCAGTCAAGAGACCCAATTGAGAACCTTCTAACTCCTGATGAGAAGACAGCAATAGTCTTAATTACAGAGTGATTCTTCTATGCATCTTCTACAATTATGTAGACAACTGTCCTTTTATAGTAGTAGTTAATACACATAGAAGACTTACATTTTTGAATCATCAATCATATTTTATGTTAGTGGAATTTTCCCAAGAAAGTGGAACAGTGACTTTTAACAACATCTGTTTTCTTCAAAGGAGTGCTCAGCTAACTGAGCAGTTTGGATTTTTAGTGTCATTGGATGATTAATAGCTAATTATCTTAGGGCATGTATAAACTCTACCACTAAGAGTGAAAACTACATGTACACTCAGTGCTGCAGAAATACAAGGATGGCACTTCTAAAACACAAGCACAGTTGCTTCAAGCCTTTGTTTTGCTAAAAAAAAAGGGGGGGGGGCTTTTAAAACTACTGATAGGGAAGTGCAGAGTCCTAGGGCTTCTTCGTAGAGGCTCAAACTTAGGAAGTTGTAGATATTTATCTAAACCCGGGGTCTTCAATTCCTCTAGTTTCACTGCTGTCCTCCTCAGCCCAACCCTCTCCTCCACCAAATCTTTCTTGCTCAAGGTGCATCTCAGGGCTGTTTCTCAAACCAGAGCATGATTTTGTAACATTTCTTTGAAAAACATTTTATTTCTGACCTTTGCAATTATAGAAGGATGCTGGGAATTACCAGTACCAGGGAAACTTGTAACATCGATGAGAATAGCTCCAAAATTTTTTCCAGTGAATGAACTTCTTCCTCTGCCTCCAAATCTAAACTATCCATCATTGATTTGGGGGTACTTTAGGAGGACACTTAGTGAATGACAACAAAAATCTAGGTTGATGATGACTATGGCATATTCCTAAGGAGTTCCCCAGAACCCTGAAAGATCAAGGGAGCTCTCTATGACCAGATAAATCTCCCCAACCAGGATTCATAGAAATAGAATTTAACAGGTTGGAGTTGGAGAAGACCTTTAAAATCATCCAGTTTGACCTTCTCATTTAACAGAGGAGACAACTGAGGGCATGCTTAATCAAATGAAGCAACCATTATCTAATGTATCTATGATACATTAAAGAGTAAGTACACTCAGTAGAAACCTAGCAGCCTAGAAAAGGGAGTGATAGTTAAGGATCATGAACAGTGGGAGAAGACCCAGGGATCAAGACCAGGATCCCTTTCTACCCTTAGCTGTTTGGGTGGAGGTAAGGTGGTGGTCCTAGGAAGCTGCTAACTGGCTCCCTCTACCCTTCCCAGTATCCTGGGCTTCTTGCCTTCTCTGAGGCAATCTCAACTTCCCAATGCCTTAATAGTCATTCCCTTGCACGCCTAAGTCTCATTGCTTCAGCTTTTAAAGACATCCCCCCACCACAATCTTCCTATGTTATCAAAATGTAAACTCATTTAGAAGATTGTTAAGTGACCATTCAAAGGCAAAAAAAAAAAAAAAAAAAAAAAGCAAAGACCAGAAGGGCAGGGGGTAGAAGAAGCCAGAGCTGAGGAGAAAAAGAGAGCCTCTCTGATGGAAAAGAGCTGATAATGGTATGGGTGTGTGTCATGTGATGGACAGATCTATCTGTCCATCAGATAGATCTGGGGACGTGGAAGGACCATATTTCAGAAGGAACAGGTAAAAAAGTTGTAAAAAAGTCTAGATCCAGAGCTCTTAGCAACTGTCTCAGCAAAGATTCCTCTGTATTTGTTATCTTTTGTTGCATAACAAATACCACAAACTTAAAGGCTTAAAACAGCATATGTTTATTATCTCACAGATTCTGTGCACCAGGAGTCTAGGCAGAGCTTAGCTGTAGCCTCTGCTTAGGGACATTTATAAGGCTGCAATCAAGGTGATGGCCAGGACTGGGGTCTCATCTGAAGGCTTGACCAGTGAAGGATATTCGTCCAAACTTAAGTGGTTGTTGGCAGGACTTGGTTCTCTGTGGGCTGTTGGACTGAGGACCTCAGTTCTTTGTTGGCTGCAGTCTGGAGACCACCCACAGTTTCTTGATACATGGGTCTCTCCAACATGGCCACTTGCTTCATCAACATGCAAGCTGGGAAGGCAATAAAGTCTACTAGAAAGATGGAAGCTGGTGGCGTAGTGGTTAAGAATCCGCCTGCCAGTGCAGGGGACACGGGTTCGAGCCCTGGTCCGGGAAGATCCCACATGCCGCAGGGCAACTAAGCCTGTGTGCCACAACCACTGAGCCTGTTCTCTAGAGCCCGTGAGCCACAGCTACTGAGCCTGCGTGCCTAGAGCCCGTTCTCCACAACAAGAGAAGCCACCGCAATGAGAAGCCCGTGCACCACAACAAAAAGTAGCCCCGGCTTGCTGCAACTAGAGAAAGCCTCATACAGCAACAAAGTAGCCAAAAATAAATAAATAAAATAATTTTTTTTTTAAATAAAGAAAGATGGAAGTACATCTTTTGTAATCTATTCACAGTAGTGACAGCCTATCAACATGCTACTCACTTGAAGAAGGTTACTCAAGAGAAGATTACACAAGGATTCAAATACCAGGAGGTGGGAATCATTGGAGGCCATTTTAGAGGATGACTATCACACCTTGTGACACAGCTTGTCAAAAACAATAAAAATAATGGAGTCATGTTATATAGACCATAAAGGTTTGGACAAAGAGTTTCTCAGCATCAGCTATGATGCTTCCTCACTCGTGAGAGACTGTCCCCCAGCATTCATCTTTCCTTTCTTCCTTATTGTAATAGTAATCCCCAAATTTTAGGGAGGCATATGGCTGTCCATCTAGAGACTACATATGGCAGCCTCCCTTGTAGTTAGGCATAGCCATATGACTAAGTTCCCACCAATGGGCTGTGAGCCTGTGTGATATATGCCACTTCTAAGTGACATCCGTAAAAGAAAGTTGCATGCCCTCCCCTTCTTTTTTACCCCCCTTTCTGAGGCTGGAATGCATATATTGTGGTGGTCATCCAGTTCAATCATGTAGATAAGGCCAACACTCTGGAAGATCTTCGAAAAATAAAACAGAAGGAATAGGAGTCCCCAGACCATCACTTGAAGCAGAGTAGCCCAACTTTCCTGGGCTGCCTACCAGCTGGACTTCTATCTAAGAGAGAAATAAACCATCTTGTTTAGGCCATTGTTATCTGCTATCTGTTACAGTAACTAAACCAGTATCCTGACTGGTGGATCACACAGTGCTTCCAGAGGCAGGTATTAGCAGTGCTCCTGCTGAGTCTTCCTGTGGCAGCTGTGAATTACATCGCTTTAAAAGATGTCACAATGTGTCACCTTTCCAGCTCCTCCTAGGCTATGTCTGCTGGAGTCCTCAAAATGAGTTCTCACCCCCAAAAGGGTATCCTCTAGGATGCTGCTATGGAAAACTCTATCACTGCTTTCCAGCTTTGCCCATGCTCAGGTACCCAGAGGACTTCAGTCATTCAGTGATTCATTTATTAGACTATTTATGGGAATTTCTCATGTGGCAGTCACATGAGCCTGGGGATACAGCAGTGAACAGGACAGACCAGTTTTTTGCTCTCAGGAGACTGACATTCTAGTAGGGCATTAAAGACACAATAAACAAATAAACCAACAAATAAGATAATTCAGGGAATCATAAAATAAAACAACAACTTGAAATTCATCTTCATTTACCCTACAAGATCGCGCAGGGAAACTGAGTCTCAGCCACATTGCTGGATAATTCACGGTCTCCAGCCTGAAGAATGGCCCCCAGTAGTCCTTGTCTCATAACTGCCTCAGACTGAAGGAGACAAATGATTTCCACCTACTACCCTTTGGTGAGAATTAGTCCCATGAACACACCTATATGCGTGGTTGATGGAAAATATAGAGATGCACATGGATATCTGTTGAACACTAACAGTGTTCCACCAACATACCCATCATAAAAATCCAAATAAATAAAAAACACATAAAGCAGAAAAAAAAAAGGGGCACTTTATCCTTTCCCTTCATAAATAACCACTGTTAACATTTTCATTCAACCAACACATCTTTATTGATCTCCTGCACTGTTCCCGGCCCTGTCCTTGATGCTGAATATGCTGGCGATGGTTCCTAACCTCATGTGGCTTCTAGCTTGAGTGTGTGTATATGTGTGTGTCTCCTCCTGGGTTTGTAAACTGCCTGTACCATACCTAGCTATACGATTTCAGGCGAACCACTTAACTCCCGAAGGCTCGGTTTCCTCATTGGCAAAATGGGTATAAAAATAGTAGCTAATATATAGGGTTGTTGGAGGGGATTAAATTTGATAATATAGGTTAAATAACTTAGAATAAGCACTCAGTAAAAAAAAAGGCTGCTACTATTGCTATATGTATAATATAAATATTTGCTTTTATATAAACAGGATTATACTATTGATACTTATATACAACTACGGTCTACTCCTTGAACCCTTTCAGTGATGTTCCTTTTTCCATTTCAAAACATAGAAGGTGAAGTTCATCGTTTTAACTGCTTTATGGTGTTCTGTTGTCTGTATTTACATTTGTATGTATATTTGGTGGAGAGATTGATGGACATGGAGTCCATGAATGGGCATTGTATGCCAAGTTCTTTCTTTTTTTCTTTCTTTTCTTTCTTGCCAAGTTCTTGATGTACTTTTTTTTCTGGACAGTGGATACAAAACTTAGTTACATTCTAAAAGGGTTCATAATCCAAAAGCAGGGCTGTGATTTAAATGGGCCAGTGCTTGACTTGATCACATAATTTCACCTCTTTGTGCTCCAGTCCTTCCATCTGTGTGTTGTTTAATTACTCCTCTCTCCTTCCTAGAAATGTGAAAGCTTTCTAGAAAACAGGCAAAAACAGAAACATAGAGCCAAAACCAACAATTTCACTACGTTTAAACTTAATGATTTCATTTTACGTACCAGCTCCTCATTGGAGCAGGATTAATTGCCAACCTCTACATTTGGGTTTCGTTTAGACAACCCCAAATACCTTCCCAGCTCAGTCTTTAAAAATCTGAGTTTCTTCACAAGGCCTATTTCTTTTCCTCCATAAAGTGTGTCCTCATTTATATTTTCCTCCCTTTGTATCCATCTAAAGTACGACTCTTGAGAAGATACGTATGCTCCATTAAACCCTACAATTTAAAGCCGCTATCTATAAAGTCTAAATTTGTGATTTGAAATCACAAATAAAGTGATTTCTATCTATAAAGTCTAAATTTGTGATTTGAAAGTCTACTCTTTGAATACCAGTGACTTTAATATTAAACTGCCACAGATAAGATCTTTAAGGGGAAAAATACAACTGCCCATTTTGATTTGGGGGGATTTTAGTCCTGAGATCCACACAGAGGCACCAAGACTTGTATGATCACAGACAAATCACTTCACTTCTCTGACATCAGTTTCCTCATCTATTAATGGGAGGGAGCTTAAGGGGTTTCCAAATGTAATTCCTTAGCACCCCTGGTGACAGATGAGATGCTTCAGGAGTCTCGTAGATGAGATGTTCTCCTTCTGTTCCATATTCTGAGCTCCTCTGATAACCACTAACCAGCTGGTTGATGATCCCTTCCACTCCTGTATGAGGCTGGACCGCATGAACTACAAGTATAACCATTCATTGATACACAAGGTTTCAATACATAGTGCTGAAAAAGGAAAATCGAAGAAAATAGTGGAGTGGGAGAAGCCAGGGGGAGGAGGGGGAAAGAGACCAGGGAAGATTGAGAAAGGAAGAAACAAGTTGGCCAGGCTAGTAATGTGACCCAGGCAGAGGGCTGACTCCTTAGACAGGCCCTATGGGGAGCTTCAGCTGAAAGGTTTACCCAAAGTCAAGACCTTTTCCCTCCAGAGAGGTGGAACTTTCGTGAGGAGTAGCTGTTTCTGTTCCAGTTCATAGGTGACTGCACTGTATAATGGATTCATCTGTACTGCAATGGAAGAGGAGTTCAGACTCTTGGTCTGCTACTAACTAATGGCATGACTTTAGGCAAGTCCTGTGATTCTGTGAGGGTCAATTTCTTTATCTGAAAATGGAAGGAGTAGGACTGGATGATATCTTGAGGTCCTTTCCTGCTTGAAAATGGTATGATTCTTATGAACGCTTGTATATATAGCCAGGTATTCTGGTTTATCCATTGCTAAGTAGAACCCCCTCGACATTTAATGCCATAAAATAACAACCATTGTATTACGCTCACATATTTTGTGGGACAGGAATTCACCCAGGACGCAGTGGGGGTAGTTTGTCTCACAGCCTTGGGTCTCTCTTCTGAGAATGACTCCGTTGGAGGTAACTTGAATGCCTAGGAGTTAGAATCTCCTGGATGCTTCACTGACATGTCTGGTCCCTGAGCTAGAATGACTTGAAGTCTGAGCTGAGTACTCCGTCAACCGGAGCACCTATTCGTGGCCTCCCCATGTGACCTGGGTTTCACAAAACATAGCAGCTGGGTTCCCAGAAGGAATGTCTCGAGATTGATCATCCCAATAGTGAGCCTTCCAGAACAGGCAGAAGCTACTTGACCTTTTCAGACCTAGCTTTAGAAGTCACTTAGTGACAATTCTACCGTATTTTGTTGGTTACAAGCAAATCACCAAGGCTAGCCTAGATTTGAGGGAAGGGGAAGTAGACTCCAGATCAGCAAGTTCACGTTGCAAAAGAACCATCATTGCTGCCATCTTTGGAAAAGTATGATCTGCCCCAGTCTGCACTCTGGTAATGACGGTTCACATGCCTCCCCAATACATTGCCTCATCCCTCCCTCGAGATCCCCAGAGTCTCATCCCCAAGGTCTTCAAAGTCTGCATCAATTCAAATTCCAAGATCTTGGTATCTAGTCAGGTTCCATGCTGATGAGGTTTCTCAGTGCCTTTCTCAGGCACAGCCCCTTCACTGAAGTTCCTTGCAGTCTGAAGACTTGTGAACCAGAGATGAGTCTTCTAGTCTTAAGATACTTTAAAGGCCTATTATCTGTCTGTCTGAAATGGTTCATGAGGCACCATCTTAAATCTTTCTGAGGTCTTAAAAAAAGTATTTAAAATCGCATCGTTGGCCTCCTCTTTACTCTGAGACCATGTCTTCCCAATCAAACCCTTGATTTGACCTTTGCACTGAGGGCCTTTCTTACTTTGAGGATGCTTTGCTGATTGGAAAGACTGACTTGAGCTCGCTATACTTCTTCTAAATGTTACTGCAAAATTGAACATAGCCATATTTTGTCATCAGTAACAAAAGAAACCAGTTGACACTTTCAGCTTTCTGTCAGGAAACCTCCTTAGGCAAATCCACTAGTTCACTTAGTATAGTTTCTATTTTTCATGTTACCACAGGTGATGGTGTTGCTAAACATTTTGCTGCAACTTAGCAAAGTCATCTTTTTTCCACCTTCCAACAATAATTTCCTCTTGGTCCCTCTAGCTTTCACTGACAGTCTTCTCAAGGTCCATCCAGGTTTCGCTAACTTCTAATGCCATTTGACCTTGAGAAACTGAATATACAAACAGATAATGGCCAGATAATATATAAAAGTGGAACTCTCACCCACAGTCTGCAGCAGCCAGCCTAGGAGACTAACCTATTATCTACAGTAAGCAGCCCAGAAAGCCAACCTACTATAAGACAGACTAGGAAATCAGACAGCTATCTCTAGCAACAATCTAGGAAACAAAACAATAGCTCCTGTAAAAATTGACCCCAAATGACCAGGACTTAATTAATAACCAACTGCTTCCCTAATTTTTGTCCCCGTTTCCAACTTAGGACCAACCAGAGAAAGCCAAATATTCATTCTAACCAATCAGATAGGATTTCCCACTTCTAGTCAGTCTGCTTATAGTATCCCCATGCCAACAGCCTCCAACCAGGGCATATTTGAAGTCTTCCCCTTTTTTCCAATGTAAAACTGTCCCACTCCTCTGCCTGCCTTTGAGTGTCTGCCAAAACGCAAGTGATGGTGGCTGACTCCCTTGCTATAGCAAGTTTTGAATAGATAGCCTTTGCTTGTTCTCATTTGGTTGGTCTTCCTTTATTTCCACATTTCCTGCTTCCCAGTCAAAAGCTAATGGGTTATGGTTTGGGGTTTTGTTATGGGAGAATCCCATGTCCGGGTACCAAACTCTATTCTAGTTATCTATTGTTGTGTAAAAACCACCCCAAAACTTAGTGGCATAAAACGACAGTCATCTTATTATGCTCACAGATTCTGTGGGTCAGGAATTCCGACAGGGTTAATAAGAATGGCTTGTCTCTGATCCACAACATCTGGGGCCTCAGCTGTGAAAACTTAATGGCTGAGGAAGGACCCACCAGGAGGCTGCCTCATTCACACATCCTGATGCCTGAGCTGAGGTGACTTGAAGATGGGCTCAGGTGGGGATGGCAACCATTGGCTTAGGCTCTTCTCAGCTCTTCACAACCATTGGCTGAGCTCTGTGAGGGCGTGTCCTGAGACGCGCAGCCAGGCAGTGAGTGTTCTGAGAGAGACAGGTGGAAGCTACAAACCTTTTCTGACCTGCCTTGGAAGTCACATGTGTTGGTTAAGTGAGTTACTTAGCCCGACCTAGATTCAAGGGGAGGGAATCAGGCTCAACTCTTTTTTTTTTTTTTTTTTTTTTTTTGCGGTACGCGGGCCTCTCACTGCTGTGGCCTCTCCCATTGCGGAGCACAGGCTCCGGACGCACAGGCTCAGCGGCCATGGCTCACGGGCCCAGCCGCTCCGCGGCATGTGGGATCCTCCCGGACCGCGGCACGAACCCGTGTCTCCTGCATCGGCAGGCGGACTCTCAACTACTGCGCCACCAGGGAAGCCCCCAGGCTCAACTTTTAAAGGGAGAGTGACAAAGTCCCTCTGCACAAGGACACATGGGATAGGAGATACTGTTGCAGCCATTTTTGGTAACTCTAATTTGCCACTCCAGGCCACCCTCTTCCTGGCATCCCTCTACTCCTTCACTCCTACATTACTTATTTTTACTCTGCTTCCTTTCAGAAAGAATTTGAAGACACTCAGAAGATGGATTGGTGGGCATGGAAACAAAACAAAGGAAGTTGGTTGATGTCAGGTGATAATCTCATACAGGTATTCATTTATTCATTCCATGAGTCTTTTTAAAGCGTTAACAAATGGGTTCCACATTGGAAATATACGGAGGAGATGTGAGATGAGCAAAATGAACACACATCCTGTTCTCATGAAGTTTAAGCCCAGTGGGAGAGGCAGACATTTAAAAATAATTCCACAAGTACATAACCACAGGTGCTCTAAGTTCATAAGCATTATACAGCAATGGCCCAGGAGCTGTGTAAGTGCACAACACAGGAGCTTGGTCCTGTTAGGGAATGAGAGATTTCCCTGGGGAAAAAAAAAAGAATATTTAAACTTATAACTCAAAAATGAGAAAAATGTCAGGTAACTAAACTAGGGTGTTGCAAAGCATGTTACATGGACCACTAGTGATACAGAGAGATATAGCATTGGCCAAAAAGTTCACTCGGGTTTTTCATAACATCTTGTGGAAAAACCCAAACGAACCTTTTGGCCAAGCCAGTATTATTATTGTCCTTGTTATGTATTTATTTTACAGTTTTGCAATTTATGACAGGTGATATTTGTTTTCCATTGCTGTTGGCAGGTAAAGTTTCCTTGTAAAGTGAAAGTTTTTAAGTTTAACAAAGCTATCAATTTAAGGTAAAATAATATGGTAAGCATTACATCTTGAGTTGGCAGATATCGTGTAGATGATATGTGGAAACTGAAGCTCAGTATAAAGACTGGGGTTGGTATGTTGAGAGATGGCATGGGGAGGGGGATCATGGGTAATAAAGAGAGCATTCTGGTGCAAAAGCCCTGAGGTGGAAGAGTGGAGGGGGTCCACGAAACAGAAAGGTGACCAATATGGCTTGAGCAGAAAGCAAGAGGGAATAGTTTACAGTGAGCCGGAGAGGCCTGCAGGCCCCTGAGAGTAAGGGACTTTAGTTCAAAACTGAAACTTCCAAAACTCAGCATGGGCAATTGCACTTTTTTCCTTTAAATATTGTACCTGTGGCAGGGTTAGTACAAAATCACTGGCATTTGAATAGTACATTTATAATAGAACAAATTTAGATGATACAGATATCAAGAATATTAATTGGCAGTATCTGAGAGCTAATGTTTCCTTTGGAAATACTTTGTTCAACATGTTTAACTATCCTACAAGCAATGGGGCGTCATTGAAGAATTTGGGAAAAGGGAGTGATAAAACCTAGTTTGTGAGGTTTTAAAAAATAATGTTTACAGTGTAATTCATGCATTAATAAAACTGTCCAGAAGAGCTAATCATAATAATAAGCAACATTCTGCTTTCCAACCTCTTCCCCACCCCAGAGGGAACCACTTTAAATCTCTTCTGGTTTTATTCTTCTAATAGCTTCCTTCTTATCTCCAAAAAATGCTTATATCTGTGTCTCTTGATTTATCAGATTTGGGCATTATATCAGATATATCGTACGTGCTTACTCAGATTTCCTCAGCCTTACCTTTCTCCCAGTTTCCCAGCTCACTCCACCCAGGCCATCCCAATGGTCACCAACTAAGTCTGAGCTTCTGTTTCCACTGCAGGAGGCCATCAGGCCACATGCCCAGATCTACTTCCCCAGTGGCTACTACAGGGCCCGAGTGACACAACCTGCATGCGTGGGAGAGTAAACTCTCCAGGCAGCAAATTTTGACCAGTGGAAGAGAGAAGGCAGAGACAGATGGGAGATATGTTTTCTCTTCCTTTTTCCCTCTGATGGATTGTTCTGGGCACAATATTTCCATGCAGCCTGTCCAAAGAGGTCCTTTGTGACTGAGTGGTCACCTGCTGAGGAACCAGCTCTGGTTATTCATGGCATTTTATGAAGCAATGGCCAGTGCAGTAACTCAGCACCTTGTACTTGCTGCCGGATCTTCTCCACCTGTCTTCCTCCCTAACGCTCACAGAACTGGGCTTGTACCTCCTAATAAGGCATAAGCCCTTAAGCTTTGCCTCAAACTCTGTTTTCTAGGGAAATCAGGCCAAGATAGATATTGCCAATATTATCTGTTGACTTACAGCTGTGACTTAAGATCACCACTCGCATCTCTCTCCCGTGTTCCTATAGTCGACTCATTGTTCTTAGTTCTTTTAGTTATGCTTCTAACTTTCGATTTTGTGCTTTTAACTATACTTCTTTTTCCAACCACCAGAGAGAGTATCTCTTGGCTCTGATATTTTGCAGGATGGAGATACTGGCATCCCTTCCTTCTCTGTACTTCTCCTCTTCCTTCCATCCCTAAACCGAGGCATCATACTTTAACATCCTTAAGGTTGACAGCACTTGCATTCTGTTCTGTAATCATGATTGTCTTCTGTTATCTTCCTAAGTGCTGATTCTATATTTGAAAATCAATGCATGTATATACTATGTATAGTATATACAGTGCATATACTATGATGACTGTTCATTGAACAATAAGTTTCCTGAGAGTTTGCTGTGTCTCAGGCACTGTTCTCTAGGCTCTAGGGATAACACAATGAACAAAACAGACAGAAATCCTTGCCCTCTCAGAACTTTCATGTCAGTGGAGGAAACAAACAATTAACAAGGTAAATATATAGAATGTATGGTATGACAGATAATGAAAAGTACTGCGAGGAAAGTAAAGCAAGGAAGGAGAATAGGAAGACTCAGGCTGGGGGTTGCAATTTTAGGTGTTCTGAGCAGGGAAGGCCTCACTGAGAAGGTAGCCTCCAGAAAACAAGGCAGCAAAACAAACAACCGTTTAGGCAAAGGGAACAGCATTCTAGGCAAAGGGGACAGAAAGTACGATAGCCCTAAGACATGAATGTGCTTACTGTGTTCGAACAAGAGCAAGGAAGCTCATGTGGCTGGAGCAGACTGACCAAGAGGGAGACTTAGAGAGGAACAAAGAAAGAAGTAATGGGAAGCAGAGAGTGCAGGACTGTGTAAGTCACAGCAAGGACTTTGACTTTTATTATAGGAGAGATGGGAAACCTTGAGAGAATTTTGAGCAATGGAGTGACACAATTTAATGTACATTTTAACAGGACCACTCTGGATATTGTGTCGGAAAGAGACTGAAGGGGGCAAGGGAGGAAGCAGGGAAACTAGTTAGGAGATAATTGAAATAATCTAAGCAAGAGATGACAGTGGCTTGAAGTAGGGTTGTAGCAGTGAAGGATAGGAGAAGTGGTCAGAATCTGGATATATTTGGAAGGTAGAACCAACATGATTAGTGAATAGTTGGATGTGAGAGGGAAAAAATAGAGCCAAGAATGACTATAAAGGTTTTGAACTGAGCAACTGGAAGAAAGGAGCTGTCATATAAGTAGAAGGGAAGACTGGGAAGAATAGGTTTAAGGGAAAAGATCAGGGACCCAACTTAGGCAGTTTGAGTTGCTGTTTCAGTTCTCTATTACTGCATAACAAATCACCACAAAACTTAGTGGCATAAAGAAAACAAGAATTAATTATCATGTCTCATGGTTTCTGTTGGTCAGGAATTCAATGGGGGTTAACCAAACAGTGCTTGTTTAAGGTCTCTCATTGTAATAATCCCAGTTTTAGCACTGAAAGTCTTGTGTCCTGGGAAGCGCCTCCCAAGGATGCGAAAAGTTCTGGGTTTCAGTGATGGGTGAAGAATTGAGGAGTAGGGGTAGTACAACACCCGTACAGTGGCCAAAAATATAAGGACTGAAAGCAGGGCTGTTTTTAGTGTCAAATGGATACAGCATGAACCATCTGTCCAGTCGTTACCATCACTCACTGATTTTTCGCCTCACCACTGATGTTGGCAACCACGATTTGCAGTTCACAATAATGGGTCACCCACTGTTGCCTCACTTCCAGTGATGTGAGTTAGGTGTGCAACATAAGTGTGTGTGATCATGGCGTTAACAGTCCAAGTTTGACCTGGCCTATGAATTAACTGTTGTGCTTTGAATTAAGATTATAGAGGCCACCTTGAATAATCAGGATAGATCCCCACCCCGAAATTGGGTTCGGATGTTGATACTGATGCACACACCAAGAGGTATGGAAAGATTGAATATTTACATCACTGAGGTCCCTGAGAAGGGCAGGGCAGGCCTCTCAAGCAGGTCCAGAATGCCTTGAGAGAGCTGAGGTAGGAGACATACTGGCTTGGGGTTTTTATTGTGGTGAGGGGATGGGGAGGTGAGGGTTCCCAGTACGAGTAGGGACTTGTGTGGCTTGAATCTCCGCCAGCACCAAAGGAGAGAGCGCTCAGGCTTTCTTAGCAGCTTGCCCAGATGTAGGGCTGTCGGGGAGATGAAGGGATAAGGTCTAAAGCTCTTGGCTGTCAAACATCAAAATGGAGCCACTCTCCTATTGCAGAGATAGTGCTAGGTTAATTTTTTTTTTTTTTTTGCGGTACGCGGGCCTCTCACTGTTGCGGCCTCTCCCGTTGCGGAGCACAGGCTCTGGACGCGCAGGCTCAGCGGCCATGGCTCACGGGCCCAGCCGCTGCACGGCATGTGGGATCTTCCCGGACCAGGGCACGAACCCGTGTGCCCTGCATCGGCAGGCGGACTCGCAACCACTGCGCCACCAGGGAAGCCCTAGGTTAATTTCTTTGTTGTTGTTAGTTTCTGCTTTATTACAAAGTGAATCAGTTATACATATACATATGTTCCCATGTCTCTTCCCTCTTGCGTCTCCCTCCCTCCCACCCTCCCTATCCCACCCCTCCAGGCGGTCACAAAGCACCGAGCTGATCTCCCTGTGCCATGCGGCTGCTTCCCACTAGCTATCTACCTTATGTTTGGTAGTGTATATATGTCCATGCCTCTCTCTGGCTTTGTCCCAGCTTACCCTTCCCCCTCCCCATATCCTCAAGTCCATTCTTTAATAGGTCTGTGTCTTTATTCCTAGGTTAATTTTTAATGTGAATATTGTGACAATGTTTTCTGAAAGTTCAGGATCATGAAGATGGGAGCTACTGTGATATCACAGGCATGACCCAGATATCACTGAAACAGGAGCCTAAATGGATTGGGGTTTTTTGTTTGTTTTTGCTTTTTGTTTTTTTACATTTTGCCCATTCCGTGCAGGCTGTGGGATCCTTGTTCCTGACTAGGGGTGGAACGTGGGCCGCTGTGGTGCAAGTGCCCCTGTGGAGTCTTAACACTGGACGACCAGGAAAGTCCCAGACTGGGCTGTTTTAATGATAGAAGGAAGGACACATACAGCTGGATTAGGGAGGAAAAGAGCCGAACCAGAGCATGCTGTACAATATGCAGAAAATAATTTTGTATTGGACATGGCAGAGGAGGAGACTGTGAAGACACGTATGGAGAATGAATTTCACAAGTCTGGGATTAGACAGGGAAATACCTCTAAATTAATCAAACGGTTTTGTGGTCTCCCAAGGAAACACCGCTGTTCAGTTGAAAATAGTGAGCACAGAATTAATTTGGGCTAACCACACGACCAACATGCATGATTGTATCACTCCCTTTGTGGCGCTGTGGAACTGAGTAGAGTACCATATACTGATTCACAGGTTGGAACTAAAAATGTCCTGTGGGGAAATTTGAGAACAAGTACATCGGCCTCTGTATTAAGTTGCTAGGGCTGCCACAGCAATGTAGTGCAAACCAGGTGGTTTAAAACAAACAAGCAAAAAATTAATCCTTACAGTTCTGGAGACTGGAAGTCCAAAATCAAGCTGTTAGCAGGGCCATGCTGCCTCTGAGGTTCTAGGGAAGAATCTGTTTTGAGCCTCTCTCCTAGTTTCTGGCGGCTCTGGCTTCTAGGTTCATCACTCCAATTTCTGCCCCCATCTCCCCGTGGCCATCTTCCCTCTGTGTGTGTGTGTGTGTGTGTGCAAATTTCCTTCTTACAAGAACACCAGTCATATTGGATTGAGGGCCCACCCTATTCCAGTATGACCTCCTTTTAACTTGACCCTATTTCCAAATAAGGTCACATTCACAGGTTCCAGGTGGACATGACTTCTGGGGGGACACTGTTCAATCCAGTACAGCCCCTTATGGTGCAGAGCTCATTCTGTCAAATCTTACCTATGATCATGCTTTCTACAATATATAGAAATGAGTCAGATAACAGCAACAAAAAAATGTTTACCCACTCTTAGGTATTTTAATTTGAAAATGGAGTTTCAAATCATTTTCTTGATTTTTATGAAGATTTTAATAAAACTGTAGAAAACACAAAATATTGTTGATATCTTGTCCAAATAAAAGCTAGAGTTTATCTGTCTGCAGATTCAGCAGAGAGTGCAAATATAAATCTTGGCAAGTTCTATTCAGTCTATAAACTTCTATAATATGGACTTGATAATAGCAGAGCTGCAAGTTAAAAAAAATTTACATTTGACTGTATTCAGTTTTACCACTACATAAAAGGAAAAATGGATGTCTTTAAGGGTGTAGGCAGTTCATAGAAATATTACTGGAAAAGAAAATAGAAAGATTAAGAATAACCTACTATAGGACTTCCCCGGTGATGCAGTGGTTAAGAATCTGCCTGCCAATGCAGGGGACACAGGTTCGAGGCCTGGTCTGGGAAGATACCACATGGCACAGAGCAGCTAAGCTCGTGTGCCGCAACTACTGGAGCCCGCGCGCCTAGAGCCCGTGCTCCACAAGAGAAGCCCCCGTAATGAGAAGCCCGCACACCGCAATGAAGAGTAGCCCCCACTCACCACAACTAGAGAAAAGCCAGTGCACAGCAATGAAGACCCAACACAGCCAAAAATAAATAAATAAATTTATAAAAATAAACAAATAAAAATAAAAAAATAAAATAACCTACTACATCATGAAACAGAAGAAAACATGTCATTGTTATTTTTTATTAAATACAGATAATATCTGTTTAATTAGTACTTTGTATTTATATTCTCCTTTTAAAATATGTTTATAGATCTTAAGAATATACAATAACCTACAAAATTTAAATATCCAATATAGAGTATTTTTAAAAGATAAAATAAGTTGCTATATCAAAGGAGAACTATTAAAATATTGTTATATTTTTCTACATATATTTGTTTAATTATTCCTACTGTTAATCACTTCTAATTGTCATTGCTAACTATCTTGTTATTGTTTATTTAAATAATAGCATTTATATTTATGTGCATATATTGATCTCTAACATTCTGTTTTTTGAGAATAATTTAATTAAAATTTCAAATAAAAATTAGAAACAACTCCATTCATTTAATTAGATATCATAATTAGATTTTTCTATTTGTTTAACAAAATTGAAATGTATAGCCAGCTAGAAAAAAAAAAATTTGAATCTAGCAACCATTATTTTAATAGGAGGTAGACAATATTTAACACTTTAGAAGATTAGGATTAACTGTAATTGAAATAAATACTTCATGATATGATTTAATAAAATAGGTACTAACTACATTATTTAATAATATACACCCAATCTGGAGGAAATCACATAAAAGTTTTATCTGTAGCTTTTATCTAATGCATCTACTAAAAATTAGTAGTCCCAGAAATCATTCCAGTTACACTGTAAAGAATCAGTGTTATTAACTTACACTGATTTGCTGTTCAAATTCTTTCTAGCTAATGGCATGGCCCTAAGGATGAATACTAAGAATAGCTAAAAAGATTTGCCAATACTAAATACATCTTAAAAGCCATTTTTAGCATTCAGTATTTTTCACCAATCCTCTTTGTTCTCCTGAACTCCCCCCAAGAATGCTCTAGGATCTTGACAATAGTCCCAGGGGTGGAGGAGACTAGGTCTTTCAACAAAACCTGTCATCACTTCCACCACTCCATTCAATGATATATTACACTGAAAACATATCAGTGTGGGCCAAAATACCCTATTTCTAATGCTGGTTTCCCTTTAACTGAAATATACTTAGAACAGAGGAAGACAGACAATCCAACATGTTTATGACAACTTGCTCCATCATGAAAAATAACTGCCCTTTGGCTTGGCCCAGGAGGCATGTACAGCATGGGGGCCACCTCTGAGGTTTAAGGTGGTTGAGAGGTATGCCTTTATTTTGTAAAGTGAGGGGAGAAGCAGAAACTTTTTAGGAAAGAGTCCAGACAGATGTTGAGCATCCAGGAGCCCATTCCCTTAACTATTCTCTTCTTGAAAGCAACCACAGTTTGAAGACCACTGGTGCAGGAGAGGGAGAGCAGATGGACACGTGGCATGTGGCATGATGGTAGGGCAGCATTGACCACCCCCTTGTGGTTAACCATAATGAATTTAAAGTGAAACTAGTCATGTGTTTTCCATTAGCCACAGTCGGCTGAGCTGATACAGAGAGGAAGAAGGTAGAGAACTGGATTTAACCAGGGATGTGGATTTAACCAAGCATGTAGTTTTGAGAATTTAAAGATATGATACAGGCAGACAATGAACAACAGAAAGAAAAAAAAACAGAAAGAAAGACAAAAAGAAAAGACTGTTCAAGAAAGAAAATGTAATCACAATGCACTACTAGATTCTGTAGCAGTACATTTTTCAATAGACTTCAGCTCCTGCCTCATCATACTCTCTAAGACCAGTCTGTCTACCCCCATTCTCTTTGTTGTGGATTTAGACTTTTTCTATTTTTGTATGATCTTTATAAAGGTGTTGGCAGGAAGAGGTGATAAATATGTGTGTAGTTTGTCATCTTGAGCAAAAAGTTCTCAAATCACATTTTAAAAGATCACTCCGGCTCTTGGAGAATGGATTTGGTGGAGGAGACAAGAGTAGTTATAGTGACCTTAGGAGAATGTTGCAGTAATTCAAGTAAGGGGTGCTGGTAGTTTGGTCTAAAGTGGTAGAAGTAGACATAGAGAAAAGCTCATGGCGTGGAGAATTATTCAGGATGACATGACTTAACTCAGTTATGGACTAGAAATGGGAAATAAAAAAGAGGTATTTGGGGCTTCCCTGGTGGCGCAGTGGTTGAGAGTCCGCCTGCCCATGCAGGGGACACGGGTTCGTGCCCCGGTCCAGGAAGATCCCACATGCCACGGAGCGGCTGGGCCCGTAAGCCATGGCCGCTGAGACTGCGCGTCCGAAGCCTGTGCTCCGCAACGGGAGAGGACACAACAGTGAGAGGCCCGCATACCGCAAAAAAAAAAAAAAAAAAGAGTTATTTGTCCAGGCTTCTTGCTGATGGTTATACTCACTAAGATAGTAAACACTGAAGTAGGACAACATTTCTGGAGGAAGATCATTACTATATTTTTAGAGCTAATGAGCTTGAAGTATTATTGTTATATCCAAGTGAAGAGGTTAAGGATGAACATGCTATACACGTTCAGAGGTAAGGTCTGGAAGGACACATATATTAGCGAGTTGTTGATGGTGTTATCCATGGGTAATGAGCCAGATGAATGTATGAGCTCTGTTAGGAAATGAATACAGAGTAAGATTGTAATGCACAGCAAGAAGGGGGTTGTAGTATAGTGTAAAAAAAAGCCCACATATTCCTCTCATCCTGGTTTGCATGACTCTTTACAATATGATTTTGCATCCTATGAAGAGGTAGACTTTATTTCTCCAGATCTCTTAAAGCTGGACCAGCGTTGTGACTTGCTTGGACCAATAGAAAACAGGGAAAGTAATGTTGGGGGACTCAGACCCTAGATATCAAGATGCCTTCAGCTTCCACTCTTGCCCTTGAGCCTGCCATGTTAAGAAGCCTAGATGAGCCTTCTTAAGCATAAGTGACAATGAGAGGGAGGTGCAGCCAGCAGCCGTCGCTAACCACCGCGCATGTTCATAAGTTCATGTTCGATCAGCCAGGCCTCAGTTTGCTATTAGATGACTTTTGCTGCCTGAGTGACCACAGGCAAGAGCAGCAGAACCCCTCAGCCAAGCCAGACCCAATTTGCTGACCCACAGAATCATGAACAAATGAGATATCTGCTAGGTTTACGCCACAAAATTTTGAGGTTATGCAGCAATAGATCACTCACTGATGCAGGAGCCCAGGAGAGAGTCAAGAAATTCTAATATTTAAATTTCAGGTAGAGAAACAAAACCTGGCCCAAAGAAAAAAAAGTGGTAGCTAGAGAGATAGGATGAAAATCAGGAAGGTATAGTGTCACAGCAACAAGGAATAGACCTACAGAAACCAAGAGGTGTTTTGTGAATAAGGGAGTATTAACAGTGTCAAATATGGCTGAAAGGTCAAATAAGATGAAATGAAAAATTCCTGATGGATTTAATGACAGGAATGTCGTGGTGACTGACATTTAGGGCAGAGGGAAAATTAATAAGTTCAGGTTTAGACAGAGTTTGAGATGCCTATGGGATATTTAAGTGCGTCTGTCCAGCACATAGATAGATTATATGAGCCTGAAGCCCAGTGGAAAGTTTTTGTTTGTTTTTTATTTAAAGTAGCCTTTGAGTTGATTCTTTTTTTTTTTTTGGCTGCGTTGGGTGTTCCTTGCTGCGCGCAGACTTTCTCTGGTTGCAGCGAGCAGGGGCTACTCTTCGTTGCGGTGCGTGGGCTTCTCATGTGGTGGCTTCTCTTGTTGTGGAGCACGGGTTCTAGGCGCAAGGGCTTCAGTAGCTGTGGCATGCAGGCTCAGTAGTTGTGGCTCGGAGGCTCTAGAGCTCAGGCTCAGTAGTTGTGGTGCACACGGGCTTAGTTGCTGCCCAGCATGTGGGATCTTCCTGGACCAGGGTTCGAACCCATGTCCCCTGCATTGGCAGGCGGATTCTTAACCAATGTGCCACCAGGGAAGCCCCCAGTGGAAAGTTTAAGGCTAGTCAGCACGTAGGTGATAGAGCCATTAGTGTGGCTGAATCCCCAGGGAGATGATGTGGCGTGGGATCTTGGGGCGCACCAAGGTTTTTAGAGGGTCCACACTGGCAGGAAACACTACAAAGAAGCCCATGAATTAGGAGAACTGAGAGAAAGATGTGTATGAAAGCTAAAAGATTAGAGTTTCAGAAAGTAGTGAGAAGTAACTGTGTCAAATGCAGCCTCTGTTCTAGTAAGGCAGGAACCAGAAGGTCCCCGCCCATTGAAGCTGGCACTGTTTACCAGAGCAGTTTCGGCAACACTGGGCAGTGACTGAAAATTAGAAGATGGATGCCGATGGGTAAGGAGACTCGCACGGAGAGGAGAGGGAAAGAGGGAACTTCCAAGGGCCAAGTGTCTTGGTTTTTATTTATTTTAGTTTGTTTTAAGGCTATTTGACTTAAGCTTGTTTATTAATTGAGAGGAAAGAAGTAGTTAGAAAAAAAGAGGGTTACACTCTAACGGGATATTTTTTCCAACATCCACTTTTCCAGCTTTCATGAACAATTCTTCTACTTGTACTTAGTTTTTACAATATCACCCTTCCTCTTATAAATAGTTGGTTAAAATTCCCAGATTTGTTTGCTTTTTCCATTAGAATTTTAGGTTAGCTGACTCCTGATTGAGTTGGGGAGAGACAGGGCATTTTCTCACTTGGAGCTATCTTCCAAATCACAAAGGAAGTATCTAGTATTCTAAGAATTCCCAAATGACGCTAAGAAAAGAAGTGAAATTTCCTAGTAAAACAAATTTGAGAAAGGCTATACATTTGAAATCTCCCTCTGAGAGACTGACAAAGTATATTAGACTGACAAAGTCTTCCTCTGAGACTCCCTACATTAAGGAAAACAAAAATAAAAACAAACCAAAACAACAAAAATCCCCACCCTGGTAAACAAACTGTTTTCCTGGAGAATACTTTTTTCTCTGGTTGTTATTAACACATCGAAAGAATTTCCCCTTAACAGCAGTTAGGAAACCCTGCCACAGCAAATTGGTTCTATCTAAATTCTGTGGATTCCTGTAAGGTTTTTACAGTAGAGCGGGTCTTCATCTTACCTCTAGATTTAGGGACTCATGTTACCTCAGGGACTTGGAGCCCTCTGTAGACTACCTACAGTGAAGAAGAGTGGTGTCACCACCAGCTACCTTGGGGACCTTTTTGTAACAGCAGGGTAGGGTGTGGAATTAACAAAAGATTGGACTGAGGATAAAGATGGTCAAGGACAGGTCAGCAAGAGACAATGTCGTTAATTAAGGCTAATGAAGTTTCCCACTCTGTGAAAGGATTGGTCATTTATTACAAACCTTCCCAGAAGGATGTGAGTTGAAGACAGGATCAAAGTGCCTCCTTATATGTCTGGAGGAAACAATCAACTAAACTACAATCACCTTAAATTAAGACACACAATTGGAGGTGATAACATATTTCGAAGTTCTGATGGAATAAAGAAGAATCAGGAGGGACTTCCCTGCTGGTCCAGTTGTTAGTACTCCGTGTTTCCACTGCAGCAGGCACGGGTTCCATCCCTGGTCTGGGAACTAAGATCCCGCATGCCTCGCTGCGTGGCTAAACTGAAAAAAAAAAAAAAAAAAGACGAAGAAGAATCAGGACATAATGCCCATGGAAATGGGGTGATCCACCTTATGGGTTGAAAGAGGGAAATCTGTGGAGCACAAATTTGTCAGTGTGGCCACGTGCCGTCTTCAGCATGACTCAGAGAAGAGCAGAGAACAATGGGGTTCAGGTTGGTTCCACTGTGAACTCTGATGGGGTCTAGCCTGAACTGGTGGCCAACCTTCCCCTTCCCATCTTATTGAAGTGATTAAGTACAACTAACCTTTAAAAAAGAAAAAGATTGCTATTTCACATATATCCTAATATTTAAATTCATCCACACATCAAGAATTGGAAGACAATTATCATTTACACAAGACTTAAAATAACAACGTTTTGGCTCCAGGCTCCCTCTACTGTCTCTGCAATAATTAACAAACATTTTATGGCACTCTCCTGACTCGATTCCAACATTTATGAAAGTCAAAGCAAACATAATCTTGTACAATAATAAAGGATATCCTTAGTGTCCTTAGTATGGTAATCAGGAAGTTAACTATTTGGAGAAAACTGAAAAATTATAAACTAGTTAATGAAATATTTATATAGACAGAACCATATGAAGTTGGTTGACCATTTTTCATTCACAAGTGGCAATTTCATAGGGTTCAACCTTATATATGAACATTTAGTTGTCAAAGAATAGTAGGATGTGTGTGTGTGTGTGTGTTTGGGGGGGATTATTACCTTTAATAACCTCTACTATGAAATTCCCTAAATGCATTGGTTAACTTACATGATGTTTCTTGGCCAAAATTAACTACAGAATATGTTAAATCTAGTGTCTTATAAGAATGTATATGTTATAACTTGGGTTTAGAAAAAAGAAGTCTGCCTTTAGGTTAAAAAGTGTAAAGATACAAAATGTTTCACACAGGAAGGTAAATGAAAGAAATGTAGAAAAGCCTTATGTTTACAAGAGGAAAGCTGGAAATAGTTAACATTTTAACTGTGAGAGGAGGAAGCAGGGCAATTTACATATACTTCAAACGATCTCACACTATTGAGAAAACCTGCAAATCCTGCAAAGAATTAGAGGGAAAAGCCAAAGTCAATACACTTCAAATACCCTTGATGTTTCACAGACACTAACGAGAAAGCATCTTCTGGGTAAGTTCACACTTTGCACAAAATAAATATTAATTCTGTTGTTGGTAATTTTCCAAAAAGTTAATATTTTACAGTTCAGAATTTTATTCCTTAAGTTTGCCTTTGAAGCTGGAAAATTGCTTTTTGAAGTTATGTTTTCATAATCCTAGGAATTCAGTCCAAGAATGAAAGATGCCATTAAAGATTTATTTACAAAGATGTCATCAAAACCTTTTTTTTTTTTTTTTTTTTTTTGCGGTACATGGGCCTCTGACTGTTGTGGCCTCTCCCGTTGCGGAGCAGAGGCTCTGGCCCAGCTGCTCCGCGGCATGTGGGATCTTCCTGGACCGGGGCACGAACCCGTGTCCCCTGCAACGGCAGGCGGACTCTCAATCACTGTGCCACCAGGGAAGCCCCAAAACCTTATTTTTATAGTTACTGTTCACCACTTAAATCTTATGCCTAGCGTAGTGTCTAATATAAAATAAGCACTCAATAAATATTCTTGAAAGAAGGAAGTACCGGAGAGGAGTCAGAAATTTCCGAATTGGAGACTGGTTGAATAAATTATGGATAAATTGTGGTTTATACATACTATATAATGTATAGCCACTAAAAATGTTTTTGAAAACTTATTAAAGACATTGGGGACGTATTAAGACATTGGAGAGAATGTTAAGCAAAGAGGGATGCTAACAACATGTATGCTATCTCATACAAGTTTTATAAAATATACACATGCACACAAAAAGGCTAGAAGGAAAAATAAAATTATTGACTAAGGTGGTTTTTATTGTTTTCTTTGTTTCTCTTCATCTTGCAAGCTGTCTGTCATGAGCATATACTACTTTTATAATCAGAAAAACACTAAATGTTAAACGTTTTTTATGATGCTCTGCTAACAATTAGGTCTGTGATAAAAAAAAAATTAACCATTGGGCTTCCCTGGTGGCGCAGTGGTTGAGAGTCCGCCTGCCGAAGCAGGGGAGACGGGTTCGTGCCCCGGTCCGGGAAGATCCCACATGCCGTGGAGCAGCTAGGCCCGTGAGCCATGGCCGCTGAGCCTGCGCATCCGGAGCCTGTGCCCTGCAAAGGGAGAGGCCACAACAGTGAGAGGCCCGCGTACCGCAAAAACAAAAAAACAAAACAAAACAAAAAAATTAACCATTAAAAATTGTGAGTTTAAGATAGTTGTCGTGGGGTGATTCAACATTTTTATAAGTGTGTTTGGCTTTTCCCCTTCACTTTGTTAGAATAAACCCTCACTAGATACATACTTTTGTAATTTATTCAGCGGCCTGAATGCACCAGCCGGAGCTAAGTTGTGCTCTATGTTTGAGTATAACAGCAAAAATAACTTCTGTACAAAAGTTATAGAGATAGGTGAATTCTTTCTTTTTTTAAGCTTGCCATCCTTTTATTCACTATAAAATACACCACTTATGTCCACATTGCTTGGTCCTCTGCCTACAGGTGTAAAGCTCCAAAGCATCCAAAGGTCTAGGGCCCCAGAAGTGGCCAAATTCACTCAGTGTTTGAGGAACAGTGACATAGAAGGCCACAACTGGTAGAAATTATACACCAGTGGTGACATCTAACCACAGAATATTGAGGGGCAGGGACATCTCCCCTTCTCTCATAATTTCTTTTTTTAATCTTCTAGTTTTATTGAGATATAACTGACATACAGCACTGTATAAGTTTAAGGTGTACAGCATAATGATTTGACTTACATACATCATGAAATGATTACCACAATAAGTTAGTGAACATCATCTCACGTATATACAAAATTTTTAAAAAGCAAAAGAATAATGTTTTTTCATCAGGGAGAAATAAAATAACCAACATGAGTTTAAATAGGCCCTGGGCCAGGCACTTTACCTAATGATGTTTAATCCTTACAGCTACCCTGGATGCAGAGACTTTTATTCACATACATAATATTATAGTAAAAGTAATCATAATAGCTAAGCATTATTGATCAATTGTCATGTGCCAGGCTCTGTGTCAGGGGCTTATTTTCTCTCAGTTCATGTTCTGAGCAAGTAGTGTTATCATCCCCACTTTGCACTTGAAGACCCTGGCCCAAAATGGAAGCCATATCTCTTTAACCACTTCTCCATGTGGAGAAAATATTTTTATTCTCCAAGGTCATTAAACCATTTTTGTCCCTTCTTTCAGGAACAATAAATAAATAATGAGGGCTTCCCTGGTGGCGCAGTGCTTAAGAATCCGCCTTCCAATGCAGGGGACACTGGTTCGAGCCCTGGTCCAGGAAGATCCCACATGCCGCAGAGCAACTAAGCCCGTGCACCACAACTACTGAGCCTGTGCTCTATAGCCCATGCTCCGCAACAAGAGAAGCCACCGCAATGAGAAGCCCACATACCACAACGAAGAGTAGACCCTGCTCACCACAACTAGAGAAAGCCCACGCACAGCAACGAAGACCCAATGCAGCCAAAAATAAATCAAATAAATAAATAAATAATGAAATCACTACATTCTACAAATGGGCTTGAGCTCTTCTGTTGCAGGAAAGAGGGGTGAAGAGGAAGTTTAATCAGTTAGATTTGGGGTTTCTTACATTTCCTTGGAGTAGGACAATGGGAATTGTCAGACATTACCCATTTATCAACAGTAAGCAAATTCATCAAAACGAATGTTTTAAAAGGTATTGATCAAGAAATATAAGGAATTTTCCTTGGCCTTTATTGAACAAAAAGTCTTCAGTCAAACTTAAGATATAAGGGTGTTCCTATAACAGAGGAGGTAGTAGTTTGCTATGTCCTTTTCAAGCTAGGGATGTTTTGTCAAGGATTTCACTGAGCGCTCTAAAAAAACATCCATGCTGAAACTTCCATTCTGGCTTTTTCCCTTTGCCTCTTTCCTACCATCCAGGGCTCCAAGGAGATTTAGAGTGAATGGGAACAGATGATTAAGAGAATTTTTTTTTTAATTTATTTATTTTTGGCTGCGTTGGGTCTTCGCTGCTGCGCTCAGGCTTTCTCTACTCTTTGTTGCGGTGCACGGGCCTCTCATTGCGGTGGCTTCTCTTGTTGCGGAGCTCCGGCTGTAGGTGCGCGGGCTCAGCAGTTTTGGCGCAGGGGCCCAGTTGCTCCGCTGCCGGACCAGGGATCAAACCCGTGTCCCCTGCCCTGGCAGGCAGATTTTTTAACCACTGTGCCACCAGGGAAATCCCAGGAGAATTTTAAAATAACAGAATCTCCGTATACCCTTGGTTCCTGAAATGGTCCACCTGGTTCCATTTTATTAAAATATAATTATAAAATTCACCATTTTTTTAAGCATCTCTACATGTCAGAACTTTATATACTTTATGTCATTTGAGTCTGACAACCATCTACCAAAGTTCACATTCCCAGAGGGCACCTAAGAGGTTAAAGAGCGATTATACCTCATATAGCTATTTAGTGAAATTCGCATCCAGATTTGATTCCAGAAAGTGGGCTTCCTTCAAAGCACGGTGCCTATCAACAAATCGACCCTGGTGACTCCCTGCATCCAAAGTGGAGAAAACCAATTCCTTTCTAGAAGCCAAGCTTGAGGGACAATTAGAATTTTCTAAATAGAAATGCTCTCCACCCTCTTCTGTGACCAAACCACTTATTTAAGCAGTAAAACCTTCCATTGGCAAATGTCAATTTCATATCCCCCGCTAGTGGGAGAGGAGGGTCCCTGGTTCTAATCATTTGAATCTGATCTGTGGGGAAGCACGTCCAGAGCCCTCCAGGAAACCCATAATCTTTTCAGAGCGACCTAAGGTTGGGGGAACAAGTCCTGCAGGGTTCATCCACATCCACGGACAACCCTCTCTCCCAACTCAAGACATCTTTTACTCCATAGGTTAGGTTTAAAACACCCAACGAATCCGCCCTGCCTTTTCCCCTCTCCCCGCCATGAATAAGATCAGGTATGGACAATGAAATTCCAATCCCCCTCCATTCTGCCCTTTTCAGAGTAACTGGTGCACATGCGGACTCTCAAGTGAGTGTGTCCGACGGTGCATGCAGTCAATTCTCTGCACGGTAGGAATCCAACCGCCGACCTCTACTGGCCACGGGTCACTGGGGGCGTACCTTCCTAGACTCCCGGATCATGCTCCGCCCCCGCCCTGCCCCGCCCCTCAGCCCTGCCCCGCCCCCTCAGCCCTGCCCCAGGCTCGCCCCGCCCCTTCCCCCTCGCCCCTACGCAGCTTCCTAGTCTCCCGGCGCGCGCAGTCTCGTCTCCATGGCGACGCGGCGTCTGTGGCTCCTAGCTCCCGACACCAAGCCGACCAGGAGCTGGGCTAGCATTCTGTGTCAACCCTTCAAAGCTGGTCGGCGTGAGAGGGCCACAGGCGAGTAACAGGCGCCTATTCGACCACGGTCGCCCTCTCATCATCCCGGAGAGCAGCCTGACCCAGTCCTCACCTCGGACTCCCCCAAGCCCGGCGCCTGAGCTCGCAAACTTCTCTGCCTTCTCCAGGTTCAGGCTCTGGCGCCCCAACGCAGCCGAGGCAGCGCGCGAGGAGGTAGATTCCGCGCGGCTGGGGGTGCAGCTCGTAATTGGCTTCCTCCTCCGGCTGCAGTCGGGCACTGAGAAAGGGATATTTGTGTCTGGGTGGGTGTGATAACTGGGCAGTTTTGACAGACGTGTCTACACCACCATTCTCTGACCTGCCGAGTCGCACGCGCCAACTCCTCCACCCCCCCCCCCAAAAAAAACAATGAAAATAGCCACGTTCTTCCATCCAAGGGCTTCCGGCTACTTCCCTCTGTCCGCAGGCACCACCACCCCCCTTTTCTTTTCTGACTTTTTTTTTTTGAAACTTCTTAATGGCCAATAGGAGCGAGCACTCAGCTGGCTGTAGTTAACACGTCATTACTCCCTAGTCGACTTGCCATAAAAAATTTCTGTGGAATTTGAACAAATCATTTAGCCTCCCCGGGCCTTGTTTTTATCTTCTGTAAAATGAGGGGCTTGGACAGCGGATCACTTCTAAGGTCTAGTCTCAGCCTTCTGTGAGATAACGAAATTGACCTGAGATTTCTAAAATCAAGATCCTGGGGTCTTTTGATTACTCAAACTACTCTACACAGTGCCCCTATAGCATTTTAGTTAACACATAGCATCACTATAAATTTATCGTCTGACTTCCCAGAGGGCATGGGTGAATTGGAGGAATCTGTTATGACCCCCAAGAGACCCTGGAAGTTGCTTTTTAAAAATAAATCTGAAAAAGACACTGAAAATGTCTTTTGATTTGTTTTATTCTCCTAAAAACCAAGTACAATGATCACCAAGTCCACCTTGTTAAATTTTTTTTTCTAGTTGAAGTTTTGTTTTTTTAAATCTCAGGAAAACAATAGCACACTGCTCTTTAAGTGTTAAGAGTTTACCCAAGCTGAATCCAACACCTTTGTAGGATTCCACTGCACCACTCCAGAATTCCAGAGCTTCCTACCTCACCACCACACACATTCAGCACCACCATTTGAGCTCAGTCTTCAATGTTTTCTCCCCCTTCATTGCCCAAGCCAGGCCCAATTATGCACTTAGAACGGACTTCCTTAGTCAGAGTTCAGCTTCCTCACTGTCCTTGCTAGGCTGTAGGTAATAATAACAATAGTAATAGGAAGAGTTGGAGTGATTATCATTGTAGTAGGAGATAGGTGCTACTGTTATTTATTATTAGCTATTTATATTAACCCTCACAGTAACTCTGTAAGGCAGGTAGTATTGAAACCACTAGGTGGCGTTTGGGGGGGCTCCAAGGAGCTCTGGTGCTTTGTCTCCATGAAGAAAGAATTTAGCGAGAGGCAAAGTGATAGATAAGAAGTGATTTATTAGAACAGGACGCCCGTGAGGCTTACAGGAGGGCAGGCGAGAGGGTGCTGTGCCCAGAACTAAGTGAGCTACAGTTTTGTAATCAAAGGAAAAGTGGGGAAGGGGGAGCCCCTCTTCTTCCTCATTCTTGAGTAGACATTATGCTTCCATCATCAGTTCCTCCTCCATGTTGGGCGGGGGGGTTTTCTTATCCCTGCATGGTCAAACTGAGACTCTCATGGTGCAATGGAAATGAGCAAAAAGGTGGTAACATATACTAAAATATGGTAAATCATCTCAAGTTTCAGTATAATGTCACCTTTTCCTTATATGTTTGTTTTTTATGCACGCAGAAGAGTGTGTCCTAAGAATCATTAACTTACTGAGGTCACTGGGCAGGATGTGGGTCTCATTCCACTATTGTTTTATTGTCTTGGGGCTTGTCTCAGGCTTCTGTCGCATGGTTTTGTTGTTAAGCAAACCTGCCTTCTTGAGTGATCATTAACTTACAGGGGTCTCGCATACTTTTTTCTTTACTTGCAGTCCCCTGGGGGATTAACTATTTAATCACTCTGTCCCTATTTAATCACTCTGTCCCTATCAGTATTTTTATTCTCATTTTACACTTTAGGAAAGTGAATCATAGAGGGATTAAGGAACTTGCTCAAGATCACACAGTTTGCTGGGATTTGAACATAGGCAGTCAGACTCCAGAGTCTGAGCTCCTTGCACTATATTCTGCTGTAAAGGAAATATATAAAATTTACAGTATTTTTAATTATGAATGTAACTGATAGATGATCACTGAAACCATTTTATACACATTTGAGACTATACAATGAAATATTGCCCTCTGCCTGTCCTATTATGTTTCCCCACTAAGCTCCTCTAGGATGGAGGGTGGTGCGTAATCATCTCTGTCTCTCCTCACCACAATTTCAGGGCCTGAGCATGTAGCTGCCTACTTATTAAATCATTCTTTGCCTATTAGAATAAAAAGTAGCTTATAAAAACAAATAGTACAAAAGGATAAAATAATTGTACATGTGGGATGAAACAATATATCTTTCAGTGTTATAAGAGAAACCTAAAATGAGAATTTTGTGAAATTTCAATTTTAAATATTGGTAACTCATTTTATAAATCAGTTTTCTGAAGCTTTATAGAATCCAAATAAAACCTATTTGGCCCTATTGGGTGCTGGTTAGTGAACACTTAGCTGAAGAGTGGGGATATGAGATGTTTTACATCCTTTTTTTGGTACCAAGTCTTTATAATCTGGTGTGCATATCTCAAATTGAACTAAACATGTTTCACGTGCTCAATTGCCACACATGGCGTGTGGCTACCATGTTGGACAGCAAAACTCTAGTTTAATGTGTACTTTTCCCTTTGCTTTCTTGTTGCCTTCCTTCCTGTTCCATTCATTTAACAGATATTTATTGAGCACCAGTTTGTGTGACATGGAGTGGATTAGGTACTAGAGTTTTTTGGTTTTTTTAATGACTTGAATTTATCTGTTCTTTGTAGCCAAAAAAACTAGCTGAACTAACTAACCCCTCTTCCCTGGGGTTTTGGTTTTTGAGAGAGGCAATTTTTCCTTAAAAGCTAGAACCCTATCACATAAAACTTAAGAATTGCTGGGAGCCATGTTTTGCATTACTTATGGAAAATCTGTCTGCAATGAGAGAGAAGAATGAGACCCAGGTGGGGAGAAGCGGAGGTGAACAAGGGAAAGCCCCCACCTAAGCCCTGTCCCCACCTAAGCCCCACCCTCTCCTTGAACACAGCTGTAGCCACTGTGTCCTGACTTCCACGCAGCTTGGGTATTCAACTCATGGATTCTATGAGCCAGGGCATCCTGTTTTGTGCCTGAGCTACCTTGAGCATGGTTTCTGTAACTTGCAACCAAGAGTCCAGGCTCACACAGCTAAGAAGCTAAGAAGCAAGACCTTTCTTTTAGAAAGGAGCCCATGATGACCCCCCACCCTGCTGTGACCTGAACCCCAAAGTACATTTTTATTTACATAATACACAGAATTTTTCAAACATGTAATCACATAATTATGCCTTTTCAAATCATTTTGTCATGTACATTTTTATACTTATCTAATATCTAAATACACTCATCTTCTGATGAATACTACCCATCTTTCTATGTAAGCCTTTCAGTACTTTTTTTCTTAAAATAAATCTATATCTGCTTTTCCATAGCTCTTTTCTTAGAATTATCCCCCCCAATTCTATGAGCCTTTTTTTAAAAATTATAAGAGCATTCTAAAGCCAATTAAATTACTTCATATCATTCCAATGGTTTTATTCAATCAGTGAATATCTGAGTACCTTTAAAGTGGTGTAGCACCCACACTCATGGGTAACAGCCAGTTTCTGCTCTCCAGAAACTTCTGGCCTGGTGGTGCATTCATTCCACCTCTCTGTGCAAGGAAATGCACATATTGTATATGTGCATTTCCTTAACGGATTCTTTTCCTCTACCAGGATTCTATGCTTGGCCTTTTCTTCTTCTACATAGGTCATGCCATCCATCCCCACTTTCTCACAGTTATCCCATACATCGTCTTTTCTCTTGAGTTCTAACTCTCTTTTCAATAGAACACTTGATTTCAGTTGACCTCCAGGCACCTTCAACTCAGAATTTCCGAAAACAAACTCATTATCCCCCAGAGTGTGCTCCTCTTCTGGTCCTTATCCTGGTCATCCAAGCTGGAACCATCAAACTCTTTTGTTCTCCCTTCTATGTCCACTGAGTCTCAGTTTCACCTCTCTTTTTGTTCCAAGTGTACCTTCCTGGCTTTGTGCATCATCATTTTTCCCTAGACTAGAGTTTGACAGACTTTTTCTGTAAAGGGCCAAATAATAAGTATTTTAGGCTTTGCAGGTCATACAGTCTTTGTCGAAACTTTTCAAGTCTGCCACTATAGCTTGAAAGTTCCCATGACAATGTACAAACAAATGAGCATGCCTGTGTTCCCATAAGTTTCATTTATAAGGGTAGGCAGAGAGTCATATTTGGCCCATAGGTGATAGTTTGCCACCCCCTGCTCTGGGCTGTTGTAATAGCCTCTTGACTGGTCTCTCCAACTCCCATTCTCTCTCGGGTTTACCCTCCACAGAATTTCTTTTCTAAGATAGATCTAATCATATGATTGTTATTCAGAGCCTGGTTTGCTTTCCATTGCCTACTGGTTAAAATATTTAGCACATGGCAATAACTTTTAAAATTTGATCCCACATACAAGAAGCAGGTAAAGGAAAAGAATCTATCAAGGAGATGCACATAAGCAATATGTAGACAGATAACTACAGAGTGGTGGAACGACTTACCACCAGGAGAGGCTACATCTACTGCCATTCTCTAACACATGGCAGGAGTACTCTTCCCATCTACTGACTTGATCTTGACTTGGTTAAATAAATGCCACCTTCATTGTGAAGCCTGACTCAGTGTTGCCCCATTGCAGGTAGAACTGATCACTTCTCACTCTGTGCTCCCATGGTCTATGTTAATTCTAGTGTTGTAGCTCTTATTACATGACAGCAGGTATGTTAGCTTCTTTTGGTTTCAAGGAGTAGGAGCTGTATTCGTCAAGGTCTCTTGGTTTCAGATGACAAAACTCCAGCTTGTTTTGGCAAAAAGAGAAATCAGTTGGCCCATGGTAAAGGCAGAGGTTGATCTGGAAACAGGAACTCAAATACCATCAGGAATGTGTCTGTGTCTGTCTGTCTCTGCCCCCCACACACACTCCACCCCTCCTCCGTCCCTGTCCTTCTCTCTACCTCATCTCTTCATCTCTCATCTCTGATTCTCTTGTATATTCTGCTTCACTCAGGTCACTTTCTTCCTGAAACCTAGAACCGTAGCAGTTGAAAGCTCTACTCTCATATTCTCTTACCTTTGTGACAGTTCCACTTGGAAAAGCCTCAGAAAAAGGTGTGGTGAACTTAGCTTGGATCACAGGCTCAATCCTTGGTTCAGTCACTGTGTTAGCTTATGAATTACCATGATGGGTCTGTGCTAGGACAGCACTGCTCTTGTGTTCAAGGGGGATGGATCTGTCAACCACATAAGGGGGGATGAGCTATAGGCAGACAATACCTTATTCTAGGGATATTTGTAGAAATTACAATACGTGGCGGAATATAGCAAACCCAGAGAATAGGCCTCAGAACTGGATTCTGGAACTTGAAGGTGGTTCAGGGATAGTTCTGTTGACTGGACTCTCTCCCTCTATCTTTCCAATTCTGCCTCCAATGCCTTCTGACTCTCCTTGGGTATCTTCAGTCCATGAGCTCAAAAAAGAAGGGATTTGAGGGACTTCCCTGGTGGCGCAGTGGTTGAGAGTCCGCCTGCCGATGCAGGGGACAGGGGTTCGTGCCCTGGTCCGGGAAGATCCCACATGCCGCGGAGCAGCTGGGCCCGTGAGCCATGGCCGCTGAGCCTGCGCGTCCGGAGCCTGTGCTCCGCAACGGGAGAGGCCACAGCAGTGAGAGGCCCGCGTGCCGGAAAAAAAAAAAAAAAGAAGAGATTTGACTGATCCTGTTTGGGCAGTATGGAAAATTACATTGGAGCCCCTAGAGGGAAGCATTTAGTATATTACTTTGAAGCTTGGTCTGTCCCATATATATAGGAAGTTAGTACTTTGTTTCCCCTGTAAAATTCTGAGCTTCTCTTGTATCCCCAGAGCTTATCACAGACATATCTGATACATACTAGGTGCTCATCAAACGTTTGTTTTAAATAGACATTGAATACTACATGAAAGTTAGGAGTTACCTAACTGTGTTGTTCCTATTACCACCCGGATTGTTGAAAGACATCAGGAGAGTCTGCCCATGTTCCAAAAGGCAGAGGGTGTATTTGGTAGAGAGTCGAAGTGCTGATTAAATGAATGTTGTGATGTTAACATTAACCATAATCAGTAGTTATGAATCTACAAGGTGTGCACTTACATACTGTTCTTTCTGGAAACCATGACTCCAATTTGAACAGGTACCACTGGGTGGAGAAGAGAATTGAAGTAGCACAAGGCCAACATAACAGCTCACGTGCCTGTAAGAGGTGGATAAACAAAGAGGTGGATACAAACGATACTGCAAATTTTACATCGTATTTTTTAAATAGATAATACATTTATTTTATTTGAAGTTCAAGAGGTACGATGGATGTAAAGTAAAAAAACTCCCTCTCACCCCAGTCCTGCAGCTATCTCTATTTCCTCCCCAGTCAACCAATATTATCAGTTTCTTTTATGAAAACATTTCCTTTCAGAGAGATTTTTTTGCTATTAATACTCATTTGAAAAATACATAGTTGTGCAATGGCCATACCTATTTCTGACCAATTATCAGTCTCTGCTTTAACTGTACCTGTGTTCTCAATTACTCTCCTTTTTCCCTGGAGTCAGTGATCTTTCTAAGCAAGTATCATTACTTTAGGGCTTATGTGATTAATTAATTAATTAAAGGTCCTTAGAGCTAGTTTGCTTGTCTCAATTGCAGTAAAGCCTCCTTTTTGTTTCCCTAAGCAATCTTAATCAGCCCCATAGGGCAACGTCCCAGTTTTTCGTTTGGATAAAACATCAAGTTGTTTCTACCATGTCCCTCCTATGTGCCGGGCACTGTGCTAAACTCTTTACCCAGATCATCCTATTTAATCCTTATAATGATCCAATGAAGTTGGCACCATTGTGATCCCTGATTTACAGACAGAGGGACTGAGGCCTACAGAAATTAACTTACCCAAGCTTACATGGGAAGTGGCAGAACTGGGATGTGAACCCAGTGTCTTTACTCAAGAGCACAGCTCTTTTCTTTCTTTTTTAAATTGAAATATAGTTGATTTACAATGTTGTGTTAGTTTCTGGTGTACAGCAAAGTGATTCAAATATATATATGTGTATATATGTATATGCACATACATACATATATGTATTCTTTTTCATATTCTTTTCCATTATGGCTTATTACAAGTTACTGAATGTAGTTCCCTATGCTCTAGAGTAGGATCTTAATTGTTTTTCTATTTTATATGTAGTAGTTTGTATCTGCTAATCCCAAACTCCTAATTTATTCCTTTTCCTATTTTCCCCTTTGATAACCATAAATTTGTTTTCTGTATCTGTGAGTCTGTTTCTGTTTTGTAAATGAGTTCATTTATATCATGTTTTTAGATTCCACATATAAGTGATATCATATGTTTGTCTTTCTCTGACTGACTTAGTATGATTATCTCTAGGTCCATCCATGTTGCTTCAAATGGCATTATTTCATTCTTTTTTATGGCTGAGTAATAGTATCCCATCATATATATATGATGGAATATTATATATTTATGTTATATATATATTATATGTAAATATACATATATATATATATAATATATATATACCACGTCTTTTTTATCCATTCATCTGTTGATGGACATTTAGGCTGTTTCTATGTCTTGGCTGTTGTAAATAGTGCTGCTATGAACATTGAGGTGCATGTACCTTTTTTGAATTAGAGTTTTCTCAGGGTATATGCCCAGGAGTGGGATTAGCTGGATCATATGGTAGTTCTATTTATAGTTTTTTTAAGGAACCTCCATACTGTTCTCCATAGTGCCTGCACCAACTTACATTCCCACCAACAGTGTAGGAGAGTTCCCTTTTCTCCACACCCTCTCCAGCATTTATTATTTGTAGATTTTTTCATGATAGCCATTCTGACCAGTGTGAGGTGATACCTCATTGTGGTTTTGATTTGCATCTCTCTAATAATTAGCGATGCTGAGCATCTTTTCATGTGCCCGTTGGCCATCTGTATGTCTTCTTTGGAGAAATGTCTATTTAGGTCTTCTGCCCATTTTTGGATTGGGTTGTTTATTTGTTTTTGTTTTTGGGCCATGCCTCACAGATTGTGAGATCTTAGTTCCCCAACCAGGGATTGAACCAGGCCCTCGGCAGTGAGAGTGCAGAGTCCTAACCACTGGACCACCAGGGAATTCCCAGGTTGTTTGGTTTTTTTAAATATTGAGTTGTACAAGCTGTCGTATATTTTGGAAATTAATCCCTTGTTGGTTGCATTGTTTGCAAATATTTTCTCCCATTCTGTAGGTTGTCTTTTTGTTTTGTTTATGATTTCCTTCGCTGTGCAAAAGCTTTTAAGTTTGATTAGGTCCCATTTGTTTATTTTTGCTTTTATTTCTTTTGCCTTGGGAGACTGACCTTAGAAAACACTGCTATGATTTATGTCCGAGAATATTTTGCCTATGTTCTCTTTCAGGAGTTTTTGGTGTCATGTCTTAAATTTAGGTCTTTAAACCAGTTTGAGTTTCTTTTTGTATATGGTGTGAGGAAGTGTTCTAGTGTCATTGATTTACATGCAGCTCTCCAGCTTTCCCAACACCACTTGCTGAAGAGACTGTCTTTTCTCCATAATATATTCTTGCCTCCTTTGTCATAGATTAATTTACCTTAGGTGTGTGGGTTTATTTCTGAAGAGCCCCAGCTCTTGAGTATTAACTCCATACTGCCTCCCAAAGAATTCAATTTTATGAAAGGAGATTATGAAAGGAGGTAGGTAATGATAAAGCTAGGTAATGATAAAGCTAGACCTAGCAGAGACTGGGTTTCCATCAAGGGCTGGGATCTGCTCATCCTAGGTTTTTCTTTACTAGGTAAAAATGGGAGGAGAATTTTATGCACTGATGTTTCATCCAGGTAAAGGGTAGAATGTAGCAATCCATAAAGACCCTAGAGCTAGAACGGAAAGGAAATCTCTAAATATAAAGGGGAGACCCAGACATACGGGTACCCACAGAATGTGGGCATCTGTGGTATGTAAGTACCTCTCAGGAGAGGCCATCTTAGATTTCTTCTGTTAAGATCTTATTTGGTTCATTATTGCATTGTTTCGGCTTCTGAGCTCCACTGCTGTAGAGAATCAGGAGTAAAATCTTTTATTATCCTAGAGTTTGGTCTTCTACAACTGTTTTTCCCAAAAAGATGCCTTGTTTTTCTGATGGACTTTAGCTCTCTGTGAGCTTCTCAGAGGGATAATCAAATTAATACATATATAATGTCTGGCTTGATCAGGGTTCCCCAGAAAACAAAGCCCAAGGCAAAAGTTTGTGCACTACTACTTTATTCCAGAGTGCAAATCAGTGTGAGGGAGACACATTTAAAAAGAGAAAAACTTAATGCAAATAAATGAAGCTTCTCTTTTATTGTCTACAGTTTTGGTCCTGAATTTTATATTCCAGAAATCCCTGGGTATTACTACTTACAATTTTTAAAGCCTGGCTTGTGATATGGGGACAAGTGTTAGGGGAGGAGAGGCAAGTGAATTATTGCTTATGAAAAATTTAAGTGTGGCATCTCTCATACATTAAAAAAAACCCTTAAAAGTTGATTTTTCTCTTTACAATTAGAATGAAATTTATCCAGGTATATAAAGGGCTAAGTTATAGGAAAATCAGTCTATATAGACTAACTTTAAAAAGGGACACATTCAAAGAGAAAACATTGTAAGTATTAATAAACTCATAAGGGAACTTATAAGGTAAGAATTATATTTTTAAATGCATCTTTGGAGAAAAAGGTTAATTTCTAAATGCATTTGTTGAAATAATATTTTATTAAAAATACTATCTTGAAATATCATGGAAAAACTTCTAGTTCTGGCTAATATATACTCTGTAAAGGTGTTTTTAATAACACGGATGAACTGGAATGTGGCAGGTAGTTTGGTTTATGTGTTGTTTTACTTTGTTAAAGTGGGAGGGAAAAGCAGTGTTGTAAACATACGCCACACTGAACTTATGGTTTCTGGGGGTCAGCTCAGTAGGAAAGGGGCACCTCAACCTGCTGTATTGTATTTGGATCCAGATCTAGGGTCCAAGTTACATAAACCCAAAAAGGTAACAGAGAATTAGAGGCTAATTTAATACATCACTTTTCTAACATGCAAAATTTTTTCCAATAGCTCTTTTTACGTAAACTCCAAGGTGAACGGGGAAAAGGGGAAGCATTAATTTCTCTAGGCTTTTTTAAAATCTCATTTCATAAACCAGAAGAATGATGTTTTTCACTTAGGATGAAAGTAATGATACTAAAAACAAAACCAAAATACATGCTTACTACCCTGCTGACAGACCGAGTTCTGCGTTCTATTTTATTTATATTCTAAATTTATACAAGTGTTTAAAGAAGTAAATATTTTGGTTTCTTGCAGGAATCATCTAGACAAGACAGAAGCTGTAAAGGTAATAGTATATAAACTAGTTTTTAGAACGCTTTAGTTCTATTTTACCATCAGTTTATATAGTTTTGGAACAATTGGCTTTAGTATAGAATTACATTTTAGCCTAGATAATAGAAATGTTCATATAAAGGTTATGAATAAATTATTTCAAATACCTCAAACTAAAACTGATAATGCTAGTTTTTATTTCTGCTTCTCTTTTAGGCACCAAAATAAGGACAGAATGGCCAATTGCTAGTGTTTGATCCAAAGGGTAAATGATTTATTACTTAAAAAGAATATGTTTGACCACCCTTTTGTCCTAAATATTAAGAAGATAGCCTACAGGAATAGTTGAGTGTGGTTGAAAGACTTAGCAATTAAATCCTTTATTATACTGTCTGTCACTCAAACAATGCCTAAATATTTGCCAGTCAGGAATTTCTATTAAGCACATCACTACTGATAAAATACTGGGTTGATTTTTTTTCTTTTCTTTCAGAAAAAGTGATGATTGAACCAAATGGAGCAATGTCAGAGTAAGAAGATGTCTCTGGTTGTGCATCTGATCTATCACATGCCTTTTAAGCAATTAGAACTACATAATGCAATCATTTGTCACCCAATTAAATTTGAAAGTCCAGAAATGCATGGATTAGCACTTAGCTTTTGCTTCAGTCAAAGCAATTGTTACTTAGATAAGAGGACATTTAAAATGAAAACTGAATTTTGATAAAAATGTAGGGGTATAGATAATATTCAAACCTACTTTTTAAATGCTTAAACAGCAAGTATTCTGTATTTTACGTATATAACTTTCATCGCTCATTCCTGTTTCACTTTGATACTTGCTCTCTTCTTTGAGAATATCATTTTAAAGGAATACTTACCTTAAAATCAAACAGATTCTTTGTTTACTATGAGAAGAACCATTACTACTAAATTAGGAACATAATCACCCTATCTAGTTGAAGAGATTGATATTAAAAAAAGAATCCTAGTCCAGTTTCAATTTGGTAGCTAAATATTAAGTACCTGCTTTGTTCAAGGCACGGATTCTGATAATTCATCAGAGCCCTTCCTGATACGATCATCTCCTCTCCCCTTAAAAAAAATTCAATTATTTATTCCATGAAAAATTACACTTTGAAAGTTGATTGTAAAACACATTCATGGGGATCAATTATTGATAAATTGGCAGGTGCCATTCTAGTGGGATTCTATTCAAATTGATACTATTTTGAATTATTCTGAATATTATTGGCTGGGAAAAATTATACCTTATGCAACATATATTTCAATTTTCATACTGTCAAAGCTAAAAATTAAAATTAGGGTCCACCTTGACTTTTGTTGTAAATTATATATTAAAGATGTATTTTTATACTAAAGAGAAGGTAATGTATTACAGATCAATGTCAGACTCTGTGCTTATTTCAGATTAAATGTTATAGACAACCAGAAAAAACTAAATGCCCCATTAAGTATATTAATCTGGATGTAATTATATATTATATATCCTATTACATGGTTGAATATCTTTAAATTAAAAATCTAAGAAAATTTTAGTAGTCTTTGAGGGAAATAGGATATAACTTTCAGTAATACTAATGGGAGTTAGTAGTCATTAGCGAAAATACATTCTATCATGTCTATGAACCCCAATGTTCATAGGCTGTGATAAGCAGTGTGGAACTGGAGCAAGGGGTAACCCACATCCTGAGGTAGTTAAAACCCAGGGGTAAATCAAATGCAGTCTGGGCCGAAATAGAAAAGCAGAGTGACGGCCTGTTCTCTTGATCTCATTAATAATTGCATCTGTTTATCAAACTGCTTTTTGCAAGGGCAGTATGATCATGTTCCCTTCACTTGCAGAGAAGAGTTTAGGTTTGGGTTTGGTTTGGTTGTTGTTTGGAGTGAGGGACAGAGGGATAGGTAGGTAGCCAGTAAGCTTCACAGGTGCATGGCTTTGTTACCTCAGGTACTCCACCCAGAGGTGAAGGTAAACAGAGCCAGTCCTGGAAAAAAAAAAGATCAAGTAGGAAAACAGAAAATCATGGGGGACCTTTACTTGAGGAACAGTGTGACTGACCTACAGAGTTGATGGATTTTCTCAGTATAGCTTTACATTCCACTCTCCACCCCGCTTCTGGCTCCATAGTCTGACAGGCAAGGGGAATTTCCCAAAAGGTCCTATCCAGGTTGGATTAGGGAAAACTAGAAATTTTCTTTCCCCACCAGTTCTTTGCTTTAATCTGCTGATTGATTCTTCATTCTAATCAGAGCCACAAGGAGTGTGTGAACTTTATAAACCAGGAGTTTGAAACTTCTCTGTACACAAAGCCCAAATAATTCATTTCCGTTTTTCCTCATGGATCCTCTCTGTCAAAGATTTTGTCTACCCAAAAAATGGCACTTAATTAACAAACTGTTTTCAGCAGTAAAAGTAAAGTATG
This sequence comes from Leucopleurus acutus, assembly GCF_964270905.1. Lineage (NCBI taxonomy): Eukaryota > Metazoa > Chordata > Mammalia > Artiodactyla > Delphinidae > Leucopleurus > Leucopleurus acutus. The sequence goes on from NC_139149.1 coordinate 57,465,770, forward strand.
TCTTTAATGCTGGACAAAGTGTTATAGATCTTGGACCTTTGATCTGTTGATTTTTCGTCAGGCTTTCAAGTACACATAAAGATGTGAGGGGAAAATGGGTAAAGCAAACCCACAGCACTAAACTCTTGGAGTTTGAAAAAATTGCATCTATCGGTTATTCCGTAATCGTATATTTTATCTTTTCTAAAATGTATGACACATTATTTTTTACTCCCATTTTTACACTTTAAGTAAATGCCTCTTTAGATGCAGACCAACATTGGCAAGCAAACTTTATACCTCACCAACACAAGTCTCTCTAAATGTAGCGAAGACAGTCTCAGAAAAGTAAGTTTTAATTAATTTTGTTTTTAGGCTCATGGTTTTTTTGGGTTTTTGTTTTTGTTTTGACCGCACCTCGCGGCATGAGGGATTTTAGTTCCCTGACCTTGTCCCCTGCAGTGGAAGTGCGGAGTCTTAACCACTGGACTGCCAGGGAAGTCCCTCATGTTTGATAAATGTAAATCATTTTAAAACAAAGTTTAAAATATAAACTTTAAAAAATTATTAATTCCAGTAGAAATCTGGGGACATTTCATAAATATGCCTAGTGTGCTTAACATATTAATTAATTCTAAAACCTAGGTTATCCACCCTCTGGTGTAAATATGTTCCAGTGGGATATCTAACTTGACTAACTCTCTAACCTTAGTAGATACTAAAGTAAATACTTCCCATCTTCCAAAGTAAAAATTTGAATTTTTCCTCAATTGTAATTGTATTTAAAGAAAATATATTTTAGAGTATGCTGGTTATCTATTTTTGTTAAATGGTTAGAAGCATTGTTATCATAAGTAATGTCACTTTCTCAAATGAAGTCAACAGATGGTAGTTGAAGAGCAGGTTGGAGTTTGGTCCTCTGCTTCTTTTGAGACTGTATACAAGATAGACTTTATATCAGAAAGTGAGCAGAAAAGGAATTCACATTTTACTGTTAAAATGATGATTTGGTCACTTCTCATATGTATTTTTATGGCATGTTCACTGCTTCTCAAATAGTAATATCCTATTTATCTTCAGGTCATTGAGTATGTTGGCTTCCTCCATGTTAGGACATTAAGATTATTAAAGGCATTTCAAATTATTCAAATATCCAGCACTAGACTAGCTAAATTCCCTTCTTTAGTGATATAACTTAGTGAATATATAAGTACCATATTTCATAGATTCTGAAGCATGCATATTTTAACATCTCTACTTGACAATACTTTTTCTTTCTTAATGTCTTATAATATGTCTTATAATGTGTAATATAATATGTCAGTATGTCTTATAATAAATAGGTGACAAATGTCTTATAATAAATAGGTGATATCTTTGGATGGACCTAGAGATTATCATACTAAGTGAAGTAAGTCAGACATAGAAAGACAAATATTATATGACATCACTTATATGTGGAATCTAAAAAATAATACAAATAAACTTATTTACAAAACAGAGACAGACTCACAAACCTAGAAAACAAATTTATGATCACCAAAGGGGAAAAGTGGGGAGGGATAAATTAGGAATATGGAATTAACAGATACACACTACTATATATAAAATAGATAAACAACAAGGTCCTACTGTATAGCACAGGGAACTGTATTCAATATCTTATAATAACCTATAAAGGAAAAGAATCTGAAAAAGATACATATATCTATGTGTGTGTATATATATGTATCTGAATCACTTTGCTGTACACCTGAAACTAACACAACATTGTAAATCAACTATAGTTCAATATTAAAAAAAAAAGAGGAAGAAAAAATGGTATCTTAGATTCAATGAAATACTGTAATTCGTGGCTGGGAAAAGGCAGTGAAGTCCTCCTTTTATCTAGATTAGATATTAGAGCGTATGAATTCTAGTAATTACTTGTGGTGACCTTTGGCATAATAGGACTCTAACCATGCTAGAAACTGGATACTTAAGTGACTTCTCAACTTTTCATGTGTAGGGTTTCTTCTTGGATGCTCTCTTTCACAATTAGAAAATCAAGGAGGGCAGAGGTAGAAATGTAAATCATCTTTGCTTTGTATTTTTCATCAACAGAGTGGGGTTTTGCTTTAGCAGCATATACTGGGGAAGTGAAGATTCCATTCCCTCCCATAGTATTAAGAATATAACAAGCTGTTCAGCATACTTGCTAAAGCACTGTGCAGATCACTAACTTAACTACTAATGTTCTAGATTCACATTTCGATAGGGATAAAACAGAGCTTAGGGGAAAAAATAATAACACTTTACATCTTTTTATATCTTTCCATGAAAACTAAAAGTTGAATTTTTTAAACTCAGTAAAGGAGACATATTAAAAGAATCACATTAAAGGAGATAGAAAAAACGAAATTGGGGTTATTTTTCCACCAGCATGGGTGCCTGTCTTTGTAAACAGAGTGCACCACACAAGACTCCTCTGTCTCAGTGTGTTGTCTGTTGACAAGAGGTATCAGGCTTGAAGGCTAAAAGAGAAAATTAACCCATTTTTATCTCAGCCATTTAATGAAAAAGCAGGCTACTTTGTATTATGACCAGGGGTTAATATTAGTGTTGGACTCCATAAGCATAGCATTTATTTTTTTTAATTTAAATTTATTCATTTATGGCTACGTTGGGTCTTCGTTGCTGCACGTGGGCTTTCTCTAATTGTGACAAGGGGGTCTACTCTTCATTGTGGTGTGCAGGCTTCTCATTGCAGTGGCTTCTCGTTGCGGAGCACGGGCTCTAGACACGCGGGCTTCAATAGTTATGGCACACGGGCTCAGTAGTTGTGGTGCATGGGCTTAGTTACTCCACAGCATGTAGGATCTTTTCAGATGAGGGATCGAACCCTTGTTCCCTGTATTGGCAGGCGGATTCTTAACCACTGTGCCACCAGGGAAGTCCCAAGCATAGCATTTAGCAATGGTAAGAACTGACTTACAAACTTAAAAAAAAAAAAAGAAAAAAAAAAACCTGAAGGCTAGTATTCCTTAAATAGTTTTATTCCATCATATCACAATGATATGCCAGGAACATTCAGGTAATGGATTGCTTATATACTCTATGTTAACTCTGAAAAGATTCTAAGAATCATTACACAATGACAAATGCCCAATAGAAATAGAATTTTAATCATTAGTAAAACTTATTTTTAATGCTTTTCCACAAAGAAGATATTGCATTTTAGCTGTTTATTGTTGGTGTATTATGTTGTGTGTTTATATTAAATGTGTGTATGAACCCATATAGAACCTTAAACAGAATTGTGACCTAGAAAAGTGTTTTTTCACTATCTACTTTAACATTTAGTAAGGAAGTCTCTTCAAAAAATATTGAAAGTAAAGTCTCTTTAAAGAATTTAGAGTGAGTATCTCCAAAGAGTATTGAAAATAAAGATATAGAAACAAATCTACAGTCTAAGATATGGTCATCTTCCTTCTTAAAAGAAAGCACAGGTAATAATATTTGTTTTATTTGAGTAACTGTAGCTTCTAATTCAGCCCTCCTTCTCTAGGACCTTTAGGATGTTGACAACTCGTAGGTCTGGAACGGGTTGTGGGAATCAGTAATTTTTCAGACTCAGGTACCGGATGATTCTGATATGCAGTCAGGTGGGATCCATGGGTATACATTACATAAAATGATAATGATAGGGTATTCAATTTTAGAATGAATTGAAATACCTGTGAAGGCATGAACAAGTTCCGCCCATTCAACAATGGTTTACTGAGTGCCAGGCACTTGTTTAGAAGCTGTGGATATAATAGTTAGCAAATGGCCAAGATCCTTGCCCTTATGGAGTTCACATAGATAGCCAACTATTAAACACTAATAATAAACACAAATAAGACAGCCATATATAAATAAATGGCACCTGGAGGAGGGAGAACTATCTTAGATCTAGGGATCAGGAAACCTCTCTCATGATACTCAGTGTTTGTGAATTGAATGAGTTCCTGTGACATCACATAAAGTTCTTAATTCCCTATTATGACCATCCCTGATGACACCAGTGTGATGAGTCGGTGAACAGGCTGGGTACACACTGGAAGATTAGAGTGGTTATGAGCCGATGGAGACTGTAAAGGAAACAGGTAGATAGACTGAATAGCCCAGGCATCCCACTCTTGGAAGGACTTGTTATCCCTTTTGAGGATAGATAGTACCTTTTGCTTAGAGTGAGGAGTTTTCCCAACTTTTTCTTTTTTTGGCCTGCTTTTTCTTAACATTGTCTTCTCTCAACCTTTCCTAGATTTCCTCATTTTCTTCTTTCTAACACCAGTGTTTCTACATTATTTAGAGTAGCTCATGGCCACACTCCCATCAAAGAAGACATCTCAAGACTTCCCAGACGCTCCAAGTCTTACAAGAAGGGGATGATGTAGCACAAGTTAAGGTTGAAACTGTGAAATTCATCTGTAGAGCCAAAAAACTGGGCAAACTCAGTAGTGTTTCCCAAAGAGAGAATTTTAGGAAACACAGGGTAAATTTTTTTTAATTACTTTAATAGTAGTATATTTTAATGTGTATTAGAAAAAAATAATATAAGACCTGGTTAAGAATATGGACTCCAGAGCCAAAATGACTCCCAGATCTACCTTAATTAGTGGTGTGAAGTTGGGCAAGTTATTTAACCTGTCTGTCTCTCAGTTTCATCTATGAATGGGATAAAAATAGGACACACCTCACTGAGATGGTGAGAGAATTAAATGAGTTAATATATGTAGTATTCAGAAGAGTAATGGCGTATAATATTTGCTATGATTATTATATCTTACTTTTATTAGTACCTCCATCAATTTTGTGGATGATAATATTTATGATCTGGCAAAATTTCTAAGTTAAAAAAGTAAATTTAAAAAAAATTAAATAGTATAGGTGATACTCTCATATGGCAAAATGGATGAAGATAGTATATTACTGAAATTTGGAAAATGTTTCAATGGCTTGTGCCATGGAGGTTTTACCTCTTAAATATCTCTCTAATATATCTCCTCCTCTCAATCCCTATTTTAACAATGCCCTGTCATCCATCTCTTTCACCTGGACTTTTTAAAGACGCCTCTAACCACCTCTCTCCCTGCTCTTTTTTTTTTTTTTTTTTTTTTCTGTCTGCCTTCAAATACACGTTCCACCCTGGTATCCAGGTATTCCTTCAGAAATTCAGAATTGATCGTACTTGTTTCCCTACTTAAATCTTTCATGACTACTTTGTTTCCCTACTTTTAAATCCTTCATTCTTAGGATAAAGTTCTAACTCCAAGGCCCACAAGACTCCATTATCCAGCTTGTACCCCTCTGGCTACATCTGTCACCATTTCAGCCTCAATTTTGACCCATACGCAACAACAAAGTGCTTGTAGCTCCACACACATTCTTTTTTCACTGGTTCATGCTGTCCCCTCTCCTTGGAAAAACTGATCCACTCAGACCAGGATGGGGCTCTCCTTTGGTCTCCCATGTACCTAGTACACATCTTTATCACTTACTGCCATACTGTTTTATAATTATCCATTATGTTTCTGACTCCCCAGTTAGAGTGTGAGCACCCTGAGGTCAATGACTGTTCATTTTTGTGTTCCTAGGGCTCAACATAGTGCTGGGCACTGAATGGGTAGTCAGAGTAGTGCTTATTTTTTATTTTTCAGTCATCTATGTTTGGTCATAGGTACTGTGACTTGACATTAAGAAAAATCATTAATAATGTTATGTAACTTCTGGTTATATCTGGAACACTTCACATGTATCTCTTCCTAATTTGTGTGTGTGTGTGTGTGTGTGTGTGTGTGTGTGTGTATACAGAGAGAGAGAGAACTTTATTCTCAAGTATCCAAGCAGTGACTACTTGCCTAAGAAGAATTACTTTTCAACCTCTATAGTCTTACTTTTACTTTCCAAGCTCTTTATTTTGCATTTACATTCCTATAAGAAAAATTTAAGAAAAGTATTTCTGTGGATAGAATAGCATTAATTTCTTTTTTTCTGGAAGTTATTATATTCTTTATAAACAAAACCGTTTTCCATTTATTACAATTTCAAGCACCAAACAACACTAACATCAGCTCAGGATTATCGGTTTGGGTTTTTTCCTGTTTCACTTAGCAGTTTTATTACCTTTTTTGGAAATGGAAATCAGGTAAATTTATTGCAGTGCTGTTTAGTCATGAAAAAAAATCCAGAACAGGAGCACATGTAGTAAACATGTACACTTGCTACATTATAATTTAGGAGTGACCATTTTAAATTTTTGAATACATTTCAATATTTATTGATTAAATTATATGTATTCTTTTCTAGGTGAAATGAGCAAAAATGTAGTCATTACAGAGCAGGAGAAAAATAATGAATATTCCCCTGAGGATACTGATGACAAGTTGTCTGAATCAACAGATGATGATGGTGAGGATGATACCAATGATGAAGATAATGAGGAAGACAGTAACCCTAATAAGGATACTCATGCCCCATTAGAGTTAATGACAGAAGTAAGTTTTACTCGTATGTTATAACTCAAGAAACTTAAAAATATTAAAATAGCTGAATAATATATAGTCTTGCAGACTAAAAAAAATGGTCAAAATATCCTTGCCCACACACAGATGCTTACCTCATTACTCATCTTTCTTACTACTTTCACCAGGGTAGAGGTGAGAGAAGATTCTAGAAGTGACTCAAAGTATTCTGGTAAAGGCAGAAGCAGGAATAAGAGAAGTTTGGGCATAAGACTCTTCAAGGACTACTTTAAGGAAAACTTTTTACTGACTGGGTACCATGCTAGTTACTTGGGATATTTAGAGATAAATAAGAAAGACATGACCTTACCCTTGAGAACTAACAGGCACATATTATGTATATAATGCAATTTATAATAAAAGGAAATATGTGCTAGTAGAGGTGTTTGTAAAGTTCTCTGGGAACTGGGAGGATTGAGTGACTAATTGAGAAAAGAAGCAGGAGAAATGCGTAAAGGAAGGATTTTTAGAGGAAGAGACATGAATGGAATCTTAGAAACTTGAAGAGGGACGTGTAGGAATTCATCTGGTAAACATATCAAGGAGGTGTTCCTGGCATAGGAAACAGCATTGGCAAAGGCATTGAAGCCTGAAACGTCACATGCGAAAATTGTACATAAACGTTTACGGATAATTCTATGGAGAACAAAACAGTTGTACCTCACTTGTTGTGGTGTCACAGTCTACCTTTAATTAATATTACACAACTTCATGTATATCATAAGAACTTCATAACAGTACATTTTCATTTCCCCCTTCTCATCCTTTGTATTTTTGTTGTCATATGTTTTACTTGTACATGTGTTATAAGCCCCACAATACATTGTTCTTTTTGTTTTAGATGGTTAGCTATCTTTTAAAGAGATTTTCTTAAAGGAAAATATCTTCTTTTGGAAGGCATTTCTGGAGTTCCTCATAGCTCTGTGTAGATCCAAATTTCTACCTGATATTATTTTCCTTTTACCTGAAAAGCTTCCCTTACTATTTCTTATAACGCAGTTCTGCTGGAAATGAATTCTCTCAGCTTTTGTTTGTCTGAAAAGTCTTAATTTCACCTTTATTTTTAAAGGATTTGATAGCTGGAGATTCTATGGTGGGGGGCCATGTTTCTTTCAGTACTTTGAAAGGTTGCTCCATTCTCTCACATTTTGCATAGCTTTAGACAGGATGTCTGCTGTTATTCTTATTTTTATTTACATGTGTATGTCTTTTTTACCATCTTTCAAATTTTTTTCATATGTATTAGTTTTGGCAATTTGATTATGATATGCCTTGATGTGACCTATTTCTTCTGTTCATTGAGATTCTTGGACCTATGAGTTTATAGTTTTCACCAGGTTTGGAAAATGTTCAGTTATTAAGTCTTCAAATGTTTTTTCTGATCTCTGCCCTCCCTCTCTTCATCTGGGCTACAATTATACATATGTCAGATCACCCAATATCATCACTGATGTTCCCTTTTTTTCATGTTTTTTTCTATATATTTAAAAAATTATTTATTTATTTTTGGCTACACTGGGTCTTAGTTGTGGCACATGGGCTCTCTAATTGTGGTGTGCAGGCTTAGTTGTCCCACAGCAACTATGTGGGATCATAGTTCCCTAACCAGGGATCGAACCCATGTCCCCTACATTGGAAGGCAGATTCTTTACCACTGGACCACCAGGGAAGTCCCTCTATGTATTTTATTTTAGAAATTTCTAATGCTCTTTGTTCAAGTTCATGATCTTTTCTTTGCAGTTATAATCTGCTGTTAAGTCCATTTCCCTCCTTCTCTCCCTCTCCCTCCCTAGCCCCATATATATGCATATATATTATTCATTTTAGGTATCCTGTTTATCATCTCTAGACGCTTTCTTTAAATATTTTTGTAACTATCATTTCTCACCTCATCATGTTCAGATTTTCTCTACTTTTGAGCATATGGCATATATTTATAATGGCTATTTTAACATGTTTCTCTGCTATGCTATCACCTCTGTCAACTCTAGGTCAGTTTCTGTTGATTAAGTTTTCTCCTGCTTATAGGTCATATTTTCCTGCATCTTTGCATGCCTGGTAATTTTTTACCAGATCCTAGATGTTGTAAATTTTATGCTCTTGGATACAAACTTTTGTTGTTGGACTTTGATCTGGGACAGTTGAGTTACTTGGAAATAGGTTTCTCCTTTTGAGTTTTGGTTTTTAACTTTGTTGGGAAGATCCAGGGCAACCTTTATAGTGTAGGGACACTACTAAGGCCCCTTAAGTCCCCTTATGAGGACTCTTCCCAGTGCTCTCTGTATTAAGAGGACCTTCCACTCTGGCTGGAGAGAACATGAGTTCTTCTCAGCCCTGTGTGAGGTCCAGTGAGTATTCCATCTGCTCATTCTAGTGATTCTTTCTCCAGCCTCAGCTTCTTCATACTCATATGCAGATCAATACCAGCCAAAGACTCTTTAATATTACTTCATGTCCCTATCTCTTGCAGAGTAAACCTAGTATACCTGCAAATGGTTCAGAATATGTGACACACAAGCAAGAATAATTATCTGAGTGTAGGCTTCTTTTTTTAATGGAAGGTGTCTAAATAACTAATAATAGAAGATCAGTAAATTGTGGAGCCTAAGTAAGTAAAAAAAATAAACAAGAATATTTAATTCCATGGGGAGAAAATGACCATGATATGTGGTGTATTTTTTAAAAGTTACTAAATAATCCTAGTTTTTGTAAATATATATGTGTTCATTTATGGAAAAAATACTAAAATGATGTTCATGGAGATGTTAAAAATAAACATCTCTAAATGGTAAAAATGCTATTTAATGCTATTAAATTGGGGACAGAACGTGTTTATTTAGCATTTAAATTTCCTACCTACAAAAATATACATACAAATATGCATACAAATATTACTTTGTAGTAAAAAAACTACAATAAAAATAGTAAAAGCAAAACTAGATGGTATAAGGGCAATCAATACTGGAAAATATTGAATATACATAATTGTAAATCTATATTTTTTACTAAGTATTGTCGTGTAATTATGGATTAAGTTCACAAATAAAAGCTGTATCTGAACCAAAGGGATATTAAAGTGATTAAAGTCTTCAGAGTCTGTGCCAGTTGAATCAACCTACATATTCTCAAATTGTTCAGTAGTGTGTACACTGTGTGGCTGCAGCAAAGCAGAGGTATCATACTTATTCTGTGTGGCCTTAAATAGTCCTTAAATAGTCCTCATTAACTGACTGATTACAGACTCAGCCCTGGAAAAACAAGTAAAAGTTAAAAGCAAAATAGTTAATCATTAATGGAATATTTTCTAGAGAGTTTATAATTGACCTTTAAATTCTCTGTGAAACTACGTAGCTGAAGAATTTCTGAATGTTTTCCAGTTCCTGAGATCAGAAATGGGCCAAGACTACCATTTGGCAAAAAAATTATGTCAGAAGAGTAAGTACAAAATACTTTTCCTTTTTCCAATCTTCTCTGTTTCCAAATACATTCCATAATATGTAAGATGGTTTGATTATCATACATCTAATGAATTCTCTGATAGTGTCTCAGTGAATCCTTGATAGTAAAAATTGGTATAAGGACTAATTTAGACTTCTAGAGTAACTTTGAGTGGGATAAAATGACAGAGACTAATTACACCATTAAAAAATTAGTCAAAATCCTTAGCCTCATGATAACAGGTTGGTAGCATTGTGCCTTTAGATTCAAAGAAGTGTTGTGTAGTGCAGAAAGCCTTACTTAACAGGCAATTATTCCACAAATATTTGAGTACCTACGTGTGCCAGGCACTGTTCTAGGCGCTGGACAGATAATGATCCCACATTTATATCTAGTTTCAGACAGATAAATTTATCTGTAACTAGTGTGTCACAGATGATAGGTGCTATGGAGAAAAAGCAGGGAAGAAGGAGTAGAAAATGCTGGGAGGGAGGCAAAGCAGTTTTAAGTAGGATGGTCTAGGAAGGCCTCACTGGAAGACTAGAGCAAACACCTGAAGAAGTTGAGGAAGTGAGTCCTGTCATCTGGAGGAAGTGTGTTCCAGGCAGGACTAATAGCAAATGTGTTGAGAATAAGCCAGGGAAAGTATGATAGGAGATGAGGTCGGAGAGCTTACAGCTTACAGGGGTTGTGCAGATTGCATAACACCTTTCGCAGCTTAAGGACCTTGGCTTTTTCTCTGAGTGAGGTGGGAAACCACTGGACACTTTTGAGTAGGGGAATGATGTGAACTACCTTATTTTTCTGTCTTTGGGTTTTAGTGGTTTGACTTGACGTTCAAAATGGTGGTGGTTTTCTTTGTATTTATTTGAGGATTTCTTGGCCATTAACCTTCAAAGATTGCCTCTGCCATATTCTCTCTCTTCTCTTCCTGGGTCTCCAGTTACACATAAATTAGACTTTTTTTTCATGGTGTCCCACATGTATCTTATACTCAGCTCTGTTTTTTCCATTTCTTTCTATTTCTATGCTTCAGTTTGGATATCTTCTATTGACCTGTTTTTGAGTTAATTTATCCTATCCTTTTTCTCTTACTTCATTAGTCTTAGTTATTTTAAAGGAGAAAATGGCAACTCTACAATTAAACTTTATTAATAATGGACTTGAAGTATTAACTATTGTAGACCTGTCTTATGGTTAAAATCTTTTAGTGAAAATGTAGTGTAGGGACATGGGGTCTACTCTCCCTTGCCTCACAGAGTCCCCACTGTGGATACAGAACTTCTTCAATCATTGGCTAATTTTTAAAATGGGTTTTTTGAATGCTTTAACACTACCTAGTTTATATCCAAAATAATTTGCCTTGTTTAATCCTTTTAAGCATTTTTGACCTTTAGAGCCATCGAATAAAATATTTCAAGCAAAACTGTTTCTGGTGGCCCACAAACAGAATTTCCAATCAGAAAGGATCCTTAGAGAGAGAATCATGGCCAATCCTCTGTTTTTATAAATAGTGAAACTGAAGCAGAGAGAAGTTAAGCAGCTTGTGCAGCCCTGCTCAGGGAGCAAGTGACACAGCCAGAACTGGAACCCCAGCCTCCTTTTCCCTCAACTACTTTTCTTCTCTGTGTGGCTGGTATAGAAGGGAGTGATTTTGTAGCTCTAGCTCCCAGTTCTCTTGAGTTCTTCTTGTGGAGCCTAATTGTAGGAAAATTTACATATTATATTATATTTATATATTCATCAATCATTTTAGAAAAGCCTCTGGCTAAAGCTTACAAAATATAGACACTGATATCACCACATCTGTCAGTAAGTTTTGGCTGTTAGCCCAAACTGTAAACAGCAGGTGCTCAGTATAATGCTTATGGACCTGACATACCAGTGCACGTGCATTAAGGGCCAGGTCAATGGGGATGAAAAAGTTCAAACTGGTATATCTTAATGGGGTTCTATTCCTTTAAAAACTCACTCCCTTCCTTCCAACCAATAAATATTGAGCACTAACTCTGTACCAGACATTATGCTGGGAGCTGGAGAGAAAGCAGAACTCAGAGCACACATGCTCTAAACCCTTTTGGGGTTGATATCAGACGTGGTTTGCACTCTTACTGACTCATCCAGTAATGCTGTTTACTCTCTTCTGTCCATGGCAAATAGTGGTGCCTCTAAAACTAAGGACTAAACTCTAGGAAAAGAAGCTATGGAGTGCCCTAAGGCAGGCACCATGATCCAGGGAGCCAGATGGGAAAGAGCTGCTCCCAAGAGGAAGAAGAGGCTGATGGCAAATGTGAGCAAAAAGGCCCCGAGAATGGGCGTAGAGAGCAGGGGTGTGCAAAGTAAGGTTGGCTACCCCTGAGGCAGATTGCCAGGCAAGGATGTGAAAATTAGGGAGGCCCCGGTTTTGCAAAGCCAGGCAAGTTCAAGGAAGAACAGAGAGTTGTAGACAGACTGTTCCAGGGAGAGGGAAGTGCTAGTTCTTTGATGCAAATAGGAACGCTTGGCTGAGGGCTTACCCAAAGTCCCTCTCTGTGTTCAGAGCAACAGACAAAACAAATTTTTTTCATCTAGCATGGACCCTAAAATATTATATGTAAATTCTTACAGCATAGATATTCTTTTTCTAAAAATTTTTTTGAAGGATAGTTGATTTACAATGTTGTGTTAATTTTTACTATACAGCAAAGTGATTCAGTCATACATATATATATACGTTCTTTTTCATATTCTTTTCCATTATAGTTTATCACAGGATATTTAATATAGTTCCCTATGCTATACAGTAGGCACTTGTTGTTTATCCACTCTATATATAATAGTTTGCATCTACTAACCCCAAACTCCCAACCCGTCCCTCCCTCATCCCCCCAGCTTGGCAACCACAAGTCTGTTCTCTCCAGCATAGATATTCTTTTGTCTCTTTCTTTTTCCCCCCATCTTCTAGCTCTTCCATGAAACACTCCACCTTTCTCTATATATATATTTATAAAGTTACGCATGTAAACATAGATTGTGTATTTACATTTTTATGTATTTATATATGTATATATTGAACACCTACTATGGGAACATTAAACATACATTGTTTAATTCTTACAGCAATTCAATGAGACAGATATGATTAACCTCATTTTACAGGTGAGCAAAGTGAGGCTAGCAAGGAGAACTAATTCACCCAAAGTCACACAGCTACCCAGTGGTAAAGCTAGGATTAGATCCCAGGTCTGGCTTGAGAGCCTATGATTTCTTGCTATATTTCCATTTCCTCATTTGACTAATAAGCTTATATTTCTGGTTAAGTAGGCAGAGACTTGGAAAAGAGATGCTTTTATGAATCAATCAGATTGAAATGGCTCCTATAAGTTGACTAATATATTTTTTATTTGTATCTAAGGCAACTAGTTTATATGAAATAGTGCATCTTTGTCCCTGCAGAAATGTTTTACAAATCCACTCTCTTGAATAACCAATCACCGTATAATCATTTGTATCTTCACTTGGCTGCAGGGCTTCCCATCCTGCATCCCAGGTGCAAATGGGTTCTTTTCTTTTTATCCTGCCTTCTAAAAAAGTTGTTGGTGAAACCTTGGAAAAGTGGTTTTTAAATGAGACTGCAAGTCAAGAGTCCCAAGTCTCATGATTGACTGTGAGATTTTCTGTCAGTCTTCCCATTTCTTGGTCTCTTTACCTGCAGCCCAGTCATCTCAGGGTGCCAACACTTCCACTCACAGGCAGCCCGAGATTCTACAAAAATAACTTTTAAGCCTTGAAGACCTACTCTGTCAATTATAATAATTGTAAATGTTTAAAAATAATGGCCTGAAAACCAAAATGGTTCTCATCATCATGGGTCTAACACAAATACAGATGTATCTTCAGAAAAGAAAGTTCCTATAAAGTTTTCTATTTATTTATTTATTTATTGCGGTACGCGGGCCTCTCACTGTTGTGGCCTCTCCCGTTGTGGGGCACTGGACGCGCAGGCTCAGCAGCCATGGCTCACGGGCCCAGCCGCTCCGTGGCATGTGGGATCCTCCCGGACTGGGGCACGAACCCGTGTCCCCTGCATCGGCAGGCGGACTCTCAACCACTGTGCCACCAGGGAAGCCCTCTATTTATTTTTGAGTAAAATAAATCACCCTTTCTTATTAGCCTAGAGTATAATTTTATCAAGGCATAAAAGGACTGCTTCCTATTCAGTTGTCTATATTCATTTATTCCTTTTTTTTTTTTTTTTAATGTTTTGAAGGCTCCACCTCTGTGTCAGGTACTCTCTTAGGGCTGCAACAGTGAACAAGACCAACAGTCTGTGTACCCTAGCATAGCCTCCTGTCTGAGGGCCTTAGAGCTCCATGGGCAGCAGAATCCCCAGCTCCCTGCCCCAGCCCTTCAGCCAGAAGGAGGCATCCACTGCACACTTAGGAGGGAACCAAGCCTTTCTCCAGGCCCAGAACCACTCCAGGAAAACTAATAATCAACATTTATTCAGCACCTACCATGCACCAAGGACTAAACTAAGTATTTATCTTTATCCATGTTATCTGTTTGATTCATCAGAACAGCCTGATGTGGTCAATAGTATTATTACAGATAAGGGAACTGAGATACAGAGGCATTAAATGCTTTCACCAAGGTGACCCACCTAGACAGTGGCAGAGCCAGGGTTCACATCTGACAGTCTTTCTTCAGGGTCCATACCGGCCTCTGCTTATGGGCCCCGGTTGGGAAACAACTCCCAGAATATCAACTGCATGTGCTAAGGGCTTCTCTTGCCTTTTTACAAACCCTACTAGCCTGTCAAAGCGTTTTTTATTTATCACCTAGGATGGATATTGCAGGGCTAAGCTTCAAAGCAGATACCTTTCCGTCATTCTGACAATTGCTAGCATTTTTTGTTAAACGCTGAGAATAGCTGATGCCATGCTCCACTCCCATGGAATAATCCTAACTCCAACATGAAACTTTCTAAGCTGTGTTCCAAGGAATATTAGTTCAAGATTTCTTAGTAAGTGTTCCACCAAAAAAGGATTCCATGGGGATAATAAATTGGGGAAACCACATTCTCCTCTCTGTAAGATCCATAGTAGTTATGAGCGTATTAATGGCTATGTAAAATCCTGCAGTTACTCCTTACTATAAGCTTTACCTGATTAACTTCATTAGCCTTGTTTCCCAAATGCATATTAACATCTTAAGAAACTAGTATCTCAAGGAGCAAGTTGGAGAAACTCTGCTCTAGAAAGAGGCTTAGCCTCAGAGAAAGATTTAGACTGCTAAATTATTTTAGTCTAAGTTAAAATGTACAAACAGTCACTTTTATCAGAAGCCTTAGAAGATGTATAAATACCCCTAGAAGCCTTAAAAGCATGTTCTGAGCAGGTGCACATTCATGCTAACCCAGATTGATGGTACATTGTTATATATTAGGAATTAGGAAATAAAGACCTTGGTTTAGTGTGTCAGGATGAAAGCCATATGGGGTGAGGCCCTCTGAGCCACTGGGGCCTAAGTGAACCATCCACAATTCTCTGTCTCACTGTTAGCCAGGCAAATAGCACGCTTGATGTTTCAGTGCCCCCTGGGGGCCATCAAGATATTACGCAGGAGTCACAACATTTAAATGGATGATGCAGAATTATGAATACACCTCAAGGCAGGTAGGAAGAAGGCAGAGAGAGAGATCTGTAGAGCAAGATCTGAAAAAATAAATAAACTAGCCTAGAAAACTCTGAAACAAAAGGTGTAAATCTTTCTGGGCTCTAGGACATTGGTAACATACTAACAGGCCTAAAAAGAACTCTATTGATACGGTCCAAAGGAAAGATGACACATTCACATAAAGGATCAGCAAAAAGGAATAAATAGCACTTAAAAACAATGGGTCTGATGAAGAGGTGAGGGTGCTGTTAAGTAGGCGATGACTAGGGTGTCATTAATAAAGTCTCCATGTTTTGCGGGATTTGCACCTTGTTTGGGGAATGCTTATAGTCAAGAAACACTTTGGCTACAGGCCCATGAGGGAAGCCTCATAGTGATAGAGATTTTCTTCTTTGGACAGGAGGTAGAAACTAGAATGAGGATTATTTCCCTTACAAAGCACCTAAGATAAGTAGAACATTTTCTCTATTTGCGCTTAGATATACCCATGGTATAATTGTTGGTGGTTTTGCTTTGTGCATTTTCACTTACTCTCATTGACAGTTTCAGTCTCATTCTGAAGAGCCTGTTTGCTGAAACACTTCAAACACTAATAATATGCATTCTGTTGTCCATTTTCAGTCCTAATCTATGAACCAGAAAATCCTGAGGCCAAGGAGTTTTCCTCACTTATTGAAGAAATCCTGCTGATGGGTAAATTTAAAAATTGAAATTACTTCTTTCTCATAGAACTATGAGCAGTCACTATTTAAAAATCCATTGCCCCAGGAGATTGGCAAAGTACATCCTCATGAAGTGGTTAAGAAAAGGCTAAATGGTTATCTTGGATGGTTTCATGAAACCGGCTTGTCCTCTGTGGATGGTCAAGATGACTCCCTTTCCTCTGTGGGGTGGAACTGCCCAAGCAAAGCAGGCTCCCTGGGCACAAGGTACTGGGCACTGACAGAGTCCTCAGAGGGAGCAGAACCTGCTAATTGTGCCAGGCACTAAAGGGATTATCCCACAGTTCCAAGCAAAGCCAGTACCCTCTAAATCACCCTGAATCTCACTTTACTCTTATTCTATTTAAGTAAGAATTAAGTTGACGGTAGTAAAAAATATTTTTATAGACCAATGTATTAAATTTTTTTAAATCCACAAACATCTTTATGCCAGTAAGAATATGTTCTTCTTTGTACTACTGCTTTGACCCTACATGCAGTTAGCAAACTTCAGCTCAGTTCTCACATTCCAAAAATATGTATTTCTTAGTGGCGGGGAAAACAAGGAGAATTGTGATTTTTTGAGGGTAGAAATACTAAGAAACATTTAAAGCACGTCTTTCCCTTTCTGTGGCAGAGAAAGCTCAAAATCTGGAGGAAGATGATGAAGAGAGTGAAGAGGACAGTAGTGGTGAGAGTGAAGGGGAGAGCAGTGAGGATCCAAGTGAAGAAAGCTCTGATGAATGTGAAGATGGGTGATGACAGTTGCTGCTATAGTTTAATCTTCATGTATGTTCATTACTGTATACTATGGAAATATAAAGAAGAGAGCTGCATTTCAGTCTAACTGTTCTTTATTTGGTACAGAGTCCTTTTAATTTATCCATATTAGTTTGAGCTCCTTCTTAATATTTAGATTTTAGCTCAAGGTGAGCTACTCAGAGAGGGAAGTAATCATTGAAAACACATAGCACTAACTATGTGCCAGGTGCTGTTCTATATACATTAATTTGTTGAATCCAACAAACCTATGAGGTTAGCACTATTATCATCCCCGTTCAACAGATGAGAAAACTGAGGCCCAGAGAGGGTGAGTCATTTGCCCAGCATCATATACCTGTTGATCGGTAGAGCCTAGATTTGCATACGGACATTATGGCTCCAGAATCCATACTCCAAGTCCCTCCCATGTCCACTACTTTAGGCATTTTATATCATTTGTTTCATGTTCTTTATAGCACATATCAGTACCTGAAGTTCTTATTTAATTATTCTTTTTTTTAAGGTTTTATTTTATTTTATTTTATTTTGGAGTATAGTTGATTTACAATGTTGTGTTAGTTTCAGGTGTAAAGCAAAGTGATTCAGTTATACATATACCTATTCTTTTTCAAATTCTTTTCCCATTTATATTATTACAGGATGTTGAGTAGAGTTCCCTGTGCTGTACAGTAGATCCTTGTTGGTTATCTATTTTAAATATAGCAGTGTGTATATATATGTCAATCCCAAACTTCCAATTTATCCCTCCCCTAATTTATTCTTTTTATCTTCTCCCTTCTTGTCAGAAAATGTAACCTCCATAAGCAGGACTTTGTCTTTTCACTGTTATATCCCTAGCAACTGGACAAGTGCCTGGAAAATAACGGGATGTGTATACCAAGTGAATGAATGAGGTGAAAGTTAATGACAATGTTTATATTCTTTCATAAAATATTTATAAGACTTTATTATACTATTTATGTATCAATCTACATTATTTTGCTGATTCTGTATTCCTTGATGAATTTCCACCACCTTCAAATTAGGTTGTAAGGTAACTGATGTAAAAATGAGAAAAATATTCCTAAATAATTTGTTTTGAGTGTGCCAATCTGATTTGGGATTAGGCAGTTTGAATTTTTATTCTTATATCAGCAGAGTATCATGTCATATCCAAAATGCTTAAAGCATAATTCATTCTTTGGGCATTTTGTAGCGTGCTAACATTCAGAGGGAGGAATTAGGCCACACCATTTTATAGGAGTATCTGAAAGAAGTGAAGACAGGTATGTATAATCATCTGGTTACATAAATAGTCAGATAGCACTGAAGGGCTGGCTGATGGAGACCGCAAGAACCACTTGTTCTTTTCATTTGTGGGGTGTTTGTTATTCCTTCCTACCATAGGAAAACCATCGTATGTCAATCTGATGTCACTTACCTGATTTTGGAGCCCTCCCCATAAGAAGGTCATTAAATACTCTAAAACTGATATTGCAGGCTAAATTAGTTACACTAGTGAAACTTTAGTTTTCTTTTAAAGGAACAGGCAAGTTCTGAGGGAAAAACTCTGAATAAAAGACCATGATATTACAGACCATATTATAGCTACATCTAAGTGTTCGTGAGGTTGGATCATGCGGGATAATCCATATTTATGGGTATGTACCCTTTATCCATATTCTTCATCCTACTTGCACTCCTTTTGGTTTTGTTTTTTTAATTTGATGTGGACCATTTTTAAAGTCTTTATTGAATTTGTGACAGTATTGCTTCTGTTTTATGTTTTGTTTTTTTGGCCGTGAGGCATGTGGGATCTTAGCTCCTTGACCAGGGATCAAACCCGCACCCCCTGCATTGGAAGGCGAGGTCTTAACCACTGGACTGCCAGGGAAGTACCCTACTTGAACTCCTTAATCAGTGTAATTTAGGGTGTTGGTGTAACCTGACATAGGCATGTATGTATGTGTCTGTATGTGGTAGCTAAATATAAAATCTAATAGCCAAACATAATCTGCAAAGTATTTTTTATTGTTTTATGTAAGTATTTTATATTATTTAACTCACTGGCTTCTCAGTCCTATGAGCAAGCTATTATATTGTCCCCATCAGTTACACAAATTGAATTTGGGATGCTGGGCATATCTAAGGGTAAATATTGACTGGGGTAGTGGAATTCAGATGAGGAAATTAAGACTACGAGATGCTAGGTTATGTTTCAGTATGAGAGATCTAGTGAATCTTGAACCCGTGTTCTGTGCTGCTTCACACGGAGCTAAACTGTAGAAACTGTTTATGAATCAGCAAACAAGTATCTATATAGACAGTTCAGTTCCAGACCTTTGCCTTCTTCAGAACGTTACAGTGGTGGGAAAGAATCCAAATATTCAACTATTTGCAAATGTACAAAATGTCCACTCAATGGACTTAAGATGGGAACCCACCAAAATAGTTTCATTTATTCAATCAATATTTACTGAAGGCCTACCAAGTATACCTGCTCTTAAAGAACACTGGCACAGTTGAAATGCAGGGTGATAGGAAGTCCAGGGTGCTGAGGGAGCATGCAGTAGGGGTACCTAACCTGGGCCAGGTGTCCAGGGAAAGCATTCAGAGGGAAGTGGAGTCTAAGCTGAGAAGGTAGAATGAGGGGGAATTAGCTACAAGAAGAGGATGTGGGGAAGAGCATTCTATCAGTAGATACATTCTGAGTCCAGAAAGTAAATAGGTATGGTTGGATCGCAAAATGAAAATGAACCAGTTAGAGCCGAGACAGATGAAGCTGTGTTCATAAAGACGCTGGGAAATGGTGGATCTTACAAGCTGTGTTAAAGTTTGAACTTTATCCTTAAAGTAGTGGGAGGCCACTGAGAGATTTTAAGGAAAATAATGATTTTATTTTAGAAAGAGCATTCTAGTAGCCAGGTAGAAAAATATGTTCTCAAACTACAGGTCATGATCCATTGGTCAGATATGAAATCACTGTAGTGAGTCACCAATAGCTGGGTTTTTTTTAAATTTAAATACATAGAATAGAAAATAGCACACATTGCAAAAGAGTATATGGGAATTATGGTTTTGTGAAACTTTTCATTCAGAGTGTGTGTGTCCTAGATCTTGATGTGAAATGTATTTCTTCCTATGGATCTCCATTTTTAAATATATGAAAGTATAGAGAACAGACTGGAGTGGAATACAAAACTCCACTGTTACATAATTCTAGCAGTTCAGTACTGTAGCCTGAAAGAGGTAGTAGCAGAGATGCAGTGGAACAAAGATGTTATTTTAGAGGTAGAAAGAACAGACAGAAATTAGTGATGAATTAAATGTGGGGAGAGGTAGAGGTCAAGGATGACTCCCAACTGGGTAACTGGATGCATGATAGTGGTGATATCACCTGAAAAAGGAGCACAGAAAGAAAAGCAGATTTGCTGGAGAATATGGTGGTTCACCTTACACAGGTTGAATATAGGAAGTATATTGTTTTCTATGCTGTAACAAATTAAAGCAACTTAGTGGCTTAAAACAGTACAAATTGATTATCTTACGGTTCTGGAGGTCAGAAATCCAAAATGGATCTCACTTGGCAAAAACCAAGGTATCAGCAAGACTCCATTCTTTCTGGAGGCGCTAGGAGGGAATGTTTCCTTGCCTTTTTTTTCCAGCTTCTAGAGCCCTCCTGCATTCCTTGGCTCAGGGCCCCATTCTTCCGTGTTCAAAACCAGCACTGTCTGACTGATGCCTTTTCACATTGCCATCTCTCTAGCCCTCTCTCCCCTGTTGTGATTTTTGTGAAATTAGCATTTGTTAAGTAGACCACAAGGGAAAGTGAAATAGAGAAATTTATTACTCATGGGTCCTAGAGGAGGTACATGGCACACGTCAAAGGGGCCACGGGGTGGGGGGTGTCAAGGTGCAGGAGAGAGTGGGCAGCAGGACCCTGGGTACATGTCTTACTTAGGGTCTACAATTGAGTGCTTTTGGGGTTCCTAGGCTAAGTCCAGATTGGTGGATTCAAACTAAAAAGAGCAGAGTTTTGGTAACCTCTGTGGAGGTCTTATCTAAGTGGGGTGCACAGGGGAAGGAGCTGGGAAGCAGGAGAGACTATTTATTACCAGGGGCACTGGGAAAGTCATATCTGGGATTTATACTTACTTGTGAATCTGCAGGCTATTGTCTAGTACATGGGCTGTTATCTGGGCATGCACTGGAGGGAGAGGCTAGTGTCAGTTCAAGGCCCCTGTAGGCCACTTAGCCACTCAAAATGAATGCCAAGGCAGCAATATTATGAAATAGTTTAGCTAAATTCTCAACACCCTTCCTCCCTCTTCTACCTTAAAGGCTTGTAATTACTTTGGGTCCATCTGGAGAGTCCAGGGTAATCTTCCCTACCTTAATGTCAGCTGATTAGCAACCTTAATTACATCTGTAGCCCTAATTGTCCCTTGCCACATAACCTAACATATTTATGGGTGCTGGGGATTAAGACATAGACATCTTTGGGAGGTGGGGGGATTATTCTGCTGGCCATAGGTAATATTGTGTGTTAGTTGTTTTGGAATTTATGGTATGGAGCTTGGAAGAGACACTTTGGCTGATGATATACACCTTATTTAGGAGTCTTAGGAGCTTAGACTCAGCGAGATAACGCATAACAGAGATATCTCTTTAATTCAAGATAGTAATCAAAGGTAAGGCATTGGTAGCCCACAGAGAAAGTGTAGTCTGAATAGAAGAGGACTGAAAGTAGAATTATCTTAAATGATAAACAACACTTAAGTGGTAGTCCAGGAAAGAAAAATGCACAAAAGAGAAACTGAGAAGAATAGCCAAGAGGAAAATCAGGAAAGCAAATATAGTAGATACCATTGGTCGCCTGCTTAGCATCGTCCCTCCCTGCTTCTTTGCTAAGAGACTCCTGATTCTGTTCAGATATTCACTCCACACACACATAGGCATGGGACTCAGAAAAGATACCCTCAGCCAATCAGTGTATGGCATTTCTCTGGTGACTACTACGGTTCCAAAAGTGGACATGTGACCTCCATTGGCCCAGTCAGATCAAGGACTTTATTTCATGATTGGGAGGAGAGGTTCCTCCATTCCTCTGGTTGGGAACCAGGAAGCATATGCTGCGCTACTTACTGTTGGCAGCCATTTTGTGATCATGAGAGGAACTAATCTTAGGATGTTGTGGACAGTAAAGCAAAAAGAACCTAGATTCCTGGTGATGTTCAATCATGGTATCCATTGCTCTGGAGCCAGCCCTCTATTTGAGCTTACTGTTAAGTGAGATAAACTTTCTTATTGTTTAAACCAGTTTGGATTGAGGTTTCTTTTACCTGCTGCCAAAAGCATCCTAACTGACCTCTGAGTACAGAAATCCAGAAAAGAGTTTCAAGATCTGGGAAGATCTACTTGGCCAGAAGTTATAGAGAGGACAAGTAAGGTAAGAACTAAAAAGTGTGATTGGACGGCAACAAAGAGGTGGTTGGTGACATTAGGGAGAGCAGTGTCAGTTGGCTGGGGGAGGAAGGAGAGCCGTATTTCAGTGAGTTTGAGTGAATTGGAGTGAGGAAAACAAAAATAAGGAGTTTGACATTGAAGGTAAGAAAAAAGATTAAGTGTTGTGGAGGACATAAGGCAAAAGGAGTATTATTTTTTAAATATTTAAGATGAGCATGTTTGGTAGGAAGGATGATAGTCATATGTACTGATAGCCTATTATGTGTTAGGCACTGTACCATATGTTAATTCCGTATGGTAATGTTATATGTTAATTCCATATGTTAATATTTTTAGTCTTCATAACACCTGCATGGGGGTAGATGTTATTACCCCCATTTATGTGTGAAGAAATTGAGACCTAGGAAAGATTGAGAGTAACTTTCTAAAGATCATAAACCTGGGAATTGGCAGATTCAAATCCAGGTCATTTGTTTTTGATGGTTTTATAACTTTGTCAATCACAGGTCAGTTCTCATCCACACCGACTGAATGTAGATTTTTGGAAGTGGTGACAGATACATAGGTGACCAATGTATAGAGCTTGTTTGGTGAATCTTCATCCTCATTACATTTTCTGGACAGTCACACATGGATACAGTATGGGACATTCCTTATTCCTTCAGCCCAGACAGCTTTGCTGAGCCTGGCGTCAATGAGCATATCTGGAATTCGCATCTCCTCCGTGGCAAATTTCCGAATCTCTATGAGTGCCCAAGGGGTGTGCTTCTCAAAACCC
The DNA here is from genome assembly GCF_964270905.1 of Leucopleurus acutus. NCBI lineage: Eukaryota > Metazoa > Chordata > Mammalia > Artiodactyla > Delphinidae > Leucopleurus > Leucopleurus acutus. The sequence goes on from NC_139149.1 coordinate 57,489,097, forward strand.
ACTCCATGGATGTGCTTGTGAATGGAGATGGTGTATTCTCTGGTCGCTACCTTATTGTTGGCAGAACGGCCCTTGTCCTTCTCACCACGCTTCTTTCAGAGCCGTTCACAGGGCCCGGGTTAGAAAGGAAGAGCATAAGGTATTCCAAATCCAGATCATTTTACTCTAATGCCCTACCCTTCACTGTACTTCCCTCCCTAAGGTTCCAGTAGAGAGGAGCAGATTGAAGAAAGGGGAGTGATTTATTAAGTAAAGACCATCTAATACCTTAGAGAATGTATATAACATAACCTCAGTGAGTGGCAGTTGGTTCCATCTGGACCACGCTCCAGCAGTCCAAACGTGGAATCAGAATTGCCTCTCTTTTGTGCTCCTCATATAGCCTTCAGTTACCCTTCATTTCTTTATATGGTTGACCCTTGAACAACGCAGATTTGAACTGTGCGGGCCCACTATACGTGAACTTTTCTCAGTAGTAAATACTACAGTACTATACGGTCCACAGTTGGTTGAATTCACGGATGCCAAACCACAGATGCCGAACGGCGGTTACTGAGGGCCAACTATAAGCTATACTCAGATTTTCAACGGCACGGAGGATTAGCACCACTAACCCCCATGATGTTCAAGGGTCAACTGTATATTAAGCAAGGTGATAACCTACATTCTCTTTAATCGAAGTGTGTTTTTTTCCCTTTAACTATACCCTTGGTTAATTACATGCAAGGTATATGTAATTTTGGTATTTTGCCTGGAATATTGATGTTGGACAAGCAGGAGAGGTGGGTGGGAAGCACTTGACCAGAGCTCATGTGCCAGATGTGAAGGAAAGCCTGGATCCACTGGAAATGTTTTGCAGTTCTGGGCAAGTGTCCTATATTGTGCAGTATTGAGACTTCACAAGAGGCAAGTAAGATGTAGCCTCCAAGGCCACGCTAAGGAGGACAAAGGTCTCTCTGATTGGCTTTCCTAATAAACTACCCAGCTGACTTGGGGTATGTTACAGTGCGGGGTGGGGCTGTGTGTGTGCAGAAGTTGGAGAGGCTTGTTAAGTAAAGCACTGGGAGATGAGATGGACTTGCATAGCCTTGTTCATAATGCACTCTTCTGAACCAGGAGACAGCCTATAGCAGACACTGGTCGATTCCCCCTCCAGCCTTTTAAACCTAGGTGATAAGTCTAAGCTAATCACGGTACTCCCATCCCACTTGCTACTAGTTTGTTTGTTTGTAACAGCTTTGAAATGTCATTGACATAAAAATTATATTTTTATATATATTTAGGGTGAACAACTTGATACACATATACATTGTGAAATGACCACCACAATCAAGCGAATTAACATATCCATCACCTCTACATAGTGACCTGTGTGTGTGTGTTGAGAAGATTTAAGATCTATCCTCTTAGCAAATTTCAAGTACAGGCATACCTCAGAGATATTTTGGGTTCAGTTCCAGACCACCACAATAAAGCTAGTATCACATTAAAGTGAGGCACATGAAGTTTTTGGTTTCCCAGTGCATATGAAAGTTATGTTTACACTATATTGTAATCTATTAAATGTGCAGTAACATTATGTCTAAAAAAATAATATGCATACCTTAATTTAAAATACTTTATTGCTAAAAAATGCTAACCATCATCTGAGCCTTCAGCAAGTCATAATCTTTTAGCTGGTGGAGTTCGAAATATTGCAAAAATTATCAAAATGTGACACAGAGACAAAAGTGAGCAAATGCTATTGGAAAAATGGCCCCAATAGACTTGCTTGACCCAGGGTTGCCACAAACCTCCAATTTGTAAAAAAAACGCAGTATCTGTGAAATGCAATAAAAAATGAGGTAGGCTTGTGTATACAATAAGTATGTTAACTATCGTTACCATGCTGTACCTTAGATCTCCAGAGCTTATTCACCTTACATAATTGAAACTTTGTACCCTTAGACCAATATCCCTTTACTACTAGTTATTACTAGACATGGACAGAACTCAGCCAGTCTCAGCTAATAAAACATGAGACAAGAAAGCATAGAGCCCTCATGCGTACTTGCAGCATCTTAGAACCATGGGAAGCTTTATGCTGAAGCCAATGCTAAGGACAGTGGAGGAGAGAAAAGAAGAACCTGGTCCTTGATGACATTTTTATTGACAGTCATCTCTGGTTTAGTGCCTGCCCTACCTCTGAATATCCTACGTAAGACAATAAATTTTCTTACTGTTTAAGCCAGTTTGTTTCTGATTTTCTATTACTTTGCAGCTGAGAGCATCCTACTGTATGTATCTGCCACAGCATAGCAAGCATAATGACACCAATAACATCCTCTAAGACTGTAAGCCTAACTGGACTCTTTAGGGTACCGTCAGGTCCCCAAGGGTCATGGCCACTCAAAGCCAAGGAAGAGGAATTGGCGGATCCTTGTGCCAGTTACAGGTGCAGGTATGTCAAAAGTAGAAATATGAAACTGGCTAGAATGTTTCTCTCTGGGTTGTGCAAGTGAGGAGGGGAGGTAGGTAAGAAAAGCTTTACTTTTCAATGTATGCATTTTAATTTTTTTTATCATAGGCATGTGTCACTTTTATAACTAAAAGCTTTTTATTGTGCTAAAATATACAATTTACCATTTAACCATTTTTAAGCACACAGTTCAGTAACACTTAGCACATTCATATTGTGAAATCATCACCACCATCCACCTCAAGAACTTCTTCCATTTTCTCAAACCAAAACTTCGTACCCATTAAACAATAACTTCCCATTTCCCTCTACCCTCAGTCCTTGGCAACCACTGTTCTACTTTCTGCCTATGAATTTGACCTAGGTACCACAAGTAAGTGGAATCCTCCAGTATTTATCCTTTTGTGACTGGAGTATTTTACTCAGCATAATGTCTTCAAGGTTCATCTATGCCCTAGCATGTTTCAATACCTCATCCCTTCTTATGGCTAAATAATATTCCATTGTGTATGTATATCTCACTTTGTGTATCCATTCATCCATTGATGGACAGGTAGATTGCTTCCACCTTTTGGCTATTGAGAATAATGTTGCTGTGAACATGTGTGTACAAATAACTGTTCAATACTAAAAACTTTTAAATTAAGCCTCTAATAGGACAGGATGAAATCTGGGGGGAAAATTAATGAAAATGTTAACTATGGTTGTGTATGGGTGATGAGGTTATTTCATTTTAGTTCATTATAAAGTCACAGACTTTAACAATCATATATTAATTTAAAGGAAGAAATGTACTTTTTTTAAAAAAAGAAACTTAAAAAGAAAGGATAAACAACAAGGTGCTACTGTATAGCACAGTGAACTATAACTAATCTTCTGGGATAAACCATAATGGAAAACCATAATGGAAAAGAATATTAAAAAAAGAATGTATACATGTGTATAACGGAGTCACTTTGCTGTACAGCAGAGACTGGCACAACATTATAAATCAACTATACTTCAATTTAAAAAAAGACTAAAAAAAAGTTAAAGTAAAACTGACCTTAGGAACAGAAAAGTTTACACAAGGAAGGGAGGATATAGAGCAACATTCACGAATTGCCTATTGTACGTGAGGCATATTAGCAGGCCTTAGTACACTTTTTGGTGTGCTGGAAGCTTCTGATGAGGATCAATACTAATAAGTAAATAAATAGGTCATTAAGTTCAGAAAAGAAATGTTGTCTGAGACAGAAATGCTGATCTTCATAGAATCTTAACCAGTTAGTACACTCACAAACTTGCTTACTCTTATGCCCAGTTGGATAAATTAAGTAGAAACAATTGCAGATCATCACCTATAGCCTCCAAAAGACCTTGTTATTTTAGAATTGATTATGTGTTGGGTTGGCCAAAAAGTTCGTTCAGGTTTTGCCATAACCCCTTCCGAACGAACTTTTTGGCCAACCCAATAGTTCCTATTGTTGCAGAACTGTATCAAAAAAAAGTTTAATAGTTGGTTAACTTTCCTGAGCTCCTTCCCCTGCCTTTCAAACACTTTAGTTTGCCCCCTCTTCTACTCTGTAACAAGACTTTTGGCGTTTCATGCCCCCAGGTCTCTAAATGTATCTTTGCCTCAAAGAAAAATTATTCTGAATGTCTTTCCATGAAAAGGATTACTTGAAAACAATCATCCTGTTAAGATGATGCATTTCACAGTTCCTTGTCTACCACTGGATAGTGTGTTAGGAAGAAAATCTCTTTCCCATCATACTAGGCACCAAATTCAGTTTCATCCTGTTGGCATCTGAAGAACTGAGCCAAAGGTGGGGCAGAATACTTAAATCAGCAGACAACATCGTCATCCTACAGCCACCTTCCCTTAGCTCACATCCCACCAATGAAAGAAAATAAGAGGAAAAATATTAAAAAGCCTATGTACTAAATGGAATTAAAAGAATACTTTTGAGAAACTTGTCTCAAAACAAACTTGCAAAACTGAGATCTTTTGCCACCTGTTAAGGCAGGGGTTTGAATACTGATGTAACTGGCTGCTCCTTCATAGGCTAGTTGAGGTCTCCTAGGTGGTTCTGACTTTGGGGGACTTATTTCTTCCTTGTCTACTTTTTCTTCTCACCTCCTTATCTGAATCCAGATGAAGAAAAGAAAGTGATGCAAAACGACTGCCCATAGTCATTCTGCAGGCACTAGGTGCCTTCCAGATGGCCACCTGAAGATCTTAGGAATATATTGTCTATTCAGATGCACAAAATAAAAACCAGCCAAATATGCAGTGGGTGGTTATAGTGCTCCAGGAACCATTCTGTGCTGGGGATACATTGGTTTAAAAAGAAATCCCCTCCCTCATGGAGCTTACATTTTAGTGAGAAGAAAGAAGCAATAAATAAGTAAAATATACAATATGTCAAGTGGTAAAGAAAAAAAGAAAGTGTTAGAGGAAAAAAATAGGGTGGAATAGGGATTTCTATGACCGGGGGAGATTTGTAATTTTAAATAGAGGGATAAAGGAAGGTCATTGAGAAAATAACATTTGAGCAAAAACCAGAATGAGAAGGAACAAATCCTATGGGTACGTGAGGGAAGAGCTTTCCAAGCAGAGGAATATTTATTGCCAAGTCCCTGAGATGGGAACATGCCAAGAATGTTTAAGAAACAACAAGAAGGTCAGTGTCATTGGGGCAGAGTGAAGGCATTGGCACAAAACTGGCTCCCTTTCACCCCTTCTCAGCTGAGTCTGAATGTTCCATCAGAAAATTTTCTCCTCTAGGAATCAAAACTCTCTGTAGATTAAAAGGCCTCTAAATCGCTGAAGAGAAAGCCTTCAAGTCCGTGTCAAGGGATGATGAAGCTCTACTGAAATGGGCAACAAAATAAAACACATATTAGGCTTAGCTTATACATCCAAGGAGAAAACATTTAAATGGATCAAAATCACTGTTGAACTAAGGGGAAAAGAACAGGAGCCGGAGTTGACATACATTGAAATTCATAAACCAGGCATCACTGAACTTGTGAACATGGGTTTTATGGACATCAAATAAGACAGCCCACAAAGCTAATGTTAGCTCCCATTTTATTGATGAGAAAATTTAGACTGAGAGCATTTAAATAATAGCTGATAAGTAGAATTGAGATTTGAACTCAAGTCTGACTAAAGTTATTGATTTTCTTCCTGTAACAAGCTGCCTTGAAGACCTCAAGAGGTCCTTCAGTCCATAGCATTCACAACAGGAGAACATTGCCCTGTGAGAAGAGTCATGAAACACTGCTAATTAATTATTTTAGATGAATGAAGCCTTATCTGGTCTCATCTGATACCCTAACCCTGCCATTATGGGAGTCCAGAGAGATTAAGTGATTTTCCAAGGCCAAATGATTATTATGTGGCAGAACTGGGAGGCCTCACTGAGCAGTGCACAGGGCACTGAGATGGAAGGTAGAAGAGTTTCCAGCCTGATTCTCACTAAGTGTGTGCTCTGGGAAATCCTGAAACTTCTCTGGACTTCAGTTTCTTTGCAAAGCAGACGATCTCAGGTGACGCTTAAATGAGAATTCAGACAATAAACACACCGCATAATTTCCAGGAGATTTATTTTTCACCTCTATAACTATTTCTGTAGTCATGATTCTAAAGCGAGAGACAGGCACAGAGAAGAAGAGAGAGAGACAGAGACGTCAGAGGTCGCTAACGTGCCCCACCCCCTCCACCACCGCTATTAGGCCAGACTGGGCCCACCCACAGTAAGCAATCCTGGGCAGCCAACGCCAAGACCTTTCTCTGAGTTCCACCTTGGTTCTCCCTGGCAGCCTTGGTGTGAGAGGCTGTACTCGTCAGCTACTGCCACAGAAATGATGCATCACACATTACCTCAAAACTCATGGATTTTCAGTTCAGCTCTATTCCCGTGTCCAAAGCAAATCGCATGGCCAAGTCCAATATCAAGGTTGGTGTGTGTGTGTGGCGGGGGGCGGGGGGGGCGGTGGTGACGGCGGGGAGAGTATACGGTTCTGATTCAGGGAAGAAAACAAAAGTTTTACCAGTTCAAGTCTTCCTGTGCTTCAATGCATGTCTGTGGTTTATCCCTATGTAGTTGAGACAATGTGACCCAGTGAAAAGATATTGACTATCATTTAATCTGCATATTTAGGGACTTCCTGAGATTTCAAGTTGTTGCAGTTCTAAAGGATCCTTGACTCATCCAAAGGCAGAGAAAACAAGACCTCAGCCTTGCACCTGAAAGTAAGAAAGAACGAGCTCCAGGTAACTAATTGGGAAAACCCAAGGCACTGATTTGCAGCTGACACAGGTGAGAACCTTGGGTGTGAATAAATTGCAGTGACCTCTTACTTGTTAGTTCTTGACAAGAAAGAAACTGAGCTAGAACAGCAATGATGAATCCCACCTGTTAAGCTTCTGTTTTCTCCCCTGAGTAACTGGCCAAGGATTAGGCCAGATAGGGGAGGAATCTGATCAGGAATAGAAATTTATCAGATTCTCCACAACTAAGTCAGAACCTTCCAGAACCTCTCATACACAGCAGTCCTAGGCACCTACATCTGAAAGCAAGGGCTAAATACCTGTTATTCTAGATAGTTCAAGAGCTTTTACACTGAAAAAAAAAATAGATAAAATACAGTTGACCCTTGTACTACACAGATTTGAACTGTGAGGGTCCACTTAGATGCGGACTCTTTGCCATAGTAAATACTACAGTACTACATGATTTCAGGTTGGTTGAAAGTGTGGATGCAGAATCTAAGATACAAAGGAACCGTGGATGTTGAGGAACTCTGTACATGGAGGGCCGACTCTAAGTTATACGTGGATTTCCCACTGTGGTGAGGGCTGGCTCCCCTAACCCCCGGAGGTTGTTCAAGGCTCAACTGTATCGCTATTCCATACTCTGTTTCACTAAAAAGCATCTCATTTGGGAAATCATCTTTCTTCATCCCACTCTTTTGGGAAAGGACTGATTTTGCCTTAGTTTTTGTTGAGAGAACTGAAAACATAGATACATCTTAGAAGCTGTCAGAATTGCAATCCAGACCTGTTATTTCCCTGGTGTCCAGTTTTGCAGTGGAACACTTTGCCTAATTAATACCAGAGTTCCTGTCCTGAGGCTACCTTTAAAGAGCAGCTCTGTGGGAAAGAGTTGGATACTCTGCATCCCCTCCTCTTTCACCAAAGGGACAGAGATTCTGAGTGTTTCCAGCCACTTCCGGCAGCATCTCTCGGCATTTAAAAAAAAAAAAAAGGCCCTGCTTTGTGAAATATGGCAGAGTATGAGTGTGAACTGGAAAGGGCCTGCCAGCAGTTTTCCTTCAAGAACTGCTCCCTTGTGGAACCCGTTGTTCCCTCAGAAATTGTAATCTATCGCCACCTGGCGGTCCCTCCGTAGTCGTGTTTGAAATAGCGAGAACTGGGCGTCTTAAGATGTGCCCCAATACAAATTACTCTGTCCTCTTTGATTAATTTCTTTAATATTAGAATATTTTCATCTTCTGAATAGCAAGGGGGAAGGGACCATATGACGATTATCTGAGGAACTCAGCGCTGTTCTTTAGAAGAAAAGGTTGTAATTTCCGGAGTCCTCTCTGGCGGCGTTCTGGCTGGAATTCTCCCTCTCTCGCCACACTTTTAACCCTTTCCCATCTTCCAGGAGTGAGTGTGACGTCGTCTGTTGCGGGTAGGGGTGTTGATTTAGCTATGGTTCCCAAAGAAAGTCCAGAATGATTTGGGGAACTATCTTTAAAGTACACAAACACACCGAATAGACCTTCGCTCCCACTTACGAAAAGCCGAGTGTACGGTTAACGCGGCCCACAGCCCTCGTCTCGGGAGACAGACGTTTAAAAGGTGAGCACTGCCATTTTTTCCCCCTCTTTTTTGGTCGTAAATTAGATGCTTAAAATAGACCTTAATGAGCAGGCTGAAATGAACCAACACTGTGGCTCTAAATTACCTTTCCTGGAGGCTAAAAATGCTAAATGCGTTAAAAAAAAAAAAAAAGATTGACGTTTCATATTTACTCACCTTGACGCGGACCATATTTTACGCATAAAAAATCTCCCCCGCAGCCCATTTGGGTGCCCCTTCCACTCCTTACTCCACCCACTCGCTTTTTTTCCTTTGACGAAAGGCTCGTCTCCAAATCCAAATCCACTTGGAATATCTTAAAACCTCCCGGGGAAAGGGCATTGTGGGCGGAGGGTCGTATTCCCAAGTCCCAACCATCCTTGACCTAAAGGAAGGTTGTCCTCGGAAGACATCATCGAGTAGCCTGGGTTGCAGGCTGGCAAAACCTCCACGCCCGGCAGAGAGACCAGAGGGGTCGCCCTCGCCCCCTCCTTCTTCTGCCTCTGGACGTCTTGTTCCCATTTCTTCAAAGCGCTAAACCTTCGATCAAATGCAAACGAAACATCTGGGCGGATACTACTCCCTTCCGGGCCACCCCTCACCACCGGGAAGAGTCCCCAGAGAGGATATCTTTTTCCCACCCCCAATATCCAAAGCATCTTCCCCCGGGAGTCATAAAAGATAAAAAGAAGAGTGGAAAAATACAGACAAAAATATAGATCCCCAAATATTCTGAAGAGCCGAAAGACAACCACAACGACCCTCCTTGCAAATTCTTACCGGAGAGGCAAGAATGGGGCGACATACTCCACCACCACCGCGCCCCAACAAGGGAAACAAAACCCAGCAGTTACTGCGGGGAGGCGGATGGGGAGTGCTGGGCGGGTTTCCTAAATGCTGGAGACCTAAGCGGACTAACCGGAGGCTTAAGCGACCAAACCGTGGGCTCTGTCCTTGGTGCTGAAAGAGCCGTGCCCTAAGTCCGAACTCGCTGTGCTGAAACTGGAATTCCAGGCCCTCGGTTCTTTACCATCTCCGCTGAGCCCAAGAGTCTGGGTTGGAATGAGAGATAATTGGAAACTAAATCAAAGCCATGAAGTCCCCAACTCTGTTACTCTTCCCGCCTAACTGGAATGTTCATGAGTGCAGGGATAATATAAATTGCTGGACAGTGTAAGCTCCATGAGAAGAGCGCCTGGCACAAAGTAGGTGATTAATAAACATCCGTTTAATTAATTACTAATATTAAACATTTTAAAATTAAGGACGAGCAAGAGCCTTCATTCCTCCCTTTCCCCCTACATAAAGGAGAAAGGGAGGGATGTCCTTGCAGCTGGACGGACTCAGCTTTAATTTGAGACACACAGTCTTGTAGATTTCTTTCTCCGGCGAGATTATTTTATTGGCTAAAACGTTAGGGGTGAGCGTTTTGGACACCGGGGTCAGAAGAGGGAGTGGGTGGAAATTTCTCAGTCTGATGCCACAGGTTAAGGTAAACGAATCTTCCTTTCTGGGGAATCTCGGATCTTAGGAGAAGGCAGAGGAGACAAGGTGAGCGGGCGTCTTCCTGGTACGGCACACCCTGAGAGGAGCGGGGATTTGTTGCCTCCTCCCGCCGGCCTCCTTGCCCCAGGGCGTCTTGAATGATCGAGCACTAGCACCGGGCTCCCTGATTGGTGCAACCATTTCTTTTAGGAAGGCTCGAGGAAGGGGCGTGGGTGGAATTCCGAGCCTAGTCTCGTAGTAAACCGCGCATTCCAAGCGTGGCAGAGAAGCTGCGCGGTGCGCGGTTTGAAGGGTTGTTTCCTGCGCGGAGTGGGCACGCCCACCCTGCCCAGTCCTGAGCTCTGGCGCCCGGTGCTGCTGTTACCCACGCCCGCCGTTCGGGATGCTTTTCCGTCCTTAAAAAGTGCCCGAGTTCTTACTGTAAGATGGAAGAGAGGGCAACAATATTTCCTTTAGTATCAAGGGCAACGCGGTTATTTCAAACCTCACAACGAGATCCCTCGTACTAATCGAACTCCGTCTTCTCAGGGCTGAATCTTCGATCTCCCTTATGGAATATTCAGTGCTTTGTAAGATTTTCGGCATCCCCACTGTGTCATGGTGAAGGGCAATAAGATATTCAGAGAGAAGGGTCGGGACTCCGGTGGGCCAGCAAGGCCGCAGACATGTCCATATATAACCCCTGCCTGCTGCACCGCAACAGGGAAAGGAAAAAAAAAAAAAAAAAAACTCACTGCGAAAACGAGTAAAGGAATCACTGGTTACACGGTGTCACCCAGACCCAAAGATCAACTTTGTTTTGCCCTCAAGAAAAAGAAACTGAGGTAGAGGAAAGAGGAGAACAAAAATTAGAGACGAGGGTGCCTGAGGGATGGCTTGAAAAGGCCAGAGAATAAACAGCCCCGCCAGCCAGTCTAGTTGTTGGCTCTGGCGCACGAGGAAAGACCCGGCCAGCATAGGGCCTCTCGGTCTCTGGCCGCCTAGCGCCATCTGGTGGAAATTTTTCCGTGAACGTCTTTTTACCGTGAGGGGCTTTCCGAACCAGGCAGTTCGTTAAATACGTTTAAATATTGCAAAAGGAGAATCCTTAAAAAGCATGAAATCGAAGGGGGAGTGGAGGGGAGTGGGCCTAGGCATAGAGGGCCGGTCCGCTCCCCCCACCCCACCCCCAGGACACCTCTATGCTCGGGTTCCCCTTGTGTGTGGAGCGGCACTCGTGCGTGTTATTAACCTTCAGATATGATCAATCAGGAGGACTCCTCTCCCCATCACCAAGGGAACCAAAGCTAGGAGGGAGCGTACAGTGGGTTGGAAAGCGGACCCTTTTCTCTGCGGAGGCAGTGGGTAGCTGAACTCAGATGAAGTACTTGGGGAGGCTCTGAGCTGGATGAGGAAACTGAAATGAAAAGGAGATGGAATCCTCTAGGGTCTGAGTGTTCCCCCCTCGTCTCTGCCTCCTTTGCTTTCACGACAATCCTGGCTCAGTAGAGAGCCAGCAAGGACACGACCCAGAACGCAGTTTCGCTCAAGGAGGCATCGTGGGGTCGTACAGCTGGAGGAACAGCGGGGAGAGTAATTGAGGCAAAGATACTGCTCTTGTCTTCTCGAAGATATGGTAGTGGGGGAGAAGAAAGGGAGGGAGAAGCGCTCAGTGAGGCAGAATTCTTCATAGAAATTCTCTCTTGCCTCGCCTTACCCGACACTCTGCCTATTTCAAAAAATAGAGCGTGTTGAGTACGGTCTGGATTACTCATAGGGCTCTTTCTTTTTCTTTCTTTCTCTTTCTTTCTTGCTTTCTTTCTCTTTCTTCCTTTTTTTTTTTTTTTTCCGGGCGCAAACCCGTGATCTGGATTTATAATCGCCCTACAAAGCTCCAGAGGCGGTCAGGCACCTGCAAGGAGCCCCACCGCTCTGCCGAGCTGCCCCCGCAAGCAGCGGCCTCGTGATTCCCCTGCTGAGCCGGTCCCCGCCTCCCCACTCCGCCTCCGCCTCCCCCGAAGCCAAGAAGCCGCCTCTTCGGATTGCTCTTTTCTCTTCCTGGAGCTCCCGTGCGGGACGGTGCTAGCGAAACAGAGGCGGCAGCTGGAGGTGACGCCGGGCAGATTACGCCTGTGGCAGAGCCGGGCCGAGCCGGGCGGATTGCTGGGCGCTACGCAGAAGAGCGACCGGAGCGCACGGCTTGCTGTCTCCCAGCTTAGGTGGGTAAGCGCGCGGCCGCCCGTACCCTCCCAGTACCCAGCCGCGACTGTTAGCTGGGTCCTCTTCACCCGCGGTTTCTTGACCAATCCCCACCCCAGTGTCTGCCATCTACCCTCCCGAGCTGAGTGCGTCCCACCCGCCCCAGTCCTGACTCTCCGTTCCTGCGCGGCGCAGAGACCTCAGCCTTCGCAATCATCCTATCCCCATCAGCGAGATTCATGCCCCGGGGACGCACAGAGGCTGAGGCTCGCGCAGAAGTGGAGCGAGAGCGATTTTCCTCTCCGCCTCCCGGCTGCGAGCGCAGGTCTCACCAATGGGCTCCTGGCCAGCAGCAGCCGAAGGCGCGACTCAGAGCGGTAACCTGTTACTTCCCCAGAAGCCCCGGCCTCCCCGCTGCCTGCTCTGCTGGGCGAGTGCGCGCGCGGAGCTAGATGCGGAGTCCTATGCAGGGTCTGGAGGCCGTGGCCGGCGGGCGCTACTCTGCAGGCTCTTAGATGTACCCAGATTCGCCCGCACTCTCTGTCCCCTGGCCTTCGGAAGCCATCGCACCAGTGCCGAGCGCGGAGCAGGGGCGCCGCGCACTTATCCTTGTCTGCCACCTCCCGCGCGCTGGGCGCAAGTTCGTTTCCCCGGTGACGTTCCCCTTTCTTGCCTCTCTCACCCTCTCCGGGTCTGTACAGCTAGAAATCCGGGGACCTCAGAGAGTTGGGTGGAGAGGAAATACAGAAACAAGGATAGAGCCCCGTTCTTGGCTTCGAGATGACTCAAAGCGGGTGGGGCAAGAGGGAGACAAGCGAGGTTCCGACTCGCTGCTTTCTGGCTGTCTGGACTACAAGGTGACTGTATTTCTACCCCAGCCAAGTCCGAGGGAGAACGTAAAGACATGGACCTTTTTTCCCTCTCACCTTGTCTCACCAAAGTCCCCGGTCCCCGGAGCAGTTAGCCTCCTTCTTTCCAGGGAATCAGCCAGACACAACAAGGGGAACCAGACACCGAACCAGACGTGCCCGCCCCGTGCGCCCTCCTCCCCGCCAACACCCGCCTGCCCGCCCGCCCGCCGGCTGCTGAGAGCCCAATAGTGCTTGTCGCGGCTAGGCTGGAAAACCACGCACTGAGCCTCCCTAGCCCTCCTAGCCCAGTCCCCCGCACCCGCGCGACCTGCACTGGCCTTGGGCTCCTCTAGTCTCAGCGCTGCGCTCCAGGTCGCCCCGCCGCCAGACTGGAGAGCCGCCCCGGGCTACGTTGCGGGCGCCCGAGTCCCCAGCTCGCGTGCACGTCTCTTCCTCCCCCCGTCCCCAGCCCGGCGCACCCCGACCCAGCCCGCTGGTTGCCGTTCCTCTAGCCTCTCTCTCCTGAGCCCGGACTTAAGCGGGAGCGTCCGCGCCCCCGACCGCTCAATCGCCTCCCGCGCGCCGGACCCCTGAATCCCTCCCCGTGCAGCTCTCGCTTCTCTTTGCAGCCTGTTCCTAAGCCCGGCCGGCCGAGGACCCCGGACAGCAGAGGACCGGGGACAACCGAGCAGATGGCGTCTTCGACCCCTTCTTCGTCCGCAACCTCCTCGAACGCGGGAGCGGACCCCAATACTACCAACCTGCGCCCCACAAGTAGGTCCTGCTCCAGTTTCCTATCAAATGGACTGCGGGGAAGATGGGGGCGCTGGGACGTGAGGAGGCTGCGCTGGCAGAAAGGGAAGGGGGAGCGCGGAGATGATGGAGGCTAGAAAGAAGTGGGGCCCTGACCCAGGTCCCGACCAAAGGTCGTTCGACTGCCAGGGATGCTAGGCGATTCCAGGGCGCTAACGCAGTGGGAACCACGCAGGGTCGGAGCGGTGGCGATCCTTGGAGGCTTCGGTGCGGGGGAAGGACGCGCGGCGAGAGTGTTGTTTTTGTTGTGTTGTGTGTGGTTTCTTTGCTAGGTGGGACGACGGGGGTCAGCGCAAGGGGCGGTGTGAGGAGCTGGGAGTCTCAGCGGGAATAGAGTCTTCTGTCTTCGGCTTTCGTTGAGCCGAGATCTGACCCCTCCCCCCCTCCTTTACCCCTGCATTGTGCTCGAACTCTATAATCAGCGGAAATTTCGACGTTAATTGCAGCTTTTAGAAAACTCGGGGTCCCTAATTGCTCCAAATTTGCGTCGAGCTATTGACGAGTGAGGAAGAAGCCAGGGGCGAGAAAGGAGCATAAAATGGTTTGAGATTAAGCCTCGACATTTTAGACAATTACATTTCAGAGACAAAAAAAAAAAAAAAAAAGCGGGCAGCATCCTGAGTGGCAAGAAGTGGGGAACCAGGAAGAGTCCAGAAGGTTTGACAGGGCGGTAGGAGAGAGCAGCCCTCTCTTTTCTCCAGGGCAGGAGACCTGTCAGCAATGAACACCTCTGGAAGAGAGAGGAAGAAAAGGGGAACCAGATAAAAGCAGGTGGGAAGATGTATGCTTCCCCACCCCTAGCTCCATGCGGCGACTCAACCCATTTCCAGAACCTGTCTTTAATTCAGATTGATTTCCAGCATCTTTGTAGGGATGTGGAGATGAGGGAATTGTTTTCCTTTTTCCACTTTGGATGGAAATGCGCTCCCTCCAAATCCATGAGCTCCGGATAGTAACGGCCCCAGAATTTCTATATAAAAGGGCTTAGGGATGGCATTGTGGTTAGAAGGAGAGCTCATTGCTTCGCTTTTGTAGCACTTTCTAGAAGCTTGAGAAAACATCAATTGTTCCCATCAACGAAGGTTGGCGCAGGGGGGGTTATCAGGTAAGCCCTCTATCCAACCCCTAGGTGCTGCCCTTGGCTTCCCGGCTGGAGGCCTTCTCTTAAATTCTTAGGCGGCGTTCCAGTTCCCTTTGCAGCTCCCTCCCCCAGCCCCCCAGGCAAGCTACAATTACCCACACAACAAAGAGGGGCTCAGGAGAGCCGCCAGCCTTGGTGGCGCGAGAGCCGGGCACTGGCTACCAGAGCTGGTCGGACCAGGCCAAGAGAAACGGGAGGCCTGCGCGCCTTTGTCTGTTGCTCTGGCCCTGATGGATTTCTTTTCCAGTTCTCTCCACATTTCCTGCCCCTTTCTTTGCTGTCTGGCAGGGGTGGGCGGCCGTTGTGTTCACCCACCCTCGAGTCCTGAACCCCTACTGCGCCCCTACTTCCCAGAGGCAGCCAGCAGCGGAGCCCATGTGCCTAACCGCGGGTCCCAGACCCAGCAGAGGAGCTGACCCGAGTTCGCTCATGGCCGGGCGCGCCCGGAATTTGCCAGGGCGGAGGGAAGATAGCCGAGAGCTGGGCCCAGGAAAAGCCTGCAGCACCTGTCCTGAGAACGCCGCCGTCGGCCCCGACAGCCCAGCTGCCGTGAGCATTCTAGGCTGTGCGCGCACGCCTGGCTCTCCACCCATCCTTGCCCTCCCTTGCAGACACATCCTCGCCCGCCCAGCTGGCTCTGCTTCTCTGCCCCGCCAGGGTCTCCTGGGAGGTGGCGTTGCTCAATTCGCACAACCTTACTCGACCTCTTGCTCCGGCGACGCCTCCTCCTTGTTCTCAGCCACTCGGTCTTCCCTACTCTGGCTACGTCAAAGGATCTCTCTCACTTCCTCTTCCCATCTCTCTTTCCCTTTCTTTCACTGCAATCCCCAACTCTAAAAGGCAGTGCCATGGGTCTGAACTCCAACGCCACAGCTGAGTGACCTTGGAAAACTCTCCTAGCCTCTCTGAGCTTCAGTGTTTTTATTTGTAAAGTGAGTCTTAGATTAACACTCCTCTTTTTTCCTAGGGTTATGAGGATTAGGTGAGATGGCGTTTAAAATGAAAGCACTCTGTCGGATGAAAATAGCTCTTTACCTGCCAGGCATTTTTATTAGGGTTTAGCTTTCGCCCCGATTTGCTACTGTCTGTTGCAGGAACTCCATCTGTGACACGCTCTCTCATTGACGTCGGGCTAGTTCTTCTCCCCGCTGGGGCTCTGTTGTGCCTCGGGTTTAATGGATGTCACTCTCCTTATCGCAGCAAACACTCGCGCCCGGCTGAAGGCACCGGCCCGGATGGGGTGGGGGATGGGAGTGATTGGAGGCGCCTTGCTATGAGGAATCCGAGGGGAATTTCAGGCTAGGCCCACTACACCGGCTCGCATACAGGCTCTGCAGGCACCGCCGTGCTTCTGGCTGGAAGTTGAACCCCGAGGGCAGGATAGACGCTGAGGAGTTTGAGAACACGGCAGCGCCTGAATCTGCGATTCAGACTTGGAGAAAAAGTGTCTGGTTCCCTTCGCCTTCGCCTGCTCCAGATCCGAGACGTCCGAGGGGAGGGTTAATGAGGGGCATGTTGGGAAGAGGGGGCAGGGGGTGAGACCCGAGGCGCACTATTGTCTTGCCGACTCCCCGGTCCCACTGAAGAGCGGCCATGCCAGCCCGACCATCTAGTCAAATACTATTTTTCACCCAATTAATTCCTGAACTCTTCCGCGACCCCATTTCATGCCAGTTTATTTTAAGCTGCCACTCAGCTGGAGACCCGCCAAGAAATTATGAGATGTGTTGGTCCCAGATGTCTCTGTGTTACCTTTCCCAGCCGCTGTGGTCGCCCTTCGAGTCTGCGGGACGGAAACCAAGGGACAGGGCCTGCGGGTGGGTGTTGGGCAACTCGAGGAGCCGGGCCTGGCCCTTTGCACCTGTGGTCAGCCCTGTTCCACTCCGACCCCGCCTTGGCGGCTACCCCATCGTGGTCGCTGGGAGCCGCGGGTGGGGCGCTGGGTGCGTGGCCTCTCAGAGACACTGTTCTGTACCCGAGGTCGGAGCAGGAAGGGGCTGTGATGGGGTCTCGGGGGGCACGAGTCTCCCCGTCGGCCCAAAGATCTGGCTCTTAGCTCCTTTCGGGAAAAAGCTTTTTAATGAGGCGCACTGGCGAAGACCTGCCCCTACCCTCCCCAGAAAACCTTTGCCCTCGACCGGGTGCCGGACTGTCGAGCCTCACTGATCGCACGTCTCTTGGTTTCTAGCGTATGACACCTGGTGCGGCGTGGCCCATGGATGCACCAGAAAACTGGGGCTGAAGATCTGTGGTAAGTGAAAGGGCCGGCTGGGGCCCCAAAGGGGCTGCGAGGCGAGCGGGCTTTGCGGGTTTGGGAGAGTGGGACGTACGCGGAAGGGAATCCTGGCTCTTGGGTCTGTTTTCTAGTGTCTACAGCCCCTACGCCCGGCAGAGACGCTCCTCTACTGGCTTGACCTTCCTCTGCCCTCTCCTGACGTGCCCCCGAGGGACCTTTTCCGATGGGGGGCCCTGGGCTACTTGAGACCTCGGGGCTCCCCTAGCTGGGCGCGAGCACAGCGCCCCCGCGCGACAGCCTCGCTCATCTTGCCCGGCGCTTTGGCTGTTCTGACCCAGGCGCTCTGCCTACGCGACGCGAAGGCGGCATAAAAAGGGTCCGGGTTTACTGGAGAGCAGGCCCAAGGCGAGACATCCGCCTTAGACGGTAGCTGGCGCGTCGTATTCCTTCCCTCTCCACCATCGCGCGTTGAAAGTGACTTCCTCGGCTGGATATTTTTGCCCGAGATGTCAAAACGGATTCAAATTTCGTTCTTTGAGGCCTTGGAGGCCAAGAGAATGGATTGCCTGCAGCCCTCGGTGGCCTACCTGGAGGAGGTGCGGGCGGTGCAAGCTAGAGGGTTTGAGGAGCTTGCCCTTGAAGGAGAGGAGGGAAGGGAAAGGGGGCAGAGGGGGCGTGGGGCCGCAAGACGGAAAGTGGGTATCGGGCACGATTTGCTAGAGAGGAAGGAAAATAGATCTGGGAGCTGGACGGGAAAAAGAACTGCTCTCCGGAGACGTAAGGATCTAAAATGAAAACGCCCAAGGGCTGTAATTTTTTTTTTTTTAAGGAAAAAGGGAGATTTGTTCGAAGGGACACAGCTGAGTGGCTCCGGCTGAACAATGAGAACTTGCTTTCCTTGCTACATTTCACCGTCTAAAATTTCTAGCCTTATCGGGCCAGAAAATACGGACGTCCCCGGTCAGGGGGTGGAGAGGCGGGGTAAGATTAACGAGGGGCTTATTAAAAGGCCATCCGTCAGCTGCTGCGCGCTGGAGATAGTGGCGGCGCAGGCGTAGGCACGCCCGCCCAGCCCCGGGAGCGCCCGAGAGTGGGCCGGCGAGCCGGTGGCCTCCGGGCCTGATCTTCCCAGCTGCCCTGCATCCCGGGGCCCCAGGGAGAAGAGAGTTTGTGGCCGGAGCGAGAGGAGTTACTTGGCAGCTTTTGGAGTCACCCTCCCTTCCCCGCCTTGCGGCGCGGCGCCCTCCCTGCGTTTCTGGGGCTCTGTCCCCTTGATCCCAGAAGCAGCTTTACGGTGAGGAAGGGTTGCTCGACTCCAGGACCTAGCCGTTTTGCAGGGAAAGCCCAGCCCTGCGGCGGGGAGGCCCCGGGGTTTGGCCCTCTCCCCAGCACGCGAGGCCCGCGGGGCGAGGCCTGGGCCGCGTCCCCGCGCGGGGGCAGCTGGCGGCAGCCGAGCTTTGTTCTATAAATAGCCCCCTTCTCCCAGCCGCCATTCCCGGCTTAATGGCCCGTTTCGCGCCAGGTCCCTTCGGCGGCCGCGGCGCTCGGCTTCAGCAGCCGTCATTGTCATGCAGCCGGGCAAGCAGAACTGAGCGAGCCCTGGGCGCCCGCCACGGTCGAGGACAGGGTGGGGGGAGGCTTGGGGTGAGGGCTGCTTTCCTCGCGGTCCTAGGCCTGCCTAGCCAGCGGCCTTCATCCATCCCCATCCCCGCTTCCCGGCATCGGCCCTGGGCGGTGCCCCCTGCTGCCCCGACTGCAGACCCTCAGGGTCGGGGGAGAAGAGAAGGTCTAAACGCCGCTTCGGTGACACACCCGAAGTGACCCGAAAAGGTAAAGGGGCAGTAGCATCCCTGGGTCCGGGAATAGATGTCCAGGCACAGGGGTACGGGAATTGGGGAACAGAGGTTTGCATCAGCTTCCCCTGAGGGAGAGCTCTTGGGTATTTGGGGGATACCATCCTCAGGGAGTTTCTTCTCTGTTTTTACCCACCTCCCCAACATTAATTTCAGGAAAGCTGAAACACCTGTGACAGGAGAGGGCTGGTAGTGTGTTGAGGGGAAATTGCCTTCTGCTAATATACATGCTTTGGGGGCCACAGGTTAGGAGGATTTACAATAGGTTTGATTCTGAAAGGAAACAAAACAACAGGAGGATTTGTTTTTCATACTTTGCGCCAACTCTGGCTTTCCATTTTAGTCTAGTTACCGGAGGCATAAGTGCAGTCTTTGGTTTTGACTTGAATCCACAGACCCCTCCCCTCCTCCACACATAGATTCCCGCACTCCCTTCATCCCAGACCTTCACGGGCTTGAAAGGTGCCCTCTTGACCTGACACTCTCCAGGTTGGTTTGACCTTTCACCTTAAGAGAGTTGAGGGACTAATGGTCATCTTCTCACTTCCAGATCCATTGCCCTGGGGGACCCATCCATTGCCCTTGCCAAGATTCCACCCCACCCCCTCTCCTACCCCCTCTCCTGGATCCTCCCCCCGCCCCAGGAAGACAAAGCTGCAGGGAAGGCCCCTGGTCTCACCAGTGTAACCCTTAGCTCCGGAGGCAGAATCCCGTGGGAAAGCAGTCAGCCAGAAGACACCCAGGGTCTTGCCAAGAGGTAGAGAGCCGGGTGGCTACAGGCATGATAGCATGACCTAAATCGAAGGAGATGCAGGGAGCCCTGAGTTCTGGCTCTGGGCTCTGCTAACTTCCCAGTGTGTCCTTGGGCCTCAATCACTTCTGTATTCAGAGGTCCCAGACTGGCTGCCAGTTACAGCCCCTGAGCTGTTTTATTTAGCCCATGCAGTGTGTGTGTTTGTGTGTGTGTTTAATTTTGTGTCAGTCACCAACTTTTAAATATACATTTCAAATATTCTGCATTTATTATGGCTTCTCTTGAAATTAAAAAAAACAGTTTGAGGTGGGGGAGAGATCTGGCAGGGTACTTATAGCCCAGAAAAATCAGGAAAAGAGCCCCTTCCTCTAGGGAGATGCAACTCCATGCTACAGCTTGGTGAGAGACAGCAAAGGGGTTGGGCTTCAAGCCTCACTTGCCCCCTTGGCCAGGTGCCCTTATGCTAGGCTCAGTTTGAAACCCCACTTGGAAACAACCAGCTTGAACCAGGTGCTCTAGTTCCTCACACCTCCCCCCCTCACAGGGCTGATTAGGCCTTTGAGTTTGGGGGCAGCTGTGAGGACCAGCCGCAGGATCGCCCCTCGGCTCATAGGTGGAAGCTAGCCAGGGTGCTACGACCGGGCCAAAGCTCACCGCAGCTTCGGTTCCCCTCCGCTTGCCTCTTTGCCTCTTAAGAATGTTCAGCTAAGTTACCTTAAACTAGGTCCTTATAGCTGAGGTATAGAGCAAAAGGGAGTACAGTCTGCTTTAGTCTCAGGGACCTCTGCTTCCAGGAACCCTTGCTAGCCAGGGAGGTCATCAAAGCACTGACCTCAATGTCATCCACCGCCTCATTATCCTTGGAGAAGCATACGAACTTCCAGAGCCTCTCAGAGCCCAGAGAGGCCTGGCTCCTTGACCTTATTTTTGAGGCTCCCAATATTTTAGAAAACAACTACCTTCCAGAAAGGTGATATTCCAAAAATAATATCCATTAAGTGTTTATATTAGCAAATTAATATTAGCAAATTATAATGCAATATAAGTGTGCTTTGCATAGGATAGTTATAAGATGTATAGAAAACACTAATTCCTTGTGCACTCCAGGAAGTATGGTCCAGGAATGGGATGCAGGTTTAAAGTGTCGTAATTGGCATCTTTCATTCCTATCAGGACACCTCTGGGAATGCCTGTGAGAAGAACTCCTTTGGAGATAATATCCAAAGCCCAAATGCAGGTCCTAGGTCCTTTGCCACCTAGGAAAGGAGTTGCTAAGGGGTTTCAAGGCAGAGACTTTCCCAGGGAGTGAGTCAAAACCGACCAGAGGTCAGAGACCTAAAGAGCAGGAGTTCAGCTGGGCAAGACCTCACCTCCATTAGGGCATGTGGACTTGGTCTTTTCAGCCTGTCTGAAACAAATTCCACTGCTGCCTGTTTGGGTGGAGGGGGGCGGTCTCACTCAGAAGCCAGGTGATACTGCATCCCTCTGGCAAATGAGTGCTAGCTTCTCATTTTGGACTCTGGGGATTTGGAGGAGGAATTCAGAAAGTAGGAGCAGAGGTGAAGGGGAGGATGCACCCCCCATCTTTATATCCAAGTGTGGAGCTCTATTATAGTGTATTTTCCCCCTTCTGATGTCCTTTAGAGCTTTAGTGATAAGTTTTAAAGGTGCTGAGAACAATGAAAGGCCTGGTGCCTCTGCCTTCCTATTCTTCCCTCCAAAAATAGACCCTGCTTCTGTGTGTGGGAGGATTCTAATCACTGCAACTTTCCCCCTGCACCCCTCCTTCCTCCACCCCTCAACACTGAATTGCAGTCCTGGGGAAGTAAAGCTGAATTCCCCAGATTAACTTGCCTCTCGTGGAACCTCCCGGGACTTTCCTCCAAGCCTGCCTTGTGACGTATGTGACTCCCCAAGGATCTTGGTCTCTACAAATACAGCTTTGGGGTCACCAAGAAGCTTAGAACTTCCTTCCTCTTTTCAGGGTGTTGCATTTCAGACTAAGATTGAGGCCGAATTGGAGGAGATGCTGAGGGAAGGAGTGGGTCCGCAGGTCCCGAGCCCCAGAAGGGACAGGTGGAGGTACTGAGAGAGGAAGTGTGCTCCTGGTTGGCAGAGCCTCAGCCCTTTCAGCTCAGCCTGCTTCTGGGTTTGCCACTGGTAGTGTTTGCACTGCTCACCTCAGGCAGGAGAGATTTCCGCTCCTTCTGAGGGGCAGGGAGGAGGTGCTTTGACTCCCACCCTGGGCTCAGAGCTCATCTCTGTGGAGTTCTTGGATGGCTGTCTAGCTTTATTACATTGTTGGTCACCATCTGCCAGTCTGCAAGCTCCTGGAGAAGAGGGGCTCTGTCTCATTTATCTTTACCTGTCCCTGGTCCTAAATGCTTAGTAAAGTCCTTTTCCGCAATAGGTGCTCAATAAGTATTTATGGAATTAAATGTCACCACACATAAGATTTTAGGCTTTCTTGTCTCTTTCTCCAATACCTTTATTTAAGGAGAGGGGGTGGTACAGGGAAAGCTGCCCTTCAGTTTTGGGTGAGAAAAATTAAACTTACATTCAACCCTGGTAACATTTACCTGGAGCCCAAGGAAAGCATCTTCCCCAATCCTCAGTGCTGGTCTCACCCCCTCCTCCCTCTGGTTGCACAGCCCATAAACCCAGAGCTGGCAGCATCCTCTCCGTTTGTGTCCCTTCCCTTAAAACCCCATCCTGGGGCTGGTTACTGGAGTGGAAGCTGTCCAATTGACTTAATTCTGCATTCACTGTCATGTTCAGAGAGGAGAATGGGCTTCACTTACTGTTTTTCTCTCTTGCATGACTGGGTCTGCGCCACTGATGACACTTGGTACTGCCCCCTCCCCGCCTGGAGGCGAGCAGTGCCAGAGCCCTTACATATAAAACAGACACTCGGCTTCTATTCGGGAAAAGTGAGAACCCTGCTTGGAGAGTCGACCTGGGCCAGCAGCAGACCCTCCGAGCCTGGGAGTTTGGTGCCCTTCCTCTGACCCAGCTTCTTGTGCTACAGGCTTCTTGCAAAGGACCAACAGCCTGGAAGAGAAGAGCAGGCTTGTGAGTGCCTTCAAGGAGAGGCAGTCCTCCAAGAATCTGCTTTCCTGTGAAAACAGCGACAGGGATGGCCGCTTCCAGCGCACAGAGACCGACTTCTCCAACCTGTTTGCTCGAGGTAGTCCCCACCCCCAGCCCTAGTGCTATCCAGTAGGTTGCTTATTGGAGTTTCTTTACTTTTTCCTGAAACCTTGCTTCTTTTACAAAAAAAAGCCATTCTCTCTGAACCATCATGAAACTGCCTTCCCAACATTTGAATATAATATACTCCCTCCTTCCCTGTTGCCCAGGTCTCCATCATTTGAAAGCTGGATGAGGGCAATCTGTAAAACAGCCAACTCTAAAGATACTTGCAGGGACGAATACACAGTCATAGAATCTCAGAATCCAAAGAAATCTTTCATATAAGAAAATCCAGCGATTCCCTCCATAGCATTTATCCTCCAAGGGTGGTGTCCACAACAACAAAAGCACCCTGTAGGAAGCTGTGTAGCTGGGCCTCATGACCAAGTGCTGTCCTGAAGGTCATTTTCCTTTTGAAGATCTTTCACTCATTACCGCTGCCCCTACAACAACAGTCTCAGGAGTTGCTTTCCCAGTCTTTCATGACCAGCTCGAAGGTAAACCCACCCCCCTCCCCCCTCCCCCTTCCATGAACTCCCCACAAGCCATGGAGGCCAAACCAGAACAGAAAACAAGATTCACTAAACCTTGGAGAGAGAATCCAAAGAATAGACACAGAGCATTATATACAGCCAGTCTGTTCTTGAGCTATGGCTGACAACTTCATTTGGGGCCCCCTACAGCTTTCCCCCCTGGCTACCCCCCAGCCTGACTCTACCTAACACAGGCCGGAACCCAGAGTCACCTTCTGGCATCCCAGAGGCCAAGCCCTAAAAGGTAAGGTCAAGAGAGGGGCAGGAGTTCCCTCTCCCACCTTCCTGAGCCCCACTTTCCAGTTCTAGTTTTCTGTCCAAGGACAACATAAAGAACCATCCTCTTCGGTGTGACCTCAGCCTCTACCCACAGAAGCCTCACCCGCCACCAGCAACAGATCAAGCACATCATAACACCATACCGAAAGCCCAGTATCTGAGCCAGATGTACAGAGACACACCTGGTACTAGGGGAGCAAGACAGATGCCCCGTCCATCACACGCCTGACAGGTGCCCAAATGGATAACTGCAGGGGAGGCTGCTCGTGACTTCTCAAAGCGTTTCAATTAAGAGCAGCCTAACTATCAGAAACTCTGTGAACCCCCAGAGAATATACACAGCGCTTCTGTGTATACGCCGATGTACCTTGTTCTGGGGAGATGGTACGTCAGATTGTCAATGCATGCATATCCTGGAAGAAAATCAGTCCTTTAAAGATACGGATGTTAGGGATTTCTAAGCTGACTGAGGAAATCCGGATAGGAGTCAGGTGATAACCCCTTATGGGCTTCCCCCCACCAGATCTGCTTCCAGCTAAGAATGGGGAGGAGCAAACTGTGCAGTTCCTGCTGGAGGTGGTAGACATACTCCTCAACTACGTCCGCAAGACATTCGATCGCTCCACCAAGGTGCTGGACTTCCACCACCCCCACCAGCTGCTGGAAGGCATGGAGGGCTTCAACCTGGAACTCTCTGACCACCCTGAGTCCCTGGAGCAGATCCTGGTTGACTGCAGAGACACCCTGAAATATGGCGTCCGCACAGGTAAGGGTGAGAGCCAGGTGGACACGCAGTGGCAACCTCGGCCTGCGTCAGACCTTTGCCAATTGCCGGGATGTCAAAGTCATTTTGAAGGAGAAACACAAACCCGGGTGAAGGAAGGCAGCAAAGCGCTCCATGACCTCAGAACCACCAGACTCAGTGACAAAATCCCATCATTATTTATTGTTGTCAAAATAGATTTAAAAGATACAGACACATGGTGCTGTGTCAAGTTCTGTATAAAGAGTTTTAATTCTTGGTTTGAGGCTATTCACAACCTAAAGAGAGCAGAATGATCCATTCTCTACTTCTTCTCCCGCTTCCATTTTCATGCCTGCTTCATTCTGATAAATCTGACCCTTGCCTGTCCCTGAAACTGGGGACAGTTGGGCCCATTTCCTTTTCTTTCTGTACTAGTTTCCTAGGGCTGCCACAACCGATTACCACAAACTGGGTGACTTAAGACAACAGAAATTTATTATCTCACAGTTCTGGAGGCTAAAAGTTCAAAATCAAGGTGTCTGCAGGGCCGTGCTCTCTCTGAAGACTCTTGGGAAGGAGCCATCCTTGCTTCTTCCAGCTTCTGATGGTTGTGGGCATTCCTTGGCTTGTAGATGCATCCCTCCAATCTTTGCCTTCATCTTCACGTGACATTTTCCAAGAGTCTGTGTCCAGGTTTCTCTCCTCTTTGGATTAGTGCCTACCCTAATCCAGTATGGCCTCATCTTAACTTGTTTACATCCACAAAGACCCTATTTCCAAATAAAGTCACAGGAATCAGGGGTTAACACTTGAACATATCTCTTACAGGACACAGTTCAACCCCCCACACCCTCTATTTGCTAGGCCCCAAAGCCACACACTTACACACCCTTTGCATTCTACTCCATCCTCTGGAGTTCAGGTACCCTGAGGCACCAAATCCTATCTCCAACAGGGAGCCCCGGAGGACGCCCTCTTGCCTCCTTTCCACGTTATAGGAACTCTCTCTACTCAGCAATCCTGGCCAAGTAGTTACTCTCCAGTTGCCTCAAGTTCAAGGACTTTTGGGATCTCTGTCTGGCTCTTTCTAAGCCTAGGAATCAAGCAGTGGTTTCTTCTCCCTACCGTCTTTCCCCACTGCAGCCTGGCTCTCCTGAGCCCTTGGGCAGACTGATGTACAGGAATTGGCAGTCCATAGCATGGTTGTCCCCACACAGGAGCCCCTGACGCCATGACTGGTAGCCTCTTGTTCTTTTTTCTTTCTCTCTCTCTCCTTTATTATCCTGCTCACTCTTCCTAGTCATTTGAAGATATGACTGGGGAGGGTGTTGTAATAGGACTGAGTAAGGCTATTGGATGTCAAAAACAAGGGTTATAATGAAATAACGAGGCTGGCCAAAGAGGCATTTTTAAATAATGAATCCCAAACAGCTTTTAAAGTCTGCCAACACCACTGGTATAGGTGTAGCTTTCTTGAATAACTGCAGGATGGACAAGACTCAATTATATTATAGAGTCTGTGTTTGATTTTTAAAGAAAAACATGCTCATCAATTTAGTTACATCTCACCTTGGTCTGATGGCTAATCTGTTCCTGGTGGAGATGAAGTTGTTATTTGGCTAGGAAAAAAAAGAGTTCTCTGTGTATGTTTTAGCTTGACTAGCTTTGGTCCACTATTTTTATTTTGTCAGTTCACACCACAAACACTTTATCAGAGAGATAAGACCATGTACGTTTATCATGAAGCTCAGAATAGTGTTGCCCCTCAAAGAAAAATACATGGATTTGTCATAATAGCAACTCATATCGCCTACAAAACTGAAGTATCACGTGGTCAGAGAAGCATGGTCTCTTACTAGAGTCGAGTGTGTGAATCCAATTAGATACTTAGCCTGGAGCCATTCATCCCAGTTCTTCAGAGCAGCTTCTAGAAGCAGATATTTGCATTTGTAGTGTTCATAGTCTTCAGGCAATGTGAAACCTGCATCACAGGGTGTTGATCCTGGCAAAGTGTACTGTTGCTTTCATGGGAAAACACATTTCCTAGTTGCTGGTCTGTAGTTTAGATGTAGTTACTGGAGCAATAGAGTAAACCCACAGGTATTCTGCAATGGAAGTGGAAGATATTTCTTAAGAGTATTAATGCACAGCCAGAATAATGAATAGGGTTTTAGAATGAAAACATACTAATCTGGGAAGCGTCTGTGGAGGGATGATGATGGCCTTTGGAAATTTCCCTACAAATTAACAAAGACTTCTGAAAAAGGAACCAATGTATATACATTCTCCAAGAACTGAGAGAAACGCTAGTCAGCCCTCAGTCACAGTAGACATGCTGACTTCCTTAGTTTTCCTTTTTTGAACTTTTTATCATGGAAATTTTAAACTTATACAAAAATAAAACAGTGTCATGAACCCAGTATACCCAACACCCAGCTTCAGCTATTAGTAGCTCTTGCCAGTGTTGTTTCACCTGACACCCCACCCACTCCCCTCTCTTCTATACTATATGGAAGCAAATCTCCAGCATAATATTATTTCATTCATAAATATTTTTTATCCTCAAGGACTCAAAAAAAAACATATTATCATTGGTACATCCAAAAAAATTTATAATTTTTTAATATCACATATTAGTCAGTGTTCCAATTTCCAGTTGTCTCATGAATGTCATAAATGTTTTATTTTGTTACAGTTTGAGTCAAGATCCACAAAAGTCCCCCACATTGCAATTGCTTAATATGTCTCTTAATCAATAAATTTCTTCCTGCATCTCTTTTTTTTTTGAAGCTTATTTGTTCAAAAATTTTACTTTAAAAAATTACTCTTTCTTTCTCTCCAGCCTGACTCTAAGCCATGTGCTGCTCAGTACCACGTCTATCATCTGTTAGTATTTTTTTTTTATATGTGGATTTTTTTTTTTAGAAGATGTTGGGGGTAGGAGTTTATTAATTAATTTATTTATTTTTGCTGTGTTGCATCTTCGTTTCTGTGCGAGGGCTTTCTCTAGTTGTGGCAAGCTAGGGCCACTCTTCATCACGGTATGCGGGCCTCTCACTATCGCGGCCTCTCTTGTTGCGGAGCACGGGCTCCAGATGCGCAGGCTCAATAGTTGTGGCTCACGGGCCTAGTTGCTCTGCGGCATGTGGGATCCTCCCAGACCAGGGCTCGAACCCGTGTCCCCTGCATTAGCAGGCAGATTCTCAACCACTGCGCCACCAGGGAAGCCCAATCTGTTAGTATTTTTGTTGACTATAGACAGTTGAAATTGAAATTTAAACTAGGTCATTTTGTTGCTTGATAGAAATTCTGGTATGAGATTTTGGGGACATTAAGCTATAGCCATAAGAGGAAAGTAAGGTTTGGGCGGACTTTGTGTCCTTTTATATTTTAATAGACCATGAGATACTGTTTCGCTTTTGTTTGAGGGTATTTGTATCAGTCTGTCTGTCTGTCCGTGTCCACCTTTTGTCTCTGCTATGCGATGTGCTTTTGATACATTGTCAAATGGTGTGATTGCATTTATTTATCATTCAATCTTGTCTTAAAATGAAATGTTTGTCGTTAAAAGTTTTCAAATGGGTATTGTGTGTGTGTGTGCGTGTATATATATATACACACACACGTGTATGTTTATATATATGTACATACATATTTATATTTAAATGGACTTCAACAAAATTAGTTACGTTGTAGGAGATCGCATAGATTTTGTTGGCACTGAGCCAAGTAGAGCAAAATGGACTATTTTAAGCTATTTAGAGTAATCTACATGAATGTCTGGAATCTGGGCTTGAATTTACACCAAGCTTACTGTTTATGCTTCTTTTATTCTTTCTAAAGATCAGTATTATTTTTCAAGGACTCTTGAGGTGCGGGGATCTGTATATTCTGCTATAAGAAGTCCTAGTCTAGATGTTCTGAATGAGTCCTCATCGCAAGGAGGGAAGGATATACTTCCTCAGAGAGGGGACTTAGACCAGGAACATTCCAACATTAGCTCTCTGACAGTTATTTCAGAGGCAAAAGCAATTTCCTCTGGAAACACAGCAGTCAGCACATCTTTCTAACACCAGTTCTCTGTCACACACCCCTGGATAATCTATTGCGTTGGCGCCTTCGTGTCAGCCAGGCCAAGCCTGCTGTATGGGGTTGAGTTTTTCTGTGAACGCCAAGTTGGCCAAAATTTGGCGATAATCCTGAATTTGCTGAGAACAAAGCCTGATAAAGCATAGAGTAGGTTGAAAAGGACTTTTGAGTTACATAATAATAAAACTTATTCTATCAACAAGTCAATGAGTGAATGAGGTTGTGTCTGCCCCTGGTTCACAGAGCAGATGCCAGGTCATCTCAGCAATACATCTAGTTTAACAGTCACCTGACTATATGTGGGCAAAACACACCAATGCTTGGCGTCGTATTTGACTGACACAGAGGCCCAGGGAGTGATGGCTGCCTCGGCATCAGCCTCAGAGCTGGCACTCACCCTGGGCTTGGTTCGGTTCACAGAGCCACTGACCCCTTCTGAGGCCTGCGGCCTCTCCTCCTCCCTCAGCATACCTTGATTTGGAGAATAAAAGCTTGAGGTGTTAAGTTAAAATTTGAAATATTTATGGAGAAAAACAGGACCACCACATCCAGATTTGTATTTTAAAAAATACAACAGAGGAGCTCATCTGGAAATCAATGATACTGGACAGATTACTTGTTTTATGACATTGGATTTCTTTTACTTGAAAAGCATTATGCTTTAGAAACATGTAAGTTTGGGAGACATCTTCAATGTTAAAGGTTGGTATAGGGTGGGTCAACGTGCCCTTCCTTCAGTATTCTTGGGCAGCCCTATGAGACCATTGGGATAGAGGTCCCATCACTGTGGCCTAGTGGAGTGGACCTTCTGATTTGAAGACAGCTTGAAAAATCTGGATTTGCCTTGATGCTTGTCTGTTACTTACCTCTTTAGGTCATCCTCGATTTTTCAACCAACTCTCCACTGGATTGGATATCATTGGTTTAGCTGGCGAATGGCTGACATCAACTGCCAATACCAATATGTAAGTCCCACATATTATTTCCACGTAAGCAAACATGATGTCTGAGTATGGCTTGTTGTATTAAAAGTCCAATTCCAATGGTTCTATAATAATTTTATTACAGTTTGCCCTAGTCATCTTTTCTCTTAAAATCTTCTAGGTTTATCACAGTTCTGAGTTAAAGGTAGATACTTGATAAACTATTTTTTAATTGAATAATGCAGTTTAATAAGAGCATGGTCATAAGAAGTCATGACTCTAGCTTTCAAAGTTTAGTGTGAAACTTCATGTTAAAAGACTCCATATTTCTTAATGATATATTTAAAGAGATCATGTTCTGGGATATAATCTTGGTCCATTTTCCCACCCAAGCATATTGCTCCTTATCATTTAGGTCATATTTCTTCATAATTAAAGAGGCCATAAAGCCACAAACCAATTTGATCAGCCTATTGTTCAACTAAAATTTCTAAAACAATTCATGTAGTGATATCCCTTTGAAAGGAATTATATATCCCTTTCAAAATAACTGTTTTTCTGAATGTGAAATTTTTTTCATACTTGAGTAGGCAAAGCCTTTGTTTGTTTCTAAGTTCTTGTAAATTTATTTGAAACTGTCTCTAAGGTCCTGGCGGTAGGAGGGTTGTGTGTGCAAGTAATACCTGGGTAGTCTTCTGGTAGTCACCCCACAGTTTCTTCTACACACAACGTGCCATCTTTGGAGACAAGGACAGGTTACAAGTTGATGGAGGGGCATCGTAGCCTACTAAGTACTGTCTTTTCTTTCAACGCTAAGATTATGTTTTACCACTATGTATCCAGACAGTGGTACCACATTCTATGAAAGTGTCCAGAGGGAAATAATAAAACAAGGTTATCGCAATAAGTTAAAAATAACTACATAAAAATTATATGGGTTTTAGTCACTGTGGAAATATTTGGAAAATAACCGTACACTTTTTAGTTCATGGTAAAGTAGATTTGAAAAATGAATTTAGGTGAAAGGGTGGTATTATTTAAAATGAGAAATTCCATTTGACGTCAAGATAGAATGTAAGTTATTAAAGTTCAAGGTATTCTATTTTTCTTAAACTACTACCAGCCACAGAACCTGAAAGGGCATTTTAAACTTATATATTGATTTGTGTGTGTTCCAAAGATGTTTAATGCTGTGACTCAAAATACTTAACTACATTCAGAAAAGTTTCTATTAATTAAGGCCTCCTGCTTTGTTTGCTAATTTAAAACAACAACAACAACATTTAAAAAGCAAATGTGACAAGTGAAACCATTAGTACTAATAGGCATAAAAGATTAAATTGATTGAAGTCAAATGGTTTTCCTGCTCCCTACTTGCAAGTCAAGGTTAACTTCACAGAATGTTCATGTTGGATCACTGAGGCTCTGAAGGGCTGGGAGGAATTCAGGTCAAAGATACAATCACCTGTATGATCTCCTAAACAAAAAAACTCCCCTTTGCAGTCTTTATGTTTATGGTTTGTGAGATAAAAATATATCAGCAAGCACAGACATAATATATTAATTATAACTTGAAAAAAGACAGTAATGTTTAACTGAAACATCTCACACTAAGGAATGATTTTAATTAGAAAGTACAGCTTTTAAAAAAAAACTTAACTATTTAGAAAATAAATGAGAAAAATAGAGTAAAAGGTACATACCCATTAAGGCCCAAGTACCCTTATTAATATAGGCACCAAATTCACCCAGTGTCTTTAAGTGTGTATTCTGTAGGCCTCTCAGCTGTGATTTCCTAATATATATAGCTCAGTCTCAAGGTAAATAAAAGGAATTCACCCCGTTGAATCATTTATGACCACATATTCTCCTAAAAGACTTTTCTTTAACCAGGGAAATCTCACAAATTCTCCTTTTTTTTTTTTTTTTTTGTATGTGTTCATAAAATGAAAGTCTCTTACTCTTCCCTTACCTCAGCTCAGCCATATGAAGCACTAAAATATTGCCCAACCATCTGAGGTCAAGGTCAGTCCAACTAAATGGCACATAGTAATTGCAGCTGTACTGAACAGTGGATATTTATAAAATATGATCCGATTCCAACAGATCGATAGCAAAGGTTATTTAAAATACTGAAATAGTTTCTGTCAGTTCTAGAGACAAGGCATTGTCTGAAGAAGTAATAACTATTATCTAGAAATTGTTCTAAGCCAGTTCCCCTGGAAGATCATGAACTGTGGCAGCACTGTCAGGAGGTTATGCAGAAATTTGCTCCCTTGTGACAAGTCCTTCTCCAGCTGGGAACAGTGTTCATAATAGGCCTGGGAAAGAATGGCAAAAGGATCTTTTTTGGCAGAGTAGGATTTAATTAGTGATACACTCATTTTTTGGACCTGTACTTCATTGAGTTTGGATGGCACTGGTAATAGAGAATAATAACTGCATTCCTCAGTATACTCTCCCTAAAAGAACTATCCAATATTTTAATCCAAGTGGCAAAGTGTAAGGTATCTGATGGTTAGAATAGAAGGAACATTTATGCCCATGCTTTCACACCCACCTGTGCATTCAGCTTCGAGATATATTCTTCCAAGCTAGGACTCAGTGAAGATGCAAAGAAAACGTCACCAATGTGTAGTTGGCCATGGCATGTACAGCTCTTTTCTTCCAAAACACGGGCACCGAGCAGGTGTAAACAACAGCCTACCCTCAAGCACCTGACGGTAATACATAATCCTAGTGGCAAGATCTATCACAGCCCTCTGTTAGGAGGTTATGATTTCAAGTATCTCGCACTTTATTTTCATAGAAATTACACAGGAGAAATTTTCTATGGGGGTTATCAGTCATTTTACACTAGTAGGCAGGTCGTTACAGAGGAGCCTGCAGTAAGTAGTTCTCATTTGTCATAGAAAAGCAACTGTGATGTAAAGGACATGGAATTCCAGCTTGGAAACATCCTACATGTGAGATCTTGAAACAACTCACTGAATTTCTCTGAACCCCAGTTTCTTCTTCAGAAAAATGAAGAATAATTGTATCCACCTTACATAGTGATTCTGAAGACTAAAACAGACACCAGTCTTAAGTGCCCAGTGTATACAAGGTACAATGCACACACCCAGGAAAGGCAGCCAACCCATAGGTCACTGTTGCCATTTGCAACCCCTCCCTTCAACTTCCCAGCTCTTTTGTTTCTGTCTCTCATCCTCTCTGGACACCAAAGCGGCTCACTAAGCTCCCCCTCAGGTGTGTTATCTTTTAAGGTAGAGATGGGCCACCCATCACATCCATAAGGAGGATAAAATCTAAGAGGAGTGTCAAGTTAGAGAATCAACATAGAAAATTATTTCTTCCTCTCGTTAAAGAAGTTCCTGGTTTGGCAGTCACCAGGGATGCAGGATCCTTGTGCCTTCCTGGTTCATACTGAGGCATGTGGCTCTCATCTTCAAAGTTACTTCATGGTGCAAACTAGCTGCTGGAGTTCCAGCCATCATTTATGTGTTCCAGATCTCAGGAAGGAATGCAGGCAGAGGGAGGAAGGAGGAAGGAAGGAAAGAAAGAAAAGAGGGAAGGAGGAAGGGCAAAAGGGAAACACACTCTTTCCTTCTAAGAAACCTTCTCAGAAGCTCCACAAGACATTTCTCATAGCATCTCTTTAGCTAGAACTTAATCCAATGGCCACACCTAGGGAGGCTAGAAAATACAGTCTTTGATCTGGATGAACTGCAACTCCAAATAAAATTGAATGAAGGAAGGGAAATTTTGATACTGGTTAGCAACCAGCAGATTCTGCCATCAGAGAAAATCAGCTTAACAATCAATTTGCCTCCGTTAATCCCGCTGGGAAGGTGAGTTGAACTACTAAAACAGGGCTGACTCACTACCCTACTCAGAATATAAAAACTCTCCTTTAGTGTCACTCCCTGAATGTCACAATCATACTGTTTTTAAACCCTTACTTTCAATCCCATGTTCTTATGCTTCAACCTAGAGCTTTTAGCAGGTTTAGTTTCTTATCCTCCGATTCTGAAATGTCATCTTGTACTATGACTTTAGCATCAAACTAGCTTCTTCTGAATCCATATTTGACCTTTCATCTCTTGCCTTTATCCACTTTCATCTGTCATTTACGGAAGGGGTACCAAACCTGGAGTCCCAGTTGCAAGAGGAGACTCTCCTAAAAGTGTATACAAAATGATGTGCATATCCTCATTTTCTTCCTGGAGAGAGGGACCATAGCTTTCCTAGGAGTCCCAAAAGTGTCTGTGATCTCAATTAAGTTAAGAACCACTGCTCTAGGGTGAACTTCAAGGTCTTCTCTAAGGCTCTGGATGCAGGCAGACTCCCACTTGTAAACACGGCCGAGGATGAGAAGGCAAGTTCAGAGGAAGTGTCAGGAATGGGGGCACAACGTTAGCCCATGTGACAGGTCTGGCTGAGGATCAACAGCCGTGGGGCAATCTACCAGCTTCTAGGAGAGGGTGTCAGGACTAAGGTCACGAATCGGAATAAGCTTGGTGTTAGCTGTGGGGTAACTGATCCTTCAGACCCAGGCAGGGACTGTCAAATAGGATGCAGCTAAGGCCAAGATGCTGGATTCATCCTAGTAAGCTTCCTCCTCAAGGTTGGGAATTGTGTCTTATGACATCTTTGTCTCCGCAGTACGTAAAAAGCCATTTGGAAGAAAATAGTCATTCATTAAATATTTGTTGAACAGAACTGAAAGAAAGGTTTCAGAATCAGGAACCTGGCATAAGTAAGGAACCTGAGATAGATGAGATCAGATAATCCCACGATCAAACTCTCTAGACTCTTCCTCCTGATCCTGAGAGTAATAGCCATATTCCTGGTAAGAAGACTAATTCATGCAAACCTCGGCCCTAAATTGATTCAAATCCTGAAGTGGACCAACCCTCTGGCCTTCAACCCCATCCTTTCTCCCTTCCCCATGTGGTTCCTGCACTGACTTGACTCTGGTCCAGCTTTCATCCAATCCTTGATAAGGTTCTGATATTATGGTGTATGATTCCATTGGTTCCTTGCCTTACCCTAGAGAGCCTTCTCATTTGGTGCTGTGAGACTTAAACACACACACTGCCACCAGTACCTCTTCACCATGCAAACATTTTTGCCATTCCAACATTTCCAACAATCAGTGGCACTGTTGATAACGCATTTGTTCAAGAATGGTTAGAACCACATCATGAGTTTGCCCCTTGGTACACTCAGCAGCACAGGCTAAACCAGGAACCCTTCTCTTCTTCTTCCTTTATCAGGCCATCAGACATGAGGGAGTGTTGGTTGCTACGGTGATGGGGCTCAGAGCAGAACCAAAGCATGATTGTGACCTCCAGAGGTGATGGTAACTGAACACATGATTTCCAAGGGTCTTCCTCCTAAATTTCAAGGTTCCTCCCAAGGAAAATGGACATATTCTTTTTGCAAACAAAATTCTTCTATGAGGAGATATACCCTGAGGATCCTTCAGGATCTTTTTGTCCTCTTTTACCACCATGTGATTAATTTGATTATTTTTCTCCATGATTAAAATTTAGTACCTTCACCTGGGTCTTTGTACAACAATTGTTATTTCATCCTTGCAAATAGCTTTTCTAAATCATGAAGCCAGCAAAAATTCCCATTAATTCCCAGCATTGGCATTCAGCCTAAACACCCTAACCAGGGATGAAGTCTCCCCATATCACTGGGCTGAGTCAATCTAGGAATCTCCCTTCGGCGAGCATTGTCTGAGCCGAGCCCACAAACTCTAATGCTTAAGAAGGCCAAGCGAAAAGAAGAAAGACAAAGTCTCATAGTCAGTAAATACCTTTTTGTTTTCTGGTTTGATATTCTGTGGATGGACCTTCTTTGATTTCTCTTAAGCCCTTTGCCTTGGTACCATGATTTTGTTTCAATGATTAGTCACCAGACTGTGTTTTGAATGGCTTTGAGAAGAGCATGGCTTGCTACTTTTAAGTCAGTTAATTAGAAGACAAAGCTAACCTACCAGAATATCTTGATGCCCACAGTTAGCTGTGTATGCCAGTTGACATTCTTCTTGTTTTTTTGTAATTGATAATTAGAAAATCGTCACTTACAATTATTCTTGACAGATATCGACTTCAGAGAATTATAGAAGCATTGCTGTCCTTAGGGATTATCAGTAGAAAAACCATGTAGATAATTATATTGAGATCTTTAAAACCTAGGTCAATACTTCCAATTATCTTCATGGTTAGCTTTCAGGTATTTACATTGTTTTTAAAAGATAGACTTTTTGGGAATTCCCTGATGGTCCAGTGGTTAGGACTCCGTGCTTTCACTGCTGAGGGCGCGGGCTCAATCCCTGGTCGGGGAACTAAGATCCTGCAAGCCACCTACCTCGGCCAAAAAAAATTAAAATATAGACTTTGGCTCTGGGTTTTATAAATTCTACAAGTGTGAAGTGGGCAATCAGTTTTTTTTAAAATGTTGCAAACCATTTATATAGAATTTAGAATACATTTTTTCAATTAGCATTTGCATCATCCTATAATCTTAGAGGTGAAAAGGACCCAGAAAAGTCATTTTCTTTCCTTCTATTTCTCTGGGTGGACCACACCTAAGACATTCCGTTGAGATGAAAGTCTGTTTTGTTGGTGAAGAATCACAGAGCAGGTACTTCCACATCCTCTCTCGGTAACCCAGGCTGGTTTCTGACATTTTATGATGGATGACAGTGCATTTCCAGGAAATTAATTGTTTTAGTGGTTTTAAACATCTTTTATTCGAACCCAAGTCCAAATGCCAAACCAGTTATCTGTGTTCCCCAAATAAGTGGTTTGACTTCTTTATTTTCATTCTTTTTCTCACCACCTTTCCAGGTTTACATATGAAATTGCACCAGTGTTTGTCCTCATGGAGCAAATAACACTTAAGAAGATGAGAGAGATAATTGGATGGTCAAGTAAAGATGGTGATGGGATATTTTCTCCTGGTAGGTTTCTGTTCTCTTTCCCCGGCTCTCCTCAAGGTTTGCAGTATGGATCCTGGGATCCATGAGAACACTGAACACAAAGTGAGTTTGTAGAAGAATAACAATTTTTCCAATAGTCCTGCCTTCTTACCTTTGTCCGAGTGAAGGCTAGCAAGCATGCTACATTCTATGTGTACTAACCAACAAAGGCTGTGCCTAAACCTGTACTCACTGGCAAAGGCTGTGTCTAAATCATGCTAAACAATTCTGGTCTGTCGATAGCAGTTTGATTAAGCTGGGAATCAGAGAATCAAGATTATCAGTGGACAGATCAATTTTGGCCAAAATAGTATATCTACTTTAAATCTCTAGTTCAATATAGATACAATAAGAATCTTTAAAACAAGGACAGATAATCTTGTAGAAAGGAGGGAGTTTGGAGTGGTGTCAGAGACAGTGTGACTGTGTACAAAGGGAAGAGAAAAAATAAAAATTGCAATTGTTCAGGCAATTGAATCAGTCCATGAATTTGCCTGTTTGTCAGGTAACTGATGCAAACATGACTTGTTTGTGTTGGCCAGACGTACCTGGTTACCTCAGTTCTCCTTGCATCTTGATTTAAGTAAACACGAGTTTGGTTTTATTTTAATACACTTGGAGTTCTTCTAAATGACTCAATAACTCAGTTGGGCTGTTCTTTGAGGAGAGTATCCAGGCAATGTCACTGTTTCCTTCCATAGGCTCTATTACTCTCTCTTCCTCTGTCTTTCTGACTCAGAGAAAAGATTCATCTTTGTTCAGTAAATAGATTGAGCAGAAAATGGAAGCAGGAGGGTTGTAACTCACCTATCTCTTTGCAGCCGCTGCTTCTGCCACCCCTTATATTCCTGTCTAGGCTTCGAGGTGGGACAGGCACCAGAGTATGTGAATCACCTCCAGCCAAATTGCCTAAATGGCTTTGGTAATAAGTGTGATTATCTGTATCTCCAGGGCAAAGGGACCAGAGGGAAGCCCTGGCAACAGGGAAGCCAGCAAAACCTATCACGATGTTGTCCTTCCCCTTTCTAACCTCCCTTGTCTCTTGAGACACCACGTCAGCCTTTTTTGTTAGAAACAGTAATGAGGAAGTCCCAACAGCTCCCAATGTGTCTGCTTGCCGATAGGGGGAGCCATATCCAACATGTACAGCATCATGGCGGCTCGCTACAAGTACTTCCCGGAAGTTAAGACAAAGGGCATGGCAGCCGTACCCAAGCTGGTCCTCTTCACCTCGGAACACGTGAGTTGGGTGCTCTTGCACATGGATTGTGGTGTTTTCCAAGGGACTGTCTAACATCTAACCTCCATCCTCTGTTGCAGAGTCACTATTCCATAAAGAAAGCTGGGGCTGCACTTGGCTTTGGAACCGACAATGTGATTTTGATAAAGTGCAATGAAAGGTAGGCAGGGGAGAGTGAATATTAGGTTCTTGATGTATTAAATGTGCTCATCTGTTAAATTTGTTTTATTGTGCTTAAGGACTGACTCAGTACAGTGTGCCAAGCTGCTAATGGTCTGTTGAAAATATCTGATTAAATTACTTTTTGCTGCTGTTGAAGTTTTTTTCCATGTGCAATCTCACTGATTGTTCATTTTAATTTCTCTCCTTTTACAATAATTACAGGGGGAAGATAATTCCAGCTGATTTAGAGGCAAAAATTCTTGAAGCCAAGCAAAAGGTATGTACTCTACAGTGCATCTAAACTCTGGTGAATATCGATTTTTTTAAAATACCTTCTTTCTGCCCTAGACAATAAAAGTGTTTGATAATATAAGAGATAATTTTATTGTGTTTCTAAAATTCTTTTCTCAGATGTTTGCTTATTTTCAACTTGTGTGATGACATGGCTTTAAAGCTGTGTCTACACAATATCAATTTTTTTTGAAAAGTGGAAAATTCAGTCATTAAACCACTTGTTCTGTCTTCACTGTGCCAAATGACTAGTTTGATGTACTTCAGTAAATCCACTATCCGCGTCTCATGAAGATGCAGCCTAATTGAGGTTTTCACTTGCTACTTGTTAAGTATAATCTCATTTTAACAAGTATCATTTAAGGTTAGGATTCTATTTAGCAAACTGCTTGCATGCCCTGGCAGTTGGCCCATGATACTTGGTGAATCCAGCCTCAATAAATTCTCTTAAACAGAAAAATCGCATAGAACAGATATATGCATGAGGCACTGCCAAGTAGCTGTCAGGCCATTTACCAACTCATTGTTGTTTTGGTTACATTCTTGTAACTCCTTCTCTAACTATGGTTGTTTGCCGGGTCTCAGCAGAGGAGACAGAAATGTCGCTAGGACTGAGCAAGGGGCAGAGGAGGAACTCCTAGAACTCATAGACTTCCCCAACCCTGTCTGAGCTCTATTACTTCACTTTCTCATTTATTTCTTGTTCACACCAAAATTTTACTGTATCTACTCTTAGGGAAACAGTGTATAGACCTGTTTTCAATAACCAAACAATGCTTCAGTATTATTATTATTACTTCAGTATTATTATTACCTCAATACACTTAGAACAGCACAGCTTCTAAAATGTAGAATGTCCAGATGACACTCAGATACCTGCCCATCACTCCACTTATTACTCTTTCCTGCTTTATTGTTTGCCATAGAACTTATCACTACTAAACATGCTATTTGTTTTGCTTATTTAATTTTGTTGACTGTCAGTCACTCCCGACGAGAATGCAAACTCCACAAGGACAGAAATATTCGTCTTTTGTGCTCACTGCTGTATTCCCAGCATCCACAACAGGGCCTGGCACATGAAAGTCTTCAAAAATATTTGTTGAATAAATGAAGGAATGAGTGAATGAGCTAACAGAGAATAGTCCCAGATATAGTATCTGATAACACACCAGCTTAGCTGATCTCTGCTGGAAATAAATGCTACAGTAATTCTTCTCCTTCATGTGGAAAGGAGGGAGGTTAGAAAGACTAATCAGCTTGTCCCTCTTACCTTATAGGGATACATTCCTCTGTATGTCAATGCAACTGCCGGCACGACTGTTTATGGCGCTTTTGATCCCATACAGGAGATTGCAGATATATGTGAGAAATACAACCTCTGGCTGCATGTCGATGTAAGCGCTGTAACTCAGAGTGGCCTGGTCCCGTCGGGGGGGTGGAAGCAGCTCTGCTTTATAATTTGCCTCCAGCTTCTCCCATTGCCTCTCTCCCTACTACATTTCTCTGGCCCCTAGCAAGCCATTCATGACAGGTGCACACCACACGTCTGTCCATCCTCTGGGGCTCACCCAGTCCTTACTGGCCAATTGCTGTCATCTGTGATTCATCCTAGAATTTCATCTCTGTCACTTTCCCGGAAAGCTTTTGTCTGAACGAATGTCTAAGAGTGAAGGACAACTGATTTCAGAGGGAAAAGATGTAAGATACAACGTATAGAAAGTGGCCATGAGTCTGAATCTGGGCACTCAGCTATCTGCCTTCAGTCCAGCCATCTATGACACTTTTCTTCCAAAAAAAAAAAAAAAAGGAAGGAAGGAGAAAGGAAGAAAAGAAGAAAGAAAGAAATGCATATCTGGTACATGTAGGAGAAATAAGGCAGCATATTTTGGAAGGTGTTATCAATTAAGAGATTTAGTTCCAAATTTTCCTAGGAACATAAGAGGTACATTTTCACATGTGTGACTGGATGTGTTTTTTCCTTTTTCTCTCTCCATTCTCTTATGGGTTTAACTTCTCACAACTAGACAGTGGGGTGATCTGCCCTATTGGACAAATGATAACAAAGGCTGTTCTTGTGTCACATGGTGCCCCAAGATATTCGATCCCCATGCATCAGAGGATGCATAAAAATGTCTTGCTATTGCAGGAGTGGTTGTGGGACCTCCAAGCCCACCAGGGCTGCTGCCTTGTGAGTTTTTCAGGAGCCCTTAGAATTCTGCTCTGGGCAGAATCAGACAGCAGTCCCTAGTCCTTTGTGTCGCTCCCGGAGCTCCACCCCTTGTCTCCTCAAGTGTCCCTGGCTTTCCAGAGCACTTTGGGCCTTGGGTCTCAGCACCACAGACTCAGCCCCTATTTACCTGTATCACTTGCACTGCGACTCTGACGTTAACCAGGAGGAACTTTTGAAGAAGTGATAAACGATGAATAAGCACAACTGCCCCTGGTGGAACAGTCAGCGTGGGTTCCATTTGTCAGAGGAGCTTACGCTTTTCGCTGTTTACATTCTCGCTCATGTTTTGCTAGAGATGTGAAGTGACCGGGCGTGGACTCCTCAGCGCCACCTCCCTCTCCCTCTCTTTTTCTCTGTCCTCACAGGCTGCCTGGGGTGGCGGGCTGCTCATGTCTCAGAAGCACCGCCATAAACTCAGCGGCATAGAAAGGTAAGGGCTGAGCACAGGGCCTCCCTCCGTTCAGGCCATGCAACACGCTGTGCCGCTGAGTCCCTAATGTCCCTGCCCTGATTCCCAACGTCTTATTCACTCTAAGCTCACTTTTGTTCAGTAGGCACTTATTGAGCACTTACTGTATACCAGGCACTGGGAAATTAAAGATGATGGATTTCCCAGTCAAATGAGTTCTCGCCTCAATTCACGATTTAGAAAGAGAAAAAAACAAGTATGCAGATAGTTACCACACCATGTGATATGCTCAACAATAGATGTGATTGCAGGGTGCCCGGGTAGGAGAGAAGAGAGACTTACCAGTGTGGGGATTTGGAGGCTAAATGGGAATTTGTCAAGGGCACAGAAAGGGGTGCTGACTTATTTCATTCTTTATTCTCACTAAGCTTACGTTTCCCATTAAGCTGGGAAAAGGGTAAGACACTCAGCTTACCTAACTTGTCTCATGAACAAAGATATTTCATCTGCCAAGCCATGCTATTTTAGACAGTGTAGTTGGAGGCCTTTCTGAGGAGGAGGCGGTTCAGCAGATACTGGGATAAAGGGAGAGAGGAAGCATGAATACAAGGAAGAGTGTTCCAGGCAGTGGGAAGGGCAAATGCAAAGACCCTGAGGTAGGACTGTTCTTGGCAAGTTGGAGGAAGGACTGTCACCGAGACCACTGTGGCTGGAGCAAAGTGAGAGCAGTGAGAGCAGACCGAGGGTGGAGAAGTGGACGGAGAGCAGGCATCAGGGAAAGCACTCCAGTGGCTTCAGTGTTTGTTACCTCTCCTGTGCCTCTTCCCTTGCATTTCAGTTTTTTGTGCTTTTTTGTTTTGTTTTTGTTTTTGTGTGCGGTACGCGGGCCTCTCACTGCTGTGGCCTCTCCCTTTGCGGGGCACAGGCTCCGGACGCGCAGGCTCAGCGGCCATGGCTCACGGGCCCAGCCGCTCCGCGGCATGTGGGATCTTCTCGGATCGGGGCACGAACCCGTGTCCCCTGCATCGGCAGGCGGACTCTCAACCACTGTGCCACCAGGGAAGCCCGCATTTCAGTTTTGAAAGGCCAGTATTGAAGCGAGTGAGACTGACTCGTTGAAGCATAGTTATATGACCCTTAACTTGGAGGACAGGATCTTAAATGTAGATAAGCCAGTCCAGCTGTACTTTAGATTTCTCAGGCAATTTCCATTTTACATCTTTGAGTCAAGGAAAACTTGAAACATTTTGCACTAGACTTTTTCTTTTCTAACATTTTAAAGTACATATGTCTTCTGAAGGAAATTGAATCCACATCATGTCTTATTACTTTCCACCTGTAGCACCAAAGAATCATTTACTTCAGACCTTTAGGACATTCAAAAAACATTTAAGACATTTTGTGAGATCTGTGTATAAGTGGTTTTTTAAAACTTATTTATTTATTTATTTAATGTTTTGGTCTGCGTTGGGTCTTCGTTGCGGTGTGCGGGCTTCTCATTGAAGTGGCTTCTCTTGTTGCGGAGCACGGACTCTAAGCGCGCGGGCTTCAGTAGCTGTGGCACGCAGGCTCAGTAGTTGTGGCTCGCAGGCTCTAGACCACAGACTCAGTAGTTGTGGCACATGGGCTTAGTTGCTCCGCGGCATGTGGAATCTTCCCAGACCAGGGCTCGAACCTGTGTCCCCTGCATTGGCAGGCAGATTCTTAACCATTGCTCCACCAGGGAAGTCCCTATGTGTAATTGTTTAATGATTCAGTGAATGATAGCAATGAGAAAATGGATTAAATTCACTACCATCTAAATAAGGCTTGACAGTGATTTTTTTTTTTAATAAATTTATTTATTTTTGGCTGTGCTGGGTCTTTGTTGCCATGCGCGGGCTTCTCATCACAGTGGCTTCTCTTGTTGTGGAGCACAGGCTCTAGGCGCGCAGGCTTCAGTAGTTGTGGCTCGCGGGCTCTAGAGCGCAAGCTCAGTAGTTGTGGCACACAGGCTTAGTTGCTCTGCAGCATGTGGGATCTTCCTGGACCAGGGACTGAACTCGTGTCCCCTGCACTGGCAGGCAGATTCTTAATCACTGCGCCACCAGGGAAGTCCGACACTGATGTTTTTTAATGAAATAAACATTTAGTCAACTTTTCTTAGAACTTTTCACAGTCTCTTTCATAAAGGTTTTCTTTATTATGCACATGGGGGAAAGTACATCAGGCCTTTCTTCTCCTTGAGATACAACGTACGCCTGTGGTCATGTATACACTAAATTATTTTCCCTCTTATGCACCTAAGCAAGATGAAGAGGTTAAAAATTCACAGCAGGAATTTAGCTTCAGGGAGAGCAGAGGCAGTATAATTCCGAGCCAATTGCTATGTCTGGGGAAAACATCCTTCACAGGTATTAAAGCATAGAGCCCAGCTGTGGGCTAGGCCATTGGAAAGGAGCTACCTAAGCTTTAATCATCATACATTACAGTTGTTTCCCTAATGTCCTAGCTAGTGTGCTCCTTAACCATTTAATTGTGTCTGACGGAGTGTTGTGGTTGCTAGGAGACCATGCTTGTTAAGCTATCATTGCAGCCTAAACAGGCAAGATTATGTTTATTTAGCATTTAAACAACACTACTAAGTAGCCAAAGTCTAGAATTGTCCAACGGATCCTTGCTTTTATGTGTCAGTCTTCATACTACCTTATAAGCAGGTAGGTCAGCGTCACCAGTCCAACTTATTAGTAAGAATGGGAAGGCAGAAAGAAGCTGAGTCTGTAGCCTAGAGGGAGGCAGTCTAGTGGAGAGGATATGAACACTGGCTCGACAGTTAGACTCCCTGAACTTGAATCTTGGCTCCAGCGCTTCCCAGCTGTGTGACTTCGGGTGATGTATTGAACCCTTTTGTGCCTCAGTCTCTCCATCTAAAATAGGGGTGATAATAGTCCCTATATGATAGGATTGTTGTGAGAATTAAGTATTCAAGCATGGTTATTAGCATTATATATTTACTAACTCATTTTATTCAATTCCTTGAGGCAGATACTGTTCTCCCCACTTTACGGACAGGAAAACTGAGCCTCAAAGGAGTTATGTAACTTGCCCAAACTAGCAAATGTCAGAGCCAGGTTTCAGACTTGGGTACTCTGGCTCCAAAGCTTGAGCTCTCAACCATGACACTGCACTGATAAAATGCCTGTAACACTCTTAGAACAATAGGATACATAATAAATGATGTTCGTAAATGTTAGGTAGTATTAATACAGTTATTTAGAAGAGGCAGTCTGCCACTTAGTGCTCTGAGACTGCCTGCAAAATATTTGTTTACCACTTGATTAGTCAATTTAGGGGACGAG
Organism: Leucopleurus acutus; assembly: GCF_964270905.1. Classification (NCBI taxonomy): domain Eukaryota; kingdom Metazoa; phylum Chordata; class Mammalia; order Artiodactyla; family Delphinidae; genus Leucopleurus; species Leucopleurus acutus. Next base: position 57,533,178 of record NC_139149.1, read on the forward strand.
GTGTCGAAAACTTGTCTTGACTTGAGTTGCGGTGGGTGATGTTTTCCTCAAGAGGACGGTTGCCTCTTGCTGACTCCTGCACCTCCTCCTCAGAGCATCATGTGTTTCTTTCAGGGCCAACTCAGTCACCTGGAATCCTCACAAGATGATGGGCGTGCTGTTGCAGTGCTCCGCCATCCTGGTCAAGGAAAAGGTCTGCCCTTCCCCCAAAGATGAGCTGGTGGCCTGCACACCCTTTAGAAGGCACAAAAAGAGAAAAGCATGGGGTTTTTTTTTTGTTTTTTTTTTTACAGTACTGGCTGAGGAACTCACGAGATTGACAGCCCCACTGGGCCTGCCATGGCTGTTCTTTCCCACCTGCACATGTTAGCCTCCGGCTAACCCAGCATATCCTGTTGGCCCTTGCTCTGAACTGTCCTTCTTCCTTGTTCAGCCCCCACGGCCCTGCCAGTGATAGAAACTACGAGGGCATTATTTGAGTTTGTGGTCCCAAGAGCTGAAACAACTTATTTGGAACCACAACTACAAATGTCAACTTAGGGCAACAAGGAATGTTGACCAAGAAACTTCTGTAAATGACGATAGTTGTATAACTTGCCCAAATTAGCAACCGTCAGCCAGATTTCAGACTTGGGTACTCTGGCTCCAAAGCTTGAGCTCTTAACCATGTCACCGCACTGATAAAATGCCGGTAAGGCACTTAGAACAATAGGTAGTATATTCTCTTCCTAAGAATCTAATAGGGCCCTGCCGTGTAGGGCCTTGTTCCTCCAGTAAAACTGTTGCACACTGAGGCGTCCTCAAAAGCCTGTCACCAACCTGTGGGGGCCAGTACCTGTACAAGCTTTTTACTCCACTCCTAAGTAGAGCGCCTGTTAACTTCATAGGAGCTCCCGGAAAGGATTGGAACACTTTTTAGGGGGTGCTTTGGCGGAGGAAAATTCTTCTACACATGAAACTGTCCCACCCTCTACAGGAAGTTTATGTCTCCAACCCCTGCTGACTGAATGCCATAGCACTTCCAGTCTGTGAAATAACCGAAAACACCCATGGACATTTCCAGATGCTCCTTAGAGGGACAGTAGGGTGGGCTCTTGTTATTGGCATCTGAGACAAAAGATCGTTTTCCAATCAGAGTGATAGAGAGGAAGGGGCGAAGGGTTTTCCAAGGGTGGTTTTGGAGAAGTACATCAGAACAACTGCACGGCCTCATGAGACATTAGAAGAAAGATTGTATGTGACCCTAAGTCCGGCCTGCCCTGTTTCAAAACCATCCACACCTCTGCCCTGTGAATACAGATGCACGCCTGTCTTGATTTCCATTACAGGGTATCCTCCAAGGATGCAACCAGATGTGTGCAGGGTACCTCTTCCAGCCAGACAAGCAGTATGACGTCTCCTACGACACTGGGGATAAAGCCATTCAGTGTGGCCGCCATGTGGACATCTTCAAGTTCTGGCTGATGTGGAAAGCAAAGGTACGAAGGAGGGCATTACAGGAAATAGAGCAGAAATGTAATTTGCACAGGCTAGCTGGAAAAAGTGAGGCAAAGATATATCCCAGATAATCCATTATGTACGAAATCAATATCTAGATAATTGAGTTAACTGTATTTTCTTTGCAAATGAAATCACTTTATCCCTTATGTCAAATTCTCTCTCCTTCCATTCAGTCTCCTCAATTTGAATTAGCATGACTTTTCTTATCACTTTCTCTTATAAGCACTAAAAATTTTGTCAAGATAAGGACTTCCACAGCAGTCCTTAGGGATGCTGAAATTGTTTAGTGCAGATGTAGAGAAAGAGATAAAGATAAAATTACTACATTATTCTGTGCAGAACCCTGAGTTCCTTTATATGGCCTCAAATCATGGGATATATATGACAGTTTTAAGTTCTCTTTAAATAATGGCTTTCCCATTATGTGTACTTCTATACTCTCTTCTAGAAAATGCATACTTTATTCTAAGAAATCCTAGACTGAGGCATGCTATGTCTGCATTCATCAGTCTTTCAGGATGCATTTCTGTGTCTAGAAAAAAAAGCAAACTACTGGAACTTCCCCCAGTGGGGGTGAGGGAGAGGAATACCATGGGACTGTTTATTTCAAAAGTATTTGTATGCAATCAAGTAAGGGCAATTTTTATTTCACAGCTTTATATTGCAGCCATCGTTTTATTTTTCTACTGTTAAAGTAATTTAAATAAATTTCCATATATAAGATCGGGTCACCTAATACCAAAACAAAATAGGGTTTCCAGCCAAACATCCAGTCCAATGTTTTTTCTGTAAGAAGAATTTGATGGATTATTAGTTTTTTTCCTCATTAAGTTATTTTGTCTTAATATAGAAACAGTCTGAATTTGATTTCTCCCACAAAGTAATCATAGGTATTTTACGCATATAAATAGTCATAAATCGCAACAAGAGAAAGAGCCCTATCATTCAGAAATATGATAACCACATGGCCTGTCTCAGTAATTTGTGCCTGGGTTTTGCCTGACAATAACCGCTTGAGCAGTCTGCTGGAAGTTTAGCTCAAAGAGTATTTATTGGTTACCGATGTGGGACCTGGTGTGGGCTTCCTTCCCAAGAAGAAAGTGGACTGGCCCGAGCACTGCTCAGCGGCAGCTGCTGCTTTGCCAGTGTTGGGCTTGGCCCAGACGCATTAGCAACCCACAGGCCTCGTGCATCTGCTCTCCTTGTTAACACCGACCCACTCAGCACCCCCCATGCTGCTGTTACTAATCAGCCATGCTGGCTTTGGAAACTCATGCTCAATCAGTTTGTCAATAGATGGAGCTACTGCCATCTCAGGGCACATCCTGAGACCAGTGCTTCCCCATCTGCCTGCCTGCCTCTCACTAGAAAGGGGTAATACCATGTTACATGGAAGGTAGCCTGCCTGGGAGTGAGGGGGACGTGTTTGGCCAGGACTTCCTGCTGCGGAAGGTGGGTTCTAAAGTAGTATTTCTCCAACTATCTGTGGTGAAGAACCAGCTGGGGTGTTTTTAACCTCTCATAGACCAGTACGATAAATTGGTCTTCACTTAATTCATTTATTGTACACTACAATAAATGAATTGCTAGAAAGGTGAAATAAAAAGCCATACAAAGTATGAACACCAGTTTTAAAAATGCAGTTCAGTAGGCATACAATTACTCTGTCAAGTGACCATAAAAGTTCCTTATTACTTAATCTCAATTTTTGGACTCATCTTATCATGGACTGGTTACATTTTGTGGACTGGCCTCAGTCCATAGACAGCAGTTTGGGTGGCATTATCCTAAAGCAAACCAGAAATGGGCTTCAGACTGTGAATTACTAGCAAGAAGCTAAAAGCCCTGTTGAGAATAACTGCCCAGAGACTAGAGTGCCTTCAAAAGAGATGAGGCACACTTTATCGCATGCAGAGCTATGAGAAAGCCATACATATATAGTGAGATGGTTCTTGCTAACCATCTCCAAGAATACTCTTACATATATTTCCGATAGACAAAGACAGCATAGCCCTCTCAATGCCATCACAGGGAAATTCAGCCTGTCACCAACAAACATGACTTTTCCTTTTTTTAAAACAGGGCACAGTGGGCTTTGAAAATCAGATCAACAAATGCTTGGAGCTGGCAGAATACCTCTATGCCAAGATTAAAAACAGAGAGGAATTTGAGATGGTTTTTGATGGTGAGGTAAGTTATCATCCTGGACTAGATGTATAGCATTTCTGGAAAATCTCTTGAGGGAAGCCCCTGAAGCTGTAGTGTCCCCCATTGCCAGAAGCTGCTTCTGAATTTTCATTCTAGCACTCTTCATTTACTTCCCTCTGTGTCCATGAATGTTTCTTCTGGTAGCATTGGAATGACTTTTCCCCTTCACCTCTTCTAGAAAAGATATAGTTCTCAGCCAGCCCTTCGTAGGCAAGAGGTGTTTCCTTGGCAGGTCTGAATCCTGTATAATTCTGGGGTCTTATTATGGTGTTGTACCTCCATGATAAAGTGTTCCTCAGTTCCAAGAAGCTTATAGGATGGGTATATCCTTGTCTTCCAAGACTGGTTCTAAAATGAAGTTCTACTTTACAATAGATTCATTATGAAGAGAGCAAGATACCGTTGTCTCTGCCCTGAGTTCAGATCCGTATTGCACACAGTAAGGTACTTGTCATACCAGTGTTGGCTGAGTGCCTGCGGTGTGCCTTGCCCCAGGCCAGGAGCTGGATTATAGTGTAGTGACCAAAACAGGTACTGTCTCTGCCCTATTGGAGCTTGCAGTTGAATAAAGAAAGTTGGGGGCTTCCTTGGTGGCGCAGTGGTTGAGAGTCCACCTGCTGATGCAGGGGACACGGGTTCGTGCCCTGGTCCGGGAGGATGCCACATGCCGCAGAGCGGCTGGACCCGTGAGCCATGGCTGCTGAGCCTGTGCGTCCGGAGCCTGTGCTCCGCGACGGGAGAGGCCACAACAGTGAGAGGCCCGCGTACCGCAAAAAAAAAAAAAAAAAAAAAAAAAAAAGAAAGTTGGAATAGGAGCCAGTGCTGAACAAAAGGACATCCACTCATAATTCAGTGTAATAAAACACACCTGCATTCAATTCAGTCTATTTATCAGGCACCTAAAGTACTAGGAACACACCGGAGAGTCACCAACTGAGCAAAAGAGCCCTGAGCAGTTCAAATCAATCATACAGTGCTCATGCGTTTCACCTCTGGGACCTCATTCTCATCATTTACACTAATTTAAATATTCTACTAGCAGGTTAAAACAAATGTAATGTCTCTAGACCATGAGAGGCAGGCACAGTGATGGCAGACAGCAACTAGGAAGGAAACTGAAAAACTATAGCAAGAATATAGAAGGACTTAAAAAGCTTGAGTCTTTAGGGCAGGAACACTAAACAGTTCTAAGCATCTCAATACGCCCTGTCTTATAGATTAGAACCGGTTTTAATTTTCATTATGATAATCCTGAGTCTTCAGAGAAGGTTCAGTATTGATAGAGTAAACTCAGAATATTCAGTACCAATAAAATTGACTATGTTTTGAGCATCTTCTATACATGAGGCACTACAAAATGGCAAGATGGATAATACCCTTTTTTAAAATGACCCAAATGTAATTTTTTTAACATTTCAGTGTTGAAAGGTGGGTACCTTTAGTCATCTAGAAAATGGGTTATGGGAAACAGTTCTCTTGTCAGATATGATGGGATTAACCAGGCTTTCTTCTCCCAAGTATAGAAGTAACATGCAGCCTTTTTTTTATCCTTTTTTTTTTTGTCTGAGAGACTTCCGCCGAGGGTCCATAGGGGTTTTGGGACAGCTTTCTCTCAAGTTCTCATCATTTTTCTGTTTTGTTTGTACGCATGCTTGTCTGTGAAAATCTCCACAGCCTGAGCACACAAATGTCTGTTTCTGGTATATTCCACAAAGCCTCAGGGGCGTTCTGGATAGCCCTGAGCGCCGGGAAAAACTACACAAGGTATGGAATCACTCCTTGTCTCATCTAACCCTCTGCAATTTCTCTGGCTAGTCAGAAGATCCTCACTCTGATGTGTCTTTCTAACGGAGGAGAAATAAAAGCTAAAGGCTTGGGGTGGTAGGGAGACATCTTGTTATAGTCTTCTTGGGTCTGAATTGTCCCCTCACCGTGGCTCAGATCAGTGGGAACCTCTGGAGGACGCATCCCTGCCTTAGGTTGGTGTTCGTCGTTAGAGGGGTCATATGCAGCGCAGTTGAATAATATACATATTCCTAGGAACTTTCGTATTAAACTATGTCTGTTAAAATATCTTTTACTAAGTTCAAGGCTGTTCTAATGCTGATTCATTCTAGTTGTCGGTTTCTATATCTAGTTTATATATTACTTATAGTTGTTTGTATTGTATTTAATTTATATAATATTTCATTCATCTAACCATTCAGCAAATATTTGTTGAGCAGAGTCCATGTGCCAGACAGTATCCTAGGCACTGGATTATACAGAAGCCCTAATTTGTGTTGTTGCCCATGTGAATTTTTTGTTTTTGATTTTGAATTTATCATCATTGTCCTATGTCCGACTTTCAAAATTCAGTTGCGCAGTGCTTTCTGTAGGAATATGTGATTGGGTAGACTTAAATAGTCATTAGAGGCCATCATCAAAAAGCCTACAAATAATAAATGCTGGAGAGGGTGTGGACAAAAGGGAACCTTCCTACACTGTTTGTGGGAATGTAAATTGGTGCAGCTACTATGGAGAACAGTGTGGAGGTTGCTTAAGAAAACTAAAAATAGGGTTACTATATGATCCAGCAATCCCACTCCTGAGCATATATCCAGAGAAAATTCTAATTTGAAAAGATATGTGCACCCCAATGTTCATAGCAGCAGTATTTACAATAGCCGAGACACGGAGACAACCTAAATGTCCATAGACAGAGGAATGGATAAAGAAGTTGTGGTACATATATACAATGGAATATTACTCAGCCATAAAAAAGAATGAAATAATGCCATTTGCAGCAACATGGATGGACCTAGAGATTATTGTACTAAGTCAGTCAGACAGAAAAAGATAAATATCACATGGAATGTGAATGTGGAATCTAAAAAAATGATATAAACGAACTTACAAAACAGAAACAGACTTCACAGACATAGAAAATAAATTTATGGTTACCAAAGGGGAAAAGGGGATGGGAGAGGGATAAATTAGGAGTTTGGGATTAGCAGATACAGACTACTTCATATAAAATAGATAAACAACAAGTTCTTACCATATAGCACAGGGAACTACATTCAATATCCTGTAATAACCTATAATGGAAAAGAATCTGAAAAAGAATATATATATATATTTAAGAATAAGAATATATATATATGTGTACAACTGAATCACTTTGCTGTCCATCTGAAACTATCACAATGTTGTAAATCAACTACATGTCAATTTAAAAAATTAGTCACTAGACATTAGCCAAGGAAGAAACTTGTACAAGTAATAAAAAGAAAATTGCTCTTTTTTCCAACTAAGAAGTGGGTTGCATTTTGAAAAAGAGCATGGTATATCAGTCTTGAGTTTTGTTTTGTGTTTTCCCTCACAAGGTGGCCCCGAAAATCAAAGCCCTGATGATGGAGTCTGGCACGACCATGGTTGGCTACCAGCCTCAGGGGGACAAGGCCAACTTCTTCCGGATGGTCGTCTCCAACCCAGCCGCTACCCAGTCTGATATCGACTTCCTCATTGAGGAAATAGAGAGGCTGGGCCAGGATCTGTAATTGCCGTCCATAGAACATGAGTTTCTGGGACTTCCCTTTCCCCTCTGGTATTCTAGAACAAACTCTATATGTTGCTGAAACACATAGGCCATTTCATTGAGGGAAAACATAATATCTTGAAGAATACTGTTAAAACCTTACTTAAGCTTGTTAGACTTAGCAGGAAATGATGTTCTTTTTCAAAAGTTGCACATTAGGAGCACAGTATATATGTACAGCTATATATACCTCTCTCTATAAATATATGTCTGTATAGTGAGTGTGGCTTAGTAATAGATCACAGCATGTCTCCCACTCCAAGAGAATTCACTTTACCTTCAGCAATTACTGAGGGCCAAACATGCTGCAAACCAGCTTGCGCAACAACCCCAGGAAAGATGTTTTTCAAAATGCCAGGTGTCGGGGACCAAGGGAAATGCTGTTGGCAGGAGTTGACTTCGTTGTCGGTATTTCTCCCGCCTGAAGTGATGATGGATGAGAAAAAGCACCACTGGCTGACAAGAGTCCCGCCCTTCCCATTAGTATCCTGTGAGGGGAAAACAGTAGCAGAGTCATTGATTGTTTCAGGTGTACTATTGCTGTATTTTTAGAGATTAAGTTGTATAGATTGTGGATATTTCTGTTGTCTGACCTCGGGGCGGAGTGGAAGAACACATGTAATGATTCCATTGACTGTTTAATAGTAGGTATATGAAATATTTGCTTATTTATATTCAGAGATTTACCATGTTAAAGAGGCGTCTTGTATTTTCTTCCCATTTGTAATGTATCTTATTTATATATTAATGCAGTAAGTTCTAAAAACTGATTATGGTATTTTCGTGTACTTGTGAGCCAAAGAGAAAAGATTAAAATTAGTGAGACTTGTATTTATATTAGAGTGCCCTTAAAATAATGATTTAAGCATAAGTTTACTGTCTGTAAGAGAACTCTGATACTGTACATAACATATATATGGAAATCCTGTTACTTACATAGCATCTGCTCTTCTATTACCCTCTCTGTCTGGCTATATGTCTGGTGTTCTCTACGCTTTTCTAGTAACTGTTGCGTAATAACTAGATCCCCTGTAATTTTGTAGTAGCTCATGACCAATCTCTGTGACTTGCTTAGCACAAACCTAAGGCAATGTTTCCGAAGACCTTCTGAAGTCGGATAAACTGACCAGGCTCACAACTGTTTTTGAAGAAAGGAAATTCACACTGTGCGTTTTAGAGTATGCAAGAAGAATATAAACAAATAAAAATATTCTCCATGGAGAATTTGAAAAAAATTTTCTTTTAGTATCTGTTTCATGCAGAAAGAGAGGTTTCCAGTTATAGTTACGGGGATCACCACAGCCCATTCACTCTCCACTAGCTGACTTTAGGTGATGCTCAGTACCTTTATTAAGTTGCAACTCAACCCACAGTCTTAGGTTCCCAAGCCCCTGGTCTAAAACTCATTGGGATTCTAATTAAATAAAATTTGCAGTTCACACCTGGAAAAAGAAAAGCCATTCCTGTTTTTCATTTTCCTATCTGCATCTTGGAGTTCCATTCATTCAGTTACTCAACAAATGTTTTCTTCCTCTGTAGCAGGCAGTATTCTAGCACTAGGTATGGTTGCAGAGGTGTGCATGGCAGACAAATTTTCCTTCTCGTGGGGATCTTCCATCACTTGATGTCTGTGGTATCTGAATACGTCTGAGAGCACAGAATTGTACCTTCCTGCTGTTTATGCTTGTACAGTGGGCCCAGTTCACTTCCTCAGGAAACATATTTTGGTGCTGGATCATTATGAAATAGGGTCCATTTTCTACAATATTCTATTAAGCTATGATAATACTATCTTACTCATTTGGAATACAAGTAGTTCCCTATCTGGCACTTGTAGGGATTAAATGAGTCATTTGTAATTAACCTACTAATTGTACAAGTAACCATTGTATTAAACAAACTGGGCTCCATAAGGAGGTGATGATAAAGTCACTTTGTTCTTTCTCTTACTGTTCCTTCAAATCCCCTTGTGGGCTGATTGTTTCCACGCCTCCATTTGAATTCAGGCCGATCCCGCAGCTTTCCTGGCCTCTCAGTCACAAGAACAGTCTCATTTTAGCAACTAAATGTCCAGGTCAGTGTAATAAGCAAGACCTCAAATTTGTATACAATATAGAGTTCCTCCCCTTCCTCCCTCTGGTACCTTTCAGGCTGCAATTCCTGGCGCGAGGGGTGGGGGGGCGGGTGCCAGGCTGGTGGTGGGGTAAAGTCAGCTGCTTTTTTTCCTCTTTCAGCCTCATTTCTACTCCCTAGCTACTGTATTTTCCCATCTAGGGTCAGGTCTAGGGGGAGAAGGGGTCAAAGTAACAAAGACACAATTTTAGGTAACTGTTAAATTGGCATCTGACATCCGCGCCCCTGGTCTGAGATTTTCTTCTCATGGGACAATATTTTGAGGGGAGTGGTTTATTTTTTTTATTAAGATATAATTAAGGTACAGTAAGAGTCACTCTTTATAGTGTACTTGACCAACCCATTCAGTCATGTAACCACCACAATACTTGGAAGAGTTCCATCACACCAGTAAATCCCCCGTATCCTTTGTGTGTAGCACCTTCCCCGAGCCCCCCGTACCTGGCAACCTCTGATTTGTCTGTTTCTAGAGTTTTGCTTTTCCCATTTTGGTAATAGAATCATATAATATGTAACCTTTCGAGTCTATCTTCTTTCACTTAACACAGGGCATTTGGAATTTATCCATGTTGTTGTCTGTATCATTTGTTTGTTCCTTTTATTACTGTGTAGTATTCCATTTGTATGAATGTACCAGTTTGTTTATCCATTCCCTCATAGAAGGAAATTTGGGTTGTTTGCAGTTTGGGGCAATTAAAATAAAGCCACTATGAACATTAGTGAACAGATTTTTGTGTGAATGTAGGTTATCATTTAACTTGGGTAATTAGGTATAAGATTGCTTGATCATATTGTAAGAGTATGTTTAACTTTATAAGAAACTAACTAGTTCTGAAGTGGCTGTACCATTTTGCATTCTCACTAGCAATGTACAAATCTTCCAGTTGTTCTGTATTTTTGCTGACATTTGGTATTGTCAATTTTTTAAAATTTTAGCCATTCTTTTTGTTGTTACAGCTTTATTGAAATATAATTCACTTGCCATGTAATTCATCCATTTTAAGTGTACAATTCCCTGGCTTGTAGACTATTCATATAGCTCTACAGCCATCACCACAATCAGTTTTAGAACATTTTAATCATCCCACAAAGAAACCTCATACCCATCAGCAAACACTTCTCATTCCCACACACACATCCTCTCCAGCCTTTGGAAGCCACTACTCTGCTTTCTGTCTATAGATTTGCCTATTCTAGACATGTCATATAAGTGAAATCACACAATATGTGGTCTTTTGTAACCACATGTGACTTAGGATGTTTTCAAGGTTCATCCATGATATAGCATTTATCAGTACTTCATTCCTTTTATTGCTGAATAATATTCTATTGTATGGATATACATTTTATTTATCCATTCATCAGTTAATGGACATTGGGGTTGTTTCCACTTTTTGACTATTATAAATAACACTACCTACTATGAATATTTGTGTACAAGTTTTTGTATTGACATTTTGTTTTGTATTGTTTTTACTCTAATAGTGGTATCTTGCTGTGGTTTTAATTTGCTTTTTCATGGAGCACTTTTCAAGGATCCCATTGGAGTCCTCCCACCTCATCGCACATGAGACATCAAAGTCTCTCCTCCTGTGACCACTTAGGACTCAGACTCTCAGCTCTGGGCCCCTAGCAATATACCCTATCCAGCCCTTATGTTGATACCCCTTCTTCAGGCAGTACTCCTGGGTGGAATCTCTTTTATTTAAAATCAATTATGTGGATTACATAAGGAGGGCTTTTAAAATATACGTGTACAGGATAAAGAATGACGATAACAGAATACTTGACTACCCACTGCTAAGCCAAAGAAATAGAGCATCATCAGTACCTTAAGAGCTCTCCACCCCCATCAGGAACTCTTCCGTAATTGGTTGCTCTCCTTTCCCCAAGAAATGATCACTATGCTGAATTCTCTGTTAAACACTCTCTTGTTTTTCTATATAGTTTTAACACACGTATATGAATCATTATGGTTTAGTTTTATTTGGTTTTGCACTCTGTATACATGGAATATTACAGAATATATACACTTCTGACTTATCTTTCAACATTATGATTTTGTAGGGCCAGAGCTAACCCATAAAGAGCCTTTGGACAGTTAAAAAAATTTTTAAAGGCACCGCTTCCTTCAGGGATAGGCATCCCTGTGCCAGTGTGTTCAGCTTGGCATGTGGAGCATGTAGTAGATTCTAGCACCTACTGAGCCCACTCCCATAACTTGCAGGCACAGCCTTATGTGACAGCCTCATGTTTTTGAGATTCATCTTTGATTATGCTGTAATGCATTTATTTTTATGGCTTTGATGCTATTCATTGTATGAATATACTTAAGTTGGTTTATTCCTTCTATCAAGGTGGATATAAGATTTTTTTCCCCAGTTTTTGCCTTTAGGGACAATGTTGCTATGAGCATTCTTCTTTCTTTTTTTTTTTTGATTTTTTAGGTTTTTTAAAAAATTTATTGAAGTATAGTTGATTTACAATGTGTTAATTTCTACTGTATAGCAAAGTGATTCAGTTATACATATATATACATACTTTTTCATATTTTTCATTATGGTTTAATCACAGGATATTGAATATAGTTCCCTGTGCTATACAGAAGGACCTTGTTATTTACCCATTCTATATATAATAGTTTGCATCTGCTAACCCCAAACTCCCACTCCATCCCTCCCTCAACCCCCTCCCCCCTGGCAACCACAAGTCTGTTCTCTACGTCTGTGAGTCTGTTTCTGTTTCGGAGATAAGTTCATTTGTGTCATTCATATTTGAAGTTTATATTTGAAGTTCATTCATATTTTAGATCCCACATATAAGTGATATCATATGGTGTTTGTCTGACTTTCTTTGCTTACTATGATAATCTCTAGGTCCATCCATGTTGCTGCAAATGGCATTATTTCATTCCTTTTTGTGGCTGAGTAGCATTCCATTGTATATATATATACCACATCTTTATCCATTCATCTATCAATGGACATTTAGGTTGGTTCCATGTCTTGGCTATTGTGAATAGTGCTGCTATGAACATTGGGGTGTGTGTATCTTTTTGAATTATAGTTTCCTCCATATATATGCCCAGGAGTGGGATTGCAAGATCATATGGCAACTCTATTTTTAGTTTTTTGAGGACCCTCCATACTGTTTTCCACTATGAGCATTCTTTGCACTTGTTTCCTGGTGCTCATGTGCAAAAGTTTTTCTAAGGTTTAATACTTAGAAGTGAAATTGCTGGGTCTTAGAGTACTTGTTGAACTTGACTGAGTAAAGCAGAGTGGTCAAACCAAGTTGCACATCAACCAGCAATGCACGTTTTCCATAACCTCACCATCACTTGGCCCCAAATTTTTGCCACTCTGGTGGATACAAAAGAGTATCTCCTTGTGGTTTTAATTTGTCTTTCCCTGATTACAAATGAGATTGAGTATCTTTTCACATTTTATGAACCATTTGTTTTCTCTCTTCTTTGAAACACCTAATTCATACCCTTTGTCCAATTTTAAACTTAGTTGTTTGCCTTTTTATAGTTTTTAGAAGTTCTCTATATATTCCAAGTATAAATTCCTTTTGAGTGTATGTTTGATAAATATCTTCTCCTAATTTGGGGCTTGACTTTACATTTAACTAATGGTCTTTTTGTGAAAATATAATTTCTTAAATTTAATGTAATAGAATTTATCAACATATTTCTTTACAGTTTTTGGTTTTTTGTGTGCCTTCTTTAAGAAATTCTTCCCTATCCCAAAGTCATAAATATATTCTCATATTCATATTGGCTTCTAAGTTTTATGGTTTTATACCTTTCACATGTAAGTCCTTAATCCACCTGGAATTGATGTTTGTGTTTGGTCCTTCTTCAAGAATGAAAGGGCTATTATTAGCCCTTTAGTCTTCCATATAAATTTTAGAATTAACTCATCAAGTTCCACCAAAAGATCCTGTTGGAATTTTTGTTGGAGTTTCACTGAATCTGTGAATCAATCTGAAGAATATTAACATTTTCAATATTGAATATCATAACCTTAAACAAAGTTTATATCTCCATTTAACTGGGTCATCTTTAACGTCTTTCAGTAAAGTTCCATAATGGACATGCACAGCTTTTGATAGACTTATTCCTATGTGCTTTATATTGTTGTTATTTTAAATGACATCTTTTTTAAAGTAAATTTTCTAACTGATGGTTGCTAATAAATAGAAATGTAACTGCCTTCCTTCAGGAATGATTTCGTATCCTGAAAACTTGCTAAAACTCAAATAATTTCGGTTCTTCAGTGTTTTCCAAATAGAGAAATATACCGTCTATGGATAATGACAGCTTTGTTTATTCCTTTCTGATCCTTATACCTTTGTGTGTGTGTGTGTGTGTGTTTTGTTTTCTGTTTTACTCTTTATTTTTATTATTTATTTATTTATTTGATTTATTTATTTATTTTTGGCTGCGTTGGGTCTTCGTTGCTGCACGCGGGCGTTCTCTAGTTGAGGCAAGCAGGGGCTACTCTTCGTTACAGCGCAGGCTTCTCATTGCGGTGGCTTCTTTTGTTGCGGAGCACGGGCTCTAGGCCCACAGGCTTCAGTAGTTGTGGCACACGGGCTCAGTAGTTGTGGCGCACGGGCTTAGTTGCTCCGTGCTCCTTATACCTTTTTTCCCCTTTTCCTTGATATACTGCACTGGCCAGGATAACCAGTATGATGAGGAAATGAAGTGTTGGTAGTAGGCATCTTGCCTTATTTCTGATGTTAGAGGGAATGTTTTCACCAGACACCATGAAGTTTTATGTTTCCTTTAGGGTTTCTTTTTTTTTGCAGATATACTTTATTGAGTTAAAGAAGTTTCCTTTTATTCCTAGTTTGCTAAGAGTGTCTCTAATATATGAATGTTTAATTAATGTTGTATTATACATAAACAATTTAAGTTTTCCATGTCTTCTTGAGTCTGTTTTTGCAAGTTGCATTTTTCCAGGAATGTATACATATTTTGAAGTTTTCAGGTTATTATGAAGTTGTCCACAATATTCTTTTTTTTAATCTGTTGCATCTGTACTTATATTCTCCATTTTTCCCCTAATAGAGGTAATTTGTGTCTTCTTTCTTTTTTTATTGATTAACCTTAGCAGAAGTTTGTCAGTTTCATTAAGCTGTTCAGAAAATATTTGTCTTGGTCAATAGTCTCAATCATATGATTGCTTTTTACCTGATTAATTTCTGCTTCTATGTTTATTATTTCCTTCTAAGTTTTTGAGGCTTATCTGCTAATCCTTTTTCTAACTTCTCAAGTTCTGTGCTTAGGTCATTAATTTTGAACATATCTTCTTTTCTAATGGAAGCATCTAAGGATATATATTTCCCTACAAGCATTCCTTTAGCTGTATATTACAAGTTTTGACACACAATAATTTATTATCATTCAATTCTAAATATGATGTTTGTCTATTTTTCCTTGTAGTTTAATTTTTGCTCTTTATTGGGTATAAACAAGCTTATAATTGTCATATTTTTCTGGTGATCTAAAACTTTTATCATTATGTGGTGACCCACTTTTTTTTGCCTTCTTGTCTATTTTGTCTGACAGGCAAATATAATTTGCCTAATATATATTTTCTCTTCCTTGAACTATAATGTTTCTGTATCCTTATGCTTTAGGTGTGTCACGTATAAATAACTGGATTTTATCATCTTTTCCATCTGACCATCTTTGTATTTTAACTGAAGAATTTCGTTTATTGTGATTACTGATATATTTGGATTTAATTCTACCATCTTATTTTGTGCTATCCATTTGTTCCACCTTTTCTGTTCTTTTTTTCCTTCTTTCTTGTAAAAGATCTGGATTAATTGAGGTTTGTGTTTTGTTTCTCTTGCTTTTCAGTTTTAACTTATGAGGGTATAATTGCTGATAAATGATACCCTTTATGTCTACCCTAAAGATATTAGCGTGAATACTTTACCATTTCAAAAGTTAATTTTACTCTCCTCATGAATCACAAAAGAACCTTAGAATTCTTTTGCTTTGATCATCCTCCTCCCAATATATACGCCGTTGTTATCCAGTATTTCAGGTATCTCTTTTTTAACCCTATAATTTATACATTATTAGTAGTTTTATTCAATTGATTATTGCTTAGATATACCCACATATTTACCACTCCCTTGTGCATGATTCCTTTTTACATCTCAGACCTTCCATTTGGGTCATTTTCTTTTTCCTTGATCTGCATGTGTTTGAACTTTTCTCTATTGAAGCTTATTAATAACCCCTCTCTGAGGATGGGCTCTCTAACATTGCTTCCTGGGCATCGTTTGTGAGGCTGGTTTGAAAGCATAGGGATTCAGGCGATTTGCTGCCTTGAAGCTGGAAAAGGTAACTCTTAGGTAAGGCAGACTTTGTTAAAGAAAAGATGTTCCAGTCACATCAAGGGGCCCTGCTTCTAAGCTTTATGAGGATCCTGTTCTCTCTTACAGATAAAAGAAACTAGATACGTGCATCAAATTTACCTGCAAGAATCTTAAAATCCTTTAATCTGACCAAATGATGTAAAGCAGTTTAATAAAGGGAATCTCACTTTATTTTGGTTGAAGAATGGAATTTTTCATAATACAAGGTTGCTTTAATATTCCAGTAAAACCACTTCAGAACTCCGTCTCCTGATTCCCTCAGTCTCCATAGTGGACATCTGTGTGTTATGCCTGCCCGACATCTATTCTCTTTTTTTCTGATCGTAACACTCTAATTTGCCTTTGAGAGGATATCCTTTCTTCATTCTTGCTCCATGTAATTGGAGGAATGAGCCCACCCTCTGATTCCAGAGCTGGTCATCTGACTCAAGTGTGGCCAATCAGGGTATTCCATCCCCTGGGCTGCAGGGATGAACTCTTAACCCTGGACAGGCTGACAGGTGAGGTGATGAAGCCCTAGTCAATAAGGACTTAATGAGCAAAGCAACATGTGAGAAGCCTTAGCAATCTTGGCCTTGACACAACAGATGGAACAGAGGCCCCATCTTGAAAGCCTAGACTAGGTTTATCCAAGATTCTTTAATAATGGCTGAACTTGTCTGGAGGGCTGTATTCGTTTCCTATTGGTACTGTAATTAATTAACACAAATTTAGTGACTTAAAAAACAACATAAATTAATTTTTTTGCAGTTCTGAAGGTAGAGCTGCATTCTTTCTGGGGGCTCTAGGGGAAAAGCTGTTCCCTTGCCTTTTCTAGTTTCTAGAGGCTGTCTGAGTTCCTCGGCTCATGACTCTACTTCACATCTCCGTCTTTGACTCACCTGCCTCCCTCCTTCCATGATAAGGACCCTTGTGAATATATTGGGACCACTTAAAAAATCCAAGGGAATCTCCCTATTGTAAGATCCATAACTTAATCACACCTGTAAACTCCCTTTAACCATGTAACACATTCATAGATTCCAGGGATAAGGATGTGAAGATTTGGGGGGGCCTATGGGTAAGATCCACCATGAGTTAAATGTACACTGGGGCCAAGGTACCTCCTGACAAAATCCTCATCTGAGGAAAAGAGACAGCTAATGGTCCAAGGACAATGAGTTGGTGCGACAAGGAATCTGTTAGGTTCATCAGGGAATGTCTTACTGAGATTAGTTTTTCGGAGAGGGAGACCTTGCGTTATTCCTAAGAACTGATACCAGAAATCTGTGAAGAGGAGGTGGTAAGAAAAGAATTCATTTCACTACAAACTGAGAAATTTAGAACACAAGCTGGCATAGCTGTGTCCACATAGCAGAGTGGAACCCCCATGGGGGTGTTTGGGGACTAGAGTCCAGTGGCTCTGTGGGAAGGGCTATGCCTTCTGCCTGGACCTCAAGTTACTGGGTGAAGTTTGGCTAGAGCAAAGACTCCCATGACATGGCTTCAGAGTGGTTAACTTTTGAGGGTACTTTCCGCACTCATACGTACATTTCATAGGCCTCCGAGAAAAGGCTGAAAAAGGACAAAGGTATCCTGCTGCCAGGGCTCCGGATGCTTCTGCTCCAACACCAGGACAACCTGGTCATCATTGCGCTACTCAGGCCACTCCAGCGGGCGTGAACAAATGGCAGGAGGGTGTGGCTTGGTGAGCTGTTTCAGAGTCCGCCTGTGTTGCTGGTCCTCGTAGCATGTGGAAGGGGGAGGGAAGCGGGTGTGAACGATGGTTCTGTACTTTGTGGCAGGTTAACAAGTGGGATTTTTCTCTTTGCCCCAAAATTGGTACTTAGGATCCAACTGGAGAGAGAAAAAGCCGTAAGTACTTCACATGCTAAACCACCGCCAGGTCGCTCACCTTGCCCAGAGCTTACTGGGAGGTGGTAGAACTGGTCCTTCTAACAGCAGCCGTAGCTGCTGACCGGCCCTCCAAGCCCACCACCTTTCCAGACGGGAGAGGAGGGATTTGTCAGGGTTGTGAGCTGAGACCCAACACCCTGGAGCAGCTGGAGCCTGGAGGTTGAAGGGCGGGCGGCCTCCCAGAGGAGATACAAGCCCTTCCCTGATGAGGTGAGGGCAGAAGGAAGAAGGACCAGCAGTTCGCGGCCCTGCCCCTCCCAGTCAGGTCGGTGAGCCGCCAGCCTGTACGGATGGGGGAGTGGACAGCTTTGAAAAGCTGGACTGTCTTTTAATAATCAAGAGTGAAAAGTAAGTTATGGAATCTAAGCTATTGCCAAGGGACCCCCTACACAGTGAGAAAGGAAGTTTCAACATCTGGGGCTACAGATTGGAAGACGAATAGAACAGGTTCATGTTTTACCCCCCCAGAGTTAGGGTTATTAGAAGTCTTTACAACGAATTTACAGTAATGGCAGAATAAGCACCAAGAATCTTCTTTTCTCCTGATAGTAGGCAAGCTGCCCTACCCTTTCCTAGAAGGAAAACAACAAAATACAAAACACCTGGAGAGAAGGGACGAGAAGAAAGGGGAGGTGGGGAGGGGAGCGGAGAGGAGAGAAGAGAGAAAAGAAAAATAACACCTGTGGCTAAACTTAGTTGTGAGCCTTGGAGAAAATCAGGTGAAAGGAAGGAATGGAATGGGGTGAGGGTTACAGGTTCTCAGCGGGCTCCAATTACAACCTAACAGCACACGAAACTCACTGGGCTGTCGTTTCGGACTTGATGAAAAGAACAGCCTTCTTGCCTTAACTTTAGTCCGGGCAGTCAGAGAAGCTGGAATCCTCCCGGGAGGGAGAAGTAGAAAGGTGCCTTGTTTTCATGTTATTTTTAGGGTTGGAGGTGGTGGCGGTGGCGATCGTGGTGGGTGGAAAAAAATAGAAAAGAAAAAGAAAAGCAGCAGAACGCTTCCTTTGTGCTGTTTTAACAGAAAAGCTCTCCTTCTATCCTCAGGCTCAATAGACGTCACCTAGTGGGCAAACGGCGGACTCACACTCAGCCGGCTTCCGTGGCCAGCCCAGGTTTGATTTCCTATTTCCTTGCTTCACCTACCAGGCGCAGGGGTGTAAACGGTGTTTCAGCCTCTCAAAAGCTGCCCCTCACATTGCGGTGGAGGCAGCAGGTGATTCGGGCTGGCAGAGAGTGGCCCAGGAGAGCCAGAGAGCCGCGAGAGCTGGGGTACACAAAGGGGACTCCGTGGCTGCCCGACTCAGGGCAGGAGCTGGGAACCAGAGAAGCTGCGGGCTGACGGGGGCTTACACGTAGCTGTGGTCAGCAACACGCTGAGGGTCTGGAATCTGGGGTGCCTGATGAGGCAGGTTGGAACTCATTGGTCCTCAAGACAGAGATCTGACATTTAGAAGGTCATTAGTATTCAAGGCTGTGGCACCAGCCAGCAGAAATACAGTATATTCATTCTAGCCAGGGACCATCAGTCCTCTGACCCGTTCTGTATTTTATACACTGCATGCACATTCTGGGCCTGGCCAAAACTTCTGGGGCCCATAGGAGTGTGGGTATAAGGAGTGTTTCAGCTGGTGTGAACTGAGGTGTTTTTTTCCTGAGGTATCGTTGACATATTAGTTTCAGGTGTACAACGTAATAATGCCGTATTTGGATATATTGTGAAATGATCACTGCAATAAGTTTAGTTAAGGTGCATCACCATATGTAGTTACAAAAAAATGTTTTTTCTTGTGATGAGGACTTTTAAGGTCTACTCTCTTAGCAACTTGCCAATAGGCAATACAGTAGTATTAACTATAGTTGCCATGTTGTACATTACATCCACATGACTTATTTATTTTAGAAGTTTGTACATTTGACCTCCTTTCCCCATTTTTCCCACTCCCCAACCCCCAGCTCTGGCAACCCCCAATCTGTCCTCTGCATCTATGAGCTTAGGGATTTTTTTGTTTTTGTTTTTGAGACTCCACATATAAGTGAGATACTGTGGCATTTGTCTTTCTCTGACTTATCTCTGGCTGACTTCACTTAGCATAATGCCCTCATGTTGCATAATGTCCATCCTTGTTGCAAATGTAAAGATTTCCTTCCTTTTTATTGCTAAATAATAGTCATATATATATCACATTTTCTTTATCCATTCATCCATCAATGGACGTATAAGTTGCTTCCATGTCTTGACTATTGTAATGCTGCAGTGAACATGGGGGAGTATTTATCTTTCTGAGTTAGTTTTCTTTTCTTCAGATAAGTACCCAGAAGTGGAATTGCTGGATCATACGGTAGTTGTATTTTTAAATTTTTGAGGAACCTCCATACTGCTCTCCACAGTGACTGCACCTATTTACATTTCCACCAACAGTGCACAAAGGTTCCCTTTTTGCCATATCCTCACCAACACTTGTTACTTCTTATCTTTTTGATGAAAGCTGTTCTCACAGGTATGAGGTGATATCTCATTGTGGTTTTGATTTGCATTTCCCTGACGAAGAGTGTTGTTGAGCATCTTTTCATGTGTCTGTTAGTCATCTGTGTATCTTCTTTGGAAAAATGTCTATTCAGATCTTCTGTCCATTTTTTAATCAAATTGCTTGCTTTTCTGCTGTTGAGTTGTACACCTTCTTTATACTTCTTTGGATATTAATTCCCTATCAGATACACGATTTGCAAATATTTTCTCCCACTCAGTAGGGTGCTTTTTCATTTTGTTGATGGTTTCCTTTGCTGTGCAGAAGCTTTTTAGTTTGATATAGTCCCATTTGTTTATGTTTGCTTTTGTTGCCTTTGCTTTTGGTGTCAGATACGAAAAATCCTCATCAAGACCAATGTCAGAGAGCTTACCACCCATATTTTCATCCAGGAGTTTTATGGTTTCTTACATTATTTAATGTATTAGTATTTAATCCATTTTGAGTTAATTTTTGTGTGTGGTGTAAGATAGTGGTCCAGTTTCATTTGAATTGAATTTATGACACTCACAATCAAAAAAATTCTGACTAATACATCTGCTCAGTCCTATTGCAGAAGACTTTGGAGAGTGCCAGTGGTCAGAAATAAAGTGGCAGTAAGGCAGTAAACATGACCTATACTTACCTGCCCACATCCCCTTCTCTGGGACTGTCCTGCCTAGACAATCTCGATGAAGGTATGGGCCTAAGCATGTTATTCCAACCCAGCACTTGGCCAGGGGCAGGTGCTTGACGCCAGGACAGTCTAGATAGTTTAGGTTATGCTACCTTAAGAAACAACACCCACGTTATTAGTGGCTTAAAAGAACATGGGACGGGAGAAGAATATAGGCTTATTTCCGGATCATACTCCCTGCCCATAACATGTCAGGTGGGGGTTCCTCTCCAGATTGTCCTCAATCCAGGAGAGGTTGAAGGGACAACCACCTACTGGAGCATTGCTGGTCACTACAAAACAAAAACCAAAAAAACAAAAACAAGAAAATGACTGAGATAATACAAGGGGTTGAATGTCAGACCAAACACGCAGGGATTATAGATCCTACCTGATACTAAAATGTATTAATAATTCAAAAGATATAGGTAATTCCAAGATGGGTTCAAGATGGCAGAGTAGAAGGACGTGCCCTCACTCCCTCTTGCGAGAGCACTGGAATCACAACTAACTGCTGAACAGTCATCAACAGGAAGACACTGGAACTCAACAAAAAAGATACCCCACGTCCAAAGACAAAGGAGAAGCCACAGTGAGATGGTAGGAGGGGCGCAATCACAATAAAATCAAATCCTGTAACTGCTGGGTGGGTGATTCACAATCTGGAGAACACTTATACCACAGAAGTCCACCCACTGGAGTGAAGGTTCTGAGCCCCACATCAGGCTTCCCAACCTGGGGGTCTGGAAAAGGGAGGAGGAATTCTTAGAGAATCAGACTTTGAAGGCTAGCGAGATTTGACTGTAGGACTTCGACAGCACTGGGGGAAACAGAGACTCCACTCTTGGAGGGCACACACAAAGTAGTGTGCACATCGGGACTCAGGGGGAAGGAGCAGTGACCCCATAGGAGAGTGAACCAGGCCTACCTGCTAGTGTTGGAGGGTCCCCTGCAGAGGCGGTGGGTGGCTGTGACTCACCGTGGGGGCAAGGACACTGGCAGCAGAAGTTCTGGGAAGTACTCCCTGGCGTGAGCCTT
Organism: Leucopleurus acutus; assembly: GCF_964270905.1. Taxonomy (NCBI): domain Eukaryota; kingdom Metazoa; phylum Chordata; class Mammalia; order Artiodactyla; family Delphinidae; genus Leucopleurus; species Leucopleurus acutus. The sequence goes on from NC_139149.1 coordinate 57,555,121, forward strand.
CCCAGAGTCCACCATTAGCCCCACCAAAGAGCTGGGTAGGATCCAGTGCTGCGTCGCCTCAGGCGAAACAATCAACAGGGAGGGAACCCAGCCCCACCCATCAGCAGACAAGCGGATTAAAGTCTTACTGAGCTCTGCCCATCAGAGCAACACCCAGCTCTACGCACCACCAGTCCCTCCCATCAGTAAGCTTACACAAGCCGCTTAGATAGCCTCATCCAGAGGGTAGACAGCAGAAGCAAGAAGAACTACAATCCTGCAACCTGTGGAACAAAAATCACATTCACAGAAAGACAAGATGAAAAGGCAGAGGGCAATGTACCAGATGAAGGAACAAGATAAAACCCAAGAAAAACAACTAAATGAAGTGGAGATAGGCAACCTTCCAGAAAAAGAATTCAGAATAATGATAGTGAAGATGATCTAGGACCTCGGAAAAGGAATGGAGGCAAAGATCGAGAAGATGCAAGAAATGTTTAACAAAGACCTAGAAGAATTAAAGAATGAACAACTAGAAGAATTAAAGAACAAACAAACAGATGAACAATACAATAACTGAAATGAAAAATACAGTAGAAGGAATCAATAGCAGAATAACTGAGACAGAAGACCGGATAAGTGACCTGGAAGACAGAATGGTGGAATTCACCGCCACAGAACAGAATAAAGAAAAAAGAATGAAAAGAAATGAAGACAGTCTAAGAGACCTCTGGGGCAACATTAAACGCAACAACATTTGTATTATAGGGCTCCCAGAAGGAGAAGAGGGAGAGAAAGGACCCAAGAAAATATTTGAAGAGATTATAGTTGAAAACTTCCCTAACATGGGAAAGGAAATAGCCACCCAAGTCCAGGAAACGCAGAGAGTCCCAGGCAGGATAAACCCAAGGAGAAACACGCTGAGACACATAGTAATCAAACTGACAAAAGTTAAAGACAAAAATTACTGAAAGCAACAAGGGAAAAATAACATACAAGGGAACTCCCATAACATTAACAGCTGATTTCTCAGCAGAAACTCTACAAGCCAGAAGGGAGTGGCATGATATATTTAAAGTGATGAAAGGGAAGAACCTACAACCAAGATTACTCTACCAGGCAAGGATCTCATTCAGATTTGACAGAGAAATCAAAAGCTTTACAGATAAGCAAAAGCTAAGAGAATTCAGCACCACCAAACCAGCTCTACAACAAATGCTAAAGGCACTTCTCTAAGTGGGAAACACAAGAGAAGAAAAGGACCTACAAAAAAAACCCCATAACAATTAAGAAAATGGTAATAGGAACACACATATCAATAATTACCTTAAACGTGAATGGATTAAATGCTCCAACCAAAAGACACAGGCTCGCTGAATGGATACAAAAACAAGACATATATATATGCTGTCTACAAGAGACCCACTTCAGACCTAGGTACACACAGAGACTGAAAGTGAGGGGATGGAAAAAGAAATTCCATGCAAATGGAAATCAAAAGAAAGCTGGAGTAGCAATACTCATATCAGATAAAATTGACTTTAAAATAAAGAATGTTACAAGAGACAAGGAAGGACACTACATAATGATCAAGGGATCAATCCAAGAAGAAGGTATAATAATTATAAATATATATGCACCCAACATAGGAGCACCTGAATACATAAGGCAACTGCTAACAGCTGTAAAAGAGGAAGTCGACAGTAACACAATAATAGTGGGGGACTTTAACACCTCACTTACACCAATGGACAGATCATCCAGACAGAAAATTAATAGGGATACACAAGCTCTAAATGACACAATAGGCCAGATAGGTTTAGTTGATACTTATAGGACATTCCATCCGAAAACAGCAGATTATACTTTCTTCTCAAGTGCACACGGAACATTCTGCAGGATAGATCACATCTTGAGTCACAAATCAAGCCTCAGTAAATTTAAGAAAATTGAAATCATATCAAGCATCTTTTCCAACCACAGTGGTATGAGATTAGAAATCAATTACAGGGAAAAAAAACAAAAAACACAAACACATGGAGGCTAAACAATACGTTACTAAATAACCAAGAGACCACTGAAGAAATCAAAGAGGAAATCAAAAAATACCTAGAGACAAATTACAACGAAAACACGATGATCCAAAACCTATGGGATGCAGCAAAAGCAGTTCTAAGAGGGAACTTTATAGCAATACAAGCTACCTCAAGAAACAAGAAAAATCTCAATCTAACCTTACACCTAAAGAAACTAGAGAAAGAAGAACAAACAAAACCCAAAGTTAGTAGAAGGAAAGAAATCATAAAGATCAGAGCAGAAATAAATGAAATAGAAACAAAGAAAAGAATATCAAAGATCAATAAAACTAAAAGCTGGTTCTTTGAGAAGATAAACAAAATTGATAAACCTTTAGCCAGACTCATCAAGAAAAAGAGGAAGAGGACTCAAATCAATAAAATTAGAAATGAAAAAGGAGAAGTTACAACGGACACCACAGAAATACAAAGCATCCTAAGGGACTACTACAAGCAACTCTATGCCAATAAAATGGACAGCCTGGAAGAAATGGACAAATTCTTAGAAAGGTATAACCTTCCAAGACTGAACCAGGAAGAAATAGAAAATATGAACAGACTAATCACAAGTAATGAAATAGAAACTGTGATTAAAAATCTTCCAACAGGGCTTCCCTGGTGGCACAGTGGTTGAGAGTCCGCCTGCCGATGCAGGGGACATGGGTTCGTGCCCCGGTCCGGGAAGATCCCACATGCCGCGGAGCGACTAGGCCCGTGAGCCATGGCCACTGAGCCTGCGCATCTGGAGCCTGTGCTCCACGATGGGAGAGGCCACAGCAGTGAGAGGCCTGTGTACCGCAAACCATAATTCAAAAAGACACATGCACCCCAATGTTCATTGCAGCACTGTTTACAATAGCCAGGTCATGGAAGCAACCTAAATACCCATCAACGGATGAATGGATAAAGAAGATGTGGTATATATATACAATGGAATATTACTCAGCCATAAATAGGAATGAAATTGGGTCATTTGTAGAGATGTGGATGGATCTAGAGACTGTCATACAGAGTGAAGTAAGTCAGAAAGAGAAAAGCAAGTATCGTATATTAACACATATGTGTGGAACCTAGAAAACTGGTACAGATGAACCAGTTTGCAGGGTAGAAATTGAGACACAGTTGTAGAGAACAAACGTATGGACACTAAGGGGGGAAAGTGGTGCGGGGTGTGGTGGTGTGATGAACTAGGAGATTGGGATTGACATATATACACTAATATGTGTAAAATAGGTAACTAATAAGAAGCTGCTGTATAAAAAATAAATAAAATAAAATTCAAAAAGAAATAGATATAGGCAGTTACAAGTGAACATGGAGAAATTTGGGACTGTCACTGCATTTCCCCCTTTCTTTCTGGATTAGAAAATATTCTTGTTTAGATTTAAAATCTAAATCTAGGTTTTAAGAAGGGCATCACTTGGAAAAAGGGAGGCTTTCAGCTAGGAAATATCTCCAGTTTATACTCTAGTCATGACATAGCTGACTGAGAGTTTCCCAGTGGGCCATGACCCGTGAATGCATAAATTCCAGATTTGTTGACCGTAAGCAACCAAGCAGACCAAGTCCCTCCTGCTAATAACATTCTATAGGGGAAGACGCTCCATTATCTGCCATCAGGAGGTGTGCTTAGCACATTTACAAGGAATAGTTTCTGTCTTTGAATCCCCCCTACTACCTGTTGGTATCCCCAGGAGAAAGAGAATGGGTTGCAGGCCAGCTGCTAATCTTTTCTTTTCTGGTGATGAATCATGCTTTGACGCTTAAAAAGGTTTCCATCTGGATATTAAGCATATCAGTTCTATTCACATTTCATTGACCAAAGCAGGTCACATGGCCAAGCCTGGAATCAAGAGGGTGGGAAGTATAATCCTTCCTTAGGGAAGGAAACCAGATATTGCTAAACAGTGATATAGTCTACCACAGGCAGCCAATCATAGTCAGGAAGGGGGACCCTGATGTACAGATTTGCACTGTGGTAGGGTAACGCTAACTGCTGTAACAGATAAACCTCTCAATTTCACTTGCTTAACCCAAAGAATGCTTATTTCTCTTCCTTTTTCTTTTTAAATTTTATTGTTGATTGCAATTTTGTGTTAATTATTTCTCTTACATATTACAATTCTATGTGATATTTGGCAGGCAGCTTTCTACATGGTAACTCAGGATACCAGTCTCCTCCCATTTAATTACCCTCTCCGGTGGCCTGAGTTCTCTTCTGTCTGGTTCACAGGGGAAGAAAGAATGCAGAAGTGAGAACAGGTGCTTCCTAAGAGCTTTGGTTCATAAGTGACACACACAGCTTCACTTACATGCAAGGTAGACTAGGAAACGTAGTCCAGACTGTACAGCTTCTTCCCAACCACAACTCTACACAGTGGAAAGGGAACAAAATCTCTGGTGGAAGCCAGTCACCTCTGCTGCAAGCATTAAAAGAGGGGGCTAGACAGATCTATCTTTCTCTAAGAAATTCCAACTGGCGAACACTAAATAATTTTCTAATTTGTGATAGAGCTGTAGCTAAAGGAATGTATCAGTTGGGATTGGGTTGAGTTGTGAATGGCGGGGAGGGGGGTGGGTATATAGCAACTTAAAAAAAAAGTTTATTTCTCATATGTAAAAGTCCCCAAATGAGCAGTCCAGGCTCTGCTCCATAAAGTCCTCGGGGATCCAGGCTCCTTCGATCTTGTTTTAGAAGGCATGGCCTCCATTCCCAAGGAATGGTTTCCTCCTGGTCCTCAATGACAATTCCATGTCCAGCCAAAGTCTATAATCTAACTAATAAGAAGGAAGACAGGACAAAGAAGAGGGGAGAGGGCTCATACCTCCTGTCATTTTCCTTGAAAAGTTCCTGGAAGCTACCAGAGGACACTTCTGTCTATATTCCACTGGGCAGAGCATAGTTATATGGCCAAATCTAGGTGCAAAGAGAAGTCTTTATTCTGGTAGGCCAGAAGTTGACTGGTAGGAAGAGAACTACTCTTTTGTTTTACAAAAACAGCCTGATGGATGGAATTGGTTATGAACAAGTAGGCTCCTTGCAGGTTAACCTAGATGGGAAAGAGTTAGTTAAAGAGAATTCAGTTGCTTTTCACAGTAAAATCAGAGAAAATTAGAATCTTCCTGTGTTGTGCAAAAGAGCAAGGTTGCAGGAATATAGGAGAGAAAGAGAACAGTCTTGGTAGAGGGTGGATCTGGGTACCATGGTGTGTTGGTTTCCTAGGGCTGCCTTAACAAAGTACCATAAACTGAGTGGCTTAAACAACAATTTATTGTCTCACAGCTCTAGAGACTTGAAGTCCAAAATCAAGGCACTGGCAGTGTTGGTCCCTCCTGAGGGCTCTGAGGGAAGGGTCCGTTCCAGGCTTATCTCCTTAGCTTGTAGATGGTCATCTTCTGCCTGTGTCTCTTCTTATCATCTTCTCTCTATGTGCCTCTGTCTCTGTGTCCAAATGTCCCCTTCTTATAAGCACCCAGACATATTGGATTAGGACCCACCCCAATGACCTCAACTTGATTTACTCTGTAAAGACATTATCTCCAAGTAAGGTTACATTCTGAGGTACTGGGGATTAGGACACCAACATGTCTTTTTTTTGGGGGGGACACAATTCAACATATAACAAATGGTAAGGAAAAGGATGGCTGGTGAGAAATTCTCTGGGGACGGATGACAAGGACCTTTAAGAATAGCAGTATTTAATATTCACTGTAATGTTCTGTGTATTTAGAATAAATATGTTCATTTAGGTATAAATCCCCTCTGTTACACCAAAATGTTAGTAAAAAGTCTGCTGCATATGAACAACATGCAGTTTAGGGGTGCTTTGGAGAATGGGATCCTCTGTCTGAGGAAGCAATCTCGCCAGCTTGTCCTCTTCTACACAAGGCAAGCCTGGAGAGTTAAAGCCCTTGGAAGCATCCCTTAGACACGTCCAGATAAGGTGTTAGTGAATAAATACCCCAACTTCCTTGCCCCCTGTTTGGGACAACTTTGAGGTTCCTTCCTTGTCATCTCCAGATGCCTCAGCGGCACCAACCCCCAATTGCCCACTTCCTTGCCCTCCTGACCTCATGCCCCTCACTGGTGTTTCCTGGAGTTGCCTCACAAGAAAACTACTTGTGATCAAACCTCAGTCTCGAGTTTGCTCAGATGATTCTAAAGCTAAACAATGACTGAAAATCTGAAAACTTAAACTGGAATTCAAGAGCTTTCTTACTTAGTAAGCTTAGGAAAAAGTCCTGATATTCTTTTTTTTCTAATTTTTTAAATTGAAGTATAGTTGATTTATAATATTGTGTTAATTTCTGCTGTACAGCAAAGTGATTCAGTTATACATATATATATTCTTTTTTATATTATTGATATTTTCCATATGGTTTATCATTGGATACTGAATATACTTCTCTGTGCTATACAGTAGGACCTTGTTGTTTATCCATTCCATGTATAATCATTTGCATCTGCTAACCCCAACTTCTCACTCCACACCTTCCTTGACCCCCTCCCCGAACCCCTCCCCCTTGGCAACCACCAGTGTGTTCTCTATGTCTGTAAGGCTGTTTCTGTTTCAGAGATAAGTTCATTTGTGTCATATTTTAGATTCCACATATAAGTGATATCATATGGTATTTGTCTTTCTCCTTCTGACTTCACTTAGTATGATAATCTCTAGTTGCATCCACGTTGCTGCAAATGGCATTATTTTGTTCTTTTTTATGGTTGAGTAGTATTCCATTGCATATAGGTACCACATCTTCTTTATGCATTCATCTGTCGTTGGGCATTTAGGTTGTTTCCATGTCTTGGCTATTGTGAATAGTGCTGCTGTGAACATAGGGGTGCATGTATCTTTTTGAATTATGTTTTTTCTGGGTATATGCCCAGGAGTAGAATTGCTGGATCATATGGTAATTCTATTTTTAGTTTTCTGAGGAACCTCCACACTGTTTTCCATAGTGGCTGCACCAGCTTACATTCCCACCAACAGTGTAGGAGGGTTGCCTTTTCTCCACACCCTCTCCAGCATTTGTTCTTTGTTGACTTTTTGATGATGGCCATTCTGACCAGTGTGAGGTGGTATCTCATCATAGTTTTGATTTGCATTTCTCTAATAATTAGTGATGTTGAGCATCTTTTCATGGGCCTACTGGCCATCTATATGTCTTCTTTGGAGAAATGTCTATTAAGGGCTTCTGCCCATTTTTTGATTGGGTTGTTTGCTTTTTTGTTGTCCTAATATTCTTAATGAATGCCTATTGATGTCTTTGATAATCCCCTGCCCTGGAAAGTGATGCTGGATCAACATCTCTTGTTTCATTCATGAGCTTTCAGCATTAGATTTGAGAAGGTGGGAAACAACAAATAATTGTATTTTTGAAGTTCATTTTTATTTTGCTCTGTGCTAGTACCTTGAAACAGATGGTATCCATGAAAATGAAGTTTAAAAGTGATTTTTATTAAAATTAACACTCAGTTTAAGCTTTGCTTTATTCATACCACAAATAACTATGTGAGTTCCCTGTAAATAGGTTGTATATATCACATAATTCATAATCATTTGTGCTCTACCAGTTACATTGAAATTATGACTGAAGTTACCACAGAACCTCAATAGTCATTACTATGTAATTTGCAGCTTTCCAGATTTGGGAGCTTTTTGGAAGCTGCAAGTAGCTAGCCAATTGTTTTTAGAGAGTACAGTAGTGAGTGTTATTACTGAGGAGTTGGATGAAGCTCCTTTTTATGCCCTGAAGATTACTTGATAATTATACTCGATGCTATCATTTTTTAAAAAAAGTAACCAACACATAAATAGCAAACTAACTATAATAATAGTCCAATAATGTGGGCCAATATTGTTGGCTGTGAAAATTAACACACTCTTCCATTGTTTTTTATTTCTCTAATGGGAACACCTGCCTATACAAGTACATTTACCTTTAGATGGATTGCCTTGACTCGTGAATGACATTAGATGAACAATCAGTGGAATTAAAGGGAAGAGTTCTGAGATTGTGTTTATCGTGTGAAAGCACAAGAGGCCACAAAGATGACTCAAACTAAGTCAGCTCCCCTTACCTTACCCAAAACAAACTTGGCCCTGTCCTCCCTTCAAAGTTCCTTGACTATGGTGCCCACACCTACCACCACCATTTCGTTTCAGCTGTCTGACCCCAGACTAGAATGTATTACTACGGCCCACATCTCAGAAAATATTTTCTATAGATGAGGCCCATTAAAAGAGTTCTAACTTTTAAGTACTCAAAAACAATATTTCTTCTCTACTTTTTTCCCTTTTAAACTAGGCCGTAGTAGACTCTCCCCAGATATTTTTTATTTGCATACGTTTTTATTATGTATATATTTTTCCATTTTTTATTGAAGTATAGCTGATTTACAATGTTTCAGGTATACAGCAAAGTGATTCAGTTATACATATACACATATATATTCTTTTTCAGATTCTTTTCCATTATAGGTTATTACAAGATATTGAATATAGTTCCCTGTGCTATACAGTAGGTTCCTGTTGTTTACCTATTTTAACCCCAGACATTTTTTTAATGCAAGGAAACACACTTCTCATTCAAAACTGACCCCAGGCCAAGGTGTTAGGAATTTAAAGTTTGCTTTCAGTCCCATTAAACTCCTTTTCTGCCTTCTCCTCCTCTCAACTTTATACGTTCAGTGCACATCTGAGCAAGGCTTGCTTTTATAATAGTCTCTGGTGCCAGGCCCTGTGCTACCTTTATTCGTGGTAATTGCTCTGTACATTTACCTCTAGGGAGTGAATAAAAGATTCTTTCCCCATCTAAAAGTACTTCAACCAGGGGGAGGTCACATGAAATTCTGAAATCTGATGTCAAGTTACCTTCCTGCAACTATTAATATGTGTGTAGCCCGTGAAACTGCCCACCATCCTAACTTCCCTGCTGAAAGAATAGAAGTCCCTGCCTGAAAACAGCCCAGTGACGACGTTGAGATTGAGTCTTTGGTGCCCTCATTTTCTGCAGCAGCTATTCCAAAATAAAAGCTCTTGCCTTTCACTGGGAGGTTGCCCTGGGAACCACTTTAATATGTCTATTAAGATCTTTGTTCATGTGCTGTCTGGCTGCTGGTATTGGCTCCCATTTCTAATTTTAATAAGACTTACACTAGCTAACTCACTGAAACAGTCCTCTTATATTTTTATTCAACTGATTAACTCCAACTGTTTTATGACTAAACCATTTTATTTAACAGTCTCCAAAAGTACCCCATAAAATGCTCATGTGTCCTTTCTAGGGGCCTTTTTAACGAGCAGGACCTACTACACTTTCAAAATTCTTGTGATCAAACTCATCTACTTCTAGAAGGCTCCAACTGATGGAACTACCGCCTGTAGAAAATCTGCTGGCTGTGTGGGATGAAATGACAGACTGACAAGATGGATAGAAAGGCTGCGTTTAGACACTGCTGGGATGCCGCCCAGCTCTCCCTCTCTCAGGAATCCCCTTCCACAGAGCTGGGCACTGGGAGCCATGTTTATGCTACAAGTCCCCACTGCCTGGTCACAGCTGCTTGGACCTGAGGGAAACTTTTAACCAAAGTCGGGCTAATCCAGTTCTCTGGCCCAGGAATTTGGAATTGAGACTGAGAACTTAGTTGGTCTGTGTATGTTTTGCAATCTCAGGCGCAGGGGCTGGGGGTGGGAGGTGCATGTTACCTGCCACCCTGTGGACAGGGGAAGCAAGAAAGCCAATCTGAAGAGAAAGGAGGATGAAGTGAACAGGAGAGAACTAGAGATAAAGGTGCAGTGTTTTGAGAGCGTTCCAGCCCCTGGGCTCAGCCCTGGCTGACGCTCATCTTCATTTCTGCCTTCCCTAGGGTTCCATGAGCTCCCCCTGCAGCCTTATAGCAAAGCCCTAAGTTCTGCTTCAACTGGTCTCTTATCATGGCCTAGGTGATGCTTTTAAAATACATCCACAAATTCTTTGACATTCCTCCGTTCCCATGGTGAAGGATAAACTCCCTCCCCTGAAATGTGGGCTGCATTTAGTGACTCACTTCCAACAAAGAGAATGGGGTAGAATGGACAGTGTGTGACCTTCAAAACCAGGTTGTAAAGGGCATTGCCATCCACCTTGCTCTCTTGTGTCTTGCCCACTCTGGAAGACTCCAGTAGCTGTGTCTTGAGGGCACTCAAGCAGCCTATGGAGAGACTCAAGTTGAAAGGCACTGAGGTCCCCCAACCATCAACCAGCTCTTCTTGCCCGCCATGTAAGTGAGCCACTTTGAAAGCAGATCTTCCAGCCCCAATCAAGCCTTGGCCAACACTTTGACAAAAAACTCATTAAATTCCTAGCCAGAGCCATCCAGCTAAGCGTCTCCCAAATCCTTCACCCATAGACACCATAGGGTAACAAGTGTTTATTGTCTTAAGCCACTAAGTTTGGGTAACTTGTATGCGGCAGACTTCAAGGTCCCACACTGTCTGGGCTCCCTTTCAAACCTCATTTCTGACCCCTGCTCTCCTTGCTTTTTATGCTGTAACTACATAGTTTCCTCCTTGCAGCCTTCACCCTAATATTTCCATTACCTGAAGTCCTCTTCCCACAAATAGCACTTTCTCATCTTTTAGGTCTTAGCTTAAAAGACAGTGCTTCCCAGAGACCTTACCAAGACTTTACCCAAACTATCCTTCTACCCCATTCTCTCACAGTATTCTGTTTTTTGTCTCCATAGATTTTACTGTAACTTATATATTTATTTGATTTGGGGTTTTCTTATTGATATTTGTCTTTCCACTGTAAGTCCAGGGCCAAGCACACAGTAGACTGTCAGTAGTATTTGCGGAATAAATATTGTAAATGAAGTGGGTCCCATTAGCTATGACTAAGGAGTCCTCACTAATAGCCCAACAGATGAACACTGGGCCAGGGGACCCAGATTCTATTTCCTTGTTTTCAATAAACCAAATGTCCTTTTCAGGGTGTTTTTAGCTCTTCCAAGGTATCTGTAGGACAGGTCGATACTCACCTAATGAAGAGGGCCCCCAAGCCCAGGGGGTTAGCGGTAAGAGGCCAAACCGTTAAAAAGCCTTGGATGAGCTGGCTGGCCACTGACTGAGAATCAGCGCCAGCTCTGACAGCCCTCTGTCCTCCCACTGCTTCAGCGTACCTGGCTTTCCAGCCATTTTCAGAGCAGCAGGTCTGACCCTAATCCCAGAGTGCTGGAAAGATTTCATTGTCACTGCACCTGGTGTGGGGTTCCTGATGTCCTTTCTCTCTCCTCCGCCACCCCCCCCACCCCCGCCCTCTCAGCGCTAGAAGCTTTTCCCTCTCCTGCTGTCCTCCCTGGGTCCACAGGAGTGCGCTCTTCCCTCGTCCCTCTCATTCCAGCCTCCCCCTGCCGGGTCACACAGTGCCTCCCCAAAGGGCCTCACTCTCCACCGTGTTCTCAGACTCAGTGGTGCCAGTAGAACTGCCCCAGTAACTCCCATCTCAGGTCTCTAATTTACCTCTTAGAATATTTATAGCTTCAGTGACCCCCATCCCCAGGATCACCCACAGCTAAGGTGATTTTTCCTCACAACGAGCCAGGATACAAAGCAGGGCCTAAACCCGAGGAGGACACAGGTGACCTCCTGAAGAGTAGCCATTTCTTGGGCAAAACCCATGGCTTATGTGGCTGAATAGGTAGCCACAGCTATCCCTCATCTTCTCTCTCTCTGTACCCCTGCTCCCCTTTCCCAGGACCCCTGGTCTCATCCTCCCTCTCTCACTCTTTCTCTCTGTGCATCTACTCTTCCTTTTTTTTTTAGTCTCAACCAACTTCCTCTGTTAATTTATACAAAGCCCACCCTGTACTTCATTCCTACTTCATCCCACAGGTCACTGTAGATGAAGTGTACATCTGTATCCTCTGTATCCCTCTGTATCCTTCAGCTCTAATTTTCAAGACAGCTTGTGAGAATTCATATCATCTTTTCAGGCCAAGCTATGCCTATCCGAGGGCAGTGGCTAACCTCTGCACGGAGGCGTCAGAGGCCATCAGGGGCTGGCAGAAGGGTCCTCGGCAGACTGTGGGCAGGTACTCTCCCAGAAGGGTGCAGTGTGGGCAGGCCTCCTTAAATGCCACTGCTCCACCAAGACCTGCCTCTTAGGAGGGAAAGTGTGATTTGAGGGTCACCCAACAGCCTAAATACCTACTCTGTCAACCTTTGGAATTCAAGGAATTTTCTCCAGAAAAAATACTGATACTGGAGGATGTTACACAAGCACAGCTTACGGTCTTACCAAATGGGACTTTAGAGACCAGGAATAGCAAACTTACCTCGTGCCAACTCAGCAGCATTGTATTACAAAGAATTGTGCCCTCATCATTCTGTGATGTTTAGGTGTGAGGATTTGCTGATATCTGCCTGAATGTATTGAGTCACTCAGCATCATTTCTTCGAGGAAACCACCCGTTTCCCAGTGTGCTGGACTGGAACGTCCCTTATGGTGTCCTGTCCCTTCCATCCTCAGTGGTGAGCACATGATCCAGGCTGAATCTGTTCTAACCTGGCCTCAGTGATTGGTACAGAGGTGGATATGGGACCCCCATAGGACCATTTAGTCTTTTCTCTGATAGATGTGTTTTGTTAAACTAACAAGCCCTGAGGCTGCCAGGTGCCCTCTTCCCCATGACGTGAGAAAGCCTGCAGGCAGGCTGAAGACAAGGAAAGTCCTGTAGAACACAGAGATGGAGAGAGAGAGAGGGAGGGAGAACCTTAATAATACAATTTGACCTACTGGATCCAACTGTGCCCAAAGAAGCCAATTCATTCCTTTTTTTCCCCCTTAAACTACAGTAGTCCCCCCTTATCTGCGGTTTTGCTTTCTGTGGTTTCAGTTACCTGTGGTCAACCTCGGTCTGAAAATATTAAATGGAAAATTCAGGAAATAATTCATAAGTTTTCAGTTGTGTGCCTTCCTGAGTAGCATGATGAAATCTTACACTGCCCTGCTCCGTCCTGCCTGGGGTGTGAATCCTCCCTTTGTCTAGTATATCCTGCCCTTTACTCACTTAGCCATCTCCCTTACCACTATGCTTGTATTCAAGTCACCCTTATTTTACTTACTAATGGCCCCAAGCACAGGAGTAGTGATGCTAGCATTTCGGATCTGCCAAAGAGATGCTACAAAGTGCCTCCTTTAAGTGAAAAGGTGCAAGTTCTCCACTTAATAAGAAAAATTACATGCTAAGGTTACTAAGATCTTAGGTAAAAATGAACCTTTATGAGATCATGAAGGAGAAAAAAAATTTGTGAAGTTTTGCTGTCACACCTCAGACTGCAAAAGTTACGGCCACAGTGTGTGATAAGTGTTAAGATGAAAAAGGCATTAAATTTATACAATAAGATATTTTGAGAGAGACCACATTCACATAGCCTTTATTACAGTATGTTATTATTGTTCTATTTTTTATATAGTTATTCATTTCTGTGCCTAATTTATAAATTAAACTTTATCATAGGTATGTGTATATAGAGAAAACTATAGTATATATAGGATTCAGTACTATCTGTGGTTTCAGGCATCCATTGGGGTTCTTGGAATGTGTCCCTCACAGATAAGCAGGGGGGGACTACTGTAGTTGGAGCTGGATTTTCTGTCACATGCAACTAACAGAATTCGAACTAATAATCCCATTCATTTTACAGAGGAGACAGGGAGTCCAAGAGAGTAACTGATTTGCCTAAGACCACTCATCTAGTTAGTTATATGGCCAATCAGAAAGCAGGTTCTAAAAGACTGTGACATGAGCCATCTATCCTTCTGGGTCAGAGAAAAAAACCCTGTTGAAAGCTACCTGGATGCTGATTCTGTCACTAGCTCTCTCCTCCATTCCATGTCATTGGAAAATTTGATAGCATCCTATAAATGTCTAAGCTACTATTAATATTCTTAAACAACACTAGATCCTAACCACAGAAACCTCCCCCCATTATGACAGTGATCCACTGACCAATCTTTTTTTTTTTTTCCTTTTTCGGTGTTAGAGCTCTTTCTTGATTCTTCTAGCAAACCTGACACCTACATAGTAATCCAGACACAAGATTTTCCACTGTATTTCTAACCTTTGGGTCTACAAACACTGAATTAAGTTTGTTTTGTTCTTTTCTGCTCCCTTAAAAAATGACATTTTTCCCATTTTTTAATGAAATTCTTTTATCCTATTTTTTAACATCTTTATTGGAGTATAATTGCTTTACAATGGTGTGTTAGTTTCTGCTGTACAACAAAGTGAATCAGCTATACATATACATATATCCCCATATCTCCTCCCTCTTGCGTCTCCCTCCCACCCTCCCTATCCCACCCCTCTAGGTGGTCACAAATCACCGAGCTGATCTCCCTGTGCTATGTGGCTGCTTCCCACTAGCTATCTATTTTACGTTTGGTAGTGTATATATGTCCGTGCCACTCTCTCACTTCATCCCAGCTTACCCTTCCCCCTCCGCATGTCCTCAACTCCATTCTGTACGTCTGCATCTTTATTCCTGTCCTGCCCCTAGGTTCTTCATAACCATTTTTTTTTTAGATTCCATATATATGTGTTAGCATACAGTATTTGTTTTTCCCTTTCTGACTTACTTCACTCTGTATGACAGACTGTAGGTCCATCCACCTCACTACAAATAACTCAAATTTTGTTTCTTTTTATGGCTGAGTAATATTCCATTGTATATATGTGCCACATCTTCTTTATCCATTCATCTGTCGATGGACACTTAGATTGTTTCCATGTCCTGGCTATTGTAAATAGAGCTGCAGTGAACATTGTGGTACATGACTCTTTTTAAATTATGGTTTTCTCAGGGTATATGCCCAGGAGTGGGATTGCTGGGTCATATGGTGGTTCTATTTTTAGTTTTTTAAGAAACCTCCATACTGTTCTCCATAGTGGCTGTATCAATTTACATTCCCACCAGCAGTGCAAGAGGGTTCCCTTTTCTCCACACCCTCTCCAACCAATCTTTTGATACAGCTGTTTAATTGCTTACTAACCTACGAATTGTACTGTTGTGCAGTCTACACCCTTGCTATTCAAAGTGTGGAGTCTGGACTTGGGCAACAACCTGGAGCCTGTGAAAATGCAGACTCTCAGGCCCTACTCCAGACCTTCAGAATCTGCATTTTAACAAGATCCTCAGGGGATTCACTGCACAATAAAGCTTGAGAAGCATGGATCTTCCTTACCTAGGATCCTTACCTTAACACAAACACACATACACACTTTTGCCGTATGTCTTCTGAAATTTAATGAACTTATACACACACACCCTTTATCTAAAAATCAGGCAACCCTGTTGCAATAAGGAATATAGTTAGTTTGGTGCATCCTTTTCTTACTGAACCTGTGCAAGTACATCTGGGTCCCTGCTGTTAAACCATAATTTTAATAAAAAGAAATATTGCTGAGGCTTAATGCCAAAATGCCAGAGCTACAGATGAGAGCACCTTCTTTTTTTTGACTCTTTGAAAATTGGGATCATATTTGCCCATCTCAAGGCTTTCCAAAACCACTCCTACTATTCTTCCAACACATTCTTCACAGTTCCTTAAAGATGATCAATGGAGTTCAGTGATTTCATTAGCAAGTGTTTTCAATATTCTGGAACTCCTCTGAGTCAGGTCATTCAAGCTAATTTAGAGCATCGAGGTCAGTGGATTTCAACCCTGGCTGCACATAAGTGTCACCTGAGATAGCTTTAAAACTACCGGCACTTGGACCTCTCAAGAGGCCAATTGAATCAGCATCGCAGGGTGGAGCCCCAGCAGGGCATTGCTTTTTTAAGCACCCCCAGCTAATTCTAATGTGTCACCAGGGTTAAAAGCAATGGAACAGAGTGGTTTCTTTTAATCTAGTGCCCAGGGCCCATGGAATCAGAATCTGTGGCTGAGGCACGAGCATCCGTAGTTTTAAGCCCCCCAGGTAACACTCAGATACAGCCAGGACGGAGAACCGCTGATGAGAAACTGTTGTCAATTTAAGGCAGGTATGTGTATTCTTCTGTAAATGCAGCCCAACCTAACCCAAACTAATGCAAGCAGGGCTCACCATTTGGATAAGTTCCCCAGACATCCTTGAGCCCTCCTAGCCCAAGGTCCCCTGGAAAGCAAGGAGAAACGATCAATTCAAGGAAAAAGTACAAAAGACCAGTTCAGGAAAAATATATAGCTGCCAGATCAACTCAGTAACTGAAGGTTTTATCGTTATTGAGCTGAAAATATTCCTCTAACCAGCGCAAAGGTGTTCAGATGGCTCTTTGCCTGACCAGAGGAAGATGATTTTAAATCTTACTGGATTTTTGGTCCAAGTCCCTGGAGGAAGCCTAAGGGGGCTGGGAGTAACAGGAAGGGGGAGGCTGGGTGGAGGGATGAGGGGAGGGTGCCCTGCCTAAGAGCTCCACCACATGTAGGCTAATTGCCCCCTATATAGATGTAAAGATGCAGGGATCAATTCAAAGTGTCACCCAGATCCCAAAGCTGAATCAGTGAGGCCCCTCGATGTCACCTGAAGAACTAACCTCATGGCAGGGGCGGCACACATCAGTAAGAATCTCTAATTACTTTTTCTTTTATTGATCTTAGCTGATCTGTTCATGTGATCCAACCTGCACTGAATGGAGGCTGGTCCATTTAGTCTCCTCCTGGCTGAGGGGCTGGCTTAATTATTCTTGCCATCCACTTTATCACCTTTGAGCCTTCCTTATGAAAGATGTCATTGACACCTCAGAGAAAGGAGTTCTTTATAATATAGCATTTTTCGGGAGAGGATTTCATCTGCCAAGTGGGAAAATACAGCTTGTCAGGCAGACTGGCGGAGCATTTTTCATGCTCTGAGAGCTTTCTTTCAGCTGTTCAGCAGCCTGTGGTCTGGGTCATTTTCAAGATCTACTGAGAGCCAGTGAGTGGCTGTGCCTACAGACACACAAGCCACACAAGCCCTCCTGGCAACACTCGTGTGCTCAGGCCCCCTTCAGAGATACCATGTCGCTTTAGAAAGAGCAATGAGCTGCCACTGGGTTCAGATTCTGACTCTGCCCCTGTGCGGTTGTGATGTGTAGTAGAACTATGTATATTGGTCTCTGCCCCGCCTCCCCCACCCCCACCCCCACCCCGCAATCAGGCAGCTCTGGGTAGGCTCCTGGATGAGGGCTGGTTACCAGAAAGACCAAGCCCATGATTAGAAGCTTGGCATTATCAGCCCCACCCCCATTCTCTTGAGAAGAGAAAAGGGCTGAAAATGGAGTTAATGATTGATCATGCCTATGGGATGAGGCCACCATAAAATCCCAAAAGTATGGAGTTCGAAGGGCTTCCAAGTTGGCGAACACAGCCACACAAGAAGGGTGACGTACTCCAACACCATGGGGACGGAAGCTCCTGTGTTCAGGACGCCCCCCGCCCCGACTTTACCCTTATGTATCTCTTCATCTGGCTGTTCTACTGTATCCTTTATCATCTCCTTTAATAAGCTGGTAAATGTGTTTCCCTGAGTTCTATGAGCACCTCTAGCAAATTAATCGAACCTGAGGAGAGGGTTGTGAGAACCTCTGTTTTGTAGCCAAATTGGACAGAAGTTGTGAATGATCTGGGGACCTACTACTTGCAATTGACATCTGAAGTGGGGTGGGAGCAGGCTTGGGGGACCGCGCCCTTAACCTGTGGGATCTGATGCTAGTGTCAGAATTTAGTTAAGTTGTAGGATACCCAGCTGGTGTCACAGAGAATTGCCTGGTGTGGAGAAAAACTTCCACATATTTGGTGACCAGAAGTAAGGTATTCTGGGTGAGAGTAAAGAAGGACACAAGAGTAGAGGAGAGACATATTTTTTTGAGGCAGGAACCCTCTTTGTCTCCCTTTGCCTGGCAAAGTAATAAAGCTATCCTTTTCTACTTAAAAAATAAAAAGAGTAGGGGAGAACTGGATTTTTCCCAGTTCCTAAGAGGGGAAAATTGGGTGGGTTTTTCCTTTTCAGCCTCTCACTCTGACTTGGCCTCTAGGTGACACTTTTGGGCAAGTCAGTTAATTTCCCAGGGCCTCCGTCCACTTATTTGTAAAATAAGATAAAGTATTCTTTAAGAAAGCTTTCAGCTTTAAAATACTATAATTTTGTGGGTTTTCTTATTAGAAATAGAAAAATGAAAACATCTATATTTTTCACTACACATGAGCAGTTATTTTTTATTACTCAAATAGCACACATATTTTGCCAGAAAGTAGAAATACATATTAGCAGAAAGATTAAACTGTAAATCTTCCATACTCTCACCACCCTTAATATCTTGTATATATCCTTCCAGACTTCTACCTAACCAAAACATGCTAGAAATCTTTCTGCAAAAATATGATCCCATCCAACCAACTGTTCTGTGGTCTGCTTTTTCACTGAGTACAATATATAAAACATCTTTCCATGTCAAAAAAAAATATGTATTTATATGCTAAGGATTACATAGTATTCTAAGAATGTAGCAAAATTTATTTAACCAAATTCCCATTTTTGCTATTATAAATATTGTTGTATTGAACATCCATGGATATACACTTCATCTCATTTCTTTTTCCTTAGGAAAATTCCTAGAAGTGAAATTCCTGAATTTAACAGTAAACTTCTTTTAGGGATATTATACATAAAATTGTCCTTCAGTAAGTTGTATAAATTTACATTCCTCAAACATGATTTTGCATTTTCCCCATCCTCTCCCTCAATCGTTTTACTTTTTGTCTTTTGTAGGTATATCCTATTACTTTTAATTTTGCATTCTTTGATAACCAGTGGAATCTGTTCCCTCTGTTTATTTTTCTTGGAGATTTGTGTATTTTCCCCTAGAAAACTGTCTGTGTCCTATGTCCATTTTTCCATTGGGACTGTCTCTGGACGCTCTTGTATAGGCATAGCTGCTGCCACCTTAAAAGTGACAGATGGATGAGACGTGACAGGTGAAGGGGTGAAGAGGGAGGGAGTCACCATGGAAGGTTTCTAGGGTACCTGGGGCTAACGGATAGGCCCATGTGCCCCCCACAGCCCCACCCTGTACCCCTAGCACCTGGGTGACCCACAGCAGAACACAGAGGAGGGGATGCAGAGCTTAGGCTCCTGACGATGTGGGGGGAACTGAAGCAGCTCTCCAGGTGACTAATGGAACCTTGGCTGTCGTAGCAGGATCAGGGCACAGAAGGATCCAGAGCAGTCCAGGAGGCATCATTGAGAAAAAGTCACCAGAAGACAATGAGTGATGCCTTGGGCTTGCGGCATCTCCAAAATATCTAGCTGCATCGCTGATATCCACCACACATTTCTGCTTTGGTTATTTGATAAATATTTATTGAGTATTTACTGTGAGCCAGGGACTGCACTTGCCAAAATAAATAAATACACAACAGAAATATTGTTACGTATATAACTATTTGGTTTTTGTTTCTTCAAAAAGATTTGATTTTCAGCATTCAGGAGACTAGGGCTATTTCATTTGAAATAGTTAGAAAACATAATCAGAACACTAAAGGGAATAGGTTCTGAATGGATGGAAATGGACTCCTCTGATGGATACATTGTTTTTATAGAACCATGTGATTAGACAGGACCTGGAGATGACATGCCTTAAATGGTTTCCTTGGAGCGGGAAGAAGTGATATTACCTTATTCCCAGCCAACTCACCAGAGGGGAATATGCTTTCACAAAAGGCAAACTTATCAAGAGTTTGTGCTGGGTAGTGATGGAAATAGTACTAACAGTGGTAATGGAACATCTATCCGTTTTTACAGTGATGTGTGTTACAACTTTTTAATGTGAAAATCTCCAGACTGCTGACATGAGAGAAATGGAAACTTCCGGATGTTCCCTGTGGCAGCTGTCTAGTAATTCACTACGACTGACTCAGATTTCAAAATCAGTAGAGTTCAGCCCCTCTTCCTTGCCTGCCCCCAAATATCTGGCACAATCCAAAATCAATAATTCAGTTATGTGGATTATCTCAAAGGTATGAAGTAGTACAATAAGTAGGTCCCTCATTTTGTGTGTCTCTGTATTTGTAAGGCAAGTTTCACATTTCACCCCGGGCATATCACTTGCCTGACCAGATTTTCCTTTCTGTGTGTTTTGTTCCATAGGACCAGCGGCTAAATACCACAGCTTGCAGGAGGTGGGAGGAGGTGGGTGGAGGTGGGAAGCAGATTTTGCAGTATCTGTAGCAATCTTCCAAATAAATAATAGCTATTCAGGAACATAGACCTTTGTTTCATCACTTCAGGAGAATTCATTCTCAGTAGAGAAAACTCATTTGCTGGTGGCAGTGATTCACGCTGCTAACTTCACAGAGAATATTGCAGGAGCCAAATTCTTTCTCAGTTATGGAGGTCAGAGGTGAGGCAACCGTGCTTACAGGGCAAAGCTCTTTTATGGATTCCCTTAAAAGAAGCTTTCTGCTTTCTTCTTTACAGCTGATTAACACCCAATGGCCATTTCTTTAAAAAAAGAAAAATTCAATTCCTCAGTTTAATTAACTTTCCTAATGCAGTATTCACCACAGCCTGCCAGAATTCAGATGATAACCTGAGAGACTTCATACTACTTGATTTCAGTTCAAGGTATATGGTTGCTGTAGTTCGCTAAATTCCAAATACTGTTTCAAGGCTGTGTGGTCAAGATCAGGCCTGTACTTAACTTGTGGCTGGCCCATGTGAGGACTCCTGAGTAGTGCATCCATTGTAGGTGATTTTTGGAGAGCCTGAAACTTTTTGTCTTGGTTTGACATTTTACCTTGACTTCATGGTCAAAGCTTTTTTTTAAAAAAAATATTTATTTATTTGTTTGTTTGTATGGTGGGTCTTAGTTGCAGCACGTGGGATCTTCATTGCCATGTGCGGGATCTTTAGTTGTGGCATGTGAGGTCTTAGTTGCGGCATGCGGGATCTAGTTCCCTGACCAGAGATTGAACCCAGGCCCCCTGCATTGGGAGCTTGGAGCCTTAACCACTGGAAACCAGGGAAGTCCCCAAAGCTTTAAGATCAGTCTTCCAACCCTCTCCAACGCATTCACTGCCAGCGTGGGTTTTGTTATTGTTCATTTTAAAACACTGTGGGGTACTTTTTTCTACCACGTTCTTTGAACTATCAATAAAGAAATGTTTATTGAGAATCCAGGGAGCATGGTTTACTTTGTACATTTACTGAGTAGCTGTGTATTTAGACAATCATATGCATTTTTATTCTTTTAGTATAGCTCTTCAGTATTATATGGTAGAGGCAATAAGGTATAATGGTTAGGCTGCATGAATGTCAAGTCGAATTGCCTGTGTTCAAAGCTCTGACATTTCAAAGGTGTGTGATTCTGGGCAAGTTAATTGACGGCTCTGTGCCTCAGTTTCCTCATATGTAAAATAGGGATAATAACAGGATCTACCTTGGGGTTGTGAAGTTGTAAATTAGTTGATAAATGTAAAGCAGTTAGAACAGTGCTCTGGCTTATAGTATGTCTTCATAATGCTCGCTCATAGTGAGCATTTATTAAAGAATATCAGGGCTTCCCTGGTGGCGCAGTGGTTGGGAGTCCGCCTGCCGATGCAGGGGGCGCGGGTTCGTGCCCCGGTCCGGGGGGATCCCGCGTGCCGCGGAGCGGCTGGGCTCGTGAGCCATGGCCGCTGGGCCTGCGCGTCCGGAGCCTGTGCTCCGCAGCGGGAGAGGCCACAACAGTGAGAGGCCCACGTACCACCAAAAAAAAAAAAAAAAAAAAAAAAGAATATCACTACTGAAAGATCATTATTTCATTGAGAAGGGAAATTGTAAATTGTCTACAACTAATTGTCCTGTCAACTATCATTCGTCTATTACCTGTTTTGTGCAAGGCATGAAGCTGGAGGTGAATCCTACATAAATTCTACCCTCAAGTTGGCTGGGAATCTTGCATGTACATCACAATTGTGTAATGAGTTGCTGCGTGAAGAAGTCGCTCCCTCGCACCAGCTGGGCTATGACTGAGTCAGGACCCTGTATACCACACGATAATATGAAGTGTCACGGGGCTCTGATATCTAACTCATTATTTCCTTTAAGGCTTTCTAAATTACCTTACCTTTGTTGGTGATCTCTGCTCTTGGGGAAAAAAAGCCTGGGGCACAAGAAAAGAAACAATTCCTAGTGACCTTTAAAAAGGTGTTTTTGTATGTCACTGATTCTAAGGCACACATTTTTTTCACCTTTTTCACCTCTGAAATTGGATGCAGCTAGAAAGCTTTGCCATTGCCTTCTCATGAGCAACCGTGATCAAAGGAGCTCGGCTGTCACTTCAGTTCAGTTAGGTACGTTGTCAGTACCATAAGACTTGAAATTGATCATTGTTAAAATGTCTTCAAAAAGAGTACACTATGATTTAGATCAAAAGTTACTGTACAGGGACTTCCCTGGTGGTGTCATGGTTAAGAATCTGCCTTCCAATGCAGCAGATGCGGGTTTGATCCCTGATCAGGGAACTAAGATGCCACGGGGCTACTAAGCCCACGCTCGGCAACTCCTGAGCCTGCGCTCTAGAACCCATACGCCATAACTAGAGAGCCCGCGTGCCGCAACAAAGATGTGACGGAGCCAAGTAAATAAATATATATATATTTAAAGTTACTATACAAACAGGAAGGCACAGAAACAGAGTACTGCAGTATATGATAAAAAAAAAATTGTACCTAGTGAGAATAAAAGAGAGCTTTCACTGAATACAAAACAAAATTCTAAGTGCTAAGAAAGAATGGGCCATAGTTTAGTTAGCAGCATTCTCTGTTTCTTCATGATATATTATATAACGGTTCATTGTACAATTAAAAGCTTCTTAGATTTGATGAAATGTAGTACATTTCAAAGCCCTGGAAATAATTAGAAGCTCCTAAAATAGTTACCTTGAAATTTTCCCCAACATTCCAAATTTTCAATTTGGGACAGAACCGAAATTCCACCTATATTACTATTTAATTAATTTTTAAACTCATCTCATTTTTTAAACCTGAATACATTATTTTGAAAAAAAATATTATTCTTATAAATATGAAATGAAGGTTTTGATATGCTAGTCAAATGGTTTAAATATGAATTACAATAAATCCATAAACATTAAAATGAAAAAGACACATTTGACTTTTTACCACCTAAAATCATCTTAAAATAGAATGCAGGATCCCTTGGGGGAAACCCCACATTTAGATGAGATTCCACCTGCTCAAATTCGTCACTTCCTCCCAGCCACTGAGCCATTGCCAGACTTCATTTGCATTTGTTTCCAAGAACTCCACACTGAAAAATCATGCCCAGTCTGAACTCACAGAGAGCGGCTGCCAATTTAATGTTTGACTCCTCAGTACCCATAATTCCCATGTTTATTTTTGTTACCAAGGGACGGAAAGTCGATGCCCTACTTTGGGCCGTCAACTGTAATGACCGACTCTCTAAGGTTGCCTGAGACTTTGCCATGAATTGTTACCAACGTTTTGACACATTAATTTTGCTACTTTGGGGGGAGGAGTCTGATTTAGCCTAGGGATATCATTTTCAAGGTTGGTACTTGTTCTTCAATTTACTTCCAATTTGTAAACCCAGTCATACATCTTCTTTGACTCAATAGAGCATCTCTTTCACATATGGGCAGAATTCTTGTATCTACAAGATGAGGAAATTCTATTTATCAGCAAGTGACACTTTCCCCACTTTGCACTTCCTACTAATTATGGCTGTTAAGTTTTCAGCATCCTATCACAAAGAGCAGCTCATTAACTTTAATTATTTTTGAAATCCGTTGGCTCCAGTACAGTGAAACTAGCAGGTGCCAGAGGGTTAGAGTTGCACAAATTAATTAACAAAGAATGAAAGATCTTATTAGCTGATGTTTTTTGCTATCTTCCTTTTTCTCATTTAACCAGTTTAGAGTGGATCTAAGACCCTTCAATCTGGAGGTAGATAAAAGTTAAGAACTGAATGTTCAAGACCCAAGAAACCCAAGTCTCAGGCCTCGGCCAGAAACAGAGTAGAGTACTTGGCTTGTCTTTTCACCATTTTCCAACTAGTGTATCACTATCTAGTCTGGATTTAGAAAATACACAGATCAGTTGGGTTCAAATCACCTCTAGCTGGTGTCAGTGTTTAGTTGATTCCAGATAGAAGTTAACCCTTGAAAGCATGACTGGAATCCCTCTGCATGGCAGCCTGTTAAAACTAGATTTCAATGGCCCATGGAAGTCCTCTTCTCTGTGAAGATGTGGTACTTTGCTATTATTCTTTATACAGCAAACTAGTTAGAATCGATTGTGGTAGATTCCACTATTAAGTTCATGTCTGTTCTAATTTCTCTTTTTAAAAGTAATTTCCTGATGTGGCAAAGTAGTACTCTCCAACACTGCTAAAGGCAGTGTAAATTGGTACAATCTTTCTTTCTTTCTTTTTGTACAATCTTTCTTGAAAGCAAGATAGCCAAAGGCATGAGATGCCATCAAATGCACGTGCAACTTGACTAAGATTCTGACAAGTACTTTGTCCAAGGAAATAATAAGAAATGTGAGCAAAGACTTATCAACAAGGAAGTTCATCGCAGCGTTACTTATAGAGCGAAATATTAGAAAAACCTAAACATCCCAGCCACCTGAATACTATACAGCCTGCAGAAGTGATGTCATAGAATAGATGTCATAGGAAAATGTTTACCTTACGTTGTGACGTGAAACAACTATGTCACAGAACTATATAGTGTTATTTTAATTTTTAAGATTTGTATACATTTGTAGCACTTATGAGGGGTAGAATTACCATATATTTAAATTTTCATCTCCATATGTTTCTATATTTTTCAAACTTTCTACATTGAACAACTACCACTCTTGTAATCAGAAAAGAGACATTAAAGGCTTTAAAAAAGAAAGCAAACACCTCCTCGAGGCAGAGCACAATTGTTGTAATTCAAAGTTTATCAAAGTCAAGTCCTTATTCTTCCTGAAAGTTCAGGAGGGAGGAAACTATGATTGGCCATGTTCTTGGCATTGTGCTGGGACATTTTGCATATTATCCCACTTAATCATCACAATAGTCTTAAAAGGTAGACACTGTTATCTTTATCCTTATGGGTGAGGATGCAAAGTCTGAGAGAACTTAAGTAGCTTAACTTACCTCAGTTGGCTCTCAGTTGGTTGAGAGCCAATAGCACAAGGGCACCATATTGCTTACATTTTAAAAACTTTGTGTAGATAGTGTCATCCTATACATTTCCTTGCTTTTTTGTTTAACTTTATACTTTTGAGATCTAACTGACAGTCAGAATTCAGAGTCAGGTCTCATTCATATTCATTCATTGATGTATTCATATATATGTGTGTGTGTGTATATATATATATATATATACACACACATATATATAAACACACATATGTAATTATGAGGATGGCTAAAATAGTTCTGGCATATGAAAAAATAGATAATCATATAACAAACATAGAGAATAATTTAAAATATCCATATATTCACTTCCCAGCTTAAGAAGTTAAATATTTTAGATACAAAAGATGATGCCTATGTACTTATCCTTAATTCCATTCTGTTCTTTTCTATCCAGAGGGAACCATTATCCTGAACATGGACTTTATCATTCCCATGCAAGTTATTGTTCCTTTGCTACATATGTGTATATCCATAAACTATACTGAATCAGTCACTGTCCAGTCAGGAAAACAGAAACTATGTAGTAGACACAAGGGAGGTTTAATACTGAGATTTGGTTATAGAAGTATAGAAAGGGCTGGAGATGTAAACGGAATGAGGAGGCTATGATCAGTTTCATCCACTTGCCCCTCCAGGTCAATTCTGCACCTTTCTTTGAACTCAGAAAGCTGAGCTGTACAGACTGCCCCACTGGACTCTTAACCGGATTTCCAGTCAGTTTTGGACAGTGGAAAGTGCTGGCCAGAAGTAGAGGTAAAGAGGAAAATGAGATCAGAGTATCTACTTACCTGCCTTCTTCCCTGTTGGGGTGCTACAGGTTGGCACTGCCACTGCTAAAATAGCCACCGATACTACTGAAATGCTCATTTTCAGTCACCCCCTGCTATTGCTGCTGCCACGTGTGCTGGAAGCACTGCCAGGAATGGAAAGGAAAATGGCATCTCCCTTTCTTTGGTTTTGCCTGGCACTGGCAAAAGCTAACTAGAAGCCAGGTGACAAGGGAACCTGCAACATGGAGTTCACAGGTTTCCAGCCCTTTGCAATACAGAAGGGTGCACAGAAAGGGCTGGAGTGGGGTTGAGAGCCAACAGCGCAAGTGCACAATATTGTTTACATTTTAAAAACTTTATGTAGAGAGTGTTATGCTATTCATATACTTGCTTTTTTTTTTTTTTTGGTACGAGGGCCTCTCACTGTTGTGGCCTCTCCCGTTGCGGAGCACAGGCTCCGGACGCGCAGGCTCAGCGGCTATGGCTCACGGGCCCAGCCGCTCCGCGGCATGTGGGATCTTCCCGGACCGGGGCACGAACCCGTGTCCCCTGCATCGGCAGGCGGACTCTCAACCACTGCGCCAGCAGGGAAGTCCCCATATACTTGCTTTTTTGTTTAACCTTATACTTTTGAGATCTATCCATGTTGATATATGTGGCTCTAATTTATTCATTTCAACTGCAATATTGCATTCAATAATGGTGTTTCTGCAAGGGAACAAGTGAAGATAGAAACACGGCATTGTCCAAAACTCCTAATTTATCTCCCCCACTGCAATTTATTTCCCCTTTGGTAACCATAAATTTCTTTTCGATGTCAGTGAGTCCATTTCTGTTTTGTAAATAAGTTCATTTGTATCATTTTTTAGATTCCACATAGAAGTGATAACATATGATGTTTGTTTGATTTACTTCACTTAGTATGATAATCTCTAGGTCCATCCATGTTGCTGCAAATGGCATTATTTTATTCTTTTTTATGGCTGAGTAGTATTCCATTGCATGTATATATACCACATCTTTTTTTTTAAGTTCTTTTTTTTTTACATATTTATTGGAGTATAATTGCTTTACAATGGTGTGCTAGTTTCTGCTTCATAACAAAGTGAATCAGTCACACACACACATATGTTCCCATATCCCTTCCCCCTCGCGTCTCCCTCCCTCCCACCCTCCCTATCCCACCCCTCTAGGTGGTCACAAAGCACCAAGCTGATCTCCCTATGCTATGCGGCTGCTTCCCACTAGCTATCTGTTTTACGTTTGGTAGTGTATATATGTCCATGCCACTCTCTCACTGTGTCACAGCTTACCCTTCCCCCTCCCCATATCCTCAAGTCCATTCTCTAGTAGGTCTGTGTCTTCATTCCCGTCTTACCCCTAGGTTCTTCATGACATTTTTTTTCTTAGATTCCATATATATGTGTTAGCATACGGTATTTGTCTTTCTCTTTCTGACTTACTTCACTCTGTATGACAGATTCTAGGTCCATCCACCTCACTACAAATAACTCAATTTCATTTCTTTTTATGGCTGAGTAATATTCCATTGTATATATGTGCCACATCTTCTTTATCCATTCGTCTGTTGATGGCCATTTAGGTTGCTTCCATGTTTTGGCTGTTGTAAATAGTGCTGCTATGAACATTGGGGTGCATAGATCTTTTCAAATTAGAGTTTTCTCCAGATATATGCCCAGTAGTGGGATTGCTGGGTCATATGGTAGTTCTATTTTTAGTTTTTTAAGGAACACCCATACTGTTCTCCATAGTGGCTGTACCAACTTACATTCCCACAAACAGTGTAGGAAGGTCCCCTTCTCTCCATACCCTCTCTAGCATTTATTATTTGTAGACTTTTTAATGATGGCCATTCTGACCAGTGTGAGGTGATACCTCATTGTAGTTTTGATTTGCATTTCTCTAATAATTAGCGATATTGAGCATCTTTTCATGAGCCTATTGGCCATCTGTATGTCTTCTTTGGAGAAATGTCTGCTTAGGCCTTCTGCCTATTTTTTTGACTGGGTTGTTTGTTTTTTTGTTATTGAGTTGTATGAGCTGTTTGTATATTTTGGAAATTAAGCCCTTGTTGGTCACATCATTTGCAAATATTTTCTCCCAGTCCATAGGTTGTCTTTTCATTTTGTTTATGGTTTCCTTTGCTGTGCAAAAGCTTTTAAGTTTAATTAGGTTTCATATGTTTATTTTTGTTTTTATTTCCATTATTCTGGGAGACAGATCCAAAAAACATGTTGCTGTGATTTATGTCAAAGAGTGTTCTGCCTATGTTTTCCTCTAGGAGTTTTATAGAAAATAAAAATTAGACATTGTCACAAACATCTAATTGGGAACTATGATATTGCTATTAAAATAGAAGTATGTTCATCACATATTAAATGAAAGGAAGAGGGAAAGCAAACTGCAAAATCTGGTGTATAATGTAACCCTTTTGTGTGTGAGAGAGAAGAAAAGAACAATGTATGTGTATGTACATAGGTTTGTACCAGTTTGTATTTGTCTAGAGAAAGAAATGGTACTATACATACCCAAATCTTAACACTGGTTATCTCAGAGGGGTAGAGTTAGCGTATGAGAGTTAGTGAACTTTTTATTACTTTAATTATACACCTTTGTAGTATTTTTAAATGAGCATGTATCACTTTTATCATCTGGTAAAGTAAACAAAACGTTTCATCAGATGGGGGGTAGTCAAGGGAGGCTTCCTATAGCGAGGCTTGAGCTCAGTTTAAAAGATGAGCAGTAGGGCTTCCCTGGTGGCGCAGTGGTTGAGAGTCCGCCTGCCGATGCAGGGGACACGGGTTCGTGCCCCGGTCCGGGAAGATCCCACATGCCGCGGAGCGGCTGGGCCCGTGAGCCATGGCCGCTGAGCCTGCGCGTCCGGAGCCTGTGCTCTGCAACGGGAGAGGCCACAGCAGTGAGAGGCCCGCGTACTGCAAAAAAAAAAAAACAAAAAAAAAAAAAACAAAAAAAAAAGCTGAGCAGTAGTTCACTGAAGATAGAAATAGTAAGAAGGGCTTTCTCAGCAGGAAACAGCAAAAGCAAAGGCAAGGAATATATTAGCATGAGAACTCATTGATTTTCTCTACCTGGACTGAACTTTCTCATTGAAAGAAATTTTCCTCCAGGATAGGGCTGGAGAAGCACTTTCTGGCTGACCAGCAGAGACATACCCACAAAGAGAGAGTCTAGGCCAATGGTGGGGGTGGCCTAAGGAACATGGCATCCTTGGCTCATGCTGGAGGGGGTTGACTGAGGACATAAGCTCTCTGGGGGCATGGACCCTCCTGTCCCTGCTTGGACAACTCCATCCCTCAGAGTCTGATTAATGGCTGTATAAGGTGGCACTCAAAGTCAGAGGGAGACCCTTTGGGGTGCTCTGCCCTGAGGGTCCTTAACTCTTCCCTCTCCACCCATGCAAATGTCCACCATGCTAGTGTCGCTCTCTTCTCTCCTCCTGGTCCCCACCCCTCCCCAATATTCTAATCCTTTGCCTATATTACACAGAGCAGTTCAGCTTTCCCAAGCCCTTCCCCCAATCTGCACATCCAAACCCATCCTGATTTGGGAAATCATTGAGACTTTTTCTTTTTTTTTTTTCTTTGCGGTATGCGGGCCTCTCACTGCGGTGGCCTCTCCCGTTGTGGAGCACAGGCTCCGGACGCGCAGGCTCAGCGGCCATGGCTCACGAGCCTAGCCTATCTGTGGCATGTGGGATCTTCCCGGACCGGGGCACGAACCCATGTCCCCTGCATCGGCAGGCGGACTCCCAACCACTATGCCACCAGGGAAGCCCGACAATAATTTTTTAATATTATCAAATATCTAGTCAGTGTTCAAATTTCCCAGGTTGTCTTATAAATGTCTTTCCAGTTAGTTTGTTCAAATCAGGAGCCAAACAAGAGCCACGCATTGTGTTTTGTTTATATACCTCTTAAGTCTTTTTTTTTTTAATCTGTAGGTTTTCCCTCCCCTTTTTTTTTTTCCTTGCATTTTATTCGCTGAAGAAACTAGGTTGTTGTCCTGTAGTTGCCCACAGTCTGGAGTTTGCTTGCTTAACATGTTCCTCAGTGTGCTGTATTTACTGAAAATGTGTGGTTAGTTTCCAGAAGCTTGATCAGAGTGGAGGGTTTTTTTCTCACAATATCTTAGAAACATCAATGTAGCAATATTGCCAGTAACATGTTCTGACCAAAACCTAAATGTAGTCTCTGAACTTTTCTAAAATGTATTCTATGGGAATTCCCTGGCTGTCCAGTGGTTAGGACTCCATGCTTTCACTGACGAGGGCCCGGGTTCAATCCCTGGTCAGGGAACTAAGATCCCCACTAGCCACGTGGCCAAAAAAATAAAATAAAATGTATTCTTCAATAACAGGGCTTCTCCAGCTAGCTCTGAGGTTCTGAAAATGTTAATAGTGAGGTCCCTAGTTTAACTTCCCTATCCTGCTGCACACAGGACTATGAAACAGGACAAACCCTGCAGCTACCTTCAGTGTTCTCCTATGTAGCCCTGGGCTGAATTCTCCCTCCTCCAGCTTGGAAAGAGAGGTAAGCATGTAAACTCAGCTACAACCCTTTAGTTCCACTTCCATTCCAGGAAGAGGCAGCATGGTGTAGCTAAAGGGCATGAACTTTGAAATCGATAGGTCTGGATTTGAACTCTTATTTACAATTTACTAGCTGTGGAATCTTGGGCAAATCACTTAATTTCTCTGCAACCCAGTTTCTAAAAAAATGAAGTTACCACCTTTCATTAACAAAGTTATTTTGATGATTAAAGATAATGCTTATAAACTGTTAAGGGTGTAAGATATATACGGCTGTCATTCAATAAATGAGGGCTACTATTAGTGCTCTAATTGTTAGTGCTCTAATTATTAGTGCAATGGAAGGATTTCTGAACATATGGTCAAAGACTTTGGTACCACATCTGGTTCTGACACACCAGCTGCTTCAATTTAGGCAAGTTACTTAGCCTCTCTCTTCCTCCACCTGTATCCAGCCCAACTCATTCCCTCCATAAACAAATGAGTTTGTGGCCCCTGGTTACATCAGTAATATGTTACTGTTCCTAAAGTATCAATATTTGCAAATGACATTTTATATGTACTAAAGTAAGATCAAAGTTTTCCTGGAATAATATTACTCCCAGCCACTTAGATTTCAATACACTTTTTAAAAAAAGGACTTGAGAGGTGTGGCCAGGATGGAAGAGTAGGAAGACCCTGGGCTCACCTCCTCCCACAGGCACACCAAGATTACAACTGTTTACAGAGCGGTGATCTATGAGAATCACTTGAAGACCAGCAGGAAAGATTTTCTACCACTAAAGATATAAAGGAGAAACCATAATGAGACAGATAGGAGGGGCAGAGACACAGTATAGGTGAGACCCACACCCCCAGGTAGGCAACCCACAAACGGGAGGATAATCACAATTGCTGAGTTTCTCCCCAAAGAGTGAGGGGTCCAAGCCCCACATCAGACTACCCAGCCTGGGGGTCCTGCAATGGGAAGAGAAGCCCCCAGAATGTCTTGCTTTGGATACCAGTGGGGCTTGAGTATGGGAGAACCAGAGGCCTGTAGGAAACAGAGACTCCACTCTTAAAGGGCACATGAAAAACCTCACACACTCCAACTCCCAGCACAGAGGTGTTAATTTGAAAGGTGCCTGGGTCAGAACCATCAACTGATCTTGGAGGACCTCCAGAGAGGTAGGGGGCAACTGAGGCTCCCCTAGGAACAGAGATACTGGTGGCAGCCATTTGGGGAACTCATTCTACCATGAGGACACTGGTGCTGCAAGGCTATCATTCAGATTTGAGGAGAGATAAAGAGCTTTACAGACAAGCAAAAGCTGAAAGAGTTCAGCACTACTAAACCAGATTTAGAAGAAATGTTAAAGGGACCTCTATAAGTGGAAAAGAAAAGGGTACTACTAGAAATATCAACATTACAAAAGCAAAAGTCTCATTGGTAAAGGCAAACATACAGTAAAGGCAGTAGATCAACCAACTATAAAGCAAGTAGGAAGGTTAAAGGCAAAAGAAGTAAATCATCTATATCCACAATAAGTAGTTAAAGAATACACACACAAAAAAAAAAAAAGAATACACAAAACAAAAAGATGTAAAATGTGATCTCAAAAACATTAAACATGGGGGGGAGGTGTAAAAACGTACAGCTATTAGAATATATACAGATAACATTTTATCCAAAAGCAGCAGAATACACATTCCTTTCAAGTCAACATGCAACATTCTGCTTGGTAGATCATGTGCTAGGCCACAAAACAAGGCTCAATAAATTTAAGGAGAATAAAGTTATATGAAGCATTTTTTCCAACCACAATGTTAGGGGCCTAGAAATCAACTACAAGAGAAAAACAGCAAAAGACACAAACACCTGGAGGCTAGACAATATGCTACTGAACAACCAATGGGTCACTGAAGAAATCAAAGAGACAAATGAAAATGGAAAACAACAATCCAAAATCTATGGGACTCAGCAAAAACAGTTCTAAGAGGGAAGCTTATAGGGATAAAAGACTGTCTCAAGAAAGAAGAAAAATCTCAAAACAACAATCCAACCTTACACCTAAGGGAACTAGAGAAAGAAGAACAAACAAACTTAAAGTTAGTAAAAGGAAAGAAATAATAAAGATCAGAGCAGAAATAAATGAAATAGAGACTAAAAAACAATAGGAAAGATCAGTGAAACTAAGAGTTGGTTCTCTGAAAAGATAAATAAAATTGATAAACCAGACTCATAAAAAAAAAGGACCCAAATAAAATAAAAAATGAAAGAGGAGAAGTTACAACCAACCCCACAGAAATAAAAAGACTCATAAAAGATTACTGTGAATAATTATATGCCAATAAAATAGACTACCTAAAAGAAATGAATAAATTCTTAGAAACATATAATCTCCCAAGACTGAATCAGGAAGAAATAGAAAATATGAACAGGCCGATTACCACTTATGAAATTGAATTGGTAATTTTAAAAACTCCCAAAAAACAAAAGTCAAGGATCAGATGGCTTCACGGGTGAATTCTACAAAACATTTAAAGAAGAGTTAACATCTATCCTTCTCAAACTATTACAAAAAATTAAAAAGGAAGAAAGGCTTTCAAACTCATTCTGTGAGGCCGGCACCAGCCTGATACCAAAACGAGACAAAGACACCACAAAAAAAGAAAATCAAAGGCCAGTATCACTGATAAACATAGATGAAAAAATTCTCAACAAAATATTAGCAAACCGAATTTAACAGTAAATTAAAAGGCTCCTATACCATAATCAAGTGGGATTTATCCCAGGGATGCAAGAATGGTTCAATATCCACAAATTAATGAACATGATAACAGCACATTAACAAATTCAAGAATAAATATCGTATGATCATCTCAATAGATGCAGAAAAAGCTTTTGATAAACTTCAACATCCATTCATGATAAAAACTCTCCAGAAAGTGGGTTTGGAGGGAACATACTTCAACATAATAAAGGCCATATATGACAGACCTACAGCCAATATACACAGCAGTGAAAAGCTGAAAGCATTTCCTCTAAGGTCAGGAACAAGACCAGGATGCCCATTCTTGCCACTTTTATTCACATAGTATTGGAAGTCCTAGCCACAGCAATCAAGACAAAAAAATAAAAGGAATCTGAATTGGAAAGGAAGTAAAACTGTCACTGTTTGCAGACGACATGACACTATATATAGAAAATCCTAAAGACACCACCAAAAAAGTATTAGAACTAATAAGTGAAATCAGTAAAATTGCACGATACAAAATTAAACACAGAAATCTGTTGCATTTCTACACACCAACAATAAACTATCAGAAAGAGAAATTAAGAAACCAACCCCATTTACAATTGAATCAAAAAAAAAAAAAAAAACCTAGGATCTAACCAAGGTGAAACACCTGTACTTGGAAAACTGTAAGACATTGATGAAAGAAACTGAAGATGACACAAACAAATGGAAAAATATACTGTGCTCATGGATTGGAAAAATTAATATTGTTAAAACAAGCATACTACCCTAAGCAATCTGCAGATTTAATGCAATCCCTATCAAAATACTAAAGGCATTTTTCACAGGATTGGAACAAATAATTCAAAAATTTGTATAGAAACACAAAAGGCCCTGCACAGCCAAAAGAATCTGGAGGATTAATGAAACCCAGAATAGACACACAAAATTGCGTATCAGATGCTTCTTCTTCCAGAAAAATAGATTTCATCTCATTTGACTTTTTTAAGTCTGTAGATATTTGCTTTTGCTGGGCTTCATTTTTCTGCTGCCTGTGATATTTCAAAATACCAACTTGCCTGCAGCAGATTCCAACTTCAACTGAGACTGACTTGGACAATAATTTCCCATGTGTTCCCCTCCATCATGTTATATTAATTTATATTAGCTTTGGCAACATCATTGGTTGTTCTTTTATTTATTCTATTCGCTTCCCTCTGAGCATGTTTCCCAAGTAAAAGAGGAAAATGAGTGGCACCAGGAAAAACAGGAGCAATGGTTATCACATAGTCTCAATCCCAAATCAGGTGAGCCTTGCACCTCACCCCCCCTACCAATTGCTGATAAAGAAGTAACACAGGTTTTGATGAGGCACAAACAGGAACAGCAGAGGTAACTTATTAACTGATCCTGAAAAAGAAAAGGTTTGGAAACTCTTCAATCACACACATTCAATTCAAATCAACAAACAATACTACCATGTTCCCAACTCTCAACGAGGAACTGGTAATATAAAGGTGAAAAATATGGTCCCCACCCTGAACGAATGGACTATAAATGGTGGAAGACAGGCCTGTGATGATGATGATGCTACCAGAAATGAAAGAATTAACTATTCCAGGAACTCAGAGTAAGGAGAGAGTCGTTTTGAATTTAAGGATAAATAAGTAACATTTGAGATAGGCCTTAAGGGATTAGTTAGAATTTTCTGAAGTAGAAAATGTAGGAAAGAGCATCCCAAGATGTATGGATGAGCTTGAATAAAATCAAGAAGGTAAGAAAGTAAATGGCTGAGACACATTATAGCTCTAAGGAAGGGCTGGAGTTGCTC
This sequence comes from Leucopleurus acutus, assembly GCF_964270905.1. Lineage (NCBI taxonomy): Eukaryota > Metazoa > Chordata > Mammalia > Artiodactyla > Delphinidae > Leucopleurus > Leucopleurus acutus. The sequence goes on from NC_139149.1 coordinate 57,590,290, forward strand.
GTGGGCTACTTCAGGTCCACAGCCAGGGTTCTGCAAACCATGGCTCGTGTTAGACGTCTGGGAAACAAAAATTTTGACCACTCAACATAGCAACAGCTTATGACCCCACCATGAAGAGGATTATAATTGCGAAGCAGAACAAGAATATTATCATCAAACCTAGCTCTTACACGTATTCCTTTGTGTCAAATTCATTAATTTGCATCAAATTCATTAAATTAGCTGGCAGGCACTCTGCTGAGTATTAGAAACACAGAGCTGACTCCACTGCATTCTCTGTCCTTGACGAGCCTAATAACTGGAGAATTCATTTATGTATGTACTATGTCTCCTAAAAACCTTGTATTGGTTTATTGACAGCAAAGAAAGAAAAATGTTTTTTTATTTTTAAATACTCTTTTATTGTTACAAAAGCAGTCCATGAGCATTTTAGAATGTAGAACCAGCAGAAACAAAACACCTCTGTCACCACCCAGGGATCACCACTGTAACCCTAACCACATCTTCATATACATACTATGTATTAACACATTTTATTTACAAAAATGTTTTCATATTGTTTACAGACATATCCTGTCTTATAACCTTTTTTTTTTAGCCAATACTTTCCACTTTTCCATGACAGTAAATGCTTTTCTTCAAACACTCAGTATTCATATTTTCCCAATTGAGCCCAGAATGTCCTCTACAGCTAATATCTCCAAATCAGCCCCCAACTCAAGACCTTTCATTTCATCTCCTGGTTATGTCCTTCATATCTCTTTTAACTCAGTACAGACCCCTTTTTTTTTTTTTTTTTTCCTGCGGTACGCGGGCCTCTCACTGTTGTGGCCTCTCCCGTTGCGGAGCACAGGCTCTGGATGCGCATGCTCAGCGGCCATGGCTCACGGGCCCAGCCGCTCCGCGGCATGTGGGATCTTCCCGGACCGGGGCACGAACCCGTGTCCCCTGCATCAGCAGGCGGACTCTCAACCACTACACCACCAGGGAAGCCCAGACCCTTTCTTATTATTCTGACTTGATGAAAAGAACTGGCCAGCTGTTCTAAAGAACAGCCCATTTCTTTTATTTTTGTCTGGTTGTTTCCTTATGAAGTCATTTTACTTGTTCTCTCCTTTGTATTCCTGTAAACTGGAAGATCTAAATAAAGGTGTGAGAAGAGCAAGTTAAACATTTTGGTCTGGCATACTTCATGGGTGATAATAGTTACTTCACGTTGCTTCACATCAGAATACACATGTTCTGATATCTGGTTGATCCACCGTTAGTGATGGCCAAATTGACCCCTGAGCAATAACTGGGAAATTTGGAGGGAAGGGACCAAAGGAGCAACCGAGTAGGAAAAGTGTGAATACAACTTGGCTACCTAAAGGAAGTGGAATGGGGAACCCAGCAGCAGGCGGTGCAACGCCAAGGTCATCCAACTGTGTTTCCCACTAGGGCATCGCTCAGGTTGTGATAGACTGATCTTGTTCTCACAATTAGGGAAACAAAAAGAGAACTTTGGTGGGTCCTCCATAACTCTTTAGGATATTTTCCTTTATAAAACTGAGCTAAGCGGAGCGGACACGGTACTCCGCCCACGGAGAGCCACTACCACAATCCTCTGCGCAACCTGGGGACAAGAACTAGAGGTTCAGAAACCCAGAGATTAGGGAGCTCGCTGTGTTTGCATCCGCCCCTATTCTTTTCAGCAGGAGCCCCTTCTCGGCCTCTGGCCACCAGGGGGAGCTACAGTCAAGCGACCGTTCTTTCGGGAGAGCGGGAACGCGTCTAGATGAATCTTGTCAAGCCCAGGGACCCGTAGTAAGGTGTAGCGACTGGATGAACCGTATTTCTGCTTTCTCGCGAGCACGAATAGGCCTCTCCCCGCCCTCCACTCCAGCCCTGCCTCCCGGGCTCAGACCCCTCCCGGTGGCTCGCGGCAGGTGGCGCTGTCTGCGGCGTCGCAGCGGCCCTGGCTGCCGCGGCGACGATCTCCCAGCGGGCAGTGCGGCCCGGCTCTCCTGAGGCTGCGAGTGCCACGTCCCAAGTGCTAC